>NW_027273856.1:4122500-6522500 GCF_046630095.1 Trachinotus anak | reverse complement strand
GAGTGAGAGGGGAGACATGATATCATCGATATGATGTGCAAATGAGCAACAGAAAACTGATCTCGCAACTTTTTTTTTTTTTTTTTTTCTTATGAGTGCCGGTGCCGCCCCCCCCAACCTGAGACAAGATGCCACCCTGGGAATATCTAAATCCACCATTGTCTACTCCACTCTATTCCACTCATAACTGCTCAGTAGCTGTTACCCATACTTCATTTTCACTAATAAAGATCATGCATTCTTGTCCTGTGTGATAGATGTGATGTAAATATACAGGCTCACTACCTTCCATAACATGATTTAGGTTATTTATTGCAAGTGCTGTAGAGGGAAACAGTGCATATACAGACATATGTGCATGTACATGATTTTATTAATTTTATTTCTGTTTGTAGTACTGATGATAGATGGGGACAGTTTGCTTTCAGCCCCCTCTCTGACCATCAGGCTCTATAGCTGGCAGCCATAATTCCCTCCTGGGCTTATCAAATGCCAAGATGACACATTTAATTAAAGACCCTTACACTCTTTATTCAGCTCGGCCTTGTGTCTGGTCTCGCTTATGCACTGCAGGGGTTTACAAGAATCACTCTGAGACAGGGTCTGATAAAGTCATTAGGCTTCTACACAAATAAAAAAAAGAAGGGATGTCCTTTTGTTGGCTGAGAGATAGGCGCCACTGCTAGCATGTAACATGTGAGGATGAATGCTTATGGAAATGAGAAGAGAACATGTAATGTAGGATCACTAATCTAGGATGATTGGGAGTACAGAGGGAATAGTAATATAAAAAATAAAAAAAAGCACATAGGATTAATGACACACAAAATGACTGGGATGAAATTTAATCAGGGGCGGAAATGGATCTCGGGCTCACTGGGACCTGACTTGAGAGGGAGCTCCAACTATAAGTTCCATAAATGAATCCATGAAGACAACATTGACAACTTCGGCTGTGCCACAGCAGTCACTCTTAATTTTTCCTCATGCTATATATACATATATATATATATATATATATATATATATATGTTTGGGTTTTTGGGGGTTTTTTTTTCCCTCATCTCTTGGCTGCTGTGGTCCAAACATGGAGTGTTGCTTTTCCAGCCAATGAGGCGTGATTTGATTGCAAAGGACTGGAGCCCCCAGAATCAAAATCCAGTCACAGCTCATGGTCCTAGAACCTTTCTACCACAGGGGGCAGGGAGACTTTGCATTTCAAATAACTCTGTTAAAATAACCTACTGAATTTCTATGGGGCAGAGAGCATTAGTACGTGCGCGGTTACAACAATGCGTGTGAAAAAAAAAAATGTCACCATACACACTAGCCTGCACTTTTTCCTCTCACTCCGGTTCATTTGCTGGCTCTCTCGTCGTTTTATTTTCACTCCCTTGGCCATGATCACAGTGCGTACATTTAAATAATTCAATTTGCAAGGCCCAACTACATAATCATATTCTTCCTCCTCTGCCTCTCCTCTTTCAGCTCCCCAGGGGCAACTTTTCCTCCTGTCTCTCTCCTTAAGATAAGAAAAAGAAAAAAAAAAGGTTGGTTTGTAAAAACTTTGATTTGGTGGCGATTATCCTCTTGTCTTTCTCATGCTCACATTTTCCAGTGCGAACTTAATAGTAGCTACTCCTCCCCTCGCTCTCCTGTGAAGGGCTATTAATTACCCCAACCCACTTGTCGCTTAAGTGGCCACACTCTTTTTCTAATCAAAGCCACTTTTACTCAATCACAATAGACCTTCTATTCCTTGTTTATACTCTGCTATATGTTACGTTGCCGCTAATTCTCAGTGAAACAAATCCTGTTTACAATGTGCTGATGCTTTTGCCTTCAGAGCTGCTTTGGATTTTAAATCAGGAATAAGCAGAGAAAGAAAGGCAACTGATTGGGTTACCGGGTTTACAATTTTAGATATGTCATATCAAATAGAGACGACTGCGATCGATCGATTATGTTACGCATTAACACGCCTGGTTAGCATGCAGAGCTAACAATGCTGTTTTTGACACAAGCAACTTCACTTAAGCCAGAGCAAGGACACTGGGCACTAAGTCACAGCAACAGCAATGTACTACCCGAATGTTTCTCAAGCTCACGGTGAGGGCACTCAGATTCAGTGTAGCCTCACAGGACAGCCACTCTGAGGTAAATGGAGACCATGAGCTGTCTTGCACGGCATTTATTTCTCCCTGCAGGATTTGGCCTTTCAGCTCACATTACTCTTCAGTTCCATGTGGTCTCCATAGATTGTGAACTCAGAAGCAGTGCGAGGATAAGGAAAGACAGCAAAGTACATGTGAGTAAACGGACAGAGAGAGAGAGAGAAAGGTGGAAAATATAACAGTCAGATTGTGCACTGGCACCGTACTCTCGTGTTGGCACAGCACCAACAGCCTGATGGGGTAATAAGAGGCAGGTGGAGGCCGAACATTTTTCAATCTCACGTTTCAAACTCTTCCTTTTCTTTTTCCCCCCTCCATCCTTTGCTCCCCTTCAAATTTTTTGTCATTCTCTGACACCTGTGACCGTCCGCCTCTTATGTCATTTCTCTGAGGGCCCAGCACCTCCACAGGGGGTCTGCACAGGCCAGATGGCATTCACAGTCGTGTCAGTGTCTGTTTGTACGTTAGTGTGTGCTTGCTCCTTCCCAGGCAACCAGCCGCCGGCCCACCAGAGCTGCAGGGCTTCGGTTGAGCTATTGGCACTGATTAAGACATGTTAGAATGTGCCAGGGATTTCACGCATACCCTCATCCTCGCAAACACACACACACACACACACACACACAGCTCTCATTATGTCTCGTCTTCTGAAGTTGGAACACTGGCCTGGAGTGATGTTCAAGGCTTCTGGTGGGGAGAGTGCAGGAAGGGGCATTTTTCCTTCAATTTTGTAGACGTATGTTACATTCTCTTTGTGTAAAGCACTGCGTCTTTCAAAGTACAGGATAACACTCTGCAGTTCCTTTCCTGTCTGGCCCCGGAGCCAAAAGCCAAGGGGAATTTCCTCGAAAGGTAACCTGGAACTGGCTAATAGTGGCAGAACATTTCTCAGTGGTCATTCACTCACATGACCTCAAAATTACCTCCATGATTGGACTGCTGTCTGCTATAATCTGTGATTTTTGGAATATAAAACCCTTTCATTTGCTTCATGACTTTTTGGCACCCCGCAGCAAAGAGCAGCCATTGCATTCTCCTTTCATTAGCCCTATAAGAGGCTTATTTTAATTTTGTTTAATTTGATTCCAGTATCAGGTGCCATAATCTGTAAATGACTTGAGGCCCCAGCAGATACCTGTTTTGAATACATGATCAGTACAAGTGAATGAAATGAAGTTTTTCTTTTTTTTCTTTACTGGTAGGTAAGCCTCTGCAAAATCACACAGATGCAGCTTTATCCTTTCTCCAGAATAGACAGAGGTGTTTCAGTAATTTGTTTCAGTAATGGAGCGCACCTATGGCATGCATGCATGCATGCGTGCACACACTTGATTAAGTTGGGTTTTGAAGGTTATGTAACCACTTAATCAACTATGACCACATGATCAAAAGTTATGACGGACTTTATGAATGTTCGCCATGATAAGGATATGACGCAGCATTCAGCCAAACGTCTCGCTAAGGCCGGAGACACATTGAATGCATCGGGTGTCTTGCAGCAAAAATAGGCAGAGAAAACGCCTGTTGACAGTCATTTTGACATCATACCAGGAATATTACACAAAACTGACACCTGCCACTCTAGTCTCAATGTCTAGGCTGAATCGCAACAAATCCTAGATGTGAAAGAATATAAAAAACATATATATCTTTAACCATTTTAGCAGCTGCATGTGGAGACAGGGGCATTTTAGAGGCATTTTCTGTCATAAATAAATCAGAAATTAATTAAAAATGAAGAGAAATCCAACATTCAAGTATCCTGCTAACTCTATGTACACAGACACAGCTGGGAGTAGCAGCGACAGAGGAGACAGACAGCCAGTATCAACACACATGCAATCAGCAATGGCAGCCGTGACGCACACGCCACGCATCCAATGTGTCTCTGGCATAGGTATTGTTAGAGGATACCAGGTTGTATTAGTGAGGCATTAAGCAACACGGGCAAAGGAACACAAGTAGTCTGTGTTTTAAATGATTTCATTGACTTACTTGTTCCCAGCAATTGAAGCCACATTGGAAACATTCGCCACCGCACAACAAAATGTAACTATAGGTAAGAACATGGACACTTTTCTCTCCTTAGAGAGACAGCGACCCAGTCAGCCAGCCAGATGGGAAGCTGACACTACATCAGCACTTCAACGCATTAACCTTGCTTCATTGCTCTGCCTCTGCATGTATAGACACGTGGCTTTGTAGATTTAAAAGTCAGACTACATGTGTGGCTGATTCAAGATTTTTTTTTTAGGACACTTTGCTGTTTTTCAAGAGAAAAAAGAAAACAATTTGAAAGATATTTTGTGTCCCCATTGTATTACCATGGGTCCATACTGTTTTACTTGCTACCTCTGATCTTTTGTGCTGGCTCTGTGACCATTAGTGCAACTCCCCCATCATTCGAAAGACAATTCCACTCTCCTGCTCCTTTATTCGGAGGCTGCCACACACTCCATCTTGTTTTACAGGAAATGGGCATCATCATAGTACAACACTGTTCTGAATTTTCCAGCCCATTTCCTCACCTTGCCACTCTCATCTCTCACTGCTTGTAAACAATGTTCGTCCCACCCTTCACTCTCTGCATGATATTTCACAGCAGGTAATCCAATGTGTGAAGATGATTTGTTGGGAGGGGGGAGGCATACAAACTGAAAACTCCTGATTCTTGGTAGATTAATCTCAAACCGCATCCAAAATACATTTATTAGCATGTGGACTGTATGCAAGTCATTTGAGTTTATAACAGTGTTGAGCAAGCTCACGCTTCACGAGAGCTCGGTCAAAGTTCAGTTCATGCACATTAAAATGAACTCGTTCATGTTCATAGTTCACAATCTTGAATTTTGGACAAAGTTCACAGTCCCAGAAATGTAACGAGTTCTCGCTCATTGCCTACCCATCCATCCCCAACCCCGAATCATTGCCACATTACTCTATACTACTACAGAACCACAGACAGATTATTTTGAAAAGCCAAGAAAATGTTGCCACATAAACAATGTGTCATATAGCAGGACAACACAAAACTGATCGGTTTACAAATGTATATCAGCTCTATTCACATTTTTATCATGCAGAAAGTGTAAAAATTATGCTGTCGCTCACACAGCGACAGCATCATTATGGATAAACCGCCCGAATCACCATGGCCATACTAAAGCAGTTGTTATATACCATGCGCTTTCCCATGAATACTGAGGTATTTTAGTTTTTTGGTTTATGTTATAACCTGTGAACAAGTAGGCACTTTCTGTAATAAACTGGCAGGAGACTTTGTTGTATTATATTTGGTTATAATTTTGCATCACATGCACATTGTTAATTTGATATTGTATTTTATTTATATATAAGTATATAATTTTTAGTTTCTTATTTATTTATATATTTTTTCAAATTAGCTATACTTAACCAAACTAGATTTCTTTCTATGGTAGCTTTGCTGAAGTCCAACTTCATCATAATACATAATCACATGATCACTTGAGAGGGAGCTCCAACTATAAGTTCCATAAATGAATCCATGAAGACAACATTGACAACTTCGGCTGTGCCACAGCAGTCACTCTTAATTCACTGTATGATCACATAATCTGTGATCATACAGTATTGAATCTTGTAATTAATCGTTGTGGAAACAAGGATGAGATGGCTTCCTCATAACAGCGTTAATAAGCTGTCTAATTTAAAGAGGATGGTCCTCTTCATGCTGGTAGAGAGATGGCTCTTCACCAGCGTTTTCTCAGCAGTTCCTTTCATTTCCCCCCCTCAAAATGCATTTTGCCATCGAGCACAGACAGAGCAGCCACTGTGTCAGGCTAATGACAAAGTTTGCCAGCCACATCTCAATTAGTAATTGTGGAGTATTTGTCAGTGGTATAAATCAGACACTTTCATGGGGGCCTGTGCTTTCTCATCATCACATGGTATCAATCAAACTCAGCTAAACAGTGGTCACACATTTATTAGATGATAGCCATTATTGAGACACAGGCGCCCACCAAGCCATTTCATGCACAAACAGAGTGAATACTCCTCTGAGGGATAGTGAAATACATACTGGCACACTGAAGTCGGGACCACCATGTTCTGCCACTGAATCTAGTCATAAACATGCTTACGTAGAGTAAAATATATTAGGTAGCAGGTCAACATTTTGTCCCTGAAGTTGATGCGTTGGAAGCAGAATAAACGGGCTAGCGTAAGGATTTGAGCGACTTTGACAAGGTCTAAATTGTGGTGACTAGATGACTGGGTCAGAGCATCTCCAAAACTGCAGCTCTTGTGGACTGTTCCCGATCTGCAGTGGTCAGGAGTGGCCAAGGCTCATTGATGCACATGGGGAGCGAAGGCTGGCCAATCCTATAGAAGCGCCACTGATGCTCAAATTGCTGAAAAAGTTGATGATGGTTCTGGCAGAAAGGAGTCAGAACACACAGTGCATCGCAGTTTGTTGCATATGGGGATGCATAGCCCCAGACCATTCAGGGTGTCCATGCTGACCCGTGTCCACCATCAAAAGTGCCTACAATGGGCACGTGAGCATCAGAACTGGAGGAAGGTGGCCTGGTCTGATGAATCACGTTTTCTTTTACATCATGTGGATGGCTGGGTGTGTGTGCGTCGCTTACCTGGGGAAGACGTGGCACCAGGATGCACTATGGGAAGAAGGTGAGCCGGCAGAGGCAGTGTGATGCTTTGGGCAATGTTCTGCTGGGAAACCTTGGGTCCTGCCATTCATGTGAATGTTACTTTGACACGTGCCACCTACCGAAACATTGTTGCTGACCAAGTACAACCCTTCATGGAAACAGCATTTCCTGATGGCAGTGGCCTCTTTCAGCAAGACAATGCTCCCTGCCGCGCTGCAAAAATGGTTCAAGAATGGTTTGAGGAACACAACAACGAGTTCTAGTTGTTGACTTGGCCTCCAAATTCTCCAGATCTCAATCCAATCAAGTCCGATCCATGGAGGCCCCAGCTCGCAACTAACAGGACTTAAAGGATCTGCTTCTGTTATTTGGTGACAAACACCACAGCACATCTTCAGAGTTCTAGTGGAGTCCATGCCTCAACAGATCAGGGCTGTTTTGGTGGCAAAACTCAATGTTAGGCGGGTGGTCATAATGTTATGGCTGATCGGTGTAGAACAGTACGAACAGGTCGGTGAGCATGGCTGAGAGTGGTGACTGCTTTGTTGTGACATCACAAAGTTCCAGAAGTCCTGACGGCTTTGTTTAAGACTCAGTTTCTGAATACAGGCTGTGTGCATTTCTCTGTGGACTGAGCACTTTGATATTTTCATAGTATTAATATAGAACCTGCTTTATAATCAAAAACACATGGAAATCTCACTTCATACAGTGTGGGATCTTTAAATTCTAGTAAGTAACAGTTTGAACACATTGCTATTTACATTTATAGCACATTTCCTCTTGAGCTATGTTCTATACTGTCCTGAACACCCACACACACACACACACACACACACACACATACACACATACACACACAATCCATACGGTAACTTAAGTCAACAACTAAGCAAGAATAGAGAAACTGAGGCCCTGTGGACATGAGAGCTGGAGCTTCTGGCCCTCTTTGTGTCTCCCACCACCCCCGTCCTCCTCTTCAACATCTTCTGCACCACTGGCAGAGGAAGACCTTTCCCAGCTTGCTGAAGCAGCCCAGAACATTACCTCTCTGTGTGGGTGAACACCACATAATAGCTCTTATTTATGTTGACTTTATGGCCATAGAAAGTAGTTAAGTCAAATGAAATGCTGTTATTGGCAAGTTTTCATGCACCAAATAGCCAAGTTAATATGTATGCAGTCACTAGGATGTGATACAGTGAGTGAAGAGGTAGTTAGTTTTGTGAAATCAAAAGCCTCTTTCCCGGTCACTGTGACCTACGTCTATTCATGATAGTCATGAGCAGTTTGTGTGTGTGCGTAATAGTAATTCATGTCTATATGAGCACTCCTGTTTGAGTGCAGCAGTGCATTTGTGTGCAAAGTTGTGACTGTGTTTAATGTGTGTATCTCTATGCTTGTGTGTGCATCTGCTCTGCATAATGCTGACAGACAGTTAGGACCCACAGTGCGCGCGCACACACGCACACGCACACACACACACACACACACACAATCATCTCGTACATTGTTCTCCGGTCAACTCAGATGCAGCACAGCACTTCGTCCCATTGTATTCATCATATCAACCCAGGGCTTCCAGATCAATCAGGGGAAAATGGAGGTGATTTCTATTGTATTTATTCATGAAATTACTGTCTAGATGTCAGACTCAAGGAAGGGACTGGATGCTACTGAGCCTAGTGTGTTACAATGCTGTCAGTGCAAAGTGTGTTTATCCATAGTGTGAATAAGAAACATTTCAACCAACAAAGCTGATCTCAGAAACTGGATAGTTCCTACTTTAGAAGAGTTTATATTCAAAAGATGACTATGATTGTGATCAACATCCTGCATACTTGGGTGTTCCTCACATTTAGCATTTTATTCTCTGGGGAACACTGCATCTGTGCCATCTCAAGCACCGAGGGAAAGAAAATAAGCACCCTGGCTGTCCTGGAGAAGGTTATTGTACTACATAAGAGGCTAAGTGTTAAAAAGTTATGAATACCCTGACACAAAGACACATTTTATGAGTCCTACCCACGTTATGACCACCTATTTCACACTGTGCCCTTTAAGACATGGTGAGGCTTCAATGAGGACACCGGTTCCATGGGAAGGTTAGTGAGGTCACAGGAACCAATAATGAGATAAACGCTAGTAATTCACTTCCTGGTTTTTGACAGAACAAGGTTTTGGCAGAACAAGGTTGTGTCGACCCCGTAATGGAGATTTGTCAAGAATGTAATTAAGGACACAAATGTCCTTCAGGAAACTGTTCCTTCAATTGTTCAACATCAGAGAAATTGTTTTAATTTCCTATCAAGCCACGGGTCAGAAGTTATCTAAAGCATGGTGGGAGACTGATTAAACATGGCTAGCAAGAAGTAATCACTTTGTTTTTTTTTCTCTTTTATCCCCTGTCTACTAGGCCTCTTTATTAGTGTCCAGGAGTTGTGGACCTGAGGGGTTTTTGATGACGCAGGGCTGATTCGCAGTGATAAGCAGGGGGAACAGAAAAGGGAGAGAGACATTTTTCTCTGTCACTTTGCTTTTTGGGTTTCATATTTCACTGCCTCCTGGTGTCCCAGGAACCCAGACCGCCCCTTCGCTCACCCATTACACCTTTAATCACTTCTCTCTCCCCCTTTGCCCCCCGCCCACAACTTTTTCCTTGCCTTGGCCAGCTCCCTTGATGGCGGACTGCTTTAAATTCACTCCATCATTATCGCTGTAAATTAGACCGGTAGGTTGAAAAGGCAGCCTGGAGAATTTTAAAGATAGGCAGCTCTGAACAGTGATGGCCTTAAATGGGCCTGTTTCCTTGAATTTGGAGATGAGGGTCATTCTAGGGTGACAGAGGTTGAGAGAGGGGACGTTATTAACATATACAGATGAAAACTGCACTTCGTTGCAAGGCTGGACACACCCTGATTCCTTAAAGGAACTATTTGTAAGTTTTGCTATTGCTATGTAGCCAATGTTAGCATTAACAGCTGTTTACTTAACAGTGTCGATGAAAGGTTACGAGTTCAGCATCCAACTTCATCCCTTTATTCACAGTGAGCCGTCTCCAGTGCTGGAAAGCAACGCCAATGTTAACTCTTGCCTCTATCATGTCTTTACTTCAACTGAAGGGCTAATAGCGACTCAGCGTAGCCTCCAATCTGCCCTGAAGACATAGCACTGCTCACAGGGCCTATTATAACCTCTTGTCTTGTAAACCCAATGATGGCTGAGACTCTTGTCAAGCGACAATCACCACCACCCGCTCCTGGCAAGAAACCAAGTTTGGCGGTAGAGAAAACTTACAAATAGCCCCTTTAGAGGCACAGGAACATGTTTGTGGCTTGCTTAAACTGCCATTCATCATCTCCATGTATTGAACCCCCCCTTGACCTTTGGGAATCAGTGGCAGCACTTTTTTTTTTCATGTGTTTTTCATTGCCCCCTTGCAGTTAAAGAAACAGCCCTTCTGCAGATTTATCACATCAGCTTTTTAAGTGAAAGTTCACATTAGATTCAAGGCTACAGAAGGAAGCTACTCATTTACTACAGGTCATCCTCCCTTCTCTGTCGCCCTTTCCACCTCTGTCTGTCGAGGGTGATAATAACCAACCACAGCACTCAGGCACAACATCATGGCAAATAATAAGGCAGGAGGAGAGTTCAGAGCAGACCTCAACACAGCTGTCCACTTTTCTCATTCCGTCTTTCAGGAGCTGATTCACAGTTGCACACATGCACCAGAATCCAGCTCCACACGCAGAAACTTGCACACACTCACATGCACATTTTGTAGAAGCCCGACCAGCACACACGTGAGGACAGATGCTTTCTGTGCCTTTCTTCTGTCAATTTCTCTGAGGAACTAAAACCTGCAGCAATCATCACTGACCCCTCTGCCATCAAACAGAAGGCTTCTTTCTAGCCTAGCTCTCTTTTTGAACATCCAGCACTACAAAGCCAAGGACTGGTGGACACAGAGAGAGAAAGAGAGAGACTAACAAAGACAGAGCGAGGGAGGAAGATCAAAATGCAGTGTTGGAGGGATGGATACAGAGTTATCCTCTTCCAGCAAGCATACTGTACACAACCAAAGCTCCAGACTCTAAAAAGGCAAGAAAACCAACCAACCAAACAGAAAAACAAAAAAACATAAATTCCAACTAATTTTTAAATCCCTTCCTGCGACTGACTGAAATGTGGCATCCTTTTACTACACAGAGGTCTTGTGGAGGACGTCAGATGTTCAAAGTGTACAAAGTGGAAGACTTCAGCACTAGAGACTGTAATGTAGGTGATGTATGGTTTAGGCCAGTAAAATATAAGTTTTGGGAAATGTGGCTTTGGTAATATACTGAAAAAGCAAAAACAAAGAATTCTGTCTTGTTCTTGAAGTCGTTTAAGTAGTATTTAACCACAACACATTTGCCACAAGTTCACACTCTTAAAAGAATGTGGCCACATGTGGCCCAGACCACCTGCGAATGGGATCCAAGAGACCGGATCTCAAATGTGTCTTCAATGCATCTCTTGTGCGTTTGCACCTGAAGTTAGAGCTGTCTATTTGTGATCAGATATCCTCAGATGGATGCTAATACCAGATCTGAACAGGGCCTTATAACAAAAACAAAAAAGCAGATATGTTTTGGTGTTTTATGAAAATGCTTCCTCCTTATGTTGATGAGTGACATTGTGTTTTCTGCACTTTTTACCTTTTAATGCAAATGTAATTTTTGGGACTGGACTGCAACACACGTACTTCATCGTACCCATATTTCTTTTTCCTCTTTGCCCTGTTGTCCTTTCTCTCACCTCCACAGAAGTGAATACTTTATTATCAATACAGTTGGGGAATTCTTGACAAATACACTGAGCTACACAGTATTTTAGTTTCAGCACTGAAATCTTAGCTGATGCTCTACAAGGTGTCCAAGCTGATAGTCATCAATTTGCTTCATCTCCCTTGATGTTTGCGCCAAGAAGGTGTATTCATTCAGACTTATTTGACGTTGTGTCCAAGCTGCGCTAACAGCATCCCTGTCATACAAAAACTGTGAAGCCAGTAAGTAAAATATTAAGCATCAGCTGAAGTCTGAAGTAAACACAGCACACCATTAAACGGCTCCCTACAGCGCAACTCATATGGACGCAAACAAAGAAAATCCCAAAACATAGTCATATTTTTCAGAGAAAGAGATGGGGAGAGATAGATGAAGAGGAGGTGAGGTGAGAAATGCAGGTTGAGTGAGGAGGCAGAGGAGCGAAGGCAGATGAAGGAGTATGAAAAGGCAAAGTTGATAAAAAAAAAGAGAGAGAGACTGACTGTCAAAAACTCTCACCTGTATTTCCATCCTGCCTCTTCCCCCTGTGATGAAATGAATAAGTGAGGAGGAGCTAAAAGGAGAGGAATGAAGAGGGAGAAGGGAAGAAAGGAGGATGTGTTGAAAGAGAACATGCATGACCAAGCATGAAATCTCATGTGCTCGGCTCTGCACGGGCTCAAGTGAGAGATGAGCAATTAAGTGTGGTGTGCTTGACATCTAACCATGGATTCTAGCCACCGCCATCACTGTGACTGCAGAGCACCAAGATTATAGAGCGGGCTGAGGTGAGGAACAAGGCAAACAAGGAGGCTACAGCCATCTTTATACAGTCTATGGTTGAGAGTAGGGGCAGCATGGTGGTGCAGTGGTTAGTGTTTTCATCTCACAGCAAGAAGGTTCTGGGTTTGAATCCCAGGCCTCTCTATTGTGGATTTTGTATGTTCCCACCATGTCTGCATGGGTTCCGTCCAGGTACTCCGGCTTTCACAGTCTAAAGACATGGTTGATTGGTGACTCTAAATTGCCCTTAGGTGTGTGAGTGAGTGTGTGTGTTTGTTTGTCTCTATATGTCGGCCCTGTGATAGACTGGTGACCTGTCCAGGGTGTACCCCGCCCTCGCCCAATGTCAGCTGGGATTGGCTCCCGCTTCCCCTGTGACCCAGTTCGGATAAGTGGTATGGAAAAAGGATGAATGGTTGACAGCAAATCCAACGTTCACTCGCTTTTAGCTCTGTTTTTGTTTTCCACTCACTCCTAAGAAAAATGCCCAATGCTAAATGCTGCACTATGCTCATGAGCTGGTTAGTTTGGTTGCGGAGCAGGTCGCAGCTTCCTGCTGTGGCCGAAAACAACACTGAGAGTGAACCATACAGCTGAACAAAGAGCTGAAAATCACTGTGAAGCTCCATAAAGCAGAGGGGAGCTGAGTCGGTGATAATTCTCAGTGGATTCATCACTAAAAGGGACGCCTCTCAAATTACATATTGTCATTTGATTTGATGTGATAAACACACTCATTCTAGCTGCTTGCCAAATTGGTAACAAAAATGCAGATGCAAATTGTGGAGAAAGAAGAAAAACAATTTTTATTTTGTAATTTTCAAAAGTATAGCGTCTATCTGCACATCTGCTTGTAACTATTTCTAAACACACTTGTCTCACTGGTCCAAAATAGAAGTTGCACTAGAACTGAATGTTTTTATTTGTAGGTGACATCACAACCTAACCGGCAGTAGGTAGCAGCAACTTAAGCTGCAACACATGTGAAAGTATGATGACTGAAAAAATCAAACTAAACAGAACAAAGCAAAAAGGCCCAGTAACATCCTTATTGCACTCAAATAAAACGCAGATGCCTACTTAAAATAAAAGACTATAGCTGCTGTAATACACTGCAATACATCTGATATATTCCCCCGCTAGACTTTCTTAAAAGGCAGTGTTCTGTGTATGCAGGGATCTTTGGGGCCCTTCACATGAAAAAGTTGAATTCTAAAGGAAATATATACATAAAACTTCACATCCTATTTTTACATCTGTCATGTTATGGGAAGTGAATTGAAACAACCTGAACGCAGAAATGACTTCAAGATGCTAAACAATCCATCACAAGCTCCAGTGACAGGTGACACAGCTGTGCCACCTGTCACAGGTAATTGACATCCCTTCAAAGTGACGTGATGGAGCAAGGGTGCCATGTACTTGACAAATTCATGTTGCCTCCATTCCTTCATCCTCACATCTCTTCCTGCTGTCGTCAAGATGGAGGAGCTGGAGAGGGAGTGGAGGCATGATAAATACATCGCGCTTTCGTGTCTGGTTTTCACAGCTTCACTTCTCCCTCCGACTGTTTCTCTTTTTGGTCTCCTTCACGTCTCTATTTCATCACTGCCAGTCTTTACCTTTCTCATCCTCTGTTACATTTGCTTTCTCTCGTTCAGCCTCTATCACCTTCCTCTTTGTACTATCACTGCTGCCTCCCCTATCTCTTGCTCTCTGTCTGTCTTGACGTTTCTTCCAAGCAGAGGTCTGAGGCCAGCTGTTGCTGTCTGATTTGAGCTGTTTCGAGTGTTCTCACAACAACAAGAAGACATAGTGATGGGCTTGGCAAGGTGTGTGTGTGTGTGTGTGTGCGTTCGTGTGTGTGCACTAACAGCTGAGGGATGTGTATCACAGAGAAGAAGGTGAGAATATGTTGGAGGCTGAGATAGATATATATTTTGTATCTACAGTGTAAATAGAAAACTCAGGCATAAGACCAACCAATTTTGTGTAAGCTCCAGTGTGCGTGTTCTGTTTTTTTCAAATCAATCTCAAGAAACAGACACGGTTACTGGTGGGCAGGCTTGTTGGTGCACAGGAGGTCATGAAAAGACAAAAACATTTTCATAAACACTAACAAGTAATAACTCTGGAGAGAAAGTGGAATGAAACACCATCATTGGATGACTTTATGGTATTTACCACAATCCCCCTCAGACCCCACTATAGAGGTTGCATTTAGACAAGTATACATTTTCAGTGACAGTGAGAGTGACAGTGAAACTTTCTGAAACTCAACACTGTCCTCCTAAACTGGCTTTTCAGGTCACATAGACACAGCACACACAGTGTCTGATACAGCCTTATCCACTTCTTAAAATATACAGAATAAGTTTATGTATTTTCAGACCTCAAAAAGTTTTTCATTCAACAAATGCAGGAGCAGAAGTTGAATGTGTCTTCTGTTTGTGGTGGGGGGAGGATCTAACCGAACTGACCATGTAGAATGTGTGCCATCACTCTAGCATGTTTCTGATTAGAAGAATAGGACTTGTTGCAACTGTCACCAATCTCTCAAATGCAGATGATGAAAATAAACTATGACACTAAAAGCTCTGACACTAAGTTTAAAGGCAAGCGTAGTGAAACCAAACTAAATTAGACTTTCTCAACCAATCAAAACAAAGTTTTGTACCCCAAGCCATTTCACCCTAAAACTGATAAGAAGTCCATAAACAGTAATTCCCCTGACACAAACCCATCTGGCAGTAATATGGAGAGCGCAAGCATTTCCAAAAAAGAACTCTAATTAGTTTAGTCTGGACCTGAGAAGGCATTTTTGGCACATCTTTTCTGATTCCTCAACCTTGTCTGCCTACACACCCACACACTTGCTCACGGGGGTATAAGTCCCAACAGTGCGGAGGGAAAAATAACTCAATGCTAACACACTCATTGCTCCTTTTCATTATTCATGGAGGCTAATGGAGGTTTGGATGGCAAGCACCGGCAGACAAACTCAGGAAGAATGGGGCTGAGAACAGGACGAGTATTTTATCGCACCTCTGTTTTGTCTGTTGCCCTCTCTCCCTCTTTCTCTCTCTGCCCCCCCCCCCCCCACCCCCCCCCCCCCCCCCCCCCCCCCCCCACCCCCCACCCCACCCCCAGTCTGCCTGTATGCTGATGCAGGGCTTTAACAGGGTTTCAGTGAGTAAGAGCTCTTAGGCTTCTGTGTGAGTAATGGGACAGTGAGAGCGTCTAGAATAAATAAAGGAGGGCAACCAGAACAGCCCTACCCGCTCCAACTCATCCTCCACCTCACCTGCCCCTCACCTGCCCCTCCTCTCATTGCAATTCAAATGCTGTGGGTTGCAAAGGGATCAAACTACTCTTTCAGAATTCTAATAACACTTCCCAAAATTGTTTTTTTTTTTCAATAACAGTCTCCCTTTTCCAAGATTTGTCATTTGCAAAGATTGAAGATTTTATTTTCTCCAATTTGATTTTAGTGGCAACTCTGTTCAAACAGCTCTAGAACAAGTGCTGACTGCTTTCTTATCCACTTCCTGCATCAGGTAGAAAAAAAAAAAAATCAGATGAAGCAGATACTTTCTCTACATGAATTATTCAGCACTGAGGAGAATGCTCTGATTCGCAATCATAATGGGAGGTCCTGAAATGGCGCGCCATCCCACACCACCTCATATATATTTCAGACTTTGGCAGAGCCTCTGTCATGCAATAAGTATAAGGTCTGCCACTCTGGAGAAAACCTGCAGCAATGGAAAATGACTGGTTTTGGGTACAGGAAAGGATGTCCCCGCCCTTTGGCTGAAAAGCCAAGCCACTGTTGATCTTTGCCACTTTGATAAATGTCAATGCCAATACAGCATACACACAAAATGAAAACAATCCTACTTGGATGAAAGCCACATTTTAAAATATAGAAGAACCTTCTTTTGCTGTAATAGTTAGTATAACAGTATTTTTTTTCTCCATCTGCTCTCATTAGATGAGACATGTCACCCCTTCTTGGAATACAGCATATACAGGCTTAAAAGAAAAAATTAGATACTTTTAAAAATGTATCTGTGCACCATCATTCCAGCTTCCAACTTCCCATTACTATTGGCAGAGTGATGCATCACACTGCCTTTGGACACCTCCTTCTCTTTTCCACCCACACTCCAATACTCTTGTTTTGCAACCTATTAAATTGGCCCTGTTAGTGTTTTCCCTCTTCGTTTTCATTGTGACCAAAGACAAGCTAGTCAGTTACAGCGGCTTAGGCTCTGATGAGGACTATCCAAGTCTCAGAACAAGGTGTTGTCTCTGTCTAACAGGCCTTCCTCCGGTGCAGTGCCGCTTGCTGACTCTGGCTTGGATAATTGCTGTCTGGATTGTCCCAACTCAGCAGATTCCTCCAAGTCATAATGAGGGAAAAGTTGTGTGTTTGTGCACATGTGAGTCTCCATGGGTGAGCAAGTGGGCTCTACGGTAGGCATAAGCATAGAGTCATAAAAAGTAACACAGAGCACCAAAGCTAATCAAAGGATCCATGTGGGCTCAACTAAAGCTAAGGAAACACAAAGGCAACAGAGTGCAGGTCACCGTTATTAAGCTGATTACCTGTCAGACAGTATGTGCAAACCAGATGGACTTCAACTGAGGTGTTGAGTTGAACATTACTTGTAATATGAAGGTGATTTCAAATTCAAAAAAGTACGGTTAACGCTAATTTAGCTTTTCTCCAGGCCAGTCCTAAATTAGCTGCAGTATCGGGCTATTGGCTACACACTTAATAGCAAAGAAGTGATAATGTAACTTTATTTTTAATTCAAAGGAGCAGCACTTGCCTAGAAATGACTCTATGGGATACATTGTTTGTTTCCCATCTGCTGCACCATGCTTAAAAAAATACTTTGCACATTTCTTTGTCTTGCTAATAAAATAAAATGTTTATTATTATTATATGATTATTAAATGAAAACTGGATAATAAAGATCTTCATTGTAGACGGATGCTTATGGAGTGATGTTTCCACTAAAATCCTAATAGTGCAACAATCCAATAAAACCCTCTGGGAGCAGATGTTAGACAGGTATCACAGACAGAACCTCGAGAGGACACAGTATAAAGTATGTGTAACACCGTGACCTCACGTTGAGCCTGCCCTAGTTTGAAATTTCCTTCCTTCTTCTTGTTCTGTCTCTCCAGCTGTACACTCTTGTCCTCACCGGTCTTCTCATTCCAGTGTATCTATTAGTCCAGAGCTTTATATGGGCTTAGCTAATGGGGGCCTGATTAATGGTGAGGACTCAGCACAAAGCCATTAGCCTCCTGACTCCCTCGGGAGAGAATTGAGGGATGGGAGAGGTAAGGAAGGGAAAGCAGATAGGCAGTAGGAGGGGCATTTAGGATGAGGCTGGGATACACCAGGCATGAGGCCAAAGAAGAAAGAGAAGCAGCAGGGCGTTAAGGGGATGGAGACGTTCACACTATCGCTGAAAAGTCACAGTCACCATGGCTCAATCTATCGGGTATCAAATTATCTCTAACAGGCACAAACTGTAGATGGAGCCTTCTGGGCTCACTAATTCCCCTGCCAAAGAAGTTCACTTTCAGTCGTCTCCAGCTTCATATCAGACGATTTGGAAAATTTCAAATGAAAGCCCCATTAAAAAAAAAACAAAAACCATGGTACTTAAGATGGTGTTTTCAAAGGCCAGCTTTCAAAACGCCCCACCAGATCTTTGAAAACACTCAGAGGTAAGCAACAGTTAGAAAACAGCAAATCAACAGCAACAGTTAGAGAACACATCTGCAATTCTCATGGACTGACACAGATTCATTTTGATGATTACCCCTAGGCCTAACAGATGTCTCTGTAGCTTCTGCAGATGCTCTCCTCGGATCGACTCCTGGCCCTGTTTTCGACACTGCTTGTTATATACTCTCCTCTGATGAGCTCCAGCAATTAATAAGCGCGGCAGAAAGGTTTATCCCTCTAAACCGCGCTCTACCCAGGGCACACTGAGCTGCACTGCTGTGTTACAAGACCATTCATGGAGCACATACAGGCCATTAAAGTGATTTAATATTATCACAGGGCCACATGAGCACGCCTGAGAAACATGCAGTGACTACAAAGAGAAGCACAGAGGACAGATTGGAACAGAGGAGATATATGGACACAGGGAGGCAACCAGAGAGACAGGGATTAAAGGGTTAATTCATCAGTTGAGATATAGTATCACATACAAATCTTTAAATTATGCTTCAAAATGGTAACATAATTTTACACTACCCACTAGTCCTATTAATTATTGCTCACTTTGTGCTATTTATAATAATACAAAGCCTGCAGTCCTCATGCACAATGATTATGCCAATCCAGTCAAGAAACCATTTTATTTAAGTGCGACATGGTTCTTCATATTCTGCTTTTCCTACCTATAAGTATTTTTATTCTATGTAAATCTTCTTTTCTTATTCAACCATGTCCCTCTCATTTCTTTTAGTGGTCTGATGACAGCGTTAGTCGAGTCACCAGGGTCTGAGTCGAGTCCTGAGCCCGGTTGAGCTCCAGTGCTCCACTCTGACACAGTCAAAAAGCTGACATACACATAAAAAAAGAAAATGACATTACATTAGACATTAAACGCAAATGACATGAGATGCTAGACTGACAAAGACGAGAGAGAGTGGAGAGGAGAGAATCTCCACTGGTCATCCCATCTCATCCACAGTAATCACTCCTGGGTGTGCGTGGTAGCTGTGGTAGTGATTGCAGTGTCACTCTCCAATGACAGGAAGGGCACTGACATTGACTGAGGGGTGGTTACAGTGTAAAGCTTGTATTGCATTACCCATCTTACACATGAATCCACTATTGACCAAAAAATATGATATGAAAAGCCTCCCTCCCTCCCCCCCGGTTAGGGACTGATAGGGATGTGCTTCTCCATGCCTCAGAGGGAGCGACCGGGAGACTTACACCGCCTATTCCTGGAAAGGGGGGACAGGTTGTAGTCATACCTCTTTGTATTCAGTTCCTGCCCTGTGTTTGTTTTGTCATAATTCATGCTTTGGAACAGATTACAGTGCACCTGTGAAATCATCATGAGAGCCGTGCACCAGAAAGTGAGACAGACAGGAGCATCCTGATGACAGAGGGAGGGGGTGAACGAGCCAAGGAGAGGCTGGGAATAGAAAGGCTTGAATAGATAAAAAAACAAAGAAGAATATACAATGATATCTAATACTGGTAATAACAGCTGGTGTGGCAGCCACTGCATGGTTAACATTTTTATTTCAGGCACAAGCCCACTGGTATAATAGTGTAGACCTCTGCAGGAAGTAGAATGAATGTGATCTGAGGGTGGGGACAATCCATTACATTTATTTTGTTCATTTGCACAACAGATTTCATTTCATATGTCCGTGAATCAAAACAAAAGGAGAGGGCCAGTCTACACAATGCCAAGGGGGGGAACTACTGCCTGGGCGGGGGATCACTACCACAAGACTTGTGGCAAATTAGGATTTGGATTAAATAATCAGTGAAGCAATAAAAGCTGGTGGAAAGGACGATGTGGATGCCCAAAACAACAACACACTGAAGTGGCTAAAAAAAATCACTTGGCAAGGCAAACCATTTATGTAAATCAACTGCCACATATCGCATTTGAGGTAACTATGGCTGCCTGCTACTTCAAAGAAACCTATGTACACCTGGGAATAGAAAACCAGGCCCAGGTTATTTGTTCGGAGGTTTGTTTGTGCTGAAAACTGACAATACTGATTGATCAAAACCACTAAAATAAAGGCCAAAAAAAAAAATGTCACTGAGATTATTTGAGAGGTGAGTAAAAATGAAAGAGAAATGTAAGAAATGTAGACTTGGCTTCCTCCTCTCTTGATATAAAGACAAAAAGAGCAGACTCGGCACTGGCTCTCCACTCTGCTGTCTAATCAGGATTAATTGGCCCACCCTTTGCCTAATAACAGCTAGTGAACTGTGCTTCTAACATTTGTTTGGATCCTCACAAAGAGGATGAATGTCAAGGCCAGAAGGCAACTCGCTGCATTGTTCTAGGTCATTGTTCTCTAAAGAAGCTCTGAGGCCGCAAATAAAGCTCTTCACTGATTATGTAATGATGAACAAAACATAGGCTGCATCTAATCAGTAAAAAGATAATGATACGACCAATGTGAGAAAACCTGCACTCCAGTGAAACAGAATAAAAGACATGTATGATATGGTGAATTTGGTATGTATCACTGAGCATCTCTCCCACTGTATCACAGCCCACATGGGTTTCTGCTGTGATTGCATTCTACATTCAGAAGCTCTGCTGGTTCTCAAAGAACAAACACAGATCTGCACGGAGATAATGTTTTTGGTAATTTGGAGCAATTGCTTTGTGTGAAATGAGCTACAATAGGGTTTTGATTGTGATATCTAGCTCAACAGGTCAGTCATTTACCTACTGGAAAAGGGAGCCAGGATAGAGAGAGGGAGAGAGAGAGAAGTGGATTCACATTAAATAGCCTTCCAGTGGTTTTGGGAGCATAATCGATTCAACAACTAAAACATCTTTTTGGTTACTTCACTGCTGTATAAACTGAGTGCATTATATGGACTCATTGTTTTTCCGATACTAGACGTAATCACTTGGAGTCCGGTGGAATCTAACAACAGGGATGAAGCAAGGAAAACAGGACGTGCTGAGTTTGAGTAAAGAAGCACAGATTAAAAGGTAAATTAACAACAAGGCTGTAAATGAATATGAACATGAATTCAGTAGCCATACTGCTTCTCCTTCTAGGGTCATGGGGGCTGGAGCCAATCCCTGCTGACAGGGATTGGCTCTGTGTGAGGCAGCAGTGCAAACCACTGAACCACTGGGCTGCCCCCTATATGAACATTATTATCTTTTTAATATTTTTATGGAAAATCATAGTTGTAGCACATTAAGCTTAATTGCAGCCCATTCCTATTCATACATGCATACTCTGTTTTTACCCTATTCTGTAATTACCTCTTGTCTAAATATGTATCTATGTATGTATTGCCCCTATGCTGCTGTAATACTTGAAAGTGTTTTTAAGGAATCGATTAAGCCATATCATATGACTGCATACAAAGATAAAGTATGTATGTTACAGTGTGGATTCATATTTTCTGTGTTAATTAACCTTTGTAAATATGTCATTGTTGGAGATTCACAATGAGAAAAAAGGTGGATCAGTCAGTGTCTCTCAGAAAAAATGTACGTTAGGTTAAGGTAGCCGTCCTTGGCTGTTTGTTCACTTCAAATGTTCAGTGTTTTGACTCAGCTTAGGACCGCCTGCTATTTGCCACCATGAAATGAAAGGTGTCTTTTAAGTGTGAGTAATGTTTGCTCTCAACTTACCATTTTCTACTTAACCGGTACTGCCTATGAGACGTATACCACAGCAGAATAAAAAAATAGCGCCTTACATCTTGCTTGCTTTGTCTAGTCTCGTTTACAGCAGACCAGGACTGAGCTGAAGTGGCAAAACTCGAAATCAGAAAAATAAAACTGCTATCATGAAAAACCTCGAAGAAATTTCCAGAATATTGGTTACTCCTTCAGTCAAGTTCTTATGGACTTTTTGCCCCATGAATCATGAAGAAGAGTGTATGTTTCTCAGAGAACAGACAATTTAAAGCAGAGAAATTCAGATAAGGTAAGAGAAAATAGTTTTAAAAATGTAATTTAATTTAATAGGTGATTAAAAGGGACAAATGAAGGATGGCAAAGAGCAAATACACATAGCAAGATATTAAAAACAATGAGCAAGGAAGGAATAATACTTTGGTGGCGTCTTGGGACTCACATTGGCCTTTACTGTCAGCTGCTGCCCCGTTCCTTTTTATTTCATGTTGTAAAAGAGAACAACACCACATTGGTTCATAATGCCCGTACTAACCAATTAGATCATCTGAAAAGGCTTTTTGAGATGCATCAAGTCAAACACCCCAGTCTTAGAAGGAGCTTACTGGGCTCTCATGGTTATCTGTACACAAAGAATGAGTGTGCACTTTACACCACACCATGCTGTGTATCCGTTTGCAAGCCAGTCCTGTGTGTGCCTTTTGATTCCAAAGAAGCCAGATTACTGTTGCTGTATCTTAGTCTGGCAGAGGCTCTGTTTTAGTTTGCCTCTGGGCCCCCGAAACACAGACCCACTGAGTGTTTGTCTATGGCTCTTTGAGGAAGGCTGCGTCTGCTGTGTCTGCATTGTATATATCTGTGTGTTCGTGAACGTGTAGACATGCATGACTGTGTACGTGGTCCGAGCTTAGCGTGTGAAAGATATGCGGCTAAGCTGACGGCCGCTCTGTATTGTAAACTTGCCTGTTGTTAGGTGCTTTAGGATGAAGCACAGTGCAAGTGAGCTCGTATGAGTGTGTGAGCGTAAATGTATAGTATGCGTGTGGTTTCAGTTCCAGTTATGTGGGTCTTATGTCATTTTGGGCAGAGGAGCAGTTAACATACTTTTACATCCAGTGGCATTTACTGGGATTCGCTTCAGCATGTCAGACAAATTATCACTGTAATAATTAAAAATGTAAAAATGTAAAATATGATATGACAATAATAACTATGATGTAGTGTTCTAGTTGTGTCATCTTCACCACACCTCTACCAAACTGTAGCGGTCACGCATGAAGATTGTAACAGTAATTATCCAAATAATGGTTGGCACTGAAATCAGCCCTTAAATTTAACTTCCACATTTGAATTGTCCAATGTTACATTCAGTTCACGGTCAGAAAATACTGATTTCAGAAAAAGGGACATTCCAGATAAAGTAGTGCTAATGTTGTGGCAAAAAAAAAAGAAAAAGAAAAAAAAATTAGATTTGACTGCAAAATGTGACCTGTTCACTGCATTGTATAAAGTAAGAGCTGTGTTTACCAGAATAGCTAAGTGTTTAGACAGTTCTTTTTTAAAGATGTGGCAATGCAGCATTTTATATTTTTACATTTCACACAGGCTGGTGTGTACTGAAAATTTGTGTTGAAATAGTGGATCACACTGCAAATTATAGAAAGTAGTATTAAAATAGTATTTTTTACATTTAAAAGAACTACAGAAAAGGGGATCATCATAAATAAAAATGTTAAAACACTCTAAAAACTACCCAGAGTCAAGTTTCAAGTAATTATACAATATTTTGATGACCTTGAATTCATACCACAATCAATATCACCACATCTCAAACCTAAGTAATGACCCTGGTAGACACTGTTAAATTGCACAAGGTACAACAATCATGCCATGTGGCAGCCTACATAATGACAATGATTCCACATAATGGCTTCACAATTATCTCCAAGGGTCACAGATAGCTGAGAAGAGCCAGAACACATTAAAGAGAATCACATTAAAACGAGTGTAGCTCGCAGTTAGCCAGGGGAGAGACACTAGCTTCAAACAAATTCATTATTTAGTTGAGAATGGCTATAGAGGGGAGGGGGGGTGGGCACAGTAGGGGATAGAAATCACTGGAAAGCAAACACTAGTGCTGGAAGGGTATTCGCGGATAGGCCGAGCAATTAGACGATGCTAAGAATACAGAGCTTACAGCTTGCACCAGTACACAGTTGGTGGGCGTTCATTACCATGTGCGTGTGTTTGCACATTTAAGTGAGACAAACAAATACAATAACCAAATGGAACAAAAAGTCCATGTTCCAGAGACGTACCATATTGCAGCAAATTACAACCACAATGCCCCGGAAAACGTTACTGTTTTCCCAGAGGAGTATATTGTGGGTGGCTCTGATAGCTCTTGGGAAACTAAAACAATCCAGCCCGAAGCCACAAGGTGTGCCAACTTAGGACGCAGCTCTGGCAGACAAAAAATGTCCCTGTCCTGGTGTGAATTATTTCCACTTCACTGAAATTGAAGCAAAGACCGAAGGGGGGGGGGGGAGATATGGCGAGAGATGGAGGAGGCTTGTGAGAAAGATTTAACTCTAGTTCCATCACTGTGAACTATGTGCACCAGGTGAGAAGCTGCAGCTTTAAAAGGCTGCAAGTGGCATTCAACCAATGCCTTACCAGAACCGGAGACTCTTCCGAGTTCACATCAGAGTTTAAGTTGTTGAAGCACTGTCATGAAAAAAAATATAAAAACAGTATACTCTGCTAGTTTGAGTCCATGGGGAGGTTGTATGTACGCTAGCAATTCCCTACCTCCACAGAGATAACAGTGAGAAGGACTGTGGCAAGTGGAGGGTTAGTCCAGTTAACCCATTAAAACCAGATGAGACGTACACATACAGTATATGATTTTGTCGTTTTTTAAGACATGTGACTGAAAAACAAAGCATTGTGACTCGTTGACGTTCTTATCAGGAAGGCAAAATCCATTATGGGAAATGTATTTTCTATGCATCTTCAAAAAAAAGTTTTTCCAAGTTGTGGTTGACGAGCTGAGTGAGCAGAGAGATACAGAAGCAGGTTATAGCTGTTACCTGCACGAAAGACAAGACTTCAGATTTAAGACATTAAGACTGACTTGAATTTCGAGCCATATCCAATTTCCAAGGCAAATCCAGTGATTTACAATAAACATTAAAGGTTTAAGCTCTGAAAACCATTTTCATTTCAAGGTTCTATCAGCTAGTTTTTTTAGAAGGCATCTTAGCTCTTAATTGGTTAAACAAAAGTGGTAATAAAGGGGAAGAATGCAAAAAAAATAAAAAATAAATCCCTGTTTGTCCTTGTTTAAAATCCAGTCCAGACCTTTCTCTTATGTCATACCCACTAAGTCTTCAATTTCCGCTGTCCTTTTTTTGGGAACAATATTTGGGTGTTCCATTACTTGGAAGTGAAAAATGGGGTCAGACAGAAGAAGAGAGACAGAGACCGTCTGACCTCATGCATCTACAGCACCACATACTAAGTTCTGCCAGCAAGCCAGCAAGCCAGCTAGAATAAAAAAAAAGGGTTAGCAGCCCTGGGGTTTTGGGTCCCATTTGTAAAGGCACTGATCTGGGCTTTTAGTCCAGCCAGCTCAGTCTACATCCAGCCTGAGTGAAAGGGATAATCATGGTGCTTTGGATCTCCAGTTCTCCCAAGACCCTCTGTATGATTCACCGTCTGCCCAGGCAAGGCAAACCAATCCCCGGCATGTCACTGGCCACAGCCTGCCTCATGATAGAAAAAAAAAATAAAAAAATGCTGATGAGTGATGAAGTCATTAAATGAAGCCACTGGGAAGACGGAGATTGAGGTGGGCCCCTGTGAACATAGCACAAGGCCTTGTAATTTGTATACGTGCATATCAATGACAAGGGAACAAGGGTAAGGTTGAAACCCATAAGCCTGTTTGACTGTGAAAGGCCACTGAACGCTTAATGGAGTTCCCAGGCGATGCTTTACTGTGGCTACCTGAAAAGTGCTTCATAGTAAGCAAAATGCAAATATGTGAATACTCTGCTGGAGGATATTTTTCAGTGTACAGCCAGGACACAGCCTGAGCTGACCTTTTTTTCCCCCTTGTAGCACAAAGAAAGACAAAGAGTTTGCCTTCTGCACCATCCTTTACACCCTGACAAGATGAAATGCTGCCAGCGAAACTATCAAAACAATTACTATCATTAATCTTAAACATAATCCCATTACATTTTTTTTATTGATCAAAGTATACAAAAGATGTTATTTAGAAACTGTTGTGATAATGTAATTATTGCTGTCACAATTCAGTATTTTTCCAAGCATGTCCATGGCAAAATCATTCAATCGACTGTAATTACTGACACACTGATATTTCCTGAATGTTACCTCAAGGAGTGTGACCTCTCTTCCGTATCCAATTTTACAGGGCTTTTCAAAAGGTAACTGGCCGTTTCGGAAACTTGGCTTGACCAATGGCATTTTGGCAGGCTGTGATTCTTCCGCCATACTGAAAAACATCCTCAGCTCACCACTGCATGGCACAGTCACAGAGAGTGTGGAGAGGAGTGTACCAGGGCAAGTAGGGGAGACAAATAGCCAAATCAATTGGGAACCATTACGGTGCTCCAAAGTCATCACTTAACCAATGTGACTGTGAAATCATAAAAATAAAGGAAAAAAAAACTGAAAAAAACAAACTTGGGAGTAACAAGAGGCAAAAGAATGCCTCACCTTTCAGATCTTTGCTAAAAAAAAATGATGCCTTGGATTTCTGAAGCTCGAGATGATCGAGTATAATTTCTTTTGATGAAGCGAATTTCCACACAATTAATCTACATAAATAATACATTTTGCAGTTAGAGGTGGATGATGAATGAATGCATGGAATTTCTCACAGCTCGGTCCGTGTACTACTAACCACTAAAAGCATATACTGTCCCACTTAATCTATCTGCAGCAGCACAGATGCAAGCCAACACACGGAGGGAGGGAAGCAAAGGTCAACAAAAGCAACATGCCTGCAAGGCAATTCAGCCCGAGCGAGTTTGCCATCTCCTCCGTACCTCTCGCCTCCTTGCTTCCATTCTCGAGTGTCATTGGACTTTGTAGGTGAAGTGCTGTTCTCAGCCACACACACTTCCACACACACATAATACTGACAGTCATGCTGTCAATGTCACCTCGCCCTGTGTATTTAACAACGCTTTCCCACAGAATACCTGTCACCTCTGCCTGTTTTCATACACTCAACTTTACAGGCTCCAACATCTGGAAAAAAGAAAAGAAAAAGGCTAATACGGGCTGTTTCTTTACCTCTCTGCCCATGTCTTTGCATGTACAAGAAAAAGGTGGACTTCCTCGCAACTGAGTGACAGGCGTCGACCTGCTTTCAGTGGCACATTGCACTGCTACAAAGAGGCAGGTACCATGGTTAAAAAAAGGACTTAGCTATTTTATGAGGAGAAAAGTCATAAAAAGAAAGGAAAAACAGCTCCTCCGTCATTAGCATTAAAGGCTGAGGCAGCAAAAAATATAAATGCAATGGAATGAGCTGAAAAATATTAACAAGCTCAATATCCATTAGTCCAAATAGCCCTGGAGAACTGAAAAAAAAGTGCTTATCTTTAAATAAGCTGGAAGAACTCAAGTAACTGTGGCGGGTGATTTACTGATCATAATAATGCAAGTGTGAAACACGACACCGTAACTGTAATAGCTGTGTGACGTCTCAAACTGACAACTCTATCTATATCCCAGGCTGAGCTCGGAGGATGACGGTTTTCTGACCAGTGTTCTGTTACTGAGAGCACATAAATGTCAGTAAGATGGGTGGAGGCCATTGATCCACGGGAGAGGAGAGGAAACCAGAGAAAGTTAGAGAAACAGAGAGAGGAAGAGAGAGACATCATCACAGATGAAAGTGGTAGAGGGAGACAAAAAGTGTGTCTAAGGTAGAAGCCAGTGACCCTCAACCTGTGATTCAGAACTCGTGATTGAGAGCACATGACAAGTTGCAATGTTAAATCCAGTCAAATATTATTAATAATTAATATTAACATCATTATAAATATAAATACATTTGTATAAAATACATTATTATTAGTTATTTTCTTCTACTGCAGTTAGCATGCTTACCAGCTAGCCCCTGGCCAGGCCGGACCTTCTCATCACTTTCCTATACCAAGTCACTGTAGCACCTAGCATCTGCCCTGAAGGAGTAGCACGGCTCAGAGGATGTATCATAACCTCTTGTCATGGAAAAGCAACAATTAAAGCTCTCAGCTGTTAATGCTATGCTATGTTAATGGCTATGTAGCAATAGCAAAACTTACAAATAGGTCCATTTCGTACCACTATTTAGCATTTATAAGCAGTATACAAACAATGCATAAATAGTTAATACTACATTATGTGTTGCTTTTTGCTGTAAGGACTTTTTTTTTAAATTTTATTCATAAATGTGCAGCATTTGTCAGAAATGATATTCTCCTGTGAAGACATATTCACATTTTACTCTGTTGTTATTCTGTTTTACACCAGCCTTTACTTAATTAACACACTGGCATTCATAAACACATATCTGCTTAGGCCTATATTTGTGCAACAAACCTGTTATTAAATTGTTTATATACCGCACATGAACGCTAAAGGAATGAAACCATTATCACATTATTGATAAATATATTTTCCAATATGGTAAATATGCATGTTTTTCTTTTTTCAATGAATCATTCCATCTATGCAATATCACCAAATAGTAAAATTTTTCCATTAAAATTTCACAGAAGAATAAAATGTGGAATTAACCCACAGAAAACGCAGATGGATACATGCAAAAATACACATGCAACAAAACTGAATTCCCTTACAGCAAAAGTGATCAAAACAAATCCTGGATTATTTGAGTTATTTGACCATCACACACTCAACCAGCAGGCTGGGAGCGGCAGCTGGTTGTTTTGTCCTCTAGCAGTTGACTTGCTGAAGAGCCCCTTAACACGGCTCAAGGTAAATGACTCCACGCAGCACTGCTGGACTGAAAGAGCAAACACCCACAAACAAAGCAGCTGTAAAAGTAATCAGTCATACTGGCAGCGGGGCTGATTACAGATGAAGGACTCTTGTTAACTGGTGCATTTTGCCCACAGCAGATGGTACTAGGACTGCGGCTCACTGGTCAAATGTCTGGCTAACCAATCTGCGTGCATTGTTCTCACTTCGGACATAAAAAACCAGACAATAATCAAAAATGCACACACACACACATACACACACACACACAAAATATGCACTTGAAAAAAAAAGCCCATATTCACACACACACACCCAAAGCACAATTTCAATTTGCTGGAAGCAGTATTGAGTTGCATACAGTTTTACACAACGAGTGCCCATCTGTCCGGTGACTCAGCATTTTTTTGTTGGGCAAGCACTAAATTTGTAGCGCTGCCTTTCTCCACGTATAATTAATACAATTTAACCTAACTGTCCCTAAACTCGATGAGTCACCCTCTAATTCATGTGAATAACTGTGAATCATACCAAGAGCAAAAACAGTTTTCTTCAGGAGCTGGTAAAAATAAATACATGAATAGAATAGATTTAGAAAAAATAGGAATCTTTGGTTATAAACTAGAATATGGAATCAAAGCAGTTTAAACATCCTTCATACACTCACAGTTTTAACTATGCTGCAGAGTGGTGACTCCGTCTGAGTGTGTGTGCCACAGAAACCTGCCTATTTCCTATTAACTCCTTTCAACAGGGCAGCATGCTTTTACGACTGTGACCAAGCCAAGAAAAATGATAATGTTGTTAAAAATGCTGCAACAATACAGAGGAAAAAAGAAAAAAAAAAGGACTTGGTAAATGGACTTGCACTTATATAGCACTTTTCTAGTCTTGCTTACCACTCAAAGCGTTTTACAATACTTGCCACATTCACCCATTCACTCACACGTTCATACATCTCACCAACACACACACACTGATGGGTCAGCCATCGGGGGCAGTGTGGGGTTCACCATCTTGCCCAAGGACACTTCGACACGCAGCCTGGAGAAGCTGGGGATTGAACCAACCACCTCCTGAGCCACAGCCGCCCCCCAGCTGGGAATCCCAGTTTGAAAGATGCTGGATTTGAAAGCAGGATGCTGGTCAGACACACACAGGACCAAACACCCACTATACGACCATTTGAGGTCCTTTACAAGGACACTGAGGTGCTCAGTACATCAACAAACACATTTCTCACACTGAAATGTCAAACTAAACTGTCACTATCTAAAACAGTAATATCTCTTAGCCGGAAAGAAAGAATGAACTACTTACTAACTATGAATCTTTCCACTAGAAAAAAAAAAAAAAAAAAAGCTAAATGATCATTTCTACATGGACAATTTTACATAGACACAAATTAACATTGCATATTTACATGCACATTAGACATAGGGCTACAATATGATGCTCTTTATGATCCGAATCCTGAAATCACCCCTGCTATCCTGGAACCCACCCTGGTGTCCATTGCACCTCCCACGTTTAAGAATAACATTGATTGCTACATTTATGTATTTTTATATCCGGTCTATATACTACAACAAAACCTTTTCCTTAAGTGTTAAGTAAGTAGCACTTGGAAGGAGACAACAGACTCATCTGGTTGAGTTATAACATAGAAGAAAATGTTTTGTTTCCCCAAAGAGAGGGAACAGTTTCTTTTTCTTTTTTTTTTTTTTTAAGACTGTGGCTCCATACAGAACTAAAAACCAGCACCAGATCAAGATATTCACACAGCAATGCCAACAGTGCTGTTGTGCTACACATGAAAATGTGTAAAACAAAACAAAACATTTTTGCCCCTGTTGCTAAGGGCTGTTTTTAAAGGGGGTTTTGTTGTGTATGAAGAGCTGCTCTCTACTGTGCCATTCTGCCGCTGATTACCCCGAAGGCACGGTAGCGCTACCTCACCCGTCTGTGTGTATCATTGTTTTGATGTGCAACTGTGATTTTTACTGCTGAATAACTATTCATTGTGCTGCTACTGTAGCATAATGATTACAATGTCTGCGCGTAACATTCAAGACAGTCAAATGATGTGCTTGGAGGCATACACTTTCAACCGGGGAATACACCCTGACACATAACAACCACACGCACACACACACACACACACACACAAATACACACATACAAATACACATTAAGATCACAGCACAGCCTAGGGCACACTGAACCTCACAGGTACCTCTGACCTGCTGAGGTGGGCTAAGCTAAGACATTCTCTAGGCATGGGACCACTGAGGCTCTCTCCTCTGCAGCAGGATGTCCGTGGAGATGCTGCAGCAGTTTGCCCGACAACACAGTCAGCAGAGAGTGAGATGCAGACGTATTCGCCAGCTGATGTTGTTTTGCTGTGAAAGTGAAATTCTGGAATCAAATTAAGTAATAAACCCCTAAATAGTAACAATGATGACGGTGCTGTGGTTGCTATGGTTTTTTTGCTACCTGATAACATCTCGATAAATGATGAAGCAGTTTCCTAACATGTGGATGAAGGCGATTTAAGTATTTTAAATGGGTGAGTACGATCAAAACACAAAACTATGGCTGCACAAATCAAGCAAGAAAGCACACATAAATAAAGCATGCTGTGATAACTCTGTCAAGTTGCTACAAACATAACCAGCATAGCTGGCTGCATTGATTAACCTGGGTGCACGGCTGAGCCAACCTATTCATGGTTCGGAAGATGGATTAGGGCTTCAGGAACGAGATGTAAAACATCAATAGAAAGACATGCTGTCTGGCGTTTGGCGCTTTTAAAGCTACAGCACTGGAGTCGGGTATACTATAGTATGTCTGCAGCTCACAGGACATCCAAATGGGTCTGAAGTCTAAATGGACATAATGCAGCTCTGCTCATTTTTTCAGCTGAGTGCTTCCCCCGGCTGTGTTCAAGTGCTTCCTTGGTGGATTTATTATAATGTACTCCAATTCTCCGTCAAAAATTATGCCACCTTTTTTTCCTTTTAAACGTCTCTCCTACTGGGAGATGTACGCTTGCATCACCCATTCACACATGAGGCAAGGTCTTGCGTCTTGAGGTCTCAGTTTTGCAGAGGTACTGTGACTAAAGCTGCATATCTGCCTGACGATACTATGCTATACATCCATCTGATCTAACAGTTTGTCTGGAGAGGGAAAGTAGCAAGAGGGTAACTACATACAGAAGAGCTTCCTCTGCACCTTTCCCCCATCATCATTTTCCTCCTCCTCCTCCTCCTAATGCTGACAAATAGACAGAGCACGCCAGTAGTGGACTATGGAGGTGCTGAGACACCAGCTAGTCATCCATCTGCTCTATTCCCTCGGCACAGCCTTCACCGTGGCAGAGGTCACACACTCGCTGGCTCAACTGTTACAACAAACACACACTTTCCCCAACACATACCCGCTGCCTCTGTAGCTGTCTCTCACGCTCTCCCCTCCCTATCCCAAGCTTTCCTCTTCATCTCTCTCCTTTTAGTGTCAGTGCCACTGATGTTCTGTCATTTTTTTTTTTTTCCTTCCAACAAATCTCCCGCTACCTTCCTCTCTGAATTATGCAACACCGCCATCCTCCTGCCTAACGCTCTCTTCCAAATATCATCTCGACTTTAGTCTTTTTTGAAACCAACAAGAGCCAGTAGGTTTGGAACTGAATTCAGCACCAGGGAGAGCTCCTTCAAATATACTCCAGCTCCTTTTCTTCGTGACTGAAGGCATATTCAGCACGTCTCAGCAGGGCAGGCCTTAGCCATTTTGGTGCCCTAGGCAAGATCAGGATTTGGTGCCTGCAGCAGCTACAACAGTAACATGCTGCTTACACACCTTTGCTTCTGTATCAATAATATAATGAAGTCATATGTTAGTCAGAGGGAACAATCAAACCACAGCTTCTGCTTATTAAATATATGAACTACATTGTGCTGCTGAAGTAAGCTACTTTTACGCTGCTGTATCGATACTTTTCCTTCAGTAAAGGATCTGAACGCTTTGCCATTCAGCTTCATATCCTTCAATCTGTCTAGCAGCTTTAATGTTGCCATCCCTACATTTTAATGTTAATGTAAGACGACATATCTCTAGAATGGGTTTTCTTCTCCTCCTCCTCTTTTCTCCGCTTTCGTCCTGGCGCACCTGAAGGCTTGGACCTTTTCATTATTATTAATTTGAGCTGATAAAAATGAAAAGCGCTGATTCAGTCTGGCATTTGCCATCAGTCAGCCCGTGTTACAGTACGTCCTGGTCTTGGGCTGAGTGATGCACCATTGCACGTCAAACGGGCGCAGTATGTTTATGATTGTAATTAAAAAGCTGTGTTTCTTTATAATGTTGTTACTGTAACCGTCATTAATACAATTGTAACAGTGGCCCCCCCAATAAACTCTGTGGCCTAGGCAACTGCCTATGTCGCCTATCCCAGGACCTGACCCTGTCTCTCAGTTGTGACAGGTGGACACAAATACCAGATTGTCTTTCTTATACAGTGCAATTCATAATATCAAGCCCGCAACATGCGATCTTAAAAAGGCTTTGATGGGAAAAAAAATTGGAGTAAACACCAAAAAAGTTTTCAGATTTTCCATACATGGTTGCATATCTCCTGCTGAGTTGTGTGTGTGTGTGTGTGTGAGAGAGAGAGAATGTGTATGGGTGCCCGGGAGGGTGATTTAAAGTTTACAGCATAAGATTTCTAATTAAAATGTGTATAATGTAACTTGCAGTTCACTTGCCAAAGGAAGTTCATAATGAGGATATTTATAATCGTCTCTCATTATCTGCCAGTTGAAGGTAGAAAGCTGATCATGGCCTCAACCTTGACAGCAAATGTAGAGCAATTAAGACAGAGAAATTCACTGTTTTGTTTTCATATTTACAATTACTCATATGTCCATAATCATATTCTTTTTATTGTAAATGCAGTGGATTATATTTACATCAGGACATAGCAAGCTCCATCAGTATTTTTTTATTTTATCTTATAATGATTTATGGATGATTAGGGAATAATATTCTCATCTTCTTTGTTGTGATGGTTAAAGCCTGTGTTAACACTTACAGCTATAAAAAGTAAACTGTCCATTTTACTATAGTTTTTGTTATATTACTATTAAACCATTACCTTACTCCTTTGAAATTGTCTCAGTAATAAAAGAATGGCATTTTCTGTATTTGCTAGTAAACCTCTTCCACTTAAAGCCCTCCCCACATCAAAACATGTCCCAGTATCCCAGTAAATTGTAACAATGTAACAATGTAAACAAAAACACAGTCTCTGATTTTTTTTTTTTTTAAAGAGGCTTTTTGAAGTTTTCTTTGCCAAAGACTGTGGTTTCTTGCCAGGAGCTCGACAGGAGCTCTGGCCATCGCTGAGTTTACAAGACAAGAGGTTATAGTAGTCCTCTGAGCACCGCTATGTCTTCCTGGCAGACTGGAGGCTACAGTGAGTCGCTATTGGGGAGTCGGGTGTTGAAGGCGGGCCAGGGCTAGCTGGTTAACTGCTAACTTCAGGAGAAGAAAAGACGTCCTTAAGAAGAGTTAACGTTGGCACGGCTTTCCACCACCGCTGGAGACAGCACTTGGTGAGAACGGGAATGAAGTTTCATGCTGAACTCACAATGTTTCCTCTAGACTGGTAATATAAAAGCTGTTAATGCTAATGCTGGCTATGAAGCAATAGTAACACTTGAAATAACTACTATAAACAAATCTACATAATGTATATCAACATCACTGTTGTCTGAATACGTCTATTTCTGCACTTTGAGGTGCTTGTTTTGTCTCGAAGTCTCTTGTGACACCTGTGTTTTGTTTGTATCACGTAGATTTTTATTAATGGATCACTAAAGGCAGTATGAATACATTTCCCTTGACATTAATGAGACTTGCATTTCCCATTCAGTTCATTTCCCTTGCTAGCCTGATACCTCACTGCATATCTGCACGTGTTGGAGTAACAGTAAGAAACTGATACGCAGAGATTCTCACAGAGTTGCAGCTCTATCTTTTGGCAATCTATTTTTTTTTAAATTTTCTCCCTATCCCAACAATTTATCTCTCACACTCTCTGTCACACGCAGACACTGAAGTCACTGAGCCGGCTGCCCCTGAGTGACAGAATAATCAGTGATTAAACACTTCAGAGATGGTCTCCATTGGATCCAATAGATCACAAAGAATACTGCACACAAGACTGATCAAACCATGAGTTACAGATTGTGTGTATTTGTGTGTGTGTGTGTGTGTGTACGTGTACCCCTAGTAGAGCGCCGTGCGAACAACAGGGGTCCTGATTAATTTTCATTCTTTTTGCATTTCAAGTATTTAGGCTTTTTTTTTCTCTTTCAGAGCCAAGTGTGCATCATTAAAGGGTGACATCTTGTGAGATGCAAGTGAGGCTTGTCGGGGTGGCTACAGTTTTCTTCCCGTTTCATTATCACCTCTCTCCTGTGAAAGCAGGTTGCTAATTTAAACAGTGCAGCAGTTCCACGTGTTAGTGGCTTCTTTGTCCATAATGGCTCATTCTTCTTAGGAGACATTATCAAGTTAAGCCTGGGGAAACCCTCTCCATGAGGTGACAAACAGCCCAAAAAGCAATCAACTTCAGTTTGCACGTTTCCTTTGCAGTTTTCTTGGCTTTACTTTGTGTAGTTAGGAAAAAAAAATCTGGAAGGCATGCGTGGGCTGAGAATGTAAAATGGCTTCCTCTGACTGTTATGTTTCTTGACCTCTCTTTCCGTCTCCCTCTCTCAGCTACTATCTCTTGTTTACTCTCTGACAAGGCTAGTTGACGTGCAATCTGTGGCTTACCTTAGCCTCCAACATGCAAAGCCAAAAAAAGAAAAAAAAAAAAAACCCCATGTGGAAAGCACCACCTTCAGGCACCAAACACTGATTCTGAGTCATCAGCCCGATTCACATGACATGTTCCTATCAATTAGGGAGCTTGTTTTCCATGTCCGAGGGCAAGGGTGGGAATCATATGGGAAGCTCACAACACACAGGGAACATGTTTTGAGTGTAGGGACTCGCTGCACGCCAGGTTGTCTCCATCACTAAGGCTGGGAGGTATTCTGCAGGGATCTTTGCTACCGTCGAGAGCCGGCTTGTTTTTGTTTCTTCACAACCGGCAAACAACTTTCTCAGCGTCTTGTGGCTCTATGACTCAAAGAGAGTCACAAAACACTCTACTGCTGTGATTAAAGGGAGCTACAAAATAACCTGGCAAAACAAATATTGGAGATGTAGTGGTTCCATCTTCAAGAAAAAAGCAACCAAGCAAAGAAAGAAAAGAATAAATAAAGAAAGAAAAAAAATCACTGGATATTCAGTGTCAGCACCTAAATCTGTGCTGTCACTGAGCAGTACACGCCAGAGAGAGCAACGCAATTCGAAAGAGTATTTATAAGTAGAGACAGGGTTGATTTAAAGTCTGCCTGGGTTGATGCACATGATTCAGACATCACAGATGCACAGTGTCTTCAAACTTCGAAAAACATCGATGGGAAAAAAAAGCTGCTTGTTTTACTTCAGCTAGCATTATAGTTTGCTGTCGCTGCCCCGCTCCAAAAAAAAAAAAAAAGTTCACCGGATGTGCTGGAGATGCAATTAGAAAGACACATCTGTAAAACAGACAACAAGATGATGAAAGATGCATACAAACGTTCCCAGAAATTGTGGCACCCATCTGCCCACACCGCTGGGGTCTCCTCGCACACTGCAGCAGAGCTGTCTTCACATGACATACAGTTACTTGGCAATTTGAGTCAGGTCTCAGGTCAGCTCAGATCAATATGAATCATGCAAAACCTGTCAGAGAGCTTGCTTTGACAGGAGTCAAGTCTCAAGTCTCAAGTCCTTGGGGGTAGTCCAAGTCAGGTCGCAAGTCTATAAGCAAACTGCAGGTTTGAAATCTCTGCACTGTTGTATTGATGCAGCGGGCAGCCAGACACATGACTCATTGATTCTGTTTTTAACCTAGAGACAAATGGAAATGAGAGGAAGAGAGAGAAATTAGAGACTGGCCAGGAATAAGAAGAAGGCTTGGGAGTTGGGAGGGGTAGGGGTTGGGGGGTTGGCATAAGACAGAGTTTCTCCTTATGAGAACTAAGCCAGAGATGTGGACTTGAGCCTTAAACTATAGTCAAACCTAAGTCACAAAAGTAAGGATTTAAGACTTGGACTTGATACCTGACTGCCGTGAGACTTGACTTGAGACTTGAAAGCAAAAACTTTCAAGTCTCAGACCAGGTCAAATCCCTGCACAGTGAAAAAAACAGACATCGACAAACAGGCCTTGATTAGATAGCCACACCCTGATCACAGACATTGTCAGTAGTATATAAAGAACAACAAAACCTATTTTCAAATAAAATGTCCAATGCTGAATTCTGAAAGGTTTTTCTTTAGAAGACTTGTGACCTGGCTGATATTGCCATAAAGAAATGTAGACTTCACTTGGACTTGGACTTACCCCAAATAACAGCTATGACACAGCCAGTTCAAGCGAGACAGTCGACAGCCCAACCAACAGGCTGTTATTGTCACACAGGCTCTTAATAGGCACTGTGTGTTTTACAGCAGGTCTTCCTCTCTGTGTGAGTGTTGTATCAGAAATGTCAGCGGTGAAAACAGCATCGTGTCCGTGCTCATGATAATAGTACTCATACTCATAATAACAGTTCCCCATGCTCAGAGTGTTAGATTTCCAACTCCACAAACTTAGCACTAATCTAACACCAAACACCTGATCACACACACACAACCACACACATACACACACACACACACACACACACACACCTCCATCTCATCTGTCACCTATCACCATGGCATACCGTGACCAAGTGATGGTTCTGATAAGTGATGGCTGATTAGCATTGCTTCCCCCGCTGGTGTCACTGCCATGGTTGACTGGAAGGCAGAAGTGTTGGGTGGTGGTGGCTGGGGCAGGCTCTGGGGGGTGAGGTGTCTTGTTAGGAGGCAGGAAGGAGCAGTGACGGTACGTTCAAGGGCATGACTTACACGAGGCCTGACGTGAAGAGACGGGGACCATTCAGTCATTCAATAAGGAGGTCGCAGATAACAGATCCTGTCTGTCTGATACCTGGGACTGCGGTGACACACACTCTCACTTGCCAATTAATTAGGTACACCCAGATAAAACTAATGCACTATAATACAGAAGGCCTCTAATCCTCCTTAACAAGGATTATAAAGATCAGATTTTATTTTATTGAATCTGTTTGAGAGAGGTGTTGATTTATTTTAATGGTCTTTTCAAAGGCTGTAATTTGTGGTGCTGTTGAACTGCACTGGGTCATTGTGAGGTGTGTTAATGATAATCATCTATCTATCTATCTATCTATCTATCTATCTATCTATCTATCTATCTATCTATCTATCTATTTGTATGTAAGGCTGACAAATTTAAAACAGCATCCAAAACAGGCAAACAAGCAACTTAAGAGTAACTTCAATGTGAGACAAAATTGATTCACACATGCAGGGTGCAGTCATACAGGGGTCGGTTCTAATCTGCAAGGTCCTGGATCCTGTTCCTGCAGGATCTGACACAAAAGCACTGTGACCATGAGTATAACTCTTGAAGGTGTTTGCATGTGGACTGGATGGGTTGCATTTGTTGCTATTTGTTATTACATCTGAAAATAGTTTTCTGCAACATTAAAGGATATGGTATGATTTTTGAGGCAGCTGACTGTACTTGTATTTGTCTTCTCATGATATCATTCATAAATAATCATTGTTGGAGAAAGTTAAGTCCGTTACACTTGTCTGCCTGTGTAGTTTTAAACCATGACAGAGCGCAGGCATTTCTCCGTAATTTACTCAGGTATCTAACTTTCTCTGTGCTCTCGACTCTCCCTCTTTCCCTGCGTGTATTGTAACTCTGTTCAAAATAAATGGAATGTGAATTTAGGTGCTTTCCCTTTGTAAACACCGTCTTATCGTCCCGCTCTGCTGTAGCCTCCCTATTGTTTATCTCCTGCGCTGGTAATGGGACAGAGTAATTTCTCATTTGTAACAATGTCAAAAAGCAATTACAGGCCTGTGACTAAAAGCCACTGAACAATGTCCAGCATCAATCACTGGAGAGGAAAAAGGCACAAGTGCACAGAGACATTTCAAGTCGCTTATTTCCCCTGCCTCTTCCTGTGGTATTTGTGCGCTCAGCTGAACTTGGCCCTGGCTTTATGGCTGCTTGGGTGCCATTGAAGAAAAGGGCAAAAACCTGTTGCAGGAAGCTAGCTAATTATTGGTCTTATTTACCGAGCTTACCGAGCACACCGGCCTCCAAATTGTGTGCTTTAAAGGTCCCATATTGTATAAAGTGAGATTTCCATGTCTTTTGATTATAAAGCATGTCTACGTTCTATATCAATACTGTGAAAGTATCAAAGCCTCAGTCCATAGAGAAATGCACACAGCCTGTATTCAGAAAATGAGCCTTAAAACAAGCCATCAGGACTTCTTTAACTTTGTGATGTCACAACAAAGCAGTCGCCACTCTCTGCCACGCCCCAAGCCCAGCCCACCCGGACCCACTGTCCAAGCCTTACAGTATTTTGTTTTTACCTGAAATTTGCTATAATTTTATTCGATCACCCAAAAAAAAAAAAACAGTCAGCCAATCAGATGAGAGGCTCTGACCCTCTCTTCTGATTGGTTACTGACCTGCTTTTACTAGAGCTCCAGAAAGAAGCCAGAGAGAGATGTAAAACTACATTGAGGTGTTTTTTTTGGGGTAATTAAAAACATAAATGTTTCTTCTTATGGATATCAAACACCAATTATACCTGCTTACATCAAGCATTGTTCATTATGTCCCCATTTGTCAAAGCGTGTTCGACGGGTGCTGCAGTGTGAGCCTCTGTAAATAATGAGCTTTAAAGAAGCAGTCACATTTCAAAGATTCCTCAGAATGGAGATGGGGGAAATTCAGCATTGCCGGAGGTGTCATTTTCAATTTGCTGTCGAGTTTTCTTTTACACTCACAGCGTCCAAACGAATCACGTCTTCGGGAGATCAGAATATTAAATCAATCTTAATGTCAGAGATTTAATGTGGCCACCTTAGGCAAGTATCGACACCTGCAGAACATGGTAGCTCACATTTACAGTTTGTACATGACATTAATGTTTCATTTACAGACAGCAAACATACCACACGCACATACTCTAGGGCCCATATTGCAAAGGTCAGCCTCGGCAGCAGGTTGCATTTTTAAAATGCAGTACTTTGACTTTAAAGTAGCATTGACCGAGGGCTAGTCCTGATTGATCCTCAAGGCGCGAGATCATGAAGAGAGCACACAGTATCTCTCAAATCCATCTGCCATGTCTGTCTTTGACGTTTTCTTAGCCCAGGGCATGCATTGACAGCCTATTTCCTTTTCTCCTCTCTGCTGACCCCCCAACCTCCACTTCCTCTCTCCCACATACACATACACACTGTACACCCCTGCTGACCGGGTTCGTCGAGAGCAGAGGAGGGGTAGCCACAGTTGTTCAAATGCATTTATGTCCCTCTTTGTTTGTGTTGCCGAGGTGACACTCTACATTGTCCCTTTGGGATTCCAGACAGGTACAGTACATGGCCAAGAAATTAAGCTTAGAGAAAGAGAGTAGAGGGAGAGACGGGGAACACAGGAGGGGTATAAAATCATAAAGCGATAAGGGGGGTGATCGGAGAGAAGGAGGGGGAGGTGGGCTTGTTTGGGATTGACCTTGGGGGATTCTGCATTAGAGGGAACAGCCCAGGTGTGTGTCCAGTGCCAGCGACGGTGCTTTATGCCATTAGTGGTGGTCAAAAGGTGACAGCACTGAACACAAGGACATGGAGTGGCCTGCAGGAAGGTCAGGTTCATACACACGCACACACACACACAGTCCCTCATACATGCACATGGACAGGGCCTTAGGATGCAATGCTAAGAACCTCAGCCTGCTGTATACTGTCTGCAGTGATGACTATTTGATGAGACTTGATGCCGGTGTATTGTGAGCTTTATCAGAACTGGCAAGGGCACCCATGCATTTTAATGTCCTGTTCTGTTTCCCACTACTTTGCGGTTGTGTCTTTCTCTCTCTCTCTCCCTCATTGGCCCCCCACCCCTACCCCCACCCCCCACCTTCCGGCCACCCTCTGGCTTAGTTTTTCCATTTCTCTATTGAACAAGCAAAGAGAGAAGGATTATGGTGATAAATTCAACAAAGAAAGGCAGAAAGACTGACTCAAAGTGTGTGCACATGTGACACTGTGTGAGTATGAACGTCTAAGGGAGGCTGTTTGTTTTTGCATTCTTGAATATTTGGCTCTCCGTACATGGTTTTGCGCTCCCTCTGCATTCAAGCATGTGTTTTGGTTTTTTTTTTCCCTGACACCGCATCCTCTCCTTTGAATTCTTTGATGTTGTCACCCGACACGCTCCACCGCGGAGCTACCTGTGGGGAGACCAACACGACAAACTTGACCGACTTAAACTTAGAGACTTTAAGCTGCAAAAACAACGCACCACTTGTCATCTCGTTGACTCTGAAAGCCGCACGTTATCTGGAAAGGCGCAATCTCAAAGAAACCCGCCTGAGCTGGAGCCGATGACATTTAGATGTAAGACAAAGCTCGATCTGTGGAACCCCCATCTGCGCAGCAGGGTGGAGAGAAGTGGATGGAAATAGATACAAGTGAAGAACGCATATACCAGTACCGCTTGAGCATTTATGTTTGTGTGTGTGTGTTTTTATATCCTGGTGTATCCTTTACTCATGTCACCGTGGGGACAAAAATCAAGGTCCCTGCTTTTTGAGGATTTAGACTTGGTTTGAGGGTCAGGGTTATGATTAGGTTCAGGTTAGGGATGGAGTTCAGTTTAGGCACTTAGTTAGGGTAAGGGCCCAGTGAAAGAGTGAAACGATTTTGCACTTGAGTGTAAACTATTTTAAAAAGTTGTAGCCAGTGCTGAGGTTTATGCTAAGTTATAATGTGATAAATTAATTCATTTTAACTTCATTAATAAGCACCTCCAAGAACATCATCTTGCTGGAACTGACAGTGCTGTCAAAGGACAATCTGGAGGAAGCTCATAAGGGGAGGAAGAACAGGTTTGAAGAGCTGGTCATTGACTGCCTCAAGAACTCAAGATGGCAACATGCATACCTATTGAGGTTGGATGCGGAGGTCTGAGCGCACTGGGCATCAGCGGAAACATCACGGCGGCAGCAGAGAAAGCCTCGAAATGGCTCTGGATCAGGAGAGGTGATCCATGCAGAGGAGGAAATGACACCTGAACACAAGTCGAGGTCTGATCAACCTCGGCTGGGTTGCTTGGGTGGGGGCATGTGGTGTTGACAGACCTGAAATACCTAACGACCCCAGGTTACATGACTGACAGGAGCTTTGAAGAGATGTATTTTATCAATATTGCGTTGCTAATTGATGCTGATTCAATTTTCATTTTCACCAAGAAAATATCTACATATACATATAAATTTTGCCAGTCCTGTAATCTGGTCATGTTGTAGTAGGCTACCGCAGGTTTGGTGCTGCAGTTAAAAGCATGATGCATTATGACATTTAGGTATGAGGGATGTCAAAACACATCTGCTTTCTACGAAAAAATAAAATGCTAGGCTGTACATTGTGTGACAACTTAATTCAACCATGGGAGTCATCAACAGGGCAGTTGGGTTCATATCTCGGGTTGTATCTCGGGATTTAATTAGATTTCCATGTTGATTTTGCCCCATTGTTTTCAGGAGATTATGATGAAACCTTGTCACTACTGGTTTTTGATCGATCCAGTATTTGCTTTTGTATGAGTTTGACGTTATACTTTGTCTCTGCCCTTCTCTCAACATCTCTCTCTATCTCTTTTGTGCTCCATCCACTCGTAATTGCCATCGTGGAGAATCTAAACTCATGCGTGGATGTTAGAGCTGCAGGTCTAAGGGTCAACAAACTCAATTCAAACACACTGAGAAGGGGCCAGCGGGCAGATTGACTCAGCTGAACAGGAAACCGCTGTCTCTCGCCTACTCTCACCACTTTCCCTCTCCCTTCCCGGGGGGGAAACACACAATGTTTTTTTTTTTTTTTTTTGGTCTCATCAACAACCTGTAGTACCAAAACAAAAAAAAAAAAAAATGGAAGTGACAGAAAATAAAGGCAGAGTGTGCCAACATTTTTCACAGGAAGCAGGATCTGCAAATTAAATGTCTCAGTTTGTCTATGCATGTGGGGTTTTGTGCCTTTTGTAAAATGAGAATACTAATCTTGTTTGCAAGTTGTGTGTGTGCTTGTTTGCGTGTGTGTGTATTTGGCACACCAATATCTGCATCTTGCATTTCAGTGGGTTAACGCACGGATAAGTGTGTCTTGCTCACATGCTCCCGCACATCTCCATCAAAATGAAACTGATAACTTTGTGCTAAACTAGCAAAGGTTTCCATTTGTAGAAACTCATTATCCCTGCCCCCCTGCCCTCGCTATCTCTCACTCTGGCCTGGGGACGGGCGGCGCTCCCAGGACATTCCTCCACAATCCTACCCCCGGATCTCTGCAATCAATATGCACTGGCTACTTTTTTAATTATGCAATTCATCCTCTCCACATGCTGTCTACAACCCAATTTCCTTCCCTCCACCCTCATCCCTCTCTATTTCTGCAGCCATTTTCTCTTTGTTTCTCTAAGTTCTTCCCTTTTAAATAATTATCCCCAAGGTGACTGAATGCACAAAAGCAAGCCAGCACACACACACACACACACACATAACCACACACACACACACACACACACACACACACACAATCATGCACGCTCTTTGTCTCAGCCAATGACTAACAGTCTCGTTTAGGCCTATTATTAATAATTTACTACCTGCTTGCCAGGCAAACCTTGGCATCCTGCTGCCACTGAATTGCATCTAGGGCTGATTGTCATGCACAAATAAAGCCTCTGTGGAACTATTATGAGGGTTTAGACACAACAATAAATTATGCTATAAAGAAGAGACCGAATCAGTTAGGTTTGTGGTGTGATGTGGGGTCGCTGGTGCCAGTGGTCAATGATACTGGTAAGGTGAATAGGTAAGCTTCATTAAATAAGACTTGACCTGGGGTCACATCTTACTGATTGCAACTGAAAGGCTTATGTTCTGTCTTTGTCTGTGACAATGTGTGTAAATGAAGCACATATGAATGATGAATTCTGCACTGATTTGATTTCTCATTGATAATAGGGAAACCCCGATTATCCTTATTCAGTCAACAACATGCTTTTACTTTGCACAACAGAGCTGCACAAAAAAAAAATTATCAGGGAGTAATGCAAAACAACCAAATTACACAATGTAATAAATAATTGATTAGATAGGTTAATGTTTATGTGAATTAACACAATTGTTAACAGAAAGTGCAAACAGTCAAATAAATAAAAGGTAATATGTCTCAGAACATTAACTCAGGTGATTGGTTTTAAGATTAGAAGCATCAATTCCAATTTACCGATCACATATTTTTTAATGAAATTCGGCCAATAATGACCGGTGGCCAACCAATCGGGGCATCCTTAATTAATAGTTATCAATATACCTACTAAAATAACAACTTTCTCGTCAATCAATCCAAGTAGCATCTAAAGAATTTGCCACGTCTTTATTAGATTATTGACATTCCCTCATAAACCTTTACCTTTAGAATATACCACTTCTGACTGCAGATTCAGTCTTCGCCAGAATGAGAGTGACATTGTGTCAAGAGGCAAAGACAATAAAAAGACAAAGTTTTTGGAGCAAATCAAACCAGAGCAGAAAAGTAACCAGCATTTACTTTGTTCCCTTGTGAGCAAATGATCCAACTGGATATCTGTCTCTTATCCAATCCACAAACAAAATGTCAAAACTGCAGAGATGTCAAGTTAAAAGCAAGACTTGGTGGCAAAGAGGAATGAGGTTATCACTAAGCATGTTTAAAAAGAACACAAAGACAAAAATCGAGGCTGTGACAGGTCACTGATGACCAGATACCAGAAACAAAGTAAGAGGAAGTGATAAGAAGATGAAGACGGAGGCGCTAAGGAGTGTGTGACTCATTAATGCTGGAGATGACTGCCTCACGCTCTTCACTCGGCCCGGCACACACAGATCAGCGGAACTTATCTCTCTCTCTCTCAGGCTCACACACTCACACACACACACACACACACACACAGCTGCTTTATGCAAGAAACTAGGGTAAAGACATTGTTCAAAGCCTGAGTGATTTCTCAGAGCTGAGCATACAGACTGCATCTTAACCTCAAATCACCTGCTCTCCTTTCTTCACTTTCCCCAACACACACACACAAAGATGCAGGGTACTAAAGAAGTTCAATCATCTGCCACTCTCATGTTCACCCCAAATGAAAGGCACACAGAAAGGGCCGGTAAAAACATTATGGATTTTTTGGGATGGTCCACTGATGGCGTGCCCGATGCCCAGTCTCACCCTGCTTAAATGTGACCGGCGATACTCAGTCAAGTGATGCACACGTTTCCTTTTTTATCTCCCTATTTTCTGCTTCCTTGCCACTGCTCCCTGGAGAATCTACCCCGAGTCTGTCTTCTCTCTTTTGGCTGTATGTGGTTACATTAGAAGGACTTTAGAGTTAAGATCTGCTAGAGAGGGGGCAACGGGTGTGCTATAAATGCAGGGACAGAGCAGGGAGGAGGATGTAGGAAATGAAAGGAATGAGGGAAACAAAGGGGGGAGTTATGGATGAGGGGGAAGGCGGAAGAAATCTGTGTGTACAGATAGAGGAGAAAATGATGAAGATGGAAGAGTTGAGGAAGAGGAGATGGGAGAAAAAGATGGAAGCATGGGGAGGAAGGAGGGGATTGATGGAAAGGGAAAGTGTAGGAGTAAAAGTGTTCGTTGGAAATGAGTCATAGAAGAGAAGAGAAGGGGGAAGGGAGGCCACAGGAGAGATGATGGCAAGGAAGGAAGGAGCAAGGGTAAAAAAAGAAAGGAATAAGGCTTAAGTAAGGAAAAGGGAAGGAAGTATGAAGTAATAGAAAATGGAAAGAGGGAGACGGGGGGATAGAATCAGAGTGATGAATCAGGTTGGGGAAGGTTTTAAAGCTCTACCTGCTTGTTATCTTGGACCACTGTGGTGTGTGTGTGTGTGTGCGCACTCTGCTGATTTGTGCTCGTTTCTCCTGCTGCACTGCTGGAGAGCACAGGAAGCAGGGAAACAATCTCCTCCTCCGACAGTGTGGATCTCTTCTACCTATTCTCTCACTTTTTCATCTTTCCTTTTCCATTTTCTCTCACTGCCACTCATCTATTTGCAGTCTTTTATCCTATTCTACTGTTGTTTAAAAAAAAAAAAAAAAAAACATTGAGTAATGACACTTTCCATCCATTTTTTTTTTTATTTACTGAATTGGTAACACATTGTTTGAATAGTCCAAATTCAGAGCTTTTACACAGTAGAGTATTTGTAACATTTCAACAGCTTGAGATTCAACAATTCAACTGCCTTACTTAAATAGTTATAGTTATAGTAATATTTGTATGCACAAAGATTAGTGAAATGTTACAGATACTCTGTAAATTGTAACCACTATATTATTTTATTGGATTTTTTTTTAAACAGTGAACTCATTCCTTCTTCTTTTAATTTATTTTTAAAAATCATATCTTATCATATCTTATCAATGTGAGCTGTCACTGACAGATGTTATAAAAAATGTATTTTTACATTTTTATGAGGCAAAAAAAAATAAATAAAGAAAAACATCTGCAGCAAATTACAACACACTGTTCAACTGCATTATCAAAGTAGTCATGATACCTTCTTATTATGCTGTTTCTAACAGCAGCCATATGCCAGACTGTCACTGTTCATTGCATCTGAATATCTGGTGTCAGGTGAGAGAGATAGTGGCTTCAGAAATATTAACTACTCCCACGGGAATGGCAAGACATCAAGAATTTGCAGCGACCGTTTAATGATGGAGACTCTATGGGATGTTCACTTTGAAGACATTGAAATCTGATCTCAAACCTCATTTGCATATGTCTTTTAAAGCGTATACAGCATCAGCAAATTCATGTTCACTATGATTATTATTTACATAATCTGCATAGTACGCCTAGGTCTTATACAGTATGTTGTCCGACCAATAAATCAGCCTGTATCTGCTAATATTAGCATATTCAAGATAACCCGTGTCAGTGTAAATGTTGACAGAGAAATAGCAACTTGCAGTGCAAAACTGACTACGTTTGAGGTAAATTAGAAATTGTTTATTTTTTTTTAACTGCTAAAATGTCCGACTCAGTACATGGTAAATAATGCAACTTTTAAAAATCTCCAATGTGCTGGGATCAAACCTTCAGAGACAGAAGCACCAGTACAACATGAGCCAAGTACCTTGCCTTGCCATCTGACTTGAAATGTCACACGAACTTAAAACTACTAGAAAATGAGATAAGCCTTTCTCCCACAGTCCTCTGCGTCCATCTTTGTGACAGCTGTGGTTACCACACGCTACTCTCTGGCTCGTCTCGCTGTGTTTGCAGTTGCAGTTGCTGTGATGAATCACCGCCACATGGAGGAGGAGAATGGTAGGGAGGTGGACAGAGGGAAGGAGGGGCATTAATGAGAATACTGGTGGGATATGGCAACAAGGGAAGAAAGAAAATAGTCTTGCCCATAAACTGCACAAACTGAAGCACACAGGACACAGTCAGAAACACAGAGCAACTTCTGTCTTCTCTCGCAAATGTTGACACTCTACCTTTACAGTTGGGGTATATCAAAAATATAATATCTCACAGTCCAGCTCAAATATTGCATTATATGATTTTTTTTTGGGGGCGCCATGAGCGGTGGATTTTTCATTATATAATGTTTTTGTTTTTTGTTTTTGTTTTTTAAAACATAATTATATTGTTGTATTTTATCACATTGGAAAGGAAATATTGCAATATTCAATATTATCAGATATTGGCCCAACCCTCTCTTCCTTATAGTCCTGTATCCCCAAATAATGTATCTGGACATATACGGATTGTGTTCATATCCTTCTTATACCAATTTTCCACAAAAGTTATAAGCAGGTTTTTTAAATGCGGGCAAACCTGCTAATAAAAGCTGATTGACCCCTTTTCCACTGCCAGTCAAGTCAAGTCGAGGAGCAATGTCACCACATGCACTTAGAGGAGAGAGAGTGAGCTTTTAGCCGCTGGTGAAAAGAATCTGTCACATCACATCCCTGGGTTGGTGCTCCTGTAAAAGTGGCGGTGATTGCGTGTTTTTTAAACTTATTTTGGAGCTGCAGCTCACTCTTTCATCCCTGTGCACAGAGTAGTCTGGTGTAGCAGCACCATGCTGGGCAGGTGACAGGTGTGTCTACAGTGACTGTGCGTGAAAATTAGCGTGTTCACCCAGGTGTTGTGTTTATATCAATGTCAGTCGGAGCTGATTGGAGCTGGAGCCAATAAATACAAACATCTACTGGAGGGTCACTTGACCAGAGTGTGAATGCTGATGAAAACCTTTTCCATTACTGAAAAAAAGCCAGATGTTAAAGGGTGTTAGCTTATTTTTCTTACCAGTTAGATAGATTACAGTTCCAACCTGTCTTTACTAAGCACCATTAGCTTCCTTTTTCTTGTTAGGTTCCCTCAGGGGGGTAATTGACGACTATAGCTGTAGTTTTCTGGGATACTGCATCGTGTTATTACCAAAAAAAAAAGAATTTGTTTTTCAAACATGATGCTCACAGGGAAGAACATGTCTGACAGTTACTTTACATCCAAAACCCTACACCCCCCTTTGGGGTGGAACCACACATCTACTAGGTGCTAACCACATGTGTGCTCAGCCAGGATGTACTTTAGCACTCAGCGTGAACAGTATGATAAATGAACACACGAAGAAGCCAACAACCCATCTTGTGTGACACAGAACATCCATTTGATTTTGAGCAGCACCATCGCTGCTGATTAGTTTGTCATTCAAACAATCATTCCTACTCCGGCTAACGCTCTTTCTCACATACACAGTGACAAAGAAAATATGTGAGCCTGAACAAGAACAACTCCAAGACACGGTGGGAAGGAAACAGAGGGAACAAGTAAGACAAAGGGAGAGTAATTGATGAGAAGGGGTGAGGTAAAGTATAGCAGCAATGTGGGGGGGTGGGGGGAGGTGGGGGTGGGGTGGGGGGGGTCAGCCTTTTATCTTGAAGCAGAATATCTGAAGAGCGGTGACTGCACTGTGAGCTGAAAACCGCTTCAATATTTTATCACCGCAGCTAGGCCAGGCATCAAAAGTTAGGAGGTTTTTATTTTTTTTTTATTTTTCTTCCTTTTTCAGTCCTTGACAGCCCCAAATGCCACCGATGATGGGAGTGGGTGGGGTGTAAGATACTGAGACTGTACACAGTCACACTTTTCTTTCTCTCTCTGTTTAATCTTTCCATCATTCCCTCGTTTACCTTTTGCATCCCTTCCTTTCATTCAAGTTATAAGTCTGTCTTTAGCCTGCAGATCTTGATCCCAAGCCGATTCAAACGCAGCCAAAATTACGAAACACACAACAAACGCGGTCCAGACAATCCCCAGTGTGCCATGACTTCAAAAGGTAGCAGATAATGGGAGGCTGAGGTGTTTCTGCTGTTTTAGGTGAAGATTTTATTTTACTTCAGAGCCAAAGACTCCTCTCTCTGCTGTGCACTGCTGCCATGCGTTTACACAGAGATGTGGCTGGGCCCTCAGGGGGGACCTGCAGGCCTCTGCATCCCTGTTCCCCTACCACCCTGCTCATCCCTGCTTTATTCATGTACTGTGTTCAAAAGTAGGCCACTAAATCATTTTGCCAATGTTCCCTTAAATTAAGTCTCCTACTAAGATATGATGACCACCCCTGATATAATGAAGATACCCATGTCTCATTATATATTTATTGTGGATTTGATCAATATGATACTGACTGTCAAAGGAAAGCTCTAAACATGCAATTAATTTGGGCAACACACACATTGCAAATTGCATAATTCACATTTCACATTTAAACAACTGAAAACATAGCTTTTCAATTTAGCTTTTAATTAGCTCTTCTTGTTTCATGTTCATTTTCAAAATTTCATTATTTCCCCTTCTTATCCTTTCATATATGTCAAAGCAGTTTGGGCTGTATCCCACGTAGAAAATGTGCTGGACAAATAAAGTAGTTGTTGTTGCTAAATGAAAATCACTTTTCCCTGGATTCATCTCAGAACTGAGCAACGGCTAGAAATTTTTATTGCAGAGGAAATTTATAGTAGATTTACTTTACTACTATATTATTATCTTATGTCCACTCTAATGAGATGCATTTTGCAGTTATTCTTGTTGTTTGCATTATTAGACAGTAATGGCTATATTAGTAATGATTATATCAGCATTGTGGAGAAATATAGAAATTCAGTCAACTCAGTGGCTATTATGGATTCCACTGACTCAACAAGGCGTTTCAACACTGGGGGCAATATGAATCATGAGATAAGACAAACACATTTTTTGTTTCATATGTATGAAGCTGGCTGCTGTCTAATCTCCCTGTATGTAGACAATAAACGTGTATGTAACTAAAAGGCTTCGGGTTTTAGTCACTATTCATAAAAGAGCACACCGCAGAGCACTGCAGCTGTATTCAATCCGACTCGACTTAAATGGTTTCATGTGACCCTTTGGCCTTTTCCCAGCAGCACATTATGTTGCTGGATGGTGCCTGGCTGTGCAAATCAGGGGTGAGGCACACTGTGCCCCTTGCCATTGAAAATTTCTCTGATGTACAATCAAATGCAGAAGACGCCCCACCCACCCCGCATTCCCTGCTTTCCCGCCAGCCCCCACACATGTGGGATACTGGGTAATTGATTGAAAATGAGACCAAATGAGATTGATCAGAGATTTCGTGGTTTCTGGCTATGTGCTCAAGATCAGAGGCAATTCAAGGAGAAGATCAGAGGGAGAACTGGGAGCTGGGATATGTGCTATATGTGACTTGTGGGGAGGGAGAGACAGAGACAGACAGAGAAAAGTAGAGAAAGAGACTATTGATCAAGCAAAGCTGTGCAGCCTATCGATATGGGCCTCTCTCCAGGGAGTGGAATGACACAAAATAGGGAGGCAATATTTATTAGGCTGTGTGTACGTGTCTATGTGTGTGTGTGCAGAGGGAGGGTATAGACGTGAGCTTGTATGCACATTTGCACGCTGGGGAGACTCGCACTGATGGGCTTTTAGATCGAAACACCCTTAATGCCTGTATGCAGACTACTCATGCACGGAAGTAGGCCAATTCAGGAGTCTGTAAGCCATCTATTGGAAAGTAAAGCTCACCATAAAACAGAAAATTATCAGGAGAAAGCAGAGGGATATTTCTTATTGAGTAACAGCTGTATTTTATGATTTTCCATAAAGAATACACATAGAAATAAAACTTTTATCCTTCCCAGGCAACTGCAAGTTGATAGTAAGAGCAAAAGGGTGGGGGGGGGCATGCATCTTAATATCAAGTGCATGATCTACTGATATACTAAAAAGGCTGAATGTGAGAGGTTAACATGCAGCAACTTTAATGTAGAGCAATTTACAAGAAGACACACACTACACTAGCTACACTTACAACGTAACATTAAACCAATGCCAGTGAATAAAAAAGGGGCAGGGTGAGAGCGGAGGGAGACAAAGAGCTATTGGCAGAGAGTAGAGAGGTGACAGTAGAAATCAGGGCAGCTAAATTTAACTGTAGGGACCACAGGGATGGTGGTGGTGTGTGTGGATTGGGTGAGAAGGGTGAAAGAGAGAGAGAGAGAAAAAAAAAATCAGATTCTTCTCACTCTTCTCTCACAGCATTTCAATGAGATTTAAACAGGCCTCCAGCAAACCCCACGACTGCATGTGATTTTCAATTCAGTTCCCCTCTAGGTAGGAAGGCAGTTATTGTCCAGCCCGTTCATTCATGGACTAGGAAGGTGAAGGGAGAGCTCGCTCTGTGGGTTTGTAGATCAGAGGAAGCCAGCCCCCTCAGGGAGGCTAGCAACAACATCCGAGGCAGCCATGATGGAGGAACCACTGATGTCTGCAGTTAACCTTTCACCAAAGACAACAATGTCAAATCATGACACTGCCCAGCTTCCTACTTAAATATGAGACTTTTTTTCCTTTTTATTATTATTTTTTATAACAAGATCTATCCATTCCTGATTGTCATGTGAGTAACTCAACCCCTCCTCCAACCTGAACAACCATACAGGTCATTTATTTCAGCCCTTATCATATGACCCATAGGAGCATCTCCTGAAATAGCGCCCCTATGGCAGCAGGGGTACCACACCTTTGTCGCCATGGGAATCAAACACCGCTCTCCTGTGTCATATTCCTGTGTTGTGTTGACCCATCCATTCACCACAACCATCTCCTGATGCTCCATAAACTGCGTCAGCGCACTTTTCCCTTTGCTCCTGTCATCATTACTACTGCCACTAGATGTCGCCTAGCAACAAAATGTAACTAGGGGTCATCATAGCCTGGCAGACAGATGACCAATGGGCTTGTTTGTTACAGGACAGTCTCGAATGACGTTCGAATGCAGATGGTGAAAACTTCCAAACTTTGGGAGGAAAGAGTGAATGAAATCTCCAAGTTGCCAGTTACAGTGGAAAAGTAATATTATTTGAGTGATGAACTCCCTAAAACTAACTCCCTTCATGTATTTGTTCCCACCCGACCTCACCAGAGGAAAACACGTTAAAATAGTTTCATGGCTTGGGCCCCAGCTCGCCTGAAATGTAAGACACTCTTGCTAATCCTGAGTGAAAGGACTGAATTAGGACAACAAAGGACCGTAGACATGGACAAGCACAACATAAATAAATTATTCAACAGCGTTGCTGCTGTAAGCACTTTTTCGACCATTTCGAGTTGTGGGGGGTGGGGGTGGGGGGGGGGGGGGGGGGGGGGGGGGGGGGGAACTTTCCAGTCTTGTTTGTTTAGCAAGGGTTGGCTAAGGCTTCTGATCGTGTGTGTGTGTGTGTGTGTGTGTATTTGGGGGTGTTTCATGGTGTCATTTTTCTGCTCATTTCCCTCCCGCCTTTGCTTTTAAAAGCTCTTACAGAGGGAATGTTTTGTCAGGCCTGCCTATGGTCCTCTCCCATACATGCCAGCTGACGGGGTGGCCTAGGCTACTCTGTTTTACAAAGAACAGCTTTGCCATTAATAATACAGGAAGTGCCAAGCGCAGGGATAGAGACAAGGGAGTGGGGAAGAGGTTCTGGCTTACTTTTGTCAGTCAGACAAGACAACACAGTTGGAAAACATATAGATAGATCCATCTGATACAGAGCCGGTTGTTCAGAAACAAGATGATTCATGGAGACAGGTCGGATGCTCCAGCGACATCTTCCTCAGTATCCTCAAACACAATTTCAATTCAATTGGAATTCAAATTCAATTCTTCTTGATTCTCTAATGAGTGTCGGGTAACGAATTTGCTCAAACGCATGTATTATCAATTTGACAGAGATGTATTTTCAGCTGCAGTCAGAGAGAAGTGGGCCGTCATCACTGAGGGTTTTTAATGTGGTTTTTGCTCTGCTCAAGGACACTTGTCTACTTTGTTCTGCTCATATGCCTAGCCTCAATCGATCCCTGGCCCTCCACAGATGCAGATGTAGGTTCATCATTGTGTGTGTGTGTGTGTATGTGTGTGAAAGCAAAAGATACAGAGGATACACATTTCTGAAATTATTTTCAAATCAGTATTTAAAAAAAAAGAAAGAAAGAAAAAGAAACGGAAGCAGAGATTAGATCAAAGATCACACAAATTTGTGTGATTCCCTGTGGTGGAAAATGTAACTGTGATGAAAACATGAGAGAATACAATGTTGAGAAAAAAAAAGAAAAAAGAATGCTAACAAAAATGGAAAGTAAGAGTGAGAGCTTTTCATCTGATATTCTGTAATCTGGTTTATATGGATAATATGAAGGAAGAATGAGCAAAGGGCGATACAGGAAGGGGAAAGTGAAGGAAATAATCTATGTAAGAAGGCATCAGATAAAATCAGATGTTATTAATGGTGCAGTCTCCGTCTATAAGCAACCGAACTTCAAAAAAACCAAAGGAATACAATGAAATGAGAAAAACCTACTATCGCGTCAGATAGTGACAGGAGTTGTTTTAAAAGGGAAAGAGACGACTGACTTGATTATACATTCCAACTGTGGGGAGGGGGGGGCACACTCCCACTGCTTCTGTCCACATCTTCTTATGTTCTTTCTCTTAGTTGCTCTCATCTGCACTCAGCCCCCTCCCCACGTCATCTGTCGCGGTGCAGGAATCAAAGACGCTGAAATGAAGCGATAACGTCGAGTGACGCTCAACAATGCACAGCCCGGTATAGCAACTGCATCGAACACAGACACACAGGGACATACAAACACACACACACACACACTGAGTCCACACATCTTCATTAAGCCAAACACTGCAACTCGAAAGGTCTTAATCAACAGAGAACAATGGAACATTTACACTGAAGGTTAAGTTTTATAATGCATCTATCTGTCACAGCAGGAAATATAAATACTCCACTTCTTGTGACACGAACTATCAATAAGATCTCTCTCTGGACATGTCATGTTAAATCGTATAAAATTCCACGCAGGGCTTGAACAAAAGTAGTTTGGGGATAAGCAAGGGGGGGGGGGGGGAATCTATTAAAATGTCACAGCTTGAATCTATGCAGTAAAATGCACGTCAGTGTATATTAATTCTTTAGGGAAGGCGAGGTAGGGGTATTCCTGATTTATCACCCTCTTCGGCCTCCATCGTTTATCACTTCACTGGCCACCTGATTCAGGCTTGCTTTAAAACGGCCACCGCGTTTTTGCTTGGGGAAGTCCATCGCCGGACAGAGGGGAGGGCGTAAGGGTACTCTCAGTCCAACAGAGTACAAAACATAACAGCCAGTGTTTGGGTGGGAGTCAGTTTGTGCTACGCTGGTGCTCCTAATTCAATGGATATAAGCCCAGACACACAGTACAGTACATTCGCTTTCTACTCTCGCACAAGAAAACACAGACGTGGACATGAAGTCTGCTGCTAAAGAACACATTATTACCCCCCTGGCCAATTACAAAACTTACATGCAACATGGAGCAATTCCATTTGTGTTGAATTAATAGACATTTGACACGGGGTAGACTTTTCATTACAGAGACAATTAGGAACCACTGGGGATTTGCCACAGGAATATTACATGTTCCAACTACATCCAGTTCACATGCTTCCATATGATTCCCTGTGAACTCACATGTAAACGCATTAGTACTGTGGCTCATGGAGAATTCCACCTACTCTATTACAGCAATCGTACATGCTGCTGATTTCTCATTTTCCCTTTCAAGAGAGGTATTGTGGATGTTATTTAGAGGCAAATAGAGGCATTCTTGCTGCTGTTTGTTCATGGCCATGTGCTGCCTAATTACATCTTTCAATAGAGAACTTCTATGTCAGCTTCCTCAAACTGATCAGTAGTCTGGCTTGTGGTTTTTTTTTTCCCTTCTTTGCCTCCAAAATCCACCAAAAAAGTTGAACAGATTCATTCATTCAGATTTATAATTGGTAATTCCAAATGCTTTTATCAGCATCATCATCGTATCTAACAATGTGGGGATGGTGTGTATAATGAAGCGCGCAAAAGACATTTCTTTGTAGAACATTGCCGAGTTATCTGGCTGGAAACAGTCTATTCTTTTATCCATATCTGTGATCTAATCTAACTTTTGTTCAGGACCTATGTTTAGCGTGTTAGTACGTGTTGTCACTATTGCATTCATCTGGAGAAGTAATTACCATAAGCCCAAAAGACAAAGAAAAAAAGGAAGACATTTGTTAGACTCCACTGCCTCTGCACAGAGGTCACGTTGCCTTTTGGCACGAGACAAAATGATGTCAGCCTTAGCAAGGCTCGTAATAGTTGAGACCAGTGGCTAAAGTTTATTTTGTCTTTAGTACTTGAGCATTTTAATCCAAATTTGACCTTCTGATTAGCTAATTTCAGCGGTGACTGACCATCGCCATTTGTATTTAAAGTGAGCGAGACTAACACAAAACGCTCTGTTCTTGTTCGAGATGGAATATATCTTCTTATGGATAAAACACTGACAATATGTAGAATATGGGACTTTTAAGAATTGTTCAAATTTCACCCTTAATGAAGACTGTCACATCTGAAAGTCTGGTTGAATAGACTTTGACAGATCACAATTAATTCAACATTGTGGTCCTTTTGTTTAAATTCGTCGTGCTTTAAATGCTTAAGCCCAGCTCCCAGGAACGTGGGATTCCCTCAGCCCCGCAGGGAAACAGCAGCGGGAAAGACAGCAATGGGAAGTTGTACAGGGAATAAAGAGCAGGGAGGTCGAGGAGTTGAGGAAAAGGACAGGAAGCGCAGGGAAGACAAGGTGAAGAGGAGACTGTCAGCTCAACTTATCGACAGCTCAACCCCCGTAGGGATAAATAAGGTGTGTTTGTATGTGTGCGCGTGTGCGTGTATGTGCCAGTCCTGATGATCTACCATGTCAACTTGAGTAAAGGTCTCCCTCCTCGCTGATGCCCTAAGGAATCATTGACATTCTCGGCAGAGTTTTAGTGCACAGTGTTTGCAGGCATGCGTATGTGTGTTTGCGGAAGTGTTTCTGTGGAGGAAGGCGATCAAGAACGAGAGAGAGAGAGAGAAAAGAGGGAATATGGCTGTATTTTCTCCCTCCTAATCCTGTGTGGACAGTACTATCCAACATTTCCTGTATTCTGAGAGTGTATTAATCCGTAAGGCACTGGCTACTATTTCAGGTGGTCAGCACAACCAATCATAAAACTCTGCTTCTGCTTGTACTGCAGCTGTCATTCATGCTGGCAAAGATGATGCCATCCTCTACAGAGGGGGTCTTTTCTTGGGTCTCTCTTACAGTTTGTACTGTGGCAACAAAAACAGAGCATGGCCAAAGGTGTGGTGTGCAAACTGCACACCAAGTCATTGCTGTATGTAAGCGAAACGGGACAGTTGTAACATGGGATGGTTGTAACGCGTCTTATTCCTCCAATCAGAAACATGCTAGAATGATGCTATTCATAGTGCACATGCTCAGTTGGACCCTCCCCCCCACCAGGATGACAGCAGACATTGTCAACATCTGCTGCTGCTTTTATCTGATGCTACACTTTTCCTTCACTTTTTAAAATTATAATTTTTAAACTTTTTTGTTTTTTTTTTTTACTTATTTTACAATTCTAGTTGAAGATTGTTATACTTCCTTATACTTTTTTTCTACCTTTCTCATAGTCCTATTCCAAGAGCATCTTAAGAGTTGCTGTATAACTGTGTAGGTTGCAATGACGATAAAGATATTCTATTCTATTCTGTCCTACTCTCCCTGATGTATGAATAAATCAAAACTTTCTTTGTTTGAATCATTGTTTTGTTGACTTTGGGACATGGTCAACATGTGCCCGGCTAAGAAATTGTAGCTGATGAGCAAACGATGCTCTGTCAAGGTTGACAGGGTGGGGATGGTGGCAACAAGTTACTGTAACTGTTCCCAGGCTACGCAGCCATATCAAAACAGACCAGAACACTGTGCTTATTGATCAAAAGTTATTTAGTGAAATTGAATGTATTTTCAATATGTAGCAACGGTCCCTCATCTGTGCTGCAACATCATAATTCTTCCATTCCAATAAATATAGTGAATCATATGTCAATCATCTTTAATTGGTATGGGTAATTAGAAGACAGGTGTAAGTTAAATGTATGAAAGTCTGGTTGGTCTTGTCCAAATTAGCTATTCCCCAGTCTCTTAGTTTTTTTACTAACTATAAACTGGGCAGTATTCATTCCATACACAGGACAGCCATGACTTGCACTGCCTGATATGTCTGCATGGCTCTTAGGGCAGTTAAAGCTTATGTGCTTGTAACAAAGTAGATCTTGGTGGACTACAACATGGGAAAATCTGTGTTTTGGTAGAATTAGAGAGAGAGGGACAGAGAGAGAGAGAGAGAGAGAGAGAGAGAGAGTGAGAGAGACAGAAAGAAAAAAAAAGTTCTGTTAATAGATCCATCCCTCCTCACCATCAGTCAGAAAAATGTCTGGAAATGGATAAAAAAATGAAGGTGGCAGAAGGCCTTTCAGCACCTGCCTGTGAATGCCATCTGTGTCATGCTAACACTGAACTGTGTGACAGCATTCAAAATGCATCTCACACACACACACACACACACACACACACACACACACACACACTGATTGCAGGTGTATACGGTATTTGCACCACTGAATTCAATCAGGTCCAAAATATTGACACGAGTCAGATGTGCGATGCTGCTATTTACAAAGCACCAACAAAGGAACTGACTAATATGAAATGTGTGATCTGAGTGTATGTGAGGAATAATTGCGCTCTCCTGTTTTTTTTTCCCGTTTTTTTTTTAACCTTCTTTATATTTTGATTCTCTTTCCCAAGTCCACAGACAAACATATTCCTCCCGCCTCTCTTGTTTTCATTCCAGCATAGAGCGATAGGCTTTGAAAATGTTTGCAAGTGGCTACAGTGGTCTCGAAGCAATTACAAAGCCCCATTAATTGTCCTTTAATGCACATTGTGGTTTAAAAGCTTCTGCGATCTTTAATTAAAACCAAGCAAGGAGTGGAAAATTGGTTCAAAACAAATGCTCATCCAGACCAAAAGAAAGCTTCTTTTCCTTTTTTTTTTTTTTTAATGAAATTGTAACAGGCAGATGTCTGGCTTACCTGCCAAATCTACCAGGCTCACAGACAAACAGACACTTTGGAGAAAAGAGACGAACAGTGGTTTCAGTGTTCACTGAAACCAGAAGTTAAAGGATGTTAGCTCTGAGGGTTTAAAAAAAAAGTGACTGTGGAATAACTGCACTAAATAATGTAAAATTACACCTAGCTATTACTGTTATTGTGGGTGAGATTGTCTCACCTTGTTTTACTACCCACTGCCCACTGCAGGTCTTGGAAATTGGCCCATTCATTGAAAATGAAAAGTGTGAATACTACATCAAAAGCACCATTTCCACCTAAGCCATATGTTGAGCCGAGCTGTGGCTTTGACCTACCGCCGCAGAATGTGGCCGTCCACCCTCAGCCGATCCCCTTCAAGCTCTTGACATGGTGACTCCCAAACTCAAATGGGCTAAGCACTGCCCTCTTTAGGGGGAGCCAGAATTGCCTTTGCACGCCCAAATGCTATTTCATTTCTCACTCGCACTCCTTTCTTCCCCACTGCCTTGCATCCACCCTTTTATTTCTCTGCTCATGCTTTCACTCTGAGCGTCTGCAAATGGGAAGATAGCTGCAGCCTACCCGCTCTCTCTCCATCTCATTTCTAGAGTACCCCACAACTGAGGAGTGGAGAGGGTGCTCATGTGTCTGTGTCTCTGTATCTATTTAAAAAAAAAAAAGAAAAAAAGGCAAGCCAAGTAATTATTCCTGATTCACACTGCGTTTCTGGCCTAATGAGGTGGCGGTTAATTGCCGGGTCCGGACAGCAGCTCTTTGGGGCCGGCTGGCAAACAGTGCGGAGAGAAGATGGAAGCCACCGAGGAGGTGGGAGGAGTGAATAACAACAATCAACAAAAATGATAAGGGAGAGTTGTAGAGAATATGAGCCAAAAAAAAAAAAAAAAAAGCTAGTCAGACGCCTCTATGAGTAGGCGTTTATGCGTGACCATGCTTGTCTTTCTCGCAGAGGGCTTCTTGGGTGAAAACAGTTGATTTCCCTTATTGGATAACGTTTTTTTTGTTGTTGTTGCTGTTTGCAGCTCTGCTTACTCATTCCTCCTGAGTTTGGACTGAGTGATTTCAGCTGGTGATGAGAATCTGAGAGGTGCTAAAGCCTCCCCTTAAGACTGTCCTGATCCACGCTGTGCTGAGCCCACAATGAAACCAGTGTGACCTTCATCACAACATGTAGCCTGGCAATCAATGTTAAACCTAAAACAAGTGCACTACACAAACAGTGAGGCAGGATTCAGGAGGCTATTTTGCTCGACAGACGCGTATCCAGTTATTTTTTTCATTTATTTTATTTATTTATTTATTTTTCATTCTTTTTTCTGCATTTCAAGTGATGCAAGCAAATGATCACCTATAGAGATGCTGGAGAGGATGAGAGTGAATGCACTTCAGTGATCAGGCTTCATTAAAGTTTAGTGAGAAGGGACGGTGAGAGGGACGAGGCGTGAGCAGTGCCTGCTGAAACCTATCAAGCTTATCAAGCATTAACAGTAGGCTAGCAATAGCAAGGAGTGTAACACTTAGTGAGCCGCACTTCGTCCTTTTCGAGTTGTTGCCAATTTACTCAGTGTTGTGGCCCACACAAATAAAGGCCTGAAAAAAACAAGGAGCTACGATAAACGCAGCACTGAAAAACGATTTCCAACATGATGGGCCCGCGTGAGAATAAAAGTGTTCCTTCCGGTACAAGGTTCCAGATAAAAGGCTTAAATAAATGTCAAAGCAGGAATAAATTCATTCTATTGAGTCCTGAACTGAAGGGAAAGAAGCATTTTTTAACATGCGTGATGCTAAATGGACTCAACTCATTTGGCGCTTTTCCAATCTTATCAACCACTCAAAGTGCTTCACAGCACTGGCCACATTCACACACCGATGGAAGGCCATCAGCGACAATTATGGGTTGCATATTGTCACCAAGAACACTTCAATATTTGGACTGGAGGAGCCGGGGATTGAACCACAGCTGTCCCACAATTGGTAGGCCAGTTGCTACTGATGACTATTTGATGCTTTCTTTCTTTTTTTTTTTTCAAAGATCTGATATGTTTTTTTTGTTGGTTTTTTTCCTCAAATTCTAAACCATTACTGGTATTCTGCTGTTGTCTTGCAATCAACACAACCAGTAAACGCACAAATGGTTGTTGTCTGAAACTGCGAGACACATAACAGTATCACGCAGCACCTGTGTAGAGTCCTGCTTCAGCTGACAAGCTTTTTGTACTGGAAATGATACATTCTCATTCGCTTTTTCCGAGGAGTGTGGGAACGGTTTTGAGAGAAGAAACGAGAGATGAGCAACTGGGAAAGGAGGTAGATTGAAATCAGCAGTGCTGCAAACACACTGGCACTTTGTGCTCAATCAGTATGCCTGACAGCGCTGCGCACTGGCAGCTGGATTCACTGTACACATGCGTGTGCTCGCCCAGAGAAAGCGCACAGTTAAACAAAGAAGCGCGCAGACGCAGCCTTCTCCCTCTCCCTCGCTCTCCATCTTGTTTCCTCTCGGTCTCTCCCTCTCTCTCTCTCTCTCGCACTCACATAAACAGAGAACGAGAGAGCGAGAGAGAAACAAAGCCCTCGCACGGCACGCACTTACACAGCATCTCTGTCTGAGTCGGTTCCAGATGAATAAGGCAGAATACCAAGTGGCCCACTTATACGCTACGCAGAGACAAATAGACCAGTCAATCACTGCAGGCTGCTGCTGAATAACAAGTGCTCACTGGTGCGTGCGCATGTGTGTGTGTCTGTGTGTGCATGTGTGTGTAAGAGGGGGTATAAAACAGCTTTTTATGTTTTGTTGTTCCATAAATGCATTTGTGTGCATGAACATAGTGTTACAGTACGTGCAACAAGCTCCAGTTCCACATTGAATGTGATGTGTTTTTCACATTCAATGTGGGGGGGGTGGGTGGGGGGGTGGGGGGTGGGGGGGGGGGGTGTAGACTCTTGCTGTGTAGAAAGGAGGAGCCAAAGAACAGTTTCATCTGTACCTGTTCCTTGCTCCAAGCTGGGCTCAATGCATTACCCCCCCAGCCACCCCACTCCGACTTCCACCTTACGTCTCCAGAGTGCAGCACGGTCAGCCCATCAGAGCACAACTGACCAACAGAAGGGGGTCACTGAAGAGGTGCAAACAATACTCTTCAGCAAAATGGGAACTTCTCCGCTGGGATTGGAGCCTGTGAATTACTTCAGATGCACAAACATACCCAGCTGCCAGGAGCACGAAGTGCAGCGAAGTCCCTTTTTACCCATGAGTGAAATGCAACAGTGTTAACCCCGCGCTATGGTGATCACTTCCAATGTAAACCCTCTGTCCATCAGACTCCCGGGCTTCCTCAGTGGTGTCTTTTCTTATTTGCCGTGTCAGGTGGAGGCTCATAAATAAGCAATGCCAGTATAAAAAGAAATTCTGAAGTACAGTGTAACTTGGGGATGTGGGGTGAGAACAAAGAGTAAGACAACTGGTTTCAATCTAGGAAGGGGGCTGTGTGGGAGCTCTCAAAAATAGTATCTTGACCAGGGGACTGAGGAGGTAAGAAAATGTACAGCTTAGTTCATGAAGGCAGTCTTATGCCGAGGGCAGAATTTATATAATATTTTGCAAATTTGACAAACTTTTTCTGCACTGTCCAAATGTTTTACATCATTTTAACTGTGAATTCTAATTTAAAAAAATGCTTCGATATACCATTTATAAGAGAGCCGATTTTAACTGTTTGTGCCCCCCCCCCCCCGCCAAGACTATTTTAAAATGAATAAAACAATAACAATACTAGAACAAGAAGAAGGAAGTGTGCTTGAAGTATCGCCTGAAAGAAATCCACTTTGGTGCAGCCCTGAGCCACAGCAGGTAACTGTGGGACAATCCCATTTTAGAACCTGCGTCTCTTCGCGTCACATTTTATTTTGTCCCCTGCCCTTCCCTCTGGGCCACAAAAGATGCGTGATTTTTTAAAGGGGTGCATGCAACAATACGTTCGGAGACATTCTTCTGTAACAGAATATAACCTGACACTAAAACTCCACCGAGACCAGGACTAATGGAACTAATGACTCAACTAGGAACTAGGAGCCTCTGGGATTAAATCACATTTAAATATTTTATTTCTTATTTTTTTTAACTTTACAAATGCAGTTGAAAAAAAATGAAATGTGCAGCTTTGATGAATGTGCAGCTCTGTAGCTGTGGTTAGGAACTCCACCTCCATCATATCTCAGGGAAGCAAACATGACTGGCTGATGTCCAACACCTAATAAAAATCCAATAGAGAAAAAATGACTTCAGTTTATCTGGTATGAAACATCGATGCTGAAAAATGCTGCACAATGGAACCTTTTCTCTGTGTTGTGTGTGTGCATGTGTGTGTGTGTGTGTGTGTGTGTGTGTAATATCTCCTCCATTCAAGCGTGAATCTGCTTTCATAAATAATAACTGTAGTGTCAATAATTTTGACAACCTCCCCACCCAGAGTGAAACAAATGACTCTGGGCTTAAACTGAGGAAATTGGACTTAAGTTTCACGTGGTAAACATTGATTCCCAGTGTGTCAAGTTGGCTGTATTTACCTGTAGGCGTTTCTTAAGAGCAGTGTAACCTACACACACGGACACACACCCACCCAAGACCCCACCCACTCCCTGATTCATGGCCCCCGAGGACGGCCATCCACCAACAGCGTGAACACTGTCGGGAGAATAATTGTTCTAATTTTATTTTTATTTTCGACAGAAAATGAAAAAGGTGGTTCGGGTTGAACGGCTCGTCTTTGAAGGCAAAATTAAAATAATGTTCACATCTCCGAATGAAAAGGGAAGTGCATCAGTGTGTGTGAGAGAGAGAGTATAAACAGTTCGACCAGTGTGTGCCTGGCAGGTTACACAAAAGGCGCGTGTGTGTATGTGTATGCATGCGTGTCCTGCATGTATGCATTATATCTCTCAGTGTAGCTGCTGAGTGACAGAATTTTTTTTTTTTTTTCTTTTTCGTTTGGTGACAGGCATCCAGACCTTTCATAAAAAGTACAAAGGTGCAACCCATGCACTTGTTTATGCAGATGCAGACCAGTCTGAGCTATATGATTTATGTGGCTACAGACAGAAAGAAGAAAACAGAAATCAAGGATTAAAGCAGTTCAAAGCTTTCCTTTTCAGATATGCAGAAAGCATATGAAAGGAAACCGGGAAAGATCTTTTACCCCAGAGAACAAGAGAGTGTAACCCTGTCGATAGGACTGTGAGTGAACACTGCAAGTCCTCTGTGTCCACTGCAAAAAACCAAAAAAAAAAAAAAAAAAAAAACTGACGCAAGATCTCCAGACCCGGAGAATCAGTTTCACGACAAATTAAAAACGCTAGCTGATGTAATAACTCCTACCTTGGTTTTCAGAGCAGGCTCAAGAAAAAATCCCTGAAGGTGGACAGTTTCTGATAAACGTTGATTATTTCCCAAAAAAAAAAAAAAAAAAAAAGAGACTAGAGGCTCGAAGGCTGCCCCTATGGCAGGAAGTAAGGAAGAAAGAGCGGATGATGACGAGAAGGAAGGAGCCAACGGTTCGACTTGGAGCGGGCTCTCAAGGTCGAGAGATGAAACGCGTTTTTCAGTGCTTCAAGCTGGGGGTGGGGGGGGTAGGAAGCCAAAAGGGTGAGCCTGAAGATGTGAAGCTGCTGTGAGGAAGGAAGGAGCACGCTGCAATGGAAACCAGCTCTAGCAAAGCATGCACACTGTGAAGGAGGCTGACACACTGTTGTATAACACATGTTGGGAGAATGCATCATGCACGTACACATTAACAAGACAATGTCGGCAAATATTTATTTGTCCAGGTGTGCAACAGCTCTCCAATCGAGTCAAATTTGCACCTTAATTATGAATTAGCTTTGCCTTTGCAGCCACATTGAGATGTAAACTACATATCCCACATGTGTGTCATGAGTAAGTTAGAGGCGCTGGGTGTGTTATACTGTAGTATGGCAGCCACTCACCAGGAAAACATTGGACAAGTTGCAGGAAGACAAAGAGCAGGAAAAGCGAACTTTAACTAGCAGCCCATTAAAATTGTAATGCTATTACTGTATGTTCAGAAACCAAGAAAACAGGATAACAAGCCGGTGTCAGTGTTGATACTCTCATATGTCTTAGAGTTTGAAATCATCTGGAATGACTGTGCCTGTAGTGCAGACTGACAGTTCTTTTTTTTTTTTTTGTTTGCAGTTTTGCATTACATTTGATGAGGCTGCTGGTGCGGTCCTTTCCTCCACTCTACATACTCACACAAACCAGACACACATCTCTTATGGTGCCACCATCATCTCCTGGTGCCACACACTTCTACCTGTCATCTTTTGAAACCAGCATGGTAAAACCGCAATCGCTCCCCACAGGCAAAAAAAAAAAAAAAAAATCCACTGCAGGAATCAGCACCCCTCCTCTCTCCTCTCTTCATCTTCATTTTCTCTCCTCTCTCAAGGAGCGAGGGATCTCTCAGCTTATCTCGGCAAGGGCTGTCATGCCGACAGAGCAATTATTATCGCCTTCTCCATGCTTAAGTCTTCCAGGAGCCAAAGGAACACCTTGCTAATCAGCCACTTACTGTCATGCCCAGACATATTCTGTCTAGCTAACACGGCAACCAAAGTAACAACGGCAGCAGCGCACGACAATCAAAGACAAACTCCATCACAAATCAAACATTGGGTGCTTTCAAAAAAAAAAAAAAGAGAGAGAAAAGAAGGTGAGGGTGATACAGCTTAACTCAGCGCCCACGACTTAATAAGCAAACAAAGACTTATGCAAACAAGTCTATTAGCCTGTCACCCTGCCTCTGCCCCTGTTTAAATCAAGCCTGTGAGGAGTGCTGAATGCTAATTGCACACATGCTCCATCTTACCAAGCTGCACGCACAACTCTTAAACACTCCAAAAAATATTCATCTTAACAAATGGTCTGGTTGTCAAATTTTACATAACGCTGAGGTGAGACAGTACCCAGTGCAGTTTCACCTGCGGGCTGATCAAACCCCAGTCACATGCCTTGTACTAATGTATGTTTTGCAGTACATTTACAGAACAGCTCAGTGACAACAGGTCATGATATTTGCATTATTTATGAAGCTCTTTCTAATATTCAGTCAGCAATATGGTAAAGATGCAGCTAGTTCAAACCTAAGCAATATATATGCAAAAAGGTACACTCCAGCTTCAACCCTCAGTAAAAGCATTTGCCATAATCATCACAATAACTACACAAATACATGCAGTCACCCTAGGAAAGAAGCCCTTAAAACCAATAAAACAAACAGCACCCTTGCAATCAGCCTGTTTCGCCCTGTGTCTGCGCTTTCCTGCTGTCCCTTCCTGCCAGACACCCCAGCAGGCGACCACACGGCAGGGGACACGGGATTTGAATCACCGTGCCTCCTCACAGCACGTGTTAGTGGAGCCTCAGGAGCCGAGAAGCCAACTCCGTGGCGAACTCTTGAGTTGTACAATCTGAGGTGTTACTATGAATAACGTGTGAGTAATAGGAAGATTAGAAGAGGGGGCGGGGTGAATGTGAGTGCAGTGCAGCCGGTGATTTCGACGTTCGACTTGTTAGCGGCGATATGCAACCAAGTTGTGTAATTAATGGGCAAAGGTATTTAAGCGACGAGAGAAAAGATCCGTGAGGCTCTAATGTGCTGCTGTTAAAGCCGCACAAGGCGAGATATTTATGTATGTAAAAATGCAACTGTCTTATCAGCTTCAATGACAAATTAAGGCTGTTAAAGAGAATCACATCCCATTTCCACTAATTGAGAGACTGAAGATTCGCACAAACGGTCTCCTAAAGAGCTATAAATGAGCACTTCACTGGGAGTAAGCTCAAAGCACCAGTGATGGAGACCCAACCAACATGATTAAGGAGAAATTTTGTTGACTGAAATTACACTGACTAATTGAGTAATGTAATTGACCCATAAATGGGAGGAATCTGTCTTACTCTCCGACAGCCACTTATCCAACTGACTTCAAACTTCACGTGTGTATTGTTTTTTTTTTTGGATGTGTGGTTCTCAAGAAACATAAAAAGAGAAACATTATGCGGCGGTGGCTTAGGGCTGGGGCGACGCATCCACATAACCAATCTGATTGTGGAACTACACTACAACAGCAGTGCAGCACCCAGAGAATTTGCAGCACACATTGTATTTACTGTGCTTTTCATACGCAAACCAAGTCCCAAAGCCTGCACAATTACACATGGATCTTTTTTTTCTCCTGCCATTCCCCGGGGGGGGTGGGGGGTGGGGGGGGTGGGGGGGGGGTCTCCGTACCTCCGAACATCCAGTGTGTTTCTCTTTTGCATGCCAAGACTTGCAGTCAAGTGTGAAGTTGTTTGGACGATGCACGAAAGAAAGCTGCAGGCTGGGGTTAACACAGGCCAAGCAATCAGCCCCCACTGCACTAGTCCTTCATTGGAGATGGCACAGGAGTCTCTCACTGCCACTTCAGCAGCATGAGTGCAAAGTGGACTGTGCAGCTTCCCACCTACAAATACCATTCACTCCAGCCAGACACACTTAAAACAGGAAAGACTTTTCACTTACGGTCATTGCAGAATGAGCCACCATAGGACGTCATGGTGCAGTCGCAGGTGAAGCCCTCCCACTGCTGGAGACACACCCCCTGATGGTAGCAGGACTCCTCCGTACAGGTGGTACTGGGTCCTGAGGGCATGACCAAAGAAACACTTCACAGTTAGGTTTTCAATAACAATATCATTTATATTATTTTGAGTAGACCTAGAAAAAAAAAAAAAAAAAAAAAAAAAAAAACCTGGGCATTTATGCTGGCTGACTTTATCTTGGCAAATTTAAGGCTCTACTTAAAAATGTATGATATCTACATTCAAGAACCCCCTGTAATGTGAAAGGTTTTCTGCTATTAGCTAGACTTGGGTTGAGTTCCGGTTTTGCCAGTTCAGTCCACTGTAGGAGCTTACGCCAGTTTGCCTGAGCGGTGTAAATGCAAACCAGCTGAAGCATCGTTTGTCATTTTGACAGGTTCTGGCAAATTAAAAGATAGCCTACAGCAGCAAACTTGTGCCGACGGCATAACGGCACTAGATCCAACCTGCACTGCATTAGTAATAAGCAACGTGACAACGTGATTAACATAATATTATGTTTGTTTATAAACTGGAGCCTCTCGTGTCTGATGAGACGTGTGCAATATACTGACAGGGCGAGGAGATCAAATTTCAGTATTGACTTCTCCTCAGTCAGGTGTGACACCTAGTGGTAAAATCCAGTACACTAGTCCAGTGGGTTGAGTTCCAACCTGTTTGAAATTTTGTTTACACCAGCCCAACCCAACAACTAGCACTGTCAATCCCACTGAGACTCAGCACCTTCAGCAGCCTTCAGCTCATTGTGGTAGTGAACACTTGCTGGTGAAAGCAGCTGAGCATTGGTGACATTATTAAACCTAAGGGTCGGGAAAAATAAAAATAAATAAAAGAATAAAAAAGATTTATATTGAGACTACAATGCAATGCCCATGCTGCTGTTGTGTATCTGCTGAATGCGTAAGCAAGCATCTGTTACCCATACGAACCTCATAAGCTGATATACAGTATCAAGGCTGCCTCTGTGTTTTTATGTCTTTAAGTGTTCATTTTGTTTCATTTTAAACATATAATTCACGACCAAATGTTCTATCTACCATGTTGTTATTGCATTGCTCACTAGTGTGAAAAGTGTGAAACAAAACATAAATCTCACGTATCTGCTACTTGTCTTAAAAGGCGCAGTGACTGGAACCAAACGCAGCAGCAGCTCATCCATGAAAGACTGAAAGTGATTGATTAATGTTGCTTAGAAATGTATTCAGATTAAGTCTGACGATAATTCAAGGTTGAAACCTGCAGTAATCGGTGGACTACGGGCACATTTGCATTGGAAATAAGTGTTGGTGGAGGTAGGTGCAGTTAAGCATCTCTATATTTGTGTGTGTGTGTGTGTGTTTGTTGGGGGGGTGTCATGTTGTTCCCTCCCATGGTCATGGATGGCTGAAGACATTTAAATTGCCAATTAGAAAACTCCACCATTGTGATTTCTCTGCAGAGCTCCAGCCACTTACTCAGATGGGTGCTGTGACAGGCTGTCTTGAAAACCCACATTTTCTCCACATTGTAGCACAGAACCAGTGGGCATTGTCACATGATATGGACCTGGTGTTACAAGAAGCCAATATGACTGATGCAAAAGAAAGAAGACCAGATCACCATTCGGGTTCCTTCCGACAAAACGTAATTTCAAATAATCTTTTTCAAAATTAGATGGAAAGAGCTGAAGATTAGGATGCAGATCCAGTCTTGGGCAGGCAAGAGAGCACTTCTAGAAGTAAGTACATGAGGCGGCTGTCGTGTTAGTGGTGGTGGGGATTCTCATAAAAATCTCAATTAAACAAAAAACATTTCCAAAGAACCATGGTTCAGTGCCAGACTAATCTGCACAGACAAACAGACAATCTCCCTGTGCCATTTACAAACGACCCAATTACACCCCCACCCACAAACCAGCAGAAAATAAATAACTAAATCAACAAAAACAATATCTTATACATGAGAGCTTTTACTCTGCTCCAAAATGCCCACTTAAAAGGAATGTTACTTCCTTTTTTATCAGCTTGTTGCGTGAGTAGCTCCTAACCACCTTACTGCCCCGTTAATTACTCACTAATAAAGGGTTCCCTTGAGGAACTAATTAAGCACATTGTCATAATTAATAACCAAGTCATGTAATCACTTTCTCAATCTTACCTTCAACTACTGATCAGCCAAAGCCCCACCTCTCTACGGCTGCCTGAGAACCTGTTATTGGGAGCCTTTGGTTTGTTGGAGCATAAAACTCCATCTGCCATGTTTGCGCCACATGTTCAGGAAAATCCCGAACAATACAGGCAGGAAGGCTGACATCACCGTAAAAGTGAAATGACACATCTCCACTCCCTCACTGCTGTCACCTGCGTCTACAACTAACAGCTGGGCAACAACTGGAACATCTGCTCACATGCTGCTGGCTCAGTGCAGGCCGGAGCGCTCAAACTCCGATTTTAGGTTTTAAAATATGTTCAAAAAGAAGCAAATATTTTAACCACTGCTCCTGATATATATATTTTTTTTTTGTTTTTTTTTTTGTAATTTTAAAAGAATCATAAATTATTTTGAAAATGCATTTTGATTCATGTCGGAATTAGATTTAACTCTATAGTTACAGATGCTCATAACTCCACTGCTTTAATCTCCAAGGCAAAACTTTATTTACACAGTTTGTTGCAGTATGTTTTTCACTGTTCCGCTCTCTCGCTCTCAGTCTCCCTCCCTTCTTGTACTCTGTGGTTATGATCTGCTGAGTCAGTAGAGAGAATCAGGAACAAGCTCAATGTTCTGGCCTTTGTCTGGCCTCGGGTCTGGAGGGACCGGACCAGCAGGCACCTCTGACCACTCTGTATTCCCAGTCCACGGGCTAACAATGACCCCAGAGCCAAGTCAGTCAGGACGGTGGCAGTGATCCATGTGCAGGGCAGCACTGCATTTTTGGGAAAAGTCATTTTCATTACTCGAACACAGAAAGTCAGAGACTGGGTCTTGACCGTTGTTGGTGGAGATCAATCAACACTAGAAACCCTATTAAATACAGCTGTAATTTGACTGATTTGATTTCAGCATTTGGGTTCTCTGCCGCACGGAAAAGAATAATATTCTGAATCTGATTATAGTAAGACTAGATACAGTAACTAGTCGTAATTGTTTTTGAGGTATTCCTGTAATATCAACAAAGGAATATATGGATTTGCAATGGCCTCAGGTATACTATTATCTGTCAGAAAGCTCTGCCCTTCTATTACTGCTCAGTTACAAGCTCAGCTCAGCTCCCATCCAATCATTAACTAATGTTAGCATCCATTTCAGGAGCCTACAGGAGTCACTGTGAGAACTTAATGCAGTTTTAAACTGTGTTTGGAGCAAAGTAATTGTGGTGTATTACTGTAGGCAGGTAATAAGGCTGGCTGGCAGAAGTAGTAGCGTTAGGGATTGAGGAAAAAAAAAAAAAAGTGCTGGATCTGTGCCGCATCGAGTCGGCCAGTGCGGCCCTCTGGGAAATCAAGTCTGTGCTCTCCTACACTCAGTGCGGCATTGAGACGTGGCGGCAGAGGGGTGAGGAGAGGTAAAGGGTGGGTGGGGTGTGTGGAAGGGGAAATGCTATAACCAAAATCTACTGTTATACTCAGGATTAACTGCTTGTGTAGCCCGGTGATGAACTGAGCGCCGCAGATATTAAAAAAAAAAAAAAAAAAAACCCAAGAAAACCACACACAACAGCAAATGCAAGACTGCTGAGGCAAAAGCCCATGAGGGCGTGGTGCCACTGAGATTAGCCACAGTGACAATAACATTAGAGGAGGGAGATACCTCCTTCATGTAGGTTTTATGGGGCAATAAAGAGGATGTACAGAGGACAAAGACTTAGACTGTAAAGACTGCCCAAAGCGGTAAGAGTGTGGGAGGGGTTACTGAGAATCACAGCCACGGAAAAATGCATGGAGTTACTGGAGCGATGTTTCTGTGCAGGTAGAAGTCTGTATAATCAGGCCATTGCAGGGAATGGATCCAATTTATGGATGCAAGTAAAAAAAAAAAAAAAAAAGGTGGAGTAGCCCTTTAAAGCACGTAAGAATGTCCTTTTGTGCTCTGCTAAAATCACTTGAGAGGAATGTTTTTACCTTTTCAAGGAGCAATTAACACAGCATATTGTCAGTAACTGAAACACGTAGCAATCAAAACAGACTTGTTTTTATCCACTTTTCTAAATGACACACTGAAATTAAATTGTACAAAAAAACTTAAAAAAGTAAGATTGCTACCGCACTCCTAAGTAGTTTTCCTCGTAATTATCTGTCATCTTCTCAAACTGAGCTATCCTTGAGAAATCACTGCAAAGTTGGCTTTCTCTGTGAAAAAAAGTATTGTCACTAATAAGAACAACACTGGATTATACACTGGATGATAACAGAATAAACTTGAAATCAATTCTATCTGATTTCCCCTGTTGATGCACAGAAGAGCTAACCACTGATTCATCACCGCTTCTGAGATGAACGCCATGAGTAATAGGGGAATATAGCAAACAGCACTTAAGTACAGCACATATTAGGTGTTTAGCAAAGTCACTTTTGAAAACAGCGGATTAGATGTGATGATAACTATTATTGTATGTGATTGACAGCTGTTTCGCCCACTCACCATCGCAGCCTCGTTCCACCTGACCCACCCTGTGGAGGGCATCTGCGATCAGGTCGGGGAGTCTCCCATTCAGATCCACGGAGGCCAGACAGCCCTGGTACCCGTCCCGGGACGCAATCAGCTTGGGCAGATTGCTGTACATGTTCTTTGTCACGCCACCGATGTACAGCTCCCCTGCAAAACACACACGTAGGGACCACATTTGAGAAAATTTAACATTTCTCCAAGATTGGGAATTCATTCTGAAGGAGCATCTCTGCTGATTTTAATTCTTTTCAAAATTCTTAAACTCTTTTCAAATTCTTTTTATCTAAAACAGGTCCTGTGTGTCTGTTTTTTCACAAATGTATTAAGTGTGAACACCTCACTGTGTATATACAATGATTTCAGTCTTAGTGACCTCCTATATAAATGCTTATACTCACATTTCTTTTGTACAAAAGCTTTTTTATGATATAGTCTATTTCCCTTTAGTAATTGAACAGCTTTTACTTCACCTTCTTTGTCCACACTGAAGTTAAACGTGTGGATTGTGCTAACTAATGTGCCACTGAAATAAGATGACATTGTAGTGACATGGAAATCAGACTTGACTGTGGGAGAGAAGGAAGAACTCTATAAATCCCCACACGCTTACAATTCACGTCTCTCACGATGCAAGTTCTTCATTCACAGATCACTGCTACACGTGCAGGTACGTACTCTCAGATGACAAACAGCCTGCCCTCGACTCTGAGACACATTCATGTGCAGTGAGAGTAAATCAATGTGAACTTTCATGTGCATTAAAAAAAGAACTGCTCTGATCAACAAGGCTGAGATCACAGAATATATCCGACTGAAACTGTGTCCAGCACACTGTACTGTCTGTGCCTGTTTAAAGCTTCATGATTAATATCAATCAATATAAAATGTTTCCCTGCAGTGTTGCTGTCACTAAAGATTAACAGAGCTAGTCTTTAAACCAGTTTGCGGGCATATGTGTGAATGTACCTCTACAGACACAGGTAGCAGATAACAAACAGCATAGGCACCAAGAGACGGAGAACTGACATTTTAAAGCCGAGCACTGTGAATGTTGGGAGTTACGCTTGTGAGAGACGTCCCCTGAGAAAACGACTGTTGTTACAAACGGCACCAGGGATGTGTTTTGACAATTAGATGATTCAAAGAAGCAGCAGCACAGTTGACATGCATAGATCATCCAGCATTAAAGCTGAAGCATTGGAAGTGACATTTGGTGCTTTACACAGATTTGTCCCATCGTCCTGCCCATGTACTGTACTCCCCTCCTCTGAGAGAAGAGCAGAATGTCAACAAGAACACTTTCTCAGGAAGGAAGTGGACTTTGCGAATCCTCTGTGAGATGATAAGGCTGAGTTTTTGGGGATATCTCAGCGCTCAAGTACAATTAAGGTCTCTTTACATTACAACATAAAAGGAAATATCTATCCACTTTTTAAGGCCAATTATTCTCCCTTTCTCTCTCTCTCTCTCAGCCCTCTGTTCTGCGGAGTTGTGCAGAAAATGCCAAGCGAAATTATGAAAACACAAAGAGGCCTTTGATGTAAGTGCATATGAATAAACACAGTTTGAAATGCTCCAGGCATTTCTCATCATCAAAACTCCTACTTTACGCTTTATCTTTAAGGAGGCATAAAATGAACATCCAGCAAAACCTTTCACACGGGGACGAGATCCTGTTACAAAGATAGAACCATCAGAAAACAGAAAAACCTTTCCACTCAGAAATAAATAAATAAATAAATAAATTTCCACGGCTGAAAACCAGAACTTTCAACTTTAGCACTCTGCAAAGCAATGAGCCACAAGGTCAATTATATGTGGACTTTGTGTAATGGAATGAGTCAATGATGTTTGCCAACTTCTCTGTAGAATTAATGAGTACTTGACACTTCATATTTCCCAGCTGGGGCTCCCGGGCTTTATAATCAATACAATGAATTCATTAGCTGTCTGACTGAGTGATGTCCTGGAATCACGGCTGTAAGAACCATTTAGCAAATATGAAATTATCGGTATGGAGTTAATCTCCAAAGAGCGAACACTGAATTTCTTGCAGAAGTCAACAGCATGTTTGAGAGATTCCTCTGGCTGAGTGCATAACGGGAGCAGACGGGAGAGGAGGGAGGGCTGTGCCAGATGTACTGTAAAAGCTATGCAAGTCTTGTTTTCCTCCAGTGGAGTAAAGACCAGAGAGGATGAATAAATATACAGCACATGCACACTCCCACTCAGAGAATTGGGCTCTCGTTGTGTTCAGCTTGGAATGGAACACTTTCATTTGAAATGCAGATTTCTTTGGGTAAAGTTTTGACTTCTTTGTCCACTTGGGCCACGAACAGTTGGTTCCACACGGCAAACATTACAGGTTGTTTTTACATTTACATTAACTCGTTTGGCAGACGCTTTTTATCCAAAGCGACTTGCAAGTGATCACTAAAGCTTCAAATGTGACATGGCTGCACTGTTTCCAGGGGCGTTTCCAGCTCCTAACATCTCAAAGCTGTTACCAAAAACAAATCCACGTGGTGTTACATGCTTAAGTTCATGCAGCTAAGTGACCCAACACAAATTTATTTTTCTTTTTTTTTTCTATTTATACAGAAGACCGCTTTTATCTCATATTAAAATGAGCATAAAGCTCAGCTTTTTGCACATTCACCATTTCTAAATTTGTTCACAGAAAATTCTCCTCATTAAAACATGATTCACATTTGTGACTCTTTGGGCTAAGACACAACGATCAAGTGTGTTTTATACAACATAGATCATGTTTTGAATGTCTGACTTGTTGTGTTTGCTGGCTTGTTATGTTGTGCGTAAAGCAGACTTGCCAGCCTTGGCAAAATATTATTATAATTAATATAAAATAAAATACACACTAATTTCCCCACTCAACATATCATCAAGTTATTCAACATATCAATAGACTGAAAAAAATACATATAAATACTGTGTGTGTGTGTGTGTGTATAGACTCTCTCTCCACCTACAGTCAAATAAGTGTAATTCATTTGCCAAAAACACACAGTAAACAAAGTTAAACATGAATTTCACTTTTTTTGTGTGTGATATTATTGTTATCATGGATTCTTTTGGCCATTATAATCGTGTGGTGAAAATCTGATACCATGACAGCCATAACCACAAGATATGTTCTTGCTTTTTGTACAACCAGATCTATGTTTAAGGCTTGAGGTCTTTGGGACTGTTCTAAAGTGGGCAGGTTAGACCAATGAATAACCATCCCCCCCCCCCCCAGCCAGAAACCGTGTCGTGCTCTGGCTCTGCTGCCCCAGCAGTGATGAATGCCTGTGCTGCTGAAGAGCTCAGAGTAACCCACAAGACGGGACCAATTACAGCCTCCCAGACAACGCCAGAGACCACCACCTTCACATCTCTACAGTTACCATAATGACCTCTCAGGGGCCGGCGGGGAGGAGTTGGGATGCTGTGATATGGGGCCCCGGAGAGCCTCTGACAGCACAATCTGGATGAGCACACTGACTCAACATTTACACTGGACAACGCAGCTTTTCGGAGGGTTTTAAAAAGAAATGTAGATCTTTGTGATGATGGTTTCATTTACCTTCCGTGGTGTGGAAACCTCATCAATCCATTTTTGCATCAGCAAAAATGGAATCTGAGTCATCACAGAGATGGGTGGCGGACCTTAAGACCTCTGACAGCCACTCACAACTTGTTTTTTTTTATTTTTTTTAATCTTTTTTATTTCTAGCAAACAGGAGCACTGACTGAGAAATATTAGTCATTGTTTTGATACTCTACAAGTTTACTCCCTTGGAGTTACGCTGGTTGCCACAGACAAAAGAAAACCTCACAGCAACCAATTCTACTGTTTTCATTATCTCTGAGTTATGTGTAAGGGGTATGTATTCCATGTGTGTGAGACCCCTGACACCCATCCTAACATCTAAATGAAGTGCTTCAGCTTCTTTCAGAAACTGATTTTTTTTATTTTTTTATTTTAGAAAAGTTTACTTTTTAGACATATAGTCTTTAAATCCAACAGCAGCGTTAAGCTATTCATTTCACTTGGTGAGTACACCTTGTCAACTCAAGACAAGACCTGTATTTCACACTTGCCTGTAATTGGCTCCCAAGTGAAGTGATGGTATTGCAGTTTTCGGCCCATATATTGCAACGCTTTAATATACATTATTTATATCCATCATTAGGAGGCGTTTGATAACGACAATAGCCCACAGGAGCCACAATGCCTAGTCTGATCTCTAAACAATACTCCCTGTTGCCAATTCCCTGGCGAACCCAAAGCCGACCATTAACTTTCATTAAATGCTCTATTAAGAATGTCTGCCTCCCTCTCGAGTCCTCGCTCTGGCCTCCTCTGTTGCGTGTGTTGCTTCGCTCTCACGCTGCCTCTAATTGACAAAGATTGAATGTTCGCTGACGAGAGACACAAAACCGGAGACCTTCTTGTGACCGGAACATGCCAGCTGCCACAAACCACCGACGCGCTGACGTTCAGAGCCATGAGTGTTCGGTAGTACTCGGAGCACATTCATTACAGTTCATTCATTAAATACTAGATCAGCTCCTCTCTCGTGGCTGGTAAACACATGCCGAGTCACATATAAAGTACGCTGTGAGCTGTGCAAATGAATGTGGCGGTGTGTGTTATAAAGGCAGGGCCGGGACAATGGCAGCCTGCAGGAAGATGCAGGGGCTCTGTGATTGCTAATTACAGAGGCGCTCCGATCTGCAAAGACGCCACAACAAGACGATTGGTGTGAAGAATAAATGTTGGTGCTGCTTGCGCGTTAATTGCTGATGCCAAATTACAAACTGTGTAATTATGTTGTATGTTGTATCTCCAATGTGTGTGAATCTGAAAACAAGTTGCACAGCGAGATGCGCTTTGCATTCTGCGACGATAAAAGACTCAAGGCAACTAGAAGCTGCAATTATTTGATACTGTAGTGACAGGGCCTTCGCTAACAGGTGCGTGCTCGCTCTCCGTTCTGTTGCAATCACAGGTGCTGATAAGTCTCTCTCTCTCTCTCTCTCTAACTATCTCAGTGTAGGCAGCTAAGTGAGGGAGGAACACACGAGTAACTGCAAACAAATTTTGCCAGGTCTGCGTATGTAATTTGGATGCTGTCACCACAATTAAGGATCACAAGTCATCAGTCTTCAGGTAGAATGTTTAGACAACCTTCCTCACACAATTACTACCTTAAGCATGAATAGTGATGTTTCTTTGTGTTCCTCATGCACTAACTGCTGTTCCTCTACTGCAGCATGAAGTGTGATAGCCAGAATGACTCGCTGCAATGAAGTCTTTCAAATGGACATCACCATTTTAACATTTTGACTCCTACTTGCTATTGATTAACAATCAGCTCATCATTGTTTGTTGAGCAGCAGACAATCTTATCTGCCTAGACTTAAATACTTTAACAGCAAAGATAAGATTCCTGCAGCCAACAATTCATAAACAATAATCGTGTGCTGAGCATTCCCAGGTTACCGGTGGATATCAAAGCAATGGGAAATAATTTCAGGTTTTCTGGAAGTTGTTTGACTTTATATATACATATGTGTATATATGGACATCCACAACACAACTTTCATCCAATACAGGATCTTTCTTGCAGTTCATACTATATTTATGGTTTGTTTGGAACCCAGTCAACTGCAAAAAGAGTGGACATTTTATTTATCTTTATGTCATGTATTGCACAGAGTTTATCTGCTCATCAAGAGCAGCATTATTAATTGATTTGTTCATCTCCATCACTTCCCCGGTGTGTCTCAGCTGCTGCACATGCAGTTAATAAACCCCTTGGCGCCAGGCTTTACGGCACATCTAAAGTCTCTCAGCTGCTCCGTAATCATTCACCGCATAGCTTGATGTATTAAAATTATACAAGCTGCAACTAACCCATCATTTCCTTACAATAATCCGTATCTGTAGCAGAGAGAAGACAAAAAAACCCTGAATGAATTATCTCTAAAACAAAAAAGCACGTAATTGCCACCGTGACGCTTCATTGACCCAAACAGAAAAGTTGGTGTGTGAGTCCTTGAGAGAGCTCCTAATATGAGCCCGCGCTTGCTGGTGGCACTTTCTGAAAGATCGTATAGTGACACAGACAGGCATCATTACACATTTTCATGCTTCCATTCTCCCTCTATGAAATGTCACTCTGTATTCAGTGTCCTTTTGCTTTGCCTCGGCACCGCTCTCCTCTCTGCTGCACCTCAGTTCTTCTCACTTTGCTCAGTCACTATCTTTTACTCTCCTTTTCCCCCATATTTGTCTTAATCTCACTGCCCTTTTGCTTTCCACCCTCACAGCATCCTATCCTTTTGATTCATTTTTTTTTTAATCTCCTACCCCTCTCTCTTTGCTTTACTTGACTCTACACTAACCTCGACTGACAGTAGAGGTTAGGCGACTTACTATCTGACTGTTTTGCTGATCTGCTTTTCATTACTTGCCACTGAATTGATGATGCCTTCAGGTGACACCCTCTGGAGGAGGTCCAAATTGTGACTGACTGTAGGGTCACAGATTTTCTGCTTAGGATCTTACACCTAAGTCAGTTTGATCTCAGTGAAGAGATGTGAATCAGAGAGTGTGCCCCCCTGCTGTCACAGTGTCATAGCAGCTATTATTATTTGTCTATATTCACTTTCTAAAGAGCAATTTCACTCCAATCTAGCTCTGCTGTTTAACATGAGAGGAGACTTGTTCTCTCAAATTAAATATCTCTAAATCTTTAAAAATAGCTTTCATGAAATTAAGTTTTAAGGTGGATTTTCTCTTTTAATTCACCTTAAAAAGGTCTTTAAGAGACCCATTGTTTTGTTCTGTCATGTCTGTTCTCAAGTGGACCTTCATGATGGTCTCTGCCATTGTAGTTGTGAGAAATCTCATAATAGGGGAGGGCAGGCTTTTCTCTTTTAAGCTCAGTCTTTCTGACATAATGGAGAAAGGGATCGGAGTGTGTAAAAAAAAAAAAATGCACATATGACAATATCCCATTCATCAGGGAGCATTATTACTAGTCGGACCCCTGCCAGAGGAGTATAGGCCAGCCAATGAGGCCCCGGGGATTTATGACTGATGTGGGACGACAAAGCCAGCCCCATTCTGTCCTAAATAAGCACACAGCTGAATATGTGTCTATTTTTTTGTGTAATAAAAAAAAATTAAAAAGAAAAACAAGTGGAGGGACAATTTAAAAGATTATATAACCAAAAAAGCTGATGTTGGCCAATCAAAGTAAATTTTTTAACATTTCTTGTTTCAGAATTGTGTAATTATCTATTCTTGCACCTATTGCATTTTTTCCTCACAAACCATGTTTTATACATTAAGACAATATTTTGTGTGTCTGTCAGCATTAATTGCTGTATCTTTATTTTTTTCTTTTTGAATTGACCCATTTATTCTCCTGACAGAAACGAGGCCATTTCTTTTTTTTTACCTGGCACTTATTGAAGACAAGACTTCCTCTGCCTGGAGAGAAGTTATTAACACATCATTATGAAAGAAGACAAGGAAGAGGATTTAACTGTCACTCTCTTCTCTGGCCTTTTGTTTGCATGGAGAGGAATTTAATGTAAGAGCTTCGTGTGGTTTGCCTTTTCCTCACATATGTGCACACAAAATGCTTTGCAATGTGCAACTGCTTGATGTTAAATTGTTCTTACTATGAAGTAAACAAATTAATCCAATAGCTAATCACATGCACAGTGTAAATGAAGCTGCTGTATGCATGTCCACATACCTCATCTGGCACATAAAGTTGTACATTTCTAAGTTGTAAACCATTGCAACAAGTGAACATGCTGGTCACTAATGTAGCTTTTGAAAATAAATAATGTGCTAACATTAGTTCTGCAAATAATAGTTGCTTTTGTTGTTGATTAATCTATTGATTACTTTTTCAATTAACTGGTTGTTTTCTTTGGCAGCATTGCTACATAACTGACTCACCACATCAATTAATTTCTGAGTGAAATTGTTGCTGGTAAATTTTTCAGGCAATTGACTATTCAAGTGAGGGACCTACTTTTCAATGATGCTGATATTATTTTAGTTTTACACATCGTCATTACTTTAGAATCTGTTCTACAGGATGAGTGCGAGCATAAACTGTGCACACAAATACACTCAGAACTAGTGCTGTCTCTATCTCTGCACCTCTGGTGAAGAAGCTGACTCTTGATTAAAGGGAGAGAAGAGGCGGGAGATGGGAGAAGGAGGGGTGGGAAAATGGCCAAAGCTCTGAGTAATGCCATAGTAAATTGTAATGTAAGACAGGTCAGAGGGAGAAAAAAAAAAAAAAAAAAAAGCTTAAACACAATGCTCTATTGCAGCACTCCAGCTACCTAGCCCATCATTTATTAAGAGAGCACTAACTGAGTGGGAAAATATAGGGGGGCAGAGAAGGACACGGGAGGGATATGAATAAAAAGGAAAAGAAAAGAATGTGGAAGGGAAGGTCAGGCTTTCATAGGACTGTGTGAAGGATCTACAGCCACCTCGGGTTGTATTCAGACATCTACAGCAGCTGCACGCTTTGTTTAGTTTTCGCCATTTTCGCCCATCAATCTACATTCAACACTGGACTGACTGGACATATTTTAGAAAGAAAGAGGACCCACGATTCACACTGCACACCAGGACAAAAACCAAACCATGAGGTCCAAAGAGCTCTCTGTAGATGTCAATGCTAAAATTGTAGTGAGGCAAAGATCGGGGGTTGGGTATAAAACCATTTCTAAAGCTGTGAGTGTTCATGGGAATTCATAGTGGCCTCAATATCTGTGAAATGGAACCACCACAAAGAACCCAATGGTCACGCTAACAAAGCTTCAGTAGTCCTCAGCAGAGATGGGAGAACCTACAGAAAAGACAACCATCTCTGCAGCTCTTCATCGGTCAGGCCTTTACAGTACAGCGGCAGGATAGAAGCCACTTTGAGGTAAAAGGTATATGACAGCCTGCTTGGAGTTTGCCAAACAGCATTTAAAGGACTCAAAGAGCATGAGGAAAAAGATTCAGTCTTCACACCATAAGAAGAACTCTGGGCAGAACTCCATACAGTGTCTAGCAAACACCAGACACTGCTCATTAACTGACTATTACCATCCCTAGGGTGAAGCATGGTGGTTGCAGCATCATGCTATGGGGGCAGGGACAGAGAGACTGGTCAGAACTAGGGGATGAATGAGCGCAGCCAAAGTCAAAAAGGGCCTTGAAGAAACATTTTTAGCATGACAACAACGCTTTGGGACAAGTTTTTGACTGTGTGTGGCCTAGTCAAGGCCCAGACTGAAGCCCCATACACCATCTGTGGGGCACCGGACGATGGCAGTTCACAGGAACTTACCATCCAAGAAGAAGATGGGATAAACTGCTCAAATCCATGTGCAGATGTTGGTGGAGCTGTAATTGCTGCCTAATGGGTACTGAATTAGGAACTGAATACTTTCATAAATGAGAGATTTCAATGATTTTTCATACATTTACAAAAATTTATAAAAACTTCATTATGGGTTATTGAGTGTACACTGATGGGCAACAGTGGCAAAACACAAAAAATCTGTGTGACTTTCAGAGGCCTCTGTATATAGTCAGGGTGATTTATTTCTAGAACTTGACATGACATTTGATGCTATTGTGTTTTCTTATAAAAACCATCAGCTGACTATATAAGGGTGTATAATTAAGGGGTGGAATATAAATAAGTCTTGTGCTATTTAACATCTAATAATGATATAAATTAAATAATTGGCTGTCTACTTTATATCTGTGATAACGGTGGTTCATCATTGATCAATTAGTTAAGAAACATTGTTGTTGATTGAAAACGTTCATGATGAAGAAGATAAGAACGCTGATTACGGCAACATCACCCAATGTGCTGATTATGATTAAGATTATGACAAATTAACGGAACAGTGTGGATGAACTCAATATGGCTCCAGAACTGCTTTCACTGTCCTCACCCCTCCTAAAGCTTCGAGATACCACGAAAGAGGCAGGAAAAACAGCTTGAGACGTTTATACTATCTGACGTGAGGCGCTAATCCATTTATGCTGCATGTGATTTGTTTAGTTATTATTATGCAAATACATTCAGGCGCAGCTTTGGCAGACCTTGATTACTTTGCCTCCTCCCTCCCTGTCATTCACAACCCCCCGCCAGGTGCAAACTGAGACAGTGTTGAAGACGAAACTGAATAAAGTACATGAGTTGTAATACGTCCTGTAAACAGGTACGGACAGAAACTGATATTTCTCGATTTACTCTCCCCAACAACATCGAACTGAGACCAAAACCTAACTTTCCACACCGTTTCTGCTCACAACGCTTTGAGCTAAGTGGAATGCAAAAAATGATCCATTTAAATATTTCCTATTCTCAGAATGAGTCTTGACACCACTGATGTGCCTGTTTAGTTTCAAGATGCTGACAACTGGATCAAGATAAATCTTTGTAAAGGTACAAGGAACCACATATTGGCCACATGGGGGAATCAATTCATGGAGAATATTCAAGTAGAAAAAGGTATCTTGTTTTTCTTCTCTGTTGTTTGCACAGGAAAAGGAACACTTCATCTTGGGAGTTTAGGATAATGCAAGCAGTCTATCTTGAGTGAATGTGATGTCTCAGATATCAATAAAGCAAACATGCTCCCAGCATACCTCTCTCTCTAAGCCTTTCATGCCTTTAAGCCTTCATAAAAGACGATTCATAGAACTGCCAAAACATAGCATAAGTGAGAGGGTGACACTGAAGGCATTCAACTCAGAGGTCTCTCGGGGAGCCAGAAACCTAGTGGCCCATTAGAGAAGCTGTAGGTTGAAACACCCCCACAATGGATTCAGCAGTGATAGTTTCTGCTTGGCATCGACACTGCAGATTCCTTTTCCAAGTTGGGTGTCTGCTTATTAAGACCTTGACGCGTTATTTCTTTTAAAGACTTGAAGTACGGCACAGTGGTCGCAGTATTTAGGGCTCGCGATTCAAAATCTTTTCTGTGCCTTTTCCAGGGCGGCTGAAGTAGAAGTGAATAGGATTTTAATTTTCACTGCGGGACAATGCATTTCTTCAGTATGATCACATCACTGTCTTTGCACTTAATAGATTCACACCATTCTCTTGTTGCTGTTTCCCCAGAGATGCTGATTCTAAAGGCTATTCACACTGACATGGCGTCATGGAAGATGGCCACAATAAGAAGAAAAAGAAAGGGAAGGGAGGGGGAAAAGTTTTCTTCATATAGAACGAACAAGACCCTGGCAATATTGTGATGACATTTAATCTCTACAGAATATAATGGAGGGGCAGAGGAACCCTTAGGATCTCACAATATACTGTATGTATGTATATTGTCAGAGGATGAATAGATTCCTTCCCCTTTTTACACCCAAACCTTCACTTTGAATGAATGGAAATCACAGCATACTCAGGAGCACAGGGGATGGGCATGCACAGTGTACAATAGTACCTTCAAGGCCAAATGATTGACAGATGGGAGAAGGCAGTAGTGAATAAAGCTCATACAGCAGCAGTTGCAGGGTTCTAGGAGCTTAATATCATGTCCCTTGTATCTGACATCCTCTTTACCAAATACACCCAATACTACTGTGCAAGACACTGAATACAAAGCTGCTGTACTGTTGCTCAGGGTAGCAGGAGAAAAAGCCACCTTTGCAGAGAGGGGTAGCAGGTGAAAATTATCCATGTAGTACGATGTCATTAACATTACAATTCTAATATAGAGCATACGTGTTGGATGAGTTTAGAAAGGCTGGACAGTTTGGAGACCTGTGTATGATCCCGTGTGAATCTGTGCCTGCATCAACTAAAGAATACAAGGTATCCAGTGTGGTAACATCAGGGTTGCGGAGCAAGCTGCTGCCCCAGTTGAAAGAATTTTTTGGGATCTTTACTTGTTCATTAGTGAGAATAATATGGACCCTGTGATCACTCTCATCAGCTGCTGAACCGATGCGCTGAAAACTAATTCCACCCTGGTGAAGATATTGCCACCTTGACTGCCAGCTGATTTACATTCTGGCCCTGACCTTTGGTCACGTCAGTCAGATTAAGGATGATACTGTAGATAACCTGCAGGTTGCCTAAATGAGTTTCCCTCGTAGGGCGCCTCAGCTCACAGGGTTGTAGGGGACAAGATAAGCAGAATGAGCTCAAAACAGAACCAACAGATGGATGGATGGATGGACGGTGAAGGAGATAAATAAATTCCACCAGTTTTTGAGAGCCAATAGTCAGTGTGTTTTTGATTCTATGGTTTGCCAGTTTGGACACTAGGACCGATGTGGACTGTATATGGCCACCACCCTGTAAACACTTGATTTTAGTTAGATGTCACTGATCAAGAAGCGCACTGAAGCACTGAGGCACTGAAATAAAGAGGGGTAAAAATAAAAGCACTCACTATGTAAGTCTGGGTACTAGATGCATACAGCACACTCTGTTGAAATGCCTCTGACAAAGGCACTTAACCTGCAGCTCCTCCATTGAAGTTATTTACTGACTATAGACTCTTGTACTCGGCAGGTCGTACACATGAGTGTACACAGGTAAGTCTGCCTCTTGTTCTGAGACTAATTGCAGGCTACTTTTACTTGATTGAATATTTTCTTTACTCAACACGGAGTTCAGTACTCCTCCTGCTTCCTGCTGCCTCTGCTGCTGTTGGCTGACCGGCACGGATCCGGGAGGTGCTTGGCAGCCGTCGGTTCCCTCTCTCTCTTTCCCTCTCTCTTGCTCCTTCTCTCTCTCTCTCTCCCTCACTCTTTAGCTGGCTCAAAGGAGGTTTTTAAAAGGTTTTTAAAAAGAAATATAACATCCACTTTTGTTACTTTGCCTTGCACTGTCCGCCAGCTTCATTTGACCCCACTTGTTAGCTAACCAGGTCAATGTGTGCAACGCAATACGCATCTATGTCTATGACTGATTGACTAGTGATGCGAAGGCTACACCTTGTTGATTGCAACACTCACTTTAAGTGTCATGATAATCACATAAGAATTTGCCGCAGCTGCAAAAACTTCAAACATGTTCAATGCTCAAAAAAATCTGACAACGCTTTTAAAGCATTTAAATGATACTACTATGATACTAACAAAAAAACTAATGTCTGACCCACTGTGATAATTGTCCTGCTGCCAGAAACCCTGGTCATCTTTCATGATTGTCTGACTGAAAAACTCCAGGAAGCATTCGGCTTCATGCTAATGTGTTTCCTCTGGGACAGCTTGTACTGTCCATTGTGAAAACTACAGCTTTATTGCCTGGAGCGTGTTCAGTCTTGGTGGGGACGAGAAGGGGGCACAATGGTTAGATTAGTGTCGTACCTGGTCTACTAAGAGGTGTGAAGAGGTTTTAGTATTGTGGAGGGATTAGCAACTAGCTTAGCTTGGTTTGTCAGACACTGATATTAACCGGAAAGCAGAAGAAAGAAAAGCTTTGAGGTGATCAAACAGCTAATCTCAATTTTACCGCTGGCATGAGCAGAGCTCGTTAAAATGTGTGTACCTGTTTGCCTTTCTCTCCTCCTCTCTCTCTCTCCCTCGCCAAACCTCTCCTCCATATTGTGTTTCAATTTGTTCTGCTTTTGTTGAAAAATGGAACATATTCAATGTCATCTCTTTACAATTCAACACAAGTCTGCCTCATTAGCAAGCATCTTCAAAAGAAAGGGACAGGCTCTGTCTGAATATGGTGTGCCAAATAATTCCTCCTCCCTGCATCTCCACATCCTGAAAAACGCTTCATTAGACATTCTGCTGTCGTTGTTATTCCTCATTTCCCCATCACTATATTTAATAATGGCATTAATGGCTTTGACATTGCTGTGTTCTTTGCACAGTAAAGCAGGTTGCTCCCCTAAGGGCAATGGCTGTTTGTGTTTACTTCCTCTTCCACATGACCGACAGTGTTTACCTCAACTTCAGCTGTATAAGGGGCAAAAATGCAAGATGCAAACAGAGCATTACTACAACACCAGACAGTTGCTAAAATATGCAGCTATTGCTTTTGTTTGCTTGACTTACTTTGATGATTTATTGCTGCAGTTTTACGAATTTCAAAGTAACTGTTTAGGTCTAGCACAGACAAATCACTAATTCCCAACATAAATAATTATTACCAAAATTTAGAAATGACTTAGCTGAGATTCAAATTAGTAATTTATATTTTATGATAGTGCCATCAATAGGGTGCTGCAGGAATGAGTCCTTAAACCCAGAAATTAGTTAGCACATTAGCACCTCCAGTTCCCTTGTCCTGAAGTGAATGGGTTTTTAAAGTGGGATTTTGGTGAAGATGAAGTCCAAGACATTTTTACATTTAATCTATGACATAAAATATGTCTGTAAATACGGTCATGATTTTTTTAAGCTTCTAAGTCTCTTAAAAAAGGCCAGTTGCCAACAAGTGGCTAAAACTACAGAGGTTGTCCAAGACATTTAACAACATCATGCTGAGCAGGAAAACCAATATACTCACCAGTCCACCTGTACATCATGGTGTTGTACATTTATAGCCTAACATTAGCTTTTTACTTCTGCTGATTGTTTTTAGGCAAAGTCAATGAAGTTTTGTTTATTGTGAAGATTATCCTGCTGAACAAAACATGTAAGTATCAGTTTTATGTTTTGTTTTTTTTGTCACAGAGTTTATTTTCTAAAGTAAAATGCTAATGGTGAAATTCCATTGGCTTTTTGTTGAGGGAAACAGGGTGATGCTAAGTTTTCCTACAAAAATACATCATCGCTGCAGCTCTCTATTGGTTACAGGATATAACAAAGCACCTATGTTCTAGTCAGAGAACATTCACTAATTAACCTAAAGCATCCTTAACTGAAAGCATTGTGTATAGCACTAATGAATTAATAATCAATATATTACCTTGACATAATTAGCACAAACAAATGGAGACAATTAGCCTCTGTCTACACCAAGGGATATTACTGGTGTGAGTGTTCCCCCAAAAGAAGACATATCATATAAACCCTGTTGATCCTGCTGCAAAGAGGATGCTGCTAATTGTCCCTGCTATCCTCCCCAGAGGAGGCTGCGTGTTGTCTGTGTGATGGTCTTGTTTATGTTCGGTAATTATACTGAAGCCTTAAAATGAAAACGGTAATTACTAATGTTAAAATGTAACACCTGGCAAGCATAAAACATTTCATTAAAAAAAAAAAAAAAATATATACTGTAATCAAGAGCTAAAACATTTCACACCATTAATGTAAAGAATTAAACAACTGGTCAATCACATCAATGTGGCAAAAATATTAACAACAGGCGAAGCAGCCATCACAACAACAGGCTCATTAATACTTTCCTGCAGACGCCGAGGGGATGTGTTTGAAGAGGGAAATTCCTGCTTCGCTTTTGAATAGATTCTGTGACAATTAACAACATATTTATGCGGAGCTACATATTTGCATCGTCTGTGACAAAATCAAAGAATTTTTGCTTTGATCGCAGTGAAAACAAATTGACCTGAACAAGCAGCCCCATTATCAGTTGTAAGGTGATGTTGTACTACGCTAGTGAAATGTATATGGACTAAGGAACAGTCTGTCACTCCCTTCGCTCTCACTGAACAGTAGTTTTTAGGCAGGTTAGACTGGGCTCACAACTGCTGGTCATTATGTGTATAATACTTTACATATCAAATGAATGAAATCCTGGGCTCGTAGAATAGTGATATCATGTTCCATTTATCATGACTTATTTTGTATTGCTCACCTTCAGTGGTATTACTGAAGGATTCTTCTGCATTATCATGTTCTAACATCATATTGTACAGCTCCTCTGGCGTACTCGATAAGGATCCCTCTTAACCACGTTGCTCCGTAGAATCAACAAGACCATTTCAGGGAAGCTACAGTATCACTGTGTTCTGCAGGTTGTCAACAGCAGTGACAGAGCTGTATTCCCCGTATGGCGTATGTTCAACATGTCTGCTTCTGAGACTCTCCTTCACCATACAAAACTCCATTCACTCAGTGCTATCCTCGGGGACTGTGTGTGTGTGTGTGTTGCTCCCTCACCGTATTTTAGCTGACAAAGAGGGATGCCTTGAAGATTTTTTTTGCCCGTCCAAAAACAAAGAGAATGAAGACAGAGAGCACAAAAACCCATTTTCCCCATTTTCTCTGGGCAATTACACAGATAAAGCTCAGAGAATTGGAGTTTTTTTTTCTTTGAAATGCAGGAGAAATGGTGTTAAAACAGAGCAAAGAAATTGTGAGAAATGGCTTATTGTTGCTATTTCTCCTGTGATTTGCAAAGCCTTGTATTTGACTGTTTAACAGTCAGAAAAAAGAAAAAAAAATGTGCACAGTGTACTGTGTGTGTCTGAAAAGGAAAGAGAAACTGCCAATCACACCTGGTAGTATATATATATGCGTGTATGTTTTGTCAAGAGTCTTTCTCCACCTACACACATGTTCAGTTCTGGTGCTTCGCTCTAGTGTTTATGGCACTACAGCGTTTGAGCTGCATGTGATATTTTGGCAAGGGAACTGTCACGGCACAACTACAGAGCGAGGCTTGAATGCCCAATTAGACGAGGGAATTGGGCATAGAGACACCCCCCCCACACACACACTAAAGTCCTATGAAGTAAGATTTACAACTATTATTCTTCCCAATAGCACCGAGCTGCCTTAACCTCCATCCCCTGCAGGCATGGGTTGTTCAGATAAAGAAAAAGACCCCTGAAAATAAATAAGTTTCAAACGCAGGAGCTCACAGATGGGGGTGGGGGGTGGGGGGGTTGGTTACCACCCAGCCATGTATACTGTGTTGATTGGGCACCGAGAATGGCCGCCTTCTGTTTCATTTGTGAGACAAATCTTTCAATGGCGTGTCTGTAATTTTGAATATGCAAATGGAGTCATTGTCGCTGCGTGACTCAGTGGTGGGCAGCTGAGGGATGTTGCCGGCGCACACTTGGTTGGTGGTGCTTTATAAGAAGGAGGTGCAACTGTCTATTAATCACTCAGGCTAGAGTGAGGGGATGCTTACAAAAGTTGTGCCGCCTGGAGAACGCTCCTTTTTCCCCCAATTATGAGAAGACAGATTATGTTTACGTTTTCTAAACTATATACATGACAGCTGAAGGTGCGCGTCTCTTTTGCTCGGAGGTCAGTTATGAAGCTCTTCGCCTTAATTGGAAAGGACGCCGTTCAAAATGATTGCAAATTGGTGGGAGAGTAGTTTGAAGACGGGCCTGACATGGGATGGCATGGTCCAACACCTTCAGGATAGCAGCATGCTTCCTGAAAAACCTCATTGACTGCGTCTTAATGATCCCCCTGTCTTATCTCCAGGCTGATTGACAGCAGTCTCAGCCGCAGCCGAGACAGAAGCAATCAATCAAAGACAAAAAAACCACTCTAATTACAGACATCAGTTACTTCACTTTACTGCAGGAGATCGGCAGAGTAGATATTCTGCAAAGAGTGCCCGGATGCACAGGAGACCAGTTTTATCTATCAATCGCATGCGATGCATAATGAAAACACATTATGCTGCAGCTCACTATATAAAAAAAAAAAAAAAACCAAAAAACTTCATACCAGCATTCATCAACTATATCTAGTAATTACTGATTATTCTATTGACACAGCAGTCATGTAAAATGAGCACCGAGTAAAATGACACAAACTGTGTGATGATTACATTCCTACTCTGACGCATATCTGACAATAACATAATTGGCCGTGTGCATAATTCACTTTATTTGCATTTCACCACAAATTTTTTTGTGGGACCAGGCTGCTAATTACATGTCTCGCTGCTAAAACCGCTGCAGCTAAATTTATATCCTTCATCCCCCGCGTCTCCAGCTTATGAAAGCATGTTTCTGTGTTCAGTCATTTTGTATGTAACCCAGCGTGAGGACACTGGCGCAGTGCCATTCCTCTACATCCTACCCTATTATGATTATCCTTTCTAATTGCACCAAGCATACCCCAAAGGACAGCACTGGAAAAAAAGGGGTAAGTCAGTCAATAAATCATGTCTTCCCAGAGAAAAGCTTCTGGGGCGCCTTTTCATCTTTTGACTCCTCACAGCCGTCAGCGGATTCCTGGGGGGGTTAAAACTGACTTCTGATGCGGTTTTATACAACAACCCTCAGTAACCTCAAGAGCACTCCAGACAATCGCCAATCCAATCACCCAGAGCTAAAGTTAATAAGAGGAAACACACGCACTTGAAAGAGTTTCACATTAGTGATGTTACCTTCCCTCCTCTGTTGTCCAACTGTCAGCTTCCTAGTGTCTTTCTTCCAAGAATCTCTTTCTCTTTGACTCCCGACCTTTATTTCCATGCTGTCAGTCTTTTCCTTCACAGGCAGCCACTCTCAAGCATCCAAATAACACATGAGAGAACCCGACCACTGAGGTCTAAAGCCTACAATTACCTGAGTTTCCAGCCCCAGTCTTCCAGGACCAGACATATCTATTCACTCTTAAGTGCCTTGTAACCATGGCTATTATTTCAAGATGATTCATGAGGGTGATTTTAAAGTCAAAGAAGTACCTATTCTGGTGTCTCTGGTGTCTCCATCAAAAGATAGTCATTGTAGAACGGCTAAAAGTCAAGTGACTTTTTTTTTTTTTGCCAGTCAGACAGGCATTTCGGTGAAAACAAGCGAGTGAAACCAAAAAACAAACCAAAGGAGAAAGTGAAGGATAAAGCGATAAGCTTTCTCCTCCTTGGTCCACGGTGTTGGAATTAGGTCATGTTGGGATACTGATTGGCTAAAGGATATTACTCTGTTATTGTCCTGTTCCTGTAAAGCCTAAATCTGCCGAAATAGGAGGGTTGGGGGGTGGGTCATCTTTCAAGGTGAAGTAGATAGATAGACTGGCACAGATGCTGCCAGGCTTTTGTTAAGTTTTATTTGACCCTGTGTCCCCACTTGTCTGGCAAGCACATTTATATTTGGCAGCATCATTTGTTTTTCTCTGTTTATCCTGGGCCCTTATATTTCAGGGAAAAAACAAAAACAAAAAAACAATTCTGTAAAAAAATAAAAAATTCCTGTAAACCTTTTTTTTCTGATTCAGTTTTTGACATATGCACCAAGGTAGAATTGTGTATTTACAGCACAGCAAATATAATTATAGTGTTTTGTTATAGCCAGCAAAAGGTTTCAAGATTATTATTTTTTTTAGAAACACTCCGCTTCAAAAAGTACAAATTTCTCAATGACTAAGAAAACTAAAGAATTTAAAGTGGACCTGTTCTCAAAGCCACTGTGTTCTTGAAAGTGGGTCTAATTTGGATGAGTGTGTTCATGGCCCCTGTCCAACAACACTTAAGGGACAGACAAAATTATTTCCTCTCTGTGGTGGATGTTTTGTGGAGGAGCGCTGGGTGGCCCCGCTCTTACCTTTGAGGTCCAGGTTGCGTGCTCCATTGGAGTGCTGAGTAACGGTGCGTGAGTCGATCTTGAGCGTATGTACGTTGTTGGCATCCCGGGACACCACCACGTTGTGCCACTGGTTGTCATTGAGCGGCTTGTCTGAGTTGCCCTTCATCAGCGACGGCCCGTTGCCCAAATCAAAGACGTAGTGGACGTAACTGTGGAGAAAGATTTCAGCGTAAGGAGTGTCTGTGAAAGCGTGTTTGCATGACTACAACATAATCCAATAGCTGTTCTTGAAAGGAAGAAAATCGAAATCACTGCGTGGCAGTCAGAACAAATGGGGACAATCATGTTCGTTCTGATTTTGCTTCACATCATAATATGTGACTCACGCTGATGACAGGTCACAGTCAACAGCACTCAACCTCCAATTGCCGTGATGAAGTGATTGAAGATAATATTCTGCTCCCCTACTTTGTTTCTAATGTCTCCATCCTCTTCTCTGTCTAAGGAAATATTTCTGAGAAATAAATGCAGCCTGGGATTTACTCACTGGTTTGACATGTAACTATAGAAACCTGCTTTTGTCTACAAGCCCCTGATTGCCCGCAGGCAGTTGAGGTGGCACAGTTCCCTCCTTCACACAAATATGGCTCTCTTTTGTGTTTTGGGTTAAGGCTATTGTGGCTGTTTCATTCAAGGTATGTGTTTTTTGTTTTTGTTTTTTTTTTATACCTTGATTCCAATTCCTTTATGTAGCCTCTTGTCTTTGTGTGGCAGAGGCAGCTCAGGCTTTTGTGCTGTAACAGTGCTGAATATAGAGCACAACAGGAAGAGAGAGACACAAGCAAAAGCCTCTTTCTGATACTCTAATTATGAACAGTATTTAGTGGGATACAATTCACAACAAGGCTTTTTTCAGGTTTGTGCAAGCTTTTTCTTGCTATTATAGAAAAATACTTAGGCGGTCAGTGAAATGCATTGAGCTCATAATTATGTATTAATGCATTAATTAATTAATTAGATTGTCACATGGATACTTGAGACACAAGTTTTCAAGAAAAAATACACATGAATATTCATCTGCGTTCTGTCTCCAAGCCAAAAACAGTCTGTAGTATGCAGAGCTTTCAAAAGAGCTTTTAAAGGTCCCATATTGTAGAAAGTGAGATTTTTGATTATAAAGCAAGTCTCAGTGATATATAAATACTGTGTGCAAAAGTGTGCAATCCAACAACTGAATGCACACAGCTTGTATTCAGAAACTGAGCCTTACAACAAGCTGTCAGGACTTCCTTAGCTTTGTGATGTCACAACAAAGCAATCACTGCTCTCAGCCGTGCCCCTAGCATGGCCCACTGGACCCACCATCCAACCTTGCAGGAAACAATTTCTTCAACCTATCAACCTAAAAGGGAGGCTCCCCTCTCTTATGTTTGTTGCTAGAGTTTCAGAAAGAAACCTAAGAGAGGAGACGTAAACCTACTCTGAGATGGTTTTTGGTATTAAAACCACAAATATATCTAATTATGGATATCTCACTGATGATCAACTGATCACCTCATTGATCACTGTGTCCAACGCTTCTCGTTCAGTTAACTAGAATTAGAAGGAACTCACCCCTTCACCAGTTCCACAACGATGAAGTCGCTCCCGTCCCCAGAGTTGAAAAGCATCAGGCCGTCGGGCGTGGTGGTTTTGAACTGAAAGAAGAGGTGCATGGAGGCATAAGCTTGTAACGTGGCTAACGCTAAGTAGCTGCCTTTCGTTCGAAACGTCACCGGATCGGCAATGATGTGGCGCATGCCAAAGCGGGCATTCAGCTCGCAGTAGGAGATGTCCCCATTTTTACATTGGTCGAGATATGGCAACCCGTTGAAGGTCAAGCCCTGGAGATGACCGATGAAGTTTGAAGGCACCACAGATATGAAGCGGCGCTCAGTCATGATGCCCGTTTCAATGTTGTGGAACTCGAGCCGTGTGTGGGCACCAGTCATCTGGCCTGAAACGTTGGAGAAAACGGAAAAAAAAAAAGGTCTTAACTTAGAACTTAACTTAAATTACAAGTGGTAATACACTAATTGCAGCGCTCTCCATTAGACAATATACAGTGCAGTAAAGCATCCTGGGAAAATGTTAAGGATTATGTCACATTATAACACAGACAGGATTATATCCATTGTAAGCTGATAAATTTGATATGTTTTAAAGCACAATAAGTTAAATTTCAACAGGTTTATACTTTCTATTGGAACTGTATGTCAAGCTCAGTTTAATAATGTAAAAGCCATGTACATCACATTTATAATGCATTTAATATTTAAAACAATGCTATAGTACATTAAACTCTCAAGTCACGGTATCTGCTACACTAATTTAGCAATAAGCACATACTCTATGGCTCTGGCATCTCTTTATTATGCTTATATTGGTTGACAAAACAGTGTGCGTGCAGCATATGGTTTTATTGCATAGGTTCACAAAGGTTCAGTCTATTTTTTCAACCTCCTGCAAGGGATAATATACAAACATAATATTGCAGAAAATCTCTCGTCTGTGCTCTACATGCCACAATTTATATAGTGTTTACTGGTAGATGTTGAGTAATGGGCTTGGCAAACTGCCTTCCCTGCTGATGCCTAGCCTGCCCTGCCAAGACTCCCTGGGCGCTTCCACCTTTTTTCTTCCCCATGAACCAGTTTGTGAACCAGTTCGAACTTCACAGGGTCGTTCCTTCCTCCTGGCTTCAGCGTGCCCACTCTCTTTCCTTTGTCTGGTTTATACCTTTTTCTCACCTCTTCCCTTGTTCTTCGCCCCTGCCATCCTTTTGCCCGAGGCCACAATACAATACAGCGAGTGCCAGTGACTCCACCTCATCTCTTGACCTTTCATCCTCCTGTGATTTTGTTAGTCATTGGATGAACCTGTGCACAGCTGCTCAGTCACAGTTGTTATATGCTTAAAAAGGCCTCTTCTCTTTTGTGCTCAGTGTAAATTGTAAATTGTTCATCCTTTTGGCTCTTCATATATACGTGTATGGATTTTCTGCCATTGCAACTAGCTTGTTGACAATTTCTTCCTTTTTTCATATTTGGCGCACTGTGGGTGAGATCGTGACCAACGATGGGTATTGAGGTTTACTCATCATTGCATAATGGCTCAAGGTATTTTAATGTCAACATTATGACTATTAAACACTGTTTTAAAGCTGTTGCCAGTCTCCCTAAATATCAGTTTAACTAGGCTATGAATGTAAACCATATGGCACCTCCATGTCAGATTTTTTATCATCATAATTAATCAGATGAGTCCCAAATCCAGTGAAAAATGGTAAAAGAGTAGACTTTCTCAAGATGGATGAATTTAATGTGGGGCTATTACACGTGGATTTGTAAGTACACGACCATCCTCACAGTCGCTATGGTGTCATTCACTGCTTCTCACCCCCCCCCCACTAACCTTCCACTGTGACGTTATCCACAGAGAGCTGCAGGCTCTTGCCTCTTCGCACCACCTTCACCGTGTGCCACTCGTTGTCGTTAAGCTTCTGCCCCGCGAACAGTATCTCGGGTCCTTTGCCTGTAGTGGGGGAGGGGAGGGGGGGGAATTCAAATCACAAACAGCACAGCAGGAACGGCGTGTGCGCCCACTCGCGCACCCACACGCAGACACAGAGTTCACACGTAGTCGGCGACAGAGCTACAGGAGAAAATCTGCATGTTTGCAAAACACATTCACGCTATGGATTCTCTCAGTGTACTGGAAATGAAAGGAATCAAATATCTGGGGCCTGCCAGACTGTAAAATCGACTGTCTTCTCAAAGCTCACAGCGTTGCGGCAGGATGTCATCAAAGACAGTTGGACAAATAAGTCGTAACCGGCTGAGGAGGGAGATTAGAACGGGCAGCCGACGACAACTGGAGATGCTCTGCTACGAGCATTATATGAAGTCGTGTTCTGCTTTCACAGAGCATTTCAGTGCCTTAGTTCAGCACATAGAGGACTCTCTATGACTCTCTCATCACGTCCTGTACGTGGGGGAGTTGATGGGCGAGACTAGACGGTTTAACCGCTCATCCCCCAAACCGCCTCCCCCCCATTCCCTCTTTCCACTTTCCACTCTCAATTCCTCCTGCTCGCCTCTCGCGCTGTTGTTTTCGCCTCTGCCTCTGAACGAAGACAGTTTGATGCAACAGCATATGGTGTTGCAGAGAAGCATATTAGAGCCACAGTTACATAAGCGTCTTTCAAAGTGGGGAACAGGCTATTTATATCCTGCCACGACAGAGCCCTTATTACATCGTTAGAACAAATTGTTGGCGTGAGGGAGTGACAGCGGGGAGAAAACAGTGCGGATTCAGCTTAAGACAGTATTATTAATACCTCTTTCAATGCGCCATGATGAGTTGATGTGATTTAGTCAAGGTGGTTGCTGTCTGTGGCTCATAGCTGTGTCAGAGTTTGTTTAAGGATTCAGAACAGACACACACGAGTGGGGATGTACGGCGACAAAGGGGAACTCATCAATCACGCGGCTCCAGAAGCTGACATGAAGGGCTAGCCGTGGTGGGGCGTGTGCGGCGTCATGACGCGGAGGTGTAGGTGATCAGAGAGGAGAAGGAGGACGATTCTGTAAACCAGTGGGGCCCGGGGACTCCCAGAGGTCCTTGTATTTTCACTACAATTCCGTAAGGAGCACAATGACAGAATGTATGAATATTTTGGTCAGGGGTTTCTCATTAAATAGGGGTCTGTGGTCTAATTTGTGTCAGTTTAGGGGTCCTTGATGTGGAACAGTTTGAGAGCCACTGCTGTAAACAACAGAATAATGAGAGGAGACTTCAGGCCAGAGGAGACCAGTCGCTATCATTAATGAGGCTATTTGTAAGTTTTTTTCTGCTGCTGAACGTCTTGCTGGAAGTGGGTGGTGGGGGGAGTCGTCTGACTAGCGCGTCAGCCACCGTCCTGTACTCCCCGTGGTTTTAGAGAGCTCTGCAGTGGAGCAATGGCCACTGTGTCACTGTGGCTGGTAAATAAATAAAATGTGGAATCAAAAGACCCAGGCTTCCTTACTCCATTAGCACTGATGATTTGTTTATTACAGATCTAATATTAGAAGTCTCTCTCCGCTTCCAGGGTCAGTGGCTCTGTTCTGATTGGTTGGCCGGCTGGAGCTTGAGTGTATTATACAAGGTGGTCAAGTGGATGATATAGTACAGATGGATGAAACATGATTGTCCCCTTCCCAGTTGTGTGTGAAATTTAGTCTAGAGGAAAGAAAAAAAAAAGTCCCATCAACTGATGGCCCCGCCCGGCAAGAACACACACATGGCCCACTGGAGAATTGTTTTCCTATTTACTCCTGTTATTTTTTTTTATATTGGGTTTTTTTCATGGGCTTTTTGTCTTCAGCCACATGAAATTGGATAGAGAGACTTTTGATCACAGTATGTGTGAAGTGAATATAAAGGAAAAGGCTGCTATATTGCTGCAAAGAGAGAAAAGAGTGTATGAAAGTTGCCAGCAGAGAAGCTGAAACTGATACAAAGACAGATAGGAGAACAGGGTGGAAATACGAAAACGGATGAAGATGGAAAAAGAAGAGCAAAGATAACCCTAGCAAATAACAAAAAACTAAAGAAACAAAGTGCAACAGAGCAGCAGCAGAGCCGGCTGGCTGATGTAAGATCGTAAAAGTTAGAGGAGTCTGGTGCAGCACAAATGAATGGAATGGCTACCCTTTAGAATAGAGTCCATGTAATATTTATTTGGCTTGGCTGCTATAGGCCACAGGAGATCAAGGACCACTGCTTCACACAAAGCAAGAGCCATTTGGCCATAATACCACTAACGATGTGGAGAAAAAAAAAGATATATACGCTGCTCTGGCTGGGCTGGCCAAGCAACAGAAAGCTCCAGCCAGCTGCAGCCAAGGAGCCATCAGGTGGGGGGGGGGGGGGTTTTAGTGTCCGTCCACTGTCATATATACTTGTCTCTTGGCCTGAAGCCCAGATCATAATGCCATCAGTGTTAGTCTAAAGCAATGACTGCCTCAAAAACCACATATTGATGAATACACCTGGTGAAGTGTATTGCTGACAGTGAAGTGAAGCTTCATTTCACTGCCCAGGTAACACTGCAAACAAGAAAGCTGCGAGCTAGCGGTCCAGGGTTAAATGAGCCACTAAGCCTTTAATGCAGCCACTGGCCGAGAAAAGTACTCAGTGCTAGAAAAAACAAAGAGACGATGCAAGGCTCATTAATAAAAGAGCTGGCGATTATTAAAATGCAATTAATTCTTGTGCCGCCACTTGTGCCCTCTCACTTTGTTTCGGAGATCTGCAGGGCGATCGCAAGCACAGCAGCCTCCTCGCTCGTCATCACTGCATCTCTTTTGTTCCTGTCCCCTCTCAGCCTGTCACTTTTCCTTGCGCTTTCTAAATATGCCCCACGGGAGATGAAGAGATGCCAAGGAGATTTCTTAGCCAGTGTAAAAATAGCCGGGTCTGTGGATTATTTTCATTGACTGTGTCAGCACCCCATAAATGAGAGGTGTGATGTTTGCGGGTTGTTGCTTAATTACCAGCAGTCATCCATCACTGGTCGCTGTGTTCCCCCTGTAAACAACCTTGATTAATGCAATCGGATCAATGGAACACAAGCCGTCAGCCAATGGCTGCAGGGTCGTTGCCATCAGCCTCCATTCAGGCTGCTGAGCACTAGAGCACAGTTGTATAATTATCATGTCTAAACACCAATCAAAACAATTTGAGAGAGTGAAGCTGATCATCAGCCTGCAGTGGGCATTAATGACAGCATTTCTCTCACGACAATCAGGAGGTTCAACAGAAATGTTTGTTTTCCCCGACTGTGCAGAAGCGTCACATAGATCCAGATTCCTCCCAATTAAAATGTGTACACTCAGAAGTCTGAGAAGCATCTGGCGAACTGAGTCAGTTGCCAAGCGCAATGAATTCTCTCATTCCTGTTCGTCACGGACACCACAGCTCTGAGCTCCAACATCCGCTAACAATGCTAAAGCACGGTCTGCGAGGCACGTTCCATTTTGTTCCTTTTGCATTCTGCATGAAATCAGAGCACCGTGTGGTCCGGCTCAGTTCCCCCACTGTCACTCAGGATCATCCCTGACTGATGCTGGCCTCACAGCAAACCCAGCGAGCCTCCCTAACGTGGCTGTTACGCTAACGAGCATGCCAAAGTCCGACGCAGGCCGGAGGGCTCGGGGCTGGCCAAAGAGTAGCAATCGCTGCTAGCCAGTGCAGTCTCTAAAACAACGACGACAACGACGCGGCATGATAAAGCCACAGGCGGTCCCTGGCAAGTCCGGCCGCTCATGCAACAGCAGACGACAGCAGAACCTGCCATGAGTCAGGCAGGCATACATGAGGACAAGCCGCTGAAGCTGGACGTTTGTCACGGTCTCTCAAGCATATGTATTTATACAGGGTTGGGATTGTAGGGGTCAGGGGTAACTGCAGGGCGTGTAAGCAAGTCAAAGGGTCAAAGTTTGATACAGGGGATTGAATGTGATGAGCGAACCAGACAGTTTATACCCCGATCCACTCAGCCACACTGGAGCCCATTCAGAGCTATTGAGAAAAAACATACTTTATGTTAAAATGCCTGGATTAGGATTTAAATCAGAGGTGGAAATATATGTGTGAACATTAAGACATCACTGTAGTGTTGGAAAGCCTCCAATCAGCTTTCACTGAACGAAATAAATTTAACACTCAACAGAGAAAAAATTTATCAGAACAATGCTGTGCCCTGAATATGCCACATCTCAACAATGACTCAACTAAACAGGGGAACCTGAGCTGCTGTGTTAGTCGAGTTCAGTAACAGCAGATCCCCTTTTTACTACAGCGTCACCGTCTTTTTTTACAATGTTTGACAGAACCTGCCATCCTCAAGTATGAGCAAGCAGCAGTGAATGCCAGTTCAGGCTCTGTAATTCAAGTTCCTGCAAAGAGAACATAATGATGAGCAGCTAGCGCTTGGGATTTCTGAGGTCACAGGTTTCCATGAAGCTACACACATCCACACATCCACACACACATGTGCGTACACTTTCAGGCACCCATGGGAGAAAAGAAAGTATAACAGTGGACTGGAGTCCAATTAAAATAGGCTCAACAAAGATACACACTCCCCAGAGTTTCATTCTCGGCTCAGCAGCCCCACTCTGAGGAAAGAGGGAGGATGCTGATACAGTCCTGAGAGAATGAAACACTGAGGAGGAGGGAGAGAGAGAGAGACAACAGAAAATGCAGAGATGAGGACGGATACCAGATGATTGAAATGGATTTTTCATGCAGAGCAACAGAGGAGGTTAAAAACAGAAGCAGAGAGACTAAATGCTGGTCAGTGGGAGCTGTAATGCCCGGCTTCTGTGTGGATTCATTTGGAAAAGTGGGGGACAGGAAAAAAAAAAAAAAAAAAAGTCTCCATTAAATCCCTGCTCAGCAAGACAGACAGCTGCTGTAATCAAAGCGGGAATATGTGCATGTGTAGAATGAGTGTAGGACTTATTTCTGTTCATGATTAGCATTTCACTACCAGGTGACCTCCGGCAGCCCCCTGTTGTGCACCCATCTGCGAAAGCACATCGTACAGTGGGCACACTGCACCGTGCACACTCACACAAAGGTGCACGCAGCTCTGAATGCATGTTAAGAGGATATACACTCGGTTAATTTAAGCTCAAAGCGCACAAACAATATCCAGCAGGATTGTTGTGTTTTCGTGCTGAATGGTGGCACTGCCAGGGGAATCAATCATCATCATTTTTTAAGAGTTATTCTTTGGGGTATTTTATGTCTTTATTAGACAGTGACAGTACAGGCAGACAGGAAATGTAGTAAGAGAGTAGGAGGATGACACGCAGCATGAAGTGGTCTCTGATTCTGTATATTTATACTTAATATGTACAAAAGGCAATTTATTGGATGAAACATTTCTTTTGTGATGTGTTGTTTTTTTAATGATGTGATTCAGCCTGATCCCAGCATATCAGACAGAAAATTACAACCTGAAATTAATTAAAGATCTAAAAATATTTGTACTGTCTTAAACAAAAGCACTTGGAACACCTTGCACAGACAAAACACGCTTAATTTTGGTGACTGCACTAAAATTGCCCAAAAAGATAGATAAATGGATTGGACTTTAGTACTTCGCCCTTGGGGCTTTTTGTGAGTTTTCTCAGTCGCTGAACATAGTTTCTTACCTGGAGCCATTGCTGTCTTTAAAACACAATAGGTTATAGTACGCCCTCTGTGCAGCACTGCACAGAGGGCGGAAGAAAAGATGTGCTAGAGACAGGAGTTAGCATTGTTACGTTCCACCGCTGGGGACAGCTCTTGGAGGGTAAAGGAATAAAGTCCCAACCTTTCTTCTAGACTGGTAAGTAAACTGCTATTAATGCTAATGTGGGCTATGTAGCAATAGCAAAACTTACAAAAAGCAACCTTCCTGCACTCTCCATGTTTTTAGGGAGCTCTGCAGGGGAACAATGGCCACTGTGTCACTGTGGCAATGGCAAAAGTAACAAATAGCTCCTTTAAACTACATTAAAATAAGGCAGCTACATGGCATCATGATGTGAAATTTGAACATGATAAACCAAGTCAAATGCATTTTTTTTTCCAGTAATCACTAATCTATTGATCAGTGTTTTTTGTTGCTTGTTTTTAAACTAACAGAACTAACTTAAGCATCCAATGAACTGATGATATCAAACCAACTGTACCACATATAGTTGGAAAAGGCAATAACAGACGTAATATATCAATATATTTGATTTTGCCATTGGGGAACTGGTAATAATTATATATATATAATATATATATATATATATATATATATATATATATATATATATATATATATATTATCAATATCTCTTGGCAGTGTTCTGTTGTCTGTATCCAGGTAATTATCCACGATGAATGACATGTATAGATCGAATAAACAACACATTTTAAGAGCTGAAGGTAAAAGCTGGATCTTCATGTAACAGAGACACTTCAGCGATGAAGCAGGGAGGAGGTGGGCGGTTCTAAGGTGTACTGTAGGTACAGCAGCCTATGAACTGAGAGTACATGGCTTTCTTGCTTCCTACATTTGTGGGAGGTCTGTCTTTGTGTGCGTGTGTGTGTGTGTGTGTAAGAAAGAGTGAAAGCTTGCTCTTCCGATCAACCTTGCAGAGGAGAGCAGTACATGCCGCGTACAATAGATACATCTCCCACACACAAACACGCTGCACTGCTTTCCTGCCATGCAAAAATACTCCTAATTGGACCACTGGGGGGGTCTGTGTGTGTGTGTGTGTGTATGTGTGTGTGTGTGTTGTGCTGTTCAAATTTCTGTTTAGGTCTGAGGTTATAGTATTGGTGGTGGCAAGGGTTTGGGGAAAGAGAGTCTAATGGGATGGCAATGTGTGAGTGTGTGTGTGTGTATAGGGGGGGGTGTTTGTGTGTTAGTTACAGAAAGTGAGAGAGCCAAAAGACAGAGAGAGAGAGAGATGCAGCGTCAGCATGGCCGCTTTCCCGGCCAAGACACTGGCACAGGAACACAACGGGACGGCCGTTTGTGGGTGAAATAGTGTGTTTGTGTGTGTAGGCAGGTGATCTTGAGGACAATTTCTAAAATATGTGAGTGTGTGTTTTTGTTATACTTGCACTGTTTATCACCATCATTAGGAAAACATATTGAGGTTTGAGGACTCATTCTTTGGATTCACTTTTTTTTTCATGTCCGTTTGAGTGTGTGAATGTAAGCGGTGTGTGAGTGTGCGTTGCGGTTTATGTGCCAGCCCCATGCCCCCTCTCTCCTCTGCCATCTGTGCTCCTGGCATGGCTCCTTAGTGTCGGTAATGAAGAGGAACGCCCCCACCTCCCTCACACACACACATACACACACACACACACACACACACACACACACATACTTACACACTCTTTCTCTATCCTGTCGCCTCCTCATCAGTCTTTCAATCCTCTCCTCCTTCCACACAACTCTCTTTACTCTCAAATGACTCTGAAGCTGCTGCACACCTTTTCTACACACACACACACACACACACACACACACATAAATTCACAAACAGGTATCTCTGCTTTTCCAGCGCCCTCCTGAACTGCATCTCCTCGGGATCTGCTCGACTTGCTATTGATTTTTTTTAAAACAGAGCCTCACAGCATGCTGCCTCTTAAGTTCAAATGGCTGAACGCTCTTCTCCCACCCAAATGAACAAATCCTATAAATACTGCAAATCTCACTGCTGTACTGAAAGGGACCCCTGAAGTGTTCTGAAACACACACTGATTAGCCGCCCCAGCCCAAGATCGTACTTATTTTCACACATATCACACACACGTCTTGAATGTGTTCTTCCCCTCATGTCGGCCTCACACAAAATGACTTTTCATCCAATGACGTCAGTGTTTGGCCAAACAGGAAGCAGCAAACCGAGTTAATGGAGGTGACTCTGGGGAGGCAGAATTTGGGTCATTTGGTGTTTTAAGGCTGGCATTAAATACATGAGGAAGGAAAGGGCAACCAGACACAAAGAAAATAATTTCAAAATAAAACTGGAAATTCAAAGTCCAAACACAGTCATTTTTGGGGCAAATCATAAAAATGACAGTGTTGAGTTCCTAACTTGATTTAATAAGAATAAGAGGACTGTGGAAAAAAAAAAAGAAAATCTGAAAAAAACTTTTTCAACCAGGAGCTTGATGGGAAATAATTTCAAAGGAATCTAGTCTTGCAAATAGTGACCCTGAAAGATTCTCACCTTGTCTTTATGAAATCTTACAGTGTGAGACAAAAAACTCTGTCTTATGACACATGGTCTTTAGATGTATGAGGGTGTCAGACTTAAGTCTTTCAAAAGTCTTGTGCTAGGCGCTAACTGCTACATTCCCAATCCCAGCCTAACAACTATAACTTCTATATATCTGACCTCAACTCTTGGTTTGAACCCTTTGTGCCTCAAACTGAGCTCAGTTCGAGAAAACACACATTAAATCACACTGAAGGCAAATGCGGTCGAATAAAATGGCAAATATGATATTTGTCTCTTGTGAGAAAAGCCCTAATTATTATGTATTTAAAAATGTGTCCTCTGACATTCACACTCACAACCCCACTGCCAGAACCCACACACCAAAACACAATCATTATGCTACAGCACCCCACCTACAGTACATACACCTCTATCCCATGATGTAATGAGAGAGATGCCAGTTGGCATCATCATGAGGAACAGATCCACTGTTTTGTAACACTGTAAAACTGCACCATTGAAAATGTTTATATTCTAATATCGGGCTCTTAACCCTAACCCAAAAACACCAGTCTTAATGATACTCTCAGCAACATGACAAGAAAAACTCATTTACATAATTAAGACGTCCGCCAGCCTGCAACTGTAGGTGAACTGCTCTGCAGCTTGTAAGGTGGACAGCTTATCCAAGTGTATTTACTCTCCAAGTCTCCACTGGAAACAAACGCACCCTCACACTCCATCACACCCTTGTTTGTGCTCTGGACTGTTTTGAGGGCAGAGGTTCAGGGGATTTTTTGGATGTCATGCCTCTCCAAACCCCAGGTCCAATGCCCTTTTCCTCATGCTTGCCTCTGATGAGTTCTCCCTTGCGCCAGCTCCGGGCCTGAAGCAGATGGGTCGGTTCAGCATGGCATCACACCAGCCGACACAGTGGCATGTCAAACAGGCGGTCGCAGGCCTGGGCATGCCAAGTACAGCCATACTGTACTGCCATATGGGAATAATGTGCACTGAGAGCACACTGAATAGGCAGGCAGAGTTGTATACATGGCCCGATTCTCCCACAAGTCAGAATAAATAGATACAAATGTCAGTGTATATCTGCAAGTCTGAAACTACACACACACACACACACACACACACACAAAGCAAAGACTGTTCAACAGAATGTATTCAAGGTCTCAAACAAGAATGCTGCAAGTCCGACTGCACATACTCAGATGTTCACACATGCACAAACACACACAGTGCACTCACACGCTTCCCATCAGACACACACAATCCACTCTATCCATGAGACAGCAATAAAGGCCACACACCCACACACACACCCCCCCCCCTCCCCCACCCCACCCCCACCCCCCTGTCCTCCGCAGACAGTGATGATGGCCTGTGTTTGGGAGGTTAATGGCTGTGTGTGCTCCTCGCAACCTTCACAGTTGATTACTCCAGTCGACCGGTGTCTGGACGACGGGGGCCACAACTCTGGGACACCGAAGCCCTCCCTGGCGCCACTCTCATATGCTAACCACGGTCACTGGAAATGTTAATGCGAGAGTGAGGACGCCGTATGCAAAGCGGTATGCGTCAAAATCCCTCATGAAATGCTAACAGGACTCGGAGCTAAATGACAAGGTGTTCTGGTAGTATTTATTATATTCCCAAAATGAACCAGTGACAATGGGAATGATTTATCACTGTATTTAAGAATCAGGGAAAAAACAAAACCTGCATTTTAACAGGTTGGAGAGAAGAACATGTTTCCAAAATGACAGAGGAGTATGCAGGTCACATGTTTATTCATTCAGTTTTAAGTAATTCAGTGTGTTTTTTTTAACTGCATATGAATACTGTCTGATTTCCATTTGAAAGCGAGCTAATGTTCTGCTCCGCGGCTCATTTGGGGAATTACTATCAACTGTTGGGAATGACATACGCAACTGCACTGTTGTGGTTTATATCACATGCCCTGGTGTTGCAATGAATGGGAGCTGACGTCTACAGTTCAACAGTCCCTGTAATATTTCACTGATATATTTTGAGACAAATACCATAAACATACTGCAGCTCTAAAAGTACGTTTCTAATCAGTATAAGACAATAAATTGAAATACAAGTGGAAATGAAGGTTGGACGTGACCAGTTAAAATGATTGTCACACCCTCCAGTATGCTTTCTCAGTCCTTATAAGAACACGGTTTGAAATGATAAACGAAGTGAATATGGTGTTGTGGAATAATGCTTTTCTGAAGAAAGCATAAATACTTCCTGCTAACACACAAACCAAGCCAGCAGGCTGCAGGGTTTATTTATCACACCGTAGGCTCTTTAGCTTGTTCCTGTAAAAAACCTTGGAATCTAAGCTATTAAAGATGTGGGTTATGGATGATGAGTAAAATAACATTTTTCACGTAGCCCTATTATATGCATGTAGTATAATCACCTGTCTGCTTTATGACACCCAAATATAATGGCCTCTAAAAAAAAAATCACATTTAATTATAATCCCCTCATGCAGAAGGAAACACTGTATAATTTGTTAACTTCAGGAACAACATGCTGTTAATGAGCCAGTCAGGAGATGCAGGAGAGATGTCAGATAACATGAAAACCAGACTCGTGTATTATCATGGCTATGACTGAAACATGATGGGTCTAAATACTGAACTGGAACTTTACCAATCCAAGCTAAGTGTGGAAAAGGTTTGGGGACGTTAGAGAAGTAGGTAGAACAGGTCTAACCTTCTCTCAGTCACCCCTCTTTATCTGTGGTTCATACATCACACTGCATTTTTCATACTTGCCATGCTTGCAGTTACTTTAATGAGCTGAGTGTTTACTGGCATCTATTTTTGACAGTATTTTTATTTTATTTTATTTTTTTTAAACACAATTTGTTCTGCAAGGTTGCAAATAAAGTCAGATGAGAAGCTGAAGGTGAACACAAATGTGCCCACATTCTGGAGGAGCCTTCTTGATATGCTTTACTGATGTAGGGAATAACAAAGGCTTTCCAGCATTCCTGGTATAATAAAAAAAAAAAAAAAAAAATCTTTAGTTTGTTTACAAGCAATTTGACAGGCTTACATCTAGAGTTGAAAAGGTGAGCTTGTTTGGTGGAAATGAAGGACAGGCCCTAAATAGATATAATAAATGATACATATCTCAGTGTTTCGCCTTTTATGTGGAATGTGAATCACACTGGAAGGTCTGCAGGTGGTTTTGAATTATTCGTTTTGTTGTTATTGTCTAGTATGGGCTCCCTTTGATTAGAACACCACAAAGCCCTGTGATAAAGCAACTGAGCAACTGAACTATATGGTCTTAATTAAATTAAATTCTATCAATTACAACCACAGGCACATCATTTGAATTAGGCCTTGGTTGAAAATATCTGTGAATTTTATAAAGCATGTATAGAATAGATAAGTCACGGTCTGCACAGACAAACACACATTTCTCATTTGGGGAATCAATAATTTTAATAAACACTTTTCTCCTGCATTCGTATCTAAAATTGACTTTGATTAAACAAATCTAATGCACAGTTTTCAGTGTATTATGATGCAACACACAGTATAACTGGGTTATTGTTGACTGTTTTATACATACTTTCACCACATTACACCTTTTTTTCTAATAGTTCTAAAGTCCTAATAGATTTGCATGACTCAGTGGTGACAATAACTGCTTCCCAAAACCCAGAAAACTTAGCTGTTTCTTCTATATATGGCTGCAATTGAATTTAGGGAGGTAGGGCTATGTAAATGATGCCTTATCTAGACACCCAGGGGTGCTATTTCATGATTCATGACCAGTAACTGCGTTAACTGCCTTCATTGACTTTCAGATTCGGAAGTGTCTTGTTTGAAAATGAGCCGAGCAATGGCTAAATTGCAGAGCGCGTTTTGGCTGTGCCACATATACTATAGATGCTATATAGACATTTTGTGTGTGTGTGTCTGGATGCAGTTTTTTTTTTTTTCTCTGCACACAGGATTGCAGCATCATTCACCAAATGGTTATTATATACAAATACATGTGTGGATGGGAGAAGAAATTACTTTTGTGCTGCTGTGGAATGTATTGTAGGTCTCTGAGATGGCTGAGGGTGGTTCAGTGGGGGCAAGTGACCCATGTGGACTTGTTATTTTTTCTGTAAAAACAAAGGCAGATAGCAGCAATAGTTACATAAGACTGCAGAAGTTAATATGGTTTCTAAGGCAAGAGACAGGATTTACTTTGCTCTTCAGAGTTATCAGCATAAGACCTCCTTTGACGATAATGCCATTTGGCTCCTATCTCAAGATATCATATTTTCTATCTCCAAGGAGTGCAGGCCTATCGCTACAGATCTAATGAAAAGCTGGGTGTGTTTGCGTGTGTGTGTGTAAGTGTGCCTGCACGTGTACCTTCTAAATGGCAGTCATCTGCTTCCAGCAAAAATGCCATGCTGAAAATGAAAGATATGAGCAGATAACGCTGTAAAAACGCGAGGAGACGTCTACATCAAGACTGTCTTCTATCTATTGCTCTTCTCCCTCTTCCCACTCCTCATTTCATTGTTGCTCCCAACTATATTTAACCCCTCCCCACATACACGCACCATTGTTACTATTCTAACCAGCATTTCTCCACCTTTAATCTATCAAATCCTGCCGCCTGCAAAGTAGCTCTCTTTGTTCTGCTGTATGTGTTGCTGCTCTGATGGAGGGGCTCTATGTGTGTGTGCATGGGAGGTATTGAGGGGTGGGGGGGGTGGGGGGTGGCAGTCAGTTGAGGACACCGTCGCTTGCTGACATGACGGCAGAACAGCCCCCATGCGGCCACATCCAAAACATCTTATAGCATGGTGCTGCATCACAAACAGGGACCAGAAAAAAAGAAAAAAAAAAAAAAAAAGGGAGGTGGCGTGAGTGTGTAAGAGTATGGAAGTGTGTGTGGGTGAGTGTGTACGGCTAGAATGGGATTGTGAGTGTGTATGGCTATAATAGCAAGGGAGGGGTCGATGAAAGAAGAGGAGTAAGAATAAGGGAGGGGAGCGGCAAACAGATTATGACCCCCAGCCATGATTATCTACGCCTGCCGCTCTGACCCCCCGTGCCAATTACAGAGATAAGGCAGCATGTGCATGTGTGTGTGTGTGTGTGTGTGTGTGTGTGTGTGTGTGTGTGTGTGTGTGTGTGCGTGTGCGCATCTACTTTCCTTTCTGTGAAGCGAAATGTGTGTGCGATACTTGCTTGCGCACAGACATTTGTATTCATTGCCTGCTATCAGGGGCCACACACTTTCTCTTTCCCACTGTTCCCACCCCTGTGCGGGAGGGGCGCTCTGGTGCTTTAGCATCCATGACAAGATAACCACTGTTGATAGCTTCTAGAATTGCAGATGGCCACCACAGGAAGACATATCGTCGGGAGGATGTTGAGAGGATGGCAGATTGATTTTGAGAAGTGGGAAATGAATGATATGTTTTACCCTTCCTCTCAAGAATGTTAGAGCTCCATTTCATGCTGCCATCCACTCCCCCCCTCCTTACTTTCCCTTTTAATGCTCACCCTCCACCGCCTGTTTCTTATCAGTTCCCTTCGTCCTCATGTTTCGTTTTTTCCTTCCCATCCTCGCATCCCTTGCCCTGGCATTCTAGACAAAGGTCCCGAGGGGGATGCTGATTTATGATATGAACCGCATTTCCCAGCATGCTGTGGCAGGAGGGTATGGTCCCATGGGATAGCCATCAGTCCTGCAAGGCAGTATGCGTTTCGACAGCTCCAGGCTACCGCCGGTTCTCTCATTAGAGTCTGTGTAATGAGCCCACATCTAACCTGTCGCCAGTGCCATGTAGCACCGAGAGCAGGCAGACTGATCATGGACTGAGGCGATGCCTGTGAGGTAGCCCCACCTTAATTTAAGACAAAGGTTCCCATTCTCTGTGCAGCTGTTGAGATCTGATCCATTTCAACAACTTTGTTTTGTGTGTTAACAAAAATTCTGTGAAAAAGAAACGCAAAGGTCGATCGAAGCCCATCTATTGATGATGGAGTACAGAGACCTTTTGCACTTCTTTGCCTGACAACTTGAGCAGAATACAAAACTAAGTTTTAGTTTATTTGTTTAAGCAGTGATTGCATGCTCCCTTGGTGCCAAGACTTTATCGATCTTTTGGGTTTATATGTTAATTTACTATAACAGAGAGGCAAGAGCAAGTTTGTGCTACTTCCTATTAAAGTGCTCAATTTCTGTGAAATACCATACTGAAAGTTTTCTGGCATTACGAAAGTTCAAACAACTGTTAGATTTTTCATTAATAGAACCAGTAGCACTAGAGCACCTTCTAGAGACAGATCTAGACAGGTGGGTAAAAGAAGTTTGACACTGAACTCACGGCCTTTCTTGTAGACTTAATAAATAAACAGCTGTTAATGCTAATGTTGGCTTTGTAGCCATAGCAAAACTTGCAAATAGCTCTTTAAATATCTGCAGACACAACTTTCCATCATGATTACAGCAGAGTAATACTAACTAAAACATGAAGGAGAACAACAGCAAACTATCCCCCACACAATAATATTAAGATTTTTTTATTAATATCTTTACAAGACAGTTTGAGAGTCTGTGTGTTTGTGTCCTTGTAAATGCTACAAAGTCAGGACTAAACACAGAGCAAGGACATTATGGCCGGTCCTCATGAATGGCATTTTGAGAGTTAAGACTTGGTTTTAGGGTTAGGGTTAGAAGGTTTAAATTAAGGTCAGGGTAAGGGTTAGGGTTAGGCATTCAGCTGTGATGGTTAGGGTTAGGGTTATCTTCAACCACTTGGCTGCTAAAACTGTATCCCTGAAAGGGCTGAATCGGAAACACACTATTGAGGTGCCTGAAGACACTGAGCAACACAAGCCCATCGCCCTTCTGTCCAACATGCTCCATAACCAGTTCATTGAACCAGGGGGTAATCTTTAAGATGCTAGCTTCCAATGCTTGACCAGGTCCTAAAGAAAAGACAGGGGATGAACTTTTGGTCTCCCTTTTCCAAGTTAAAGCATTAAAATTGGTCAAAGTAGACTGAGGAATATGGATGTGGACAATTCTTACTAGACAGAAAGGGCAGGAAGGCAATCTCCTCACCCTGTTAGGTCTAGTGAACATATTGCCTCAGGTGTCTTCCGTTCAACGGAGACTGGAGGGAGAGAGGAGGAAGCAAATAGAAAAAGAAAAACTACAAGGCACAGTGTCATCCTTGTTAGATCATCTCCATCCACTCAGTATTACTTATAACCCCTGCCTTCCCTGATTCCTTCCCTTCTTTCTCTCATTCTTTTTCCACTCATTCATCTGTCAGCGGTCATCAGCGTCTATCCCCGCTCGCCACCCCATTGCTCTACTTTGTCAATTTAGGTTTCTTTACCATTTCTCTCCCCCCCTGCTTAAACTTCTCTCTCTGTTGGCTTCAACAGCGAGGAAAGGGCCTTTGACAGTGAGACAGTCGCTGAAATTTCTAGGCTGTTGAACACTGAATCAGAATACAGCATTGCTTTAAAAATAGCAAAATAAATGATACAAGACTAAGCTTTGTAAGGTCAGTTGTTTTCATGCAACCACGGTTCATCACCTTCTCAGCATGTCCTTCAGCTGGAGTATTGCCCTTTCATTTGTGAGTACTTGGCAATAACAGCTCTTCGGCTCATTTGTGCAGTTAGGTGGAATGGTGGAATGTTTTGGCTGATTGTCTCTCTTCTGAGTTGCTTTTAACAGCAACAAAAGAAATATAAAGGTAATCTGCATCACATATAAAATATATTTAAATGATTACAACAATTACAAGATAGTGCAAGTCAATAAACTGTCTGTTTGAAAATATTTCTATCTAGAAAGGTCACACTTGGTTACTAATCTAGACTTTGGAATTGAGCCATAGAGCTCTACTTTAACTGTCCAAAAACATAGTCTAAAGCATGTGGCGCAAGTGCATTTAGGGTGTGTCCATGTTACTTTTTGCTGTTTCAATGGCGTTAAAAACTGTGTGTTGTTGAAAAGGGTTGTACTAAGTACTCTTAATTATTCATGGGAGAGTTTTGGGCAATGGTACAAATCACAACATTAGACTAATTTTATGTTATATTATAAGAAGTGTAAATAAATGCTTGGTTCACTATGAAACTGTGATGGACAAATTTAGTCCAGGTCCACACTCTGCTTGTGCATAACAGGCAGAGTGTTGATACCAATTTTATCTAATCCATTTTAACATAAAGAAAATTACAGTACAAGTTTCAGTTTTACTACATCTCATTTTTAAGTCCAGTTTCTTTACACACTTGAATGTGTTGTGTAAATGAAGAGCCAATCATTAGCATTATTAGATCATGGTCCAAGAACACTGCATGCTTATTGACTCTCTCACTTGTTAGCCCAGCTTTCCCCTTTAAAGCCAGAGGCCTCGTGGGTGTGATGCTGTGATCAAGTGGTTGGTGGGAAGTAGATTTCTCTTGTGTCTGTGAGTGATAAGGAACTGCATGTTATTGCAGCCGCAGTAAAACTACATGTTACAGGTGGCAAAAAAAAAGTGTCAAGCTAAACTTAGGAATGCAGCATTAAAGTAGTGAAAGGTCAGAAATCATGTTTGCTGCCAGAAGGGGAATAAAGTTTGCTATTTCAACACCATTTCAATGCCTCATCATTCCCCAGCAGAGCAGTCTGGACCCAAAACTAGTTACCAGCTAATTTACGAGCCAGGCTAAACGAACTGGAGAGCTCCCAGCTACGGTTCGGAGGCTGAGGGCAGGAAGGAGGTACCATGGTGATGAGATTTACTCATTCACTCCTTACATTTGGTATCGAATGGCAAGGCATTTTCTGATCCTCAACCGTATCAAACCAATTTGATCGATCCATAATAGTATTAAAGTCTGATACCCAGGCCTACCCTTACCCAGGCTTCAAAGGTCAGAATCATAGGCCATTTTCTATGACTGATGAATAAAACCTATATGATAATAATATACAAAAGCTGTTGGTAGGAAGTGAGTAGATACCAAAAGGGTTTCATCATTTCTTAACCACAGCTTTATACTCAGTCATACAGAGTAATACATCTGGCATCTACCAATTACATATTCATGTGTTTGTACTTAAGCTTTTCTACCTGCTAAAGCAACTACCCTCGGCTATGTGACAGATGATCTCAGTTGCCAGAAATTTCTAACCGTCACATTCACACTATGCACAGTGACAGAGCTGGAGGTCACGGTACATTGTAATGTAAACATTAACAGACACATGTGTACATATACAATTTACCATGCATGGGGGTGTTCCCACTCAAACACCCTCTTGCACACTGCATTCCAGCTGTGGTTGGGAAAAAAAATGTTCTGATTACATATTCTTTTGAAGTTCATATAGGCTTCAAAGCACTTTTTTATTAGGTCACTTCTGTTTAACATTTTAAGATGCATTTGGTTCATTTCCATTAAAACATGCAAGGAGCAAAATATGATAAAATGTGTGGAAATTAAATGATTTTGCATCCATGGAGCAGATATTTATGTGTATGTTTTTTTTTTTTTTTTTCACAGCCTTTTAAAGATGATTTGTGTGTGACAGCACACTCCTTCTAGGCAACTGCCAGCAGGGCTGCATATATCCAGTGTGTTGACTGACTATATATTTTCTCACTCATGCTTAGCATCGTACTAGTACAACACAGATGACTGTTAATTATATTTAAACTTGTTAAGTGCCGGGAAATGTGAAATTAATTGCTGTTGTCCATCGCTGAACTAGATGATTGCTTTTAACATGGATCTATTTATATCAAATGGCGTTCCGTTTCTGAGGGTGCACAGATCCAAGGCATTATGTTAATAATACACTCCTCTTATTGGCTCATTGCATCACATTTGGCCTAGAGTTTTGGAGGTTGAAATGAACATTAAATAAAAGGGGCAATCCTCCAATGGAGCATTAAATTGCCTTTAAAAATCAAATCCAAATCCAAGCATCTCCAAAATAAATTTCATACAGTTCTAATTCTGGTACATGCTTAAACTTTGCAAACTGTAGGATGTCGGCAGCTTCTAGTACCTACTGCAAATCCATCTTTGACAGCTATTTGGCTGAGATAGGAAGCGATGACTCATGATTTAAGTGAGTGATTGGAAACTCATTCAAATTCAATATTTGTGATTCACTGAGAAAGTAAAAGAGCCATCTGCTCTGAGACAAGTCAGAGAGAGCTGGGGTGAGAGATAAGAACCCAATGCAATACAATACACAGCCTGAACAAACCATCCATTCAAATTTAAAATGGCAGCAATACCTGCTGTCTCTCAACACGTGTACTGTGTCTGCAGTGGAAATGGAAACTGTGCTGCAGGAACCCTGCTACATCTCAGTAGTCATGACAGTGAAAAACACATGGAAGAGGAGTGTGACACCTGACAACCTGGGTGGAAGCAGCCACGACTGAGGAAAGTGACGGCTTTGGATACAGAGATATGTTGTATTTCAGTGTGTGTGTCAGGGTAAAATCTAATTTCTCTGCCCACAATATGTTTCAAGTGATGCAAGCATCTGTGAAGGCATGTGTGCGTCCATGTGCATCTGTGTTTGTGGGGGTGCACGTTTCTGTGACAGCAGTGGATGGAAATGTACTCATCCCTTGGCACTATTAGTCATCAGTGTGCTATTGTGAAATAAAAAAGCTAAAGATACAGACCCAAACTCATTTAGCTGGAAAATTACTCAATTATAGGATAGGGAGTAGGTCGTTGGAAAAATAAAGTGAAATACTTAGTTACTACTAAGTAAAAATCAATATTATTTTGTGCATGCTTCCAAATGTATTGATTTCCCTATCTTGGTTTGCCTCTTGTAATTAATTTGATACCATAGGTTTTGTTTTTTACTGACATGACCAAGGTTAGCTGCGCTCGCTATCTCACACCACCAGTCAATATATTCGTATACTAAACATCCTTCTGCCATAGTTTTCCATTCTATACATTAAGTGCTCAGTGGCTTGACAGGGGTTTCCTGGAGCTGGTGGGTGCTAGAAGACGTCTCTAGCACCCACAACATGATGTTTCACTCTACCAGAGGAGGCAAAGTTGTTTGGAAGCAGCTGTCATGGGCTCAACAGAGCCTGCCTAAATTGCAGTCAAATAAAAAATCATCACAATGGCATTTTTACAGTGGGTCCAAAAGTCTGAAACACATTGTATGTACCACAAAAAGTAACTTCACACCCTCAGAAATCTTGTTTTACTTACTGCAGTAATGAAGGTGCAGTGTGGACACTGAGACATCTCTGTGGGATGTGGTTACAGATGCATCAAAGCTGGAAATTAGGATGGACATAGCCACCAGGACGTCACCCACAGGTTTCTGAATAGTGGTTTTGAAGCTCAGAGTGGGCTGCTCTGCCGTCACTATCTTTGCAGTGGCTAACTCCCAGCTAATCCAAACATGGGCAAAGGGGTGGGGCGTGCGTGGAGCTGAGATTTTGGTGCATGCTGATTGGTGGCAAGCATACACTCACCCACCTGTCACTCAGAGAGGGCACGCATTCGATTATACATAACTTTAGGCCTTAATAAAATTTAAATGAGTGAGTTATATAAAGATTCACCCCTGTAAATTTGTCATTAAGGGGGAAAGTAGTTGTATAAACCAAAACTGTTTTTTCGTACCAGGCTGTGAATAAGTTTATTTCTGCTTGTTGGATATTTTAACATGGGAGTCTATGGGGATTGACTTGCTTTCGGAGGCAGCCTTGAGTGGACATTCGAGGGATTGCAGTTTTTGGCACTTCCGCATAAGCTTCATTTAAGCCCTGGAAGATGCTGGTTAATCAAAACACAACCACACCCATCCCTTATGTTGGGTGTAGCTAACTCTAATACACCAGGCTGATTAAAAACAGGGTATAACTCTCTGACTCAATCAGTGGTGATGCTGAGTGTGGACGTGTTCACTGCTGCGCGCCCAGAGGTTAAACCACTGGAGGTTGGCTAAAACAAGACATTCAGGGCATGTTAAGTTCCTCTTTAACATTTTAATGGTGAAGCATCTCTCCATGTGAGTCAGGCATTCTGGCAGGCAGAGCAGATTATGAAAAATAATATTGGCTGGAGAACATAGTGGAGATTGCTTCCATTATGCTTTACTCAAGCCTGGAAAAGGCTTACCCTCAGTTTAACAGTGTGTCTTACTGTGTGTTCACAGACAGGTGAAGAATTTCAGTCATCCTCTCCAGCATCAGTGATTAAAACAAACTAGCAAAACACACACAAAAAAAAACTGCCTAGTCCCAAACATTAATGGCAGATTAGATCAATTCTTGCTCACATTATTCTGTATAAAATTTTAGTGTGCAAGTTGGTTTGAACTAAATTAGCAATACAAAGTGCAACAAAGGCTGTAGGCGGCTCTGTTGTCAAGTCACTGTTATCACTCACCTCCCCTCATTAGCTTTAGGCACTGTCCCCTTTGTCTGACTCACTCTCACAAAGATGGATTTTTCACTAACACAGAATAAAAAAGGAAAGTAAAAGTGAAGAGAGCACTTTTCTAAACATGCACAGACACATCACTACAGTGTACATTTGCACAGTGTACTTTCCACTAGAAAGAGCCTGTTTACCTTGTGAATCTCTGAAAAATGAGATTGTGATATGAATAGCAAATGAGTATTTTGCATATACTTCTTGAAAACTCTGCTGGTAAAAACACTGATTAAAATATTATCTAGATTTCCCTAAATTTCCAATGTCATATTTTTCTAATGCAAATATTTGCTTGTAATAGTTTATCATAACTGACAGGATACCATTAACACACAGTTAAGTGGTGAAATGGTCATAATCTACTAAATAACTGTTGCTGGTTTATAATAAGATATAATAATATTTTGCAGATCATTAGTGTTGTCCTTGTTGCTATGACACTACATTAATTTCCATCTTAAAGCCTCTGAAAGCTGCTGGTAATGTGTTTAGAAATATATATATATATATATATATATATATATATATATATATACATGCAAACACAGGCAGTAAATGAAGTCTGCACCCAAGAAGATGTAAATAATAATGGTCCCAAAACCTGCTGCTCATAATAACAGGATGGTTGAGAAAATGAGTTTTGAGAGCCTTTAACATTTGCTACTCTCTAGCCTTCTTGGCCTAGCACCATGTTTTCACTGCATGACTATCCAATAATTTCCTGTGCAGCCCAGTAATGCTAGGATTTAGATTCATACTGGATGAGCTGGCAACTCACAATTTACATCCAGTGCCAAGTCCTGTGCCTGTGAATAGACAAGCATTTGACTTTCAAACAGGAGACCAGAGTTCCCATCCTGTCACAGACTTGCAGTCAATCTTCAACTTTGCATTAACCGGAACCGCAATCTTTCCCTGACCTCAACCAAGCGTTTTGGTTGCCATGCACAGACAATCTTAAATAGCTGAATCCCTTAAAAGCAACGGTGCACTTTTTTTTCACACTTAGCAGATTACAGTGATGACACTGTGACCAAGGTGGATAGGTACTTCAGTTAAATGCTGGCTATCGGTGATGAAAAAATGTTCTAGATCAGTGGTTCCCAATCTGTGGGCCGCGAAGATTTTGCAAGTGGGCTGACAAACCATTTGCAAAACAGTACAATTTTAGGGAAATGATATAATGATATTTAAAAAAATAAGTTTCAATGTTTAAAAATAATTTCACTGTTATTGCATCTCAATTTATTGGTCATCATAATGTTTTGGTCTTTCCATGCCTCTGTCAGACGAAAGCTCAGAATGACCAGTAAATTGTGATGCTGAGTAAGAGCAGTGTGCAGGATTTTCTTTCGTTCAAATTAACATTCTCCAACGCACCTGCATCAGACATCTGGATGTGTTAATATCCTCACTGAGGAACTGGAGTATAAGAATGGATAGCTGGTTAGCAACAGGGAGAATTAAAATAAAAGAGAGTCGAGAGACAGGTTGTGAATCGACAAGCGACCACGCCTCTGTCAAAGAAAAAAGTTAAATCCTAAATGTCCGATCCTGTTCATTCAAATAAAAAGTCATGTGGTCAGATGTGGGTTGCCACCATTTTTGAGGTTTTCACATGGACCATGAGTCGGAAAAGGTTGGGAATTGCTGATCTAGATCATCCAGAGTGATTTCTATGTACTTTATTTTTAAGCTGTGTTTTACCTTTTCCATTTTTACACAGACACAAGGCGTGTCTCCGTCTGCTCTGGGGGGAGTACTTTCAGGTGGATAGGCCAAAGAGCGTGACATTAGCAGACGGGGTACTGGTGCCCCACATCCTTGCCATATGTCACACCAAATCTCCTCCCATCTATCGCTAAGAGTGGGTGTTGTTGGCTGCCGAAAGGCCACTTTCCAAACACATATCATCACCCTGACATCCTGACCTTACCCGGAGCTGAGGGCTGTACAGCTCTGCTCCGCTACCATATCTAGTCGCATTAAGGTGGGAGGTCAGGGTCACGATGCACTGCAGTAAAAATACAAGGCTGATCCTTCACTTCCTGAGTCTCTTGGAGCACTCCAAATTCCAGAAATAAAAAGGTCAAAACTGCAACTCCACAAGCAGAGAAACAGTAACGGAGAATCAATACTGTATGTTAATACTATTTGAGTGGTACACTAATGACTCAGAAGAACTTTCTCCGTATCCCAAAATCGATCTTCTTCTGATTGTTGTGAAGTCTTACTGTTGCTATTGCGCTTTTGGTTTGGATTTGCAAGTGCTTTGCACAGGTTATGATGCAGTAATGTGATGCTGATATCATGGTGGGATCACCGTGCTGAAATGGAGTAACAAGGCATCTATAACAGGAAAGGGGAAGCATTCAATCCAATATAATATTTTTTTTTTTACATAGATGCAGCTATTCTATTGTGGATAAATTCTACCGATGCCCATATGTCCCACAAGAATTACCCTGGAGACACTAGTAGTTGCATGTTAGCCACTGTTGCTCAGACATTACATTCTGGTTAGTTATTCCAGAGATGACGGATATACAGTATTTTATATTTTATTCCTCAGTGGCCTTTTCAGTCTGTGTGTGTGTGTGTGTAACATCAATAGCGCTGCTTACCCTGCTATGGTTTTATTCTGTTAGCTGCTGCCACTGAAGCTTAAATAAATGTGAGCAAGAAAACCTATCTGCATGGCCCAGCCAGTGGAGAGACTTTGTTACCCAGATTTTCTTACTCGAATTCAAGGCTTTACTTACTGTAGGGCTCTGGAGGGGGAATCGACCGGGAGATGTCATGGCACTGAATAAATTGTTGTCTGTAGCTCTGCCTGGTTCACTCTCCCTCTCTTTTTTTTCCCCCCTAGTCTCACTCCCACTCCTTTATACACTCACACACTAATATTGTGGGTCTTTTATAAAGTGTTGTGTGTGTGACTGAGTGGCCACAAAGCAAGGCACTGCTGGACAACAGTGCTCAGTCAACCAAGAAATATAAAAGGTTAAATAAAATGTTGCTCGCAAAATTAAAAAAAAAAAAAAAAAATGCTGAAACCTGTGTTTCAAGTCTGTGACAGATTGTTGGTCCAGCAGCACCAGTGAATAACCACATAAATATTTAAACACAACAGCTGAATTTTTTTTTTTAAATGGCTAAAGTGGTCTTTCCATTTTCACGGTAGCTCTCTGAAGAAAGCCTGGCAGCTTGTAGAGTCTATGAAAAACTGCAAGACCTGATGACCCTGACAAACAAAATATTTCTCCCAGTAGAACAAACAAATCTAACCCACCATATAATAATTATATCATTTATGATAATGCAGAATCCAACTAGTCTAAAAAAGAAATGTTTCAGAGCCCCGTTGTGGGATAAAAAGACAAAACAGTCCCAGTCTCCATCTCCTCCCCACTACAGAGAAATCACACAATATTCCCAGTGCTTGTACGACATCTAGTGGTCAACCTGTGGTATGACATCCTGTGAGCATTTCAATGCGTGTCATGCCAGTGGCTTCACACATAATAAGTGGTGTAATTCGTCATACGCCGTGGCCACTTCCACGCCCGGTGGAGGCTTTTTGAAGTTTTTGGATTGCACTCCATACAAAGTGACACACACAGTGTTCAAGTGCATTGTGAGAGCACAGATGTGACACATGCACACAGCAGAGCCACAGAACATGAGTGAGGTTCACACACAACCACATTTGGATGACTCTACAGGAGCCTCTTCCACTGACTACAATGATTTTCTAACTTTAACCATCACCACAACACAATTAAATGTTTTGCAAATTTCAAATTAAAGGTAGAGTAAGCAGTTTTTTATTTAATACACCTTTTTTAAAAATCAAATTCAGCTGTTCTGTGTGTGCTAAAAAAAGTAGGTCCATGAATTTAGGAGCAGGAGCTTCTGAAGGAACACTGGGGGGAGGGGCATGTTTGTTTTGCTGAGTTCAAACATCAGCAGTCTTTCTCCTGAGGCCTGTACTATGAAGCAGGATGCGGGGTTAGCCAGGCAACTTCAGGTTTAACACTTCTTACATCACCATGGTAACTGATGCTGAACTCCTTATGTGCTCCAGAGCAGGTGAACTTCAGATCAGATTAAAACCTGTTAACAGCCAAACTACTGGCCAATCAGATCACTGGAAAAACTGAACCATCATTCCTACAGGATCCTGACAGGGACAAAAGAGTTTACAATTAAATGATTAATTATATTGAGGAGTAGATATTTATATAGACTACTATATAGAGTGCTCTGGTTTTAAAACAATTTCCAAAAAACAGAAGAGTTTATCACACTAAATAACTAATATTAATAACTGTTACAGATGAATTTAAACTGAACAAAGACTCTTTAAGCTGACAGGATTCCTGACAGTGATGATGCTTTTACTCTCTTCATCACTGCTGATCAGAATAACATGAGGAGACTCTGTGATGATGAGAACTGGAAATAAAAACTAAACCCTCTGATGTCTTTGATTAGAACAATGGTTATATTGAAATAATAATAATAATAATAATAATAATATTTCCCATGATTATAAATGAACATTTCAGTTTAACCTCAGCAGTCATCAACTACTTCTCGTCTCTTCTCTCTGAGTGGCAGCTGCAACAGTCTGAAATTACTTAAACTTTTTTTTTTTTTATCTCCATCACAACTTCCTAATAATTTGTTCATCATCCGGCAAAAGAGGGAAAATACTGATAATGATAATTCACACACTTATTTGCAGTATCTCTTTAGCCTGATTTTAATCAATGAAAATTACTTCTGTTTCTTTTTTATTCCAGTCGTGTGATCATATTGTTTACATTTCACCTTGTTGAATATCACTTTAAATGTCACTATAACTGAATCAACCTGCAGGTATCAGCGTTTTCTTCTCATATCATATGAAGTATTTTATTCATGGTTCTGACAATGTTGCTTATAATTAAAAACTACACCTCTTTCACGTGATAGGTAAACCCAGGGTTAACTGAGCCAGCTGATAACCAGCTTCCTCGTACAGGTTATCCAGGATGAACAATTTTAGGTTCAGTAAAACCATGTCATGAAAAGTTATCCAGGGTATGTTGAACTTGCTTGGTGGTACAAACCTCAAATCAGAACCTGTCAACCGCCCAACTACTGACTTTTCATTATCTGGCTTAACGGAACCTAACCTAACATTGGCCAACATGGGTAATCCAGTTTTTCCAGTGATCCGTGAGTAGTTGGGCTGTTGATGGGTTTTGATCTGATCCTCCGAAGTTAACCTGCTCCAGAGCAGGTTAGGGGTTCAGCATCAGTTACCATGGTGATTTAACCCGGAAAGAAGTGAACCACCGTCACAGAACTGAAAACCCAAAGTTAAACCTGAAGTTACCCCACTCACCCCAAATCCAGCTTCGTAGTCCAGGCCTCAGGAGAAAGGCCGTTGATATTTAAACTCAACAACAAAACAAAACTCCTGTCAGTGTTCCTTCAGAAGCTCTGCCTCCTAAATTCATAACTTTTGAACTGTTGAACTTGCTTCATAGCACAGGTCTGGGCACTGCTTACTCTACCTTTAATGCCAAATATAAACGTTGAACCTTATCTGACTGCAAACTCAGGCTAAATACCAATATCTCAATAAATATCCAGCCCCATTCTCTAAACGTACTAAACATACCTTTTGGAGGGCAAATGAAAAAGCATCTATTAGCTGCTCTCAGCTGGTGTTAGAGGTTGATCAAAGTCAAGTCCCCACCTTTCCACACACACAAAAACATCACAAAAATTGAACATGCACACACAGACACACAATCATTGTTGCAAACATGAGGTTTTCTCCATTTTTTTGTCACTGTGGCCGGCTGCACTTACCTGTGGGCTAGTTGCTCAATTGTCAGTGGCCAAGATAGAAATAACAGTTTGCTACCATTCTGTCAGCATGGGGCGGAAAAACATTAGCTTTCTCCAAAAACAAGCACACACCAGGTGTTGCCATCTCTCAGAGGATAAGCAATTAGCTTTCTGGGGGCAAAAAACTACAGTTTGTCCCACATAGAGAAAACAAGCAGCACCTGTGTGTGCAGCCAAGCGGAGCCGAGACTCAGCGCTGCATAATACAAAATAGGGACATCCAACAGGGGAGTGTCAAGTCGCCCTTTTCTGAGTGTGTTTTTTTTTGTTTTTTTTTGTTTTGTTTTTTTTTGGGGGGGGGGGTAGTTGACAGGAAAATGAATAGAATGGGTAATATTCAGGGGAGGGCTAATGAAATAATTTCATGGCTGAATGTGGTGGGGCGAAGAGGGCTGCAGGATGAAAAATCCTGATAATTATGCAAGTGAAACATTAATTAAATCTCTGACAGAAAAGGGGGGAAATTAAAGTGACAGAACTTATGGAAAGGAGAAAAATACCACTGAGATTATATATTGAACAAGGAGATGGAGACAGACATACAAATGAGGCGGCAATGTAGCAATGAGAGAAACAGGTGTGCAATTAACCAATGCTTACTGAAAGGTAAGGAAATATGTAAGATGTGGGTGAAGAGAGAGGTGTCACTCATCCTGAGTTTAGGAGAGAGCAGAAAAGGGCAACTGCACAGGATAAAGATGAGATAGACAGATACATTTTAGTCAGAAAAATGGATAGAACCACTTACTGAGGCTACAGTCTATCCTGATACAATCTGGCGGGAGAGAGAGCGAAATGGTGAGTTCAAATTAAAAAAAATTAAAAAAAAGAAAGAGAAAGAAAGAAAGAAAGAGGAGAAAGGATAAAGATAGAAAAAAAAGACATTTTACATCCTTCAAGGTACATTCTGCAGACAACCAAGCAATGCTCTGGGGCCACCATCCGGGGACAGGCTCTGAGTCAGGATCACCCTTTTCTTCTGTCAGTCCCATCATCCATCCCTCCATCCAGCCGACACCCCCACAAAGCACACCAGAAGGCAAGACTTACGCCATGGAGATCAAAACAGCAGGAATATCAACATCATGATGACACTTCTGCTTTTATCATTCTCTTTATCACCATAAAGTGTGTAAAGTGTTCTATTGTATAAATAATAATAATGTGATTTCAGAGACCATATCAAAAATGCTAATTGTGTACTTGGAATTATAAGGTTCTATCCGGATGGAGTACAGTTCTGAAATACTGAGCATCAAACATTTAACACAACCTCTACTAAAAACCTCATGCACTTTTCATCTTTTTCGATATCATACAGTTTACTGTATATCAAAAGCTTGTTTTTTTTATCTTTTTGCAAATCAAAATAATTCTAATAACACTATAAAAAGCATTCGATTGTTCAAATATCAAAAATATATGATTAACGTCATTGAACAAGTCAGATAGAGCCGAATAATTTCAACCTTACAAATGATTTTGGCCAGAATTAGACAGCCTATATAACTTGGAGAGTTTGCTTTCTTTACTAGGATAGGAAATAAAAATGTGCACAAATGTTGAGAGCAGATCCAATGTCTTGCACCTCTAACTTTCAAGAACAGATGTGCAAAGACACTTTTAAAGCATTTGCCTTCTGCAGTACCTCAGGCATGAGAACCCCAATAGTGTAAATGACGAGAAAGGGTGATCTGCACATCCCAGCCACCTCACGCCTGGTGCACACAAACCATGAGAAATAAGACCCTAGTGTGCTGTATCTGCTACATGTGGGTGGACAAAAATAAAGGTGTGGGTAAGAGGCTTTGTTCCTTCATTGGAAGAATGTCAGTAAATAACTAAATCACTGAAGTATCAAATTGTTATTCCCCCACCAGAATCACATGTCTTAAAATTAATTCATTACTATTCTGCCCCATCTAGTGGCTGCAAACGAGATGTGCATGTGGCAGTGTGGTTGGGTTGTGGTCTCGAGCTGTCAACCGCTACAGAATAGTGGACACAAACAGCCAGGGACCGGCGTCACTCTGTAGAGATGTGGAGATAATAGGTTTTCTGTATGCAGTCATGTTTTCTGAAATACTTGATTTTTTTTTTTTTTTTTTTTTTTTTGAAATGTGAAACTTGTCCCTTCATGATGTGAATTTTTCTCCTGATAATCGATAAAAAGAAAGTCTGATGGTGTTTACACAGAACGTCCCAGTTGTCATCTGACAGTGTTAGAGGTCCTGTCATGGCTTCAGCTGACACACTGCACACTGAACAGGTTATCATCATTATCCATCACTAATAAATATCATTAGGACTAAATGTGTCCAATTAAAGCCTTTCCTCATGATTAATTAGGAAGATTTTAATTATCCTAAAAGGACTAAAGCCTTAAAGATATTGAGGATCCCCTACTGATGCATTTCACTTTAGCTGTAATTAATTTCCTTGTAAATGACCCGTGAAAATCCGGAGCAGAGCTGTAGTGTCTGTAAACAGTGTTTCATTTAAACTTTTATTCAAATTGATTTCAGGACTTTCCCTTTATGGATAAGCTTTGGGTGTGTGGTTGGAGGATTGCTAAAAGGTGAAGCTGTGACCCTGTGTACAGTAAGTCTGAATGTGTGTGCAACTTCAGACAACTACAGCTGTGAGCCGGTCTCTCTGACTGCTTGATCCTAGGGCCGCAGACATACAGGCCATTGAAGGGATGAAAAGTTCCATCGTGGCCCGGTAGGGTGTTTATGAGCGACAGAAGAAGAGAGAGAAGCAGATAGAAGAGAAAGAGAGAGAGAGAGACAGAAAAAGAGGAATGGCCACCTTTGTTTATCCCACCACCCGCTTCCTGTCTCTATGGCGGCATAAACTCCCATATCCCAGGGTGCACCTCTGTCATGCTCCTCCTGGTTCACAGCTCAAAGTCTGTTACGTCAAAGGATCAGGACAGACTCACTGTATCCTGAGCTGGAAGGTCATTCCCATGTCCCCCAAAGTGCTAACAGTCATTGCAGTGAAATTTTAATAAGTCAAAAGGTCTGCTCTCATGCAGCCTTTTATTAGAGGGAATGCATTTGCGCTCTTTATGAAACCATCCATCTTACAAACCTTACTCTACAATTTCGCTGACCTTCTCCACACTAAGATTGCCTTTCAGACCCCTTTACATCCACTCCTTCTTTGAGCTCAGCTGTAATTACTTATGATGAGAACTTGTATCTTCTCTTAGCACCGCCACTGGGCATAAGTGAAACCAACCAGCCCTTCGTCTAACTCCACAAAAAAAAAAAAAAACAGGGTAGAGAGCAGAACCATGAGGAAGAGCGAGACAGGAGCGAGGCCACCTTGAAGCTTCTAGAGACAGGTTAGTGGGTCAAGGTTCAGGGCCGGCCCAGAGAAACTGTTACAGATGGAGCTTTCGAACAGGAGGAGGTGCTGGGGAGTTTCACAGGGAACAAAAAAAGGTGGGCAATGAATGAAGACGGGGAGGAACAAGGAGTCAAAGGATATGGAACAGAAATGACTGCAGGGTGGCTCCCCTCAGTGGGTAAGATAACTGTTCTGGGGAAGCCTTTACATTTTACCTCACATTGTTTTGGTCTTATCTTGCTGCAGCAAGCACTTAATCAATTTGTGGAGGAGAAGTTTCTGCATTTGAACCTCAGTTTTCTCAAATAAAGAGCCTTTAGGCACTGTTAGCATCCCTCATGTAAGCCCATGGGTAATGATGGGTCGATAAGTTAGCTTGTTAGCTTACTGCACTGCGAACTGTGTGCAATGAATGAAATAAAGTTTAATCTATCATACAAAACAAATCTGATGTAACTGAGGGGCAAATTTGGAAACTTTTCCCCACCCATCTGACGATGGAAAAGATAATGGGGTTAAACTCAAAATGCCAAACCATTCCTTTAAGTTCAACAGTCAACAGTGCTGAAAGACAGCATGGAGATGAGGAGACAGGGGATGCTGAGGGAAAAGTTAGCGGGGACATCTATGATGAATCACAGTGGGCCTACCGAGGTTCACAGTAAGCTTGACTCGGCCTCCGTCGAGCTCCAGCCGCAGGGTGTCCGCTGACTCCTTGGAGGTGGTGGCCATGAGCAGGCCGTACGCCCGCTGGGACATGAACCGCAGCGCCACGTCCTCGGCCTCCGTGTGCATGGTGACCGGCATAATGATCTTCAGGTACATGCTGCCGTCATAACTCAGCACCGTCGCCTCTGGATGGGGGTGAAGGAGAGGACAGGAGGGTGACAAAGTGGGTAACTCATAATGCGGCTTACAAGATGGATAGAGACTCAGACAATCCCAGACAGAGGCGTGGGTATCGACTGAACATGCCGGCCCAGTATTGACCGCATAAGTGAAAGCATTTGTCAAAATCAATATCAAACTAAATGACACTGAAAAAAAACCACTACACTACTGATTTAATTCTTGCATTTAAGGCTATATATATTTTCAAATTTATCTCATTACATCAAACAAGAAAAAGTGTGGCTACATGCCACACAAACATACACACATTCGTTTTCTTTAACCATTTTAAATATAATCAGAGCTAATACAAACTCCCCTCTAAGTGTATTTGGATGTCACATCTACAAGATAATATCAAGGGAACATCAACATTCACTCAGACTGATGATCAAAGCCATGTGCGTCTGAAAAGTGAAAACGTATCGCGCCGATCAAAAGAGAGTAATCAATTATTGCTGAGCTTCTCAGGCATGAAAGACGGTTTCTAATTTGGGTGACAGCATGCAGACTGCACCCCTAGCCCTTTGTATCTTTTTGTGTTTTTATAATCTTTGTAACTTTCCTAATCAATATAATTATGTCTTCCCTTTTGTCAAGCTAATGTTTGCAAGTGCACTGCAGTTATTGCATTTTCATCAGAAGACACATCCACCACCCAAAGCGCAAAATGAAAACACTCATTATAAGAAGGAGAAAAGGAAAACAAAAAGATATGTTCATTACAAATTCAAAATCTAGACTATCAAGCTTAGAAAAATGTCAAAAAGTGCAGCTGCTTTGCGGCTCATCCTTATTCCCCCTTGGCACAGCCACGGTTATGCTCTCTAAAATCAGCCGGGCCATAAATAAACGGCTGTGTAGAGTGACAGATCCCTGAGGACTGCTCTTATTTTGTAGTGTGGATCAATATGTGTCACCGTAGACTAACGTGAGTCACCGTCACAGGGGGTACTTCACACGTTTAGGTTTTAGAGTGTGCATAAACACGATGCTAAAAGATCCAGTAAAATCCCTGCTGTGGGTGGGCGAACTGGTAAAAGCAGTCATATTTTAAAGTGTTCAGGTTTCAGATTCACACACACTCAACCACCATACATCTCCTTTTCTGGAAAGAGACCCAACCGTATATAACATCAGTTAGTGAAAACAACCCATAGCTCACAAAGAATATTTATTATCACCCTAAACCCTGTTCAAACACCTATGCTTTTAATTTTGTGTGGTTTGGAGGACTCATGTGATATCCTCTTGGTTTTCTTCCTCCAGTCAATATCATTGATTGTCCTTACTCCCTGTTAATCTATGCACACAGAGCAAACTGTGGCTGGTTATAAGAGAAGTCCTCTCTGGTGCAGCAACATGTAGCTCCACTAGATGGCAGAAGAGCATCACTGAAAACACATCTGTCGTCCGAGCACCCGGAGACAAAACTGTTAAAATATCACCCTTCAAAATAAAGACATTCCATCCTCTACCTCCACTGTCCTGATTTGAATCCAATCTCTCCTTCCCTCATTACCCTCCTTGTCCCTCAAAATCCCACACTGTCATGGCTCACTCACCCCCCCAGGGGACGTGCAAAGACAAACCACGAAGTGAGGCGTCTGCAGCTAATTGGGATGAATCAGACGTGCACGGTGCTATCCGATGAGCTCACCTTTGCATCACTGTGGCGTACGCGCCACCTGGGTTTGCGTGACTGGCACAGATGGCAGTCGCAGGCCTGGCTGCTCTGCCACACTACTGCCAGCCTCGATTCCCCCACCCCCACCCCTTCCCAGTCAGAGAGCCCTAATGCCACCCAGCCTCGGGTGGCATTTGGTTCACACACAGCTCCCTGTGGAGCTCTTGCTCCTGCTATACAGCAGCTGGTTGGCTGTGTCAAATATAAGGCAGCACGTTGCCAAATGTGTTGAAACGTCTTTTCTACACTTGTTTTCTTACTCTGGTTTATTGGATTGAGGGTGAGACGTTTAGGATTTAGCAATTTTTCATTGATTCATGTTGGGGCCATCTGTGGTTCCCTTTGCACACTTGAATTATCCCTTGATTATGAGAAATGTGTGCAATTTGTGTGTATTGTGGTATTTCTATTTTGAATTGCAAACAGAGTATTGGTTTGAAAGTCTCGATCCCTTCACCCGGACAGACACCTGCTCTCTGCACCATCGCCCTCCTTACCTATCTCACAGTTGGTACCCAGGTATCCGGTGCCAGTGCAGTCACAAATGTAACGGTTCCAGCCCTCCTTGCACAGCCCTCCGTTGCCACAGGGAGCACTGCTGCACCGCTTCTGCAGCTCACGGGTGCAGAAACTGCTGACACCCAGCGCACTCTGGATCTCGGCCAGACGGCGGACATCACGGCTCTTGCCGTCGATGAAAAGGTCGCGGACGCAACCTACATAGCCGTAGTTAAGCAGGGCTGTCCAAACTTCTGGCGGCAGGATGAGGTCTGACTTAGACTCAGGCAGCCCGCCCAGGTACATGTCGCTGTCCAGGTCCAGGATTTCACTGCCCTCTGGGGAGCTGAAGGGCATGCTGCGGCTGTTAACTGAGATGGATCCTAAGAGACAGAAACACAAAGATGATTTACTGGATGTATTGGTCCAACCTCGTGTGTATGTTTGTCTGTGTCCTCCATGATCTTGCATTTAGTGGGTGACTGAAAGTGTGTCTTAATGACTCACTGTGCAGATGATTGAAGCTGTGTGGTCCGGATAGGTGGGTGATTGGGTTGGAGACAAAGCGAATGAGTGAGTGGGCAAGTAAGTGAATGGATGGGTGAGAGGGGCAGTAAGTGGATAATTTAGGGACAAAGAACAGACAGACAAATTGCAGGGAGAAAAGATGAGAGTGGAGTGTGTGAGTGAGTGAGTGTGTGTGTGTGTGTGTGTATGTGTCTAATGTGTCTGTAATAGGCTAAATGGAGGAGAAGGGAAGCAGAATGCAGCAGGGAGTGGGTGAAACAAAAGGCCCTCTCTCCTTCTGTGATTAACGACTCCGTCTTAATTTTCTATTAAAAGCCAATTACAGCAGGAGCAGCAGCGAGATCACATGCATGCGTGCACACACGCACACACACACATTCACACCCTTCCTCATTATAAGACGCCATTAGGGTGAGATATAATGTCCAAGGTGCTTGCCCACCTACAGATCATCCATCAGATGCCACACACTCGAGCATGATGCTCCTGTTGTGCCCACATGCAGGCAGAGGCACGCAGGTATGAAAAATAAACTTCGATTAATAAATACCACTAGGTGTATCATTAGTAATATGTGTAACCACTTCTTAGCTCTTAGTTTTGGCATGCTTGGAGTAGCATGGAGAGCTGGATGGTTTCAGAATACATCAAAGTCAAGTCTGCTTTTGTGCGACTGATAAATCAGCGAACCCCTTCCAGTCTCCTGCCTACAGGAGCGGCAAGATACAAATAAAGTGATGATAGATTAAGAATAAGTATGTGTGTACTCCACATGCATATTGTTGTCACTTGATTTGCGGCCAGGACACACAAAAACACGCATATAAAGACACACACAGCAGGAAAACACTTATGGACATCAACAGACAGTAGGACATGATGATATGTGAGAGTTTATTCATCAAGGTCAAAGTGTAAAATAAGTGCAAATAAGCTCTCTCCAGGAAACAGTGGAACACTATCTTCCATTTAACAACTGAACAGCAGTAGGAGCAAAGAAAAACCTCATAAGGAGCAGCCTAAACCGACGAGCTGAGGGGAACAGTTCAAACTGTGATCTTGGCTCTGCAGAAAGGAAGAGGCCTTTCTTATTAGCTGCCTGTTATAATGGTCTGTAAGCTGAGCTAGACTCCTCCCATTTTAATGAGGCTACTTTTGTTGGACCATAGCATGGTCCATTACTGGACCATACCAAGCAACAATGCAGAACATTAAAAACTGACTGAGTCATCATCTCAGAGGAGATATTACAAGAGCCTCGGGAAAAATGTCTCTGTTTTAGTTGTGGAAGCAAGATGAGATTCAGAACAGTTTGTTGTCAAGTATTTATGTCTGTCCTCCAGCTCAATGTCAGCAAACGCTGGTTAGTAGACGACTTTCTAAAGCTGGTGATCACATCTTTAGGTTTAGACACATTCAATTGGAGAAAGGACTCATCACACCAAGATACAACATCATCAACCATTAAGATTGCTGTTGCTCCTCCCCCTGCAAGAAGACTTACAATCACAGAATCATCCATCAGTGTGTCTCATGTGTTCTCATGAAATAGGGAGAGGCAGCAGCCTGGTTCTGTAAACCACTGTAGGGCGAGCAACAGGGTCTAACCTCAAAAAGAAAACTGAAAACTGCAAATAACGGCCAGTGCACGTCAGGGGCGCCTGATATTTTTGTTGAGACAGACCTGCCAAAATAAAAGATGACTGTGGATCTTTTATTTTTCTTAATCCTCATTAATCATGATACTACCATAGTGTCACAGTCACAGTCAAATATACACTTTCTTGATGAACTTTGTTGATACAGGTCACTGCAGAATTTAATAGAATTTTCAGATTTTTTTTTCTGACTGGGGTAAAGTAATGCAACATCAAATTGACATGAATCCAATATGAAACTAAGACTGCCTATAAAATGCTATAAAACCATCCAGCAACACAAATGCTAGATAAGTTGTTAGTCTCACCGCAACACAAGTTTAAAGCAGCCCTCACCTTTCCTCCCTTCCCTCTGGAAATCCACGTGGCACCATTCACCATCATTGACCTTCTTGTTGCTGGCCTTCAGCTTTGTTTTTCCAGAGCCCATATCGATCAGCAGGTACAAATACCCATCCAGCAGCTCCATGGCAAAGTAATCAGTCTTCAGCTCCCTGCCAGGCTTCTGCTCCTTGGGACTCTGAGGGCGACCGTGGCTGAACAGCAGGAGTCCACTGGGCTCTGTGGTGCGGAAGTCAAAGGAGATAGAACCCGTCTTCTTGGTGTTCCACTTGGGCAGGGAGATGTAGGACTCGGGGGTCTCAAAGGTGACGGGGTCTAGGGCCGCCACGTCCTCGCAGCGGAACACCAGGTCGCCGTTCAAGGTGATTTTAGAATCACGCTCGATGGCCAGCCGTGACAGCTCTAGCTTAAAGTCATTGTTCTTGTACACCACCTAGACAGCAGAGAGGAGAGCAAGGTTACAATTCTGTTTACAATAGCGGTGGTAGTGTGATTGTGGATTCAAATACAGCAGGTTATTATCTAAAAATTGACTTTTCTAAGGCCTAAAAACAAAATGCAGCTGGGAAGAACATCCCATCCATACCACTGTGAGCCTGCAGATACATCCGTATTGCCTGAAGTGCCAGTTCTAGTGGCTGCTGAGAAAGCTTGTCAGCATGGGGAAACAAGGATCTCAAAACATGAATGAAATGCAGGACTTTCTCCTGAGCAGCAGTGTGAAACCAACATCGACGAAACATACCACTGAAGCCAATTTCCAATCTCCAACCCGCGATCCCCTAACAAGAAATTTAGGTCAGACGAGTGCTCTGTTTACTGATGTTGCAATGATTTGGCAAGGAAATCCTTCACACTTTGAAAAATTCAAACACTTAGCAACCACTCGGGGCCACCGAGTTGCCCGGGGCATGCTTTCATTGATTTCACTGATGTCTGTGAGTGTTTGGGTTACGTGGGCGCATCAAGCTCTGATCACTGCCGTGGAAACGCCCAACTCTTGGTCTAAACCACAAAGTGTACAAACTGTAGCTCAGAAATATCTGTATATATGCACAATAAATGGGAGGAAAAAAAATTAAAAGGCTCCAGGGGAGTTTCGAGACACAGGGAGAAGCGACTGTTGCCTACAGCCTTAATGCAAATGGCTCCGACAGCCTTTGATGAAATACAGCTCTATTGTTTCAACTCAGAGCGTGTGTCTGTTCCTCACTGTGTGCATTCATAATGGATTAAGAGCTAAAGGCAAAGTAAATTATCCTTGTCTTTCATAGTTTTAGTTTCCCTTTTATTTGTCGAACACTCTGTAGACAGCATTTTGAGAGGCCATCCTCAAGGTAATAGTGTGAAGCAGCTGAGGTCTCAGCGTTTGTTTGTTTGAGTGTAGTGCTCTTCACGCTTTCTCTCACACTCCCATATACGCGCTGACAGGTAGTGGAGAGAAAAAAAAAAAGACTTTTCTACATTTCTATCTTTGTTTCTTTCTGCGTCTGTCGCAGGTACGAGGTTACGGGGATTGTTCTGTTATTGTAAAGTCTCAGGTTTGATCCAGGCAGCAGATATGTTTCTGTCGAAGTGACGCTGAGTAAAGATAGAGGAGCTACCTGCTCAGGTGTTCACAGCTTAACACTCCTCCTTTAATAAAAGCCAGCACCATATCAGTGGTTTTCGATTCTTCAGTTTGATAACTACAAACTGGAAACTTACATTACTGACTAACCTACCGCTGGCATGCTACAATGCAGGTGTAGTTTTTTTTTTTTTTTTGACTTTATTGACAGAGGAATGGAAAGATAGACAGGAAAGGGAGGGGAGAGAGGAGATGATCTTCAGCAAAGGGCATGAAGGCCAGGAACACACTTGCTGCCTGGCGGGTGCAGAACATCTTGGTTTTCATTTCTGTGCCCATGTTAACGAGTCAAGCCAGGAACACACTGGATGCATGGATGAAAACATGTGTCTGTGTTCTTCAGATTTCTCTTCATTTTTAATTAATTTCTGATTTATTTTTTTTTTTATCTTTATTTTATCTCTATTTTTATCTCTAAAATGCCACTGTTTCTCATGCAGCTGCTAAAATGGTTAAAAAAATATATTTTTATATCCTGTCATGTCTGTGTCAGTTTCAGATTCAGCCTAGACATGGACAACCATCGCGGAAGGTGTCAGTTTAGTGTAATATTGCAGGTTTGATATCAAAATGACACCAGCAGGTCTTTTCTATGTTTATTTTTGCTGCAAAATGAGCGTCATGCGTGAGACGCCAAATCTCTACACCATGCCACGCACGTCTCAGTGTGTCTGCCCTAATCCATTAACATGGTCGGCGAGATGAAAACCAAGACGTTTTGCAGCCGCCACACAGTCACGATGTAGCCTCACGTGATCTACAGATTTCACCTACTACTCATGTGTGACACGTTGTTCCCAGCAAAAATAGACAGAGAGGACCTGTTTACAGTCATTTTCATATCCTACCAGCAACATGAAATAAATTTGACACCTTTATAGTTCCAATGTCTGAAAAATATAAACGTTGTACTTTTAAAGCAGTTTATCAGCTGCATGTGGAGACGTTTTGAGGACATTTCCTGTGAAAAAAATGAATCGGAAATGAATTTATAATGAAAGGAAATGAAAAGAGCATGCAAGTAGCCTGCTGATGGCCATTATCCAAGGCAAACTCTCGGCGGGAAGAAAGAGCTGGCAGTTCAACAATGCGTCCGCCATGAACACACAACGCAGCCTCAGCCTCGACATAGGGTTCACACATTTAACCAGGTGAGCTACCTCTGAAGACTTTTTCCTGCATCTTGCTTCTGAAGGGCTCCACATCCAGTTTGATCATACCTGCATACGGCTGCTTACCCCAAACAGAAAGACGAAGACCTGATGCTGAATTATTATCTGTGTATTAGGTCACCGTTTGCTTTTGTTTGCACTGGCCTGTCTCCACATTCGCGCCACTGAAGGGCTCATCTTGTGCGGTGTGGTTCACTCTGTTGGTTTTTGACTATCTAATTTCACCAGATCGCTGCTGTCATTCCTCATTGTCTTCCCCTGTGTCTCTTTCCAACGCCCTCCAGTCTTACCAGTTTTTCACACTCTCTCTCTCTCTCTCTCATCCTCTGTCAAACACCACACCTACGCACAGGCACAGAATGAAACACAAGAACACAGATATGCCGGGTTATTCCTGAACTTAAGCCTCCTTTGGTTATCTACTGCTTTGGTCACGCTGCCACGTGTACTGTACACCTCATAATGTCATCATTAGCAGAGATTAGTCCTGGTAATTAGCCATGATAGCGCTAAAACTGGCAGCTAATAAGGTGCAAGTTCGCCTGGATTTAAGGTGTTAGAAAAAGAGAGGAGTAGGTGAAAGAGAGAAAAGGCAGAGGGAGGAAGGAGAAGGTTTATTTTCATTTTATTTATTTTCAGGTGTTTATTTTCATTTACCCATGCTGCACTGCCTCTTCTAAAAAAAAAAAAAAAAAAAAAAAAAAAACAGCAGCCCAATGTTATGATTTTTCAGAACAGTGGGATCATAGAGCATGCAGGGGGGAAAGATCAGGCAGGAAATAAAGCTGGAAACACTTTGTACCGAATGACTTTGTGGTCAGTTTGTATCTGGAGTGTGGCTCTAATGACCAATTTGAAATACCAACCTAGATCTAAGCTAGTGCTGGGTGGCTAAATTGACTTTTTCAAGCATGATTCATTTTATCTGTTTTTACCTGCCCAATGGAATTTAATGCACCAGTGTCCTGTAATTACCACTTGTGGCTGCTGCTGCCACTGCTTAGCAGACATTACATAGTCTTCCTTTAATTCTTGGGTGAATGACAACAATAGTAATGGCCAGATTTCCTCTACATTTGCATTACATTAGATTGGTGTTCTCGTTTCCTAGAAGACGAATCCTGATTTTGCCTTAATCGTTCAGTCGCACCAACATCCAGACAAAAAAAAAAAAAAAAATTATCAAGGTTTAAATCTTGCCATGAAATTCATTTATACGCTGATGCTCATAGCCTTTCGATTGAAATGACCCTCACTCCTTGATAGTCATCTAAAAGGTCAACACTGAACAATCTGCTCACTGAATGCATAGCACAAATTGCTGGTTGGTTACTAGAGGGCTGCTAGCTTTAGACTTTTTAGTCTAAACATCTTTCTGTAATACAGGACAGGAAGCAACCCATCTCTACATGAACACCAGGAAGAGCTGCAACTGGTGTCACAAAATGTCCTTTTTTACCCAACAGCCCCAACCAGGTTGATTAGGCAGGTACGGGACATCACAAGCACAAAGACTGATTATCATGCTAGTCTTTAAGTCGGTGACATCAAGATCTAAAGTCTGAGGGATTTTGTGCAGTCCAACATATCAACAACAACAATGAAGGCAGGCATCCAGAAGTTACCATGCTGTATTATTAGCTGTTATTGGCTATTGATAGCGTGCAATTTTCAGCGAGAGCAGAATTAGTTAAAAAGCTCACATGGCAGGTGGTATGTGGCAGTTCAGATCGCCTGTAAATCCTTAGTCCTTTCACACCACAGTTACACCCCAGTCTACATTTAAGAGTTTCGTTTTAGGTTTGATAGGTTTGTTTTAAGTGTATGTGCCCAAATCCAGGTCGGTGCGTGACAGTGAGTTTAACGAGGGAAAGACGCTGTGTAAGCCCATCCTCAAATGTATGAAAAAACTACCTTTTCACAGTCACTCGAGTCTTCAAGTGTGTCTCTATCAAAAAGAACACAGGCAAAGGGAGAGAAGTAGCCAGGGATAAGAAAAGACACATAACAGGAGGCAAAGGAAGGTGTGGGAATACCAGGGAGAGGTGTAAAGCTGTAACGGAGGCAGGGGAAGATGGCAGTGAATGACAAATGAGAGGGAAGTGAGGGTAACAGGGGGGACAAAGGGATGCATGTAACGGCTGAAGTGTATGAAGCATGCACTCTGAAAAGCATATCAAATAGTTTGTGCCTTTGTTAAGTTAAGGACCCAGACCTTTGCTGACTCAGTATCTAGACCATATGCCTTCCCTTCTTATGCAGTCTGGCTTTGTACAGACATTTTGTAATAGGTCCTCTACAGTATTGGGGGGAGGGGGGTGCAGGTCTCAGCAGATTATCTATCGAGCCAATCTGCCCAGTTTCCTGGCTTTCTCCAATAATAAATGGACCACTGTTGAAACTTTGAAATCTTGAGCAGAGTTAATAACATCTAGCGAGATGGTTTTTGACCCTTCTTTTAATTTGATGATCACTTCTGACTTCTGGTATTCACTGACTTGGGTAGCAGAACCACAGTGTGTTTTTGAGTTGGCTTAACTTCAATGATCTTTCTAAAATCAAGCCGACATGGACTCTGACTTGTGCTTTCTCACTGCTTCTAATGGCACCACTAATGCTGGGCCAAAGCCTTCCTCAGGGGTGACTCCATTGATTTGTGTTGTCATTGAGAAACTCAGCAAATCCGAAACCCTGCAGGTCAGCAGAACAAAAAATATCAGCTTTTTCTTGATATACTTGGGGGTTGTGAATGTTTGATGAGCCTGTTTTTGCAAAAGTCTTGCGATAGATTTGTAGATGATCCACTAATCCATATTAATTCAACAAATACTTCATATATTTATCAACTTTAATGACATTTTGTGATGTGCTTTCAGAATTCCCACATTTTGCATTGACATCTGTTGCAATGGCGATGATAAGGAAACAAAAGCAGGACCCTTCCAACTACAAGGTCTCAAATGAATGTTGATTTGCAGCTGATGGGGAAAGCATAGGGGTGACAGGTGACTCCAGAAAATTTCACCACGCAACAAAGGTGAGACAAGGAGGAAGCTGCAGACAAAGAGACGGAGCGTCAATATGAAGTTGGGAGGGCAGGAAGGGAGAGAGAGTGAAAGAGAGTGAGGGCAGGGAGGAGGGTGAGCGCATTCATCCAGTGCATGGAATCAGTCGAAGAAATCAATTTTTAATTTGGCCGTCAGGATAGCAAAGCTGGCGTACCAACAGCTCTACCATGGACTTAATTACACAAAACTGCCCCCAAGAAAGGGAAGATGAGAGGCAGAGAGGGGTGGAGAGAAGTGATGAGAGAGGTGGGAAGAGTGAGGAGGACAAGCAAGGAGGGGGGAACAGGGAGAGAGCGAGAGAGAGAGAGTCATTTGGAGGGAGGAGTGTGAATTGGGCGATAGCAAGGTCACTGTCTGGGAGAGAGATGGGGAGGCGGAGGTTGTGGTAGAGAGACAGACAGTGACGTGCAGAAGAAGACAGAAATCTGTGGAAACAAGACTTGGGGGAGGGGGGTGACGACTGAGAAGCTGAGAGATCTGATTTCACACCATGCCACTCTGACTAGGAGCCTAGAAAACACATATGCATCACACAGTGTATGATCATAGCATGTGGGTAACTTTGAACACACACACACACACACACACACATACACACACACACAGAGCAAATAAAAAAAACTTCATAGGGCTTCAGTGCCTCTTTTGGTGCCTTTTTACTCTTCTTCTGCTGTGCTCTTCCTTTGGATTTTTGCTGCCTGGAGGGTGTTGGCCAAGCGTATCAAATGCGATTGACCACGGTGGCGGCATGAAAGCTTTGCCCCGGACCATAACACCACTGATAATCCAAGCTGTGCCACTGAACTAGCAGAGGATGAAACACACCACTGTCTACCCCCCACCCCCCACCCCACCCCCCCAACCACTCGCTTTCCTCTTTACTTTCAGCAGCTACGACTCTACCTGGTGCTTTCAGTTTCTGTCATTGCAAGTTTTCTCAGTGCCCTTCTGCGCGGTTACCTCACTGGCACATTTCAGCTGATGTGTTCATTAGAGCTTGACCACAACTGGAAAGTTGAGCCCAAGAGACTCAAACACCAGGAAAAACAACCACTAAACTCAAGCTTCTAGTAATCTAAGATTACGTAACTACAATGTATAGTATTCATACTTAAATGAGTCACTTATCATCTGCTATTTAGGCCTTGGCTATATACATATTGATACAGTCCAGCCCAAGTGGCAACCCACCATGACGTCACCAATTGGTTCGTGAACTGCTGTTTTGAAGCCTGGAGTTGGAATTTGGTCGTCGCCATCTTGGTTTTTTGAAACCAGAAGAAATCATAATTGGACAATAAGGTGGAGCTGAGGAGGAGTGAGGTGTGGATGTGACCTGCTCTGTACTCTATCCTCGTTGTCAGGCAGGTCGACTTGTGTGCTACAGTCTGTCAATCACATGGTAGTCACACCCTTAAGCATACCCTGCTTTATGGTTTATTTTCCTCTAAATGGGGCCATAATTTAAAAAAAGAACATCATGTTGTTTTGAAGAAGACTTGAAACTAGTGATTGAGAACATAAACTCATTAGGAAAACGTTTACTGAGGTAATAAATCAAGTGAGAAGTAGAGACATTTCCCATAAACTTCAATACAATCAGACTTCTTTTTACAACCAGTGGAGTCGCCCCTTGATGGTCATTAGATAGAATGCAGGTTTAAGGCTCCTCTGCATTGGCTTCACTTTTCAGACCTGGAGTCTGTGTCCATTTTGATATACAGTTTATGGTCCAGCCCAAATATCACTATAAACAACATTATTATGATATTTTTATTGTATTTTATGTTTCAGGTAGAAGTGACGCGGCCACTAAACAACAATTCAAAGTTCTATTTGTCACATGCCAAGGTCCAATATACAATAAGCAAAGCAATGAAATGAGAATCGGATTTGGCAACAGGGCTGCAGCAAAAATATGATATTTCAATTTTAATGAAAAATTATGTATATGGTGGGAAATATCATGATATTTGATATTATTAAATACCAGCCCAAGCCTACTGCAGATGGAGTAAAAGATCCTTCCTATGCCTCTTTTCATCCTCATGGGGAAATTCATCATCAGCTCCTTTGTAGTGCTGAGGAAACATCTCCAGTTTTGAGGCCATGACTTTCTCAAGGGCACTGTCAAGAGGAGTCCAAATACCATCTTTAAAAAAAAAAAAGGCCCCCAGAGGCTACCCATGCAAAAATGGCAGGAGCACCAAGACTCAACACAGATCTAAAACAGGACTATTGCTTCAGTGCTGATCTTAGGGCCATACTGTATATAGGCTGTTCACCTTGGCCACACACACACCTGGTACCACTTCTTACTCCTCCAGAGTCAACATTATAATATGCAAATCTTAAAATTCTCTGTCTATCGTAGGCCCATATGAATAAGAAGAAGGCTGAATATTACCTGTCAGCAAACTACTTCTCTCCATTTGAGGAAAAGAAAATTTTATAGTTCTGTGCTCAACTATACAACCTTTTGAGACATGATTTTTTCACTGCTGACCCAAACCCAAGCTGCTAAATGAAAAATGAAGCCCTTGGCAGAAGGTCAAACATGAATCTCAGTGCCTGATGTTTACAGTACACTGCTTCTTTCCTGGAGTTTGCCTGGAACCTATTCCCTTCTCTTTCACCCATACCTGACCTTTACTTCAGAACTAGCACTTTTTCATTCACTTCCCTTTTCTTTTGTCTGCACTGTCCAATCCATCTATCCAGCACCTGCTTTTGCTTAGCTACTAACTGGGAGATCACTCAGTCTATCCAACAGCACCTTATACGCTCTGCTCTCCAACCATCTGCTCCAATTTTCCATTTCCAGTTCTTTGCTTCTCCACATCACCTCTATTTGTTGCTGCTTGCACTTGCCATTGTCTGTTTTCCTGCCTTGCACAACCCCCGTCCCCCCTTCCCCATGCTTGGTCTGTACGTTGTCTGTAAATCCAGCCTCGTCTTGATGAGAGAGAGGATAGTTAAACGCCTTGGGAGGTTTAAGACCCTCTAGGGATCCTTCCGATAGCAACCCAAATAATGAAAATGTAATTCTACAGGCATAATTAAGTTAGAGATAGGGCGATTACTGAGCAATCCATTAAAAGTGATGGCAAAAGTAATTACTTATTCAATCAGCATGGTTTTATGAGGAAATGTGATGGCACCATGTTGCGTCGCCTCTATACAAGTCATTACATTTACAAGGGCATAATACGTTAAGCTGTGATTGGTCCTCTTGACAGCTTGTTAAGTCATGAATTAAAGACATGGTAAAATAAAAGTCTTTTTTTTTGTCAAAGTTGAAGAAATAAAACTGTATAAGGCCACTGCCTCTACATATCCCTCCATGTTTTAGCGATGTGTCCTAATGTAAATGGTGTTTTTCTACCATCCCATTGTGGAGTTGGCAATGCCTGTGGATGTGTTTTGTCTGCAGTGTGGTTAGGGGGAGAGGCAGGAAGCGTGGAGGAAATAAACACTTCAGGATACTGCAGGTCTGACACCTCCTACTCTCACAGATGGGAGATATATCTGCACAGACTGATGACTCTTCAAGTGGCTGCGTCAAAATCAACACAAATGTGTTTGTGCGAGCATGTGTGACGATGACACTATAGCACAGGCGAACACGTTGGGCGTTCTGGTCGCGTGTTTGATCAGCTGCACATGAACTCTGTAGTCACAAACTACACAATCACACAGAGGCACTCACGTCTTTCAGGCAGCCCATGAAGTTGTTGCTGACTGGTGATCCCGGCAGGTCGGCGGTGTTGGGGCTCCCTCCGATGTAGAAGAAGTCATCGGAGCCCAACATGGTGTAATCCTCCTGGGTGTAACCAGTGGTGGTCAATATACCATCCACTGAGATGGTCACCTGGCATAGGCGTGGCCCAAAAGAGACAGATGGAGAAAAGACGGAGGGAGAAAACAGAGCAGCGACAGACAGAAATAGAGAATGACGAGAGAGGAGAGAAATTAGAAGAATGAGGAGGAAAAACAAGGAAGAAAGTGGATTAAACATCAGCGATAGGCGGCGCTGTCCCGCTAAATGGTATCGCTTGTTTGGTTGCTTTTGGTGCCGGTCAGACTGGGGGCTTTCACTCTAGAGTGCAGTTGCTAAGGGAAAAACCAATGGGACAGTGTTGTGCTCACTGTAGGCAAAAGTTCTCTTTAGCCGACTCTGGTTTGAATGACAAAAAGACCAGTAAAATTGTAAGCCATAAAAAATGTAAGCCATAAACAGCCACCCTTTTCTAAACATACTATTTACACACACTGTCAACTATCTAAAGTACACTCAATCAGATGTCACTTGACATCAAGTTCAAAAAATTGATCTTCCAGGTAACACTACTTTTGACATCTCAACATTTCAAACTATCTTCCCTGTTAGTGGCAAAGCTACTCTGCAACATCCCTCGGCTGAACCGGTCCTCATTCAAGGAACTACCAGTAAAAATAACCCCCTTTCAATATTTAATTGCCTCAAGTCTCGTCTTTTGTGCAAGGTTACACATTCTGTTGCTGCACGTTTGATCGCTAACAGAGCAGAAAGCGCCAGGTGGAATCAAACACACAGCCGCAAGCTGATGGTATGAGATAGTGTGGATTGAAGCGCAGAAAAAAGACTTAATATCCCCCAAAAAATCATTTAAAAACAGATGCACAAATGGTACATTTTAGAGGCTCCCTCAGGCTTTTCTGTGAGACTGTCTTTTTTTTTTTTTGGCTCAAATGATATTCCTCAGTAACCTCGTATTACTGGAACTTGACTAACCTGATCAAAGCAGTTTTATCCCACCTTACGTCAGCTCGTGTGGAGACTCTTGTACTGATGTTACACTCGGCCTTACAAGAGCAGGTGAAACAACTGTTATAAATGTTACTCCAGGCCCTACCTTGTCAGTTTAAAGAACACCCGAGGAGTGAATCAATATGAGACATGAGATACACCCGGTTGAAAATTAGAATGCATCTGAAATGATGATAAGGATTTGCTCCACTCAGTTTTACCCAGGAGTCATCACAAATGAAATCGTGTCTTTTTACTTTGCTGTTTAATTGCTGCACTTGATGAAAACGCTAATAAGTATAATTTGGCTGTTTAGTATTACGTAGAGGATGTATTCGCTTTCAGTGCCACGGCTATGCTGCAAAAGTACAAACATCCTGAAAAATAATGCTGTTTGACAGGGAGAGACTTCTGCAGTTAGTGACAAATTTATTGTCTAATTATACTCATAGAGCTGGCCTGGGCAGAAGTGAAGCACTCATGTCTCTGGTTCAACGTCTGTTATTCTGCGTAAACGTACACAGCACAAATGCAGCACTGCAGGGAGCCACAGCCATTTGTTTTTCATTACCTTTGCACACTCAAAAAGTGATGCTAGAACAAACCATCTTCATTTCAGCTGAAGTCCGACTTTTAGTTACATTTCAGTTTTTTACAATGACATGTTGCATATGGTAGCACTTCACTTTCCATGTTGGAATCGAGAGTAACTGCTTTAGCGAAGCAATGAGAAGCAGAAGTGTACAGTAATAGCAGGCTATGAGTCCATGAGACACATTTTCACTTTGAAAAAAATAAAAATATGAAGGGCAGGTCCACGACAGAGAAACCTTAGCAACTGCACTCAACAGATCAGTTGCCCCAGCTGAGTGCTCGTCTTCTCTTTTCCATGGTTGTTTTTGTTTTATCTTTTTTTTTTTGTTTTGTTTTGTCTTTGTTTTTCTTTTATTTGCCGTACTTCCCTTCTTAACAGGGCAACTCATTTTTATGTCTGCTGTTGCTACTTGGTGAGAAAGAGGTGTCATATCGGCACATCGAGCATGAAGAATCTGCGGTTGATAGTGCCTGTGCGCTGGGGTGTTTGGGAAATCTTGGACGGGACGTTCAGCAAGGCCACTTCATTTATCCCACAGTTGACAAGAGAGAGATTAGAGGTGGCTACGGAGGAGACACAGGGGGGGCAGAAGTCTGACAACTTTAAACCATTTTCCTACAGAGTTTGGCCAGAGTCGTCTACCTTTGGCGCGACCTCCTCTCGAAGTGAGGATGTAGGATTTGAGACGTCAGTGGGTAAAGACATAACCTGTGAACCTGACTAAAGCTCTGGAGAACACCAACATATTTTATTGCCAGGTTAGGCTCTTTTTGGGAGGGTTGCTGATGTTACATCAACGAGGCTGGGTGTGCTCACTTGGGGGCCATGAGGGATTAGCATTGGCTAGCTGCCAGACACCTATAAAGTTCCCAACTAAAGAGGGAAGATCGGAAATTAGCAACATATTTGCCCTGTCTTTCTTTCCCGTGCTCTCTCCATCACCCCAGACTCCACCACTTAAAAGGTTCATCAAAGCTTTTAATGCATGCAGTGTTTGAAGCACTGCATGCACCCCCCCCCCCCCCCCCACAGGGACAATATGTCAAAGCACATGCATTATTAGTCCAAAAATAAATAAATAAATAAAATGAACAGAAGCAAAACAAAGTGTTTTCTCTGAGCTAACTAATTATTCACAAGAGTTAGCTAGTCCTTTCTTCAACCAGACTGCACACCCGTCCCGTTGAGCAACATTACAAGCGCTTGCATCACTGGCCGGAGGAGGGAAAGGCTGAAAATATCACAGGTTGATAGTTGACATACCCTGGTTCTCCCAGCCAGGAAGCCATATAGCCTGGAGGAAATTTGCATGCGTTCCCATCTCAAAACATTCACTGTAACATGCAGATGGACTGTTCTTTAACTGAATCCCAATGAGTGAAACATTGAGATTCCACCAGGGAGATTGTGGCTGCTTGTTCCCCCTGAGATCCTGGTAAATCTGATTGAAGCAAAGATGTGGCTAACAGCGAATCACTCCAGCAATCACACCACTTTAGCCCATTGTTTACTGTATTAAAAAAATTTAAAAAATGAAAACTGTGATTTCCTGAGCTGGGAAAACATCTGTAACAGACCTGAGACCTGAATATGGCCTGAAAATAAGTCTTTGTAATTGTGTGATCACAGTTCCCTTCTTGAAATGTGGCCTAGTGTGAGAATCTAAGAAAAAGCATCTGATAAACAGCGATAACTGGCTTAGTAACACTTTTCAAGCATCCTTCTCTGCTTGTTTTCCAGTGTGACGTTCAATAATAAATATATGCCTCTAATAAAAAGTCAAGTCTAAAAATCTCCTCCTTTTATTTGTACCTACAACAAGCAACTAAAACGGCAACACAGAAAAATAATAAATAGGACAACACGTGCAACACAGAGATCTATCTCCAGAGCCCTCGCTGCTGCTGTTGGATCCCTTGATTTTTTTACCCAGCTGCTCTTCAAATACTTCTTTAGCCCGGTACACACAGAAACCAAACAGACCTGGCTGAACTCTGTGTCCCAGATAGCACAGAAAACACAGACCGGAGCTGTGTACAGCTGAATCCACTGTGAAAGGATTGACACAGCTCTGAAGTTCAAACCACGATAAGCATTTCCATTCAACCCGTTCACATGCCGCTGAACCGGCCTCCTGCACGGCCCTGTGGTGGTGGGGGGGATGGTTTCCTTTATGTTTTTAACCTCTGTCGTGTTCCATTAATTTCTCACTTGTGTGCTCAAAAAAAAAACAACAAAAAAAAAACACCAACTACCTGCAGAAAAGCTTTTATGATGGGTCCTCACATGTAAGTGCATGTTCTTTGTGAGTCCTGCTCAGCTGAGCATGTCACTGGCTGGCTCAGTGAGCATGTCTGACTCCATGACTGCAGGCTGCTGGCTTACTGAGGGCCCCATAAAGCAGACCCACTCCTCTCATGAAGTAAACAAGGGTCAAGATGGTTTCAGCTGTCCCAGGGGATCACACTGACCATGCTAAGATTGCACATAAAATGTCTTATTGAATGCAGTGAAGACTGCGTTTTAATTTTAATGTGCTCAAATTGCAAATCCTGTGCTTGGAGATGTATCTGCTTCCCATCTCACACATAACGCTGAGGGCGCATACAGCTCAGCCTCTGTTGCTATTGATGTTCAGGAGCCTTGTAGCAACTCATGAGCTGATGGAAAGAGAAAAAATGATAACTTTTACATTTTATGGTATTTGAAGCCATATCCTGTCAGGCCTTGAACATATACAATGGGAAATAGCTTTGTGTGAGTCACTGACTCTTCCATTCAGGAGCGCAGATCATATTCTACCTTGAATCCCCAAATGCAGTCGTGATTCTCAGCATCCGATCCGAGCCTGTGGTTTCTCTGTCAGCAACTTCTGACTCACATGGCACATTGTCACCAGGTGGGGACACCTGTCAGTACCTTCTTGAACGTGAATGTTACGATCCATGCAGCAAGGTGGCATCAAGCTTACCTTGAAAGTGTATCACTTACCCTCGGTGGCACTACATCTAATTACTGCCAAAGATCTTTTTGCAGGGAGAGATAATGTGTTACATTGTGGATTTCATACAGACCATTACACAGTTAGAGGATCAAACAGGAAGCATGTCATAATAAACTGCTCACACTTCCGCCCCGTCAGTTCAGGTCAAAGCCCGACCGACGGGGAGGAAGGATGCTCGAGAGAGAGAGAGAGAGAGGGGGAAAGAAAGGGCTCTCATCCAGCGGTGGGCTTCGATAGGTGTCTGGCAGCTTGTCAAAATGTGTTGTCGAGGGAGGCTCCTGTCTTTCAATGATAAACCTTTAAACTAAGCTACATCCCTTGGTTAGTAAAGACTGAGGATGAGGGAGGGTTGGGGAGTTTGGCCGTTTTGGTAACAGTTGTGAAGAGTGTGGGGGGAGAAAGGGGAGTGGTTCTTTAGCTGTGTGCCGAAAAGAGTTAAAAAGGGGGTTGGAGGGTGAACGAAATCGGTTAGTACTTTTGTAAGTAAGGGAAAGTCAGACACAAAAATGGTTGTTAGTACAGTTACAACAAAGGTTTGATTCATACAGTAGATTAGTAACACTGTTTTAGTAAATTTAGTGGGAAGAGTAGGTGAGGATTCTTTAAAAGTCCTCTGCAATTTGATTGCTCAAACCAGATCCAGATTTGGACTGAATGTGTTATTTCATGTGACAAGGGTTTGTTTTGGTTAAGAAGAAACAAAATGAATTCCATCCAAGCTAACAGGGTGACACACAAGCCATGCACTTAAATGGAGAGATGACAGGAAGAGTGGGTGTGGAGGGGAGAATTCCATTAGACACCACACAAACAGACCGACTATTAAACAAAAAAAATGAAAAACAGAACAAATAAACCATCTGGCAAGATGCAGCAAAATGGGGAAGGAGTGGGGAAGTAAATTTAATTGCAATGCACAACAACACCAGACAAATGGGGAAAGAAAGAGAACTTTCAATGTTGATTTTTTTTTTTTTTTGTCGTTTTTGGACAAAAATGCAACAGAAAAAAACCCATTGAGACACGTGTACAACAGACTGACACGCGCTGGGCTAGAGCAGCATTTAACACCCTGTGAGGATGCTGGCGTGAGGACGTTCTAGCCAATAGAGACATGCAGACAGGGTGCAGGAGTACGACCACTGGATACTGTCAGTTTGGTGGTGGGAGTGGGACAGGATGGGACCGATGTCACCAATCACGGATGAAGTCAACGGAAATGAGAGGGTTTTTTAAAGAATAGGGAAAACTGAGAGGGGAGAGGAGACATCTGTGTCTTGGTGAACAGAGCAATTATGATCACAGTGGTAGGACATGTCCTCCACAATATTGGGCCCACAAAAAAATATATTTTTTGCAAAGTAGTATTTCTTTCAGTTAGCTCAAACTCAAACTAGTTTACCTTTTAGTTTTCTCCAAGTCATGTGCGCCAGATTTCTTCTTTGGAGCACCTCTATTCACCTAGAAAATTTAAATCTGTCTCCCCTCTTTACTTTTTCCCTTTTTTTTGTTTCAAGATAGGGTGTGAGGTCATTATTCATTTTAGTAAGTTAATTTTGAAGTTAAACTCATACAAATAAAAAAATATATACATAATAATAATAAAACAAAATCAAATAAAGAAAACAACAAGAGGTGTGGCTAACATGTTTTATGGCCGTATTGATTATATTAGGACAATTGATATATGTATGTATATATGTTAGCCATGATATATACATATACATATATACTCAATGCAATCTGTATATCAAAAACAGAAACAAAATTAAATAAAAGAGAGAGAGAGACTGGGGAGGGGGGTTCAAGTCTCTTCATGCAAGGGGTGAGGCCAGTTAGTGTTAATGAAGGGTCGATCGCACACAGTTCAGATTTTCCCAGGCAGTTCCCTTCATGGTCTGCGTCAATGGGCAGAGAGCTTCAGTTATTGATTGGAAAAGTCCAGTGAAAGCAAGTAAGTCTGATAACAGCTACATGCCACGGGTGGTCTATAGTTCATTCAGTCTAATAACAGGTTTTAAAATAAGATTGCAGTTTTTTTCTTTTTTTTAATATATAATTGTGTGCATGTGATTTTGGCAAACATCACCCAGTCTGCAGTTTAACACAGCTGCAATTGCTGTTTTATTTTCAATAGTGACCTTTCATCAGTGCTTTTGGTTTGATAATTTCTGCACCGGAGTTCAGGGGACTATTGACACATTAAAGCACTTTATTAAGTGTGCACATGTGTGCGTGTGTGTGAGAGAGAGACAGAGAGTGTTTCCAGATGCAGGTCTGGGAACAGCCCCATCTTGATCATAAATCAGCCTAAGGCCGCTAATGGGATCAAGCCCTCATTTGATGCCTACTTTACAGTGGGGGCTTTGGCCACTAAATCAAGAGTTGTAAATACTCTTCATGACTCCATAAACCACAGGATGGCGAGCTGGGATAACAGGTGGCTCCATAACAGGCTGAGCAGTACAACTGAGGCAACACAGAAAGATGTCTCCTCAGTGCCATTCCTCTTAAGTTGTTAAAAAAAAGTTGGAAAAATGAATGAACAAAAAGTTTATTTTTTTTATTTTTACTTCCTCTCACTGGAGTTTCCATAGTCGGCTGTTTGTCTGCTTGAGAAGTCTGCTGCGTACGCTCACTTAATAGGGTTTGTCTAAGAAAATAAATCAGGAGGAAACAAATTTATAAAAAGTAAAGGCAACTCTTAACGTTTTTCTAATGCTCAATTGAGAAAATATCTTGCATTATGATTCTTTATTTCTTCATACGGATAGTGTTTGAAGTCAAAGAATAAAATAACAAAAAAAGAACAAACGAAAAGAAAGAAATAAACAGCAAAACAAATCAAATCTTAAAATCTAAATTTATGTAATTTGCTGTATGTTTTTGGGCAGACCTCGTTGGATGAACACGTTAAATCTTTTCAGGAAGGGGAGAACTGGATGGCAATAAAAAAAAGCAATAACATATATATAGAGAGGGCTAAACGAAAAACAGAGAGGTGGAGTTTTTCAGCTACCTTGGAATTGATGGCGGATTGTACTTTCAGTAAAGCAAACAGAATAGAAAAAGGTAACGGAAAACCCAGGGCAAACCAAAGTATAAGACAATTAGAATGATATCTACCATATAATGCAGTTTGTTTACCATAGCGTGTCCAATGCCTGCGTGCTTCAGGAGAAAACAGGGGGAGGAGAAAGAAAAAAATAATAATGACAAACCTTAAACTCAAGAAAACACACCTCAACCCCAAAAAATGGGAAGGAAAGGAAAAACAAAAAAGAAAAATCGCCTTTTGCAAAAGCAGCTCCTCCTTTTCATAGGCGACTCGATTCTAAGCAAAAAAAAAGTAATGTAATAGTAAAATACTGTATAGGCTGTCTCAAAAAAATGAATCTTTCCTATTGTTTATGTAGTAAAACATCCAAATAAAGAAATAAAGAAAGCAATCGTCTAACTATTTTTGATTTAAAGGGTCGTCTACAAAATAAAATCATAAAGAAAAAAGAAATATAAAAGGATAACAATACATTTGTTAGTATGTAAGTCGCAAGAAGTTAAGTAGAGAAAACAACAGATGGTTCACATTCCGTGAATGACACAGTGTTAGTCGTTGAAATCATAAAAGGTAAAGGGAAAAGAAAAATTCACCAATGAAAAGAATCAAATTGGAAGAATTCTGAAGCTTGTTGTTAGTAAAAGAGACAAGAGTTAGCAAATCAACTTCCACAGAGGGGACTTGGGGAGTTTTGATGGGGATGTTTGTTTTGGAGTGGGGTTAGGGAATGAGGGAAAAGTACATCAGTATTAGTATTCATCTGACAGGCTTGCTGGCTGTGGGGGTCTACTCCTTTTTTTCAAAATGGCGGTCTTTAGCATTGGGCGAGGCCAATCATGTTTTTGTGACTTCAAAAGGTGCAAAAATCCCCCTAAGCAAAATGTCTCCACGGTGTAGTCATTAAGGGGCTACTGTGACATATGCAAGAGAAAACACCCCCCTCCCAAAAAAAAGTAATTATTGCATTGGAACAATGAACAATTATGGTAAAGTCTACAGTGCATTTCCAGTTTTAAAGGCAGCGATGTGGGCATTTGGGAAAACAGGATTAATTTAGCCTTCTTGAGCAGGAAAGAAAAAAAAAAAATAGGCTGACGGATAGAGAAGGGCAAACATTCACTGAGGGTTGTGGAATCTGCAGCATCCTGAAAGAGAGAGAAATGTCCATTTAGTTCTTTAAGTCATTTCCACAACTAACGGCAATGCTTGTCGTCCCTGGGAGGAGAAAAACATACAAAATAGAACATAAAATGAAAAGAGGTCATGACACATATCCTCCTCCTGTCACTGTTTTCAAAGATCTCATTATTTTTGAGCAGAGCGAGTGAATATGTACAATTTGTATCTTAAGATGCTGTCTCAGGTCTCAAAGCTGTGGCATTAAGGCTCTAATGGGCAACTGATGGCAAATGGCAGCGAGAAGGGTGAAAGATCTATCCCAAAGATGTGCCCTGAGTTTTCCCTCTGGACGGAGTGGACATCTAGAGGACATCTTATCTTGATCTGAGAGTTGAAATTTGTCAGCTGCTGTGGGTGAGCACATCTGACAAAACGGAATATGGACAAAAAGGGGGAATCTGTGGGAGCCGGCATATTGGGAATGGGGGCATTTCTGGACTGGGATTCCGGTTTGTGATTTCAGCTGTTGAAAGGATCCAATTTTACATCAAGTTCTTCAAGATCTTGTTCAGTGCAGTTTAAACAATTAATTGCAAAGCTCCAGGTCAGGCAGTCGAGATAGATGAAGAGATAAATGTTTGTGTAGGAATCTGCATTTAGTTGAAATGTTGTGCAAATAAGTCGGAAAGTCTGTCCCTTGTACAGTGGGTGCAGAACTGCGGGTGTGTGTGGGGGGGGTGGGGGGGTGGATTAGTATGTGTTTGTGCCATCTGTGTGGGAGCTGAGTCTAAGCAGCAGCCATAAACAGAGTCCTCTCTCTGGGGCTAACCGGCTGATTTGAAGCTTCATGGACGCCCACTCCTTGATCCGGGGTCATGTTAAAGTACTGTCACCAGTCAGCCACTTTGTCTAATGACTCCTCTTAATCCATTAAGTAGGTAAATAAGATTCAACGGTGGGTGTGAATTTGCATATCCACGCCGCGCTGCACCTCCCTTGTCTCTGAGCTCACGAAAACAACAGCTGATACATCAAAGAGTGGATGTGATAGGAGGCTTGAATAACTGGAAGCCCGACAGTGGTTTATTAAGTTAGACAAATGTATCCTTACAAAGGTGACATTGACTGTAAGCTCTTCAAAACTCATTCAAAGACAGCCTGGGATATGGCGAGGGGCAAAAGAGAAGGGAGATTATTAAATGCAACATTTTGAATTCTGTAAGTTTTCAGATCCCTTGCGGGCATTTGATGTCTGGATTTTGAACTCATCCCTCTCTCTCTCTCTTCCTGTGCTTTGACAGAGGAGCCCTGGGATGGTTGTGAAAAAAACGTATCCTTCAAAAAAATTGCTAATGGTCTTTGAAATGACACGATAAAGTGATGGCAGCGAGTGAAAAGATGGGTGGCGGGAATGAAAGGCAGAGATTACATTTGGACTTCTGTGTGCGCAGCGGCTGCATAATCCCCTGTAATGAGTGAGCGTACAGATGTGTGTCAGTCTGCACCGGCCTTTCTCAGCTGTTTCAAATGTAGTGACCACAAAGCCTGCTACTGTTTCCAACATCGAATCAACTCACATGTAAATTCCGACATTATTATTTGAATTGGCTGTTTTGCAGTTCGCTGAAACCGACCGGTTCGCAGCACCGCCTGTACTCATGTAGCTTCGCCGGTTTACTGTTGATGTTGTACGGCTTACAGTGAAATGATCAGTGCGACATTGGTAAGGAAGAGTGGATGAAGCTAATGGTTAGCCTGCTCTGTGACTGTGCTAAATCCCACCTTATCTTATATTAACTATCAAACACAAACAGACAAGATCATGGAGGTGGTTTACGACTGGGTCAATCAAAAGAAGATCAAATGAAACCTTTGACATCACAGGCAAGTGTTAAGTGTTAAGATTTACTAGCAATGCATTGTCCACGATGGAGACTCACAGCGCGTCTGATGACATCCAGCCAGTGTTCATATTTGTTATTTTGATGCAACATAGGAAGCATGTCGATTATTAAAACTCTTAAAACGAATTAAAACGTCACAATCCTTGGGGACACAGGTGGTCCGTGAGTTTTATTGTAATGATTAATTGGTCCTTGGTCTGAAAAGGTTTGAGAAACACTGGTCTACACAGTTCTGTGAGAGAACAGCATGTGCATTTGAAAAAAAGGGCAGGTTTTTTGATTTTGATTTCCCTGAGCAGGTCTTTGTGAAGAGTTCAGTCTGGGAGGAAAAGAAAAACACATGAATTTGGAATTTGTGTATGCAAAACCTGAATTCAGCGAATGAGGGAATTGAATAAGTTCTTTGTTACATTGACTTGTCATGTTGATTTCTTAATCTTTGGTGTCTTAATGAAGCTTAGTGGGTTGCAGGAAACAAACTGTGACATCTAAGTTTATCTGCACCATAATAACCTTTCACTGAAAAGCAATACAAGGAGTTTGACTGGGCTGATTTGAAAAGTGAGAAGCAGAAAGTGCTTTATGAATAAAACTCCCTGACTGGAAAGAAATGTAGCAAACTGAGCCATTGAAACTGATGTGTGAATGTAGATGTGTAGAAGATCTAGAGGCGTAGCTGCTATACAAGCCAGACTTTTTTTTTCTGCAGGCTCGAGAACTGTAAGTACCGCTGAACTGTTGCTCTATTGTCAAGACCAATCGTGCAGAAAATTAAACTTTTGTCCTGTTTTTGTTATCAAACGGGAGACAGAATGGCCGGGTAAGTAGTTGGTTTCAAGGGTTTCTGTCACGATTTGTACTTCATGACGGAAAAATGCAGGGCATCTCCGACAATAACAAACCACATGAAATGAATCCCTCCTTATCCCTGGCAGAGAGCATCCCTGGACAGCAAAAGTGTCTCAATGAGAAGGATAGCAGGTGCAGTATAGAGGAAATACAGTGGACTGATAACAACTGAGAGTGCCAAAAGATAAATATGAATAAATATGTCAAGGGATTATGGAGAAAAAACAACTCCAGTACATGAGAATAGGAGCAGAAAAGGGAGGCATGATTATCCAAAACAGACCAGCTTGCCCCTTTTCTGTCCTGCTAATTTTACTGTCTTACAGTAAATTTTCTCTTCCTCTCTGTACTTGTTCCAAATTTGCCTCAAATGGAACATGCCTGGAGCTCCCTGCTGTGACAAGCCCATCACCCTCTCTGTAATTGACCCATGAGGGAAAAATGAAGGCTGCAGATACCGATGTTTGCTGATGGAGGATAAAGCGCCCAGTCATGTAAACAACCACAGGCCCAGACAAACAACTTTGTGCTGCATCTGTCCCAAAGGGCCCCCTGGGCTAAGAAATCTTTATATATTAAATACTGGGGGATGAGCTGCTTAAGGGGGGGGGGGGGGGGTTGGTACTGTTAACAGACTAATTCACTGTCTTTGCTCTGCAGCTGTGAGTGGTGAAATAATTCATGTGGCTCTGTCAGCGTGCACAGAAGACCTGCGGGATGCTGGCTAAGATGTAAAAATGATGTTTTTGTTGAGCTGCTGATCTTTTACACACTCGTCACCGTTGGACGTTACTGAATTGCGGCCACCAGCGAATAAGCTGACTAAATATTTAATGGCAAAGCTGTGAAAATGATCAATGACTAGTGCAGTGCAGCCAAGATTCCCAGTCCAGATAGATTTATCATTGTGACCGAGACTGTTCTAAGACTGATGACCATTCTCCTATAAATTTCCAATTTGGGCCTTTAGAAAAAAAAAAAAAGTGCTCAAAGTGATATTGTGGGATAGTATTATGGGCCAGGAGGGAAGGGAGGAGGTACTATTTGTCATCAGGCAGAAATTTCAGTGTGAATTAATGATTAGTGTCACATGAAAATTCAGTGTGTGTTGTAAACATCTAAGTACAAGCGGGATCCATATTATATACACATCTACGTGTCTGGCGGAGTAATTAAGCATCGGTGGTGTATGAAGCTGTCCTCGGTAACACAGACACTCTGTGGGTGACCCTGTCAGACAGAGTGGAGCTGGGCTTCAATTCAAAATAGCTCTTTCAAGGTACATTTGGTTCCGCGTTCATTCCAATCATCCGGCATTCACTCCAGTCCGCCTCTCTCTAAGTCTGGCTCCAAGTAATGGAAACTGGCAGACAGGCTTCAGGTGCAAATATAAATGTCACTGCAATTACAGTGGAGAGGAGTCTGCAAACAAACAGCGTGCGAGGGTGTATGCTCCTGTATGGCTATGTGTGCATGAAAATTGCGGTAGGACATATTGTGTATTCCAATGCAGACGGTCATAATTTTCTGTCTTTTCCTCTGTGGTGCTTCCCGTCATCCTCATCTCTATTTTCCCATCTGTGACAGACTGGCTCTCTCTTCGAACAGTGGCCCTTCTTTCTCTTTAGGTTTCATCAGGATGTGGCCAAGTTCAACGTCAAACAAACAAGCTGCAAACTGCAGAGACTATAAAATGTGAGAGGAAAGATTATTTAAATACTGATCAACTGCTTTTGCAGTGTCCCTTAGATCCTTCTACGGGTTGATTTCATTATACCTCCGTACAAAATAAACCACGTGACGTAAGCTGTGTCCCAATTCAGGGACCACATCCTTCAGAGGATCTGAAGGATGCACACTGCCCGAATGTTGAAGCTAGTGAGTCTTAAAACTAGTGAAATACACTAAACTTTTTCCTACAGGCAGATGGCTCGTCTAACTAGAGAAGACATTGCAATTTAAGAATTCAAAACACATTGGGAAAAAAAGATAAACTGTGCAGTTACCTTTTATTTCTATCTCCTGAGCTCTTATAAGTTTTGATCCAGAGTGTAAACGCACAGCTATAGCAGCTGAACATGAATATGCATGCTTTAGAGAAAAAATATCTTGGTTTTTGTAATTGTTTAGATTTTGTATGCACTTGTGATTGCACTTGATCAAAAATAATAATAATAATAATGTTACAGCTCATACAAAATAACAAATTACCTCTTACCTACATAGCACAAAGTATTAAGCCTCAAGACTGGAGGTTTATGTCACTAATTTTTACAAATGCATGCAGAAATCCTAGCACTTTGTGGTATTGCAGACTGATGTGCCTTTCCTTTCAGCTGGTCTAGTTGGTGTTGTTAAGAGTTAGAAATTTAAGAAGGCACAAACTGACACAAGAGTATAGAGGGAAAATTGAGGGACAGCACTTTCCCCATTTGGATGCAGGTAGCGGCTAAGGATGATAATCGTTTCCACATTGATACTGTTTTACAACAGACTTTCACACAGATACAAAATGCCATAAACAATGTTCACTGCTAGTCTTTCTTTTACAATGCCGCCTCTCCTCCGCTCTCTCTCTCTCTCTTCTGAAGTCGTCCGTCCTGCTGACTTGTCCTGTGCTCTCCCTTAATCTCTTCCTCAAGATCTCACCTGTTTCTCTCTTGCCAGCATTTTATTGCCTGTTTCCACCTGTTTGAATGTGCTAATGGCTCAGAGATTTGTTATCTGATACCAGCTCTGCGAGACAGAGGAATGAATAAAGATGAAAGTGCCAGAGCAGGTAGTGGCAAATGAGGCTGATGAGTGAGCGAGCGAGGGAATGCGGGCAGATATGCTAATGCAGTGGAAATGCGATGCAAATGAGCTTCTTTCCCCTCAAATGCACAGAACCTCTGCATGTCGGTATCAAACAGCTGGGATGGTGTGTTAGCATGAGGTGGTTGAAGTTTTTTTTTGTTTTTTTTTGCAGCAATGTACAGGCAAAAGCTGTATTTTAGGTATTGACCTCTGATCAGCATGGGGAACAAGGCACAGAGGGATATATGTAAATAAAAATTTTCCAAATGGAAATCCAGATGAGGACAGCGCCTCTCGGCACGGCTGGAACACATTAGGAATACTTAAAATGTCATTGGCGGTAAACTGAGGAAGGATTACAGGGGTGTTAGCATGTCATTATATACATCACACAAATCCACTACTCTCCTGCCTGCCTTGAATAGCAATACCTATTTTTCGCCATGAAAATGCATCACTATGTGTGCTGGCAAAGCCGAGCACTCTAAAAAGGCCTTTTTCAATTTGGCCGCGGGAGGTTGAATCTGTTATTATGCTAAACGCATTATGCTGACTTGATTGAGATGTTAACATGTGAATGATAAGAGCTAATCCACAAGATGTGTATGGAGTGGCCATGACATTTAAGCCTAGGGTTCAAGATTAAAATTGCACTGAAGTCACTGATTAAGTTAATATGGCTCTTTTGCTCAGTAGGTTAACCCAATTATTCTGCTCGGTTTGTATTTTTCTTGTTGCACTTGTCAAAGCACCGAAGCATGAGTTTTTCTAACACCCCTACCTTGCAATTCAGGGCTTGTCAGACATTCTTTTATCAATAGTATCAGAGCGTTTAACTGGAGGACTTGGTCGCATTGAAAGGGTTAATGCAACTCCTGGAGTACTGCAGGCAGGGACGATTCACTACCCAGCAGCATAGCAGACGCAGTTGCTAAGTGACAAATTGCCAGCAGGAACGGACAAGAGACAGAGCGAAAATGAGAGAGAAAGGGAGGGGACGATGAGAGGGAGAGGAATTGATTGGCTCTCTCTTAGGAATTCTTAGCTGCCTCCTGGAGGAAGGTTGCGTTGAGATGGGTGGGAGAGGGGGGGTGGGCTGATGGAAGGGGGAGGGAGGGTAATCGCAGCTGATCATACCTTCACAGAAATGGATGAAAAACAATCTGAGCAAGCGAAAGAGGTAGAGATACCACAGAAATGAGGAGGGGTGTGTGTAAGCTTCCAGCATCGATTGGAGGGGAGGGCTGATGTACTCATCCCTGTGTCTCATATGAAAAATGGTACACCAGTTACAACATGACTCTTAAACATCTTAGGAACAGGGATTACAACATATACGGGAGTAAATGATAAAAGACGGGTTTAAAACACTGCAGTAGATTTAGAAATTCCTCATTAATGCTTTTGCCTGTAGACGATCTCACAACACTAATAAATGACGATTCTCCCTGATGAATCTCTCACCCATGACAGCAACTGAGCTGTGACACTGTTTCATTTTCAAATGACACTAGTATTTGGGTGGAAAGCCTTTTTTTTTTTTTTATCAAATATTTTCCATTCGCTGACTTGCTCTATTCATATGCATAAAAAACATAGAGTAGTTGAGTGAAACAGCATGCGCAGCATTGTGTGAGAAGGTTGCTGTGTGGATGTGAATACATACAGCTAGATAGCACCATTTTTTTTTTTCATATGGGAGACACGCGTGGAGGCTGGAAGAAGTTGTGAATTTGATGTGGTGTGTGTGTGTTCTCTGAATAACTCTGTTGGCCTTATTGGTTTTTATCTAATGTTGCCTTGCTGCTTGTGTGTGTGTATGTGTGTGTGTGTGTGTGTGAGGTTTTATTATCCATTATTGACAGTGAGGGTGTGCTTTAGCCTCCACAGTCATAAACAGCTGAATGCATGCCTGTGGATTCACAACGACCTCAAATTTTTTTCTGCCTTGCACAGTGGTGTTACTCATGTGCTTTTTTTTTTTTTTTTTTGTGGTTTACATTAAAGGTCCCATATTGTATAAAGTAAGATTTCCATGTCTTTTTGTGATTATCAATCAGGTCTAGGTTCTATATTAATACTGTGAAAGTATGAAGTATAGTATGGAGTTCTCAGTCCACAGAGAAATGCACACAGCATGTACACTTCTGGAACTTTGTGATGTCACAACAAAGCAGTCACTGCTTTCGGCCACGCCCCAAATGTCCAACCTTGCAGGATTTGGTTTCTCTGAGTGTTTTCCTCAAATCTGCTTTATTTTTGTTCAATCTCTCAGAAAACACTCAGCCAATCAGAAGAGAGACTCAGAGCCTCTCTTCTGATTGGCTCCATGACCTGTTGTTACTAGTGCTGCAGAAAGAGGCCTGAGAGAGGGGATGTTAAACTACACTGAGATGGTTTTTTTGTAATGAAAACCACAAATATATCTTATATCTAATATAACTATATCTAAGGAAATCAACACTTAAGTAAAACAACAGAAAAGTGTGAAATATAGGACCTTTAAAAAAACATCAGAAACTAACTTCCTGCGTAATAGTCATGATTCTTTGTTTTGCCTCAATCAAACAAAGTAAAGCATTGCTGCTGTTACCAGAGAGGTACAACACGACACTTTCTGTGCAGTAGGAGACGGCAGAACAACAAATATAAAAGGCTCCTAAGAGACTGAATCACTAGTGTGTTACATCAATCTCAGCTCCAGCAAAACAAACATTTATATTTGCATTTCTCTATAGTATCTCCAGGCTGTTTATTCCCTAAGTAATTAAAAGAAATTTGTTTTCTCAACACTGCAGCGCCTCAGTGGATTCCGATACGGTTCACAGTGGTCAGCGTATGTGTAACATATTATGATTCTCAACGTGACCTTCGCTGAACCCAGTGCAGATGCAGATCAAAGCTCTGCCCTGCTCCAGATGAACTCAAGGCCAGTAGTTCAACCTCAGGGCTGTGCATCCAGCACTAAGAGAATATGAAAAAATCAGTTTGATCCATTCACGAATCCAATAGCTGAATCCAAGGCCTGGTTATATTGAAAAGAGATGTGCGAGGGGTGGGTGGACTTAAAGAAAATCAAAGTAGACAGAAAGTGAGAGTCAGCCAGAGACAAGGGAAGGACCCATGATACTGTAGGTGAGAGAGGAAAAGGGTGGGAAGGGGGGACAGTGATACAAAAAGGAAAAAATGGGTAGTAAAAAAAAGAGAGATATTGAGTTCAAAGGTCTCTCTCTCTAGATGCTGGCTATGCTACTGGCCTAGTTGTGTGACACAGTGGATGTTGAATCTTTTGCTTGGAAAGTGACATTGGGGAATTCAATGAAAACTTGCCTCTGTTCTCCTTTTCACTGCACGGAACAAACTGCTGTCTCCCTCCCAGTGCTCCCCCAATCCTCCCATTGCTCAGATACTCCTTTAGTCTCATATGGCAGCACTGCACTTCATTTCTCACTCTCTGTTGTACACACACAGCCGCTCTTTCATTGTCACGAAAAAAAAAGAAAAAACACTAAAATACAAGCATGTACTTCCTTTCCCCCACCAATGTGTGTCTCATGTTTCCTCTGACTGCCTGCATTGTCCTGTGGGAGCCGGGGTGTCTGTTGAGCATACAGACAGACTGTTGTGATGTGAGGCTGTTCTGATTGTTCCAGTGATCACCAGCGTGGAAAGTTAGCCCTTCAAGAATACATTAGTATATAGATTACTGTATTCCTGCATCCCTGTCTTTCCAGTCGATCGGAAGCAGGGCATCCGACATATTTTACTGGAACTGCATTGCTGCAGTCTGAGCAAACCATGGAATGGGTTTATATTAATGATTATATGAAGTGAAAATATTATAGAGGCCAAACACCACAACAAAAGCTGTGTGATGTTAATTCTATGGTCAACTAACTACTACTAACTACTAACAAACTACTATTTGTTTATATTTTCTATAATATTTTTTCCCATTTCTATTGTAAATATTTTATTAAACCTGACCTACATTTATCTTTTTTTTAAGATATTTTTTCTACTTACTATGTTTATCGTTATGCACCAAAACACCACAGCAAATCCCTTTTTTGATTTTTTTTCTCTCGGAAAATATATATTTTTTTAATCTTTTATATATTTTTTCGCTAGCCTTTCAGGGCTTCCGTAGGTCAGCTTTACATTACACAGCAATAACGAGCACTAAAAAGTGATTTTCACCAGGTGATGGTGAATGTATACACTGCCCATGTCATTAAAAAACAGGCACGACTTTACCACTGTGCCTCTCTGAACAAAAGTGGTTGCCTTCCATTTTTTTGTATCAAGCTACATCAACAAAAAAAAAACAAAAAAAACCCAAAACAAAACAAAACAAAAAAACAACTGTGTATAACCAATCATGCTATTTAACGCCGAAACATCAGTGTGTAATCACAGTTTACTTGTGTTCTACACACCGTGCAGATGTTCTGCTGGTCTTGATACTGCTGTTTCTTTTGCTGGTTAAACTTTTAAATGCTATGAAAAATATTGTGTGAGTGTGTGACAGAAGAGAAAGCCGATAAAATAAATCTGGCATTCAATTTAATGCTCCCGTCTCATTGGTGGCAGTGATATCAGAATCTGTGAACAAACCCAATGTTTAAAGGCAAGACAGTAACATGCAGACGTTCACTGAACATCAGCCTCTAACTCATCTGCACTTGCTCTGCTGCTACTTTTGCAACACGCACACAAACTGATTGACCGACTTGGAGTGGCTGTTGTGACTGTAATGGGTATGAGCGTAATAACACAGGCGCCAGTGGTTTTACTTTCTGTCCGAGGTGTTTTCAGTTGAATTGTGGCTGAGTTTTCAGTTGTCAGTGTTAAAAGTAATACAGCAGCATGTGGTTTGTGTCTGTGTCTGCAGGGACTCTTGAGTGGGAAGATCAGAAAATAAATACTCAAAAATAATGTTCAAAATAAAAAAAAAAACATGCAGTACTCCCTGCATGCACTAAGAGAACAACCTTAGCTTCTACATGTACACTGACTGGTGTCCTTGCACACTCAATATTTGACCTATTTTCACCATGCGCTCTCTTTCTTGCAGTGTATCAGATATATCTATCATTTCCCAAGACACCCTAACATCAGGGCTTCCATCTTTGTCTTTGCCCTTCTTTCTGCAGGGTGTTTGGACAGTGTGTGTAATCCCTGAGGAAGGAAAGGGCAAGGATGGTCACCGGTGTTGTCTAGTCTGTAAGATGTCCATGAAGGTAGAACATCATGTCAGGCAGAGCAGAGGGATGAGAGGAGGTGAAGGTGGGATGCCTCGCTGCTTATGCTAACCAATGTGTGGAGTGAAGTGTTGGAAGAGTGAGGATGTGTGTGTGTGTGTATTGCGGTGTGGGGGGGCGGGTCACTTGCACTGATGAGAGGTCAAGACAAGCATCCTTGCCGTACACCAGAGGGATTAGCCAGATTTTTTAAAACCTGAACCACTTTCCACATGCACACTTGCAGTACTGCCAGATGCCACCAAGGGGAGCTCTGAACCTGTGATCGTTTGTTAGCCGCACAGCACACTCACGTCTCCCCAGCCCTCCCTTTTCTCGGTGGAGAGTCCCTATCACCTCACCTAATTCTGTCTGCTTCATTTTATCCTGCACAAAGCTGACAAATTCATAGGTCTTGTGGAGAAAGATGGCGGATATACATATACACAGAGTCACAGAGAGAGAGAGACAGAGAGAGAGAGAGGTTTGTGAGAGCTCACGGGCTTTACTTATTTTGGAGCTTACTGATGCAATGGTAGATATGGATGACGTTAGAGGAGCCACTAAGAACAACAGACAGAGAGTGGATGAGACTTTGGAGGCAAATGGGACTGTACGATAACCTCAGCTGGATTTCAATGCCTGTCTTGCAAGACTGCAGGGTATTTTTAAAGCAAAGATATCACATTGGCTACAACGGGACGAGCAGCAGAAAAACAACACCGTGTCTTTGTGTGGCTGCTCTGTTTAGATTTTCAGTTGTATTTAAAGATTAGATGATGTAATTAACGGTCTAAACTGTGCCAAACAAGATAGGTAGGAGGGACAACAGAAGGATGCTGATGATCTGGACTTATTATGCATGGTCACGCTTAATCTGAAAAAAGGTGCTACTGAATAGAAGAGACATTGATGTTTAGAGTATTTAGATTAAAAAAAAAAAAAAAAACACTAATGCGCATTGGTTGCTATGTGAATATGTTCTGAAACTATACAGCATACAGGGTGTGCACAAAATAGCAAGCAGATATACATTATAATCCAAATTGCAACAAAGGCTTTGCTTAGCTTGTTGTGGTCAAGTTTTGTAAGACTGTCATGAAAGTGTAACTCTGGCCATCTTTGGAAGCTGTAGTATGTAATGTCTTTGTACTGGAAAGCATAGCATGGAGGTATTATATAAGAGAATAATGACATTGTTCTTCTTTTTCCATTTAAAACCTTCAGTACTATACACATTTTATTGCTTATATGAATTATTTCAGTTTCTTGAGGTATTCCTGATTATTAAGCTATAACATTTCTTTAGTTCAAGATTAGTGATGATATAATGTAAAACAAAATGAAAAAAAAGTGTTAAAATTATATCCATGGATTTTTGTAAGGATATGTGGCCTTATGAGTTCAACTTCACATTTGTGAATCTCAAATAGTAAATGTAAATGCTCATGTGTTCCACGAGACCTCAAAGCACTCAAGTGCTCATCGATCAGCTGGATATCAGTCGTATCAATGCAATGTAAACAAAGGGTCAGAGGTGGTCAATGACATCGATGCCTCGCTCCTTGTGTCTCTCGGTGTTGATGGTCCATTGTAAATCTAGAGAGCTCTTTAACATGTAGACTTCCTGTTTGGTCAATCAGGGTAATCCGCCGGGGATTCGCTCTGCAAGTTAATGGAGATCGCCTGGACGGCATGGCGAGTGCAGGCATATGATATCTGCATGAAGTTCAGTCGAAGATTTTCAGAGCTCTTGTTTTTTTTTATCTTTAGGAAAACTCTGTCTAGAAGGTAGATAAGAGTTCCACATTTATTTTCAACACTAGCATAGATGTTTTTAGTTTTTTTCCCCCAAGAACTTCAAGAATAAATAGAAACAACCTTAACATGACTAGATGTGCTTGTTGGTTTCAATAAGCAAATATGACATGAAATTAATAAACTTGGGATGAGGGAGTTTTAAAATGCCAAATAAGGTTATGCTCAGTACATAAACAAGACACATTATAGATACTGAAGTGTTCAAACTATATTAAATAATGTGGCGGAGGTAACATTTAGTAACTGAGAGTTCTGTACTGCTCGAATTTGACTAACATTTTATTTTCCCATCAAAATCCTTGCAGTTATAGTGCATCTTACTGTAGTGATGGCGGACTGACCAAAGATCAGATTTATCAGGTTCTTTCCCTGAGCCACTGGAATCAGGCAGCAACAACAAATTTATCAGTTGTCAAATTAATCTTTCTTTCTTTCTTGTGGTGCATGTGCAAATACACAGCCTAAGTTTAGATAAGACTTGGCAGAGGGAGACCATTTGTTCTATGGTTTTTACATATCCTCTTTACATAGTCTCCTCATCCTCGCTCGTCCTCATCATCATCTGCCTCTACTGTTTATAGCCTACTCTCAAAACACTCAACCCAGCCAACCATGAGAGCCATGACAGTGGAAGAGCCGTCCACGGGACTCGAGACGAACAAAACTGGTCGGTGACAGGAAGCTCGCTTGCTGAAATGCTGACACCGGCAGGTTTTCAGCTGATCCCATAAGCCATTGTAATGTTTAAGTGCATCGAGAAGATCCTGCTCACGAAGAAAGGCTGCGGCTTATAGATAGACTTGTGCTTTTGTGTATCTAAACTGTTATTTAAGAACATAATGCATGCTATAAATAATGAATGAGGAGACATAGTATTGAGAGAGTGGCTCAGTAGCAGTATTACTCAAGTACAGTAGGCTACTCGCTTGCCAAATGTTATCATGAGGTTATCACAGTTCTCAGCAGGTTTGAGTCATCAACTGATCTCACGAGCTATTGTGTTGTTTTATGAGTCTGCTCATGATAACCTGTACAAATTAACAACGGAAAAGTAGTATTTGATGCAAAAGTCACGGCAGTCATGTAATTTTCTGTCTGCAGACTGTTATTTATGAATGAACTATATTCATGCCACAAACAGGCTGTAGGCAGAGGAGCGTGTCTTGGTTACTCAGTACTATCTTGCAGAGTGTAATGCTGCGCCATAGCGACCGTAAAATCGACCAATCCCACAAGCCACTGCAATGAGCGTACCGTGACTTGTATGCTACTCAGTTGCCGAATCGGTTCTCACGGTCCTCGGCAGGTTTGAGTTGTCGGCCGATCCCATGAGCCATTGCGATGTTTTATAAATGACAGCGTAGAGCTGACTTTGCCAGTAAAGCAGTGCAGTGTACACACCGGCAGCATTTTATACACAAGTCATCAACTTAGTTATGTGACCCTATGACAGACGGATGATTTGTAATATATAGAGTTCACTTTATTTGTGTAGCACATTTTAAAAAACAACAGGAGTTGTACCAGAGTGCTTGAGGCTTGGCGAGTTGGAGGACCACATGAACTCTATGCAAATCACTGACCGGATCGATAACCGGACGAGCAAACTAGACTGATGGGAACATGGATGGGTAGATGGACGGACGGACACTAAGAGAGACAGACGGACAGGCAGTTTAGCATGTGTATGTGCTCGTGTTACTCATTTGCCTAATGGTCATTATGGTGCAGTTGGTGGTAGGTGGATTGGCTCATGCTGTAAATCTTTAAAATCGTGTTGGCTTCCCAAACTCATTAAGCTAGTCTCACTCTGCTGGTCACACATAGTTCTACAGCATAACATATTTGACCCCGACAGTGTGTGTGTGTGTGTGTGTGTGTCTGAGATAGTGCATCTGTGAGTGTGTGATCATTTGCCCTTATCAAAGCACGGCATATGCTAATAAAACATCAGTTTCACAAATCTTGGACCATTTCCATGTCTAAGTTACCACAGTGAAATATATAATAATATTATTGCAATATGACAGAAATTGCAGAGTCTGGTTGGCATGGAAATTTCCCCCTATAATTTAGCAGCACTTAGTCCACATTAAGAATCACTTTGCTCTCAGGTTTTCTTTTTTTTTTTTTTTTTGCGTGGGGAGGAATTTCTTCAGTGTCTGAAAGTACAGGAGTTTGATACTATTGGTTGTTTTTCTTTCTTTATTCAAACTTTCAAGGGACGATTTTGCAGACGCACACAAAGAAGCTGATGTACCGACTTTGTGTTAATGCATTCCCTTCAGGCTTTTTTTGCATTCGTGGCTGCTTGCGATGCCCATTATTAGGTCTGACAAGACATTCATTCCAATTACAATTACCAAAAAAAAAAAATGTGAAGAAGTAAGCACGGCAAGTGTAAGTGAAATTGATTGTATCTCACTGCTGGTATCTGCAACTGCCGATTGATGACCTGGTGCATTCAGAGAGTGGCGCGTGTACTGTGGTGCATGTGTATAGATGGAACATGCACAGACACGCACGTGCACATAGGCATTGGAGTTGCAGGTGCTCTTTTGTTTTGCATTAGCTTTCGATTAAAGATTTGTAAAGATGTGTTTGGTAATTTGTTCAGAAAGGGTTTAAGTGCATTGTCACCATTGATAAATTAAGGTGCATTCTATTTGTGTAGCCAAGTACATTATGTGCATATATACTAAGCAGAGCACTTTCTTCACTTGTTCATTAATAACAGCACAAAACAATGTACATGGTAACACCTAAATATGCATCATTGTAATTGCCTTCCTTATAACATATGTTAACTAAATTCTAACTATAAGTGGGATTATAGTCTCATTATCACTGGGGCTGTGATCCCTTTTCACCTTTTGCCTTATAATGACATTTGAATATGAAGGTGAGATGGATCTTTGGTCATTTGAGAAATAAATATGAAGCCAAGAATGAAAGAAACAAACTGCTTCAGCCTTCTTTTCAACAGTCCAACCTGGAAAAAAAGAAACAAATTTGTTAATCTGGGAATTAACCAACAGGAGAGGAGAGAAGGAAGGTGGGACACTCCCTGTGCGGTCCACGTGCAGAGAGACAAGACAAATAAAACAGCAGAGGGTGAGTGGCAGACAGAGGCACCACTCCGAATGTGGTGGCCCTGGTGTGGGCGGGCAGTGTTTACCTGGCGCAGGTTGCGGGTGACGCGCACATCATGCCAGGCGTTGTCGTTGAACTTGCCGTTCACGGGCTCCACCAGGGCTTCGAAAGCCCCCGAGCCCAGGTTGATGACGAGCCAAACCGCGCCGCTCTTCAAGGAAAGGTTAACGTAGTCGGCCGACTTCCCGGTGTGCAGCATGAGGCCGTTGCGTTGCAGCGTGCGGAAAGAAAGCGTGATCTCGTCGGTGCTGCTCTGGATGGGCGTCAGCGACAGGTCGTAGCAGAAGAACTCGTTGCCCTTGAAGGTGGCCACTGACTCTTCCTTACCTGGAGAAGCAAGAAGGGAGAAAGAAAAGGAAAGCTAAGTAAAAAAAAAAAACAAAAAAAAAACCAACTATACAAATGCAGGATTAAACGGTATTATGGTTTGTGAACATAACTCTGAGTCACAGTATATGATTAGTACACTCCAACTTCTTTGACTATTGGATTAACTGACTAAAAGAATTCCTAGTCATGAATGTGTTTGCTTGTTATTAGTTTATTTGGATGTTTTCGCTTCACTGTGCAGAATTGTGTTTGCATAGATTGTTTTCACACCAATCTCCTGAAGAGTAAAACATTCTCTCTGCTCTCCTTGAATCTCAGTTTAACACAAGTGCATCCCATGACACTATGACATCACATCATGGTCTGATATGCAGTGTACACAAATGAGATGTAGAAACTCCAGAGCACATACACTAAGACATAAACGTTTCGTGAAATATAGACACACCTTTTGTCCAGCAGTTAAAGCTTTGACCTGAACTATATTTGCACATTGTTACTACTGATTTTTTTAAAGGGGCTATTTGTAAGTTTCCTTTGCCACATATTGTGTTTTCCTGCCAGGAGCGAGGGGTGGTGATTATCGCTTGACAAGAGCCTCGGCCGTTGTTGTGTTTACAAGACAAGAGGTTATAATACACCCTCTGAGCAGCTCTACATCTTCAGGGCAGACTGGAGACTACAGTGAGCTGCTATCACTAGGGATAGCTGGTTAGCAGGCTAACATCAGTAGAAGAAAAGAGGTGATAGAGATGAGAGTTAATTTTGGCATTGCTTTCCACCGCTGGAGGCAGCTATTGGCAGATGAAGACATGCAACATGTGTTCCAGACTGGTAAGTAAACAGCTGTTAATGCTAGCTAGCAACAGCAAAACTTATATATAGGTCCTTTAAATGATACAGAAGGAGTAGTTACGCTTTAGTTGATTTGCCTTCTTCATTGCTCTAATGCAAACAAGTGTGTTTTGATCATGTGAACTTCATGGGGCAAAAATAATATTTGTAAATAAATAAGTTCATAATAATCTAAAATATACATATAAACAACCTTCAATATAAAGAGATGCATCCAGAGAGTGTCTCAGGTAAAGAAAAATGACTTCCATCAGAGCAAAGCAAACAGCTGCGATAGAATTAGGAAGTTGTCTTTGAATCAGTGAGACCCAGAGAAAATAGCACAAGACCAGACAAAGTGGATTAAAGGAGCAACTCAAAAAGAAGCCAAACAGAAAGGGAGGAAAAGGTGCTGACAGCATTGCTGTCTGCAGCACACGGCCACCTTCCACTGCAGTGAGCTTCATTCACACACTGGCAGTCAAAACAGCCAGTTTGTACAATAGACACATGTCAAACAGCAGCCCTAACAGCAGCAGGGGAGGACACAGTGTGCATCTGTCAGGAACTGAACAAACAACTGCCGCTGTCACAACAGAAAGCACCACTGCAACAACATTCACAACAGTGATGCCTCAGTCAAATCGTGGACAATGAAACCAGTGAGCATGGAAATGATTAACATTTATCTAGTTCTCGATTCTCTTTTCTCTGACAATGATCGTATACAGCATTTTATTCGCTCTTTAATACTGTTATGTTTTTATTCTTAAGAACATATCCTGTCTTTCCCCATGTATCACGTTACTTTTTGCTCCAGTGATGACTTCATTTCCCTTTAGCATCAAGGCAAGGCGAGTTTATTTATATAGCACATTTCATACACAGAGGCAATTCAAAGTACTTTGAATAAAAATAGATTAAAAAAAACAGAGCATAGAAGTATAAAATGCATAAAAATAATAAAAACAATAAAATACAGAAAAAGTCACAGTGCGTTTAAAAGTCAGAGTGGAATTTTTAGCAGCAATTAAAAGCAGAGGTGAACATAAATGTCAGAGTTGCGACAAATCTAAGTGATGAATAAGATGAATAAGCGAATGCATCACCTTGTTTTGTTTTAATCCAAGGAACACTTATCAGACTGGTCCCTGACGACCTAAGAGGGCCCACAGGGTTCACAGTGTGGAGGCAAGTCAGAGATCTACTGACTGATTTAGAGAGAAGTAATATTTTGAGGTCAGTTCTTTGAGACACTGGTAGTTAATGCAGAGTTCTGAGACCTGGAGTAATGTGTTCAGGTTTCTTGGTCTAGCAGCAGCATTCTGGATGAGCTGTAGCTGTCTGGTTTTTTTTTTTGTTTGTTTTTTCTAAGGGGGGGGCTGAGAAAAGACTATTACAGTTGTCCAACTTACTCGCAATGAAAGCAAAAATGAGTTTTTCTAGAACTTGTTTTGACATGTATCGATCAACTTTTTGTAATATTTTTGAGATGATTTAGTACAATTTGTAAAGGGCTTGATGTTTGAGTTACAATTTAAAGTTTAAAAAGAAAGAAAATCAAGATGTGCACCAACTTTCAGCCTTCCTTCTTTAGCACCAAAGACAGTTATCTCCGTTTTGTCTTTGTTCAGAGGACATTTTGGCACATCCACTCATTAACTTGGTCGCAGTGAGTCAATACAAGCATAGCCACTTGTTGCAGTACTATGAGTATTGTCCACTTCGCTGTGGTAAGCAATTAGTGGGAGCATATAAATTAATAGGAGAGGTCCCAGAATTTAACCCTGGTGTACTCCACGTCATGCTAGCTATGCAATTGTATGCTAGCATGTCTAATGTTTTGATTTTTATCCCTAAATAAAGATGCAAACCCATTGCATTTATCAGCTGAAAGGAGTTCAGAGCCTGTTTGTGCTTCACTGCTGCAATACTCAGGCCAGTAAGCAGCTGAGTGCCGTGGTAATCTCAGGGCTGAGCATCCCAGCAGTATTTGTCGGGCATGGTTTCGGTGCTAATGTTAACTTAGCGTTTGGACTCCATGGTAATGTTATATTTTTCACACAGTCCTCCAAATTTTTATTTTTGTTTCCAATACAGCGATGTTCTGTACATGTCCATGACAATCTCTGCACTGTGACATATTTGTGGTGATGAGGTACGGTTAAAGGGAAGCAGAAAGAGAGGAGCATGCAGGCAGCAGAGCAACAGCAGCAGCAGCCCTCCTCAGTCAGACATCTTGAATTAGGAACAAAGATGTCTGTGAAACTCTGTTTCATCTTAACGTAGGTATCATGACAATAAGAAAGGCTGATCCCAGACAGAATATTATAAATTCTAAGATGCGTGCCACAAATCAGCTAAAGAAAAAGCACTCAACTCCATCAATAACATCAAGATCTCTCAACTCTCAAATAACTCTTCCCCGCTCAGCAGTGATACAAATTCAACCGGTTCCTCGACATGAACTATGATCTGAAGTGACACTCCACTTCCTGTGTTCGTTTGCCCCTGCCCACCTCTGTTTCCCTGGGGAGGTCAGATTGAAGAATCAGCCTCAGGTAATGAGGTTTAGGGCTGAAACACGAGGAAGAGGGGGCAAACTCAAATCGCCAAGAGGCCCCCCGTACGGGTGGATCATCAGATCTAGTTTATCCTGAAGTTCCATTACAGCAAAATCACTCCAAGACCTCGGTGCATTTCCCCGGGGGGAGAGAGGCTGGGGCTGGCCAGAGGGGGTGGTCCTTTGGCAGACAGATTGAAAGCCAGATCTTGTGAGCAAGAGGAGCAATCTCAGGCGAGTGGAGATGGATAATGGTGTGTCGATATGATAGCTGTGCACTGTGCACTGAGATATGACCATGGACTAATCAATGTGTGTATGTTACACAAGTTAATTATCCATTTTCATTAACACCTAGTTATGGAATAACTGCTGCAGGGAAAAAAAAAAGGAAAGAAGGCTTTAGTGAGCAGCAGAGAGCAAAACGCTGCATTAAGTGACATGCTAACCGCTATGCTTCTGTAGCATTATGATAGAGCTCACTCTGAGAGGCAGCAACACAGCAACATAATATGGGTGCATACACTCACATAAAAGAAAACATTTTATGTGCAGTGGGGGAAAAAAAAAACAAAAAAAAAAAACGTGGAAGTGAGCGACGAATGGCATTCAGACAGAGGCAGCTACTTAAAAGAGCATTTTGGGTAAAATCGAAATTTGGAGCAATCTCAACTGAAGTGTAAATTGTCATCGGAAAAAAAAAAGGCATCAAAGGAGAGAGAAAAAGATGGAGGGGAAAAATGACACGGAGGAGGAGAAAAAAAAGCAAATCCCCCAAGAGCAGCCTCTTGGCGGTGCCTGCCTTGCTGATGTTGGAAGAATAAAAGTGTGGCAAATGGACCACAGCAACCATTTTCAATTATGTATTAAGTTGGACCCCCTCCCAAAGTATGGGCTGTTAACGGTAAGCAACAAACAGCTTGTGATTGCTTCCACGAGCTCAGCGAGATTGAGCCGAATGCAGCGGGAGAGACACGAGCTGCAAACAAAAAACTTTCTTTTGTTTATGTGTGTTTAATGAACAGAAGGCTGAGAGGAGGAGATAAAGCCGGAGAGGATCAGGGAGTGAGAGGAGAGGACAGGGACTGACTGTTGCACCAGTCGGTCTGGTCACAGTGCCAAAAAAGCCCTATGGTAAATTATTCTCATATTAACACAATCACATGTTTTGTTCTTGACTATAAAGGCAGAGGTAGGATAGAACACAATTGCCAAGCCAGTAATACGCTATTGTGTTATCCAAAAATGTACGCTCATCCATCTCATATTGTAAGTTGGGTTATATCTCATGTATGCTCTAGGAAGCCGGCGATCCTCCGACACACTGCCGAGCACTAGAAAAGCCCTCCTTCCAGTTTCCCAGAAGGGAAAAGCAGACCACTTCAGCCTTGGCTTTCAAGACACAAAAACTAACACAGCGAATGACTCTTTTCTTTCCTTCACTGAGACCACTTCAGCTCCTGTGAATATGTGCTTGTCGCTATACATCTGCTTCTCCTTTTTACATCTACTGTACATCTCTATCTCATCCTGTCACTCCCTCGGCACCACTCTTACCATTACATGCACACACACACACACACACTTGGAGGATACACTTTTCACTCAGATCAAATCTCTCTCTCTGTAAAGCCCAAGAGCCGCATGCCGTAGCCAGAGGTAAGACAAGACGCGGAGACTGAAGTGCTGTCAAGGTCTCAATTAACCTCACACAAGGCCCTGACTACATTAAAGGAATGACTCATTTGAAACTTAGCCACCCATAATAATGTCTTTATTATTAATTAAATGTTGAGTTCCTCTGGTGTTTGATTTCATTGCGCTGAGTGAATGGACTTTTAGTGCTGGGTATTTTTAGGGGTCAGAAATGATACTCCCTGCATGTATAAGCAGATGCAATGAGGAAAGTCAGTGTTTATCAACTGCCCACATGTATCCACTGGCCTCCAGTGGTCTTTTCATGGTACTCACACTTCAGGCTTCTATGTGTCAAATTCAAAGGCTTCAAATTGGCTTCAAATATTTACCTAACAAGAACAAAGATAAATGAAGGCTGAAAGACTCTGAATGATTTTGATGATTAAATCATTTTATTCTTTAGAGAGCTTGCAGGCAGGGATAGATGCACCACTTTTCTGCCTTAATAAGGAATGTAACATTTGAAATGATTTGCTAAATTGGTTTGGGTTGCACTCTAAACTTAATTTCTACCAGCCATAATGTACCCCAGTTTTCTGGGGTTCTAGTTTTTTTTTTGTTAAATATTATTTTATAAAGCTGGAAAGTGGACCTGTTTTGATTGTGTACTTTTATTCTGTTTCTTCAAACACTGGCCTTGGCTTAAGATGCTCGGAATAAAAAATAAAAAAAATCGTGAACTAATCATTCTCAACCAGTTTCCTAAATTCTACTGAGTAAACACAACTGTTCACTTAAGTCACTTGTTTTACTTAAAGGTCACATATTGTGTGAAGTGAAATTTCCACGTTTTATTATTATTATTATTATTATTATTTATTATAAAACAGGTCTGGGTTCTTAATACTGTGACAATATCAAAGTGCTCAGTCCACAGAGAAATGCACAGAGCCTGTGTTCAGAAACTGAGCTTTAAAAAACTTCTGTAACTTTGTGATGTCACAACAAAACAGTCACTGCGCTCTTAGCCATACCCCAAGCCAGGCACACTCAGATCCACTGTTCAACCTTGTAGGATTTAGTTTCTCTGGATGTTTACCTGAAATCTGCTATATTTTATTGGATCACTCAGCAAACAGTAGCCAATTAGAAGAGAGCTTCTTCTGATTAGCTCACTGACCTGTTGTTACTAGAACTGTAGAGAGGATCCAGAGAGAGTAGATGTAAAAATATGTTAAGATGGTTTATCTTATGGATAGCTACACTTCAAATAAAACTCCAGAAAAGTATAAAATATGGGACCTTTAAGTTGTTAAAACTTAGAAAAATAAAGTTAATTTTATTCACCATTTCCAAGTTCATCAAATGAATTAAACACAACTAAATGTTAACTTAATAAGTAGATATAAAGTAAACATAACTAAAGACTAACAGTAATATTTATTTATCTTTTTCAAGGCAATTGTTTGGCTAGATATTTTTTTAAAGTAAGATCAACTTCATCTCATAATCAGATTTTACAGTTTGAAGGTTTATGCATCCGCACAGTGGCACCATGAGCACAGGTCTTTCTGAAATATCTGAAAAGCAAACCCACAGACCCCTGCCAGCTCTTGAAGTGCTACTCTCTTTTTTTTCTCCTCTGGAAGAAAAAAAATTACGTTTCAACCCAGAAATGGGAAAAATATTGCACCACTTTAGTTTAGAATTCACTTTTTCTTTTCTCCCCTCAGCCTTTCTAATTTACCCAAAAATGATTCAATAGCCCCAACCGCCACTGCAACCTTGGTCACAATCACACCACCCGCAGTATAGGCAATTTGCTGCAGTTTTGGTTTCAGGCAGTCTAGCCCCAGACACCGTTGGCCTCCAGTGTTCTTGAGGGGGCGCTTCATTTCTGTGAGCTACACAGTGAGGGGGAGGACGGCCGGAGGAAGAGGGTGGAATTCCAACCTGCGAAGAATCAATGCCACTGACTTGGACAATCACACACTCCAGCCCACTCGCACATTCTGTACCCACATAGCTCTGACAATCCTGCTATAGCTTCACTTGAGAGCCACAAGCAAGTATTAGCAAATACATATGCAAATGTAGCTTTGCTGCAACAACAATGAATTGTGATTTATGCATATTTATGACAAATATCCCCACTCTGGAAAAAGACACAGTATCATAAATGATGATAAAACATCATAAGAACATGAATACAATCTGTGTTTGTCAGCGCTGCCCTGAAAGTGCCATTTTAAGCTAGTCTTTGGTGGATATTACAGTAATGAAAGTGCAGTGCAGCATGTGTTATTAAACTGGTTCAGCTCAGACTGAGAGAGAGAGAGAGAGAAACAGGTTTAATAAGATGAGCTGCATGAATAGCTCCATCCAAACTTGTGTGGTGCATTAGTCAACGCATAATGAACCTTAACATACTGCTCTTTGGCCGATTGAATTACATATTGGGAGCAATTAGGTAGTTTTAGGGGAAAAAGAAAAGGAAGAATGCAGCGACACAAGCGTATGCATCTGTGGAGGTACGTGAGAAAACATCCCAAATGTAGAGACGGCTGCATGCTGGCAAATCCGCTCGTCACATCACATTACCTCGCTGTTCTTACACAAACACACACACACACACACACACACACACACGTTCACATGTGCATATACAGTCACCGTCTATTAGTTTTGCGACGAGTGCCATCCACCCCGCCGAGATGGTATCCGACGGCTTTGGAGAAACGATTCAACAGTGAGATGAGAGAGCAGTGGGGAATGTAAGGGGCATATGAAAGCTTTGATGCTGCTTCATGAATCAAACAGGCCTGCTGGGTCCACAGACAGAGGCTAGTGTCCTGCGCCAGCTCCAAGGCACAAGCGAGAGCCTGTGAACTGCTGTGAACATTTGTTTGCTTATTAATCGTGTGGCTGGTGTTGAAGAACTTGTGCACACACACACACACACACACACACACACACACGCGCGCGGCTGCAAAAAAAACAACACATAAACACCACCATCGATGATTATGTGCAGTAAAATGAACACATTTGCCTGACTCCTTGGCAATGATAAAGAACTATAGCACATGCAGTAGGCTCCAAACAGAGCTGAAGGTGGAATGATTGATCGACTGCGCGGATCCTTGTGGCCCCACCCTGCTTTATTTTACCTTCTTTCTCTCCCTCACTCATAACTCTGAACTGTCAGCTGTCCCTAACAAAATCACATGCGGTATTTTGAGCCTGGGCAAAAGCCAGTGAATGATTCTCACTGGCAAACGTCAGACTCTCAAAACCCGCTGCTTACTGGCACTGAGTGGTGCATCATGGGACTATGGCAGTTCAGTTCAGCTTTATGTTAAACTTAGTCTAAATACACATAAGCACAGTTCAGATCATTCTGGGATGGACTGGGTTTGAACTGATCATTAAATTGATAATTGATTTATCTGTTATAGACCCAACAGCGCCTAAGGGCCAGATGCATAAAACTATTGTGTGGATTCATGATCACTGAGAAACAAGGCGCATGTGCATTAGCCTCATTTCCGCTCCCACAGTGAGCCATAAATGGATGAAGACACTCCCTCAATCCATCAGTTTGCAGACAAAAAAAGAAAAAAACACCGTCTGTGCCACAAGTTATCAGGCATGGCACAGAAAAGAAAGACAAGACAAGTGCCAATTCACCAGTAGCTGGTCGGTTACAAACAGGAGCTCATCAGTAGGCTTTACTTTACGACAATAACTACGAACTGTAAAGTCTTGTTTTACACGTCGCAACTAGAGACGTCTCAGTTAGGCTGCCAGGCAGGCGTCCAAAATTGTGATTAAATATCAAAATAGCATGGAAACAGTTTACAGAATGCCTCACAATAAATAATGAGGATATAATATGAAACAGCTGAGCACACAAACACAATTATTTCTGTTTTTAACTGTCAAATTCTTTTTGCTGTGTAAACAGCACAACTTGGCTTATTTTGCCTTATGTTAAATTCCATGTCTCCTCTTTATTTTCACTTCACTCTATCTAACTTGGCTCACTCTAAAAAAAAGTGACTCTGTCTTTTTTCTCCTGACCTGAGCCTCTCGTCCAGTTCTTAACAGCCGCCCTCGCCGAAAAACCAACTTTACACTGGTGTTGAAGTTTGAGTAATACATGTAAACTTTTTTACAACTCATCAGATGTCATAAGACTAGTAATGGTTTGAGATCATGTATTTGACTGACCAGTGCAGTGCATCACCAGACGATGCCACACTGAACCGCAGCAAAAGTTTTTTTGAGTTTTGTTTTTTTTTACCCTCAGTGCCCTGATCGCTGCTGCCCCAACAATCACTGACATTAATGAGCACCAGCTTCCCATAGCCATGTTAAGACATTAGACAGACACACACACACACACACACACACACACACACACACACACACACACACACACACATATAATCTTGAAAAAGACACCTGCTGCTGATCTTGAACAATGCATGTTTTTCATGAAATGTATCGCATCATTAAATTTGCAGTGGTCATTGAACTGATGTTTTGATGTATAACTCGGCAATTCTCCATTACAGGTGACTATTTTCCCCCCATGTCCAGCTCTGACCTGTGACCTATCTATTTCGCTGTAATGGTCATTTGTGGATACCGTAATGGAATAGACCTCTGCCTCCAGTTTCTTGAGGAGCTCCCATCACCATCGCTCTCGTGTCTCTGCACAGCTGGTGATTACTGTATGTATCGATCCATGGACTGATTGCGATCCTGTAATGAAGGAGCTATAATTTGCTGTCTGTCCAGCTCATTTGCTAGAGGCCAAAGTTCTTTGTTCTCACTGACGATCCCCCCCCCACCCCCTTCCACGCTCACTCCCCACATACACTGCATGTTGAGCCATAGTGAATGTGCTATCACACCATTCACAGTGTTTCTTTTGTTCTCCACAAAAAAAGAGTGTCAATATGGAATGAGCCTGTCTGCAGTGAGACACTGTCCGAGAATGAGAGTCACTCAAGTTGTCTCCATCACCTTTTTTTTTTTTTTTTTTACTTCTTGAACCTTACAGACAAATAATATTCACCAGCCTCACATTTCCAGGAAATGATACAGGTGGATAAAGAGCTAAAGAGTCAGAGACAGTATTTCTATCATATGAGGATAAAAATGTAGTGTATCACTGTGTGGTGGTACCTCTATATCTAAAATAGCCCAACTGAAGCAAATCACATCTGGAAAAAAATGATCTATTGCCTCAAATAAGCTTTTTCTTTTTTTTGTCCATGGACTTTATTCAAACCCACGACAAAGTGAGCTAAGGGCACTGGCAGAAGACACTTGATTAGATTCTTTTTTTTTTTTTTTTTCGCTCCTCCACCTTTAAACGTAGCTGCAGGTCGCATTTTAAGAGCGCACGGTTCCTTTTAATTTAATCCCTTATGCCATTGCTTTGATTAACAGCATTTGAAGGACGCGGCAGAAGCGTGTAGGTAGCGAAGTAGGAAAAAAAAAAAAAAAAGAAAGAAAATCTTTACATAGTAAGAAAGTAAGAAAAGAATCCAGCATGACGTGCGTATTAAGTCTGTTCTCCAGTGATAGACTGGTAGTGTAAATTGGGTCACACAACCCTGACATGATACTGAGAACAGGGTGCGTCTCCAGTCGGGCTGTGTCAGCACAGTGCGGTAAAGAGCAAGGTGGCACTTTGGTTTGACCCCGTTGACTCCGTCACTCAACTGTCACCTCCACGGCTTTATATCTAGAATATCTCTGTTTCCTCTTCTTCCTGTGGATAATTTGAGGTAGTAAAAGATAAGACCTAATGGGGACAAAGCAGTTGCATTTAATTGTCTGTTGCCTTGGAAACAATCCATTTTGTAACCGACATATCAGACACTGACTCTGCTCCGACTCTTTCCCTGGCTCTCTCTGATTTGCACTTTTACTTTACCCTCGTTCGTTTTCTTTTTTCCCTCGGTCATTTATTTGCTCTCCCACTGTGGGTGTCTGGGAGATGACTATTATCACAGCGGAGGGCTGTTCAGTCACTGGGTTCAGCTGGGACACAAAGAAAATGTCAAGTAAACTGACACTAACGATAGGCTCGCGTGCTCCTGAGTGGCAGGCTTCTAAGCTAACGGGTGGAGGGGGGAAGGCTGACTGCAAGGCAGACGAAGTACATAATAAGCCCTATTAACTTCAGCGAGAACATGGCCTTCACTTGAGCAATGTGAGCCCCTGGGTAGGAGATGAGTGGCTGGCTCCACCTTTTATTAATTTTATTAATTCATCTTTATTAATAGCCCGGTTCATCACTTTTTTGTGTCCCCTGTAAACACTTGCATTGTTGTCTGTGCTATACACTTTCAGCGTGTTTCTGTATTTGCTTGTGTTGTATTTGCAGCACGTGATGAAGATTTTTTCCGAATTTGCTTGTTTTTTTGTTTTTTTTGTGACTGTGCATGTGTTTTGTTAAGCTGCAGTGTACTGAGCTATCAGGGTCACCGTAGTTAGCACCTGTCAAGTTTTGTTTTTTTTTTCCCAATGGCACCAGTGAGCATGGGTTGGGCTCATTCACTCTATACTGAGCAGTGATGACAATAACACACATGACACTAAAAAAACTGCATATTCGCACAAAGACACTTTTAAAAACAGCGATCACACCACCTCAGGGTCTGTAAGTATCATATACGGAAGTCCTGAAAGTCGTTTTACGTTGCATTACTGACAGCCTAAAGACAAACTCACATCAGATTTAATGAAATGCGCACTCTTGCACAGTTTATCACAAATTGTCAGTTTGTCACTCCCAATAAAGCAGAGAGAAAATGAAAGACAATGAGGTATTATTTTTGTATGGGTGCCTGATGTTGTTTTATATGTGGGTTTTTTTAATTGCATGAAAATTCTTGGCAAAGTGCCTGAAGACTTATCCACTGTAAACTGCTTTATTTAATACCTTAGTGTCATTGCCGGCAGTAGTAGTGTAGCAGTTCAGTGTGTGTGTGTGTGTGTGTGTGTGTGTGTGTGTGCACGCCCATCATTACATTGAAGGCAATGTGTGTTGCAGCAATGAGTTGGCCTCTTCTTTGAAAAAAGCTAAACAAAACATCACTGAAGACAAACAGAGAAAGTGTGATTTCTTCAGGGAGAAGCTTAGTTATTGAAGATCTGTATATGACAAGACAAGAGAACCATCCTGTTTTTACTCCCCGCCAGCGATGCCTCTGACATTCTGACACCGCAGAGACAACGGTTCATTTCCGATTAGCGGTGCCTCTGATATGGAATAGCAACAGACACAGTCGCCTATATGGGAAGCAGGTGAGTTTTTACATTCTTGTCGCTGAAACTTTGAGCTCCTATAGCAATTAGACAGGGTATCTGTGGGGAGCCAAGATGGCGAGCGTTGAGGGTTAGAAGTGTCCATTATTTCACACTCAACTTTTTTTTTGAGTGCAGGGTACTTGTAGTGCACTACATGTTGCCATGGTTATTAAATACAAACACACTTGTGCACTCAAAGCAGTGAGTGTGAGTATGGAAGCACACAAATTGAGACACAGCCCAGGTATCAAGGAGGTTATGTGACCGGAGCCCCCCTCCAGCAGTAACAAGGAGTAGTTACAGGGACTATAGCACATAGAAAATTACAAACTGGGTTAAAACTGAAATAACACAAATTCTAGTAACGAAGAGACTACACCAGGTATGACTGACAGTTCAGGAGGAAACACAAACAACAACAACAAAAAAAAAAAAAAAATCACTCAGAATCAACAACCTTACTTCAGGTTAAATTTGAGTAAATGCCAATGTCGAGAGAGGCAGTGCGTAATCCAGCATGTTGAGCCACTAATAAGACATTCAGCCCGCTGAGGACGAGTTTTAATGAGCGAAACTTGTTGCTAAAGGCGTTTGACCTCTCGAACCTGGCATTGAGAAACTGTGTAACTGCCCACATCGGAACCGGAAAACATGGCTCTTTTGCAGACAAGCAGGGACTTCAGCATGAGGCAGGGAAAGGGGAATTTTGGTATTGTGTATCTGACAACTTTTAAACTATTAAACAAATAAGGGCGACAAGTCAAAACTGCACTGCAACAAGTACTAGGGGCATCTGGCAAACCTTTGGGCACCAGCAACTTGTTCCCCTTTGTTAAGCCAACAGAATCCTAATGAAGCCCATAACTAAAACTCTAACTGTTGGAACGACTCAGTGAGCGTGGACGGAAATAAAACACACAATGCATGTCGGCAGCCAAGCCAAACTTTCTGTCGTAAGCAATCAATGCTTCCACCGACATTTGAAGGTGAATGTAACTCAACGACCAACCGACTGGGCGACAAAGTGCAAGATCTAGAATGGGAATTTAATTTGCGGCTGTATTGGAAACCCTTTAGCTAAATGCTAACCTTTCCCTCCGGAGGCTTGTCAGTGATGGATGTGGCAACATGAATCAGCCCATATGGCGTGTGAGTGAGACAGAAGCACTGCGCCCGGGAGAACTGCTTCCCGATATCAGATTAAAGAAGAGTAAATAGCACTGTTGCTTCTGTCTGGTCAAAACAAAAGAGTTAAGAGAAGATTACGAGAAAAAAAATTGAGTTCCTCCAAGGTCAAATTCCAGAGTATCGGTTTCAAATATTGATGAATAAGGCTATCGATATCAGGATCAGTTATTCCTAGCAGACTGCTGGTTCTTTTTTGCTCTGAAATACAAAGTTGAAGGAGGAAAAGGAAGAAATGAAAAAAAAAAAAACACATTTGTCTCCTTCAGCAATGATACAGTCATCATGCAACTGAGCAACAATATAAGTAACAGCTACTTGGAAGGAGGTGTTTAGTGTAGTTTAGACACAATTAATGAGTAAATAAATGTTTTACTGAGCCTGTCTCTTTATGGATCTCTCTGTGAGCCTGTCATTCAGGGGGAGTGCTTCCTGACGCGTGTAACCAACCTAAACCACTAATGTACAGACCAGCTCCTGTATGAAAGTCCGTTGGTGCAACAAAGTAAGGCCAAATACCACAACACCATCCATTTCCTTCCACAGCTAAACGACTTTGGTTGATGTATGGGTGTTCAGCAAACTGGCAGGTGTCCACCAACATTGAAAAAGTGATTGCAACAATCAGAGGTTTGCAAAAAGGTGCATATTTACCGATTTACTACTTACTCACAACGATGCTGGCTGTCATCGCTCACACAACAGAAGTTGCTTTTTCAGACTTATAGACGAAAGTGCACATTGCAGGTCGTACTGCAACACCCCGGGTATTTGAAATCACATGCAACCGCCTGTAGCTTGATTTTGAGTGGAAGGAAAAGGGAGATACAATATTTGGTTGTAATTAGTCGCAAGCAAATGATCTGCCTCTGCGGTTTTATTTTCTGCTCATCCAAGAGGTCGTCGCTTCATCTGTGCAGGAAGTTAAAGATAAGGAGAGCATGATGACTAATGAGTGAGTGGTGTCAGCCCTGTGTTCAGGGACAACGTGCCTGAAAAGTGTTGGATGGGAGGATGGTCTTGGCAGAGCAATAACAAAACCTTGTTTTTTGACACAGCTCCAACCCAAAAACCCACTGAAAAAATACATTTCTTTCGAGAAATGCCACTGTAACACACTGATTGTTCTTTACTCCATAAATCCAGGAATAACATGAATTTAAAAAGTTCACAGGAAGTTAACAGGAAATGACTTGGCAAAAGGGGTAGCTCGTAATGCATCAATTACTCACCCACTAAGAGAAACTAAATGCACAGCTGCTGGTTCTGAATAATTGAGTTTGTGTGCCTGTGTGGTGGGAAGACCTGTGCACCAGTTTGATCTCCTCACCTCCACCGACCCTAAAGTGAGGTCTTCCTTACAGACGTAAACCAGGATTATATGAAGTTGTATTATGACAGGTAAGTTGTGATTTTTGGCAACTGCTGTAACATCAAAGCAGTCTCACTTGCACAGAATATCAGTTTTTCAGAACACTTTCTTTCATCCTTTTCCAGTATTGTCTAAGTCAGTATCTTCTCTCCTGCGCCTGCCTGACTTGACCAAGCTACCCACAAGATGTCAAGTCAAAGTAAGAGTATGCCGGTCTGTGAGGGACCCCCTCAGGTAAGCCCAGCCTGCAGACTCCTGTTTGTCTGCTCTTTCATCTCAGTCTGCAGCAAAGCTCAATATTGTTATGTTATACCACAGTAATCACTCTGAGATGTTATGGGAGCACCGGGGTTTTCTCCCGATCCTGACGATTAACATTCTGCTCCTGGTTGTTCCCCGGCTTTATTTAAGGTAGATGATTTCACCCTAACCCCGTTAGCTCAATACACAACACAAGCTAGCACAGAATGGCTCAGTTTTCCTCAAATAAAAAAACTTTTCTTTTATTTGTAGCCTGAGCAAAAAAAAAAAAAAAAAAAAATGCATACAGGTGAAACTCTGTTTGCTCTGTAAACACACAATACTGTAAAAATTATATTTGTATATCTGTCAGCAGCTTAATGGATTCAAATAGAACATTTAACCAGAGGTCATGTTTTCATTTGTACTGCTGCTAAGGATTAATATTTCACACTCATCTAGCTTCAATGATGTATAGGCTGATGGCATCCAAGCACACACACGCACACACACACACAAACAAACACACACACACACACACACCGACCCATATACTCGCATCAGTGCTCATGCACACATGAACGTACACAACACGCATAGCTCTTCTTAATCAACAAATGAATTGTGTAGTTAGTTGACGCTACAGTGGCTATTGACAGTGAACTAGCAGTACGGGTGATGGGCTGTTTGTCTAATAACCAAGGCTGCATTTCAATTTCACAACTCACTGAACAGCCTGCTTAGCCACACAAGACTGATATGACACCGGGCTTAGCGAGAGGCTCTGTTTGTGCGCTGCCATGCCGCTGCCGAGGATGATAATGGCAAAAAGTCACACATTAGACCTCATGGTTTACAGTGATGACTTCAGCTGTTTGAGCCAACCTTGAAACAGGTTGAACGCGGGGGAGAGTTTTGTCAAGATGAATGCAGTCTCACACAGAAATAGGCCAAAAAAATGTTTTAAATAAATAAATAAAGAAACCATCTACCCCCTGCTTGGTCCCACGAGGGTCCCATTATATTACTGGAGCTTGAAAGTGACTTTCCTTTTATACTCCTCCCTTTAGGCCTAGCCTGTGTGATACATGCAGACTGCACTCTATGTCTGGTCTAATTAAAGACTTTAATTCACTGGCTCCCTCTGCCCCTGCCTCTCCATCGCTTCCCGTTTGTCTTCTGTGTCTTAGTGAGTTTGTTTTGCAGTCTCACACTGTGTGATTTTTTTTTTTTTTTTTTTTGCAGCTTTCAACTCTTTCTTGCTTCTCACCGAAAAACACAAGTCTGTGAGCAAATACTGCAGATGTGGCATCACTTCCAATTTTGGTTCAGACAAAAAAAAAAAAAAAACCCATCTGGTGTTTGTCTAGCATACAACATTCACCTAAGCGGTGTTCCCTCCAAAATTTGTCTGCAACTGCTGTGGAGGATTCTGCCTGTGGACTATGTAACACCTCAGACTTTTTCTCTTCATGTAGGATTATTTCTGATCTGTTCCTCAGGTGTGCATTGAAAATTCAGGTGCATTTTTCTTTTCTTTTTTTTTCCTGATTGCAATCCTACATTCTTTGGAAAGAACCATGTGCAATGCACCAATATCTACAGTTAAAACACATGTAACTCTTTCCTTGCACATACACATGTACATACGAACAGCAGTAGTGCTTTGCATGTCTCAGCACCCTCTTTCTCTGCATCACTGCAGCCCCCCTTCTCCTCCTCTCTCCACCCCTCCCTTCCTTCTTCCCAGTGGTCATCATTTGCTTTGGATTTAAGGACACACACATCCTCTGAAGGCAGTAAGTTAATTAGACATTGGGCCCTATCTGTCCCACTCATTCCCCGTCTCCCCTTGACTATCTGAAGGCTTAGAAGAGTATTGCTGCTTCAGTGAAACCGCACACTCACTCTCACACACACACACACACACAGGTACTTCCTCTGTGCAGAAGTGTATGCAGCCGTTCAGCAAGTGTACGTGGGCGTTTCATTGTGTACGTGTGCTGCAGTGCGTATGTGTTTCCAAAGGCCTGTGGGTATTTAGAGAGACTGTTGAATTGTTTTTTTTGGGGGTTTTTTTTCCAAGAGTGCAATTCACAAACACAAGTTCGCCTCGCACTGAGAACTACGCTGCACATTCTGCCTTTTCCCTTTATACGATGGCAGCCTCATCACAACCTTGTCAAATTCAGGAGACGTGACTCCACTGTGACTCCTGTGTCAATGTCACAACTCTTTATGCTGTAGACATCTGAAGTGTTCCCCGAGGCGCAGCTAGCTAACCTTGAATGAGGAACTAAGAAGATAAGGTTCGTTTGACACCGCAGGGCATATTGTGACAACTCCACCCATTGTTTACAGTGAGGACAAAGTGACAGTGTTTTATTGCTTGTGCAACACGTGAAAGTTATATTTATGGTAAAAAAAAAAAAACAAAAAAAAAAACAGATAAACAGAAGTGAGCTCACACTAACCATTTCATTCAAAGTAACAACAGTATAGTGCGGTTTAAAGCAAACAAGTTAAAGGTCCCATATTGTGGAAAGTCAGGTTTGGGTCTAGATCTAATTGCTGTATAAATGTAAGTGCTATATTAATACTGTGAAAGTATCAAAACACTCAGTTCACAGAGAAATGAGCACAGCCCATATTCAGAAACCGTACCTTAAATTGAGCCGTCAGGACTTCTGTAATTTTATGATGTCACAACTACACAGTGCTCCTAACATCTGGACCCGCTGTCCAACCTTTTTTTTTTTTTTGTTGTTGTTTTAACTTTAATAACCAAAAAAATACACCAAGCTTTCATTCCATTGCAGAGCTAGCAAGACACATAATTGTTGGACATCAAGAAGCTAATATGTCATAGCAAAGCCTTCCCAAGAATGGTAAAATTATAGACCAGGGACTAAGGTTTTTTTTTTTTCTGAAATACCAGAACATTTTTTGACCGTATGTTCAGCTAATTTCAGCACTGCCTGGTAAGTTTAACAAGCTACAATAGTAGGCTACAGTCTGATACCTGTGGCTAGCCTGGCCATGAGTCACTCAGAAAACAGTCAGCAAATCACAGGAGAGGGTCGACTGACATAAAATGCCCCATTCTTGCAAGAGTGCCAGAGAGAAGCAAGAGAGAGGCGTTGTAACACCATATTGAGATGGTCTTTGGTACTGATAAAACCACAAATATATATTTTCTTATGGATATCAAAACTTCAAATAAAACACTGGAAAAGTCTAACGCGAAACTTTTAGTATAGATTTTACAGCAGTGTATCACAGAAAAGAACTGTTGTTGGTCACATTGCCAACATATAATAGTGGATTTTTTCTGTAGCCTTTTACTGGCTACAGATAAAACAGGCATTATTCTCTGCAACAGCTCAGACAAGAGAAAAAAAAAAAAAAAAAAAGTACATGCAAGCCAGGACTGGAAGTAACAAATTATAATTATCTTGTTACTGTAATTAAGTAGGTTTTATAGAGCTTTATTTATTTATTTATTTCATTTTTTTTCCTTGCAATTACATTTTACTATTATATGGTGGTGTTATACTTAGCTAAAATTTTAATTACATGTGGTTTACTCTTGGTTATAATTTACCAATTTAGGGATGAATGAGGAAAATAAGCTCAAGAAAAATCAGTGGATAGCAGTTTGTTAGCTGAGGCTTGACAGTTCAGCAAATACAGTGTTTTCAGGTGTGTGATTAAATTAAGAAAACTGCCTCTGTCACACGACGGCATTGTTGAAGCCTTAATTAAGCTGTAGCTTTCGTACAGTTCCTAAATTAGTCTGTCAAATCACATGCGAACAGCCACATATACTGACTAAAGTGACGTGAGCTTCCCGTGTACCCATGTTTGATTGGAGACACTCCTCTGGCATTCGCGCACAGTGTGTGCGCTGCACTGTTGATTTGAGTGACGCGAAGCTCATCTGATCATTCACTAAAGAAACAAAACCAGCTGAATATATCACCAGCACAAAATGCAACTCAATAGTGAAGGAAAATAGAACAAGTCTTCATGTACCCTGACACAGGGACGAGGCTGCCAGTGTTTCTTCAAGGCCTCCCACTCATGGCAGTAAGCACCTACTGGTCCACTGCATGCTAAAATGCTATTCTTTTCACTTGTGGAAAGAAGTGGGGATTTCTACTGCACTTGGTTTGTTGTTCATTTTAGAAGGAGAGGACGGGTAGGTCAAATCAGCACGAATGTGTTTTTTCTGGGGTTGATGGGTGGTAGTTAAATATCAAAATATAAACATTTATTATTCTTGAGTTTTTTGTGGCATTTGTGGCGGAGAAGCATAAGGACAACCCTTTACTAGAGAGTCCATCCACCTTGAAGGTATTTAAAAGTGTTGTGCATCAGCCTGAGAAAAGTTTTTTCTGAAGCACTGCCAAGGCCCAATGTCTGATAGGCACATACTGGCGAGGGGGGGTCAGAGTCCACAATCGGCCCTCCCTGAGTCCAGTCAATTTTTCTCAGAGCAGTGGATTCCACTCCCTGTAACTCTTTGCTTAGCTGTAATAGGTTGTGTAGTTTGGCGGTGCCTTAGAAGGAAGATGAGAAACAAATTTGGGGGAAAGAGGGCATGAAGAAGAGCGATCAGATAGCCTATTTGAGAGTTGCTGTTTAACTTCTTCTTCTTTTTTTTCTTTTTTTTCCTTGGGCTCTCCCCAAACCCCTGACACTAGCTGTTCTTGATAGGGCAATAAACGCCCATTCTGGGTTGATGAGCTGCTTGTATGCTCATTATTTCATTTGAGAATAATGTATCCTGGGAAGAGGACACGGAGCAGCAGTAAAGAGTTTTACCCTTATTTGCAGATTGGGTTGCAGAAAATGTGACGTGGATGGATGGATGGATGATTCATAATCACACATATATATACCACTCATGGAGAGTGATCCAAACAAAGCAGGGAAACAGGGACGAAGGAGAAGGGGCAATGTGAACGAGGGAGGGGCATGAGAGCTTGACAGAAAGCTGGAGTTCGTGCGGGGGGGTTGAGATGAGATACACAGACATTGAGCTACATGCGCAACTGAGAGAGATGTTAACCTTCCATCCCTCTCTCTTCACTGCCATCTAAAGTTCCCCCAACAACCAAACTCTTGGCATCAATACCACAGAAGGTTTCCATCACTGTACCCCCCCCTCCCCCCGTTTCTGTCATCTCCAGCACCCTCCCCTCGCTCCTCCCTCCGCCTCCTGTATCTCCCATCATTCACATTCCATTAATATTTTAGTGCTGAGAATCCCTATCTCACCGCCTCCCCTCTGTGTCTCTCCTCTCTGTCTTGCTTGCTCAGACAGCGCAAAATGATCCAAAGCAGCTCTGACACCAACAATTAAAGAGTTATTGAAATTAGCATTGACTGACCATCTTGTTGCTGCCGAGTGCCGCCGTAGATCCCCTGCTTTGATCGCCTAGGCTTTCTCTGCATTCTGTTTAACTCCCTGCTTCTTGCAATTGACTCAGTCACACGGATAAACACACACACACGCGCACACTCGCCAAGCCCCTGCAGTGAAAACACGCTCCGAAATATAACATCACACTCTGGAGTCGCCTTGGAAAAGCAAAAAAAAAAAACTGCATTGCCTGTTGCAATTAAAGATTAAAAGATGGAATGTTGTTTGCAATTTCTTACATGTGATAGGCAGCTGAGTTTCAGTCCCATTTATTTTACATTTGGTACATTGTTTTGGAGAAGGCAGCTTGCACTACAGGAAAGATGCATGTAAATGCAGATACAATATGCAGCAGTCCATCAAAAGGAGGAAACATCAAGTCCTGTGGCATGACTTCTCCTACTCCCCACCCCCACCCGCTCACTCTCAGTCTCTCTGGCACGTCAAATCTCCATCCATTTGTTCTCCATGCCAGCATCCCTCCATCCTTTCCTCCGCCCATGCCCTCTCTCTCTCTCCATATTCACAGCTATTGACGCCCCTGATTTTCTGTCCCATCCTCTCCTTCCTTTCCCCGCGCACAGGAAGGATCGCCTGCATGTTTTCAAATCTCTACAAGCCGGTTCCCTTTGCATCCCTGCAACCTCTCCTCCGCAGCCCTTCATTCCCCCCCCCGTCTTTTTCTCCCCGCTGTCAAAGCCCTTTCTCTCCCTCCTTCACCAGCTGCGTAGAGCAGAGGCCCGCTGTGCCAAGTGCCATTTGATTAGCCTCTTTCTGGCAGCCACAGTAATTGCACGGACATTTCTTCTCTTCATCCCCCCTTTGCCCCCCCCCCCCCCCCCCCCCCCCCCCCCCCATCCATTTCTCTCTTTCACTCTTTATCAGCTGTGGTGGGGATGCATCATCATCATCAAAATCATCATCTCTCCTACAATATATCTCTTTCTGCATTCTCTCCTTCATCTCTCCTCCTATTCTGTTGCTGAACGTCTCCAGTGCCGCCCCCCCAACACTCTCTCTCTCTCTCTCTGTGCCAGAAAAACACACACACATCCTTCCATCTCTCTGCCCCTCTTGTATGTATTTTCCTCTGTTTGCCTCCCTTCTCTCCTCCTCCTCCTTTTCTTCTTACATTACTATACAATTCCATGCACATCCTGTCCACAAACGTGCAGCTTCTCATCAGTCGAGCTTAAAAGCTCAGACGCCATTCGTTCTCCCAGAAACGTTGGCAGCAAACAAATTCGGCACCTGATAACATTTAACCCTGCGTATGCAACCAACTGAGCTGGGAGTTTGAGGGAAATCAGGAGAAGGGGATGAAAGAGGAGCTGCTGGATAGAAAAGTGGAGGATGAGAGGGGAAGAGGGGACAGTCGTCGGCGGGGGAGGTGTACAAACAGTAAAATTATTCTCAGGTGCAAACACTTCCCCACCGTGTTTCTCATGAAACCTCTCTAGTGTTGGCGTTGAGTCTTTTTATTTATTTATTTTATTTTTTTTGAGTAAAGTGTGGCACAACAAATGAGCCAACTCTGCAGGCACTTAGACAAACAGGAACATGCACACTTCACAAACGATGTTGCAGGTTGGAGCGTCCGAACGCATTGATCATCATCAATCAGTGTGAGGGAGACTGCTCTAATAATGGATTGTAATATGTAGAACCATGCAGCAAACAAGTGGATAGTTCACTCTGCTGCCACGTTACGTTTATTCCTGCATCTACTGTGTCGGCTCTGTAGGCAAGCTGCAGCTTTAGGGAAAAAAAAAAAAAAATCAATGTAAGAATACACCTGTTTCACCAGCCAGATGAAAAGTAAAAATCACAGTCTGTGAGCATTCAGTGCAGAAAAAGGCTGGACTTCCAGGAACGGAGCCAGCTGTCAGCATTCAGGAAACTGCAAACACTTGCCAGCAAATGTGAAGTAGACGGAGTGGTGGAGGGATGGAGTTTGTGCGATGTCAAATGTGCGGCAGCCAACGTGAGGAGTGTGCAACCGAGTGATGTTCAGCTGTCTTTGAAGTGAAATTTCATGCAAGAGAAGAGGATTCAAGAACCACTTGTTAGTGAGGAGGCTGTGGGGAAAGGTGAGGGGAGGTGTGCGATGTTAGCTGAAAGATGTAATTTGATTCTTACGGTGAAAAGGAGTTTCCTTCCCTTAAAGCTCTGACACATAATCAACCTTTGTGAGAAGCGAAAAAATATCTTTTCCAGATTAAATGAAACTCTATCAGTGATGATTTGTGTCCTGTGTCCCTACACTTGGTCAGAGTGGGTGTTCAGTGGGAATTCTGCCCCTCCCCCCTGGTGACAGCCCCCATTATTAAAGCCCTGAGGGAATTTCTTCAAATTTGGCACAAACGTTCACTTGAAACCAAAGATGAACAGATTTGATTTTAATGGGCAAAGGTCAAAGTTCAAGGTCATGTTCTTATGAATGCGTTGTATTAGGAACACCCAGACGGAATTTATATCACATCTGCGGTGGTGAAAGGTCAAAGGTCAAGGTCACTGTGACCTCAGGAAACATAACTCACAAATTCATGCACTAATTATAACACAATATGACTCATATGGTGAAATGATGGACTAATGACATTCTATAGCCAAATGGTCAAAGGTCAACTTGACTGTGACATCATAATGTTCTGTAAAATCACTTCTGACCATTATTCAGTGCTGTAACTCAGGAAGGGGAGATTGTGACATCTTGGCGGGTTGGCTTTGTGCTCGTGCGTTCTTCACTGGACAAGTGATGACCCCCACCATTGTTAGTCTGCCGGCACCACAAGCAGTTCACATTTAATCATGGAAAAGAAACAGCTCCAACTTTCAGTTGAATGGTAGAAGATTAACAAAATAAAGTGTAATGATTGATGTTTGTGAATGCAGTCACAAATCATCAACCATCTGTTTCTTTGACTAAAACTTGGATAATGTGTAATCTAGATATTGGTTGATTTATTCTCTTTCTTCCTTTATCAAAACACACACACACACGTACGTGTCAATCATAACTGTCCGACACACATCTGACACTCAGTGGTTTTGACAGGGTTGACTGGGAGGGCAGCTCTAGGAGCAAGAGAGGGCTGTGGGAGGCCTTATGACTAAGCACTCCCTGCTTTAGTCATCAGTCTTTTACTTTTACACACTCTTTCTTATACACACACACACACACACACAACTGCACAAGAACAAGTTAATGTCACCTCCACCCTGGAGGTTCAGAATTGCACTTATGACACAATGATAAGTAAAAAACTTACACTAATCTCACTCCTTGTAAAATGTACAGTGGCCTTCATCTTTACAAGCAGGAGTAAAAAGAGGAACTGATTCTAACTTGCATGTAATTGGTTAAAGTACAGCACACACATAACAGCACTTCACTATCAGTTATGATGGGAGGCATGCACTTAATCTGTAACAGCTTCTTGGTATGAGAGGCACCTCCTTTCTCTCTATTATGAGGATTTGTGGGTGCAGACAATGAAATCAGATACATGCAGTCATCAGCTCAGACACACCAGCTGCAGTTCCACCACTTTGCCAAGAAGATGTGGTTTACAGCCAGACAAATGGCTAAACTGTCTGTGTATATATATATATATATGTATATTTCTGAAAAATGAAAAGAAGGTGCTGCTGAAAAATGGTTATTTAGAGGGTGTGGAAACTTTCCCTGCAAAGTCAGAGGGGATGACATTAGGAAGTAAAACAGGAGAAGCATGAGGCAGTCAGATCAGCAGGTACTGCAGGGTGCAGACAGTTACACAAGATGAATCCTGCCAATAACAAAAACAACACAGAGTCTTACTGTGACAAGCACTCCACAAACACACAGATATACGTGTGTGTAGTGTGTGTGTGTAGAAATATACAGTATACACACACACACACACACACACACACATTAAACATATCTTCCCATTCTAGGAAAGTGGTTTTAGACTTTTGAACCCTTCTATGTATAATATCAACATATATTAACAGTTCATATATATTTATGTAACATAATACTATCATATAAACACACACACACACACACACATATATATATATATATATATATATATATATATAGAAATGCAATCTACATACATATATTACATTTGCAAATCCAGTCATGAAAATTTTAGACCTAGTAGTCTGAAGTACCACTTTCTTACTTCAGTAAAATCCCAAACTTTACCCCAATTACTCCAAAAAGCACAAGCAAGAGACTATAAGCTGCTAATTGAAAGAACAGTAGTAAACGCAATTAGCTACTTGATGACTGTTTGCTCTCAAACTAGCAATGAGCTGACCAAGTGAGCGGCTGGCAGAGCTGGACACCACTGTCTGGCGTATTCTCATGTGTCCACCCATGCAAATCGCCACCTGCCATCGGCCCCATTATCCTGCGTGCAGGCCTCCCTCTGCAGCACCAGCCAGATGCTGAACCAAGACCACGATACTGCTGCAGCAGCTACACAATTCATTTGTATACCTTTGGCTCATTATGTCAACATATGCAAAAGGTCTTTCACAGCTGAAGGGTGGTACCTTTAACTACAGCTGATATTCCTGAATTTTTAAACCTATCCTGCAGATTCAGAACTGGGCACGTTGGCGAGTGCGGAAAGCATGGCAATCAGACCCGAAGCTGAAAGGGAGAGGATGAATCATTTGACTCCCCCACTTCCAAGCTTACATAAAGTTTAGCCGCGCGGGACACCTTCAGCTCTTGGAAAACACTGAGTTGTGAGCTGGTAGCCATTTAAAAAAGGACACCCCACGCATTTTTCAAAGCTGGGCAGGCCTCACCTTTATGTGTTCTCCCGTGACAACCAAAATAGAAATCAATGTGTCTGGGGCAGCATTGGAGCCTGATGCGTTAATGTGGAATCGATAGCTAATGTCACAGTCATTTTTCCTCATCCACCAACCAATAGAAGCCAAGAGGAAGGTGAGAGCTGGATTGCACCTCTGGGGAGTGACCGAGGGTCAGTGGACTGAATGAGAAAGGGGACTGCAGAGGGCATGTTGGGATTCCTCGAAAACACATTACAAAAAAAAAAAAAAAAATAGAATTGTGGTTGTTGGCCTCCACCAGCCAGCCAAGCTGCAGGAAATATGGTCACAATCTCCCCTTCTGTTCCTGAGTTTAAGCATTGCATAGTGGCCACATTATTGAAGAGGTTGCCGCTTTGTTTGGACGCTCATGTTGATGAACAAACGACAGATATACAGGTGGACGGATGGACCACCTGAAAACATGATGCCTCCGGCGCTCCTCACTGAACTGAGGTTTAATTCTGCAGTATAATGTTAAGGAGCTGCTGACCCAGATGTCACTTCAGGGTGGTAAATGTTTGTTGTTTCAGTCACAATAAGAGAAAATGTACTTTAAAGGGAATGTCTATGATTTAACATCAGAAAAAATCTGCTCTTGAGCTGAGCCAGTAACAGCTTAGAGATACAAATTGTAATTATAAGAAAAAAAAAACAAAACAAAAAACAAATAAAAGTAAAATAAAAGTAAAATAAAATGGACCCCATAAGAAAACTATGAGAGTAAAGCAGTTGCCATGTAGTTGCCCTGTCTTATACCAGTCAAACAATGAGGATAAAGTTGTTAGAAGACCTGAAAAGAAAGGTCTGCTGGAGATCACAAAGATCAAATCCATGTCACACAGACAGTGAGGTGAGAACGAATAAGATGGCGAAAGGTATGACGCACGACACCACGGCCAACAAGCATTTTCAACCCCTCCAAGCCACTACAATCAGAGTCGAGGTCTGCCATAAACCCCAGCGCTGTAATAATCCTCCAGTCCCTAAATATTTATGGGCCAGTGCCTACAATCCCCCACCTCTCTTTATCGTTTGTCAGCAGACATGATTTAGCCTCTAGTTACTACATAGATACATCTATTCAGAAAATTACAGAGGAGCTGCTCATCATTGGTTATTGCACTCTCTATACAGCTACTACCAGTCTAAATGGGGTAAACAAAAATCTTCAGAGTCCACAGCATCGTAAGTAAAGCAGTGTTTGGCAGTAGGCAGACAGACAGCTCTCCACTGTGATTGCTGGGCAGAGAGAACGTATAGCTTTGGATGGGATTTGCTGCTGAGCTTTGAATGCAGGTGAACTGTTAAGCCTGTGTGCGCTGCAAAAAAACGCTGTCAACTTTTGCTTCCTGATAAAAGCACAGTCTGGAAGCCTGATGCACATCAAAGAGTTTTTTTTTTTATGCCTTTATTCGAAGCCCTTTTTTTTAAGGGTGATAACAAATAAATGACATTTGTGCCAAAGTTAAGGTTGAACATTTCCTGAGATGATGATTGTATGATTGAATGTCTGCGCCACTGATAACCTTCTAGGGATAACTTATAACTAAAGTTATATATATGTAGCATTTAATACAGAGTGAGAGAGCAGCCATAGCAGCCAGAGTCGTCTCCCAGAAATGACACCATAACCTCAAGGAAAGGACAGAAGTGTGTCTTTATGTGTCTCCAGATATACACTGTGTGTTATTTGGCGAGGTATGAGCATGTGCACACAAAAAATAAAAAATAAATAAAAAAAGTGTCTTTTGAAGTGGCCCACAGATTAAATTACTTTCGGCGTGGACGATAGGGAGGGGGAAATTGAGAAAATGATTAAAAAATAAATGGAAAAATGATTTCCCATTCTGGGCCCTGTCACAATGGAGGGAGAAGCCAATGGAGTTACTGCATGCTTATTTGTCTGGTTGGGGCCAAAGCATGCCTGTTGTAGCTGCTCATTATAAGACATTACCCATTTATCCTCCTCTATCTCTCCCGACCACTGCTGACCAGGGACTCCTGGGCCAGATTACCTAAATGAAATAATCCTAATCTCTATTCGCAGTTAATTATGTCCACAGGAAAACAATCCCGGCTAGACCAGCGTCCTTTCAGCGAGCTGAATTGGTTCTCATGCGATACACGCCGAGTGACCTTGAAGCTCTCCAGCTACATGCTGTTCTAAGCAGGAGGGTGAGTGGGTGTTTTGTAGGTTTAACATTTCTCAGGTAAACTGAAAATAGGAAAAAAAAAACCCTCTCCACCCTCACAGTCAGGCACGAGCACAGATTGACCTCAAATGATGCTCAAGCATCTGCCCTTTTGGCCTCCAACTGGATAAGTGCCCTTTACACAGGACGTTTCTTCTTCTATTTCTTTTTCTAATTTTATATGGCATCAGTTCTCAACTAAAAGCATGATGTAATCCCTGACTAAAAGCTGGATGAGCCCTTACCCCTCCCTCCTCAGCTTCCCTCTCACAGCCACCACAGCTAACAGACTGAGAGCCCTGCAGAGCAGCAAACACTCCTCACTGACCTGCTCTCACTGGTGGCAACCAGGTAACTATCGAGTTTGCCCTGAGCCCCAACATTGTTTATCACTGTTGTGAAATTAAACTACTATTAAAAAATCTCAATATCACTTAACTCAGGCAATAATCCTCCATTATGATTAACAACAAGCAAGCTAGTCTGGCCTAAAGTACCGTTGTCAATGGAAACGAGTGAACTGCATAGGTAGGCTTGTTCCTTTGTCAGGCAGCTGAATCATTGGCATCATATGCATTGCATGGTTAATAGTCGATGTAATCATATGTCTCTTAGTAAATATGTAGGTAACTTTATTTATGTAATGTGTGTAACTTTATTTTTTTTTAATACACGATTATGAGAGAGATGTCCTTTCTCTTCCTTTGAGCACCTTAAACTTAAGGACGTGTGACATTGCAGCAGCCGCAGTATCACAGCCTCACTTTGCGCCTTAATAGGGTCGTTTGTGAACATGTGAAATTTTCCTTAGCTTCAAATCTATAACATCAACCCTGAATCAGCTAGCCAGTATCAACTTGGAGATCAGTCACACACAGAATACCTCTGCTGCCCTCTCCTTGTACTCGGCCGCGCACTCATCGCCTCAACCTCTGTACCTCCATCCCTCCCCCGTTTATTCTAATCTGCACCAGGGCCTTGGAAGTGTGTGTTATATGTGTGTGTGTGTGTGTGTGTGTGTTGGTTGCTATCCATTAGGACTGAGTCACCTATAAATTGCCACATCCACATCCACACTTCACCAATCGCCACATAATTACATTTCAAAGACGTCGAGTGGGCTGACCTCAGAGAGGGGCTCGCTGTCGTAAATAACGGGCGCTATAAATCTCCATGCTCCGCTCCCTGAGAGCTTCTTGACGTCCCGTGTGCACATGCATGCACCTGTAAACACGCAGGTGCACATCCAGGGGCCTCCTCTCCACTTGCATGCAGAAAAACTGGTGTATGAGTATCTATGTTGGGTATGCAATCATATCACCATACATCTATGCACAGGTGAGAACGTCAACTCACACATCCTCCTTCAACTCCTTGAATTGTCTCTCTCCCGTGCCCTCCTCTCTCTCTCTCTGGTCTATTAGAGACAAGGCCTTTGTGGTAGTTTAGAATGATGGAAAGAGTGATTGTCTTCCTGTCAAGTCACCTGTGGCATCAGGTAGGACCACCATGGAGGAGGGGTTGGCCATGGACGAAGACAGGAAGTCTCCAGCATTCATAAATCAAATTCTTCTTATTAGCTGTAATGGGCACTGAAACAATCAAACCACATTTATAGTTGTAATCTGTTTCCACTGTCGTGTGATGCATCGGTTTGATGATATTTGCTGGAGTAAAGGCTATGAAGGAGAATGGAGAGACCTGCAATCAATTGCTGATGGATCATCAATCATTCGGCTTCGCCACTTCATCAGAATGGCTTTCAGTGGGACCTTCTGGGCCAGGATCTTATCAGATTCGATATAAGCACATTTCAGAGGGGAAGTTCTAAATGGACTTCTGCTTTGGCATGGGAATACACACACAGAATATTGCTTATTGGCGCTGTAAACCCAAAGACATCAAAAACTGATTATCAGCAGAAGGCCGGTTCTGAAGAATCCATTTAAGCCACTCGATATCAGAAGTACATAGGCTCTCTAAAGAGTCAGAGCAGGCGGAAAAAAAGCCAGAGCAAACAAAGAGGCTGAGACATTTTGTTCCTGGAAAACGGGCCGAGTGATACAGTTTTCAAAGATGGCCCCAGCGGTAAAGACTTCCGCCATCACCAGCAGCCAGCAGCTGACTGTGGAGGCTGAGACAGAGCAAGGGCATGCTGTGTTGTTGATGTCGCAGCGCTCCGGTCCCTCCCTCCACCCTATCTGTTTGCCATCCATCAGCGCTTGACAACCTTGACAGGTTAGAGAGAGATAGCGCCTCAGTACCACTGGGATAGGACGGGCAAGACACAAGCACAGACCTGGTGTGTGTTTGTGTGTTTGTGTGTGCAAGGGGAAGGAAGGGTCATGCCTTGCCACTTACCACTTCACATCCTCATCGCACACGTACGATATGTTGACAGACTGAGAGAGAGAGACAAAAACAAAGGGCCGAAAAGGTGCAAGGGGCACTCAGGGAATACATGCGTGGTTGTGTGTGCGTTTGTGCTCTGTTTCTGGATTCAGGCAGGAAATGTAAAACCCCCTCTTTTTTTTTTCAGACACACATAAACAAACCAAAATAATGTCTTGTCCTGTAAATTACAGGCATTAGAGTTAGATCCATGTTAAGGACACAAATGAGTAATCAGGAGAAAATTTGTAAAAAAAACAAACAAAAAAACAGTCAGTAAGTTATTTATGTGTCCAGTTATTTATACAAGTAATGTTACTGTTATTCTCATTATAATACTACAGGTTATTTCTTTTGCACTGTTGCTGCACTGATGTTTTTTTCACGTCATTGTAATTTTTACAGTTTGTCTTGCACTGGTTGTGTTTCTTTTTCACGTCTGCTCTTTGTGGCTTTTAAATTGGCCCCTGGGGGACAAATGAAGTTTCTTGGATTGAATTGAATTGAAAAATGTCAACTGTGCAGTGTCACTTAAAAAAAAAAGATGCATTTAATAAAGCAAACATTTTTCTCTTCCTCTGCAATCTGCTTTAGCTCAAAAACTTTCAGTAGTGATGCATAAATGTCACTGCCACTTAAGAATCAGTGGCTACGGCTTAGTATTGAGCGACGTTATTTTTTCAGAGCGGCTATCGTGACATGCTAATGAGGACGATGCACCAGATGCACAATGATATCTAAAAAAATATTTTCTATTTGACTGATTGATGATTTCTTTGATTATTAAGAAGAAACAGACGAACAAGTTGAAAGAGTAGAAGGCAGATGTGAAATCTTTGCTGAAGTGTGCAAAGAAAATCCTGAGTGATCCCGAGGGAGATTTTTTAGAGAGGATGACCCTCTGAGAAGGATTTCAAAGCATAGTCAGGTATGAGACACACACACACACACACACACACACACATATATACACTCACATTCTGAAGAAGAGACGTAGCTGAGCCATATGGACTAAATGGATTTAGCGACAGTGAATTCACCGCCATGCTGGGCAGGTGAGTACACACTCTCGAACTGAGCAGATGCTTCACAGGAGGGGGTGGAGGTGTGTGTGTGTGTGTGCTGGGGAAAGGAACATGTAATGTGTATGTTTGTTGGGAGGTTATGATCAACACACCATCAACTGTACGTGTGCGTGCCAGTTTGTGCACACTCACACCCTTCCGTGAAAGTAATCGACGCGCCTGTGAGTGCGTTCACACTGCTTATCGCCTCAAATTAAACACAAAACTTAAATAAACAACAAGAAACACAAAATGGACACACACTCGTGCACTCTTGAGACGCAGTTGCCGAATTCATCATCTTAATAAACATATATGCATCCAGACTCTGTGAGACTTTCCAACAGGGCATCCGGAAAGCCCAATCAGAGCTAATAAAGGAGGCTAATGAACTCCTCTCATTATGTAGATGCTAATCATGTAACACAATCTTGTAATTTGACACACTTGATTTATGGAGGAGCACCCCCCCCCCCCCCCCCCCCCCCCCAACACCACAATCATCACTATCCACCACCCACCACCCTCCACACAAACTATCTTTTACCATTAGCAAGCTGAGCATGTCACAGTATGAATCGTGCAGAGCTGCAACATGCATAATGAGGTGCTTAGGCGACTTATCGCACACACTGAGATGATGAGAGAGAGAGAGAGAGAGAGAGAGAGAGACCCTGGCCCTACAAGATGCTAACATTTTGAAAGATCATTTCTAAAAAAGTATACAGGCACATTTCAGCTCACAATCTCAATCATCAACAGACACAAACAAGAAAGAAAAATGACAATCCTTGAACAAACAATCAAAAATAACCAGATCCCAGACCCCCCCCCCCACCCACCCCTTTGATTATTTAACTACAATGAAACAGTATTAAAAAAAAAAAAAAAAGTGTGGCAAAGCCTGTGTCTCAGGTCAGAGATGGTGAAACACTGCAGCCCTGAGCTGAGATGGGCCGTGCTTGCTTCAGTCAGGCTGCTTTCCTGAGGTCCATGGAGTCAGGGGCTTATTTCCCCCAAATACATAAGAGTGGAGACGAATTAGACCTGAACAGTCACTGAGGCATTTGTGTGAGCAGTAATCCCGGGCAGGTTTTTGCAGCATTATCAATGCCCGGATGCAGGCCTTCCTTATGGAACACAGCGCCCTGAGTAAAGGGCAGACACCATTGACCATCTTCACATTCTGCACACTCCTTGATTAATCACCATGTTCACCAAAAATGTTTTTTATTAATTTTAAATAGGCCTTTCAGTCTTTTTGGCAAGAGGGATTTTATTATAAGATAAAATAACCCCCAAATCAGTGGAGGGTGTAAACTTTGTGACATAACTAATTCAATATATGTCAGGAATATAGTGGAGTAAAAACTGGCAATAAAACTACAGATATCTTTACTTAATGATCTGGCAGCACTGTTGGTGGACTCTGGAACCCCTGGATTAACATACAGATTTTTAAAAGTCCCATATTTTACACTTTTCCAGTGTTTTATTTGAGGCGTTGATTTCCATAAGAAGATATATTTGTGGTATCAAGTATCAAAAACCATCTCAGTGTAGTTTTACATCTCCTCTCTCAGGCTTCTCTCTGGAGCTCTGGTAACAACAGGTCGGTAAGATGACTGTTTTCTGAGTGATCAAGTAAAAATGTAGCAGATTTCAGGTTAACTCTAAGAGAAATCCTGGAAGGTCCTGGTGGGTGGGGCTTGGGGGTGTGGCTGAGGGCGGTGACTGCTTTGTTGTGACATCACAAAGTTACAGAAGTCCTGATGGCTCGTTTTAAGGCTCAGTTTCTGAATACAGGCTGTGTGCATTTCTCTGTGGACTGAGGCTTTGATACTTTCACAGTATTAATATAGAACCTAGAAAAAAGACATGGAAATCTCACTTTATACAATATGGGACCTTTGAGAAAATTAAAATCCTGCTTTGTTGCCACCCAAACAACAAGAACTGCAGCAGGAGAAGTACTGACAGAACTTTAACAAATCTGAAATCAAGATGTTCCAAAAGATGCCCAGATCTCAGGAAACCAAATATCAATTCCAATTATCACAGATCACAGCCTATACTATGATTACAGGGCTCACAATCAGTGCCTCAGGTAACTTTGGTCTGACAGTGAACGCACTGAGGCGAATTTGTACTACAGTATTAGATCCAACCAATTGATTTTTATGGTAGTGAAGTTTGGGGTCCACCCAGTCATCAGGACTACACTAGTTGGGAGAAGCATCTCATAGAGGCCCTGCACGCAGAAACCTGTAGGCTCATATTAAACATCCAGAGAAAAACACCAACCAATGAAGCAGGGAAGAATCGGGCTGTTACCCACTGATATTTATTATTAACATTGAATAAACAGTTCAATTTTTGGTTACATCTAAAAATTGAGCCTCCAAGACACACTGAGATTTCAGAAACTACAAACCCAAGAACTGAACTCCCAAAAGAGTCGCCTCTGTGAGACTTCCTGATCAAATAAGAGCAAACACTGTTCAACCTCAGGGCAGCACTGCTTTCCAAACCACTTATCAAAGTAAACCAAATTATTAAATCAACAAAACATGCCTATCTGGAAGACTGGACAAATCAAACCAAAACTCAAAACAAACTTCATTATTATCTGGTCTCTTTTTTTTACTGTCAGAGATACAAAGCAGAGACGGATCCTGATCAAATACAGACAGGTCTGACCACAGAGACAGGAAGACACAACCAGACCTGACAACCAGCAGAGGAAAGAGTCTGCGGTCGCTGCACAGCTTCCTGTTGAAATGAGACAACTCTAATATAATAAGAGTGGAATCCTTTAGGAAATTTGATTTGTTAATCCCAAACTTCGCAGAGTTATATGACAGTGAAAAGCAGGATCCTATTAGAGAGAGACGAGCTGCACAAGATGGGACTGAATGTCACGGACTGAGGGACACGCAATTAAAACAGCATCACTGAATGTGACAAATAATTATTTTGACACAGACTATTATACATAGGGAACACACACACACATAAACACACACACTCTCTCACACACAAACAGGGTTTTCTTTTTTTTTTTTTTTTTTTACTATTTTCTTGTTCTTTTTATCTTTGCATTTAGAAGACAGAGAGAGAGAGTAGATTAAATTAGTTGATGACTTATTTACTTTCTCCTATGATACTGAGTGCGTCATTAGAAATGAATATGATCTTGTTATTTGTTCAGGAGGCCCCTTATGTGTGGGTATAACTCGTAATCATAGGCTGATATGCAAGCGACCAATCTCTGTTGCTCTGTAAAAAGGTTAGCCTGACTCTGTATTATTTGGCTTTGTGTGAGTCCCATCCACTTACTGGTCTATAATAATAATGATAATAATAATCTTTTTATTCATCTTCAGGTCAATCAGTGTGTGTGGTTTTATTTGTGTGTCTGTGTCCAGTGTTGTAACAGAAAACAGAGAGATCCCAGTTGGAGCTGTCACTGTGCGGGCGAGAGATGACAATGTCAAGGTGACCGACGCTTGATGCTTTAGTTTACAGTATGTGTGGGCCTGTGATATATGGACAGCAGATGTATACTGTACATTATGTACACACACACACAGACACACACACACCTTCTCCCATCCTCAAGTGCAGGCAGTCTGAATCGGTCTGTTTTGTGTTTGAAGGAGTTATTCCTTTTGCCTGTTGCATGAAATGCAATCTAAACTAATTCAAAAATAATGAGAAACAGAGGTATTTCATAGTCTTGACTTTAATGAATATACTGAACCGCCTCAATGTACTGAACAGGAGATAATAAAAGACCTACGCTGACTGAAACCAATCAATTACCTCAGGAATGGCACTGCCATTGAAAGTCCACAAAGATCCTCATGTCCAATCTATATTTATTATCTCCAGTCATGTATTGATTTTGTGACAATAGTGAATAAAAACATGCTCTATTCTCCACTGCCTTTATTTAATCATTTAATATTGCACTTAAATTAGGTATTACCTGTGTTTTTTATATTGTTTTTATACTGTTTACTTATTATGCTTTTCACTTCTATTTTTTATGCTTTTTTGATTTCTGCTAAGCACACTGAATGACCTCTGTGTATGATAATGTCCTGTGCAAATAAATTTCCCTCGCCCCAAAAATCAAGCAGAACTCAATATGTCTATTGACTGTTGTGACCTTTTTTTAATATGCTTACCTGCATTACTTTTGCAATGTGAACACACAGCCCTTTTAATAACTGCAGCATAGTAAGCGACAAAGACATTTATCATGTTGTTACATGTGAGCACTGACTGTGCAGACCCGACAGAAGAAGAGGACTGTATTATAACCTGATGTTCTGTCAGTTATCAGCAACTGACTATTGCCAAATACGTGTGATGTCATTGAGTGACAGGGACGCTTAACATGCGATCCACTGCTATACTGTCATGTCCGTGTCAGTGAGTGAAAAGAAGCCTTAAAGGTTCATTCAAGTTATGGGCGACAGTTCATTCGAACTATTACTGATGATGATAATGATGTTATTGACAAAGGTGATGACAATGACAGTGAAGGAACTATTGATTATATTCATGCCATTGATGATGTGAGCAGCAGTGATATTTGAATAATGACTAGGATGGTGATGTTTATATTGGTGACAATGGAAATAGTTATAATACCAATGATAATGATTGATTTCTTTTTTCACTTTTCACTTCCTGTACATGTGTTCGTGTTGCATATGTGTTTGTGAAAATCTATGATTTTCACTTTGACCTTTGGGAACATTAAGTTCTGGGCTGCAGTGCTATGTTTTGACAGCATAAAACAGATGTGAGAATAGCACATAATGGCTGATAGGGAAATGCATTTCAGCCCTTTGCTAACAATCGCTATTTTGTGACACAAAAAAAAAAAAAAAAAACTACATTGCATTCAGCTATTGTATCCAATCCAACCTCATAATCTGCTATTACAGGCTCAAATCCAATTTTCATGTCAACAGAGGCGGCATTATCCCACACCTTTCAACATACTGTCACAACAGACTAGACATGCAGACGCCATGTTTTCCCTGCTGATTGCACCCTTAAGGACAGGATTTTCAGTCCTTTAGAGGAGTGTGGGTTCACTTTGGAGTTAGTGCATCTTTTTGTTAAAAAAAATTAAAAATAAAATAAAGTCAGCACCAGGTTATTATGCAAATTGACATTGTATCAATTGTATACATGTTTTGCCTAAAACTAATGATTATTTTCATCAGTTCTTCCATAAATCTTTTTAGATTCAATGATTTTGGTCCAAATAAAGCCCAACTGAGCTCATTGTTACACGTTGAGATTGTTTGTTTTGTTTGGCCAACACTCCAAACCTGCAAGATATCCAATTTACTGTCATATCAAAAAGAAAATCAGCAAATCCTCAAAATGATAGAAAGACAATGTGACAGGTAAGACCTTGAAGATGGACTGATGGGAGAAAAAAAAAAAAAATCAATAAAGGCAGCGGAACAATTGAAAGCACCTCACTCCGAGTCAAAGGCAGAGGACTGAAAGTGCATTTGTTTCAACACACAAAGCCTGTGTGTGTTAATGAGGATGTGAATAGGATTGTCATGGAGTCAATATCAAGCGCATCCTTTTATCTACAGTGTGGTAGAAATCTGTGTCACTGCTGCCACTGTGTTAAGACGTTGTTATATCTTTATTAGGGAAGCATTTGGCACAGAGGGAGCCGACGCGGGGTGTAGCCTTTATATCGCCGTCATTAAAGTGCTGTTGTGTTCTCTGCGTTTGATGAAATATTGCCGTATGTCATATTAGATCAGCATTGTCAAATGACATATTGACTGTAGGTATTTCCAGTTGTTGATGGCAATCTCTGGGTGAATCCTGTTGTAATTCATTAATTAAATGTGGATGAGTAAATAAGCAGAATGTAAGTAAGTTGAATACGGGCTCAGCAGGAAATGACAACGTGACTGGACTCAAAATGTTTGGAGGGTTACATTTACATCAGGAAAACTCACTTCCCAATTTGACTCAGCTGAACACAGTACAAATGCACACAATCAACAGTGCAGAACTATGTGAGATATTCTGTTCTGTTCTGTCTGCATCCTTTTCCATACACCCAGCCTTATAGTTTACAACTCTTTGTATCATGGCCTCATTAAGTTAATTTATGGCAAGGCAAATCATTCAATCGGACACAACTTTCAACCTGGGAACAGCAGTGGTTCCCAACCTGTGGTTCAACAGGTATTGCAAGTGGGCCGCCAAATCATTTGCAAAACAGTTCAATTTTGGTGAAAAGATGTATATAAAAAAAAAAAAAAAAAGCTATGAAGATAAATTATGTTTTTAAATGTTTTAAGAAGAAATTATCTTTAAAAACATTGAAACTCATTGTTTTTTAATGCCTACCACTGTATTAGCATCATTTGGATTTGGCCTTAGTTTTGTTGTGGGGTTGGATGTGGGCCACCAGTGTTTTCAAGATTTTCAGGTGGGCCACGAGTTGGAAAAGGTTGGGAACCACTTTGATACAGTATTATACATCTGTATGTGTGACGACCAACTGTTCGTAACTTATGTTAGGACCTGGCCCTGTTGGCCCTGTTTTCCTTGTGCTCTCTGCTGTGTTTTCCTTCCCTCAGGTGTTTGTTTGTCCCCCGTCCATTCTCTATGTCAGTCTGAGTGTGTGTGTTTGTCAGTGGAGCTGGGCATGGCCTCCTGAGTTTCTCCTTCCACACCTGATCTTCATCTTGCCAATCAACACCACACCCTGCAGCAGTATTTAAGACATTCAGTCCACAGTCACCCACAGTGGTATTGTGCTTGTTTTTGGATCTTTCTCTTTTGGATCTCTCCTGTGCTTCAGGTTCAGTATCCAGTCTCTCCATTGTGGGCCACGCCCACCTCTGCTTTTGTCTGCCAGTCCAATTTTGTGCTCATCCGTCTGTGATCTTCGTTCTCGCCTCACCCATCTGTTGGGACCCCAGTCACTTGTGACTCTCCACCTACCCCCTCATTGCCCACGACAGCATCATCCTGCAAGGAATCCATTCCCCTCTCTCCCCTCTCTACCTGCAGCCAGCCAGTTACAGCCCAGTCCCTTTCCCCAACAGTGGCTGCGCTCCTGGACACTTCCCCTCTCCGTCATCCTGTCCTAAACCCCCAGCCTGTTCACATCTTCCCCTTCCTCCCTAATCACAATAAAGAACTTATTTCACCTTTACCTTTTGGTTTTGTGCTCTGCTTTGCGGGTCCAGAATTACAAAAACTGTGACACATAGTGTGTATTAGACGGGCAGTAATGCAAAATAAAGCATGGTATTCATAAATAACTTCATACAATACTTTGTGTACTGTCCCCAACAAGTCCTTAGACCCCACCTTTGAGAAGACCTTTGCATAGCATAAGTCTGCTGTGTAGGAACACTGGTGCAGGCTATTGTTTGCATCCCTGTGTCACAATTTCTCCATCAGGCTTGCATGAATGCGTCATACATGTTAATCTATGTGCAATACTGCAAAACCATTACGTATCCAAGGATAAAAGCATCATTTAGACATAGAAGAGAGTGTGGTTCTTCTTAGTTTGGTTCCTTTAAACACATATAAAGGGTTTATTTCAGACTTGAATTGCATATGTATCAGCACCAGATAGCTAGAAAATGTGTTTTGAATCTCTCCCTGCTTAAATTCAAGCATAACAAGATGAAAATGGAGGCTGAAACTGCAGGGTGGCCTGCTGCTTCTGGGTATCTCCATGTGATCTAATGCCAGAGAGATAATTTACTGCGCTGTACCAAATGGCATACATGTAATGTAGTCCTGTGAAGCTCAATCAGTGAATCAAGGGATTAATTCTGCCCACAGAGGAAACCCACACTGAAAATGTTAGGATAATATTACAGTGGAAAATGGTCTTTATAAAATAAGAGCAGGGCTGTGTAGCAACGGCATTATGGCTGAATGAACGTAGGCTGAACCATCAAACAACTGCTACGTGTGAAGTGTGGTTAAAAACGAAATGTAATTTCAATAAATTTGGTAACAAATCTGAACTAAAATGCCAAACGTATTCAAAAGTCAGGTATGAAATTAACTGAAAGGCTGCAAACACCAGTGTTTGTCAGTCATGGATTCAACTGTTTGTTTCTGTGTACAACACACTGGCACCTGCAACAAGGCAGGCTTGGCAGCAGGCCCAACAAACAGCAAATCTCTGAAGTGACAGTGCCAGGCAGTGGCACGGACACCCCAGTCACCATGGGGACAGGGTCCTGACTGGGAGGCAGGCATTATGACAGCCATGGAGAAAGGCATAGCGGTGAAAGAAAGAAAGAAAGAAAGAAAGAAAGATAAAAACGAGAGAAAAAGCAGCCTGGTGGCCGCTCTTCCAGCCTGGAGGGAAACTGCAACAGAGGCCTTGCCCTCACACATCACTCGGTATAAGAACTAAAGACTGAACTCTGAGATCAGTTCACAGACTGGAGGAAGATCCAGCGTTGATTTGCTTCTCTTTGCACATTTCTTTTTGTCCTCTATGTTTTTTTTTTTTTCTTTTTTGTATTGTGGAGACTTGCCATGAACTTGACTTGACTGTACTGTGTCATTCATGACCATCAGCCCACAGCTGTCTGTGTGACCTATGACACATGCATAAGCTTGTGAAGTCGCAGCCTCTGTAGAGGTCAGGAACCGGCTGCTGGATGCTTCCAAACCTCCGCAGCCATAACATTTGTGCAGTTCCAGCCAGTTCCTGTCAGCTCCTGTTCCAGCTTCTTGTATAATATCAAATACTCTCATTAGACCACAGATGTGTGTTACCTCTTTCCAAACCTGGGGAAGATCTGTATAGATTCAGTGCTCTAACCATAGAACGATGATGTCATGTGGGATTGGGATTTAATGAATGACCACCTCTGCCCCTCCATGACAACTGGTAATTACTCCAGTATAATGTACAAGTGCACTGACCTCTTTCAGCACCATGGACACGAACAAGCCTAAGCTTGTTTGAGCAGAAAAAAATCTATGTTTATGTTAAATTTGTTTGTTGTATTGCTCAAATTTGTTGCACCATGCGTTGCCTGTTTTTTAGCTTTCACTGTTGAAATGTTTCTCTCATGGATCTGAAGAAACATCTGCTGCAGTTAACATTTCACCTCATTAGGTTTTTATACAGCAGCTATAATTCTGGCTAAGAATTGAATTAAAACATTAATAACATGCTCAGTGTGATTTTTCTTTAATCTGCCACTGTGGCACAAAACAGCTCAATGTGACTCGATTTCCAAAACGATAACAAGCACAAAAAATGAATTTAGATTTCCATTTTCTTCACAACCAAGATGAATCAATGCCCAATATTTAGCATTTACAGCTTTTCGACAATTAGACAGCAGTTGGAAGCAACATTAAAAACGAGTGGCTGTTTATAGGGAGAGAAATGGAGTTCACAGTCTCAAAATACAGTTTGAGCCATTACCATTGTAGCTTCAGAAAAATCTGGATTGACAAATAAGGGAAAACAGGAAGTCATCCATACAAACAGGTATCAACACCTTACTCTCAAATTTCCTACTTTCTTTGTGTCATGCCTTAGAGGTTAATTAAAGTTCTGGGTGACAATGTTCATACTAACCATTATTAATGATGATAATGATGTTATCGACAAGGCTAATAATAATTACAGTGAAGGAACTATTGATAGTATTAAAGCCATTGATGATACTAATGATGTTAGCTGCAATGATATTTCAAGTTATAACATCTATCAGTGATAATGAAATTAGCGATAATATCAATGATAATGATCAATGATATCTTTTTTACAGATGAAATGTGAGTTTATTGTCACTTCCTATAAATGTGATAATGCATCCATGTGCTCTTATAGTATTGTTTTTTTTTTTTGTCATTTTCTTCATCTTTTTTGAATTTTTTTTATATCATTTTTGTATTCCCAACCAAACTGAGTTTGTTTACTGCTGTAGCACAAATGAATCAATAACCTTGACTTTGACCTAATGCACATAATGGCTGATGGAGTAATGCATTTCACCACTTTGCTAACTATCGCTATTTTATAATAGACAAAAAAAAAAAAAAAACTGCACTCAGCCACTCTATTCAACAAAACCAAGCTGGACTAGAATACTAGGCCTTGAAGTGCATATCTCTCTCTCTCTCTCTCTCTCTCTCTCTCTCTCTCTCTCTCTCTCTCTCTCTCTCTCTACATATATATATATATATATATATATATATATATATATATAGTTGTACATGATGGACATGAAGACTATAACTACATAACTATAACTTGTTGGATTCACAGTATCTTTCACCAGGTTGTTGGGGTTTTGTCCCTGTGTCACTAATGTTGAAAAATGGTTGTTCAGTAACAATATGCCTGTGCATCTGCCAAAATAATAATATTCAAATATAAACCTGATAATTGTCTGACTTGTTTTGATGAAAAAAATATGGCATGTAACTACATTAAAGTAATCCCCAAAATTAAACATATGGAAAAACGGATTCACAGACATTAAAAGAGATGTATTTCATATAGAGCACATTTACTTTTTATAACACACTCATAGTGCAACGAGTGCCAGCTGTGCTGCTGAAAACTACTCCCCAGAGCAGGATGCTGCGCAAATGAAGGTCAGCAACACTGTAAACCAAACCCCCCAAACAACAACAAAACTGAGAAGCATCAATGAGGTTTTCATCGCTCCTGGACCATAAAAAGAGAGCAGGCTCCGTGGAATGTTGGTGGACTGATGCTCAGACCAGGAGAAAAATATTAATCTACCCAGAAAGATGCTGAGACCTGGAGAAAGAGGAACACGACTGCTTTAAAGTGGCAGAATCTAAATCAAAGCACTTTGTTGAAAAAAAAAAATAAATAAATAAAATCTGTCACAGACTAAACATCAAGACACAGCCGACGCACAAACAGGGAGCAGAAGCAAAAAAAAAATATTACCAAACACACACAGGAGCTTTGGGTTGCAGGTTTCTGTATTAAGTTCTCACTGAGAAACATCCCTGTCACATTCACTTTATTATTCACCACAAAATGAAGCATTGATTTTTCATCACCGTCATCAACAGCACCACCCTAACCACACTGTAGATGATTTTAATCAATTATGCATACGCTATTCAAACACGATCTGCACATTTCTAATTGCCTCCCCACTGATCTCCATGGTAACAAAGGGGTCCAAGCACCACAACTTAGCTTCCTCCCCATTCCCTGATACAATAAGTCCCTTTTGTCAACCTCCCTCACTCTAATTTCCCTCATTAACTCAAAATCAGATATTGAAAAAAGAAAGTAATGCCCTCATCCATTTTTAATAAAGCTTAACTAAAGGTGCCGTTTTGCCGTCTACCCACAAAACTCCCTCTCTCCTCTCCCTCCTCTTGCACTCGTCTCTACAAATAACGCCTAAACCTGTGAAGTGCGTCAACAACAGTTAGTGTTGCTGTATGATAACAGTGTGGAAACTTAGTGGGGGAAAAAAGAAAGGAAAAAAAAAAGTTTGGTTATGTAGTTATACAAACATTTCTCTGAGGACTTAAAACTTTTCTTAAGAGAAGTTTCACTTGAAACATACTTTGGTGCACAGAGTCTAAATGGAAGGAGAATACTATGCAACAAGTGCTCTGAAAGGGTTGCACACAGTCCCTGTCTCTTTATTCATTTAGTTTTTGTTCAAGTCTTCTTTTGGAGGTTAGAAATGACTTTTCCTTTTCCATGTGTCTCTGTATATTTCTCTTTTACAAACAGAAAGTAGCAAATGTCTAGAGTTCTCAATTTGCAAATTGGAAAGGCACTGAAGACACACCAGCAAGAATCAGTCAATAAAAAGCAGAAATTGGGTGCACTTATTTTTTAGCACTTTTTTTTTTTTTCTTAGCTGAATCTGAATTTGAAGGCCTGCAATCATTTACATGTATTACCATAAACAGCAGCCTATGCCCTGTGCAAGGTTTGTCCCATACCAGACATCTTGTCCTCTAGTATTACAACATATTGGACAGTAAGGGAAAATAAAAACAAACTAACTATTAATAGCACTTACATCATTACCTTTAATGAAAAAAAAAAATAGCATGATGAGATGATATTATGAATGTTTTCATTCTACAAATCTATATATATAGATAGATAGACAGATCTAAGTTCAGGTGTGAATGCTCCCAAGATACAATGAGGACACATCTGAGATCCACTGAAACCACATTCCGACGTGGTCTGGTCTGGTCCACATCCTGGGCCACATGCTGAAGGACTGTCTACTCAACTGATATCCTCCTTTATAGTTTCATAATGAACTCAAAATATTTTACTATTTCAAATGGCTAAAACCTTACTTGATTGTAGAGCTCACATAGACATTGACAACAGACGTTAAAACAACGATAACAGGACTGGCTAAAAACAACGATTCATACGTGTTTAGTTGCATATAGAGCGGGGACGTGAGATCAGACCTCGAGTGACAGAACCCATGTAACTAGAGCTGTCCATCGGATCACCTGAGACCTGTTAATTCCAGGTCTGAAAAGGTCCGAACAAGGCCTCAGATTGACTTCCGCACAGTTACTTTACAAAGATTCAGAAAAACCAAGGTTCAATAAAATTCACCTCATGAGACAGTAAATCCCCCAAACTCTCAGGCATTACAAGTAGTTTTGTTCAGTATAATGTTCTCTCCCTCTTAACGTTGGTTCACTGATTACTAATAAGCTAATGAATAAGCTCTCCCACTTAGTCAGCCAAATCTGCGATTATCAAACCAACTGTTTTTCTTGCTACTTTTTACACCAATATTCCAACACCCTGCCTTCATATTCATCATATTATTAATTAATCATCGCTTATCCGATGTATCCTACTTAATAACATCTAAATGAGACAGTTTGTTCTGTTTCCTTTGTGTGTGTGTGTGTGTGTAAATCACTGTAATACTGGAGTCACTGAAGTTCCTCAATCACAAAATTGATAAACTTGATGTAGTGAACTTGTGAGAATATGGTATTGATATTGTGACAGTGATTTCATCCAAATAACCCACCTAGGGTAGAGGCGGAGGCTGTTGTTTGTATTGCCACACACTTATGGTTTGGATCAGAAAAACAACATGTTAGCTTCAAGATAAAGACAGTGCTGAAAGTCAGAGTGTAGCCAATAACAGGGCTGCACAGACATGAACAATACACATGTATTTACACAACATGCTGTATAAAAATATAATCACTGTATTAAACTTTGCCCACAGTAGCTTCCATAAGAATAAAGTCTAGTACATGTTAAGCTCAGTTTACGTAACTAAAACCTCACAGCTTCCATCACATTGCAAATCAAAGAGATCAAATTAGAAATTACAAGTTTTCTGGTGTTTTAGAGGACATCAAACTTGCCAGTGGTGTACAAACCCAAGGCATGCTTACTTAGTTACAGTGTAAAATAATTTCATCGGCTAATGTAGACACAATTTTTGGTTGCATTTTTAGACATGACATCACCTGAACTAGGTTTCTTGTGTTTTTTTATTTACACTGCTCTGTTTCCAGCATGTGATATGGAAGTTATGTAAATGTGTGCATAATTACCTTCACTGAAGAAAAATACATTTTTCTACACATGCACAACCTTTACAAATGTTGACTTACAACTACAAACTTTGGAATTATTTGTGAACATTACAACAAAAATCTTTTTGACCCTAATCTGAGCCCATTGTCATGAAAATGAGCTTCAGTGCACTCTGGGATGTTGCAATGACACTCTAATGGAAATACAGTCGTGACAATGAGTGAGACTAACAATGGAAATGGAAGAATGCACAGTATGTGTGTGTTCTTGCATTTGTAGAATGTCATTTCTTATTTTTCTTTTTTTCTGCCCCTGCTTTGATGATCTTGAACTCATATTGACATTTACACAAACACACCCATCCCTTACCAATCCAACCGCCTACACTCTTACATCATGAAGGCATCTAAGCAGTACATGGCTGCTAACAAGCTCTCCCTTCGGCTCTGACTGTTGATTAGGCCAGGTAGTCAATAAAAACCACAGCCGGGGCCCCGGCGTGCCACACACACACTCAGGTGTCTTTTATCAGCCTCTCCCCAGCCTTCAGCTTTGCCAGCAGTCAATAGCTGGAAGGGACTAATCCATAACTGCAGCAGCAGGGTGTCTGACGTGAGCCCACATGATTAAGAGTGAACAGTTGAGCGGCATTAGCACCAACATCTGCCGAGCCGGGAGCGACACTTGTGCCCCCATATCGTAAACAGGCCGACCATAGAGGAAACAGATGAAGCGACTTCAGCTCGCGCACGCATACAAGCGCGCACACACAAGTGAGAAATCCACATTTCCACATAAGACACATACATGCGGCTCATTTGACACACAGCTGGGCGACTGTCAGGGCTGTGCAGATAAATGCTTGCCCTGCAGTACGCAGGAAACATAAGGTGTTTCCTCTGAGGATGGGAAACTTCTACTGAAAGAGAAAATGCAGACTTGTGCAGACCCGGATGTAAAAACATGCTCAAGTGTGTGTGCACTCATTAACACGCACAGGGGTGTAAAGGTTTTCCAGTGCCCTCAAAACCACGTGATCCACACAAACAAGCACATGCAGAAGTAATAAAGTACACAAACACGGACAACCACTGTTTCACTTGTCCTCGTTACCATATCAACGCTCTAAGGACAAAGTCGCGCCAACATTTGCAACAGCCAAAATTACAGACCAAAAAAATCAGCTCATTCCAGCAATCGCTGCAATCAGAAGATTAGATGTTGAACATTCCTAAACTGTCATGAAAGTACTGACCTTTGAAGGAGCGGAGAAGGTCACAATGCAGCGTAATTAGCTGAACTGCACAACTGAGCCACCACATATTCACTCAGGTTTTAATACATTTTTATGTTAATGGGAAATGATCAAAGACCCTTAAAAAAAAAACCAAAAACTGTAAGACAAACTATTTTGATTGACGAAGACGATGAAAAGCAGCACCTTCCTGCACCCTCAACCCTACCTGCCCCTTAAAAATGGTGCAGTAGAACATGTCTCCACACCTCAGGGGGTAATAGAGTTTACCAGTGACACACAGTATCACTGTGATCACGGTGCCCTTTGTGAGTGTGAGCCCAGCATGAGGCCAGTGTGTCTCCATGCCTGTGCAATTGTGTAAAGCACCGCCGCCTGCCTGCATGATGGATGCCCCTCTTTGTAGCACAGGTTAGAAGGCATCCTTGATGGGATAGGCCAACTGTTCATCACTCCCCAGCCTCTACCTTCTCTCTCCCGCCTCTCCTCCGTTGCTCTCCTCCACACCTCAATTCATTCTCCCCTTCCCCATTCCAGCTGTACATGACGAATGGCCTACACAAGGAATGCGCTCTCCGATATCTGCCCATTTTTCCTCCGCCACTAGCTTTTCTTCACCCTTTCATCTGATTGCTTCTTTTTCTTGCTTTAGCTCTTTTTTTTGCCATCCTGGGCCATTCATCTCTCATGGAAGGTCGGTGCTTAATGAATCTCCAATGTTTTTCATTTAGTTTCAATCTATAGCCTGACAAGTTAGACCCATCTTTGCTGAACTAAGCCAAATACTTACCTTTGTTCAGTCAAGCTAAAGGTAGTTTGACGAAATACTGCGTCTGATTGGGTTGATTGAACTTTTAAGTATTTTAAGTATTTACTGTCCCATCTCAGCTTGACTAAAATGTCTTTACTCCATCTTTTTTGTACTAAGGTCAATCTCTTTCATTCATTGGGGAAAAACAATACAGATCCCTGATTATAGGAGGGAAACTTTGACAAGAGTATGTCTATCTGAATGAAGCCTCAATATCCTGAGTGTGTGTTGATTATCTAAGCACGCATCCTCTCTGACGTGTCGGTCGAACAACATTCATCTGTGTTTACCCAAACTGCCAGAGAAGATACCCTGGGATTTATGCACACTCTTGCTTCCTCTCTTCGGTGTAACTGCTCCTTCCGCTGCTACTCATCCACTTATCTAAGCAGTGAGATGTTAAGTGAAATGCATTAGAGTTCAGCATCACACCTAGCCATTACCACTAAAGCTTCTTGCAGTTTCACTTTTCACTCAAGCGACAAGCAGGGGAGAAGAAGGAAAAAAAAAAAATTCTTCAGGATCCAAATTACCAGCCGCTGAAGCCAAAGAAAACATCTTCTGGGATGGAGACAGGGCCGTCAGCAGGCTCGTTAATGGGGGTGACTTGATAAACGGAGTAATTCATCATCAATTTCCTTGGCAAGGCACTGAGGAGAAAAAAATCCCCGCTCTTCTGCCGTGGGGAGGAGGAGGGGGTGGCCCGTCCTTGATGATTAATTTGAATAAACACAGCAACATCAACATTAATGTTGATTGCTGATTAAGTTCAGATCCATTATGCCCCCTCCCATTCCCCCCAGCTGAGACCCCCCCCTTCATTTTTCTTTATTCATCTATTTCTTTCCATCACCAAGTCATTATCTCTCTGTCTTATTTTCTCTGTCCACACCTTGAATCTCTGTGCAACCGTCCAAGGAGATTGTCCTGAGTGTTTATTAGCATCAGGTGCTAAAAGGTCTTGTAGCAAGGTACTTAGCAAACGGCTGAGCCAAGATCATAAGCTGTGCACATCCTGCCTGAGCCAATAGCTAGTAGTATGCCTAATTATATATTCTAGGGGCCCTAAAGTCCCAGTACACCGGTTGGCACACTCCTTTGTTTATCCTCTGCCAACTAACTGAAATGGAGAGAAAACAAGTCAGGCGAGGTTAATACGAGAAGCTAACAATATACTATAAATCTTGATGTGGCTAAAAAGCTACATAGAGTTGCCCTGGATTAGTGCTTGTCCAGTGGACGCTGAATCCTATTTGTGACAACAAAGCAGGCCCTATAAGGAATTATGCTACACGGATAAGGCCTACTTACACGCATCCCAAAAGGCCAACACAAAGCATATCCACCACTGTAAGCACAGAAGACTGCCTTCATTTGAAGGAAAAATCCACTCTCATGCTGATGTTTTTCTTTTTTTTTTTTTTTTCTTCTGTCCAAAACCCAGATTAGAGTTATTGAATGTGTTGCCCTGAAGCTATTAAAAACAAAGACATATGCCATTAACACCAATGTCACCTCTCCCTGTGAGAAGTCCCGAGGAAGTTCGGTAAACCAGGTTGAGTAATACTGGCAGCTGCGCTGTAAAAGCCAACTGGGTTGAAAACATCCACACTGAGGATATTGCCTTTTACAACTGAGCCAGTGTATTGACAAACAGACAAATCAAAGAAGTAAACTGCAGACCAAAGGTGGGCATAAACCTAATTATGGCGAGCAGACCCCACATGCTCAAAGGTGCCACTGTTGATGTTACAGAGAAAACAAATTAAGCTTTTATTGAATGGGCTTATTTGTCAGCAAGTCCATAAAAATCAACCTGTATTTAAGAGTCATAATTACAAAATTAAAGAGTATTGTCAATCAGCTGTCAACTGATCCATTCATAATACAATATTCACAAGTTATGTATTATGGGGGATCCCAGTATTTATTTGGCAGTCAGTGCTTTTTTATTTCTATCACTTGATCACAGGTCTACACAGTAAATCATCTCTCCTTACTTTCTATATTGCAATATATCATCTTCTCCCTCACTCTGCCTTTCCTAACCAAGATATTTCATGAGTTCATTCTTCAGAGAAGCTGTGGGTTCGTTAATAGTGAGGTGAGTGTGAGGTGCTATTTTGAGTCAACCGAGATATGACATCTGAGTCCCGCTGTTAATCATGCTGTCACGTGGTAGCCAGCGCTGATCACTAGGACCAAAACATGATCTCTTCCCGACACGAAAGCCTCGACAGGTTCTTAATCTCCCGGGGTTAGCCTACCCCGTGACAGCCGGAGTGTTTCTGTGCATACAAATTGCTGCTCCACTCTCCTCTCATTCCTTCAGGTAGATAAGTGGCTCTGGCTTCTGCCGCAGACAGACAACTTTTATTGGGGTTTCAAGGCGAAGACGAGTGGCTCTGGGGCCACACGCGGGTCATGGCAATTTGGATTGTCACCTATAGAGAGCCTCTTCCCACATGAACAGGCAGGTATATATATTGTATATATGCTCAACCTTGCACAGGCACACATTCACATTCTCGGCAATCATGGATACACAGTTGCTCTTTCACATACACACACACATAAAAACACGCTACTTCCACATGATTTTCTAAGTGCCTGGGAGGCGAGGGTTTTGAAACAGGCAGAGATGCCCTGAGAAGTTTAATTCTAGTGTTGCCATGACGATGGCAGAGTCAAGATCTGCCCTTAGCCCTAATGAGCTGTATGGGCTGACATGGAGGGCAATGAGGAGGCTGGCAAAAATAGGAACAGCAAGACTGCATACATATGAACTTAAAAAAAAACCCCAGTAATGAACACAGGAGGCACACCAGAGGCACGCCATCTTTCTGCCTCTGTTTATCTAGAAACAAAAAACAACATTCAGCTTAAACACTCATTACAATAAAACACTTCATAAAGGCAATTTTTGCTTTACACCTCCAACTGTGCTCGCTCTAAAAACTATAGTAATTTCCATTCTGATGCGTGCAATTCATCACATGCGACATAATATATTCATGCATTCATAAATTACACCCTTAAAAAATGTACCTTGAACTACACTGGTAGCTTCAGGCTTTGGCCTTTATTAGGCAGGATGGATGCAGTGTTATTACAGACCAGTGTTTGGCAGCGCCTGCGACGGGATGCTATTTGTGATCCAAGACCAGGTCCTGCAGAGTCAGACCACCTGTAGTACGCAGCGTTAATATCCAGTCTCCCCCTGACTTTTTTTTCTCTGTAGTCAACAGTATAGGCTACAAAGACTAATGATCTATGCTGACGAAATGTTATTTCCTTGTGCACAGTTGGCTTACAATACTCAGTGAGGATCTCAGCTTCAGAGGCTCCGGCAAAGCGTTTTAAAAGAATGAGGGTAAATGAAGGTACAGCTGTAGTTTTAAGGAAAACCCAAAGCATCAGCAATTTTCCCTCAGTTTACCCTGTTGATTGTGCTTATTTTCTTTCTTTCCCACAATGTTGCAGTTTTGCCATAGAAATCCCAGAGCATTTAAATTGGTCTTGACAACGGCTCCTTTCGATTTTCCAATTGAAGCACTGGAAAAACACCAGGTTTCCAATAGTTGTATACCAACATTACAGAGGGGTAAGAGCTAAAAGCTCTAAAGTAATAATGGTTAGCAATGCATACTATTTTGTTGTCATAAAGCAGAATAGAGTAGATAGCAGCACCAGGGAGCCCTGGTGAGAGAGAGAGCGAGTGAGACCCACAGAGCTTCTGTGCATTAGGTATTGAGCTGCAACAGATGACCGACTTTGTCAGGACACTCATGAACCAAATCAAGAAGAGCTCCCCCAGAGTTTCCCTTCAGCAGAAATGTCAGTCAAAACCTTGACGACTTTTGACAGATGCAGGTTTAGATTCAATCTGGAGACTGGAAGGAAAGATACAGGGATGGTTTTCATGAAGAAATGCCAGGATGCAAGCTTTCTCTTGCAGACAAATTTTGCCGTACGCTTTTACATTACTTGCTTTCAATACAAGAAGGGGTTTAGGTTAACAGATGGTGAACACAGCTATCCTACTGCTGGGCTGGTCTAAGGGTGCACTACAATCAACCTCTGGGGCTGAAAAATGAAGCCAACGCTGACATACCAAAAACTGCAGTTCCTCGACTGACCACTTGAGGCTGGCTCCAAAATCAAGTCATTCCCCATAGACTCTCATGTTAAATTGCTCAACTTTACACCAGAAATAAACATGTTTACAGCCTGGTACAAAAAACTGTTTTGGTCTCTATAGCTAATTCCCTCCTCAGTGGCAACTTTACATACAGCAGATTTTTATAAAATTCACCCATTTAAATTTTATGAAGGCTTAAAGTTATGCATTATTGCGGCTGTGGCCTCTTTGAGTGACAGCTGGGTGAGCGTATGCTTGCCACAAACCACCGTGCATTGAAGTCCACTCTGAGCCACTCTGACGCTGTGGAGGCTACGTCCTTCTTTATATACAATCTATGGCTACAATACACACTGGTACAAGCGGAGAGTGTGGGATTGGGCTCTTTTTTTTATGAAAAAATGAATGGCAGAAAGAAAGGATGCATTATTTAATTACTATTTCTTTTTACTGGATTATAGCCCTCCAGCATAAGACGGGATATCAACAAGACATTCAGAGCTTAAGTGGAAAAATTTACAAAGACTAAGAGCTTTTTTGTCCTTTTTCACATAGTAGATACTGAATGCTGGAATGAAACTTTTCTGAGGCTTATATGGAAAGCGTCAGTAAGTCCCTTCAGCTTGAGAATAACAAATACACAATGTTTTATTCTCTATAAAAGACATCCCCACCAGCAGTGAGTAAATCATAAATTAATGTCAGTTTTATCTGTTTGCGTAACTCTACAGCACGACCCACTGCTCTCCTCCTCTTCCTGTAGAGGAAAGAAATAATAGATGCAATGGGGCAAAAGTTTATGAATACAAATACATCATCAGTGCAATCAACAGAGTTATTCCTGAGAGCTGTCCAAAACACTGAAGCTAAATTTAGCCATGGAGAACACCCTAATCAAATCACAGTCACAGAGTAAGAGAGAGACTCTAAACATACTCTCTCCCTCTTCTCCCTCTTTTCATGAGCTCCGTCAGGCTGGATGAGTAGATGAGCGTGGCCTTAGGCAATATGAAAATCTTAAGATGTAGGGAGTCTTCAGCACCGCATTCTCACTACTCCTATCAAAATCCAATTCCCGAGTCTGTGTTGTATGCCAAAGTTATATTTCTGTATCCATTATCAAAGTAATGTGGAGCCCACCATGCAGATACACAGTGACAGCCATGGTGAAGTCCTCTATATATCCTGCATTAGTACGGCGGCAGGCAATTTTTATTCTGTGTCATACACTAGAGGCAGCCTTATAATGGCTTTTCATTGTACTTGTAAAGAGAGCAAAATCTAAAATTTCAAAAACAGTTCCCGCTCCAGGCTGGATTATGATGACTGCATTTATACACATCTTTTTTTAACATGTATTTCTCCAGACAACTTCAGATGTCAGATCATTCATATACAGTGGGTATACATATTCAGGGCTTTGAATTCACTATGGCTGGACATAAAGAAGCTTCCCTCAAGCAATTGTGGCTATCAAATACCTTAAAGATCCCATATTGTAAAAAGTGAGATTTCCACGTCTTTTTTGATTATAAAGCAGGTCTACATTCTATCTTAATCCTGTGAAAGTATCAAAGTCTCAGTCCACAGAGAAATGCATACAGCCTGTATTCAGAAACTGGGCCTTAAAATGAGTTGTCAGGACTGCCGTAACTTTGTGATGTCGCAACAAAGCAGTCACCGCCATAAGCTATGCCCCAAACCCTGCCCACCCAGACCCACCATCCAGCCTTGCAGGATTTGGTTTCTTGGTGTCTTTACCTGAAATGCGCTACATTTTTATTTGATCACTCAGACAACAGTCAGCCAATCAGAAGAGAGGCTCAGAGTGACCTTTTGTTACTAGAGCTATCATTACCTTTAATTGATGGCATAGTAAGGAGGGGAGAAAGTTAATTCTCCATAGAGACGTATTCAGATTCTCATATTCCAATAATATGTTTGCATTGTAGTAGCACGCAATCATACCCAAGATAACGACCCCAAACAAACATGGTTTCAACATTTTTCTTAAATTATTTAATCTCTGGTGATATAGAAAATCCAAATAGCACTTATAATGTAGCGGCCATGGAGATGCCTTCAAAACATACCAATGAAATTCATTTAAAGTTGTCAGGGCTCTGTAAGGGTTTAATTAGATTATATTTCTATGGTCAAACATGAATAAAAACATGCAGTGAACATTCAATAAATGACCGGTGACAATCCAAGCTTTTATATAAAAAAAAGCATTGTCAGCAGGGATATGTTGCTGTATCCATAGCCCAGCAGCAGCACTTTTGTTTCCAGCGTGTGGTGTTAATTGAATCAGATAGTGAGTATGCTCTCCTGCCCACCTCCGGCCCTTTGCTGCTCTCCTACCCTCCTCCTCAACCCTGCCAACAGAAGAAAGCTGCTTCACCCTCCTGCCATCCTCTCCTCCTCCAACGCAATCCTGCCACCTTTCTCTACCTATCCACTTCTCTCTCTCTCTCTCTCTCTACCCATCTGTCCGCCCACACGAGCTTCCTACCTGCAATTTTGTCATTCACTTAACCCCAACCATAATACATGTTTCATACTGTCACCTTGCTTGATGAATTCCTGATGTGTGTAGGTTGGGGTTTCTGCTTTTTTTTTTAATCAAATATTTGCATATTTGTAGCAAACACAAAAGCTTTCTCTGGGGAGCATCGATTCTGTTGTGATTGAAAGGCAGCACTGGCAACAGAATAGCACACAAGGTGCACATTTACCAACAGTGATTACTGTTTGAATGGAGCACTTTCTTCATAGTCGAAGCTGCTCAGTTGTTTTGTTTTTAGCAACATAAGTATAGGAGAGGTTATTATGACCCATGGTTACTTTTTGTTGTTAGGTGACGTCTAGTGGTCGTAGTAATTAAGACGGGAGCATAGGAAACAGTCTGGTGACGTAGTATATGGAGCGACAAAGCCCACATCAGGAGGAGGTTGGGTTGGATAGATGGGTCAACAAAACACAGGAGAGCTGTGTTCGATTCCCATTTGAAAGTAGCAGTTTATGGCTTGTCTTTTATCTACTGTTCTGTTGTTATTATTGCACTGTTGTCAATTATTAGTGACAACAAAGATAATCAAATGTCAATGGGGCACTTAGTTTAACCCAACCATGATCTTTTCCTAAACCTAACCAAGTATTTTTTGTGCCTAAACCTATGACCATGACTGTTTGTGATTGTAACCATGGTGCCGAAGAAGATCCGGTACACCGCATTTGGCACAGTCCTATATGGTTGTTCAGGTTCCTTCGGAGGATGGAAGACGCGGTCTACGAAGGTGTGGTCCTCCATAACCGATGTAAATAGGGAAGGCTGAACCAAAATGAGACAGTCTGGACTGCAGAGGATTTTCGCTTTGCCTCAGCTGCTATTCCCACCCTTACTGTTGCGTCACAAAGCGTGGGTTGCTGTCGCCTGGCAACCTTGACAACACATAACTTTTTTTTTTTCACTTTTCACTGAGCTGAAACCCAACACTTTCATTTAATCCTCAGGCTCACTGCTGGTGGTGTTTGCTGCAATACTATTCTTATTACCGGCGCGCAGTGAATCTTGGGGTAGGTTAGGCCACGAAGGATCCAACGGCTGGATCAATTCATTGCTCACGAAAAGGAGGACACATATGTCGGCTGCATATGAAGGAACCTTTGGAATGGTGTTTGCTGCTGTGACACAGCCTCCGTAGGATGCAGCCCTTGAATTGGGACACAGCTATTGTGTTCTGGGGAAAGGAAACAACCTGTGCGTGGTGTTACTGTTATGTCTCAATCAATAAAGTTCACCCTTTATTTAAACAAAAACAACAGTACTGCATGCTGGCCTCTTCCATGTCTCTACCCGTGAACGCAGAGCAGCCAACCTTAACTGTGGTAGGCCACAAGCAAAATCAGTTAAATTCAAATTAAGACCTCTCTTTATCAGAAAATTGTTTTTGGCAAGTTGCTATTCAACAGGAAGTTCTGTGCACTGGATGAAATGAAGACTCCACATTGCCGACGTGTTCTGTATCTGCGCTGTGATAATAACAGCAAACTTGCTGTGAATGTTCATTCTCAGCATCTGTGCCAGGCAACCTGAATGCCTGTCAATTGGCACGGCAGCTGAACACATCCATCAGATGCATCTGTCTCGCGGTGTCTCCATGTGTTTTGATGTTGGTGAAGCTCGGAGGGAAGCCTCATTAGTCCGGAAACTCCGACACATGCAGGCTCACGAGCGTGCATGAGCGCACTGACGCCTGTGCAAACACTTTCTGTCCCCAGCTCAGACTCTGACTCCATCTAGTCCAATCCGACCGACAGTCTGTGTTTGCACTACGCGAACACAGATACTGCTAAACACATACGTTAGCTCATTAGGGCCGAGATCAGCCGGGTCTGGCCAGCAGAGAAAGAGGCATGCTGTGTGTACAGATGCTAAACACATCAACAACATCAAATGATTTATTTATTCTTTGGTATGAACTTAAACCACAGAGTCGAACAAATTAGAATTGGCTGCAAGAAGGGGAGGCTGAATGGGGAGCGACACAGAGCCAAAGGGGCAGCTGTTAGGTGTGAGGCAGGCCAGTGTCCCCGACGGTATGCCATTTGTGAGCGTGTGTATTCATACTGACCCGTTCTCGTCGAGACAAAGAGCGCCAACAGTCATCTATCACTCTGTCAAGCTGAGTGTGTGTCAAGTGTTTGTGGTCGCGCCACCTGCTGCAGGTGGAGGCAGAGCAGGGTGGCGGACGATGGCTGCGATACCGAGCTTTCAGCCCTGGCTGTGTTTCATCTGTCGGCTTCCTCTGACCCGCAGCTAGCAGACCTTTCACGACCGCCGTCCTTCACGCTGACCTCGACTTGCACTCAGCCCCACAGAGCAGGGACTGAGATACTGCTGCGGTCACATAGCAATTTCCTTGATATTGTTAGCATTCAAAGTGGCAGTTTGATCATTTGATTCATTTTTCTAAGCGACAAATCAAATTTTTACTGCTTCATAGTGCAAACTGTGCATGATATACAGGATCTACGGGGAGTTAATATGGTGGATGATCAAATTCAGGTCAGATTCCAAGCTTTACAATTACACATGTTGAGTTTTTTTTTATTATTTTAAAAAGAGTCTGATCTGGTTTGTCCATTATCTTAAATTAAAAGAAGCAAGTATCTTAAGTTGTTAATAGGCCTGTCATTAGCCACCAGGAACTGAAAGAAAGGCAAATACAACTTGTACACTTGGTATTTTCAGCCTCTGTCTGGATAAAAACATTAAAGGGCTGACAAAGGCATTCCCTGAAAAGAAAAAGGGAACATGGAGAGAGTCTGAAAGAATAAAACCGTAAACAACCACCCACCCACGGACAAACACTACCAAGCCCATTCTGGAGTGGTGCATGAGGAGGATGTTGACGTCGTCCCCTGCCTTCTCCATCACAAGAAAACAAAGTCAAAAAGTCTGCTCTGGCGGTAATCACTGGCTCAAATCACAGCGCTATTGTTTGTCCGAAACCACAATCAGAGCGGTATTGTCAGAAACCCTGTCGTACAAAAAGCCTGTGGCTCCAGAACACAATTAGAAGGCTTTGCACAGTGAGCTACAGCGTTTGTAGCGTTGCCTGAAATACAGAGGAGCTTTTTCTGTGGACAACAGTGGCAGAATCCATCCGAGGTGGCCTTGCTGTGAACAACTCAAACGGAATGGACTCTACTGCTTTCAACATTGTACTGTGAATACTCAAAGAACACTAGAAAGTACTCTGTGTGTGTGTGTGTGTCTGTCTGTCTGTAAGACAAAGCTACAGAGAGTCTCTCACATTTATTTCAATTTTGAGTTCGTGGTGAACTTTAACTATATGTTTTATATCAGAATTCTTCATTTGAAATATCTACTTTGTGCTGCACTTATGTTTTAATTGTGCTCACTGATGTAATTTAATGCTGCAATTCTTTAAACCTCAAGTATTTTGATAACCTCTTTACAACTTACTTTCAAGTAACTAGCCACTGATATCTTATAAATGGTATAACTTAAAGAATAAATAAAAATGGATCTAGACTAAAACCTGCAACTCCACTGGTATTGGATTGAAGTCTATGGAAAACTGTCTCTACTTAGATTTATTACCTCAGTAAATGTTTTCCTAATGAGTTTATGGTCTTAATTGTTACTTTCAAATCTTCTTCAACACAATATGATATTCATTTTCTAAATTATGGTCCCATTTAGAGGAAAACAGAGCATAAACTAAGGGTTTGCATTAGGGCGGGGCTACTGTGCGACTGATAGACTGCACCCCACACGGCGACCTGCCTTCTCATCCAAATATGGTTTCTTCTGGTTAAAAAAAAAAAAAAACAGTTCACAAACCAGTGGGTGAGGTCACAGTGGGTTCCCACTTGATTAAGACAGATAAGTAAACAGAGATTTTAAGTGTAGTCTGAATATCTCTATCAGAGGTCACCAATATGTGGACCGAGACGAGATGATAGACAACATCAGAGAAACCGGTGGGAAAAGTTGGACATGAGAGGGACGGAAAGAGAAACGGAGGCTCTAAAGGCTGTACACTATAAAAATGGTTGAGACTGTTAAGATGTGAAATTAAGATCTTAAGAGTTAAAAACAAGAAAAAAGGAAACTGAATCGACCCTTTTTAACTTAATTTAGTCTTGTAAAATTAAGCACTTTACTTAAAAATGCACTTTCTCCAAACGCTGTCTGTTAGGTGCTTATTACAGCCCCTACTTTCCTTGAGAGAGTAAAGAGAATAGAACATATAATTATTTTTAGAGAAGTTATTTATAATAACCCACCCACCCACCCAGACCTCTATGAGTAAGACCCTTGATCTATGCTGTATGCTTGTGTGTGTTTCCACACATCTAAGGACAAGCAAATTGGCTAATATGAAATGCTCCTGCAGCTGACTTTGAAACCGATAAAGGACACGAAAGAGTCCCCGAGTCCGGCATGTTCGGACCCCAGAGAGCCCCCAGCTCAAACAGACAGCGAGCTGAGAAAGGGCAATGAGCTCACCACCTCTAAGGCTCGAGCAAATAGAATGAAAGACTCCACATCAAAAACACCATGGCGCTCTCTACACATTACAGTTGTGCTGTTGAGGAAGAAAACAAATACAAATAGAAAACATGTGAATTCTTTGAATTTTTCTCTTTGGTTTTTCTCCCACAGTTTTGTCAAGTTTCCATGTGTAACAGCGTGAAATGTTTGTATTTTATGCTTTGATGTTGCTGTCAAAGTGTTGTTGAAAGATAAAGACAGAGGTAAAAGTGGCATTGTGTTGGATTTTCTCTGAGAATGAAGGAGATTAAGACCAGCAGCACATTGTTCAGCACCTGTTCTGCTCATTATTTCCCTTCTTTGCTGCTTTTGATGTCCAGTGGGTTTTTTTTTCTTTTTTTTTTTTAATCCCTCACATATTCACATTTTCTTTCAATGTGTCCAGAAACACCCCTCCCCGCCCCCATTCCCGGCATCTGTAATGCACTGTATATTCTCCTCCTATTTGTCTGTCAAGAGCAGGAGGAATTCAAAAATCATATTAATAAAAGTGGCCCTGCTGTCAGCTGGGAGGCCGACATGTTGTTGTTCCCAATCAGAGCAGGAGCTTCAGATTCAGCGTCTCCGCAGCCAGGCTGATTACAACCTGTTTAGAATGGTGATTACACAGAAAAAGAGGGAACGTCACGATGCAAAGCGGAGACAAACAAAGAGGAGGATGAGTGTCTGGAGTCAAAGTGGTGTGTGTCTTTTTGAGTATCGCCCAAAAAAAAAAAAAAAAAAAAATCAATTTGTTATAAATATGTTTAAAAGGTGTTGTTTTCTGAAAAGTGTGAATAATAATTAAATGAAAAATAAGAAATAACAGACCAGGCTGAACAAAATAAGAAACTAGACAGCACTTAGAGAGCACTTACACCTTAAGGCTGCAAAATCCTTCTTATGCTTATGTTAAAAAACACACAGAGGGCGGTCTGGGGGGGGCTCCAGCCCCTGGCCCTTTGCTGCTTGATGTCCAAAGCGCTCTATTGTGGAGGCCTATTTTATTTTTCTATTTTTCTTTTTCTTTTCTTTTCCTTTTTTTTTTCTTTTCTTTTCATTCACTTGCAGGAATGCCTGTGGCCCTTATCAACGTGGATATTTAACAATTAATAATAAGTGACCTATCAGTGAAATGACCTGGCTGCTGTCAGTCAGTTTACGTCACATGATGACCTTTCACCTGACCCGTGATGTGCCCTAACGGAGGTGCAGCTGAGACCCAGGACGCCCAGGACAGACGCTCAGCAGGAGAAATATTGGGTTTTTAGGATTTTCAGCTGTCATGGGGAAATGGGGTTTGCAGCTCTAACATTGTTGTGGTGTATTTTACAATACAAGGTGTGCATGAATGTTTGCACCTTTCACAGTGCAGGCAGCCAGTTAAGATGTACCAGATTTTGATGTTGTGAAGTTGAATTTTCCTTCATTTTTTTTTGTCTTTTTTACTCTATATTTAGAACAATAGGAAGAAGGTAAATTCTATATACTAATGGGAATTCAAAGGTATGGTGGACAACAAAGATATGGTGATTGAGCCCTAAAAATTTAGCCCACCAAGTTTCAACATTTATGTAAAATAAGAAAAAAAAAATTCTAAATCTCCCCATCTCTTTCAATGAGTGCTTTACATACACAGTGTTTCATTGTTTTAATTGTCACGTTCTGCCAGTGAAGAATATATAGACATAAAACTAATTAAGTTTTGTAACCACAACAATGGTATGAAAACCAGCAATACTACACTCTGCAGGGGCATGTTGGTCTTCTGGTGGATAATCAAAGTGCTACCTGTCCCTGTAGGGAGCAGCAAAATGTCAAATTCAGCTCAGTGTAGCCCTCAGGTGTAGCCTGACTAGCTTCAGTGGTGATGCTGTCTGACACTAATGGTGTCTACTGTGCCTCAGCATTTTTGCTGGGAAAACAAATGAGACGAAGAACTGTATACAACTTTAATGGCAGCACTCTCCAGAACGCGCTCCCCACTCCCTGCAGTATTGTAACAAAACGCCTAATATTTCAGTTATTTTCTTCATTTTGACAACAGACTCTTATCACACTGTATTTACATAAATTCTGCTGCAGGCGGTGTTGCAGACTCTCTGCCAAGGGAAGCAGCTGCTGCCACCTCCAAAAGTTCTTACATCATTTGTCACATGATGTCATATGTTCAGTAGCATTTCACAGAACTGGGCTGCTCCATGTGTACCTCTGTATCATGTACAGCAGTGGTTCCCTATGTTTTCCAACTCATGGCTATCTCAAAAATGATAGCAGCCCACATGCAAGCCCATAAGAATACAGAGGGCAAATAATATGTTCTCAGAGATCTTTTTATTTAAAGGATAATGATCGAACGTTCAGGACTGAACTGAGAGCAGAGATCACATGTCAGTTCAGCTCCTCCTGTTGTTACCCAGCTATCTAGTTTGCTGCGCTAGTTTCCGCCATGGATGTAATCAAACTGAGATAGCAAACAAGCATATGATGTGGTAAAAGTTCCTGTCATTGGCTTTTTGGCATTTTTTAAAAATAATTTCATCTTTTCAACAAAATGGTATGGTTCACCAAAATGAATTTCCCACTCGAAATAACATGGTGGCCCACCCGTGGGAGCTGGCCCACAGGTTGGGACCCTCTGATGGACGGCATATCTACTCAGCTGTCAGTTTATTAGGAACAACTAACTAAAACAAATAGAGTCTAATTACAGCAGCCCTGTAATAAATCCTCCCTTCATCCTCTCTTCATGAAGGTTTCATTCAAGAGGTGTGGATGGAGTCGGTGGTGCTGTTGAACTGATGTTCCCATTATTTTGTCCATCTCGTTCAAATTAATGACACACCTCTTTCATTTATTCATAATGCAGCACAGTTCAACTGCACCACAAATTGCACCTTCCAAAAATGACCACACAGGTTAAATCAATATGTATAGGTCCACTTGCCTTACTGCGATAACTTATGCACCAACTATTACACTATTAAATAAGTGTCACCAACCCAGTCAGTTTGGCAAATATCACAGTCAGAAAGGCTGTGTTGTTATTCTGTGCATCTTTGACATTAAAGTGCCCACTCAAGATCTGTCATACATTTCCCTCTCCATCCACTGCACATCAATGAACTGAAATCCATGCAAATCGTACAGGAAGTGTAAACACTGACTAGAACAAAAAAAAGAAAAAAACAGACATGTGTCCATTGATATTCACTGTGCATTTTCAAAGACACTGAAAAACAGGCAATATACGTGCAAATTTGACTCATCCACATAGCTGTAAACTCCTTTATACACACACCAACACACACCAACAACATTTACAATCACACAACACAGACCCAACAGTCATACAATGATGAAGATGTTGTGTAAATTGTATGGAAGGTTGTCCACTCTTAGGCCCATTAAACCATATTACACAGTGAAGACTGTTTGTCACAGGGGCCCCTGTGAATCAGAGCAGTCCTTGGTTACACCCTCAGGCATTTATCAAAGGTTCCTCGTGGATGGCACAACGTCCTTGGAAGAGAATTCATTCTAAAGGGCAAAATGCGTGGAAGCGGTCGACTGCAACTGTCATCGTGAACTGTGCAGTTGACTAAGAACACAACATAAGGATAAAAATAGAAACTGCAAAAACAAAAGGACGGATTGTGTTTTAATTTTCCAATGAAAGAGCTAAATGATCTGTGTTTCTTCTGAGTAACAAAAGTTATGTGAAAATAATTCCCCTAATATAAGGTTAAGGACTGGGATTTTTTAAATATTGTGTCAGCAGCCACTCTGCAGTGAAAATGTGTCATGGTCTTTTGCTTTAGTTTTTTTCTTTTACTTCCACAGACACTCCTGAGTTCATTCATAGGTTGTTTGTTCCAACCCTCTCATAGCAGTGTCTCGTGAAGTGGTAACTGGACCTTGGTTGTCATGTTTACAATAACAAACACATGGCCTGTAGTGAAAAAAGTGTACCAGACCTTCGTCGCCATGGTTACAGAAATAATGGTTGGGTTTGGTTTAGGCACAAATACTAATTGGTTAGGTGTAGGAAAAGATGAGGCTGAAATTAGTACTTCCTTAAGATTATCCATCCATCCATCTATCATCTCTACCGCTTATCCTTACAGGGTCGCGTTGGGGCTGGAGCTAATCTCAGCTGACATTGGGCGAGGGCGGGGTACACCCTAGACAGGATGCCAGTCTATCACAGGGCTGACATATGACACATAGACACAGACAACCATTCACACTCACAATCACAAAGGCAATTTAGAGTCATTAATTAACCACAATCCTAATTTGGACTGTGGGAGGAAGCCGGAGTACCCGGAGGGAACCCACACAGACGCGGACATGCAAACCCCCTTCAAACCCAGAACCTTCTCGCTGTGAGGCGACAGCGGGAACCACTGCACCACCGTGCCGCCCTCCTTAGGAAGTGTTAATGTCATGGTTACAATAATAACAACACGGTTAAGTTTGTCAAACTAAAGTTTCACATGGGAATGGAACACATTTTGTTGACCCATCCACCCACCCCGCCTCATCCAAACGCTGACTTTGATGCTCCTTGTATGACATCACCAAGCTTCTTCCTCTGCTCCTGTCATCATTACTATGGACATTAGATGTCGCCTGACAACAAAACGTAACTATGGGTCATAATAACCTGCTTGACAAACTAATAACCTATGGGCTCATTTTTTACAGCAGGACATATGTAACTGTAATATATAGTATGTACATATGTTGAAATATGTCTATAACTAAACAAAAAAAGTACAACATAAAAATTCCACATAAAATCTAGTAGAAATTGGAACAATATTCACATATTGACATATTTATCTAGCCCATAAAAATAGGTATGTTTATATACGTAGGCTTATATTGTAGACATATGTTACACACATATATATATATATATATATATATATATATATATCCATCTCAAAGCCTGGCAAAATAAATGTTGACATTATATGCAGTAGGTTCTAAATGTCTGAGACCACCTTCCCACACTGGGAAGATAGACATGTTGAAAATGAATGGGAAATTAAAAAGAAAAATATATATAAACATACAGAATTTTTATATGTATGTTGTTTTAATAAACTTGCATATATAGACTAAATATATGTTGTTAACATGTTATACCATATATAATACATATACCTGTTTTACATACATGCATACACATTTTCTATGGGTATTTTATATGTTAAACTCATATCTTTATATATCCAGAGGATATATGTGATAATAATGTATCCCTTTATAAGTATAATATACATTATATATTATAGGTGGGTATATATGGCAGCATCACTCTTGATATAGGGGCATATATGTCATACGTATAATGTAGTGGGCCATTCATTTTCATTCCCTTCATCACAAGAAAACATCAGTTACTGGAACCTACAGCACATCTTTTTCCGTCTTTTTCTCTTGTGGTGAAAATGTTAAATAACATAATAACAAACAAAAAAAAAAACAATTTACCAATGCACAACAAGACTGGAAGAGCAGTTTACAAAAGGCAGCAATACATTACACAGTCGACCCCAGTTTTTAAATTGGATCCCAGTCGACTGAAAGTGGCTGCAAACAGCGTGAGAGCAGTAGGGGATCGCTTACAAACACCAAACTGACAATGAAGTTGTCAATGTCAATAACACAGCAGAAACTTTGGAGCGTTGTCACTTAAGTCAGACTTTGGCATTTATATTGCACCTCATATTCTGTCCAACAGCTGGCAGCCATACAAATCCGAGTGCATATCAACATGACTGGGAGTGTGCGGTCCTGGCAAATCAGCTTTACCACACAATCAAATCAAACGAGTGGGCTGCTGGGAATGGACAGACGATTTATTTATTTATTTATTTATTTTCATTTTCTTCCCTTTTTTTTTTTTTTTTTTGGTCTTTATTATTGGCAATCCAAATGGCAAGGGGACAAAAACACCTGTCAGCATTCTACATGACACCCCAGCCTGTTTTGAATTCCAGTCGAAGCGGTGATGGGGCCAGAGCAAAATGGAGCTATATCGCTGTCAGAGGCTGTCAACGCTTTAATAACTGAGGGCTTCTCCGCTGTTCTCACAAGGTGACAGGAATGCAGATATTTCCTTTGTCTGTTTTTTTTTTGTTTTTTTTGGTCCCCTGTCTGCTTTGCTTTCTCTTGTCCCTCCTTGCCCCTCCGCACACCTCCATCAGTCTCCCTTGTTTCTGCCTCTCTCATCTCACAGCCCGTTGAGATGAATCAAACAAATGTTGCTGACATATGGAGTGAGCCAAAATTTTCTGGCTCCCTCCCTCTTTCTTATTCCCGTCTCTTGACTCTCTGTGAACTCCTCTTTTCTCTCTTTCCTCCCTCTCCCTTCATGCCGCTCCCTAACTTTTCCCCTCTCCCTTGCCCACCTTGCTCTCTTCTGATCTGTAAGGCAGCTTGTGTCTCTTAAGTCACCCAAATCTTACAACATCAGCTCTGTAATGCGTCTCATTATGAGCGGTGGGCATGGCAATCAGAGTTATAAACCCCTCGCTCTCCTCCAGCCCTCGCCTCCCTTAAATCCACTTTAATTCAACCTCCTGAGTGCTGCTGGGGGTGTAAAGTGGGGGGTGGTTATATATATTCAAGGCCAAGACTCTGGTATCATTCAACCCGCATGGGCTCGCAGACTCCAGCTTACACACAGACACACACCACCCGGGCTGACTTCTCACCACACCCCTGGACTCTGATAAAGATAAAGATGCCACTGGAGCAATTCCTTCGAAAGCAGGAATTATAAGCAGATCTCCCTCCTTCACACCTCAAAGGAGGTCACTTCCTAGTTCTTGTACTGTGAAAGACAGACTGCACAGGATTTACACGTGTGGATAAGAAAAGCTCACAGCCAGTGACAACGTCTTCAGCTATCACTGGTGCTCTGCTGGCTGTTAACCACATGCACATTTTCACTTTAATTATCATGTCTTGTGTTTTTTTTTATTTTTTAGCATCTGCAGGCCTCCATATGGCTGATTCTCCCATGTGGCGAAAGGTAAATAAAGCTTTCCAAATGTATGTAGCGTATGTATATGTGTATGTGTATGTGTTTGTCTGTTTCACTGACTTCCTCTCTAGGAGCTGGTGTTAATTAGAAGATGCATGAAGGGGAAGAAAGAGTGTTTCTGTCTATGGCGGAGCTAAAGTGTCTGCTTGTGAGATTAGAAAACAACAATCTATCCCTGTGCGATCAAAGTGAGAAAAAAGTTCCAAGAAAAAATGCTGGGCAGATTGTAAACTCCATATTTTAGGTTTGACTTTGCCCTGGTTCTTGATAAGATAGTGGGTTCTCCGCCCGAATCAATGCTTATGGAATAAAGTTAAGCCACATTTGGTGGCAAAGATTAGATATCGAATATTCTCCTCAGTATCCTAAATTTGATACTAGAATGTGGTAGGTTACCCACACATAAAGAGGAATTAAAAAAAAGAAGAAAAAGAAAAAAAAAAGAAAAATCTGCTTAAAGTACGTCCCACTTCATATGCAGTGACACAACAGCCTTGGAAAAAATGGAGGAGGGACACAATGAGGCTGAGAAGAGGAGAAGTGTTGCATAACTGTCTCGTCGACATTAATTACCGCTCAGCCAACAGAATGTGCGCTTTACACTTAAATGAGAGGGAATGAAGTCAGGGCTGAACAAAAACAACAAAAACTCCCATTCAAACCACTTTTTGTTCCCAATCTCGTCTTTTTTTTTTCTTTTTGTTGTGATAGCAGCTTTCACATGTTTCAGCATCAAGCAGGTCTGCTGTATCTGTCACCGTAATTTGTAGGCGTGAATAGGATATGACTGTTTAAGGAAAGCGAGAGCTGCTTTCACCGAAGGAGAGTAACACAGATGTGCGCTGACCTTCTGATTAGTGGACAACCCACTTCACCTCCTACCACAGTCACCCCTACATGCAGGTTGAATAGGCCACTGTAAAATGCACATAGGTGTGAATGTGAGCCTGAATGGTTGTTTGTCTTTATGTGCCTGTGGACACTGTCAGCTGGGATTGACTCCCGCCCTCCCATGACCTGAAAAGCACAAGTGGTGTGGTTAATAAATGAATAGAAATAATGTGAATAATAAGTGAAAATAAATAAAATGTCTCCATTTCTCTTATTGCTTGTGTATCCACAAACTGTCAGGGGATTATTCAAGATTCACACTTTCTGAACATCATCACACCACTCAGAAAAATCTGAACAAAAAACAACAACAATTCTAATTTCTGTGCCACCACAGAGAGAGTACTGGCTTGACCTAGCCTGGAAAAGTGTCTGGCTACGACAGAACAAGAATGGATTTATGTGTAGACTAATTACAGTTCATTTTTAATTCATTCACAGTTTTCTGTCTTCTATGCTATGTGAAGATTGCTTACTGGGTGTCTAAGAGACCAGGATCTCTACTGTTCCACACGCATTCTATTTGATCTATTCTCCATTGTGAAACTGACAATGCCATGTTGATTCTTCTTTTTCAACCACTGAAATATACAGGCACCACAAACACACACACACACACACACACACACACACACACACACAAACACACACACACACACACACACACACACACAGGTCAGAGGAGGAAGAAGGAAGGAGGAGCAGAAGACAGTCCAGTGAATGATGATGATTGTTTCTGTCAAGTCCGTATTTTTAGCATTGTGAGCAAATGTCATTCTATGGAAACCAGAGACTGTCGTGCTGTGGGAGCGCGTGCACGTACGTCTGCGTTAGTGTGTGTGTGAACTGGCAGCATGACGCGCTTTTATGATGTCATCTGTCCTCTGGAGCAGATTGGATTTAATTGGTCGGTCGTTTCACAGCCGCATGCCTCCTTTTAACAAGCACATCTATCAATCACACACACACGCACACACACGCACGCACACACACACACACACACACACAGACAGACACACACACACAGCAGTTCTCGTAAAAACTCAATCATCTCTGCTCCAGAGTGGAATATACTTCACCTTGCACTACACTCAATGAAATGCACAAAATTTTGTGTGAGTGATTCATATCAAACTGCACAAGATCTCTTGCAATACACACACACGCACATTACATAGTCTCTCTCCCTCTCTCCATAAACACACATTCCTGCAGCTATCAGCCCTCTTGTTCTCACAATGTTCGCCGAGGCCCTTACAGCATGAATCCTATGGGGACTGTGCGGCGATATATCAACCTTATAGTCTCGTAGCCTCGTAGCCTGACTGTGTCCTACCTCAGTGTTCTCCTGCTTTGCAGGCCTCAGTAGCACTGATAACACTCCAGGTCTGCTGGCCCCCATTTATCACCTCCAAGTACCAGCTCACTGGACACTTAACTCCATAGCAACACCACAGGGTGGCAGAGGAAGAGCTGAAGGAGTTTTGGATGCGCTGGTGTCATTAATTTCCATATAATAGTTCAATTTATCCCTGAAGTAATGGGAGCACTGACAACAAAACAGTCATGGAGATCAGCGCTAACTCCTTACACAGCCTGACCTCCAGTTTGTACGTTAGACAGCCAGAGCTGATTCCCACTATATCAGAAGAAGCCTTAACAGGCCCAGGTTTCTAAATGAGCAACACAAGACGGATATAATAAGTGGTGTTACATTTTTGTGAGAGAACAAGTTTGCAAGTCCTGACACAAGGTAAACCTGACAAGTATATACTTGTAACATGAATCTCCCATCACCCACCAGAAGGAAAGAGATGAGTTTACAGTTCCTCCTCTCACTTTGGAGATCATGCAAGTGGCAACCATCACTTAGCAGGGATTATACTTTCGCTAAAACCGGATTCCTTCAACATCATGTAAACTAAAACTGAAATTATGACGAATCAGCCTGAAAGTCTCCTGAGCTGAGCAGAGTTCAAACTCAAGCACAGGAAATGGAAAGGAATGATCTATTTCGTTATGTGAACACGAGTTTTACAAATAACCAGGTTAATGGAGTGAATGTCAACATTAATTCCAAGCCTCAGACCAGTTTCTCCTGCTGGGCAGATTTGCTGTGTGCATGGAAATGGACTCAGTGTTTGCTGAAGCAGTAACATGCGACAAGGAGGGACAGGAATGTGTGACTTTGGAGTCTATGTCTTTCCTCCACCCGAAATGCTGGTGTATCAGTTTAGATACTTATAATGGACATGTAGAGAGATATATATAAAGAGGGGCGGGGCTGTGATAAAACCTTGTGCCAGCCACTGACATCCACTCGCAAGTCCACCATAAAACAGCAGAGCGTTGATGCAGCAGCCTCAGCCCCGCTACCAACTAGGCTCCTGGCCCTTGTATTGGGCACTGGAGTTCTTTTCTGCTGGTTTATGAGATGGAGTATAACATAAACCTGGCTGCTGAGACGGTGGAATGCAGACTTTTTAAAAATCCACTGTGTCTTGTCTTATGCAGCAATAGAGATGAGCTTTCCAGTCCTTAAAAAGTTAGAAAAGCTTTGACCAAAAGTGCAGAATCCAACTTTAACAACTGCTTAACAACAGGAAAGAAAGTGGAATATAGCATGTACAGAGCTGTGATACTTAGCACACACACATGCATATATAAGCACTTTACCATGTACATCAAATACATCCACTGGCATGCCATACAATTGGTTTTCCCAACAAATTAAATCCAAATGAAGTGGTTTTTTGGTCTGTAAGTGGATTTCAGTCTGGACAGTTGACCTGACAACCCCCCAGCCACTAGTGGCTACTTAAAAAAACAATATGGCCACAGTGTTGTTTTTCAATATCCTACACAGGTGCAGGCATAAAGATTTACTAGTGAACGAACTGCATCCATTTACCTTTGCTATGGAAGCGATGATTTGATGAACAATGAATGTCATGTGCATGTTCAGTGTTATGCATGAACACATTCACTGAACCTGCTCATTTCTTTGGTGAACGGTGAACTGAAAGAAGAAAGAACCCGTTTGCGACTAATAACCGTGAGCACTTACCCTCAAGAAAGGTGGCGGCAATGCACCAAAGAGCTGTTTGCCAACCGCAAAAAAAACAAAAACAAAAAAACACCAGTAGAAGAAGAACTGTGTTTTACGGCGGCACCAGAGGATTTACAGCACCCAGCACGCAAACTGAAATCATAGCACATCTATCAGCTAGCGACTGTAATGAAGCCGGTGGTGGAGCCTGTACCAGCCTGTAATTTGTTTTATGTGTTTGAACTGCTGCATCATTTGGTTCATGCAGGCTAAATAAAATTTCCATTGCAGCCACTGTTTATCCCCCCCACCCCCCAAATTTCAGCATAATAAAAATGTAGATAGAGCTAAATTACATTTGTAAACTGATCTTTTTTGAGTTGTCCTCCTTTGACTTGGTTTAAGTGGTAAAACATATACTCAGATTGTTTCAAAATTGATCTTCGTGTGTGATTCTATAGTAATGTACAGTAATGTGGCAGTGATTGGGAGCTGGGGATAGATGGATGGGTAGAAAGAAAAACAAAAAAAAAGAAGAAAGGAACGTGAATTTTTTGGGACCGTGAGCTTAGTTCAACATTCAAAATTGTGAACTGTGACCGTGAACTGGTTCATTTTAATCTGTGTGGACTGAACTTTGGGCTCGCTCTTGTGGAGTGTGAAATTGCATAACACTGTCCATGTGTTGTCCTAAATGAAAGGATGTCCCGCAAACACAAACTGCACTAATGTGTGTAATGAAATTCTGAGCAGTGGAACCAGCAGCCGTCCCAACAGAGTAAAAAAAACCTATTTGTGTAGCCTGACAGAACATGTGTAGGTTTTCCACATGCCAGTTTAATGCATGCCTGAGAGCCGGAAGAACTAATTCAAAGAATTAACATAATGCAAAACATTAGTAACGTTTCTTCTACAACACTTGAACTGAGTTAATTTAGACTTTAATTAGGAGCAAAAACATTTCCTTTGTGAGTGTGTGAGAGTGTGTGTCTGCATGGTGATGCTGGTGTTAGGAGGTGTCCATGGTCTTTGTATGGATCATTTGTCTTTAAATAGAAGCACTTGTGCATGTGCTGTGCTTTAGCTCAGTGCCTACTGTATGCATCCTGCTGTGTGTGTGTGTGTGTGTGTGTCTGCTGGGTCATATCCAGACAGGTTGATTCATGGGCCTCATCCCCCCTATCAGGATCACTATTGATCAGGCGGGCTGTGGGCTGCTGCTGACTGTGGCCTGGGAACCACAGAGCAGTTATCGCTAACAGATACACAGTGGCTACGCCATGCTGGGATCCGTGGGGCCCCGGGGCCTCGCGCAGGAGGTGGGGTGAGACTGGGGTGTTTTCATTTCTGCCTTTAAACACAAGTGGAAATCACAACAGATTTGAAATTGCACAACAATTAACGTACAAGTGAGATGACATGGGTATTGACAGCAGGAAATTAGCATGGTGCAAAAATGAAACAATTATGCAGGAAAACTGAAAATAAAACCAATGACAAATTAAATAATAATAAAAAAAAATGATTTATGTAAGTACAGTGTGTGGATGGCAAGTGATTACTTTACAGTTAAATAATAAAGGAGGTCAGTTGTCTCAACCATAGTCCGGATTGTTGACATCCATCATACCAAAGTTTCACTTATTTGACAATGCTATGCCGAAGGCAATTGATCTCTATCTCAGTGTTAATCCAATAGTTTTAATCCTTCTCCCGACAGGGCAAATTCTGTGTTTTTTGTCTACAATGCAGCCTTTCTACCTGCCCGTCACATTTTCGCCTCAGGTGACAGAAATAATCTTCTTCTGTGCAGCAGAAATGCACTGAATCTGTTTTTTTTTTTACATTAACACACAGGTCAGATCAGATCTCTGCTGTGGCAATATACAATTTAACACCAGCCTTAAAGCTTAGGTTATGCAAGATAGAGAAACAAGAGGAGTGTGTGCATGTGCCAGAAGCTCAGTGTCTATCATAGCAATGTAGGAACTTTAAATACACACACACACACACACACACACATATATAGATCAGCACTTGTGTGTGTTGCCTCAGGGTTGTGACAGGGCGACTGTGGGAGGAGGCGATTGACACACGAGTCCACTCTTGCAGACTCCAATCGACAGTGAGCGCACACCTCCGAACTCCACACAGCAGCACTGTGTTTTCTGAGACACAGGGAGTTTGTTGTGTGATGATATTGTGGTGACGGCTTTTAGGACTCGACATGTTCGTATGAAGAGCTGCGCTGTCTTTGTAGAAGTTTGGTTAAGCTTTTTTTTTTTTTAAAAGGCTGACAAATGTTTACAACACTTCCTATAATATAAGAAGCAACAACTTTTGCACTGTTAATAAGTAATTAGTAATGAAGATTTTATTTTTCCATTTCTAAAGTTTCAAAATATAAATCTACAGACAGCACAGGACAGACAGGAAGAAGCATCCTAAAAGATTTATCTTCATGCCTTTGCACCAATCTACCTCAACTGGCTTTGAAATATTTCTTGAAGTATTTGCTTTCTAATTTGGTCATCAAGTTTGCAAACCATGAAGGAGTGTGTATCCAGTAGAACACACACTGTGTCAGGTTTACTGAGCTGTCAGTACACATGGTTTGGATTTCTCAATATGTGAGACATACTGTAGAGTATTTAAATACATTTTTATTAGCCAGTGTGAACATGTGCACAGGTAGCCATAAATGGACATTTACATACCCTTAATTATTTGTATATGCATACTTTAAAATCCATAACGTTGCAGAGAAAATTACCTAAGTAATGTCAGAAAGTGTTTTTCAATTTTACTGATGAGCTCACTATAAAGTCCTCTACAAAGAACGCTGTGGGTCGTGAGTAGGGTGGAGCGAATGAGTGATTTCAGATACAACCCAGGATTCTCCCAGTGTTTCCTGTGTTTGTTTTCCTGTTGCCCCCCCCCCCCCCCCCGCTTATCTGTGTGTATGTGTGTGTGCTTCTCTGCAGTGGGCGTGGTGCGGCACTGATTACCTGGCACACCTTAACCTCATGACTCATCAAGCTCATCATGACTCATCAAAGCCCCCGCCTCTCCGGTCACTCATCGCCAGATTGTGGTAACTCTCCAGCCCGCTCGATTCTCTAGGGTCTAACCTGAAAGATTCTTTTTCGTTATCTGAGTTCTGTCTCGCTCCTGTGTCTCCCTGTGCTCCAGTTCAAGCCTGCTCCAGTGCTACTGCCTGCTCTCGCTCGCTCTTGCTCCATTCACCACCCTGCCTTTGCCCTCAAAGCCACTCACCCTTCCTGACTCCTCGGTGCTCTTCACAGGACTGACATTACACCTTATTTATTCAAGCTAAGTGTCTCGTGTTTGATTCTACTCTGGGGTCCAAACAATGAACCAAACCAAACCATGACAGGTAAGTGTAGACTGCAAAACATCAATGTCAAATGGCCATAAAATAATGTTGTACTGCATCCGATGTGGCTCAGATTATGTCCACCTTATCTGAAGTATGCATAAGGAATATACACTTTAACTGTGCAGCTTTTTTTTTTTTTTCAATTTACTTATCCCTCGTTATGTGTGGAATATATCTGACCCCCATGCAAGTGACACTAAACGAGACTGTAGTAAATTATCATTAACCAGACTGAGGTGATTTAAGCAGTAAAAGTATTGAGTATATAAAGCAATGGACTCCATGCTCTGATTCTAGTGTAGATTTTGGTAGAGTTAGAGTAAGGGCATGTATGCCAGGTACATTCTCACTTGTCTGCAAACACCTTTTAGGTTCATATCTGAGTACGAGAAAGTTACTTTTGATCCTCTTTTCTCTTCATGATGAGAAAATTGATGCATTCAAATTTGTATTTCCACCTAAAACCTGCTCAGAGTTTCCTTATAAAACGTCCTCTGGAACACAAATGTGTATTTAATGTGTGCAGCGATGGCCTCCCAGCACAACAGAATATCAGATTTCATCCACAGGAAATCAACAGCGACAGAGTGGACACTGACTGGAAAAAATACAGAGTATGCAAATGCGTCCTCCTGTGGTGCTGCGTCTTATCTCCTGTTTGCAGCGCTCCCTCACTGCATCGCGTACATCAAAAGGAGATACGACTGTAATCGAGTTAGGGGATGAATACATTCAGGTAAAGTCATAAGAGTAAAAGTGCACGGCTGTGTGTGTGTGTGTGTGTGTGGTGGCGTGTGATAATGTATGCGATTGGCCCTGGGCAGGACCCAGCACCAGCTGTTGGTAATAAGCTGTGACTGTTAATGAACGCTCCCTCTAAGCTGTGGAGCTACAGGGCACCGCGGCCCATCTACAGCAATGGCCTGGTCCTATACTTAGCAGACGCCCCTGCTGCTCCCATATTATAGCCACATTACTCTGACTCTTTTTTTTTTTTCATGCTAGCTCTCTCTCTCTGCCCCCTCATGGAGTCCAATCAGCCTAATAGATCTGCAATGAGCCTATTGAGCATTGTAATGAAGTTTGGCTTTGGGCTCGACACAAACACCAAAGGACGATGTGTGAGTCTCTGGCAAGGAGGAGGAAATATGAATGGAGATAGGATGTTTATTTTTTGTGTTACATGAAAGGAGGATTAGCTGCAAGGTTAGGTCGAGATGGAAGGATAAACTGTGGACGTCTCTGTGTTTTTGCTTCCCCACATTTCTGCGTCTTACAAGAATGTGTGTGCACACTGCATGCAGAAAAAAAAAAAATAATAATACGCTTACACACCTTAAGTCTTAAGATTTTTTCCTCCTCATCTTTGTGTTCTCTTAAACATTCTCTCACGCCTTTACCATCAACACCCTTTTTTCCACAAAAGCCTGGACTACTTTCATCGTTCCTTCCAGAGCTGCGAATCAAATTCTAGCTAATTAGCAGATATTTTGACAGGAAGTAAGTCGCGTCTGTGCTGCGATCCGTGAACAAGATGGAAAGATTAAGTCACATTTATTTATTTTTTTTCAGTGAAAGAAATCAAATCTGAGAGTCGGTGGTCTGTGCAACTTCTCTTTGATTTGAGGATTAGAGCTACGGACTGTTCATCGCTGTCTTAACAATTACTCTGAGGCTAATGGAAGCAGACGCCGTTAATCTTCACATGTTGGCGCCAATGTGGATCCAGCAGTGCTCTCCATCTCGTATTCCTAGTGTGTAGCCTCGCACTGCTCTGCTGCGTGCACTAACCTCCACGATCACACACTTATCAACACACTATCATGTATTATTCGTTTGCGACAAGAGAGAGATGAAATATGACGGCGGCAGGTCTGAGTGATTGCCACGTCGAGGATTTAAGTCTCCAAAAAAAAAAATTTTTTAAAAAAGGGGCAGAATGTCAATAGAGCAGTTACAGTCATCGTCAGCAACATAAACATTTTACAAGGCAGGATTTATTGCCATTAGTTTTAATGATGTCATTTCTAAGCCACAGCTGAACACACTGAACATACAGGCAGACATTTATTGTTTCTATGTAATGGGAGAAAGGGTCAAACATACAATTCTTCATCCACATAGTGTTAACATCTGTCCTGACTCCTGAGGGATAACGACCGATTTTAGGCTAAATGTCAACGACCTGGATCAAACCAGGCATCCTGAGCCAGAAGCTAAATGGTTTCAGTGAAAGCAAATACTGCATGAACTACATCCCTGATCCACATGCTCTATAGCAACGACAGAAACATATACAATAGTACAATAGTCAAAAGGTGTCCATAAATCATCCACCAGCCACCCATCCAAATGAATTATTGTCCACAACAGTTCTTAAATGGGCTTCTTTGCCTGTCACTGTTAGTTCCTGAACACAACCTATTCAAAAGCTCAAAACAACATTTGGCTGCTGCCCAAAATAAATAATAAATCGTAATGAGTTCAGCGGTCCAAACACAGTCTAATCAGTGCCCGACGAAAAATTAAGCTCATTGTTCTTATTATTATTATTATAATAACAATGACCCAGCCCGCCTGATCTGCAGGTACAACTGGGATCTGCACATCACTAAATTGAATGAAGGAAGAAGGATGATCTACTATGTAATACAACCTTTCAGGACACTCGTGGGTGGAGTATAACCAAAATGTGTCCACTGAAAATTTCTAATAATGCATACACTTTGATAAGGAAAAAAATACATTTTATTATCATTTTTAAATGTAATCAAATTAGTAAGATCAGGATCTGGTCCAAATGAGAGATGCATATCAATGCCAGAGGAAAGTGATAATGTTTAAATCAAGTAATAGGAGTGTGTTCTGTTAATCTGGAGCAGAACAAGGGGCTTAATCTATTACAACTTCCCACCATGTCTTTTCTGTCATTTTCAAATCTATAAATCTATTTATCCATGCATCCTTCCACATCTGGTGGTCTGAGTTTCCGCTATTTAAGCCACTGTGTCTGTTAAGACACAGGGAAGCATAAAAAGGCATAAATGGTGCCTCAAATGGTGCAAACGAGTGGCCGTCTAATTGTAGTGAGTTAAACCGGTTCCCTGTGGTAGGGGATGAGAGTCGGACGCTTTGAGTAGTAATTATCTCAGGTAGCTATCTCATTACCGCCCTCCTCTAGTATGTAAATGTGGCCATGGACTCGGGTGTTATATTGTGGATTGGCCATTTTCTCGTGCTCCTCTGAGGCCATGCTGTTTATCACCATGCAGGGAAAATAACTTAAGTACTGGTTATGTTTCCAGGGATAATAGAGTGTTTTTATTGTCTTCGTGTCCACGTTTTGTGGCTGAAATATAAGGCTTGTTCAATTAAGTAGCCAGGTCGCCGCTGTCAAACATAACATTGCCTCAGTGTGCAGCATTTTAATGATCAAGGTGATGAAAGGAAATCATAAATTAGGGAAGTTATGGAGCGTTTTAATGTTTGCAGAGAGGCTGTTCTTTCATGCCTGTATTAGCTCAAGATAAAGCAACTTACATAATACATTTCCCAACTGTGAATAAATACATAATGCTTGACTTATGTAAAAAAAAAAAAAAAAAAAAAAAGTTATGACTGAATTAAAATAACAGCTCCAGGCTTTGACACATTTCAAGGGGGTTTGTCTGACTATTAAACATTTTAGACAGGGAGTTTGGAGGGAAACAATATGTTCTAAGTGTCACCCTCAACCCAACAGAGAGCCTGAATCCCTCATTTCGTCATCCAAATTGTAGATGTGTGGTTCACTGAGCATCCTCAGTACCAATGTGTGGTGAGCAGACCAATCCCATTTCAGCATCAGCTTGAAGAGGCTTCTGTTGGCTCTGGCTAGCCTGGGGTTGGCATTCAAGGGAGGGAGAGAGAAAAAAAGGGAAAGGGAGATGCTAATCATCTGAGCTTGAGGAGTACAAGGCTTGAGAGAGACAGAAACAGACAGAGAGAGGTGCACAGAAAGATGTCTCTACCTCTGCCAATACCATTTTTTTGGAGTCAGGGTGAAATTCAGCAATAGGATAAGGATCTTTGCTTGTAGTCCGTCTGTCTGCCACTACATCTAAGGTACAACAATTACCTCTGCCACTACCTGCCTCATGAGCCCGGCAGCAAAAACAAAAAACTGGACTTGACTAAAAAAGCAATATAAACGTCCAGGAATGATGTATTTTTGCAACACCAACTGTCAAAGTGTTTGACCGGTGTGCAGCTGGATGTGATGTCCATTCCCACATGAGTTTGGACGGCATTCACTGAAGTTTGATAAAACCTCTGGGGGACGATGCTGCTCCAGGAAGATCTGGCTTCACACAACTGAACCAATTTCAAAGAAACTTGTGAACATTATGCATCTCACCACTGCATTATGTTTAGACTAATAAAACTGACTGGACCTGGGGAGAACATGGATGAACTCTTGCTCTTGGGCTGCAGAGCTACTGTTCTGCTCAATAATCAAAGTATCAGGCTACATCCATGCGCTTTAGTTTTAAAACACAACACTTTTGCTACGTTTTTGGCATCCACACTACTCTGGAGTTTTCAAGCACCTAAAATGGAGACTTTTGGAAATGCCGTGAGCCCAGTTTTAGTTGGAAAACTCTGGGGTTACGTTGTAGTTTGGATGGGAAAAAGCGGAGACCTTTGGAAATGATGGCGTGGACACTAACAGTTGCTCCCTGATTGGGTCTTTTCAGCCTCGACCACCAGTGGTGAATGCAGCGTGTATAACGAAACATGAGTGTTACTGACCTTGTTGTCTTTGCTTGTCAATCATAAACTGTATATAAAAATTGACGTAGACTCTGGGTCTGAAAAGTGAAGCCAATGCAGAAGTGCCTTAAACCTGCATTCTATCTAATGACCATCAGGGGGCTACTCCACTGGTTGCAAAATGAAGTCAGAATGTATTGAAGTCTATGGGAAAATGGCCCTACTTCTCACTAGATTTATTACCTCAGTAAACATTTTCCTAATGAGTTTATGGTCTCAATCACTAGTTTCAAGTCTTCTGCAACACAACATGATGTTCATTTTTTAGATTGTCAGCCAAATTGCGAACTCGAAGCTTCAAAACAACAGTTCACAAACCAATGGGGGACATTACAGTGGATTGCCATTTGTTGTACAACTACAGAGTACATAGTCTGCCTCCTGTTGACACTGGCTCGTGCATGCCCAGTGCATGCATGGTCATGTATGTATGTGTTTTCAGCTCAAACAGCTGTCTGGATGTTGATATTTTTTGTATTAGTGTGGATGTAGCCTCAGTGTGCAGGACACTAAAATAGAATATGAACTTATCAGAAACTGTATGATGACTAGATTCCCTGTGGTGGGACCTCAGAGGTCTACAAACTATGCATGCACATAAACACACATATCCAGAACTATGTTGAATTTGCAGACTGACACAGAAACAGCTTGAATCTCGAAAGCAAAACTGAATTATCTTCCTCCTTTTTGCCCGATGGTCTTAATGAAGATGAAACTCAATTTGCACTGGCCTCCCAGATCAAATTTTAATTAGTTTTTTTCAATCATTTCCCTCTCCGGATCTTGATTGTTGCAGGGTGGTAAGAAAAGGGTGTGGTATTTGAGTATTTGTCCCGAACTCTTCACTGCACCCCAAGGGTGAACATGTCCCTAACCAAACCTCCAATCCCCCATCGTGTGTCCAAGCTGCCGCAAACAGACAAAATGCCACATTAGTATTCAGACGACATCAGATCTCTGGGCCAAACACTCACTGGACAAAGCTTGACAAGCAGACACACACACACACACACACAAACACGAAAAACTATTTACGAATAAGGATCAGGAGACATGCTTCAATTATCCCAGCACAGAACTCACAGGGGAAAGAACTACACCATGGGATTGGTTGAATCATGGCTGTGTGAGAACGACTGCATGTTTTTCTCATTACATGCCACACATTCTGCTGTGCTGTAGATTACTATTGCACGTGCATAATGCATAGTGGGTACTGCAGCGAGACAAAGCTAATTATTAGGAGCGAGATAACACTGACACATCACTAAAGCAGGAGCTGGCTGCTGCAAAGTGCTGTGAGCTGGAGTTTCCAACTCCAACCCCTCTCATTTCCTTACTGTTTGTGTGAGGTGGTGATACGTCCCATTAGTCTGTCACTTCCTGCTTTCATCGCCCTATCCAGATCCTGTTCCTCGCTCATGTATTCCACTACCCCCCCCCAATCAATGATATGCTGATAGAAAGCTAGCATTGTGTGACCTGTCAGCATATTTTACAGATAAAGCCTCTGTCCGTATTTTAATGAAGGCCTTAATGGTCCAGAGCACTTTAGGCCTAGCACACAACAGCATGGAGGATGATGCAGAATTTGCATTTTCCTGTCTTGAATGGGGAAGTCATTTTGAAATTTAGTGCAAAGTGGGAGAACTAGCTAAAAGAGAGTGAGCCACTGATAGTGGTTGGGGATATGCACTGTGCACCAGAATTGCTACCACAAGTCCCATCCAGAAATGACGGCCACACCAATTGAACGCCTGATGAATGTAGCATCCCAATCCACTTGAGGCAGATGAACAAATAACACAACCGCGTGGACAAAGCACTGCAACTCTGTCTTACTGACATCCATACCTCTGAGTCTGAGTCACTACGTCCGAGCCACTACATGAGTCACCTTCGCAAACTTCATGAACTTGAAAATGACAGAGGAATAACTCATCGAATCCCGGGTCCTGAGGAAGCAGCGCAGCGCAGCGCAGCATAACAACATCGTACAGTACAATGTCATTCAAACTGAATTGTCCCAGTGCTCTCAAACTGGTTAGTCATCCACTGAAACCTTGGAAATTTGCATTTACATTGGAAAGCAATGCAGTTTATGAGACTTGCAAAGCAGAGGCTGAGAGTTCTGTCTTTCCGCAGTAAACAGTTGGAAACCCCCTCTTCAATATACAGTGCAAACAAATGAGAGGTAATGTAGTAGGCAGCATCAAATAGATGCCATGCATAAAGAATGAAAAAGAAAGAACAGGATAGGCAGAGAGGGAAAAATAATGAGTGATTTCTATTCAACAGTTTTCAAAGGAAAGTTCCATTGTTCATTTAGCCCACCGACTGAAGTCAAAGGAGATAATTAGTGGTGTGTTTGTTTGTGTGCATGTAAATGTTCACACCTACCTAACTGCATAAAAAAACGTATAATAACAATAATAATGGAACCAGTCAGTCACTATGGTAACAGGGTGAGCGCATATAAAGAAGCATGCAAAAGTCAACTTACCTGCTTGAGATGAGTCACCTGTGAGGGAGGAGAGAAAAGGAAAAGAAAAGATGGATCAGTTCAAAGAGCAAAGGAAAATGTCACTGGAGTGCACCTGCTCAGCAGAACATCGTCACGACAAAATGAGATATAATAGCAGAGAGAGGGAAAGAAAAAGTCAGACGGAAATTAGTATTAGACGTCTGCGTGAGAGCTATTCCACATTAGCCTCAACACTCAGCTGCTAATTGAGATGTTGGAGGAAAACAACTAGCAGGGATGTTCAGGAGGCGGTGTTCATATTTTCTTTATGAAACCAAAGTTAAAGGTCAAAAGAGAACAACAGGAAACTTCTTGGCATTCACTTTCCACCTCACTGCAAATAACTCCTCCTAGGACTCAAACTCATTAAAAAAGAAAAAAAAAGACTGTGTTGTCGGGTTCCTTACAAAATATTTTCACCAACTGCACTTACCAGGTTAATTTTACAACACCAGATTATACAACTATCTCCTTTTTCTTTTTTAACAAAAGCAACCGAGATGGACAATAATAGTAAAGAAAGAAAAAAAAAACACCAAGTTAAGGAAAACCAATTATAAAAACCAAGAATTCAACAATTCACCAACATAAATATGTAAATACTTTTTAGGTAGTGGGTATAACATCACATAGTAGGGCTAAGCTGTTTACAAGACATAAGTTGTAATTTTGTAATGCCACTTTGGATAAAAGCCAGATGAGTAAAAGTAAATTTAAACGTGATGTTAATTAGTACTTTGGAATGCCTTTGTATTGGATTGTATTGTAACACATCACATCCTGTTACTCAAGACATCACTTCCTGTCTGTCAGGCTAGGAATGCCAGAAATGCAAGAAAGCAACAAGTGTTAGTTTGTACAAGGTAGCATACGCATCTGCACACGAGGACTGATGACTCACAGTGTTGTAAGTTGTTGTATTTTATTATTTACATGTTAGAGTTAATATATTAAGGATTATTTGATAAAAATGTATTTTTGAAGTTAACATTTAAAAAGGCCAAGAATGTTGTATTTATAAGTGTGTACAAGGTAGCTCATGCCTTTCCAATGCTAATCCAAGTACAATTCTTAGTTTGTAAAGAGTTAAAAGACTTTTTTTCTGTATTTTTATTATCCTGCTGTTTGCACTCCATGTCAGTGTGAAATGGTTCTTCAAATACAGCGACTCTGTTTGAGTGGAGTTTAGTTCGTGTTTAGTTTGCAGTTCTTAGGAGAAGGCTAAAAGAACTGCATCCTGCTTCTTGCCGCCTCCTGCAAGGATGACATGACACAGTGCTTCAGGTGGACTTCACACCATTGCAGTTAGTGTCAGAGATGCCAATAGAGTGACAGACAGCTTTAGAGCAAGAGGAAGATAGATAGGTGGAAGGTGGGAAGGGTGGAGGGTTGCGTGGTGTTATGAAGAAATGTAATGGACCACCCGACGCATTACCCCACAGCACAGCCTGGCTCAAACTCCTTTTGGATTCCTCCCAATGTTCAATAGATGATTAAAAAAAATTAAATAAATAAATAAAAGTTTTAACAAACATGCATAATTTTCGTCTAAAATATTGATCAGTGCTGTCAGGTCAAATTCCTCATTAAGGATTGGAGCTGCTACATCAGTTGGCAGGTGTTAAGGGTTGGACTTTTCAAAAGCAAAACTTTTTTTTTTTTTCTCTCTCAGGGAAGTTGAGCTGCACTCGCACCACGATTTCTGCACCAGCTGCAATTTTTTGAGATGGCAAAACAGTTGTTTTGGGCCTTCGTGCCATCTTGTTAGTGACCTGTTGTAAGTTACAGTAGCTGCACAATTTCCCGGGACATGTGTGAAAGATTGTAATCTGCCTTTTTTTTAGTGATTTTCTGTCCTTAAGTGGCAGCTGATATTGATAAGAAACAGTATTTTAGAAGATGAGTGACCACCCTGCGTGACCTTGGATTACTGAATAAATAATGAACGACTCCAGTGTGGTATTTTGCATCATATGCAATGAACTGAGTGGAAAATTCACAGTATTTTACTTTACTGGATAAGGAAAAAGAGAACTTTTAACTTAATGTAAAGGGTTTACATGTTTTCCATGTGTGTTTGACAAGTTTACTTAAAGACATACAAAGATAGGGCAATTTACAACAAAGCCCCGCTGGTTAGAGTTCCCTTATGTAACTGCCAGGCAAAGTGGCCAAGGATAGGCTGTCATCCATGTTGGCGAGACAGCCACTACTCCATGTCCAAGGTGAGAAGAAACCTCTTCAGTCCCAGCACATGGAGCAGAGCAGGGATCCCAGCCAGAGCAGATGGAGTGTGGGGCGCTTTGCCTTGCAGTATGGGCCTTGGTCTTGATCTACAGTCCAGGCACAAGAGCTGAGACAAGGCTTAAATGTCCACAGTGGTGGATGAAGGCAATAGCAGCAAAGGTGCCAGAGGAATTAATACAATCAATAGGCTTCAGTCTCCCAGGCCTTGTTTGTTAATATCCTGGATTTTGACACGGATATCTCCAACTCCCGAATGTCATCAGCTGCCCTGCCTTGCTCTGATATCGACAAATATACTCAAACACAAGGGGGTGGCCAGTGACAAGGACAAGTAGGAAGTGAGTGAGTGCATGTGTGAGACGAGGGGGCAAAGATAGTGGAACGGAGCATGTGAAGAGATAGTTGGTCAAACATAAGTCATCTATCATGTCTTTCCACTCCTCCCAGCCCACAGCAAGCACACCAGAAGAGAAATAAAGATATATACAGAGCAGCATATGTGCTCCCATGTAATATCATGTCATGGCAGCTGTGTACAAATATAAAGTTATGGCAGCCACGCCATCTTTACAATGTGGGACACAGAGCTAGGGGGATCATGTTTTTATTGATGATATATCATCCTGGAGAGCTGATAGGAACCAGGGGCAGAGCTATAAACTCTCTAGTGACCCCTGTAGTACAGTAAATAACCCCAGCTGGATGCCAGCAACAGTTTGGTGCTCAGTATTTCATGAGGGAAACATATTGAGGCCAAGGCTGGTGAGCGGCGGTGACAATACCGGCAAGTTCTGAAACTCTGTTGGCTTTTGTAGGGCCAGCCACATTTTCCACACGCTCTTTATGACACCCCTCATTACACCGAGCAATGCATTGTAACGTTTTGTGACCATTGTGCCATCACTGGTAAAGCAAGCTGGAAAATGACCCGTGAGCCCCACTGCTCCCTCCGCAAACCCCCCCCTCTTTTTTTTCCCTACAGCTCAGTCTCAGAGGCGAGAAGCGGTGACCCCTGTCTGCTGTCGATTTACTTTCCATCTCTTACCACCACACTCTCCACACCTCTTTCAGCTACACTTAGCTGTCAGCCCTCCTTGCTCATAAATGCAGAGAGAGAGAGAGAGACAGAGAGAGAGAGAGAGAGAGAGAGAGAGAGAGAGAGAGAGTGAGTGGAGAGAACACGACACACATGAGTGAGACACATGGCACAAACACACACACACACACACACACACACACACTAAAGAACAATACAAGGACATATAGAAGACATTGAAAAATGTTGTGTAACTGCTGTAAATGACTATTTTCAATGGAGGTGCAGCCTGCTGGGAAAGTCGCTGAATGTCACCAGAATATGTAACATGCTAACGATCATATTCATGATGTCGTCATATAGCCTAGTATTTGCAGGCGGAATGCAAATACTGGTCAGCTGGTTTCAGACCTTCATGTTGTTTGCTCCTCGTCTACACTCTGTGCTCACTCTGTGCGAAATTACAGATCAAGCTGTTCTCATTCATATGAGTTTCTGTTTCTGTTGAAATAGCGATCATTAAGCCTACAAGCCATTTCCAAACTGCTGCTCTTAAATCCTAATTTTACAAAAGTTAAAAACAACAACAGCTGTGTCATGTTTCAGTTCTGCTTACTTGTAAAATGATCCCTCGGAGAGAAAGTAAGAAGACACAGAATATCAGCCAAAAAGCTCACGGTTCAGCTTGCTGTTATGTAACTTAACTAGTTAGCTTACTGACAGTTATCTGCATGTTTCTGACTCATTTCAGTTGTATAGAGGAACAGATATTAAAAACACACAGTTCAGCTTGCTTCCTTTAAGATACCTTTCCTGTTCAAATTCATGCTAGCAGCTAATTAGCTCTACTAGTTAGCTCAATATTTATTTATTCTACACAAGGTCCGCCCACGTGTGTTTGAATATGTTTGTTTTAACTATTAGAAACAATACATTACTTTTACAAAACCCAGAGACCAGCTTGCTCTTACACACCTTGGCTAATTAGCTTATAATTAATTTCCTTTAAAGTGTAAACTGGCGCTAGCAGCCTCTGTGACGTTGCTAGTTAGGACTGCTGACACAAGTCCTGTTGTTTTAAATTCATTGTAGGGTCACTGAGCCTTCTTGCAGTGTTAGGTACAGGACAAGGCTGATATAGACTAGAACTGTCAGAAAAGTCGTTTCTCATTGTTCATAGCAGGACAGTCACAGGTGTAATTACAAACAGCAGTAACGAACGCTCTGTTCCATTAAGGGTCCCACAGTAAGCCATGTCCTGAGTAAGTATAGCCAACAGATCTTTATCGCAACAGACACTTTGGCATGCCAGCAGCAGGAAAAAGCATTGGTGTAATTGGTTGTAATTGAAACATTAAAAACGGCTGCATTCCATGGAGCTAGTCCACGATTCTGGTATTGTGCATGGTTAACATTTCTTTCACCCATGAGTTTCCTTCTATGAAAACTTAAAACGCGTGCGAAAAAAAAGTCAATACCATGTTCCTGAAGCTATAGTGTATCTGAACTGAATCCAACCTTCATTAAAGGACCAGTGTATAAGATTGAGGTGGATCAATTGACAGAAACTGAATATGGATATAAAGAGAGGCAGTGGGGGAGAGGCAGCATCAAGAACAACATATTAGGAATCAGATAATTTAGTCAAAAACTCTTACTCAGCATGAGTCTCACTTGAACCGTTTCACTGATAATATTTCATCTCACCACCCAGTCACTGTCTGACAACAAACAGCAGCTAAAACTGCTCCAGGTGAGGTCTCTTGCAATGTAACTACGACTATGAGACAATAATGTGTCAGTGGCATCTTCACAGAGAAAACAATGTCATGCTTCTACAGGTGTCTTCCCTGTGGTGGGTAAAGTATGGAAATAGGAAAGATGAATGTGCATTTATTGAATCCCCAAAAGACTGTGGGGAAAAATCTATACTCATACTCACACACAGAGGTGACAACACAACTGCTGGAATGGCTTTATGCTTATTTTCCACACCAGAGAGCAAACAAGGGAAAAATGCTGGCACTCTGCCTTGATCAAGATCTTATTACCAGCGGATTTCACCTAATATGCTAAATGGACAGAAACAGTGGGCTGCTCACCCCATTGTGCTCTCTTTGAGTTTTGCAAGGAAAGAAAAGCCCTGAAATCCCATGCTAGAGGTTCACCACAGCCAACAACCACTTGTGCATGGTTTATACTGGTTACATGGCTCTCAGGTAGCCTGGGAAGACTACCTGAGAGGAATGATGCACTTTGTGTGGAGCACCATACTAAAACTGGACATGGCCTCCTTTACTCTAAAAACAGCCTCAGTTGTTGGTGGCCTGGATTGTGTCATAACATTTCTTCAGATTTGTCATCTGCAGTTTCAAACTGCAGCTGACAGAGTTTCTCTTTCTACCTCATATCTGAGGTGTTCTGTTAGATTCAGATCTGGTGACTTAGGGGGGCCACTGAATTACAGTTATTGTCAGGTCCATGAAAGCAGTTTTAGATGATTTTTGCTTTGTGGCAAAGTGTATTATCATGCTGGAAGAAGCTATTAGAAGATGGGTAAATTGGTCATATGTCCTGTCTTAGCCTGGGCCATGTTAATAGTACAACAGCCAATTTGCATAAGTGTTCAATGATTTAAATAAACACTTTTATTGTATTTAATTATTCAATGCAAAACCAAAGTGCAGGGTGAATTGCTGCTCCCTGCATTTTTTCACTATGGTTTTATTGGCCTGTCCATTACCAGCTGTCAGATGTCTAACTGAACTAAATGACATCCCCAGTCAGTACTAGATAAAACCGCCATACTAACGACTAATATGCTATAATCACTTCAGATCAACAAGAGGTACAATGTTCATCCAGCCAAGACCTAAGAACATAATGTCCCTAAACTACAGCATTTGAAGAGGGAGATTTTGTTGGTAACAGGGTAAAGAGATCAGTGTGTGACATTCAGTGCATCTGTTCAGTTTTCCCTGAAGATGTAACTGACAAGTAATCATCCTCTGCCTGGCCTTTAAATAGCATTCTCTGCACAAACCTAACTCAGAATTCTTTACTCTTGTGTGCAAAATGAATGCAACATGGCAGAATCTATATTTATTTCTATACCTGGAGGCAACTGAACACTAACACAGCTTAAACTGTCCAGCATATTTATTCTATTTGCATCACAGTGACTACTGAGAGGTGTGACAGGTGTCACACACAGAGAAAGGGCGTGAGGCTTCCTCTTAGCACAAGATTTTCAGTTGGGAACATGAGCATGAGTTCCATGCCTTTCAGTGTGGAAATGCACATGGCAGTGCTAGCTATCGCACCAACTTGAAAAGAAGACATGATACTTACAAAGGTGCAAAGTGGTTTTATGCCTGGGCCACACTGCTTACCGCACCCGTGCGTGATAGCTATCTTGCTGAACCACTGTGGCTCACAGACATGTGTGTCTACACCACCAGTGTTCCTTTCTGCACTGAGTTTGCCTTCGATAATGGCAATCGATAATATAATGTTTGATTTAATTTCATCATAAATTTAATTTAGATTTAGTTTAGACAGAAACAGAGGGCGAGCACCAGAAAACTACTGTCATCCACCTAATGTTCTGCTAACCATAAAATGACAATAATATAATTATAGCCTATATTCAGTTTCTGCTATGATTGTATAGAACACACATAGCCTGCACTTTCTTCTTTAACAACATGCAATTGCTAAAATGGTTGAAAAAATGTATATTTATATATTAGTATAGTATATGTAACATATTTATAATAGTTGTCAAATTTATGTAATGTTGCTAGTATGATGTCAAAATGACTATCAATAGATCTTTACCTGTCTATTTTTGCCTCACATGTTAAATAATGCTCCACACCAAAACTCTAGATGATAGGAAGATGCAGTGAGGCTAGAGCTGCGCCTCAGGGTTTTTGGTTAAGATAAGCTGTTAACATGTGTAACAAATGGTTCTGGCACCCATCAGTGCGACCGGGGCCTTACACTGTAGAAGTACGAACTGGTGTGTAGTAAAATGTTACCCTAATACCATGACAATGAAATGAGAGAACACAAAAAACTTGTGCCAGACTGACTTTCAAAACAGTACATTTAAACTCCTTCCTTGAATAAGTTCAAAGATCCTGAAGTTATTTCCCATTCTGCCTCTTTATCCCTGCTTTGCTGTTTCTCTTCAGTGGTCTCTCACTACTGCTTTTACTGCCGAGTCTGCAGCCCACACTGCAGCCTACACTTCTCTGACAGGAACACTTTTTTTTTTTAGGATAAAAGCCAAGGAGCAGTAAGGCACTACCAAAGAAGTGTAATTACTGTAAAGTGATTGATGTCCTTTATGTGGGGGTCATCTCAGGGAAAGGTTGCCTTCATTGACAAAAAAGGCATTAGCTAGCAACTCAAATTCTCAGTATTTTTAAAGGTTAGGTCAGTTGGCAAGCTTTCAACTTACTCAATATGCATAACTCACAAAATTTAGCGTGGCAATGGAAACTGTTATTCAAACTAGCTACAAATAAATATCCTGACAAACTGAATAAAAATTTAATTACAATCATGATAATAATAACAATAATCCATAGTCCAGAGAAAGAGGATGAATTGGTTTATCATCACTCCACTGCAACCCTTCAAAAAAGTAACAGGAGAAGACCGGAGGGTGTGAAGGTATAAAGCAAGCCCCGAGGCCATGAGTGCACCACAATATCCTGGCCAAGAGGTGGGCAATTGTTCTTCAAAAAAAAAAAAAAAGAAAAAAGAATGAACAATGGACTGTCACTCTGGAAGACAAACCAGTTTACTTCTACCATGTGAAGCAGCACCAGATCTGATCGCATAAGGATAGAGTGCTCACTTCTGTTGGTTTAGACCTCCTCTGGACATCAAGTCTGCTGCCTGAGCTAACTGGTCCTGGCAGCCAGCTCATGTACTTGGAACCAAGGCTACCAATACCATAACCACTGTAAAAAACCAGCCAACCAGGGAGGGAGTTGTAGACATGGAATAGGGAAAAACCAGTGGTTATGGACAACTCCCTTAGCTCTGTTCACAGGATGACTCTACTTAAAAAAAGAGCTCTCTCTATGAAGCCTTAACTTCAGCCCCAGGGCAAGTACTTGCACCATAGGTACCATCAAGCCTATGAGATGAAGGTAGTATGCCCAGGTGAACTAGGATCCAAACTGAAATACCAAAGTGCAGGAACAAAGTTCCAATGTCCTATGATTATTGTACTTCCTGGCCCAAGAACTACAGCCTATATTTTTACTTGAGACTACTTAAAGAGGCTATCCATAAATGAATGGTTCCTGCTTGGGCAGGTTAAATTTCCTCATGTCTGTACATGTATCTGTCCTTTGGAATGACACATAGAAGTGAGTAAGATACCCAGTCCAACTTGGTTAGGGCTAGGGAAATATCAAGCTTTCAATTAAAATAAACACTTAGTCAAGGCTTTGAAAACATTGAGGTTTAGGTCTAAATTATTACTTTATTAAAATAAGGGGACTTTCTCTATTGTTACAATAATGACGACATGGTCAAGGTTAGGGTTAAATGGTTGTGCTCATAGTTAAAGGAAACCAACACTGACTGATGGTTGGAACAGGAAACCAACACTCCCACTCCCACAAGTCATTTTGTGACATTTTGTTGACCTATCCACCCACCTTGTTCTCCACCATATGCAAACTTTGTCACTCTAGTTGAACAACATCTGACTTCCTCCTTTGCTCCCATCATAATCACTACACCTGCTGGAGGGCTTTGTTGTTCAGACAGAAACATATGCCACCTTTGGGCCTTTACTGAAACGATTTTGCTGTCTTTCTTCAGAGGACAGTCCACATGCCCTTGGGCATCACAACCTATTATCGAAAAGGTTGAATTACACATATTAATCTAAAATCAATTAACCTCCCTTGTGGAAATTGTAAGGATCACAGCGTTTTCTTGCAATTAAGAACACCTTATTTATACAGTTGGGGCCAAAACCACTTCCCATTCACATGGATGGGAAAATGGTTTCAGACTTTTGGACCCCATTGTAGGTAAACGCAAACAGAGGTAAACCAGAGTGTGCAAATAAGAATCCAAATAAACGGGAACCTGGTTTTAAGAGACAGCAACATACAGTCGATCGATGAGTTGCTACTGTCCTTCCATTAAGATGCTCTGTGCTTGTACTGTATATTGACTAGCTCTTCCCAAGGCAAAGTTTGTCAGGGTCTGTTCATGCTACCTTGTCCCTGCTTTTCCAATTTACAGAAGCATGCAGCTTGTTAGAGCCTCTCTATATCACCAGCAAACAGTAGTGTAGTAACAGGATTACTGGTTGCCAGATTCGTTTTTCTTTTATGTGACAGTTCCAAGGAGTTTTGAAATACTTTTAGGCTTTTGATCATATTCCAGGGTCATCACTGGAATCCAAAGCAGTTAACTAGGGTTAAACGTGTGCCTGTGCCAGTGCCAGTGCACGGTAAACATGTGGGAAACCGTGAGGGAGAGGGTAACTTTAAGTCACCCCTGCTTTGCCAGAGACATAAGGAAGCCGTTGTGAAAAGTGGAATTTTGGAACTACTCTTTCGTCTTTTATGTAAGCTGTCTGTGTCCAAGCCCTAATTATATGGTAAATAGCTCCCATTAAACAGATGCAGCAACGCTGGAGGTGTCTGAATTCTTGTTAGTTGGAGGAACATGTACCTCCCAAATTAAGTATTTACGTACCATTAAATCATTTGATTGCTGTTTAGCTTGGGGGACTTTGGTACAGTGCAACTTAAAAGATGTGGGTGTATGTGTGTATTCACATGCATAAAAATGCCAGTGTGTTTATTTTTGATACACGGAACGCATCACGCACAGTAGTCCCAACTCAGAAGAGCTGTCCAATTAGGTAGCACAGATTTACAGACTGACAGTAAACAGTGATAGCAAAGTTAACAAGCAAACCCCACCATTCAAAGAAATCGGGAACTGTGAGGAATTAATTTAGAGCAAACGAGAGAAAGTATTCATGTTGTCATTAATATCTATCTGACTGAAGACATCCTGAAAATGACAATTTGTTTTAAATTATAGTACACCTAATTGAAGAATCAATGGTTCAAAGGATATTATGGCATTCACCAATGATTTTTTTTTGGTTTTGTTTTGTTTTTGCAGCTGGATATTGGCTATATGCAAAATCTTATCTGTTTGGGTAACAGACAGTAAACTAGTTCAGGTCGATATTGTGTCCACTTTTTCCTTCTGTTCATTAAATCTATCAACAACTTGAGAAACCTACGCCTTTCACAGATACAAAATAATTCTTTTTTTAAAATTTTTTTTATTTATTTTCATCCTGTTACATTTACAGGAGACAGGAGAGAAGCCCTGTTGCCAGGTAACAGTGTCAGAGTTGAGCGACTGGTCTGGGTTTGATAGCTAGAGTGGTTTTCTGAGGAACTATTGGTCCCTTGGATCCCTCGGTGACCAGCAGGTGAGTGGCTCTCCCAGGAGAAAATAAGACTGATGGTTGCAACTATCATCATGGTCCTGTATGAGTGCATTGTGGGACAGAAAGACTCTGCAGTGGCAAATAGGAATAAAAAAAAAAAGAAAACAGTAAAAATGAAATGGAAAAGTAAAAATGTGATACTTTTTCCAGGTATGGATGTAACAAGGCATATGATGATATTTTTTGGGGTTGCTGCATTTGGTGTTGGTGGATAGGATTAATAAGTATTTAGTAAAGGAAAATAGCTTTTACCATCATCCTACATGAAGTTCATGTTTCATTGAATCACAGTGAATTTGCACATGTCCTCTATAATCCAGTGTGCTGATAGAAATGTGTGTTGCACTTGCGCAGTTATTTCAGATGGCACACCATACCTCACGCATTGTGTGTATTCCAATGACCTTGAGGGATCTTTTCCTATGATATGACATGGTACCTCTTAGTTGCTGGGTAATGCTTGAAGCAAGTGTTTGACCAAGGCTTCACACACACACCCAGTGCACACACACACACACTGATCCCCTTCCACTCGTGCGTCTGCACACCTCTTTCCTGGACCCCAGTCCTTGCTCTAATCCTCTGAACTTGATGCTGAGGCTGCAGCCTGGTAATTCGCCAAATCCCCCTCTGCTACCCTCAGCCCATACCTCTCCTATGATGTCAAGTGCTCCTTGAAAATACACATGCCAGCAAACACACATGCTTACATACAAACATACACTTCCATGTATAATCATGGCAAACACATAGTAAAGCTGAATGCTACATGTGTAAAAACCTGCCTCAGTATTCAGATTATATTTCCCAGCTTCCACTGTGAACTGTATTTTCTTGGCTTGCAGTGAAAGAACTGTCTTCTTTTTCAGGGCTTTCACTCGATGAAGTGTCAGCATTTACAGCCTCCATGGCTTTGGTCTGCCTTCTGGCTCTTTTTTTTTTTTTTTCCTATGATGAGCTGTTTTTATATCTCCATTCTCACAACTGTCCCTGAAAAAAAAACTTCCACATTTGATCGCTGATTTCATTAGATGCTTTATTTTTTCATTTTATATTTTTTTCTTCCCTTGCAGAACAGGAAAGAGCTCCCTGATTTGCTATTAGAGAGCCCCCACAAGAACAATGTGTAATTTTAGCCTGCCATTGGAACGGTGGGAGCTCGTCAGTCAACAGCAAAAAACGTGGACGCTTAACTCTAGATACGACTTGAAATGTTTTCCTTTCTTCGGAAATGGAGATTACATACAAAGATAAATGACAAAATGGGCACAGAAAGAGATATTTTCTGATCCACGTCATGCATACTTTGGTATTAAAATGTCAATCATCTTGTAAGATATAATTTCTGCCCACTTGACGGGGGGAAAAAAACAATGCGTGCAAGCAAAACAATTGTAAGCAGATATAAGTATTGTATAATTAACTGGAGCCAAAGCACACTGCTTATAATACACACATCAGACATTACTGTCAAACACTTTTATAGTCTGTCTCTGTTCACTCTGATGGCATCTTATTACACAATGCAAGATAATTGACATGCTTCAAAATTTGCTCCTGTTGTCTTTTCGGTGGTTTCATTTTGCATTATCCGGATGATAAACACATTTAATCAGACGCTCAGCTGGATAAGGCCCATGTTCTTCTTTGCTCATCTGAAACTAAGAAAGGCACCTGATTGGAGCCGTATGTAATTTCTAATGATGCCTGCCAGACGCTTCTTGAAATGTCCAGCCAAATTGCACTAAGGCAAATAAATGGAGAGACTGCGGGTGAACTTGACAGTCAGGAACAGGTGAAAATGAGAAAAAAAATCTGATAAAGTAGAAAGGAAGGGTATGAAGAGGAAATATTAAAAGGGAAAATAAAGGATTTGGCACTGTGCGACTTGTCTATGAATAAGGGTAAAATAAGAACACCTTTAAGGCTCTCTTGGGTCCAACAAAGAGGCGACATATCCACATGCTCTGCTGCTTTGTGAGGGGTTAAGAAGGGTACTTTGTTAATGCTGGAGTGGCCCACTATCAAGGCCTCCTCTCTGTTCCTTTATGATTAGTGTGCTTGTTCTGTTAGATGTGATTGGACTAATGCTGTAATGCTCCACCCGAGTTAATGGTCTGTGGTTACTGTTGCCAAGCCCTGCTGCTTGATTAAATTATTCACTTAATATTAGTATTAGTTGATTAATCTCCCAATTAATTGGCTGGGTCAAAGTGATTGTAACTGAGACTTTGTGCAACAGCAGACTTACAAATGGTAGCAGTTATTTGATATTCACTCAGTGATGACTGAGTGTTGTACTCTGCAGATGCTTCCAGATGTCTGAATACTAATGCATTTCACGCATGTGTCTCAGCGGGAGCCCTGGATTTGAAGAGGTTCCTACCGTCCTTTCTCAATGAGTACATCAGCAATCTATCTGCATATCGAATGCTCCCCATCTAAAGCTATACAAGGTTTCTGCCTCACTTTTTCACCAAGGACAATGTCTGTGTTGGGTTTGGTTTTAAGTGGTAAAACCTTTCAATACTAGATAGACACATATCAAACAACTCTTTCAGCATATTCTGCACATCTGCTGCCCATGTAGTGAACTTTCCAGTTCCTTTTTAACATATATATTTGCCTGTATATAGCTGATGACAATACTTCTGCCTGAATCCTTGTTTATCTCTGTGTGTTGTGGGCGTGATGGAAATTCTTTTGCATGAAGAAGTCACAATGACCAGGAGCTCAGATGTCTCAGGCAGAAGTATTTATTGTAAGCTTACACGCCGTGAAGAAAGTGATGAGCAGTACAATGACAGCAAGTGAACCACAGTAGTGCCACACCAAGTTCTGAAGAGGTGTTGTCTGACAGTTAGTATATATATATATATATATATATATATATATATATATATATATTTATTCAGATCTCACACAGTGACAACATTTACCACACTTAAGGCAAAACTATAGTCTAAACATTCATGTGTGAAGATGCTATTGGATACCAAAATCCGCATTGTCACATGTTCTTACCTAATTAGTATCACATGTGTCTTGTCCTTTCACCTTCTTAGCTCATCCTTGTCACTAACTAGATTTGAACAATATCCTCTAAGTTTGTGTTTTCCTCTCTTATCTATGAGACCTTAGACCCAGCTATGGAGGAAAACAGTGGCTCCATCTAAACACAAACAGTCACAGTAGAAGCTACACAGTGAAACACTGAAGGTTGTGATGACCTGAACTCTCCGAGTGTGACATTGAAAGTGAAGAAAATTTCCTCCACAGTAGCCACACATCGTACATGTCTCTTTGTCAATGGAATTGCCATGAGTTCAAGCACACTAGTGGAATTAATAGAAAGCAGAGTTTCTGTTGTAATTAAAAGGAAACTCTGTTGACTTTACACATCAGAGCCTGCTTACAGGTGTTGAGGAGTATGACTGCATAGGTCAAAATAGTTGTTGAAAGCCTTTTGTGGCTGTAGAGGGAGCTGCATGAAGTCTAATGAACACGGTCAGGGAGATCTAAGGACTACACATTTAAAAGTAAAATAAAAATCTGGGGGTGAGGGGTTAGAAGGAAGAGATCGTAACAGACCTCTGTAGCCCACTCCTCATCTCTGTTTGAGGGTAGTGGCTGGAGGTTGCATAATCTGCAACTAGCACAACACAGCCAAGTTAAACATAGTTGTTTTTTTTTCCTGACTGTGCTGCCAGAAGGTTAGTTATCAGCAAACGTCCCATGAGTTCACACCCACAGCCTTCCCCTTACTCACATAGGAGGTGGTGCTCTTTGTATATAGGGAAGCCAAATAATTTATGCGCCAGCCTTTATACATTTCTATACACATACAGGAGTTTCTTTCTCTACTGCACTGTACTATACATTTCAATAACAACTGGAAAAACGGAGGTGTTGTAAAACCTTTGACCAGTTGTGTATCTACAGAGTTTCTGTTGTGTTTATGTGTTTTTTTTTCTATTGATAAGTAGAGTTTTAATTTTCAATAAACTGTGGACTAATCCACACAGAGGGAGACTGAGACCTGAATTTCAGACATCATGAGGCTCACTAATCGTTGACGGCCAAGTTTGAGTGTCATTGGTCTCACTTGGCCAAACATAGTTCATGCAAAGTCTTGCAGGAGTGCAATGGAAACACTGACTTTCTCCCAGGAGACAAGTATTACGACCTGAATGTAAAGCAGGGAAAAGCTGTTGTGATGATTTCTAATATTTATTTATTTATTGTATTTTTTAAGCATCTTACTCACAGTAAACTGTCATTCACAAAGGGTAAATATTAGAGTTGTCATCACCGGTGATTTCAAATGTTTGAACCATCTTTGGATTCCCTCACCTCATTTGTAATTGCTTTGAAATTCATATCTATCATGAAGGCAGGTTGAAAGCTGAAATTGACAGACCCCCGCCCCCGCCCCCACCCCCATTCACTGCTTAGCCAGGCAAAAACAATACAAATAGTAAAAAAAAAAAAAAAAAAAAAAAGTTAAAGTTAAAGTTCAATTATCCTGTCAAACCAGTGTGTGTTCTTGCAATGCACACACCGGTGTCATTAACAGTGTCACACTTGAGAAGCTGTTTCCCATTTTAATCTTCTAAAATGTATAAAACAAGATTTTTTTTTTTTTTTTTTTGCTGTTTGTTTGTTTGCTGTAACCCCCTGAGATGCACTCAAGCGTTTAAAGGAACTAAACAAACTCTTTTAAATTGCGAGAATGCTGGAGATGAAAAGAAGACTGACAGGTCCCGAAAAAGATAATACTATAAAAGCCTAATTAATTTATTCTTAGAAAAAAAAGAAAAAAAAGTAGGGGAGCAGAGTCAGGGGGTTGTGGGACAGACACTGAATAATTAATAAGTGGATGCAGGCAGGAATTATGGGATAAGTGGAGTAGAGAAAGCATTGACCCAAATCTCTTTAACTTGCACACAGTGCAAAAAAAAAAAATCAAACCTCTCATCACAGAAGCAACTGTTCTTTATCAGGACATGGGTTCACATCTAAATCCATTCACCCACTATGACTGTTTCATTACAGAGGTCAAGTGAATATGGACCTCTGATGGAGACGCAGTGTGATCTCCTTCAGTGTTAAAGGCTCAGAGTCAATTCAGCCCCACTTCTGCTTAACCAGGTTGAGATTCTGTTAGCGCAGCACTGCAGCACTGTTTGAGCTGCTCTGTTCCACAGCTGACCTCTGTGTTTGAAGAAGTACTATGGATTTTAAGTAACGTGTGTGGCATTTTCCTAATTCACTCACTGGACAATGTGCACAGATAAAGACTGGATGTATATGCATAAAGTTTCTGAAAAAAGCACATCAACTCCATGTAAATTTGTTTTTCTTTGAATTAATATCATTTTGTATTGTCTTTTTAAGTAATTTACTCTGTTTTGCATTACATTAAAGGTCCCATATTGTATAAAGGTAGATGTCCATGTCTTTTTTGATTATAAAGCAGGTCTAGGTTCTATATTAATACTGTGAAAGTATCAAAGCCTCAGTCCACAGAGAAATGCACACAGCCTGTATTCAAAAACTGAGCCTCAAAAGGAGCTGCCAGGACTTCTGTAACTTTGTGATGTCACAACAAAGCAGTCACTGCCCTTAGCTATTCCCCAAGCCAAGCACACCCAGACCCAGCATCCAGCCTTACAGGATTTCTCTGAGTGTCTACCTGAAATCTGTTATATTTTTTATTCCATCACTCAGAAAACAGTCAGCCTCACTGACCTGTTGTTACTAGAGCTTCAGAGAGAAGCCTGAGAGAGGAGATGTAAAACTACACTGAGAAGGTTTTTGGTTCTTAAAAGTATCAATATTTCCTCTTATATATATTTCAATAAAACAGCAGAAAGAGTGAAATATGGGACCTTTAATGTTAGCACCTGTGTGTACCTATTAACATACTGATGGCCTTGTTTCTATTAATGTTCATACAGTATAGCTGCCACCGCAGTGTGTCATGTAGATACACAACTGTCAATAAACAGCATTGTTTTTAATGTCAGTTTTAAAACTAAAACTATGATTTGTCACTGAAGACTTTAAGTCATTTGGATTTTCTTCGATAATTTGCATGATACACTAACAGAAACAGTGTTTGCATCCTCCAGCTTACACTGATTTATAAACTAGTAGCCTACCATTATTATTTTGCTTGACATGAATCTAGGCTGTAGGAATCCTCCCTTCTGGCCATAGTCGGACAACCCCCCTATTTACCATCAATTTCCTGTGTGAGAAAATAATCCATTGTAGAGAGTAGAGTAGGAGATAGGATAAAAGTCATATTGGTATTTTTTTCTGTATGTTTCTGGGAAGAGTAATAAAGGTTACTATTAATATGAAGTATTATTATTATTAAGTATTAATGTTCTATAGCTTTATACTTTTTGTTCCTCATGGAATTTATTTCCATTTAATTTAATTTCGCTTCAGAATCAACCTGAACTCCTTTACTTAACTTTAATAAGATATTATGCAAATACAGTATTATACATATAGACCCTGAAAAGATGCCATGACAGAATAGGGTTCTGAGGCACTGCCCACCCCACCCCAAGACTTTAATTAAATTCATCATTCATGCTCCCTCCATTGAAGCTTGGATTTAACCATTTCCAACAGATCATGACTATAATTTTTTTTTAAATATATACCAGCATGAATATCTACTGGACAATATAGAATCAAAGTGGACTGCTGAGCAGACAGCCTGACAAAAATACAGACATCTGCAGTCAGACAGAGAGATAAAGGGGGAACCTCACAGAGAATGATTGATGCACAAATCCACTGAGTTTGAATGAGAACTGCCCGGACACGCTGTTCTACTCTAAATTTCCTCAGGAGGGCATTGTTGTAAAAAGCTATGCCCTCACACAGAGGCAGTTAGAGAGTGGTGCAGGTGAAACAAGCAGAGCTACCTGAGGAAACAGGCATGTGTCTGCATGAGCTACTGATCCAAGTTGTTAAAGTTTTTTGTTTGTTTTTTTTGTTTGTTTTTTCTATTAAAGGAATGAGATTAGTGTAAAATGAGAAGTGCACATCAGTTTTGACTTCTGTCACAACTCTGACTCAAGATATCACAGCTCACAGACTTGTGTTTACACATATATTACAGGCATATTAATATGTTCTGTAATGGTTAAGTGTTTTGTTTTGGGTTTTTTTTTTCTATCAAAGGCAAATTCACTTGATAAATCGGATGAATGAATAAATGCTTACAAACTTGGCTTTGGGAATTGGGAATGCAAATCATGCAGACAGAGTAATGACTGATATCTTATTCATGAATGTGATTGTGGCGCCCACAGCCTCGTGGACACATCTGAGCAAGCCTACAACTTACACAGCAGCTCTTTTGTCCTTAATCGACATAAAACACCCACAGTCTGCTCTCCTCCGTCTAATGGCTTCATTTGATGTCATGTTTCCTTTCTCATCCAAGTCCCCCCCCCCCCCCCCACCCCCCCCACCCCCCATAATATCTCTGTCCCCTGGCGCTTGCTGAGAAAAAAAATTAGCCCTTGTTTTGATTTGGTCCCATAATTTGATATTTCTTGCGTGATCTCAGCTAAGTAGTCGTCTATCAGGGTAGCACTACGTCTCTCCTCTGACATTTTGGATCGGCGGCCATCACAACTCCCCCCACCCCCTCCTCCTGCTCCTCCTCCTCCTCCTCCTCTCCCTCCCTCTCCGCCATCTACCTGCTCCGTGGATTGCAGGCTGTAATGTTATTCCGCTTGCCTCATTGGCTCTGCTTGCATGCTCCGGCGAGCACAAAACCACCCACCAGCCCCTGTGAGTTCTCAAAATTAGCGAGGGACAAAATTGAGGCGGAGTATTTGAGCTCGGTGTAAAATGTTTAATTCAGTGGGGGCTGTGACAACCTTTCACCAGCTTTCCTTTTCATTTGCAAGAAGGGAATGAGTATGTGTTCTCTTAGGGAGAATAAGCTGGGATAAAAGTTAAACAATAAAAAGTTGAAGTTCAAGAAGGCAATGTAGTAGGTAAGAGGATGCTATTTAAGTCTTGCAGCTGCTGATTGGTGCGTACAATAGCATCTGTCACAAAAGTGATGTAAGATTGTTTTAAAGCCGCATAATGAATTGCTAACACTTCATTTGAAACCTGTGAATTCCCAGCGACCTCGGTGAGGAACTTTGGTACCTGGCTTATTCGAGAGTTCATCTTGATGCAGAGAGAGAGCAAATGCACTGAAAGCACTCCAGACACTTGGCACCGGCTCCTTATTTTGACTTAGGGGGTGAGGGGGGGGGATTATTTTGGTTCACCAAGCCTCAGCAACACGTTGAAACCTTTCACTACACAAATCATCTGTCCAATTAAGCCCATTTGGAGGTAAGGTAGGTAGCTTTGATGAGTCCCACGAAAAGGAGTCACCGGGAGGACAAGGTCACGGTGAGTCATTTCTCAAATGTTTGTGGAGTGGAATTAAAAACTGTGCAGCTTCAGCCGGTAAAGGTTCTGATCTGCAGCGTGTCTCACTTCCTATTGACACTGAGTGAGCTGTGCCACTGTCTTCTGAGGATTCAGTTTTGGGTTTCAGTCGCCATTTACATAATAAGATCCTCCTTAAATCTTCATTTTAAAAACTCTTCCAATATTTCTTTTTTTTTTCTTTCAGATTTTATGGCTTTTAAAATCGTACAAAGAAAGAATCAAGTTAATCATTTTATGTTTTCATTTGTATTTGAAGGAAGTCTTATAATTAAGGTTCATGATAAAATAAACTTGTCGTTCATTAAAGTCTTTGTCTTTCTTTGATGCTCATTTATCTGAAAACACCGGTAAACCTTTCAACACATATTTGTTGGTTTTGTTATTTTCTAGTTGAGTCATGGCTTTAATCAGGCTTTACCAGTCTGCCACTTAATAAAATTAACTGCTACATACTCCGTGTTAGTGATTATATTTCAATGTAATTAGCACAGTGAGGTTTAAAAGAATTTCAATGTCAGAGTGGCTCCGTCGACAGTGCTGTCGGCAAACAGCAGCACAGTTCACAACCTTGGGTCAATTATGGACATTCATTAGCCATTAAGTGTACATCCACTGTCCTGTAACTCATGAGGATGAATCTTCCCAGCTTTAGTATGTTTAATTATTTAAATGACATGCAACAGGAGATTACAGGAGGTGAGTGGGAGGCAAGGTTTTCAAGACTGTGAGTATCTACTAATTAGCATTACGACTGAGGGACTACGGGGGGAAGGACAGAGTGCGGGCACAGTGATAGGCCAGGTGAGGCTCCATCACCTAGCTGAACTTCCTGTAATCTCACCTAATGTGGGGTTGGAGGATGTAGTAGCGTGTCCCTTCATCGTGTGTCACGGTTAGTTTGACGGTTCATCTGGGAGAAGGTCTGGTCGCAATGTTTTAAAGGAATGTGTGACCATTAAAGCTGCACCTGTCACAGGAAAATTCTATTATGTGACATAAATTCACTGCACACGGAACAGTCTGATACTTTATACCAGGGATATTCAATTAAAAGTCAAAGTAAAGTTCTGTTACATTGGTCTGGAGGTGGAGGTTAATAATACCTTCTCTATGTGATAGCAATAGAATATTAACTAAATGGTGTTTTAACATTTGAAGGATTATAACGGCTGTCATAAGTAATAACTACATAACAGAGGGTGTTCGAAAAATATAATGAAGCGCTTAATTTTACAAATTAAAATAAGTTAGTAAGTGTAACTTGACTTAATTTCTCTTCTTTGTGGTTGACTTCAACAGACTATTTTTATGATATAAAAACCTCAACATATCTGAACAACTGAACAGCTTTCACGCATCTTTTTCTCTTTCTGGCTCTCTTCTATCCCACTTTCGCCACTTATTTCTCCAATGTGAGTGTATTTCACAGAGTTTCAGTGATTGGCTGAGAGGCATCACGTGACCCATGCTGTGAAGGTTAGAAAAGCTACGCTGGTTAAAATAGAAATGATCGTTCAAACTTTAATAATTCTCAATAACTTATACACATTACACATCTGGGTCTGGATAGGACGGGGTCTGGGTCTGGATCCGGACCACACTCTGCTTTATATGAATGCTTGCCAAAGAGAGGAGATATAAAATATCTAACAGTGGTGAGTTTATGCTTCTTCACTTGCTCAATTCAAGAACCCCTTTAAATTTGCTTTTAAAATTTGATTTACCACCTCCTGTTTTTTATTCTTGCCTGATGCATTTTTTTTTTTTTTACATGTTGTGATTTTTGTTGTGCATCTAAGAATTTAAGGTCGACCAAGAATACCACTGCACTTCCAACACTTCAAAGCAGTGATATCATTATTCTGCTTTGAAAACATTTCTGTATTCTGGAAGCAGCCCCGTGGTTTCTTTATGCACTGGGCAGGAATATTAGCCAACATGTGCACTTACGCATGAAATTATTATTTTTTGCTCTGCTTACATGTGATAGGCTGAAAAGAATATTGCATTGGCCACGAATCAAAGTGAGACCTACTGCATGGTAGTAAGAAGACCACTGTTTGAACTATGGTTCAATAGAGCAGGTCAGGTAGTGGGAGTGGACCAGACCAGTCCCTGCAGATGTAGTCACAGCATTTTTCTTTTTTTTTTTCTAGTCAGTCAAGTAAGTGCAGGCAAACATGGTGTGTCAACAGTATCGTAATTAGCAGGGAAGAGATGGTATCCTCTGGTGCAGCCACTGTTTGTGATTCAGTCTGTTAAGATCTAAGCACTTTTAAATAAAACTTGTGGCTTCTGCAGTTTGAATATTTTAGCTATCTCAACTTTCCCTTAAAGTTTGAGAGGTAGCTATATGTGTGTTTGTGATGATAAATCTTTAATAGCGAAGGAATATTAACATAGTATCTTGTTCTTTGGTGATATTATGACTACTCCTCTTGCACCACCATTAGGCTAAACTACGAATTTTCTATTTTCTAATTATATCTTTTGCCCTTACAGGAAAAGCACAAGCAGCTTCCTTTACATATTTTATTTTATCTTTTCTATTTGTTTGCTTGAATGTTTTTTTGTTTTCTATTGCTACTTACAGTACATGTGCCGTAATATGTGACCAAAATAACATGTAAGACCTCACATATGTTCCTCAGCTGTGTACAGTTGATTTCAAGGTTGCAGGGGTGGGTCAAAGTCTTCAAGGAAAGCATCAAACTGAGGGGTTCAAGTCCATCATGGCCGCATCAGGGACATCAACTGAGGTTTAGATGGAGGATTTATATTTCCGTAAACACATAACCACAACATAAGGACACACAAATGACTGAAATAGGCCGAGCCTCTTTCTGCCAAAACAAATTGAAGGAGATATTTCTAGCCGCCGGTTTGACTCTGTTGGCCTTGCTTCTGTTCTCTACCGTTTTAAATCCCCACATATCTTAATAATGTTCTCTCTCTCTTCCAAATCCCCTTATTCAATTATGGCAGCCTCTAATACATGTGTCAACATGTTTCATTAGTCCGTCCTCCTCTCCTACCAGAGATTAGCTCTCCCTTCTTTCTTTTTTATTTACTAAATGCAGAAATATCAATTTCTCCAGGACAGAGGGAGAGAAACTGTGAAAGAGGGTGATTATTTTTGTTCATTACATTTCATTCTAGCCGGGCAGCCAGCGCTCATTTTCTTTCTTTTTTTTTTTTTCCTCAAAAGATTATTAAATATGCGGTCTAAAATTTACTTATTCAGCTTTCAATTTTGCTGCGGTCTACATTTAAACGCTTCGAGAACATTACAGGGAGTGTGGTACCAGAGCGTGGTTTTAACTCTTAACTTGTCGCCCCGGAAAAGCTTTTATCACAGAGCAGAGTATTCATGAGCTTTATGCAATCGAAACAATGCTAAGACTGTGGGAATAAGATATGAAGCAAGGCTGCTCCATCTTCTGTAAGTGTGCATGAGTGTATGTGTGTCATAGAAGGGGAGGGGGGGGTTGAGGGGGTGGTGATTAATTCCATGAGTGTGCGATCCCTTTGATGTTCCTCGTGGTAATTGTTGGGAAGTCCTGGTCCCTCAAGGGTTTTACAGCAGCTCCTGTATTGTTGAGCTAGTCTAGGGGCCACGTGTTGGCAGGGACCAGATGACGCTACACGCATGCGCTGCGGATTTCTCCTCACAACGCTACAACTGCAGAGAGCTGGAGCAGCGAGGAGCAGAGAGCTGGAGCACCCACCCCCTCCTCCCTCCCCACATACCCCTGTCTTCATCGGTTTCCCCTCGCCGCCTGATTTTGTCTCTCCGGAGAGCAGACAGGGAAATGGACAGACAGAAACGCAGAGATAGAGAGAAGGACGGAGATGACACGGAAGAGATGGGAACAGAAATGGACAGAGGAATGGAGGCAGAAAGAAGAACAGGAAGAGAGAGGAGTCTGTCTCTCTCACATTTGAAAGCCTTTGTAATCACTGGCCCTTTGGCTATGCTCATATTAGCAAAACGCCTCTGGTCAGATGATTCCCAGGGAAAATATGTCACAGTCTATATGCTGCTCATCCGATTTCCCTCCCTCATCCCTCTTTCATCGAGACCTCACTTTCACTTCTGATCTGTAAATCTACCATGAGTGCCATTGCTCTATATTTGCTTTGACTGCTCATCTGAAAATCTTTACACACGATTCCCACTTCCATACTTCTCCCTCAGTCCTCCCCTCGGTCTCCTAATCTATCTTATGTGCTCCTCCATCCCTCCTCCCCCATTATATTTCCTCCCTCTCTGTCTTGCCCCCGTTGACCTTAATTACAACATGTAAAAACCTGACCTGGATCCAGTTTCCAGCCTCTGACCACACTGCCCCAAGATTAATGCTCTGTGGGCCAAATTCAATTAAGTCTCCCTCTAAATAAGGACTACAAATTAGAAAATAAAGGGAGGGAGACAGAAGAAAAGGGACACAACATTGCGTCTTGGAAAAACCCATTGGGGGTAAAAAGGTTCATACAATTAAAGAAAAGACAGAGAGAATCAATGAACACTAACTGAAGTCCACTCTCATCAAACATTCATGGGATTTTTATGTTTGTGTGTTTTATAATAACAATTGGGAAATGTTAGTATTTGTTAAACAGAACTGCATCACAACAACCTAACTGGAGTAGAAATTGAGTACCTCGCCCCAAGTAAAGGTCCAACCCATATCTGTGCATCCTTAAATCAGTCAGGGCACCACATAGGTTTCCATCAGGTTTGTATTATAATATACAGTAAACACTAAATGCACAGTGTTTAGGTTTGCAGAAAGTAAAATCATCCCCAAAAGCAAAGGGGTACAGTGTTTTTGTTCTGGACTGTTTAGACAGGCAGATCTAAAATAACGATATATTTAGACTTTTTACTAAATGTATGACTGTATAAATTTGGAAATGATTTTCCTTTTGAAATCCCATGATTATTCTACACAGGAGTACATTTTGGATCAACATAGATCTGTTTTTTTAATGTTTTGGTGAACAATTCATTAAAAGGAACTCTTTGTAGTTTTAATATTTGATACAGCAGATTGGTCCGAACTGACTCACTTATGGACTCGCTGTCCAACAGCTCTGAGACTCAGGTGGGGAGTGGATAGCTGAAAGATTTATCCAGGGACTTTATTTGATTTTTAAGGATTTAATGAAAAGTAATGCCTTTCTCTTCCTTGGATTTACTTCTGTCTCCAGGGTCAGTGAACATGAAGAAGTGGGCAAGAGTCCAAGCTCAGCCAGAAATACTCCACAGTGCTTCATATTTTACCCATGGGTTGCACTAGTTTCTACAAATGTTCTATTACCCCACTGCCGATTTCTAGCAGAGCTAGACTATGTGTTATTTTTGGTATATTTATGTGAGATATTGCAAGTGAATATCTGTTAAAATGTCACGAAAATATCATCTTTGTCAAGCCTGCATTTAACACAGACTTTAAGTGTGCAATGAGTGTATGTATGATGTGATTTGTACACCATTGTTCCATTTTTACGCCCTGTAGGGTGGAATTATGGTCTGTAGTCAAGAGGTTTTTGCTGAGGATGACAACTCTTCTGTTAAATATCTTAGAAATTGTTACCCACAGTGTTTTCCATAAATTAACCCAATCAATAACAAAATCATGTTTGATTTTTTAATGTTCTAAATTAAAATTCTTGGTGTACTTTTTTGTCTTAATGTTAAGTCCTGGCCATGCATTCATATTTTCTTTTATTTAATGAATGTTTTAAATGGGTGGAAAAAACAAGATTTTTGTTTTCGATACCCGATTACTTATCAGCATTTGAGAAAATGACCACTATTTATATCAATTTGCTCTCTCTGGTTATTTTCTTCATAAGTAACAGGTGGCTGAACCCTTAGTTCATTAAGCATCCCCATTATTCCATTGCATTGACTTTTAATACACAATCATTTCAATTTCATGACTCATGAGGCTTGCATGTGGCTGCATAAAGTCTCTTTTGTTTGCCCTTTCAATTATATATATATATATATATATATATATATATATATATACAATCTCTAATCTCAACTATATATATATATATATATATAGTTGAGATTAGACTCATCCAGACCCAAAACAGCAGGTTTGAGCTTGTCCCCTAATTTTCTTGGACTCAATCAATCAATAAAATTTTTTTTTCTTATTTTCTTAAATCATATCACATGAAATATTGTGGCATGACAACAGTTACATTAGCCCCAATCACCTCAGCAATATGTGTTGCTGTTTAGAAGTTTAGAAGCTGGTCAGATTAATTTGCACTCATTCACAGATGGAAATGAACGGAAATGAGGTGACGATGAAATTAGCATCCTCACTGAGGAGAATGTCTGGAACACAATGACTGTCAGCTGTTAAAGATGTTAATATTATTATGGTATTGACAGTGTGAAAATATGCTAAAGTTTCTGTGGTTTGGCTGGTGAAAAAAAAAAGGCTCGGGCATGTTTTGGCTTCCTAACTTCTGCACAGTTTTTGGGATGAAACAAGGACTCTTGGTTTGAGTCAAGTCTCTATTCATTTTTGTTTTTTGGGCATAATTCACTTTTCAATTTTTGAATCTTGCCATGAAAGACAGCATGTCGGCCATATTGCAGAAAATATGTTCCTTTTTTTTTTAATGACAAAAGGGTTTTAAAACTAAAGCTTAATCAAGACCCACATGCAGTGCTCTCTACTGTGTCCAATACACTACCATTTTTTTCCTATCAACGAGAATATGGCACACATTTTGTCATGCCGTGCACTGCCATACGGCGACATTCTGTGTTTTCATTACAAATTCACAGGAGGGGATTCCACAGCCAACCCACAGTGTTTACGTCCTGCTTGTGAACACCGCCTTCAGCCTGATCTAGTCACGTTAAGGTGGACCGACTGGCTGGAAAAATCGAGAGAGGACAGTAGAGAAAGTGTCATTTAAATTATCATATTGAACTATCAAGCTCCTTCAAATGAAAGTAATTCAGCATTGTTACACTCCAACGCCTGTATTCTTGTAATTCATCAAACAGATGGGAGCCTCTCTGTCTTCTCATTCTGTTTGTTGTGCACTTTTTTTTTTTTTCAAGCTGTAATGAAGTTCATGAAAACTCACAATGCTCTGTGAATTGTGATTTTGCATTTCTTCTGACAGGTGTCTGTTATGTTTGCATTGGCCAGTTTAGTTTTTAGGCCCAAACTTAAACTCTGTAAGGGAGTTTTTTTGTGTGTGCATGTGTGTGTACAGCAGTGTGTGTGTGTGTGTGTGTGCCCAGTGCCTGGTAAAGTGGGAGTTTGCTGTCTGTATGATGTGTCCTGTCAGTTTCTGTAAGTGAGGCTGCCAATAATGAGGTGTGACTAGCCTGAGAAACACAATGCAGGCCTCCAATCAATCTCAGAAAGGAGGGGGGGGGGGGGGGGGGGGGGGGCAGAGTGACTGGGGACTGTCACACACCTCACACTCTGTCATTTCCTTCACCCAAGGGACCAAGTGAAGGTCACACAGGGTTGCCTCAGTCCAGCTCTGTCAATCAGCATTAGCCTCATGATTGTGATTACACCATTAAAAGGGATTAACTCATACATCCACTGTTGACCTCAGCTATGGATTCTGATATTTCTGATATTATTTGAACTATAATGTTAACCGGACAGCAGTGTTCGACTTCTTATCAGTGTCTTTTGTACAGCATCCTTTAAAGGCTTCAAGTGTAACAAACACCTACATTTTATGTATTTTCATTTTGGCTTGGGCAAAATCTCCTTCAACATCAGAGTCAATATTACTGTTTTGGTTTGTTACAGTCATCTCTAAGAGGTTATATTATTTCTAGTGCATTCAGAAATTAGTTTTTTCCCTCATTCATCTAAACATAATATTCCATAATGACAACATGAAGACATTATTTAGTAACTTTTTGTAAATCTTTACAAGGAAAAACTGGAAATTTCACATTGTCATAAGTATTCAGAAATTTAGCCCAGGAGCCTCCCATTTCTCTTGATCATCTCTGAGGTCTCTGATTGGAGTCCACCTGCGGTAAATTCAACTGACTGAACCTAATTTGGAAAGGCACACACCTGTCTATATAAGGCCTCACAGCTGACAGCTGACAATACATATCAGAGCGAAAACCAAGCCATGAGGTGGAAGGAGCTGCCTGCAGAGCTCAGAGACAGCATTTTGCAGAGGCACAGATCTGGGGAAGGCTACAAAAAATATGTTTGCTTTATTGAAGAATCTCAAGAGCACAGTGACCTCCATTATTCTTAAACTGAAGAAACTTGGAGCAATCAGAGAGAAGGGCCTTGGTGCGAGAGGTGACCAAGACCCCGATGGTCACTGGCTGAGCTCCAGACATTTTTATATATATATATATATATATATATATATATATATATATATATATATATATATATATATATAGTGATATAACTTTGGTGTGGAGTGAAAGAAATAAACTAAAACTCTCATAACGGTACAGTATCACTGATATGTGTGGCCAGATTTACTCATCCCAGGTTTTCCTCTGCATGGCTGTGGGGACTGTATGAAGCAGATTCGAGCTGCTGTTAGAGCTCCATAAATTTTAGAGCGCTGCTGTGTCAGGAGAAATTCTTGCCTGTGTGAGGACTTCTGTCACCCTGGCCCTAATGTGTCTGCAGTAGCCTCGCAGACTTCAAACCAAACAGCCCACCACCAGGCCCAGGCTGCTGAACAGGGTGGAAGAGGTCGCTGTAAAATACTAAACGATCGTCCCCCTGGGAGCAACGTGAACCTCCTTTCAGATCAAACAAGGTCATATTTAAAGCATCGTGTCATATTAAGTTTAATTCTGCTTTATCCAAATGTTAATTCAAGCTTTACTCAGCTTATTTTAAGGGGTGAGGTTCACAATGATAGTTTGAAATGTTTAAGATGGATGAAAAAGTTCTGATGTATATATGCAACCAGTTAAGTTTAGTGATCGTACCATCATTTGGCAAAACTGATATTGGTTTGCCAGTGTAATATAAGACAGTAAGCCAGTACTGTGTAAAGTAATATAGATTAATAAAAACAGCACAAAAGTATCAGCAGCCAGGAATTGTTTCATTCATGTTTAATCCATATTTATGTTGTTTTGAATCAGTAATGATGAGGCTTGAAACAGGAGGATTACATTTAAATCTATGTTTACTTGACATAAAATTAGTGTGACTGTTTTATCACTAATTATCACTTCAGATCCAAACATCCACAGCCTTAGATTATAGTTATCGCTGCAGAACTGTACTCTGCTCCTGCCCATTCAAATTACAGAAAATCAATGCTGCCTGGTGGGAGACGCAGTGGTAACCACTCAGCTGTCTGAAAGAACTTTAACAAATGAGGGACCATGACAGGGGGAGTTCTCACCTCCTTGGTTAACTCACGGCACCAACAGAGGTGTCCTGAAATGAGACATTTTGACTGTGAAGCTAAGTGTGGCTGAAAAAGAGCACGGGTTTGCATTTCTCCCATTATCATCAGAGCTTGGCGAATCATTGTGAAAATAATAACTGTTTTATTCATTCAAAAGAGCAGTTATTATTTGATGATGCTTTTATTGACGATTTCAGAACCAAACATTTCAATAATTTTAATATAATTTTCAATGTCTGGATCACATTTGTTGCCTTGAGTTGCTGCTGTTTTGGGATTTGATTTTTTTTCTAATTTCACGGCAACAATGAATTCATTGTTGCCTGCATCTCTACTCTCTGGCCCTTCATGTTTTTAGGTTGTGTGTTTGTCCATCCCATTCTCATGAACACGCTGACCTGATTTGAATTTGGTGCCCGAAGGTCAAAGTTCGAGGTCACTGTGACCTCACAAATCCCATTTTTGGCCTCATGAGTGCAATGTGTCAGGAACACCTCGAGGAAATCCCTACAAATTTGGTACAAACGTTCTCTTGGACTGAAAGATGAACTTATTAGGTTTTGGTGGTCAAAGGTCAAAGGTCAAAGTCACTGTCACCTCACAAAACACATTTCTGGTCTTGTGAAAGCAATATCTCAGGAATGCCTTGAGGGACTTTCTTAACATTTGGCACAAACATTCACTTGGAATGAAAGAGGAACTTATTAGATTTAGGTGGTCAAAGGTCAAAGGTGAGTGACATTTTTGGCCATAACCATGTAATGCATGTAAACTACATGTAGACTGGTTAGCGGAGGCATACAACCATGAGGCAGTTTAATACTGTACCAACTGGTTTTCTGCCTTTATGCCATTATTCCCAATGTTCTGTAATTGATGAAATAAAACACAGTTTGTTCTGAAAACTGCAGGTATCTCTGTTTCATCTCTGCCAACATAGCCATAACTAATTTAATGAGCTGTTCCTGTGTGTGTGTGTGTGTGTGTGTGTGTGTGTGTGTGTGTGTGTATCTCTATGTGCTGTGTTTTCCAGTTTTGTGTGTGTATTGCTCACACATGTATACAAGCTTATCTCTGTTTCAGCTTAAATTTGAATTCTAGTTGAATTAAAAGGGACAGTGGGCAATGGACTGTTCTACATTGCAAGAGGAAGTTGTTGATCCGGTTCCCAAAAACAAAGATAATTTAAAGTCATGCATATGTGAAAAAAAGAAATAAGACAGTTTAGCTGCAGTTTAGTTTACCTCAATAATGGAAATTTCCACACGAGAATGTCTTCAGACTTATGTCACTTGTGAAAGAAAGATTTTAGATTTTGAATAATTCTCATTATTTAATAGTCACTGTTTGCCTGACATTAGAAAAGCATCTTAAATAGCGTTTTGAATATGCAGCCAAATAACCCACAACAGCAGTAATTGTAAAGTAATCCACACTTTGTCAGTTCTGATTAAAATGCCACCTAAATCATTTGAGGTGAAGTGCAAGATATAGAAAAGAGTCTGAGCACAGGAACACAGCTTCTTAATTCAACGTCGGTCAAATATATGAAAAAAACGTATACATGAATATTTCATGAAAAGCATCGTGTATGAAAAATGAAGCTACACAGTGGCACATGGACTCCATAATCTGCCCTCACCGAGCTCAGGCAGAGATGGCTATCTTGACCTGGACCTAGTCTATTACATTTGAGGTTAGATACAGATCAGGCTGGATATTCCCTTCATTTTCCCTCCAGTATCTCCAAGGAGATCTACATTAAACCTGTCAAGATACAATCTCCCTGGGCCTGGTAAACTTGATTCCCAGTATGCACCGTGCTGGCCTCTCCAAAAGAGGAAGCGGTGGTGGCAGCGGGGGACTTCATTCACATAGAGACCAAATGGTCTGTGGGCAAACATATCTGTAATTCCACAAGTCAAGGGGCTGGAATTGTTGCTAATTTAGAGCCATTAACTTGCACATTTTTTTTTTCTCCTGTTGTTGGGAATAGCAGTTTTATTTATTTAAGGGGCCTGTCATTAGTTTCTTAAAGCTAAAACAGCTTCAGGTCTGTGTGATTTGTGAATACCTTGTAGACTGCTGGGCCAAGGAAACAGGCTATTTTTTTTCTGATACAAAATAAAATAGAAAGATGATATTATTATAATTGAGTTTTATGAGAAAGATACACCGCACTATTACTGCTTACTGTTGATGGTAAATCATAATTAAGTTGTGCATGGTGAACAAAGTAATATCATTTCATAGCTTTAATTAGTGAGCCTGCAGGGGTGGAAGGACACCATCAAAATATGAGCTATTACATATTGCAGTTGTCTTATTGGTTTGCTTCTACATAAAGGTCAGAGCAGTTACAAAGTTATTCACCAATCTCAACTGAAACCTTTTTTTGCTATTTTTACCCTGAGTTAATGATCATCAGGGCTGAAACCTTGGGTGTGCAGAAGTACAGTATAAGCTCATGTCTCAATGAAGTCAGTGGTAAATATTTCATATTTTATCCTGTTTAAATCTCACATTTAGTTTATACTTACGGGGTTTGGACATTACTTAACTGCTCAGTATTAGTCTGAATTTCTGTATTTTTAGCTTAAAAAAGAGCATAAAAAGTGCATTTTGGATGGCTTTACAGTCCATGCCTTTAAATTTTAAAGATAAAATAAATACATTCTACATTAATAATGTGTGCACATTCTCTATGGACTGTCCTGTGTCTGACTAAGAGACACACTCCTGAATACAAAAGTACTTTTTGGCTGGACTGCAATTGCGGGGTCAGTGCTATAAATACAGATGTCACTGACTGACTGAGTGATGAGGTTACATCACTGGTCGGCTGGCAGAGTGTTGGAGTTTCCTCATCCGTCGCTGCACTTTCAAAATGATTCGGTGCAAGTGCCGCCAGCTTAGTGCCTTTGTTGTGAGACTAACCAACTTTTCAGACCCCTTTATTTCCTTTTTTTTAAAGTACCTAGCAACAAATCGTGTGAATTTTTTGGACAAACCTTAGCTGCAAGTACACACAACCAAAATTCCAGCACAGGCTTGTTTTTAACTCATGTTTGGTGATTTTGTCAGATGAAGTCATGGTTATAAAATCAGAAGCAGCAGCTTTTGGAAATGGCTTGGAAGTGACTGCAGATTAAAATGTAGAGTACCATTCAGTCAATATTTCATACTTGTTCCATTATCTGACAACAGAAACAGAAAATCATGTAAATGAGAGCAGCTTTATCGTGAATTCAGCTGTATTAAAACAGATGAAGGGCTGAAACTGGCTGAGACTTGGCAAAATGCAAATAGCTGCCCTTTTTCCACCTTTGTGAATGTTGTTTAAAATGCATTTATTGCCATTGCTCCTGAACAATTGATCACATCTCACAATGTATGAAAGTTTTACCGTATTATTTGGTGGAGGTCAGTAGTTCACTGCCTTCAGGATAACCTTGCAACAGCTTTCTCCTCCCAAAAGTTAGCCCAAACACTTGACTCATTTTCTGCTGCTGCACTTACAGAATTTCTTCACAGTCTAAAACCTAAACTCATCCTACTATCTCATTTCAATTATTTCTTTTAAGAAACATGAAGCTATTAGGAATAGAATACAATCCCTCTGGTAATTGTCCTTTTCCTCAAAAAGAAAATAAAAATAATTGTCCTTAATACCAGGTAGGTATTTTTTGCAAACTATAATGTCTATATTTTAAGATAATTTGCAAATATTCATATTTCAGGGTGTGTTGTTAAGATCAATGGTAGAGAGAGTAGAGGGTAATTCCTGGAAATATTCTTTTGCACTTGTCAGTTAAAGTTGCAATTTGTATTTACACATAAACATTTAGGGTTATGTTGTGTCTTCCCCGAAGCGCTTCTTAAATAACAATCCCGCTGAAATCACGATGTTAAATGCAATGTTAAATGTAATCTGTTGCTTTACGAGCGTACGGCCCAGCGTGTGGGGATGGTGCCGGTCTTAGAGGCAGAGCAGATAGAGATCAGCAGTGACTGAAGCCTGGGATTTGTCCTTCCTGGAGTTGTGAAGGACAGCCTTGGGTTTGAGAGGAGACTGACATTGATTTTCTTGGCCTGGTTATGTGATGGCTGCGGCACCTGCCTCTGATCGTTAACATTGACCAAAACCTCTCTCTCTCTCTTTTATTTTTATTTTTTTATTAAAAAACATGGCTGTCCTGACACACACAGATACATACATGTGCACACAAACACACAGATTCAAGGAACGGCGATGCTCGGAAAGCTGAGAGGTCCCTAAACCCTCCAGTGAAAATCATCTAATTCGCTAACATGTCACACGTCCTCGCCTTTACCAAATAGGTTTATTGATTTTTCTCGTTCGAGATGTTTTTGGACCCGTCCACTGGGAACAAATACTGTATTAATTCTGGCTACAGGGTGATCAATATAAATGGCTGGCTAGGCATTGTTTGATGAAACAAGCATAATCAGCTACTTAACTTTGAACTCTGATAATATAGCATCCACTCCCCAGGTTAATTACCTTGTGATTTTTTTATTAGGTAGCTTTTATTTAACTTGCATGGGTTTGTCCTGATGAGGGAAAAAAAAAACCAAAAACAAAACACTATTACCTGTACAGCACTTGTTTTACCTCCAAAGAGAATTATGTATTAGCCTGTGGCCTGTTTGAAGATTGCTAATACAATGTCAGTTTATGAAAGTACTGTACAGGAGAGAGAGGGACGTCAGCTCCATCCATTGACATGCACATTAAAGCAGCTCAGCTGCCCCCTACCCACAATCCCAACCACCCTCACTATGAAATTTTCTGTTTCAGCCACCTTTCAAGTTTTGATCCCTCTGCTTGTGAGGGCTGAGTTGATAGGAAATGCACAGCTATGCCCTCGACATGGTGGATCGGAGGGTTGAATGTCTGATGTGGAGATCAGGGCGTGTCTCAGGGGAGAAGGTGAAGATGGATAGATGTCAGATTTCCCATTCTTCTGGTATATTCTATCATCTCTATGTGTGCTCTTCTCATTACGAGCGCGTGGCTGGAGTAAACAGTCAGCGCAGTCTGGGATAGACTACAGGCAGGGATCAGAGTTAAATGGCAGTAGGTTGTGGGAAATGTTACAGGGAGGCAGAGTAGAGGCTGCATAGAGATGAAGGGATTATGGTTATGATTCATCTGCTGGTGGCAGTGAATGTCTGCTGGGGATAGAGAAATATATTCTTGCCTTTGTGTTGAGCCGCACAGGAGCAATGAACTGGTAAACATCTCGCCTCGTGATAGTTAAAAAAAATAAAAAAGTGGGTGCAATTGAGAGGAACCATTTTGCACAAGTTTTCTCCTGGAATAAGCGCTGGAGCTAAGCTGGGGTTTAAAATGTATCTGTGAGTAAGTGAAGAATAAATGAAGGTAATCTCAGTTTCCATGCCGTTGCATGAAATGACTGTGAACTGACATCAAATCTACCAGTATGTCGTTCAGGCTTACAGTGGGGACTGTTTATTGATGACAACTGACTTTTAAGAGTTGCAACAACTTTTTATGGCTATACAACTCAATCTGACCATTATTTTATTATTTAATAGATTCCCCTTTTTGGTCTATAATACATAATAAAAGTAAAGGCCCAAGTTAACATCTTCAAATTCCCTTTTCTATCTAAGCAACAGCCTAAATGTTTTAATCTATAACAATGTAAAACAGAGAAAAGCAGCAAAGGTTGGCCTTTTTGTTTGCAACATGACTTGAAATATTATTATCAAAATGTTTTTTTGTTTTTTTTTAATTAACAAAAAGCTGTTGTTGTCACTTCTAAGATTAATAGGTAACATACCTGTTTTTTTTCAAGTGTAAAAAACATATCTTGATACTGACTATTTTAAGTATCATAACAAAGGGCAGCATGAATTTCATGAAAATGTGTAAAAATGGTCACACAGCTAATGTCCATAGGTTACGTTAGTGGTTAGCACTGTTGTTACCGTTACCCAATAATGATGACATCCTCGAGTGATGCACATGTTATGATGGTGTATATGCTCTGTCATATACATTTTGCAGCCTGGCATTCTGGCCCATTCACATTTGAGAATTGGTCTGGAACATCTCAGTTCATTTTCAATTTCCAAGGGGCGTTAATGTGAAGTCGTGGGTGAAAAAGCCTGGAGACACAACTAAATAGACCTACAACCAATCAGAGCAATGGGATGTGTGGTAAATTAAACTCTTGCCAAATGGTAGTACAGCAAACACATCTTTCTTATGAACAAACACTGTGAGTGCAGTTGTTTGTTCTTCTTTTAGAGTAAACATAATGTCCAGTCTTGATGGCGTCAGTTATATCGGTTGTTAAAGAAAATGTGCTTGACCAGCGTTCCTCTGTCAGTCATTGCATGAAACCTGTCCAATTTTAAATAAATGGCTCTGGCCCGACGTGGTAACCTGTCTGAAAAGAAAGGGGGGCCACTCATCTGCGAGAGCGAATAAACCTTTGCTTGCTGACTGGTCTGGTTTTTCAGGCTTTACTTTTGATACAGCTCTTTTGCTTTTAAACTGCAATTAACAAATCAAAAATTGTCTGGATAACCTTGTATACCATCTTACATGGACTAAAATTGTGCCTCAAGTGTCATGGCTAACTTTGATATTGCTGCTACAGTTTATTTCTTTACACTTGTAACTGAGTTTTAGGTTCAGTTTTCTATGTGACCCATAATGACAATTATCTGTGAAGAGTACTGATGTAATGTTGGAATCTAAATGTCTGTGAAGACTCAGTCATCCCGGTGATCTCTTTGAGCTGTACAATGTTGAATGGGCTTGTCCGAGGTCTTGAAAATATTTCACCTCTCATCCAAAAGACTACCTCAGTTTTAGAGGGTCGACCCTCAAAATGGTTACTAACTCACAAGAATTCAAATGCCTTGAACTCCACATTAGCAAGATAGAGGTGAAGAAACCTTTCAGTTGAGAGTTGATACATCTTCAAGAACCTCAATCAAGTCTAGTTGCCTTCGTAAAGCTCTAAGAGTTGGAATCTAAAGCTAAATCCCAAAAACGATGCTCACACCATATGGTGCTGTGGGTCTTGGTTAGTCTTAAAACCAAGACAACTTCACTTTTTATATTTTCCAGTGATACCTGAGCTTTTCCGTCAGGGTTGAATCGAAGGAAAGGCATTGTTACTCAAGTCTGTGAATCACAGACTGAGCTGTTAAAGCAGAGGAAGCTCTCTCCACACCACCAAAGGTTAGAACATTGACTGGCTGCTGCACTTGTTCACTTCCTTTCTCTCTTGTGAACTTTGCTTTAACACTTTTTTTCTTTCCCTTCAGACAGTCCTCACTGGGAGGCCAGAGGCAGAGAAAGGTCAGACGATGGGGAAAGCATAACTGTGAGAGATAGGAAATAGTCAGAGTGGAGCGTGGTGTGTAGTTTAAAATGCATTTTTGGCTGCAAAGGAATACAAGGTGAATCAAACTCTCACATGAAAAAGCTGCTCATGACGAAAACACATTTGAAAAATATGTCAAATGGACAAAAGGTCAGAAGTCTGACAGCTAGAAAGAGGTGTCGTGAGATTAAACAGCTGTATTGTGTTGTAAATGTGTACACAATAGCATAGCAAAAACAACATCCAGTGTTCATAGCAACATCAAAACAAGTGCAGACACATTTTCTCATGACAAGGAAGTCTAACACACATAATTTCAGGTTAAATCAAGACGTGAGCTGTAGGCCTTTAAAAAAAAAAAAAACACTCTGAATGCCAAACAATGGGAATGTCAGCAGAGTGGTGATGAGAAACTCTGCACATTCGGCAACACTTTCACCTTGAAGTGTTAGTGAATGGAAGTCTGGACACATTTTGCTTTTGTAATTTGACCAGCAAACACATTTCCAATAGAATCAGCAGTTTCTTTTCTTTTTTTTTCTTGTTTCTTTTTTTTTTTTTTTTTTTTAAACCCAAGCAGAAGGGATAGCAGAAAAGTGTTACCTTCAGCCCCCGGGGTCAGGTCGTCGGGGTCAAAGGTGGTCAGAGGTGAAGGTCCAGGACGTGAGCCATAGGACAGGACAAGGGGTGGGACACACATTGGTGGAGGTCACAGAAAAGCACAAACACATGGCGGCAGGGAGCAGGGAGGAGAAGCAGGAGGTACGACCAAAAAAAAAGAAGAGATGTTCGAAGGAGAGGAAGAAGGGAGGTGGCAACGGTGGAGGATGTTGCAAAGGGTTTAGAAGGTAGGGGAGAATTTAGGGAGAAATGGAGGGATATGGCACTGAGGGGAGGTAAGAAGCAGAGGAGGAAACTGTGGGGGGAAAGCGGCAGTTTCGAGGGGGGCTGGGGGCGGGCGAAGAGGCTGAGTCAATTCCTCTAAAAACAGAACCAAAATAAAAAAAGGAATGAACCCATACCTTGGTCGTTTAACGTCAGGTGCGCCAGACCTTGAAAGGGAAAAAACAGAAAAAAAGAACAGAAAGAGGAAGAAAAGAAGGTCATAAAAGGCACGGGAAGAAAAAAAGCATTGTCACAACGTTGGACTGCAGTTTGTGACAGACATCCTGGGGCAGACTTGGATGTCAGAGTTCAAATCAAAGGTAAAAAACGAGAAAGAAAGAGAGAGAAAGAGATAGAGAGAGAGCGAGTAGTAACAGAAAACAAGCAAACACTTCTTGAGTGAGGTGTGGGGGGTTTTAGAAAAAAAAGCATTTTCATTTGGCGCAACCCCCGAAGGCTATTGCTCTCACAAATGCTTTTTTTTCCTCTGGAGTACTTATGGAACACACAGAGAACTGTTTGGCAGAAAAGGCTTGAACTGAATTCCTCATCTCCTACTGTACTCAAACCATAAAAAAATAAAGAAAAAAGAAAACAAAAAAAAAATCTCAGCTCTGCAGGGTCTCACACGGAGAGAGGGTCAGCGATAAACCAGGAAAAAAAAAAACACTACAAGATAAAATGTTTTGTGTGCTTTGTGTGCCAAAGTTCATCCCCACACAGATGTGAGCGTACAGCATCACAGCAGCCATCAAAAATAGCTATTTAGCTGACTGCAGGCTATTGTGCACACATCTAGCCAAAAGTGCAGATCAATATACTTAACTGAAAGATGTCCATAAACATTAGGTAACCTCTGAATCAGGCCACAGCAACCACCCAAACCGCTTCACATCCATACAAGCAAAAAAAAAAAAACAAAACATTCACAACATTATGACTGTGTGGAATTCATCATAAAGCACTTTGGAAATGTGAAGGCCCTGATTCCTCAGTGTCATCATGGCTACACAGCTGCAGCCAATCCAGCCACAGTGCAATCGACCTCAGAGAAACAGCAACCACGCTGTAAAAACTGCCATTAAAAGAAGCAGCAGGCTGAACAACCTCCATCTATTGAAGGTCACCACATAAATTAACTGGAGCTTGTTGCAAGATTGTGTGTTAACATGCATACTTCCAGTTCAGACTTTGAGGATGTTTCTTGATATTGTGCTACAACACAATATCACAGCTCTTATTGTTTAAAATACCACACTCATTCAGCACCTGTTTGGGAAGGCCACTGTACAGGGGACCATAACAGAAAAATGCCTGGCAGCAGGGATCATAATAGCAACATCGGTTGAAACAACTTAGCAGTAACTGGCAGAATCCATGTACCAAAAACATCCACCAGCATGTCTTCTGGATACAAGTCTTGGAAGCAAACCTTTAAAAAAAAGAAAGAAACAGAACGAAGAGAAAGATGAAACATGCTCTGTCTGCACTATGACCTGAAGCAGGGTTTATTCCCAAATAAACCAAATGGCTAAAGCAAATTGGATTTAACCCCAGGCTGCACAGAATATCAACAGCATTATGCCTGTTGGACCAGAAGTCCCAAAAGGTCAAATCCTTTCAAGTCAGCCTGTCTTTCCTTGATCAATAACATTTCGAACATAACACTCTGGGCTATACCAGCAAACGGCAGAATCTAAATAACCCTCCATTATCAGGGAAGTGCAGCAGCGGAGCGTTGTTTGGGATGTTATCATTCACCAGCATGAAAAATCAAGCTATTTTTTAAATAAATATTCAGCCCTTGAATTAGATATTAAACATGTGAAACATATATGCAATTATTGCCTCGGCATCTGAGATTCAAAGATTCATCTACAGATACTGCTTCCTGCGGTTCATGCTGATCAAATCAACAGGTCTGTTAACGGAGAGGATATGCAGCGCGGTATATATGGTAATCATTCAGAAGCAGAGCTATGATGACTCAATACAGCCTTTCACACATCCTCTTGAATCAAGGATGTGATAAAGTGGTGCTTTCAGAGCTCTAGGTAGCCTTTAAAGCAACACTTTTTAACAGCAAAACTTCTGCTTCCGCACACAGCAGATGCACCAGGGTCCGTCCACGTGAGGCCAGTGCATCGACATTCAGGCTATGGACCGGTTAACTGAGGTGCTCCACTGTTAAGATTAAGTAAACACTCAGTTGCTGCTTGTTTTTTTTGTTTTTTTTTTATTGTTGCAGACAAAGAAGACCAAGATAATGTCTAATGTCTCAGAAAACAAATTAACACAGAGCCATGGGCTGGCTGTTTGTCTGCAGCGCAAATGCACAAAACACATCTCCACCAGCAGCAGCAAGCAGGTAAATCAGAATGCAAAGAGTACAGAAGCTCAAATGACTCTTGACTACAAGCTGTCCCTATTGTCCTCTTTCTTAATAACATCTGTGATTCAGGGGCAGAGGAAATGTACAGGCAGAGTGTTTTATTTATCTGGCTGCAGTCCGTTTCCTGCCGGCCCTTTGCAGGGAGTCCAATCATTCTCACTCTGCCTCCCTCTGTTTTTGTTCCCTTGCTCATAATCCATTAAGGAGATAAGGCGAAGGCTCCTGCAATGAAACAGAACGGTGCTGTCGCTGCATACCAAATCATTCAAATACCCCACCCCCCCCCACCCTGGCTTCATCCAGCTCAGACAGGCAAAAAGACAGTGGTACAATTTTATGGCAGAGGAAGACAAGGGAAGGTGGAGAAGACAAGGTAAGAAGAGATGCACAGAGAAAACGAGAGGAGGGAAGACAGAGCGATGGCAGCAAGTTGTCAGTGGCATCTTCACAGCCAGTGTTAACCAGAGACTCACAGACAGGCACGCAGCCCGGTAGCATAAAAAAAAAAAAAGCCAAAAAATCAATCAAAAGGAGAAATTCATTCCAAAGTATCCAATCAGAGAGTGAAACAAAAAATTAGAAAGTTGTGATTTGATCTGCGCAAAATGCCAAAACTTTTTCTTTTCACGCAACATTTCTCCGAAGACAGAAGCACACAGTTGCCACGTACACACCAACGCTCACACACACACAAACACATTATGTGGTGTTGGCAAAAGCACAGGATGCCAGACTCCTGCCAGCTTTCACTAGCAAGTGGTTGGAGAGAGGGAAAAGGCAGCCTGACTGAAAATCTAAATTACTGATCACTGCATGACATCCTAACACAACAGACATATGGAAAAGATACATCTCTGAACTCCTGTTCTGCATCAATACTGGAGTGCAAATCACATTACCACAGCACGCGCACGCACGCACACACACACACACACACAGAGGGAACGTAACAAAAACTGAGCTCAAACTATGAGACATCTGAGCGTTTGATTGCATCCTCAGTCCTGCCACAGATGGGAGTGCCTAACGGAACCGGAGCCGATTGGAGAGCGGCTCCGATTGGCTTGTTATGATTGAGTGACAGATGGAGCAGGGTCATAATTCTGTCATTAGGAGGAGATATGTTTATCTGGCCCACTCCTGTTCCCTCTGTCCCCCCCCACCTTTTCTTCCTCTCTGCCTCCACATCCAGCCTTCCATCAGCCAGCTGCAGCTGCCTCCTGCTCTCTTCTTCCTCATCTGCTGCTTTCTTGAGCTCTTCTTTCAGGTCTGGTGAACACAAGCCACTATTGTTTTGCAAACTAACTGATTTCATTCAAATGCCTGCTAGTGGCTCAACACCCGTGTACCACCACAAACTGCATGACAACATGACAAAGCCAGGCAACGTGAATGTATGTATATCAGTTCATAGATAAAGGACAACCATATAATAGTTCCTTGGTTAACACTGTGGTTTGTAGCATGTAGGTGACATGAATAGAAAAGTGCTCATCAGAAATGATCAGAAATTTTAAAGATTGTTTTTTTTTCTGGTGGCCTCCACAGCTTCACTCTAGTGGCCTTCTCCTTAATAATATGATACTATTTTTTTTGTATGTCAGTACGTTTTTTTTTTCATTATACATACTTTTTGTTTCAGGTATAAGCGATGCTGCCACTGAACAGAAATTCAATGCTTATGTGTCACATGCCAAGGTACAATGCAGAGTAAGCAAAGCAGTGAAATGAAGGTCTGACTGGGCAGCAGGGCAAAGAAAGAACAAAACATTTTTTTTTCCATAATAAAGGTCCCATATTTGACACTATTCTAGTGTTTTATTTATAGTGTTGATATCCATAAGATATATTTGCACTTTTAAGTATAAAAAAACCATCCCAATGTATTTTTTTTTCCTCTCTCGGGCTCCTAGCTAGAGCTCTAGTAACAAGAGGTCAGTGAGCCAATCAGGAGAGGCTCTGAGCCTCTCTTCTGATTGGCTGCTCTCTGAATGATCAAATAAACATATGGCAGATTTCAAGTAAACACTCAGAGAAACCAAATCCTGCAAGGTTGGATGGTGGGTCCGGGTGGGCGGGGCTTGGGGCATGGCTGAGAGCAGTGACTGCTTTGTTGTGACATCACAAAGTCCCGACAGCTGGTTTTAAGGCTCAGTTTCTGAATACAGGCTGTATGTATTTCTCTGTGGACTGAGGCTTTGATAGTTTCACAGTATTAATATAGAACCTAGACCTGCTTTATGACCAAAAAAAGACATGGAAATCTCACTTTATACAATATGGGACCTTTAAGGAAAATATTGCATATGGTGGGAAATATCGCAGTATTCAATATTAACAAATATCCGCCCAAGTTTACTAAAAGATGAGTGAAGATTGGTTATGAAGTCCAGCATCTGTTTGTGTTTTGGCCAGATGTGCAGATTTGATCATCCTAGGGCCCTTGTTATGACATCTTATTTATACACACAGATCATGTCAGGACAAGGTCTAATGAATACGGATAGATTTGAAATTGTTCTAGTAATGTCTTTGTTTTGTAAGCAGCAATCAACAGGTCCCACACGTTCTTGAATGACCTTGTAAGAAATTAATCTGTCACAACCTTCCTCAAATATTCACCGATTATGATGCCTCATCATCCTGCACACACACACCCACACACACGCATGCAAACAGATGTGCTGGGTCTCAGGGCAGCAGCAACAACACACAACTAGAGGGGACAGAGAAAAATGGGAGTCATCATCATTATCCCCTTCTACGCCTTCCACACTTCCTTTTCTCTCACTTCCTCGATCCCTCGTTCATCAGATGGACACATAGACTAAGTCGCGAGGAGGAATGCGTTCGCTTCTCAACCCCCCTGTAGTGCTGGGATGGCATGTTAAATAGCATCATCCTCCAAGGACTCTCTGCAGCATATGGCCACCGCACTTTACATGCCTCTGGAAGGCACACGTCACAGTGACACAAAAGCCTCTTCGTTACTTGCCGATCCCAGAGTGGCAGTCACACAACATATTTTTTAAAGGACGCTGTGTGTTTGATGACTTTAGTGGGCTCGAGCGTGAAGAAAAAGCAAGAAATATGGAAGTGTGTAAAAGTCACGAAGTATAAAATAAGAACAATAAATGGTTTTATGCACAGCTTATTGCTTGATGCACCCTTGGTGTGAGATATAAAACTGCACAATATCCAAAACGTTTGACACATCCACAAATCACTGGCTTTTACTAGGCCTGGGCACAGATAAAGTTTCACAGCGTAATCATCGCTGTATGTCTCCCATTGCCAAAAAGTACAGAAAAGGCCCTTGAGGGCTCAGAAACAAACCAGGGCAATTTGTAAAAACATCTGCTTAAAAGATGTCGGAAAATGCTTCTGATTGAATGTGAATAATATTCATCTCAGTGGACTTATCTATAATGCATAGTATCTTTGCACAGCTTAAGTAATATAGAAACTGTGGCAAGTTTAAGGGTGCTTTAATAATTCATTGTGGATATCTATTCTGTGAGAGAGAGTGGGAGGTAAGGGGCTAAGAAGACCTTTACAATCTTGCAGAGAGCTATAGATTGATGTCAAAGGTTCCCATGTCTTTCAGTGCTTTAAATTATTAACATGGAGCTCATGCTGTTTCAAAAGGAAGAGACGTGTAAAGTTCTACGCTTTAACATCGAGTAAAAATCTTACCTAATGGGCCCACAGTGGCTTACTGACAGTGTGGAGTCCTTGACTGCAGCTCACTGACTTTAATAAAGGATCAAACGCTTGCAGTCAGTCTGCCTTGGTCATAATACTGTATGTTCTGTATATTCCAAGAGGTGGCCAACCACTGCTCTGCTGAAGATCAAAAGGCCTTGTTGAGTATAGTGAGACATGCCGGGATGAAGCCTTGTTAATTAACTGATGTTTGCACTGACCCTCAATCAAATAGCTACACAAACCCTGGAAAAGCTTTGGTCCTTTGGTCCTGATCTGGTCAATAGGTCAAGCTTTTGTCAGTGCAAAAAAAAAAAAAAAAAAGAAGTCAGTGTTCCTTCAAGGGCTGCATGTCTGTACAGTATAAACAGCTTGTGTGCAGGTACTGTTTTGCTCATACGCGTCACTGTAGGAAAGCAATGGTGCATGACATCAGCCTTAGGTGAATGGCTGTTTTTAAGATTAGATTTGGGTTTACTGCGTGCTGCTGTATTAGTCAGCTACTGAGAGCAAAAAGCCCGCGTGGAGCTTGGGTGTGAGCATCCAATAACCCTCACAATAACCCTGACTTGCTGACTCACATTTCAAACAAGCAAGCATGAGCCCATATTGTCTTTGACAAAATTACAAAGATTCACTTAGACTGAGGGAGATGTAGCAACCGTGGATTTCTACAGAGGACCCGATGATTTCCCTGAATAGTCTGTCACTAACCGTTGCTAGCAAATGTGGCCAGCATAGGCGGCGAAACCGTGGGTGCTTCTAGGCCTGAGCACCCACAGAGAATGCTGAGCACCGAGGTGCGGGAGAGTGCAATCGAGGCCAAATGTACATTGATTTAATAATAAACTCCAGGCTGGTGCTCGGTTGGATCATCCATAGAAACTAAGCTGCTGTGGTTCTTTCGTTGACAGGCCCCTGTCCCTAACGGTAACCACCAATCACAGAGCACCCCTCCTATTGATCCAATTTAGCACAGTCCACCTGACCCAGCACATGCTACCCGTGCACGGCATAGTGTTATCCTTGCATTTTTATGTTGTGTATCGTCAAACTTTTCATCTCCAGTCCTGAAATGTATGCGTTTGACTATTCAAAAATCCTTTTAGCAAGTAGGCTGTGGTTTTTGCAGAAGGTTTACGCTGGGCGTGAGGGTGGTAAACTTCAACCGTTTAGAGCACCCACCGTAAATCATACCATAAATCAGCACCCATGGTAGTCAGTGTAGCATGAGTATAGCAAATGTAGTCAAACTGACAAACATGAAAAGCTAACTGTAAAAGTTATTGCAGCAGTGTATAGAGTCATGTTTTGACTGCAGGGACCACACTGATGGAAGGATGGCGGTTTCAGGTGAAGTCAGATTGACCACAGCTGATTTTTTTTCCCGTGACGGATCAAAGTACCAGTTTTTACCAGACACATCCAAACCTGCAGCTGCTGAGTATTCTGAATTGGGTGAGGAATCCACTGAGACTGTGTTGGCTACTATTGAGCTTTTGCACCCGCAGCTTAGAGAAATGATCCATTAGATTTTACAGTAGGAGGTTCTCAACCGTACTACTGCAGACCTTGAATGTTATGCTACACAGCCTTACGGTTACATTGCAACACAAATCTGATTGTTTCTCAGTTACCGTTTTGATGTGAACAGTGCATAGCTTGAATTTGAAAAAAAGGGCGTTTTACGCTGGTTAATACAGACACTTTCACCTGTTCTTGTTACTGATATGAGACATTTGTCCTGCTTCTCTCTGTGCACTTATAATAATGAAGACCAGCCCGAACTTATAACTGGATGCAGCTAATATTCACGTTAAACTACAAAGGATTTTCCTCTCAGAATGAATCTAAATACATGTTTATTTCTTTGCTTGGTGTGTTGGTTTCTGACAGAATGTCCTAGATTTTCAAGGTATCTGAATAAAAAATGTACAATGTACTCCTTTTACAGCAATTTAGAATTCTCCTCTGTATGTGTCTGTGTGTGTGTGTGTGTGTGTGTTTGTTTGTGTGTGTGTGTATGTGTGAGTACGCACACATGCGTTTGACTTCCTTGGAAATACCACAGGGAACTGTTGACCCCAGGCAAGGCACTTAAGCTGAACGAGTGAAGCATTAAATCTTTATGGTCACTTTCCACTTTACACAGCAGCAAGAAAACCATCATCTGTCAGGAGTGATGCACTAAGCTGTTTGGACGCCTGTCAAATGACATGATTTACTATCCAAAGTTACAATTATACAGGGCCACACCACCTAATTAAGATTGCGCATGCCAACGTTTGCAAGCAAAAAAAAAAAAAATACTCAAAGCAACGTTGCCATGACGAATAATCCAAAACAAGTTTGTCTGCCTTGATTTTGGTGCCATTGCGTTGATGTTTTAGAATTCATGTCCTGACGGGATGCACAATTAAAGCTATGAACACAAACATTTCAATACTTAAAAACTGTCATTGCAACATGTGTTTTTCTTCAGCAACATGGATGAATATTTCAGCACTTTGAGTGTTGTTTATTGGCTTAATAACTGCCTATTCTGCATGTGGGGAGATCATAGTTAAGTCTTACAAAGGAAAATAACTCACGTCGGGATATTATGCTCCCCCACAACTCCCTAATTAACTGCATAATGCTGAGTGAATCACTTTGATTCACACATTTTGTTCATGAAAACACATCTAATATGTCATGGGATATGTCTGGAAATATAAATCAGAGTGTCTCGGAGATTGGTGAGGAGTCGAGAGGAGTAGAGATCTGAACAGTTGCTGTTCCATCTTAATTAAACAGTTCATAAATAAATAGGACCTCCATATGCTGAGCTGGAGAACTTGGACTAATTTAATGTTTTAGCCATCTCAGCTAACACAGAAGAGATGTTGATGTTTTTCTCCACTTATGCTCATTTACACAATACACACTAAAGATGCTCCGAGGAGCTGCAGTCTTTTACCGAGTCCTAAATAAAACCCCACTGTGTTCAATTGAAAGGAAGGGCTCTACCGACGCTGAGAGCATAATATAGCAAACATAGCATCCTCATGTCTGAGAGCGTATCTCAAAATTAAACTGCCACCACCTCCTGACTATCCTTCCATCGTTTAGATTCTTTCCAGTTCCCAAATGTTTTGAGTTTCCGGCCTGGAAGAACCGTGCCGAGTTCATCTCGCAAAAACCAATAAATTCTATGTCTGACCTCTATTTTCCTTTCATTTATGAGGTCAAAACTAATCATTAGTCCCCACTGAAATCTGGTGTCCTCTCCCGGAGTATCCATCTGTCCTTCCTCCTCTCTTCCTAATCTCTAGCTGCCAGTGCCACACATGCATCCTGCAACCATTTCCCGGTCCATCCGCCCTCCTTCCACAGCTAGTTTCATGGAATGAATGCCTCTGATTGCCACTTCTGGACTCCGCTCATTAGGGGAGATGAAAATGAGGGGTGGGCAACAAACTGCATGGCATCCGTTACAGTGTTTTTTTTTTTGTTGTTGTTTTTTTCCCTGGGCTGTTGGAAGCTGTAATTGTAACGTCAGATGTGATGGAGAGACTGGCCGCATTGATGGGAGGAAGGAAGCCAGTCTTCAAGTGGACGATTAGCATGTGCAAACACACCCCTTTTCTTAAGTATCTCTTCCCTCTACATTCACACAGTCTACTACCCAAAGCTACGAGCACTGTCCTTGCTCCTGATTCTGCTTGTCTTATTCTTGCAAGTCTTGCAGCTATTAGCTACATGTCTAAACCCTTAATACTTAAAAAAAAAAAAAAGTCAGGATCACTCTGAAATTAACAAAGCAAGGAAAGAAACTTTAATCCCTCGCTCGCAAGAACAATTCTCAGCCTCAAAGTTACTGAGTGACTTGCACCGGCAGATATTTTTGGGATCATTGTCACCTCTGTTACTGAAATAAACCCACGTCAGTGAGATAAAGTAAAAACAACAACAAAATCTCCTGGTCCTCTGAGCCATGGAAGCTCAAGTCTGAGTCAAAGTAATCTACAGGGACATCAGTGCAAAATAGCACCTTGCCTCCAGCGTTTGTTGATGTTTAATGTTTCATTTTGACAATTTTCTCCCTTCAGCCGGTGTTTAGGAGCAACATATCCTTTTCCCCTCCACTAACAGCACGGCAGTCAACTGTAGTTTCCTGTTAGGGTAAAAAATAAAATCCTAATGACTTTTTCCTTGAAATGTGGCTCCCCGTGAGGTTTTGAGAGGGCGACTTCCTGTCTTGTGTCAGGGGGTGGGTCTCAGCAGGTAACTACAACAACATCCCATAATGGAAAATTAATGTCTTCCAACTGAGATGACGCACTAACTTCATTTAGCTCATTGGGTCGGGTAAACACCATTAGACCATCGAATCTGCAGTGCTCCTGGAAGTTAAGTCATTTGAGAGAGTTGGGTAATTATGGCTAAATTAATGGAAATTGTGTAGCAAATGTATTCATAATTCATGTGTCTATTTTCTGAGGCCGGAATCCTCTTTGTGGGGAGTGATAAGCAGCTTGATTTGACTGAGGTTGGAAAGTACCAAGTGGTGTATTCTCCTCTCTCACAACAGCATAATGGTGTGTTTCTTTGCTGTACGGTGGTGAAAAAAAAACGAAGAGACTCTTCTGCTAAAATTTATGTTAAATAGTTAAGTCGCTATTAATCTCTTAAGATGAATTAACCATATAATTTTTATTTAACATATTATCTTTACACAAAAGGCTGCACACTTCATGCCATGATATCAACGAATGAATAGTACGGTGGCCCTGAGAGCTCAACACACAGCAAATAGTCAAAACGCAAGCAAATTAAGGAAACGTCTTCATCAATTGGACAACACACGTGCTGCAAATACGCATGACACAACCAAACAGAAAAACGTGCTGCAAATACTCACAACACAAGCAAGTACAGAAACTGCATGTAGCACAGACAAGAACAGACGGAAATGTTTCCAGGGGGACACAAAAAAGTGATGAACCTTTCACTTCAAAAGTCACAAAGCATTGACCAAAAGTGCGCCCAGGTTGTGTTCATCACTTTTCTGTTTCCCCTGGAAACACTTCCTTCCGCTGTCGTCGGTGCTATTTGCAGCGTGTTTCTATATTTGCTTCTGCTGTGTGCATTTGCATAGGTTTTCTCAAGCCACAGAGCGTTGAGCTCACATTGTGAATCACATTGTTAAGATGAATCTCCACTGGGAGCATTTCATTTTTGCTCTTTCAGTATGAGAGTATGTGTGTTCAGTACATGGGAAATGTCAGATGTCAGAAAGAGAATGTCAGATGAATGTAAGTGGAAAGCGGTGAGCGTAACATGAAAAGAAAAGCAACGTATAGAGCATCATTCTTTTGCCCAGCCATCTCTTGTGAATGTGATGCCATGCCATTAAATTGCTGCAGCTCAACCCTGAATTAAGGAAACAACAACTCTCAAGTTGTTTTTTTTTTTCCAAGAGACACAACAGTATCTCGTTTAGTCTCAGACGCTGAGCAAAAAGCCCTGCTGCTTGCTTTCATCTAGCCAAACTCTAATTAGGCAAACTGAACAAATACCAGCGAGAGAGAAGTCCTCTGCATATTCAAACAAAAGGGCTCCTGAGTTCGAGCGAGCAGAAGGAGCTAAAGAGAGGGAGAAAGAGAAGAGAGAGAGAGAGAGCTGATCACAAGAAAATTAAACGGCACTGAACCTTGTAAACAAATATTTCAACAATGTTAAACACAATGTAGGAGACGTCTGGCGCCGCTGTGCTGTGAAATAGCCCGGCTCTGTTTGAAATGGGGTTTCACGTATGATGAGCGCTGAGAGAAACCTCGACCAAAGAGACAAAAAGGGAACCCAAAAAACATCATTTGTGTGTGCCTAAGTGTATTTCTGAGGGAGTGTTGATCAATAAAGCTTTGTTACCTCAACAGGTTCAAATGCAAAAGGTTAGACATAAATGTAAAACCCATATTTCTACCTATTGTCGTACCTGTCTGGATATGTCTAAAGCCTGCCATTACCTTCGTTAATAATTTCTTTTTCCTTTCCACTGTGGTTTGTTCCACCTTGAAGCGTCAGCTATATTTCCCTGAAATATATAAGCTACTCTAGATGTCCCAAGAACATTGAGGGGAAAGAGAAGAGACCGACAAAAATCCATTTCTTTCCCCTGAGCATCACAAAATGTTTTTTTTTTTTTTTTCCTCCAAGTTGTGTTTCTTCTGGAAGTCCCTCATCACTTTTTAGGCCTTCCGTGGACAAATGCATGAGATGCTGCAGCCCGACCCTTGTTGGCATGGCAACTGGCTCCAGTATCTTTCCTGCCACGACGATGGCCATACTGTTGTATTCACATTCTGCCTCACATTCCTCTTTGTGTGTCATTCTCATCTATTGATAATGTCTTTTCTGTGCTCTCTCTCTTTTTTTCTTTCACCCTGTTTCTTAAACATCATCACTCCTTCTTTTGTCCCACTTCTTTTTTTTTTTTTTTTTCCATGTGGCTTTAACACTGTGGAACTCACTTCTCCCTGTCCAGAGTCTTTCTCCGCAAAGCAATTAAGCCTGCCATTGTGTGTTTTATTACATTATCCACACAAATGCATAACGCTCAACTCTGAAAAGTCAAGGGGGATTTGCATTTGATCAAGGTTATAAAACTGAATAAGATAATTCAGTAATTATAGTAAGGATGCATTTAAATCAGCAATGATATTCACAAAAAAATATTGCCTCCTGGTTCATTGCCCACTGAGGTAAACTCAGTGGGGATTGCAGGTATAGGGCAGTGGAATAAACCTAACCTTTTCATAAATCTTCCCACTGCAGTGAAATTGCCTTCTGGGGGTAAATCCTTTTTATATAGTCAGGGATCCTGTATCCCATTAAGTTCACATTGTTGCGGCTGTATTGTTTAACTGTATGCATTTGCCAGCACACATAATGACACTGATGAGGTGCAGACGAGTGGAATGAACACAAACCTGCTATTAATTTGCATTTTATTACAGGCAATTTGAATGAAGAACTGTACAAAGCTGTACAAACTCAAGAGAACCAACAATATATTTGGAGTATATGTGTGTTGGTGTGAAATACACACGCCAAAACAAATCCATCATATCCATTTCTCTGGCACCTGGATATCTAAAATAACAAGAGCAACAGACTGGAGCAGCCTGCCACCCCTAGGTGCTCTCTGGAGACCAACACAAGCCTCAGGTGCAAGGAGTCCATGTTATCTCACAACCACACCTGATGTGTGTACGCATGTGCAAATGTGAACTTCTGCCAGTGCCCTTTGGGCTTTAATACTGTACACAGAGTTAATATTGTAATTGCTGCCGCCACCAAAACCTATCACCAGCCGCTGTCGTTTTGGCTAGCGCTCATACAGTGCAGGATTGCTTAATCAGATAGGGCTGTTACGCTAGGCTCCACTGATCCCATCTGTCACGACTTCATCCTCGGATCCACCGTGCTGTTTCCAGCCCCACGACAGCTCTTTAAGAAAAGCACTCAATCTGTTCTCTGGGCTATTTTTGCACTCTTCGCATTTTTTTTTTTTGTTTTTTTTTTTTTCTTCTCAAAAAAAGAAAAAGAAAAGAAAAGCAAGAGTAGAGCTGCAGGTTTGCTTGACACAAAGCTATACTCTCAATTGGAACTGGGAGGTGGGCAGTCGGACCTCCCTCAATCTTACAATCCCACCCTCCTCCGCCCTCCACCTGCCACCTCCACCTCCACAGAGGGATCTGGCGGTAGATCAGAGGAGGCTTGGTGCTGCCTGAGTCACCAGCTATTTGGCACTTAGTGCTCCTCATCCCCTCCATGGCAGCTGTACCCTCGCAGTGTGTCTGAATACCAGTCGCCGCTGGATCAGCTCATCCCTGGGGAGCCCACAGGAAACTGGATTAATGGCTCAGAACGCACATGAGAGAGAGACCCCTGAATATGTTGCCTTTGTCCATTACTGTGTGTAGTGGCAGGGGGTCATTTCTTGGTCACCAGTTTACAAGTTGAGGAGGGAAGATAAAACACTTACAGCTGCTTCCAATGGATTTTTTTTTCATTGCACTTGTTAGACTTGTACTGGATAGTAGCCTGGGCTTAAAAATAATAATAAATGAAAGTTGTTGTTTTTTTTTGTTTTTTGTTTTCTATTTTGGACACCCACCGTCTGTTGGGTCTTCCTGAGTAAATATATTCTTTGGCAGGGACTGATTCAGTTTTTTTTGTAGTTTATTCAGACTGAACAATTAACAGTTAGTTAGCATGAACTGTGAGAGTCACTGTAAGGCAAACAGATGGAAAAGATAGAGATGTGACAGAACCAGCTCCAATCCTTGATATAAAAGTAACAGTGTCTGTGCAGTGCAGTGTAAAAACACCAAAGCTGTTAGTGGTTAGCACCAAAGATATCGCAAAAATCAAAAAAAAAAACAAAAAAAACACGCTTCCTGAGGATTATCGCTCTAATCCGTGATACTCTATGAATGCTAATGTGCCTGCTCAAGGCACGAGGAACTCAAATCCCCCGTGGCCCCCTCCACTGCTCTCCTTTACTTATTAGAACTTCTCATTATGTGACACTATAAAAAGGTCCACAAGACTGATAAGAGTGTGTGTTAAATAGTCAGGACATGTACACTGCTGTGTCAGGACTAGCTAAAGACCACTGTTAAGTATCTGACATCAAGTCACCAGGGATCCGGCTGACATGACTCGTCTGGATCATCTTGTCTCTTAAAAGCCTGAAACATACTCACTGACTTGTCCAACACACACACACACACACACACACACATTCTCCAAGATGGTTCTTCTCACTTTCCCTCTCTCTCTTTCTCTCCCTCTCTCTCAGGCTATCTACTCTCAAGTCCAACAAACTGACCATAAGGTCACTGAACTGCTAAATCCAATTATATACAATTATTCGGTGTGCCTTATGCTAAGTAAAAGAGCTTTATCTGACCAGGGTGGGGGGGGTGGGGGGGGTGGGGGGGGTGGGGGGGGGTGGGGGTGGGGGGGGTTGGGGGTGAGGGGGGTGGGGGTTGAAAAGAGGAAGCAGTTTTCTCAACGGGATACACTCTTTTGGCCATGAATTCCTCTCTGGTGGGGCTCTTTAGAAAGGGTCTGTGTGTGGTAGGAGAGTGTGGCCTGTGTGTGCGTGTGTCTGCCGAGCTGCGACCTCCACGGCTGAAAAATGTCGAGCCAAAAGCTACAGTTCTTCGAATGGCCACTTGAAGCTGGCTCCAAAAAGCGAGAGTCAGTCCCCATGGACTCCCACTGTTAAAACGCCCAAGTTTACAGCAGGACCCAAAATCTCTTAAAGCTTAAGTCCTGAGGTACATGTGCATTATAATAAAAAATATATTTAATTGTGGTTTGAATTTTTCACCAATATACATTTGAAAAGGTGTTAACGCTGCCTCGTGTCTAATCTGCAGTATCAGGACAGCACTTTACTGCCTCAACAACAATATACAAAAACGACTTCTCTGTGGTTTTCTTACATGCAGTGCAGCCAACACACTGATCCATCCAGCTGTACTAAAACATATAGGGCAGGCATGTTAGGCACTGTGATGTGCAGGAAGTGCTCAAGGTCAACATCAACCTAAACTATCAAAAATTACATCACAAGACATATAGCTGTGATATACAGTTTGTCTAAACACAATTATGTGTCTCAGTAAATGTCTTATTTTCAGGTTGTGATAAAAGGTGTAAAAAAAAAAAAAAAAGACGAATGCATTGTGTTTAATTAAAGAACAAGTTAGATGCACACTATTAATTTTGCACAATACTAAAAGGAAGCAGTGTCTTAGAAATAGCCCATATTACAGTGATCCAGATTAATCAATTTCCATATAAGCTCCTGTAATTAAAACTAATTGCTTGGCTAAAGAAGGCAGCAGAAACTGGGATAAAGATTGATACCAGCTGTAGTGGAATGGATCTGTCTTGGAAAAAGAGTCAGGCAGCAAGATCAATAACTGTTTCTGAGTATTTCATCAGTGTCAGTAACAAAAGCATATAATTAGAGCTGCCTCAGAAATACCAAAATCAATCAAGAGGTGTTTTTTTTTTTCTCTCTCTCCCTGTGTTTTTAGGCCCAGGCTTATCACTGACAAGTCAACCCTTTTTCTGTGTGTTGTTTTTTAGTTAACAATGTGGTAGCACTGCCTTGTTGCATCCAAATTCCCCCCAGACGTTGCCTCCATGTAAAGACTCTGGTTTATTTGCATTCATCTCCCACATTGCCAGCGTTCTCTTTACCCTCTCTGCACCGCAAGTATCTCTCGGCTCCTTTGCGTTTACTGAAAAGCGAGGGAGCGCGGGGAGGAGGCGGAAGAGTGATCAGTGTCATCTCCACTTCATTTCCATGATCAACGGCGCCTCTCGGGGCCCCAACCAACAGATCTGGGTACTCAGCGCTTCTGAACAGGCGCCATCTGCCGCTGCCATCCCCGCGGCAGGGCGGCAAGCTGGGGCTGGGCTCTACGCTGGTGCAGCAGAATATGAGTATATATATATGTGTGTGTGTGTGTGTGTGTGTGTGTGTGTGTGTGTGAGCATATCACCCTGAGTTACTGGGTACGGTTATACATATTAATGAGCATCTGTGGCTTATGGGGTGCATGCTTGTTGAAATGCTCTTAGCGTTTTTACACAGTATTGGGGTATTGGGCGGTGCAACAGGTGTGTGTATGTGAGTGGGTGTATGTTGTGTTGTAGCTCACAGTGTCTTCCTTCCATTTTTTCTCAGTAGTGATGTTCTTGTGCCGCGTCCACGAGTGTGCATTTACATGTCGGCGGAGGAATCGACATTAGAATCATTATAAATAGGATAGTTCATGTTTTCCTTGTTGTGTGTGTGTGTGTGTTACTTTAAAAGGGGCTTTCAAGACTCGATTGGCTCTGGAGGCCCTAACAGCTGTAGTGATGAATTTCAAAGAATGAGAGGCCGCAGCACAGAAAATTACTTACACTATCTTTATTGAACCTAAGTAAACCTAATGAGCCAGTAACATAAACACATAAACAAACAAGTTAACTGTACATGACAAAGTTGCACTAGTTTGCACCTTTCTGATGTTGGCAGCCCATACAATCAGGGTATTAATAAAACCATTTTGACTCAATTGTCCAATCATTTGGTGATTGCACCGTTTTCGAGAGCATAAACATTACATTTTGAAGCCAAGGCCTCAGCACCCCATTAACATCCAAATGAGTCCAAAGTGGTGACTCATTTCTTTGCACATCATTTGTGCAAGCACCACAAACATGTTTGTTTCATTAATTCGCAACTTATCTGCAGATAAACTGTGATAACTTGGGGAATGATGACGCACAGATGTTTGTTTGTTTTGCTGCACAAATGTGCACATTTATGGGACCACTTTGGAGTCACTAATGGGGTGCTGACATAACAGGCCTGAGCTCTTTTTTAAATATTAAATAATATTTTTCAAAAATGGTTAGGGTTAGGAGCCCAATCTTTTTATTTTGTGTGGACAAATGTGCAAAGACGGTTTAAAACACCCGTGATGCTACCACAAGGTATTTTTGTCAGTAATTAGGCCAAGCTGAGCAATTAACTAAATTCTGGTACTCATTAAATTCCTACTGCCTGTGTGTGTGTGTGTGTGTGTGTGTGTGTGTGTGTGTGTGTGTGTGTGTGTGTGTGTGTGTGGGTGTGTTGAACCGGGGACTTTGGCCATTTACCATACCACAAAATGGATATGATTTTCAGCTTCAGGTCGCATTTTATACAGGCAGCTATGGCTCAGGAGGTGGGGCTGGTCATCCAGTAGTCGGAAGGTCAGTGGTTGGATTCCCGGCTCCACCTGTTCACATGTCTAAGTGTCTTTGGGCAAGACACAGGACCCCAAATTGTCTTTGAATGTGAAGTGTATGTGTGTGTGTGTGTGTGTGAGTGTGTGTGTGTGTGTGTGTGGTGGGGAAAGCGTGCCATATGTGTAGAAAAAAAGGCGCTACATGAACGTGTGTGTGTGAATGGGTGAATGTGGCTTGTAGTGTAAAGTGCTTTGAGTGGTTGATAAGGCTAGAAACTCGCTAACACAAGTACAGTCCATTTACAATTCCCCTCTTTCCTCTAAGCCAGTGCCAAGTGTCCTAGTTACATAATGGGTTAACAGTGAAACTTACAAACCGGTATTACTACGGTATTACTATTGTGAAATGTAATTTGTTTTGAAATGAATCTGTTTAAAGTTGATTAACGTTTCAGCTCAGCAATCAGCAGTAAAAAGTTGCAGGGAAATTGAATGACTTTATGTCACTTTGAGTTACTAGTTGACACTGTCAGCTGACAACTGCGGACAACAACGGACAGCAGAACACTCGTAGGAGTGCCCTCAAGTTACATGACCGTGCGTGCCTATGTACATATTAAACACATTACAAAAACATTAGTGGAATGATACAAGGGCTTCCTCTGGATTGTGTGTATGGAGGTCTCTCTGTCCTCTTTTTTTAAAGCGTGGACAATATGCGCGTGTGTGGGCATGTGTGTGCATGTGTGTGCAGCCTCCTCTCCTTATCTCCTTCTGCCAGGCCACTCTGCCGACATACACTCCAAAGAGCCCCTAGTTGTCATTCATGGCGTCACACAGCCCCGAAAAATGTCACCATGAGGGGAAAGGGAGAGACAAAGAGAGAGAGACATGCACACAGAGACAGAGGCGAGTGGTGTGGGTTTGAGGCCCACAACGAACCGTTACCGTTACCTCTTGTTTTACCCTGTCCATCCTGTAGCACCACCTGTATACACACACACACACACACATACACGGTGCTTTAGAGCCAATCTGGTATAGCGCATTAAAAGGCAGTGTAAATGCACCGTTTTGACAGGAAAGTGTGGGAGGATGTTTAGTGTAGGGTAGAAAAAAAAAAAACATCTTCTCAAAACAAGTAGCGACAACAGTGACAAAGCGACAAAGGGTCTCAGGCAAATGTCAACTCACTGTTTGTGAACTGCCGTTTTGAAGCCTTGAGTTTGTAAATTGGCCGTCGCCGTCTTAGTTTTTTTGAAAACAGAAGAAACCATATTTGGTCAAAAGGTGGAGCTGAGGAGGACTGAGGGGTGGATCTGACCTGCTCTGTAGTCTATCCTGACAGTTTGCTGTGTGTGGTACAGTCTGTCAATCAGACGGTAACCTTGCCCTAATGCATACTCTGCTTTATGGTCTATTTTCCTCTAAATGGGGCCATAATTTAAAAAATGAACATCAAGTTGTTTTGAAGAAGACATGAAACTAGAGACTGACACCATAAATTCATTAGGAAAACGTTTACTGAGGTAATAAATCAAGTGAGTAGAGACATTTTTCTATAGACTTCAATACAATCAAACTTCTTTTTGCAACCGGTGGAGTCGCCCCCTGATGGTTGTTAGACAAAATGCAGGTTTAAGACTCTTCTGCATTGGCTTCACTTTTCAGACCTGGAGTCTATGTCCATTTCTATGTAATGTCCGAAGTTGTAATTATGCAAATGAAAAGTGGAAATAGGATGAAAAGGTCACACAGACTTGTCTAACACACCTGAAACATTTGAAATGATGGAAGGAAGGTTATTTTGCAATAATAAAGTCTGACTGACGGAGTGGTAATAGGTTAAATACTGTAAGGTCAGTTCAGTGTAACAATCGGAAACAAAAGGTTGGAACAGCTGCATAAATGTTTTTCAGAGGAAGAAAACTTCCAAAACTCTGAGCACCGCTGTGCTGCATGATTGACATTTCATTAATCATCCAGTTAGAGTTAAGAAAACTCTCCAGATCTTTTTGCAGTGTTGAAAAATAAGCAAACTGTTCAACTTATTCCAAGTGAGAATGAAACAAGATATTTATATGCAGCACGGGTTTCAGCCAGAGCTCCAGCAAAGCGGCTGGCGAAGAAGATTTAGTGCAGGATGCTGGAGCTCCGTTGTTGGCATTTTGTGAAACTCAGCCACAGTTGATTTGTTTTTTTCCAAAAGAATTACGATTTCTCAGTCACATGTTTGTTACCAGCACATATTTTGCACACCTGTTGTGGCTTTGGGGAGATAAATGGAAAATACTTTCAGTGCCATTCTTGTCACATTTGCCTACAGCAGTGGTTCTCAAACTTTTTTCACATCAAGAACCCCTAACCTGACACAAATTAGACCATGGACCCCCACTTGATTTTGTCCCGGGGTCCCCCATTTGATAAGATATTTGCTTTTACATGTTTTATTACAGAAAGTGTCAGAAACCCATGACCAAAATAGTTGTACAGTCTGTCATTGTGTTACTTATGGATAGAATTATAGTGAAAATAATTGATTCCCCTTTTTGCTGGGAACCCCCTCAGGGACCTTTGAGACCACTTTGAGAACCACTGGCCTGCATATTTCCATAAATCTCACAGCATGTGGTGGCAAAGTTAATGATGCTAATGTGATATTGAAGCTATAGCCGGTTAAAATAGCGGGAGCAGTTTAAGGTTTGGGGAACAAGCATAAAGCAGGTGTCTGTAAAGTGAAATGGTGAATGTACGGTACACACCGCTATAGAGCAAACCGTCCCCGTGGTGTTGCTTGTTTACAATAATTATACGATGATGAAATGCCTTATGGGAGACACAACTGCACTCAGCTGAGCATCACATCTAGGCTGAAAGCCCTCTCAGATTTAAGTTGGAAATCTAATCTTTCATATGCATGTGATGCGAGTGGAAAAGACTCCATCCAGGTCTCTATCTTTATCTCTTTTTATCTTTCCCTCTGTGTGACACACACACGCACACACACACACACACAGAAGGAGCAGGGCTCACCCTACCAGTTATTTACCTCAGATACTTATCTAGCAGGTTCTAGCCAAATGGCATTTTTGCGATTACCATCTTATGGCAGCTGACAGCTCACATGGTGACAACACCCAGTGACGAGTGGACGGAATCATAAATAATGACTGCCATCCATTCTGACTGTCAGGACGAGCAGCGTCTCATAACGGGACGAGAAGGCAAGGAAAACACAAACATATGCTTGCACACAGAGACAGTGATTTATAACCCTTTTACCTTCAGCATGCAGGTGCATGGGCGAGGACCGAAATACACACACACACACACACACACACACGGTATATGACCACACAAATAATACCCGAACACTGAAAACCAAACATAGAAAAAGAAAAGAAAAAAAAACTTTCAGACTCCCACGAAAGAAAAAGCAGCTGATGCATTTTTAACTGACATATCTCATTTGTCATATCATTATACTGATATGTGATTAATTTAATTGGATCTGTTTTGGTTAATAAGGATTCAGTAAGAAATAAAGGAGAAAAAAAAGAAAACATTGTTGCCCTGTCGCAGCTGATTCAAGTACAGTAATGTATATTTAATCCTGGGGAAGTGCTGAAAGGACAGACTGAAATATCCATCAGCTGTGAATCTATATTTTGAACACATTTCATTGCTGTTGTCGTGGCCTCTCAAAAAGCCCCCTCCCCTCCCGCCCTCTTCTGTTGCTGGAATAGATTAAAACATTTCATGTTTGTCACTGATTTGACTTGACGGACAGTTCCATTACCATCTCTTCCAGTCTACGGTGTATGCATAAGTGTGTGTGCATATGTGTGTGTGTGTGTGTGTGTGTGTGTGTTACTAGCCTACCATCTGTTCACACAAGCAGTTGTTAACATGAAGATGGAGCCTTGATGCAAAGTATTCACACAGGTAAGACAGTTTTGCTGTTGCAGATTCCTGCGCAATTTTATTTTTTAATTTTTTATTTCTTCCAGTTGCCCCTGTTTTGGGACGATGGAGCGCATCATGGCAGATAATGCCAAGTGGTAGTGATGATGCTTATCTTCTAATTTTACCGTGGAATATTTTTAAAGCAACAACACACTTGAGCTGATTGTCCTTATCTCCACCCGCTTTAAACACAGACCTGCATGTCAGCATGCAAGTGCTTTTAAGCTAGGAAATGCATGCACACACTCACAGGAGAGCAGCATCTCGATTCTGTTTTGCCTCTGGGTGACAGAGGTGAGAGGTTACACTCACACCGCACTACCTATTCTGAGACAGATGTTATCGACAGCCAGCGACATCCAAAAAAGATATTAAGGTTGTGTTTCTTCATATCTTCGTGATGATGTTTGCCTTTGGGTTTTGATTTCAGTGAGGAATCTCATTAACCCTGCTATGACCTAATGGTCAAATTTGATGGTTTAGATGTGTCGAACATACCTTTAAGTTTTTTCTGATCAAAGCAAGACTTCACTGCATCCTCAACACCAACACCTTTTGTTGAAAATATGGCATCAAACTCTGGGCAGCTAGTGATGCCAAGTGAGGAACAGCTATGCATGGAATATGCAAATATATACAGTTATACTTTTTTAATAGGAATGTATATGTGGCCGATTTTATCCCATAATACATCAGATATTGAGGTTGGTCAAATTTGGCCCAAAAAAAACTAAAGGTGTAAACCCTTTTCTAACGCATTAGGAGGGTTAGAAAAGGAATCAAGTGTGCAACCTGAGTTGAAATGAGCATCAAAACTATTTCTTCTTGTTATGGCAGGTTTATTAGCTGCCATTCCTGACTTCAAGTGCACTATAAATAGTGTGGCTTTGTTTGTTTTTTTTGTTGCACAAATGGCACATTTGTGGCTGTACATGGCTTTCTGCTCTTCGCATTGATTCTCAAGCATCCCATCGGCTACACATGGGGGAGGAAAACAAAATCAGTGGTGAGACAACTGCGTGAACGTAGCTGCATGAACATAACATAGTTTTCCCTAATGATGGCTCCTCTCAAGCAACATGCTGTCAGGGCAGGCCTGCAGCCAACAGGGAAGAGATAAGATAAGAAACTGTTTATACAGCAAAGGCAGAATAAATCCCACGGTAAGGACCTCGCAGTGGCCCGGTGTGCCAGACTTTCCAGGTTGGACTGATCTTTGTCAGGGTGTGGGGGTGTTATGGGCAGCAACTAACCCTGCAAGGCAAATACCACCTCTCCCATTAAGGCACATCTTTACCTCTGTCTCTATGGTCTTCATAGTTGCAGAGTTCTCATCTGTGTCTCTGTGGCACAAAAACCCCTTGAGTGCTCTGCCTGCCTTGCTCTATTCTTTCTCACAATGCTGTAAGATTTTGCAGCAGCTAATCAAAGAAAATGGGGTTAAATGTCAAGGCTGCCATGTGTGGGTACATTTCTGGCCTCATTGTATAGGTGGTGTGTGATTAATAGAATTGAAAAAAAGAAAAAAAAAAGTAGATGTATTCAGTCTGGAAAGCTGTTGAATAACCATACAAATATGGATGAGTGTCTGTGTTTGCATAGCAATCAAAAAGATACGACGCTGCATGTGTCGGATTTTGAAAAAAAGAAAAGGAGTCAATCAGGAGAGGTGCAGACACCGTGGGTGTCTCTCACTCCTTCAGACTTGGAAACATTATGGAAAGCCTCTTCAACAATAAATGCTTTAAATACACAATAGAGAATACATGAATTCATTTGCTGAGGAGGTGATTTCTCAATTCAAAGACTACGTGTAGGCTGATCACAGCCTGCACAATGAATAATCACATCTTTTAGATCAAATTAAATGTGAGGGCTTTGACTAGGTTTCGTTCTTCGCTATTCCATTCTGATCTATAGGTTGGTGCACATATGAGTGACTTTGGAGCTACTCCACTGAACACATATGAGGTAAGATATAAGGCAACATGTGATAATAATTGCCTTAATCAGGCCACAGGCCCCCATCAGCAACAAGTGAAGTGGATTTGATTTGAAAAGCACTGGCTGATTGGGCACTCATGGTGTGTGAGATTTGCTCTGCTCTTTGTATTAGTGGTCATTAGCTATTGATTGGCCCATGTGAGAGGAGAAAATAGAGAGACACTTGGAATATATGCTGCAATAGTCCTTATTTCTTGGAAAAGTTTCAGAGGTAATATATCTGAGAACATTTCACTTAATAAAGCATATTCATATTCACATAATCATAAAGTTCCTTTTGTTTACTGCACATTAGGGACCCTGCATGATGTACATGGCCAAATTAAACCACCAATTCAATGTGCGACAGAAATATAGACCAAATTACAACGGATTTTCAAGACAGTAGGAGTTGCAAATCTGTTATTTAATTCCTGTCTCATGGTTTTGTGCTGTTTTTTTTTCCCTGTACAGAATCTTGCTGCACTCTCTCTGGCCATCTTTACCTTTCTGCACTCCTTCCTGAATGAAGAAGTTTTAGGATTATTCCTTATTAAAAAACATTTTCCATTGCTCACAATGACACATTCCACTGACAATGCAGAATCCTGTACTTTTTTCTTTTTTTTTTCCTGTCTCAATATGCTGTTTCAAACTTACCGCAGATGCTGCACAGAGAACCCTACACCTTGATTAACAGAAGGGAAAAGATATTAATATGATAACTACAAAGCAGAACATAATTAAAAGGCTTATGTATTATGTTACATTGCTAACTTTGAACATGTAAATTGAATTGAATATGAAAGATCAGGGTAGTTTAATTAAATCTAGGCATACCAGGTTACCTTATAACTGTGATGTGGACCAGGGCAGTGGAAAGAGAAGACCGGGACATATAAGAGGAGTGTTACTGACAGGAGTACCTCACACAAGTGACGTACACCAGTTTGTGACAGTATGGGTTAAAAGGCAGCAGCAGTGATTTAATTACACCATAACTTCTTGATGCTGCACAAGAAGATGTGAGAACAAGGCTGCCAGTCTGTGCATATGACAGCAGTGTCATAGACCAGCAACAGCTTGTTCAACTTGGCACTTCCCCGTCACCTAAGATGATTTCTTCTAAGCGCTAATCTGTTGTCTGTTGTGGTCTGCACATGTTGAACTTGCCTTACCAGTTTTTAATGACTGTCCACTCAATGATCTTCATCTCTGTGAAGGCTTTCCTTGCTAAATTAAAAGCTGCTCCACAATACACCTTAAATCCTCCTCATCACAGATGTTGACCAAGGTGGTTAAGAGACAGCTTATCCAATTTGAGATGACAAATCACAGTGGAATTTGCTCATTTATTTGCAACTGCTCATTTTCTAATGCGCAAGTTTCTGTGCATGTGTGTAAGAGTTTTTGTAACATCATAACTGATCTCATCACCGTTGAAGCTGAGTCAAGGGCAGCTTGACAAACACACAAGCCTCAGTGTCTATCAATGGGACAAGCCCATGCTCATGAAAATGACAGAAATGGTAGAAGTAGCCGCTGCTGGTCAACCTAGCTTCCAGAGAGAAAAGGCTACAACAGCCACAAGAGGGCAGTAAATTACAAGATGAATGCAAAACAGGCAAAATCAGATCCTTTACGGGACAGAACGCTGCTCGGAGATAGAAGGAGAGATATCGCTTCCAATTCAGTATCGCTCTATTTCTCCGTTCCTTCACCCTGATGCTATTTTGCAGGGGCACCGTCACTGCATCCTGGCTGAGCACCACCCAAGACTTTTTTATTTGTGATTGGTTCAGAGTAATGCAAACAAGCCAGAGTGTTATTTCCCCAACTGCAGAATGATAATGAGTGCGGCCAGACCATTCTCCAGCGCTGTCACTAATATGGGAAAGCCATGCTTCCAAAATAAGGTCAAGGTGAGGGCAGACATGTCAATGCTGACCTGCTGCATGTATATGCAGATTAGAATAACCAGATAACACTGCATGCGAATGCACTGAATGCCTTTATTTTGGATATTTATCCTTTACAAAGCAGTCTGAGAGTTATAGTAGTCATCAATTCAGCGCAAATGAAGACACAAAGCCGGAACAATTTAAACGCCTCTTAATGGCCTATAATAGCTTCAAAGTTTGGACTTGCCATTACACCACACACTTCTCTGCAGCTGGGGAAATCTTGAGAAACCACTTATTCCTCTAGAGCAAATCAGAGTTCACTGCAAAGCACGGAGACAGTAAAACAACAGAACAGCGCACCCAAAGTGTGCTGCTGTCACACCGAAGAACAAGGGGACAAAAGATAAAAGCACGTTTAAATAAGGATCTTGCTCAGTCATTTATAATAATTGTCTGCATCTCTGCTTTGCCTTCCACGAGATAAAGGGAAACGAAGCAAAAGGAAAACTTCAAGCTGGCCAGCATCACCCTTGAATAAAGCCAAGCTAATTTGGGAACCAAAACCCCTGGATGCTTCATTTTCTGATGACTCACATCCGAACCCAATTTCCTCGATATTTGATGAGCAGAACAGCTGCACCAAATACCTTCTAGATAAAAGTCAGGCAAGTAAATTGACATTTACTTTCAAACCAGAGCTGTGCTTCCATGATTTAGTGCAAAAATACAAGGAACAAAATAATGCCCTGCGGCCACAGAAATGCAACATATTGAAAATTAAGTAGAGTGCAACTGAATGCTTACGTAGCGTGCTGCAAGTTATAGCGATCAATAAAAAATGCTATTTAAAGCTTGACCTGGGTTTGTGGAGCTTTGTCAATCTTGGACATGGACGCAGCACATTTTTAGTTCATCATATGTTTAGAATATTAGGGTCAGACTATGATTTGAAACAAACAATACAAAAAAAAAAAAAGACATGAACTGTCGCCATTAAAAGCCTCTTATTTTATATGTGTATGTATTGGATTTCTGTCACTGTGCATATCAACCAATTCATTTCTTATGGAGTGAGCTCGGGGCCACCCAGTCAGGAGTGTGATTTTAAAAAATAGGACAAAGGGAGGAGGAGGAGAGGGGAGTGTGTGTATATTTGTGTGTGTGTGTGTGGGTGAGTGATAAAGAAAAAGAGGAAGAGAGGGGCGTGTTGGGTGTGTACGTGGATGTAAAATCTGGGACGAAGACAGAGAGGAGAGGAAATATGGAAACACAGAATGCATGGATCAAGGATCGATGTACTGAAGTCCTGACTTCATGTGAAGCCAGGGAACTGTGCTGCTTCATGCATGAATCTCTCCAAACAACGTCCTTAATGGCAGAAGTATAAGTACCTACTCCTTGTGGCATGAATACACTGTAGGTGCTGTCCCAGCATGCACACATGAACACCCACACACACACTCCAGGATGAAGAGAGACATTTATGGTTTTTATGGCATCCACTATTTGCACAGTGTCATGAAATATTTATTAGGAGTCCGATGTCATTTCATGTAGAGAAACGAGGAAGGTAGAGATGCAGGAGGACAGCAAGTAGGGACCAAAAAAAAAAAAAAAAGAACACATAGAAAGGAGGAAGAATGTGTCAACGCCTGGTTCTGAGTGATGCCTCGTTTCATTAAAAACACCACTGGGGTTTCCATGCGGAGCTTTGGATGAATAAGCAGGGAAGCCGACTTGTGATTTCCTGCACTCTACCGTCTTCCTCTTCAACCTTAAACGACGCCTGTCATCTTCTTACGGCTTCCCCCTCTCTCTGACATCAACCTCCTCCGCTGCTCGCTTGCGCGTGGGGTCGGGGCTGCAGGGTCGCGAGGTAAACACCTACTTGAATGTGCTGAACACACTGCAGATGACAATTCTGCTTCAGGCCATCGGCTACTTCCAGAAGTGACTGTCAACATTGGCTGTGGGGAGCTATACATCTTTGTTTAAACCATGACCAAAACAGGCACTCCTTTCTGATTGACCATTCTTGGGAAACCACAAAGTAAATCATTTCTCATATGTTAATTGCTGCACCTATCCATGACCTCATTCCTTAAGGAACATGTAAGAACCAATAACAGCAGACAGGCTGCCCACTTGCTCTGGTCTCATCCAGACCTGTCCAATATCCTCCATTAAAATTTACGGTATATGTTATATGTTAAATATGTTGTACGCGTTTGCCATATGAGTTCATCATATATGCACAAGTTGCATAATTCCTTTGTTTCAGCTGAAGGTTTTATATCTAAGCAGAGCAGAGATAGTGTTCACATGCTGACCCACACAGATAATAATAAACACACCCTATTTCTAATCCAACTAATCTGTTAGCCCCCCAACGGTGCACACTCAACTCATAATAATTATAATAATAATCTCATACAAACACTGTATTAACTTTGCTATAGGTAGCTGTAGTTTTCCTCGTCATGCTGTTTGAACTGCAGCACATTAGACTCACAATGTATTATACTGGGTGATATTTAGTCTGGAGGATAATATGGATCCAATGCAGCTGATCATATTTTGTTGTAATGTGTTGAGACTATCTCGAGTCAACAGCCAGAAAAACACTTACGCACTTACTCTGTTTATGTACTGCCAGATTTATGTCAGCAAAGTGACTGCACAGCTCATGAAGGCTGCTTTTACCTGTGTGTCTGTCAATGTGCAGAGGCCCGGGGAGCTTATCTGCACGGCACAATGCAAGGCTAAGCTTTAGTGGCTCTATACAGCAGTATAATGGATTGTAATGGGGGTCATTAGGATATGTACAATATATGTATGTGTGAGTGTATAAGGAAAAAAGACAGAGAAGAGGTGGGATACAGCGTTAGCATAAAAAAATGTGGGAGATTGTGGGAGGTGGGAGGTGCGGGGCAACTGCAAGCAACAGAAGTGAATTCCACCCTGTCTTTGAACTGAAGAAAACTTGATTTATATGCTGAAAGCAAAGAACAGGCCATTGCAAGCATCTACACTCTATAATAGCTGTGTTGTATGCAGTGGCACCTCTGCGTCTGCTTGAGGAAAGCACATACAAGGATATGCTGAATTACATATATATGCATGCTTGTGTGTTTGTTTTGTACGAGAGGATTCACACCAGGATGAAAACAGTGCAAGGCTAAGCACCGTCTACCAGGTAGACTCTCAAAAGAGCATTTCCATAATGATTCCACCTCCCACCTGCGCGTGGGCACACACACACATACACACACACACACACACACACACACACACACACACACACACACACACACACACACACACACACACACACACACACACCTGGCTACTTCATAATTCAAAAGAGGGACTTTCTTTTTGAGGGTTTGGCAGTTCAGGTCATTTAAAAGCAGCTGCAAATTCAATGGGGCAGTACAGAGGTCTTTGAACATCTCAGAGTCTCAAAGAACACAGTGTGAGGCAGCTTCAATACAGGTAAAAAAAGAAATCAAAGTAACTGACAGAAACTCACAGGCTAATGACCCAATCAGCACCGGCCCAAGTGTGGTTTATACATTTTGCCCACAGCAATCGAACACCCAAGCGTGTCCCTGAGCACAGTGAACCACTACAGTAAGACTGTGTCATCTGAAATTTATGCTTGTTGTTGTTTTTTTCTTTTTTTGGTGATCATTTCACCCACCCAACAGCCCATGGTGAGAGAGGCAACAAGGTCCTTCACTGAAAAGCAGGTTTTTAAAGGAACCGCACGAGAATGGCGCCGCGCCGTGATGCGACGCTTGCCCGGTGAAAATTACTCATCAATGCATTGTTGCTTTCTGTGGAGTGTTACTGATGCAGAACTGAGCCGTTTAATACATTTCACAACACTGAAGCAGTTTCCATGAGAGGAGAAGAGTTGAGTCACATTTATTAGAGTTGCTTTATGAATGGATAAACAGTACACCTGTTACTTTGGAGATTCAGCTCCAGCTTAGATGTGCTAATCTGTGCTGCCTAGGGAGAGCAGTCTTGATAGGAGTTTAGCAGCTGTGGATATGAAGGTACAGTTCACTATGGAGGACACTAATGGCTGCTAACAACATAGTGTTATTACAGGTTGAAGTCTTAAAAACAACAAAAAAACAAACAAACAAAAAAAAAAAAACACATGGGCAGAGAGGACAGCCCTTTTGGGCCCCCCAGATGGTGACAATAATTAACCAACAACAAGATATTGCATTCAGTATCTCCTCTGTCTCCTATTAAATAGTTGTGGCAGTAAATAGCAGGTAAATTGGCCTCTTCAGGGTCTTTGGGATTCCTTAGTGGTCTAATGGCTAGTGTGGCCGTCTGCTACATGCTGATACACTTGTGTAAAAATCCCAATTAATTTCTGCTAATGTTGAGGGCAGCAGTCACATTTCTTGCTCCTGAACACAACAAACATGACTTTAATATGAAGGAAAAAAACAGAGCTAAGACAAAACCTAAAGAAATGTTAAAAGGAACAGGGCCACCAAAAGGCCTGTCATTCCCCCTCTGCAGAGATGAAATTGAAGAAAAGAAGTGTGCAATGGTAACAAAATGTAACATCTCCTTTAAGTGGAGAACAAAGAGTCCTTCCTGTTCCTTTTAAAACCTGCAATCAATGCTTCAGGGAACTAGGATCGATATGAATTTAATGAAATAATAGCTGAATGGTCCTGAAAAACCAGGACTTGTGGCTGCTACTTCCACTCTAATTAATTGGAACAACAGCTCCCAACGTGATATACCTTGGACCGTCAGTCCTCGCATGGCTAAAATCTGAACCAAGCACCTGAGAGGGAAAAAAAAAAGTTCACAGACAGGACAGCAGACATTTTTACCTCAGTATTAAAATTGCACCTGTTCTTTTACCCTCTTGATTTCTCTTCCTTCCTGCCGGAGCAAGACAGATTGCACTACGCATAAAAAGTGCTGCTACTTTTATCTGTGCTGCTCAACAGAGAGTAGCAAATCTGTGTAAATGGCTGTAAATGTCAGGAAGGGCGACCATGTTTCATATGGACTATATTTACCACTCCGTGCGTATTCAGTTTTTTATTTATTTAATAATTTTTATTTATAGGTTTTTATGTTTGTTTTTTGACTGTTTTTTTTAACTGCATTTCAACAATTAAATGTTTGCTTTGGGAAATCTAGGCACATGTATACTCAACAGAATGGCGTGCAGTGACTTTTAGAAATAGGCAAGCAGACCCAAAGAACCAACCGCCAACTGCACCTCGATCAACAGAAAGGAAAAGCAAAAAGCAGAAAAGAATGAAAAGACTTGGGTATTCAGTCACATGATTAGCTGTAAATATGTAAATTGAATAAATATGTCTGTGAAATCTTTCCTTGCACAAAGAGTGATTGAATGTTTGCTCATTAACACTACCTCTTAAAGGTTCCATATGTAATATTCAGAAAACCTGTTTTTAATGATATCAGTGGCCATTAAGTGTGTAACTATTTTTTTTTAATGTCACAATCTGTTCACATATTGACAATAAAATATCATTAACACGTGTAAATTGCTTCACATTCTTACACTTAGGAAAAAAAACGTTATTTTCTAATGCACAGGTACAGTTTCCACGCACGTCTGTGCCTGTGTGTAATTCAGTATCATAACGTATTTCACAATAGTGGAAGCTGTTTCAAGGGCAGCTAGACAAGAACACTTATCTGTAGCTAGCTATAGCTAGTCAGCCATCAAAGCTCCCAGGATTATTCACAATATGCACGTGTAAAAATCCAAAAAAATGCTGCTCCCACCTCTGCTCGACAAGCCTCAGTGTTTGTCTATGGGATGTGGCCATGCCCACGAAAATGCAAGGAATGAGAGACGCAACAACTGGGAGTCAACCTAGCTTCCAGGGAGAACTGCTGAGGGCACAGGAGGGCAATAAATGACAAGCTGAATGCAAACAGGCAAAATCCACTTCAGTATCTAACTCTAACTGACGTCTGTTATGTGCTTTAACCAGTCAAGCACCTCTTGCTTGTCCTGACGACACACCACTGCTCAACAGTGACTTGACTCTTTACATAATCTCTTACTAAGGGCATGTTGGTGGAAGTAGTGAGATGAGATAAAGCCAATTATAACAGAGGCTCTTGAACCACTTTGATTTTAATCTCTCCTGTGAGTGTAAATGTGGAGCCAAGTTAGTTTAAAGACTGTGGGCCTGTAGAAATGGTGCACTGTCCTGTCGCAATCAAACCTCTAGAAATACTGAGTTCAAATATCACTTCCTGTGCAGGAGCTAGTATAAAGAGGGTTTGAAGGATTGGGGATTTTGATGTAAACACAAATGTATTGTTTGCTGACACACAGCAGCATTATGAAGCATGACTTGGGTTGGTTGTTTGTTTCTGAACCTCACTGTGAGGCTGGTCGGGGGGCAGCACTTTTCTAACCAACAACCACTCGAAGCATTGAAAACCAAAAAAATAAATAAATAAACACAACTACAATCATTCATTCTATCCACCTGCCTGGCTGCTGGAAATGAAAACAGGTTGGCGAGATGAGGGCCCTGAAGGGCGAGAAGCCCAGAGTGGGCATGTGTCTGCCTGTCATATGCTGGTTGGACCTGCATCAGTCAGTGCTGTCAGTGCCCACTAAACAGTGTCAGGCGATGACAGAAGTATGAGAGAATAAGAGTAAAGAGTCAAAGAAGAATGCCAAATAATGTGGTGGGGTGTGATCTTGTCAAAAAAAAAAAAAAAATTCTATGAAGTGTGAACAGGTTTTTAAAATACCCTACTTTTATCAGCAGGCTTAGAGGTGACTCCTCTCCTCTTTGTGATGCTTTGCAGTGTTAGCAATATTTTTAGCAAATTACTGGGACAAGAGCTTTTACTGGGCAATGCTTCCTCTTTGGGATTATATCATCACAGCAAAGCTTCTGGTTGGGACTTGAGACCAGTGTTGTCGTCTACATGGTCGACAAGCTGGAGGTACTGGGGCAGGAGGAAGAGGAGGTACCTGAGTCTGAGGCATCCTCGATTCAGGACTATAAAATTAAGAAGAAGGGAGTGTGTGCCTTCTTCCATTGTCTGTGGAGGAAGATGACATCCTGTGTTTCTTCTCCCACTGAGTTTACTTTTTTTTATGAGAATTACTTGATTTTGAACAAATGATAAGTTCTAGAAATCTATCTTTTACAGAGAAACGGTGCACCACTTCTGTAAAACATTAAAGACAGATTTTATTCTCTATATTTCTAACTGGTGTCGCCTGGACTTCATACATAAGACCACCCTCCCAAATCCTAAATAAGTCTATTAGGATTTCTTTTATTGGAGTTTAATAACACTTTGTAAGAGATTTATGAACCGTTCAACCTGCTGGGGTCAAACTGACCTCAAAGATAAGTAATGTCACTACGCAGGATGACACACCACATATTACTTTATACGCAAATTACTTTTTGTCCAACAAAGGTAATATATATTTCTTCATACACACTTTATTGAATGTATTGATGATGTAATTACAATGTTTTGTGATATTTTGTCACCTTCGTCATATGTGCCAGCTCAACTTATTGTAGATGAAAAGTTTAACACTTTAATTCTGCTTCAGACGAAAAGAAACAAGACTAGGTATAAACCTAGTATAATGCTGGAACATGTATGTGGTGCAAACTGTGGGGCTAGGGCTTGGTCTTTTTTTATGGGTAATCGCCCAGCCACCCTGGCTTCACGGCCGCTCCGGAGACGCAGGGAAGCGGAACTGCACTTCCATTTCACTGAGCCTCTCCTCCATTACGGCAAATAGGCCTATACTACATTTATTACATGTACCATTGAGGTCAGAGGAATAACTAAAAATAAGATACAACAAACAAGATAGAGCAGGACAGTGGGAGGGAGAGAGAGACGTCACCGGTGACTGCAAAGCTACAGAAACTTAGCAGATCTGTATAATGAGGGTTTCTGTCCTCCGAAACACTTTTAATTTGAAATGGTTACAAGTGAGTGTCAAAAATCACTGAGCAAACACAGCGGTTGAAAACTGTTGTGGATCATCTGTAAACGCCCCCTGATGACGACGTCAGACATGTTCTTTTTTACACAGCATCTGCCGACAGGCAAACTCCAACACTTGGTGTAACTCCATGACTCAGTCACGTGGCAATCATCTGAACCAATGAAATGGTCACGAAACTCAGTCAGTCAGTCAGTCAGTCACAGACATTTGAGTTTATAGGGCTGGCCCCACTGTGGCAGTAATGCCAAAAGGAAAATGTGCAACCAGTTCATTTGCTGGTACAACCGACTAAGAACATTGATAGCACCAGTGCCACCAGTGGAAACGTTAGTCCGAAGCCCACTGCTTCTTTACAATGGCAACCATCACCAGCAAAACCAAACCAACACGTAACACCTTGGCACTCATCTGCCTCGCTACACCCAGTGTCTCAGACATGGACGACAAAGCCATCCCACACTTAGCATGCATGACAGGCACTGATCACTCGCTGCCATCTGGTCGGAGATACAGAGTTCACTTCAGCAGTTGGACCGTCTGCCATAACAGCCCGAAACAAACTGCATCATCAACACTGTTTGTGTAGCGCTTGATACATTCATACAGTGCATACATCCATACGGGCAGGGGCACAAACGTATATGTGTGGATGCGGCCAATTGTGTTTTTCATGTATTGTGGATATCTGCATGTTTCTCTGCGGAATATGTCCTGACTGTGGTCACTTCACTGAAGTTTCTGTTGCCGTTAAAAGTTCTATTTACAGATTTTTCTATTATTTTGTCCACCCCATTTACATCAGTGGGGGTGGGCTCAATAACAAACGCACCTCTCTGGATAAAACAATGCAGGTAAACAGCACCGGAAACTACAATCCCCAAAATGCTCAGGCAGCTGAATCAACACCTTTCTAAAACTGAACATTAGAATTTTTTTCATGATGGATTTACTGCAGGACTTTTGAATTTGACTGCCAGGTGTACCTATCAACTGGATACAGAGTGTATGTTACAGTGTCAATGTGACCCTGTCCTGATCGGCTAGCTCTAATAATCTGTCTCGATTCTATATGCTAATCTTTACGTGCCATTTCTAATAGGTAGGAGGGTGACACGGTGATTCCTATGTCCCGAATGTGACAGCCTACACTGATGACCTCATTTGTGAATCCACATTCTCTTTAATGTGGTGGTGCCCTGCAGAAATGGGGTCTAGCTCATAAAAAAATCGAAGGTTTACAGGGTGACTCTGAAATTGAGCATGACACAGCTCAACGCGGGACATGATACTCCCCTCTGTCGAGCGGTATGTGCGAGCGGGGTGCATAATAGACACTTAATCAGTTATTATGCCACATCATTAGCACGGTCAAACGACAGCATGCCATGTTCTTTGTTGATAAATTTATTCTGGTCTTGTTGTCCTGATGACAAAGGTTTTTTTTTTTTTCTTTTTTTTTTTCTTCTTTTCTATGATGGAGGCTAATAACAGTTGACAGGTTAGGAAGCAGCCTGAATAAGCCAAATAATCAAAGCGACAGGACATCAGTCATGCTATTACCGAATCAGAGTTCTTTTTAAGAAGAAGAAAAAAAAAAAAAACAACAACCTTTTTTTTCCCGTGCTTGCACAAACACAGCCATTATCTGGATAAACAATTATTCACAGTGTGTGTAAATGTTGATTACAGCTTCCCCCTGTTGTGTGTAATGGGAGGGAGACGTTCACTCATCAAATATGGATGGAATGGATGCTGATGCTTTCCATCATGGCACTTAATCATGGCCTTCGGTACACGCTAAAGGACAGGCGGAGGATGTGAAACGGCAAGTGTAAGTGCTCGCTGGGCAGGTAAACACTGGCTGGTGTGCAAAGATGGCGAGATGCGATGATTGTGTTCAAGCTAGACGTTCGTGGACGTTCTTCAAACAGGGAGGTATGGTTCACATGGTGTGTGGAGACAGTTCGTGGCATAAAGTGTGGGAGGGGGGAGGAGAGATATGGATACTCAGGTCTTTACTCATGCGTAATGCTGTTACAGGCTGCCACAGGTGTGAAAAAGCTGACCTCAGATGACAGGTGCATGCACATTTGTCCGCACGCAGCGCTGTCATCCTGTGTACACAGCGCTGGCCACAATGACACTCCACCTGCCTTACAATCCCCTTACTTAGCAATATGTTTATCACCCTGCCATAGATTTCCTCTCAAGCTTGAATGATGAGCTGGAGCCAGCTGCAAACAGGCACACACCCAATTACTGTGCATGTTTAGCATGCAGCACTCATCGACCCGTAGAGCACAGACAAACACAGACCACAGACAGGGGAGGAAAAAAAAAAAAAAAAAACCTGTATCACCAGAGCGACTAACCTTTTGATCCGCACTTGTTCTTCACTTGTCTTCAAAAGGCAGGATCAGTGTCAGGCTAAGGTCAAAAAGTAAAGGCAAACGCGGCCTACAGGGAGAGGGGATGAGTCTTAGCCCTGAACCACGAGATAAGATCAAGTTCAGGCGGAGGACAAATTGGCAAGTGGAAGGAAATACAGGAAATGAAGGGTATTTCAATCCCGATGGATCAGATCCGAATGGTTATCTAGTACAGTATGCTAAAAACTCCACTGCTGTCATGTTACCATCCTCCAGCCTGATGTCAAGGAGATAGAAATGCAGCAGCATCCTGAAATAAACACCATAGTGTGAGACTGCACAAATCTGTTAACTTATAGTTTGAATGTTTTGGAAACATAAATGCGAGTAACCACCGCGGTCCGGATGTTTTGATAAAGTGCACCGGCAGTAACATGCACAAAAAAGCAGTCTGGAGTAGCTAATTACTATGCAGGAATAACTAATGCTCGCTGAATGTGGTGGTGTTTATTTTAAAAAGCCATTACATAAGGTAATGAATATGTGTAGACTCTGGGGGCCAGCGGCTCAGCAAGCTTAGTGTTTACTCTGCTTTAAAAGGGTGCTGCTTGCATTTGGGCTCATTATAAGCTGCTCTGTATTCAGGGTAAAAGTGGGTGATAGTAATTCAAGGATTTGTGATGTATGGACTGAATTAGGGCAGTGATTCAGCGAGGGTGTGCAGCAGACAGCTGTGAAGAATTTCTCCGAGTTCAATTCTGATTGAAATGGACTGACCTACAGTTTACCTGGGAGGAAAAGCTTTCAGCAGGAATGGACCACACGGCTGGTGGTTTGCATTGCATTTGATAAGCTTTCGGAGACCAGCTTTCTCAGAGAGGGCATATGCAGGTGTGTGAATCACTTATATTCGTGTCTTTGTGCTGAACTTTGTCAATCTGCATGAATGTCATGGTTCAAAATACTTAGCGCCACGTCTGGCTGGCTTACTCTGCAATCAGAGTTTAAAGACAGTTACAGAGGCAAAAATGTCTCTCTGTGTTTGGGGGGGGGCTAACGCCACAGCGGTGGAAAGGGCAGGCGCCCTGCAAAAAGGTGAAAAGAAAGGAAAGGGTGTATGGGACTGGAGCAGGGGCTTAGTATGGCTGCCACGTCCACTACTCTGACAACTAATTTGCCCTAACATTTCAGCAAAAAGGTCAGACAACCCTCTGCCCAAGTTTATGAATAGTGTATAGAGGCTCTGGCTGACAGAGAGGAGAAACAGCGAACAAGGCAGGGAGAAGGTCTCTTCATTGACTTAGCTTAGAGAGCGAGGGGAGGCTGCTCTTGTCAGTGTCCAGATGGGAGATGCTCTGTATCCTCTAAATCAGGAGTGGAGCTCTGACCTTATCTTATTCAACTGGGCCACTCGCTTAAGGCGCTGAATCGTTCAGCTTGCACTTTCTAGTGCCTGCAGATTTCACAATAGGACCTTTGACAGCGGCAGAGAATTAAACACTAAAACACACACACACAAACTCACAAAAAAAGAATTCTTCAATTGTAATAAATTCCCCCCCCCTGCATGCAGAAGCAATACCCTTAGGCACTTTATGGTTATGCCTTTAGTCTTTCAGGAAGTAAATAAAAAATGCTGCTCTATTTTCATATCTTAAGGGAGCTGAGGCCAAAGTACATTCAGAAACTTCCTTCCACTGACAGCAGAGGAAGTGCACTTCCAATTGAAGAGCTGGAGGCGGAACTCGAGTGAACAGCCAGAAGTACCACCTACGCTGGCCCTGAGAGCCAGAGATTTGGGCAGGACGTACCCCAGCTAAAACGTCTTCAAACGAAGACATTAACTTAGATGGAAAGCTACAAAATGAGCCCCCCTCTGTCTCTCCAGCACAAACACAAAGCAGGGGAGTTTTGAAGAAAGTCTCGCTGAACTGAGAAATGATAAATTGAGGCCTGTGATGTTCAACAAAATGTTTAGTATCGCAGCGCACAATGTAATTCCTTTGAGGAGGAGCATACACTCAGGCTTGCATTTACAACAGAGCACAGAGTGCGCACATTAAGCTAAAGATTAATGGTGCTACTTTGTCCTCCCACATGTTACCCCCTTTAGTGTCTCCTGAGCTACTCAAGGGGATCACATGGCTCCAAAGTTCCTTACCAGGCATTCAAACCAGGGTCCACATGAAAACACCCAATTCCCAGGATGCTTTCTGTCCAGATGGGCCAAGCCAGCGACACTTGTTCAATTAAAGGCATCAGGGGAGACGTAACCACTTTATTACCTGCAAGCTGGCCCCACATTGATCAGTCTGTCTGGGACCACTCACAGACCTGGTGACAGCTTAATCTGGGCCCCGCACATGCACGGACACCATCTTTCACCCTCTCACACGCACACAAGCACGCACAGATTCACATACTCAATCCATTGTGGGACAAGGTCAATATACTTTGGATTCTGCACAGGTGTAACCATGTTTATTTGTCTGTCTCAAGTCAGGAGCAGAAAGAAGGAAGAGGCTCTGGGGCGCTGGATCGGTCATTCATTATAAAGCCTGTCAAGGCGTGAAAACAAACGGTTGTTTCTTTCTTTCTTTCAGTTTCCTGGTGAAACCTGCAGAAATTGCCAGGATAGATTTACAGTCCCAGTCTGGAGTACAAGCTTAGTGACCACCTGCGACACCACGACTGGTACAACCACCACCGTCTGCACAGTCACTTTCCAGGACTGATGGCTCAAACAATCCTGCAAATAAAGCTGACAAAATACAGAGTTACACCCGGTCCAGAGAACATAGCAGACATTTGGTAATCTAAAATATCCAAAGCAACATGGGCCACATTCTGTGTGTAGTCGTTGATGAGGTTGAACACCAAACTGAGTCAAAGCTAAAAGCTGCACATCTTCGCTGATGGTGTATCACTCTTGGCAGATGTGTACTCAATGGTGGATTTAGATATGAATAGACATAGACACCACATCGATGACATCATGTCACCGTGTGGGTCGGAGCCGGCGCTCTGTCTCGTTTGTGCAGGCTTCTGCTCGCTGGGAAGGTCTCCTCTCTCGCTCTCAGAGGTGGTGGGAGGTGTGGTTTGACCACAGGTTTCCCCACTGGAGTTGGGGGGGGGTCATGTTACTTTTATTTTGGTCTATATTTGTAGTTGTGGGTGGGAGGGGGCGGGGTTTGCCACTGTGTGTACTGACATATATGTTAGAGACATTAAGTGAAGACCACAGTGGTCTATGTAGGAAATCCACAGCTACATCAAGGTTAATGTGCTGACAGTCAGCAGCACCTCCTGACCCCAAAGACAAACAAAAACACACACACACACACACACACAGGGCTGGGAGACCACGTGGTGTATGGTAACACTTTGTGGATGGCACTGGCTTAGTTGACAAAATGAAACCCTGGCCTAGCTGAACAGTCATTAACAGTGAATCCTAGTGAAGTATCTAGGCCATGTCTCCTCCTACTGAAACAGCCTGCTGGTTTGATGCCTCGACTCTTGAGATTCCCCCCGTAAACCCCTCCTCTACCTCACTCTATCTTTTGTCTCTTGTTTCCAAACCCTATCTATCTATTTCTTTCCCTTTGCTGCCTGTCCCTCATCTCCCTCCAAGCCCGCTCCCCCCATCCACTGCTTTCTCCCCTCCTTTCTTCTTCTTCCCCACAAAATTATCACATGCTGAGAAATCAAGTAGGCCAGGTCTAAGCCAGGGCAGCGCAGAGTGTCTGTGGTGTTACAGTCCCTCCTCTGTGGCCCTCAGAGAATCAGAGAGGCAACAGATAAATAAATAACAGCTATAGGGAGAAGAGGCTTTGTGGCAGCTGCTGAACAAATTTATGGTGTTTCTGATAACGACCCGTCATAGAGGTTAGGCCACACAGACAGGGCAGAGAAACAGCAGCTCTCTCTGCAGGGATGTTGTAAAAGGGGCAGTTCAGATATTTTTCTTAGAGATGTCAGTTTTGTTTATAACAAACTAGTCTGTTACACACAGGAGGCCACAAAAAAGTTGAGTTCTATATAAGAACAAGGGTTGTGCTGATAGACGATGACATATGGCTCGTTTCCCACTGACTAAATAATAATTATTGTTATTATTTGGGCTGAACGATGTGCAAGAAATACCATAGTATGATTGGTTTGGGAGATTCAGTTGGAATGATCTTTTTTTTTTTACATTTGTACTGAAAAAAATACAGAAGTGATGATGATGTGATTTTTGTTGGTTGTGTGTACCAAACAAGCATTATCCCACACATATGGAGAATATGGAGCATCTCTGCAGCACCACGATTTCATTTAGGGTCTGTTGTGACATTTTACCTTTATCCAAAAAAACTGCATCTACTGCAATTAGGATACTGCACTTGGTCATATTGCATACCGATACTTGTTCAGCCCTAATTATTATTATTAATTATGATTATGATTATTATTATTATTATTATTATTATTATTATTATTATTATTATTATTATTATTATTATTATTAGTGGTAATAGTAGTAAAAATAGTAGTAGTAAATTACTCTCCAACCAACACAACTCTGAGACTCTGTATACTGTGTGTATAGGCTTCCTGCTGATAGCACTGAAACAGAGCAGGTATCCTAGCCTGGTTGCTTTTTGTGGTTGTAAGTCGAACTTTCAGCCTTAATTCCCCCCACGCTCCGCCCCCACCCCCAAAACAGAAGGGGAAGTGAAGGGACAGCCAATGTGTGAGAGAGAGAGAGACAGAGAGCTGCAGGCCATAAGCAGCTGTTTCTACATGCACCCCCCCTGCTCCAAGAGAGAGTTCTGCTCAACACATAAGTCAGCCCATTAGCCCATTAGCACATTAGCACATTAGCCCGTTAGCCCCAACAACAAATTGGGTACTGGTACTTTCACAGGGTGATGACAGGACGATCTGACTATGGAGAAGATCAGCCAACCCTAAGAACATCCCTGAGTTGAGCCAACCTGACGACTGAATCCATGGTGAAACGACAGAACTGATTTGTAATCGTACTAACTGAAGCCTGACATGAACTGATATGAACGCAGACTGAGTTTACAACAGCCCACAGTGGAGAGGACAGACTTACGGCTGTGTTTGCAGTCACAGAGCAGCAAATATTAATCAAACACTGACGAATGAAAACATTTGGGGGTTTTTTTGTGAAATAAATAAAGAAACTTCCGCTGGACATTTGTCTTTAATCAGTGGTCTGCAGACCCTGCCGGTTGTCCGGCTGGTGATATGTAAGAAATGCTTTTCTTGCTGAAGCGTTCACTTTGTAATTCTGTGGTCTCGGGTTTGAATCCTGGATTAACTCATTGTTCAACCACAATCATGAGCTGTTTAGAGCAGCAGGAATTCCCTATAATAATTAATACCAGAACACTTTCCTCTATCTGTGCCGCAGTATAAGAGCAATGATGAACTAATGTCAAACTGGCATTTAATGAAATGTCTTTGTTTTGTTAAGACGGTGGCCATTTCCATTTACCACTGACTAATAAAAGCTGATTTTATACAGGGCAAGAAAGCACATCCTCAGTGCTCAGCTCTTCATTATGTGACTGTGTAAATGACATAATGGCCTCCACATTCTGAAAATAGTGGCTCTCAGACTGGTGTGTATGGTCTGTCTGGAAATTAGTTTCAATACAATGTTTTGTCCGCAGAATCTATTCAATGACTCTAATTGATATGAAATTTAATACAAGAAAATGTTTCAAAAATGTCTACTTTCCCCTTTCCCTATCCAAATCATCATTGTCCAAAAGGATGATGATGATGATAATGAGCATTTGTTTAATTATATTCAAGTACATACACTCACATTCTATTTTACGACATGAATTGGAGCGTTGGAGAAAATGTGTTTCAGTAGAGCAGAGAATTGTAACATATTGCTGCACAGTCATACGCCTGAATCCTGAGTTCATGGACAGGGTAAGATTTAAAAGGCTTGGTGCTAATCCAGCAAAATCTGACTACACTTGTGACTTTGCAGATTTGATCTGGAGCTGTACTAACAAGTTAGACTAAATTGTTCTAAATCAAAGAAACACAAATTCCCAAGCTTATATCAAATTGTCAACAAAGTTATCTACATATGTTTTTTTTGGGGGGGTTTTTTTCAGTCTATTTCTAAGGAACATGGCAGACTGTATACTTTGATTTTAGAGACAGAATTAATGAGGCAGACATATGGCATATCTGGATTCTCAACTTAAACATTTTGTCAGTTTGAGCCTAAAGATATTTCAAGGATTTAGGAGATATGACTGTTTTCACAATCTTTGTAATTTTCATACAGTTTTAATTCTTTTGTTCTTGCTGTCAGTCAAATGCTTTTAGCCCCTGCATTAGTATCATCAACAAAAGCTAACACACCTTTATATAAGTGGTCTAAAAGGAGGCCAAGTGTAGGACTGACAGGTTTGGTATGTTGTTTGTTGTTTTAATGGATTACAAATGTTTTTTTCTTTTTCTGAGCTTGCACTTACACCCGCAAAGAAAGTGTAAGAAAGAAAGAAAGAATTTTTTTTTCATCTATTTTTCCATCTTAGGCTGTTTAATTACGCAAGATGTGCATGTATTGTCACATTTAGACATCAGATATCAGGCTTTGAAGAGTAGGTGCAAGGTTGATGTTCTGTGTACGTTGAACGCTGTGATATTTAATTTATCTGCTCATCTACACAGAGGTCAAAGGTCAGGATCGGCTACAGTGCTGCACTCCATCAGCTGGTATTGATTTAATGTCTTGCTAAGGGACATTTCAACTACTTGCCTCAAGTATTTGCTTATAAAAGGCTTGAGCTCGAGTTAAAGGGATTGTTTGACTGTCTCCATATTACTGCTCTATTCTTAGAGCATTACAATAGAAATACTTTAGTTTACAGTTAAATGCTATAAATGTATCCATCAAAAGCCAGTAATCATAGTAACCAATGGTTCCACCACTTCCGTTAATGGAGGAAAAAAACACGAACTGGTGTTTAAAGTTTAAGGACACACCCCGCCACATTTATGCTTAAACACATCTGAATTTAACTTGAAAAGCAAAGGAAGGTGCAAGAAAAAAATAAAATGTGCATAAAGAGCAAGATGATGACTGCAAAAGACCAAGAAGAAAGAAAAATGACAAGAGAAAGGGAGAGGGAGGGAACAGAAAGAGAAATACATTCTACAATCTACATGACTTGAATCCTAAACGAATATCATTTTACATTCAAGTGGAGGGAGGGAGGTCTTGAGTGGCAAAAACAAGCTCACTCAAGTGTTACTACTTTTCCATTATGAAACTGAGGGAGGGATGAAGAAAGAATAGCTCGATTCCCCCATTTCCCTTCTTTTATTGGTCACTCTCATTCATCTCACCGGGCTATTGATCTCAATTTTACCAGACCATTTCTGCCTGAGCACTGCATCCCTGCCACCAACAGCCCTTCATACATAATTCTAGGTCTGCTAAATGAATGTTGGACAGTAAATAAAGGCCGGGCCCTAAACATGACAGCTGAGACAAACGCTCACTGGGTGAATGCATCAGAGTGAAGATCTTGTTTGAGAAAGAGATTCAGGCAGGGAGACTGAATTTGCAGTGTGGTATTAGGCATCAGAAGGGTTGGGCCTTAGACGACTTTAAATGATGCGGAGACACACACACACACTAGCATACGTGCATGTATCACACAGGTGTGCACAGAGAACCATGAAGTCTGTACACGTACACACATAAAAACACATGCACAAACCTACAAGAGAGAAAAATGTGGCAGTAAACACTTGCCTCAACCTTTTGGCTTAGCAGCCAGATGGAAGTGAGAATGAGGGCGAGTGCTTTTATTTTCTTAACACTGGCTGTCGGCTCAGGAACGGGCAGGAGATGGACTTTTCACTGGGCTCTGCCCAAATGTAATCTCTTACAGTGTCACCTGGCCAGCATGGACTCTTAGCTTTGCAGTCAGTGACATTTCATGGCATAATTGAATTCAGAAAAGGCTGCAGGTACACAACAAGAGTGTTGTAACATTCTGGAAATAATGGCAAGGTTTGAAGAGGAAGGAACAAAAAAAAAATACAGAGGGATTCAAAAGGGACAGAAATGACTGAGGTGCTCAAGTGATTATTACATTAGCCACCTTCACCTGTTCATCTAATCTGTGCCCAGTAGAGGCTAAGCTGCACACTGCCAGCATAGATCTCGAAGGTTAATCACCTACTTTGTAAATTAGCTACTGTGGTCTCCTATGATGGCGTCAAACACGAAGAGCCTCAATAACAAGTCCAAACCTTTGTGAGCCTATTATGATCTGTAGCTGCAGAAGTTCTAATTTAAATGTCACCATATTAAGTACACAATGGGTCCATTAGATAAACCTGGGTCCACCTTTTACTCATTTGCATTCTCGTCTTTTTATGCTCCCTGAACACTTTATTAGGAATAGAAAATCAGTATTAAGCGTCATGGATTCCACAAGATGTTGGAAACTTTCCTTTCAGATTCAGATTGTGTCACATATTTTCATGCAGATTTGTCAGCTGGACATTCATCCTGCCAATCTCCTGCTCCGCCACATCCCAAAGATCTGGTGACTGATGAGGCCACAGAAGTACAGTGAACTCACTGCCATGTGTATGAAACCAGTTTGACAGCTTTTTCTATGAGCATTATCCTGCTGGAAGTATGCAGTAGAAGATGGATGAATTGGGGCCATAAAAGAAATACACATGGTCAACAACAATAGTCAACTAGGCGGTCATATTCAAACTATGATTGATGTGAAGGGCCTGAATTTAGCCAAAAAAAAAAAAAAAATCCCTACACATTACACTACAGCACCACCACCAGCCTGGAGTTGACACAAGGCAGGTTGGGTCCATGGATTCTTGCTGTTGATGGCAAATTATCATGCCGAAATCAACTTTCATAAGACCAGAGCATGTTTTTCCAGTCTATAACTGTCAGGTTTTGGCGAGCCTGCGTGCAGTGTAGCCTCAGATTTCTGTCCTTGGCTGACAGGAGTGGAATCCAGAATGATCTTCTGCTGTTGGTTCAAGGTCGGACCTGTTTTTCATTCTGATGCTTTTCTGCTCACCAAGTTGTAAAGAGTGCTTATGTGAGTTACCATAACCTCTCCCCTCTGACCTCACAAAGCTGCTGCTTATTGCCCCATTCTGACTAAAAACTCTTGAGACTATTGTGTGTGAAAATCCCAGGAGGTCAACAGTTTCAGGATTTCTCAAACTAGCCCATCTGGCACCATCAGTCATGTCAAGGTTGAAGTCACTGAGATCCCATTCCCCCCCCATCCTCATGTTTGTTGAGAACATTAACTGAAACTCAACTACTGCCAAATGATTGGCTGATTGTTATCAATAAGGTATACAGGTGCTCCTAATAAAGTGCTTGGTGAGTGTTGTGTGTCTATTCTCTATATAGCCTTCAATAACACAGCAAAGCTGCATTCCACCTCCAGCCAGTAACCCTCCTTAGATACAACCGATACATATATCTAGCAGAAGAGAGAAGAGGTCGATCTAGAAGATGAACAGGACAGAATAAAAAGTAGGAAAAAGTGGTAAAAGGTGTAAGGAAGGGAGAGATGTCAAGAGTACAGACAGGTGGCAAGAAGACCAAACAGGAGAAGAGACTGATGAGACAGGGATAAAGCTGAGGATGAGAGTAGGGATAAGGAGATAGGAAGAGAGAAAAAAATCATTCAGTGATGTAGATGGATCAAAAATAGAGGAGGATTACTCACACTGTATCCCTGACCGGGCATAAATTAGCTGGTGTAGATAACCAAACAAGAGATGAAGCAATATAAACTCCAAATACCCCATAACCCCAAAGTCCACTGGGAAATACTTAAAAGACTTTATGTCTTTTTTTTCCTATTTCAAAAGCAACAAAGGCGCAGAAGTGCACAACAAATTTTCATTTTAGTACACAGGAGAAAGGAGTACTTTGAAGGCAGCATTGAAATCCCTCCCAAAGCTCGTTGCAATGTGTCACTGTAACACAGCAGAAGTGCTGCAGTTATCATTTTTTGAGGTAGGCAGAGGGAAAACAGTTATGTAAAGGGGGCTGATCTCAAAAACATTATGAGGAACATAATATGCTTAAAACAGCGGTGCTGGTTCGTTCAAAGTGTGTCAAGGCTGCTGCAACATTTCAGCTGCTAAAAAGTGCTTCAATCAAAAAGGTCAAATGAGTCAAAAGAATCTAACTAACTTGGGAAACAGTTGGAAGTAGTAGTGTGTGTGTGTTTAGTCTTATTTTTCTTCCCCTGCCACATTCTGCAAAGACCTGCCCCTACTCTGCCTCTGACTGGCTCTGACCCTGACGTTCTTCTTCTGAGGTTGGGGAGGAAAAAAATAAGGCTCCTGCTCCGTACCCCTCCTCGAGCAACACCGCAACCTTCAAACATACTGGTAATTTAAAATTATATCATAATGTATTCAGATCCTTTACTATATGCATTTATAAGTAAATGTGTCAATAAAGCAAGGTAAAAGTCCTGCATGAAAACCCCTACTTAAGTAAAAGTACAAAAGTATGAGCAGCAGAAAGTAGTTAAGGTATTAAAGTAAAACTTTTGCCTTGGTCCCTCTGACTGATGTATTATTATATATCATCACACATTAGACTTGATAGATTAATGTGATTGGAAATGAAACCATGTGAGAAGTTTAGAAATATAACGTAACATAAAATAGAAATACTGAAGTAAACTTCAAATGTGTCAAAATTGTGCTTAAGTACAGTGCTTATGTAAACTTACTTAGTTACTTAGTTTGATGTCTAATCCCGAGCCACCACAGTCTACAACATGCAAAAAGGCCAAAATATTTTCCTTTCGCAAAGAATGGTTTTTGCAGTTTCTGAGGCTCAGATATGATATAACACCCAAAACAGGGTCACGTTTGAAATTCATTATTGCAGCGCCAAAGGGTGCAGTGAGAATTTTTCATTGCACCTAAATTATGTGCACCAAAATGAAAAAGTTAGATGCACCAGTGCAACCAGTGTAAACACTTAGTCTGGAGCACTGATACTTTTTTTATATAGAAGCATCAAATAGAGGTTTAACAAGGGAATATGTGGCAATTTAAAAGTTTTACAAAGCAGCACTAGAGTGTAAATGCAAAAGCAGAGCAAGAAAAATCTCAAGCAGGGCAGCACAATCTGGCACACGCAACACTCTTCTTCACACACATATACGCAAACACACAAACACTACACAGCCACAGCCCAAGAGCTCCGGGCCATGGATTGTCCAATCATTTCTCTCTCCATCATAGCAAACAGTGGTGCCTAAGGCCATGCATGTTGACACTGAAGCATCTGGAGTTGCTCACAAGTGGACGCCCACTCCATCCCCTTGGACTTGGTTATCACAAAGCAGAAAAATAAAAAGAAAAAAAGAGCCCAAGCTGTGTGGGGTGAAATTAACGTCTTGTGAGAACAGGCATGGATGGACTTGGGCTCCTCCAGGAACTGAGGAGGCTTAATCTTGCTGCAACATCTGGCAGAGGCTGGGGAGGCAGAGCAAACATCAAGGCATCCTACTGTCCAAAGGCTCTTGAGCAATTTCAGAGCTGAAAAAAGAAGTCATTCAGCTCTGTTCCACCCTTCCCACCCTTGGTCATTTCTCCCTTCCAAATGTGGTCGCTGTGTATCTGCGTACGTGTGTGTGTTTGTTTGCTTATTTGCAGCCTGTTCTTTTGAATTACTTGCGAGTGGCTAGCCAACAATCTTCCACAATCAACTGCACACTGAACACTGCAAATCTCTTGTGCATTCAATGAAAAATGCAGCTTTTATTGATCACAGAGAATAGACAAATTGTGTCATTATGCTACTCTGTTGTATAAATAAATGCTTTATCATTCTCAATTGCTATTGCAGTGTTCCATTTTTTGACAAGATCCAAACTGTTTTCATCACCCAGGTGGTCAGCCTTTTAGCCAATGGTATTCAAAATAACAACAGCAGTTGGAATTTGAACAAGGATCCTGTACAAGCACCATTTGTTCCAGAAACAAACAAAATCTAGGTTAATACCACAATTACATTTAGTATTTGCTTTACACTCTGTGTTTTCTCATCTGTTGCCTTGACGCACATGCTTTGGAAAAACATTCAAGTTTTTGTTCTATCATTTTGTTTTATTTCTCCTGAGCAAATAAGAACAAAATCCATAATCTGGTTTGGATGATTCAAAGTAATCTCCTATAACTACAGGCCCCACTCAAATCTATAATCCTGTATCTCTAGCCAACATGAAACTCCTTTTTTGACGCTGGGGAAGATACAAAAAAAATAAAATAATAAATGTTATTGCCCTCCCCCGGGGTGAGATTAAGTTGAAGGTCTGCGTGGCTCAGAGAGAAAAGATCATTAGCCTTGATCAGATTGATTAAGATCAGCGTGGGCAGTTCAGAACATCCCTCACCCAAACAAAGCACCAGGTCACTAAATCTATCAGCCAGTCTCTGAGGCCAGCCACACTGACCAGGGTTAGATTTGATCCGTTATTGTGCAATTGTATATGAGGGTTTTTTCTCTCCATGGTCATAGTCTGACCCATCAGTTAAGGAAATTAAAGATGACTATGCTCCAGCATCTGAATGAACTGCATACATTTTTTACTGCCTCAGCAAGCTACTATTTCTTCACCGTTTCTTTTTTTTGTAACCATTTCTTGAGCAGCAATAGTCAGCTGACCACACACAGGCCTATTTCGGAAATTATCTGTTTCACATCTACGTAGATACATGTGTTCAAATCATAAAATGTCATCGGCATCCCTCCGGTCTGTCTTTGTCAACCACTCTTAAAGGAGCTATCTGTAAGTTTTGCTATTGCTACATAGCCAATGTTAGCATTAACAGCTGTTTACTTCCAAGTCGTGCCAAGAGCTTCAGCCTTTGTAGCATTTACGATACAAAAGGTCATAATACATCTTCGGAGCACTGCTACTTACACTGTGTCTCGGTATCAGAAAGGGACGAGATGGGCCGGGGATAGCTGGTTAGCATGCTAAGTTCAGTAGAAGAAAAGAAATGAAAGCAAAATGAGATGGTTGCTTTAAACCACTGGAGGCAGCTCTTAGCAAATAAAGTAATGAAGTTTGATATTGAACAGCTGGTAATGCTAATGTTGGCTATGTAGCAACAGCAAAACTTAAAAATGACTTCCCAGCACAATCCGCTTCAGTCAGATGTTCAATGCCTTGCACAAGGGCACCCAGTTGGTAGTTTAACTACCTCCAGGTTATAAACCTGTTTATCTAACGTTCTCGACTACCACTGCCTTCAGCCTAGCGCTGTTTCTTTATCAGCCTCTACAGGGACACCACTCCACCAGACAATGAGGTAAACCTGTGCTTACATAATGAAACTATACATCACACATGCAGTCCTCCAGGGAAAGGACATGCCTGGCTATCAGTGTGCAGATGGCAGCGCGTGCCTAGCTCGCCGGTAAAAACAGGTCAGCGTCGCAAGCAGATCATCAATCGAGGCCCTTCAGTGTGAGAGCGAGGGCCACCAGCCACCTTCCAGTGCCACCGGCCCCTCTGGTGTGTTTCAACATCTCTGTGCATCATCAATCTCAACCAACCTTTGAACACACGGTCACTGACACTAATTAGACCAAATACGGTCACAGGGAAAACCCTAAAAATAGTGGAGAAAGTAGTGCAGTAGAACTGCAGAGGGTTTGGAATCAGAGACACTGAGCCATTAAATAAATCTATTGAGCTGTCTAGTTGATACACAACACATGGGGAGCTGGGAACACAACTCCTTGTTTTTAATTAAATTACATGACTTCAGAGAGAACAAATTAATTGAGGTGTTTCAGTTTAGTGTTGGTTTTTAGCGAGTATCTCTATATAACAATATCCTCACTCTGGAGTAAGTTTTTTTGGTGTCAAAATAAACTCTGAATCTGTTTTAAATTCTTTAAAAAAAAGAAGAAAAAAAACAAACCCAAGGGAGCTTTTATATTAGAGTTATGATGTTGCTGGAGAAAACACCTAGACCTCTGCACAAGGAGAGGTGTTCCCCCCTCAAATTGCTGGGAGCACACTTAATTAATAGGAAGCTCAACCCACAACACATGCCCTTGCCTAGTGCAAAGAAATACCTGCAGAACATTCTTCAAATGAGTAAGAAAACTGCAGGCGCTGAGCTAAAAGGTGAGGCTTGAGTGACATTGCCTTGACATACATGCAAACACAAACACCAGTCCACAATATATCCTACTTTAATACACTACTAAGTACTGTAACGCTGAACTGTACTTCTGTAAATGTGTGGCAGAGTGCAGTTTCACTTCTGCAGTCTGGACCCCAAGGTCCCTCAGGAGTCTCCAACCCTTCCTTGAGTTGGTCACACATCCTCATCACCCTCACCCCCTCTTCACCACCTCCCCTTTCTCTTTCACACTCAAAGACTTCCTGCCCCTCCCATCACTACACAGAGGGTCTACTCCCGTCAGGCAGCGCTGCCAGGAACTGTAGGATTGCCACTATTTATTGCTGCTCCCAACCTTCCCCCTGACATTTTCCCATCAAGGGCTTCACTGGTACTGAAACAGGACGCGGCCGCAAGGAGACACACACACACACACACACACACAGTCATTACAAGAGGCTTGCATTTCTCATATAGGAACAAACTGAGAAAATGTCAACTTCAAACTGTCTCGAAGGGCACACATTTTACATATCAAGCAGAGGCCGGAATTCAAATAGAGTTCGCTGGGTGACTTGATAACAATGAAATTATACTATGACATGCACGTCTGTATTTCTGATATGCCACAAGATACACAACTCATGCTCTGCATAGAGACTGAGAGACAACTGCAGCGTTAAAGGTTTCAGCTTTAAGAGAAAACCTGGAGGAAGAGAGTGTTTGTCATAGTGATTTCCCCTGCTGGTTCAGGCCGTGTGATAGGTAATCCATCACCTCAAACTCAGCAAGGAGGAGAAGCAACTCCAAAAACATGCAAACACCCCCCCCCACACACACACACACACACACACACACACACACACACACACACACACACACACACACACTCCCACAAACCAGACACCGGTTCGCCACTCAGCGCATAGATTCAAAAAAGCCTGTTCCTGTCAATCTAAGTGTCTGATTTGAATGACAAACAGACTCAGTCAACCAGAGTGCAAACATCCTCCTGATTGGCGCAGAGTGGAGACAGACAACAGCCTGCAGACAGACAAGCTGAGGCTGATCTATCCATAAAGTCTGCTACATCCAGTGCTGAGTTAGTGCCTGGCCCAAGGGCTAATAAGGCCCCTCAGGGACCCTGACTGGCAGCATTAGTTCACCATTTTTGGAGATAGGGCAGGGAGGAAAGCAGGAAGACAGCTTCTCAAAATTACTATGTCATATCTTGTTCACTTTAACAAAACCTTGTTTACTGGTATAATGGCCCAAGATTGCCAAGCTACCTTGACATTTCCTAAATTTTCAAGGGTTTGACTGAATTATACCACCATATGCTTTAATCTATAGAGATAAACCACAGTCAGAACAAAACAAAATTAAAAAAAAGACAAGATAAAATAAACAAGAGATAAAACAGGGATGGTTTTGGTTGTGCATCCGTTGCTTTTGTCTCATTCAGGAACTGTAATTTAGGCCCCCTGGAAGTCACTTATAACCGCAGTCCAAACTGACAATGCCCCTCCCCAGAGGGAGGGCAAAGAGTATTAACAAGCAGCCAACATCAGCATCCATGACAGCATTAAGGGAAGTCATCAGAGGGCCTGAGGAGTAAAACATCAGTCTTACCTTCAACAGCATACTCTTCAGCTTCAGGAGAGGGTCCACAGGGAAGGCATGGAAAAGAGACAGAAAGAGGGGGCTCGTTAGATGTTACGTTTCCTTCAAATAAATGTCTTCCTATTTTTTCTTCAAACGAAAGACTTTACAAGATAAAATCTAAATAAAGACTACCAGTGAGGCATGAGATCTCAGAGACTTGACAGCAAAACAAAATGAAGTCTGCTTCCCTGGATATGTGATCTTCACTTCTTTTATCTGACTTTCTTAAAATCCTGTGAACAGCCCAGCCATTCCACAAACACACATAATGCACTTTTTAAAGAAATGTCCAATAGCAGTGTGGATGAAGACCTTCAGCCAGCATACTGTAACCCCCCCAGGGAGCAGGAGGCTTCAGTCAAAGAGGATTCCCAATAGAGATACAGCGACTCTCACACACCTCTCTGGCTAATGATTCAGTGAGTGGGAGTCAAAGAGATCAGGCTCCAGCTGGACACTTTATTTAAAAACGCTACCCTACAGCAGCAGAGGCCAGTCTGTAATGCTAAAAAAATAGAACTGCAGCCGCCTTGCCCCTCTGGAAACCCCATGTTGGAAGATGAGTCGCTACCCAGGAATTTAAAACAGCCTGTATCTTGGCATGGCATCCCTGCGGAGGACTTAACATTTTGATTTGCTGTTGTAACTGCCGGGCCTGGGTCTTCACGGGCCTCAGCTGTATTAAGTTGTAGCATGGTCAATAATATTCTAATGTGACTCTACACTGCACTGGTTCTTTGTGTTTGTCTGGTACAGCTTTTCAGTCAGAGCATTAGCACAGGAATTTCGTGGCACAGCAGCAAACGACTTTTGGAAAACAAAGTGAGAAAATATGCTACATTTTAGAACTGGAAAGGGCAAATCAATGTTTTATATATATAGTCTATATAACTGCCATGAATTCAGAAGTGCACAGTTACAGTTGCTTTTAGCAATAAAGGTCCCATATGTACCCTTTATTTGTGTCTATTAAACACTTCTGTAGTGGTGTTAAAAAAAAAAAAAAAAAAAAGCGTTGATTTGATTTTTGCACATTTTTCTGAGGACGTCTCTCTATCAAAGCCACACACAGTCAGACTCTATCGCTCGGCAGAGGTAGCTACTCATCAGCAAACACAACAAACTGATTGGCTAAGCACGGAATAAATCCCAAGGCCTGGGATCAGATTTGGCAGAAGTCTATAGTAAACATGGCTGTAGGAGTGGTTCATAATACACATGTACAGCTACATTCACAGCCCATACTGCTCACCCAGGGCCAATCAGCACATCTCTGTCCAAGACAGAAGCTCCCTCACTCTCGCTCACTCAGTATGCTGGTTTACCGTTAGCCGTTAGCCACTGAAACATAGTGGTACCTAAAACTGTCAAGACCACCCAACCAGCCAAACTGCTCACAAAACCTTCTGTGCTTAACTTTCAGTTACCAACACAACTTTGTTTACACTGTCTTACCCTCCTACAGGCAACTGAGCTTGCAGCCGCTTACTGGTTATCTGGTTTTGATATATAAATATATTCCAGCGCAGTGTCTGAAAAGGGATTCTCTTGAATGCTCTCTCTTGAATTCACCTCTGTATGAACCAAATCTCCGGTCTGCTTATGAATTCTGTACAATTATCGACCTCTACGAGAGCATCTTCAAAGGGTCCTGAGCTCAGATGATGCTATTACAGGTAACTGAAACCACAGGGTCTGATAAAATAACTGCTTCAGGAAATATATCATTCATTTTGCTCCTCTGCTGACCCCCCCCCCAACATGAAGCTAGGAGGCCATACAACAGCAACACATAATAACATCTAAGACAGGCACCAGGGCGGGTGGTCTCCCTATCCGTCCCTGCTGCCTACACTATACCATAAAAGCATCAACATACAATTATGATTAAACATAGATTGAAACAGCAGATAGAAGAGCAGCGCACTGATTGAAAGCCCTTCATGAATGACAAAGCGTTTGCCAAGCTGAGGCATGGAGACCTTGTTTGTCTGATATGGAGTCGGGGTTGTTTATACAATCACTTGCCATGACTCTGCCTTTCCTCGCGTCTCATCCCTGATCATAGCCCATCATCCTTTCTTTCATTGTCCTCCCTCATATCTTCCTCTCCTTCTCCAAAGCTGAAGCAAAGGATGTTTGATGTACAGTAGAGGCTGTTTATACCATCATGACGCTGCCTTTTCCCTCTCTCCACTCATCCCTCCACAAAGTCTCTCATCCTCCTTTTCTTTGCGGCCCCTCTGTCTCTCTGTCAAAACTAGAGAGACTAAAATGTATCTCTCGCATAGCCTGGATGTTGGTTTACGCAAATTTAATTCATGAGGAATAGCACCCTCTTAATACCCCTCCTATACATCTAAAGTGTTTCAATAAATCACATTCAAACTTTTTCATTTGCATTTTTTGTCACATTCAGCATATTGCACCTTGAAAGACTTCCCTTATCTCTTGAGAACATTAAGAAATATCCTTCAAGAGGCCGTGCTCGACGAAACGGTGAGCACTGCTAATTGTTAAATCCGTATCATTTTAAGGTCGACTTACTTGACAGATATTCCTTTAAAGCAAGCACTGGAAATAGTTGTAGCCTTAAGAAAGAAATATGATTTCAGTCCTGGCACTTGGTGGGATATGTCCCACCCTTCTGAGCTTGTCCCCTTTCATCCAATGGATGGTTTCAAGTAGTCTTTACCACCTATTATCTTTATCCCAGAGCTGTTTTTCATGAGTGGTGTATCCCACATAGCTTCAGGCTACGAGCTCCACTGGAATCCTAGTCTTTGCAGTGTGCTTTGTAATTCATATGGGAATAGGGAGAACGTTTGTGAGAGGAAAATGCTCAAAAGCTTTTCTATGTATATGTGATGCCTAATGTGCAAATATGGGGCCTACTGCTAAAGCCTAGAATCCTTTCTGGGATAAAAAAAAAAAAAAAAACAGGAATACATATTCTTTATTCTAACCTTTTCCAGCCAATCCAAGACTAAAAGAAGCTGAAATGTAGACATAAACTTGCTTTAAATTGACAGCCAGTCAAATGTAATATTTCTCTCCTATCTCTCCAAATTAGTGTGCAATAGCTCCAGCAACAAACACAAGAAAAAGGTCTAAATTAATCGAGAAGACAGTCACAGGGTATAAAAAGGAGCAGAAATCAGTTGTGGGCTGCCATAGAAAAAAAAAAGTAAATAAATACCAATGTAAAATTCAGACGGAAGCAGTGAAGAAGCTGGATTTCTTCACCAATGAATCCCTGGGGGCTTTGGAGGCAAATGAGAGACTTTTCAGACCTAATCCTCACCAAGCTAACTAAAGGATTTACCGAAGGGAGAAAAGCATGCCTGCATTGAAAAACAATCTCCTATCTATCACTATCATCCCATTTCTTTCCACATGAAGGAATCTACACAGTTCACTGTCATACAGAAAGATTACGGGTGGCCGTAAAGTAAAATTGCAAGGTAAAAGATCTGTTTAAACATAAAAAAAAAAAAAAAATACATTCAGATGCATGTTAAATACCTTTAACAGTATTTAGGAACTGCCTATATAAAGAAAAAAAAATGTACTAAATGAGATATAATTGCAAAAAGAACTGTTAGTCAAAGTCATTCTGTAAATATTCAGTAGGTTAATAAGAAATGTGGCCTTAGAAGTGAACCGGTGCTTCCTGAGAAAAAACAAGCCATTGTGAAAGTTGACTCCTTCTTTAAAAAAAAACGATCATCAACAATTTTCAGAGTAATCTTCTCATTATAGATAAAGGGCTGAGGCACAGCAGCAAGTCATCACAGAGGGAGTGCACGCTGATCATCAGAGGCAGAAAGAAAGAAACTCTGTATCTTACTAACTTACTCACAAGTACGCTCCAACAGTTTGACAAAACGTCATGAAATAGCCACAAACTGTGAACTACACGGCAGGATTTACTTGTATTTTTTCTGTTAATAACAGTAATTAAGAAGTTATTCCTTGTCTGTTTTCATTGCCAAACAAAACAGTTGCGTATTTGATAAACTTGAACTGAATTCTATTTTTACTTTATGAGGCAGCTAGCAAAAAAAGATATTACACCCGGTAGCTATACTGGCATCTACTGTATTACAATGAATAGGATACCAGCTCAAGGCTGTATGTATGAATGTAGCCTATATCTATATAGGCCTATACATAAACTGAAAAGCTCAAACAGCATTGAGATGATAAAGTTAGTGTCCCTTTTAAATTCAACATGTTTTCAAAGACTAAAAAAAAAATCAATCTATATTTAGTTATGTTTTGAAACAGTAATGTTAATGGTAATGATTTAAAATGATAACTAGCGCACATATTACCCAGAGTAGTCATTACTCATGATACCGATGCTGTAACCAGGGGGCAGAGTGGTATTCTGCTGTTGAATGGAAATGAAAATAACAAGAATACCTTGCAGTCAATGCAATCTATTGTAACAGCTGTGCAATGGATTGTATGTAGTGTATGATATTGAATTCTTCTAGAGACACTAACATTCATGTATTTTAAGATGAACTGCATCCAGCATGATAAAGATAAATCATGCTCACTAAATTGGGTTAAGAGGGGTCCACTAGTGTTTTCTGTGAAAATCATAAATAGATCTGTTTAAGTTTGTATAACATTTATTAGTAACTCACATGTAATCAGTAAAATTCCACTGACATTTTAGTTAATCAATTGAGAGTCTGAGACTGAAATTGGGAAATGTGACCATCAACTGGTCCCAGTAGTTCAGTAGAATAAATGAGAACTGCAACTGCTGCAAAAGTGTTCTCTGAGGTAAATGGTTTTGGAACTTGTTGTTACACAGTATAAAATTCAATTCACTCTTTTGAAAGTTGTAACGCTTGGATACACATGGATTAAAACAGACTTGACAGAAAACTTATTTTTATTTCATTGAAGATTTTCCATTACACCTGTAAATGTTCTGCCCTTGAAGTGGTTCAGTTAGTTGATGTTTTGTGTGTGTTCCAGCTGCAGCATGCCTACGCTGGGTGCTGTAGTTCAAATGAAGTGAAAAAGCAACAGTGCAACATTTTCTCTGGATCCACACTGATTAGCAAAAAACAATACTGAGAATAGGCTGTTTCTGCTTTTTGGTGGTTTGGTTCCACATAATAAACAACAAATTAGCCACAAGAAGTGAGACTTAATTTCAAATGTCTTTTTTTTTTTTTTTTTTGGAGTCAGCCTTTTATTCTAAACCTCAAATGCAAGCCATTGTTTTACACGACCCCTGTCTGTGAGTCACTCTAGTTGCACTGAAAGTCTATTTTGTCTGGCACAGTGTCACTCAGGAAACTGAGAGTTCAGAGAGGGAAGAGAAAAAAATAAAAATCCTTTCCATCCAAGGCTATCTGACATGACTTCAGAGAGGCACAGAGGAAAAGAAATGACAACATCAGTGAATAACGGAGACGGAGTGAGTGGACGAGGAGACAGGCAGATGGATAGAAACGTGCGCTCGCACACGCTCCCTGCACACCCCGTTTCCTCCCTCTTTACATTCTAATCAGTAGGGAAGCTTTGTCCTGAACTCCCCCACGTTGTCAGAAACTTTCGCTCTGAGTGACAAGTTAATCCGCAAGACATGGCCTTTGCAGATTTCACACCGAATCTCAACAGCAAAACACAAAACTTGCACCTGACAAATGTGCAAATGCAGTCGAGGCTTTCTAATCCTGATAAAGAAAAAAAAGAAAAAAACTAAATAAACAAACAAATTGACTGATTTATCTAGCAACAACACAACATATACAGTATTCGCTGTTTAATACAGGATGTCAGGAAGAGAAGGAGGGAACGGAACTGAGGTCAAATGGAAGGGATTAAAGAGATGCAACATAAACAAATGCAGGGTTTTTTTTTTCTCTCAGCAGTAAAAGCTGTTTTACAAAATATGGTATAACTGTATACACCAGCTTTATGTTCATACTAGGTGTGTGTTTTCTCCTTGGCTGAAAATCTGAAAACATCGTGTTGTGTGTGTTTGTTAGCAGACACTGCAGCTCATCTCGGCTCGGAGGGAGCTCTAATGCTTTTGGTCCAAATCCATTGTTTGTCTGATAATAGCAGGATATTACAGGAACCTTGTTGATAGATTTTCTATTAAAGTTGATGGAAAAGTAAGCCATGAGCCAAGGAACAAGTTATTATGTGACATCCTGCTCAGTGTTTCCTGTTTTATTTTGAAATCACTTGCCTTACATGTGTGTTGTTTTTTTTGTACTCCCTGCCTTTGTGCCTTTCCCATCAATTTTCTGTGTCATCTCTGTCTTGTTAGTCAGTTACTCTGTGTGTGTGTGTGTGTGTGTGTGTGTAGTCGCCATGTCTTCCCCCTTTTCAGCTGCTGAAAGTTTAATGTGCTTCTTGTTCTGATTCCTTATTTTTCCCTGTTGACTTTGGAGTTCTGGTTGCTTCTCTGGATTTTTTTTTTTTTTTGGTCCAGCTGTACTGTTCTTTTTGGGTTTGACCTTTTCCTCCTTCACCATCTCATGAGCCTTTCGTTCCTCTTCCTTGTAAATAAACCTCTGACCTGCACAAGCTCTACCTCGGCATCTGTATTTGGGTCCTGTGCTCTCGTATTTTTTTGGGTTACCCTGCTTGCACCGGTTGTGTCAGATTTATTTTTGATACGGATGAAGAGTTTTGTGAAAGATTTCTGAACACAGTGTGATGGGGCATATAAAAACATTTTCACCCTGTTCTCATGAACTTATGTGCCAATGACTGTCCAGATCTGGATCTGAATGGATACCAAAATCCCAGTGCTAAATTAATGAAGATAGATGACTTTATCACAGATAACCTACTATGAGTTACAATGGAGAGAAAACTAAACTTTACTAAACTAGAGTTGATGCTGACAATGTTTGTCGCCACAAGTGCAACAAGTCTTCATCTGTCACTTGCACAGGTATCTCACATATGCTAGCTGCCTGGAGCCCACCCGGAGTTCACCAATTTATAAAAAGAAGGGATGCTGTTTAAAAGTAACCATTACTGATTTGTTCATAGTGATTATTTACAATACATATACTAATAAAGCAATGTTAATTCTGTCAGTTTGCTTCTTTTGTCTTTGATAAAATAACAAAAAGAACCAATAAGTGTGCCGTTCAAAGTACCTGATCAACAAGCAGCATTGGTAATGGCATTAAAATGTCATTGATACCTATCCCTAAATCTAACATTTCTACACATTTTCTATTATTATGTACTGTCATGCATTCTGGATACAAGTTTCTTTTAGAAACAATCACACACATCTGCAGTATACCTGTTAACATGTCAGAGTTAAAGAGGGACGAGTGTAACTTCGCACAGCGCTGACTCATAAAGCAAAAGCAGGTTTCAAAGGGAGGTCAGGGAATGATAATAACTTTCGAAATGAATGGGGGGGCACTTCTTCAAGTTAAAGTTAGAGGACGGGTTAAAGGCAATGGTTGACATATATCAGGACCCTTGGACAAGGTTCAACAAGGACATGGTCGGACAGAAAAAGAGCTAAAGAGAGACAGGAAGTAGCTGAGAGATAAACTGTGGACTAAAAGTGGAGATTGGACTATGTAAGATACAAAATGATGATCTTAATTTAAAATTAAGTCATTTTTAACGCGTTTAATGTGAAGCTAAAAATTAAAGCCCTTCTATGACAGGTGAGTAGACAGGTTTTGAGGCTCATGAGCTGTAAAACAGCGCAGCAGTTGGATTAATTCTCTCTTTTTCTTAGAAGAAAACAGCAATGATATGTTCCAGCAGGGGAGAGCAAAACAGACCTGATTCCAAACAGCTCAAATGAGACGGAGGCCAATTAGGCAAGAGACAACTGGGGAGAGCAGGAGGCGAGAGGAGGCAGGAAGACAGTGAAGAAGACAATTTGTTGAGATATGGGCGTGGAGGGTTGGGGGACGCATCAAAAACAGGAGGTTACACAACCTAACTCTGCTCTGTGAAGAGCTGCAATTAAAAAAAAAAAAAAAGTTTTGTGAGGTCAAACCTATAGCTTGAAATTCTCTTCTACTTACCAAAACACAGGGATGTTACAATAGAGTTTGCTAGGTGACTTTTAAATTTCCATTCCACTTCCTCCTGTGGGTGTCAGGTGATTGACAGGAAGTAAAGTGTAACATAACACAGCACTGATGAAAACATTCAACTGAAGACACAATGAAATATTTTCTTTTTAAAAAACTTTTAAACTTTGACTAAACCAAGTGAAGGCTTCGTGTCTGCTGTGATGGATTATCTGACTCTGTCTGTTCTCAAGTCTGTAGAAGTTTTTTCAGAAGTCTTTTTTTCACTATATACAAGGATGGATGGCAGCAAATGGCTTTTTATGAAGGGCAGAAAATGAGCCACTATATCTCAGGCTAAATCTAGCCCTGCTGTGTCCAGGCGGCAAGAAGCAAGCAAACCACGGACAAAAACCACAGCGATTATCATTAAGACATTAAATGTATTGCACCTGTGTGGCACAGACAGCTTAAAATGCTATTAAAACACCGTTTAAAAGGTAACACCGTTAAATATTAATGTCTTAAATTGGAAAAAAAAATGGCAGGCACTTTTGTAAAGCCAGGGAGCGCACGCGTGTGTGTGTGTGTGTGTGTGTGTGTGTGTGTGTGAAGCCAGGGAATGAGTGTATCTTTCACCAGTCAAGCATTGGCCTGGCTTGGCTGCCTTCCTGTCCATTAGGGCCCTCCAGCCTTGAGGACTTAATGACATTTGATTTTCAACTCTGCTCATTTTTCACTACATTTAACCTTGATTTTAAACTCCATTGAATTTTGTATTAATATCATTCACGTGTCACCGCAATTAAATTCTGAAGTAATGACTGGTGCTCAGTTAAGTAACACACTCGTTTGAGAGCGAGGGGAGGGAAGCGTATTTATATTTGTGTTTTTGTTTTGCCACAGCAGAGGCGTGGACTGATGGAGACTACACTGATTACCTTCGTTTCCCAGAATGCTCTCTGACAACCCCTCACAACCATGCTTCAGGCTGCATGTGTAGGTAGAAATAAGCAACAGTTGAGCATATTAAGTTCCATCCAGGGAGGAAAAAGTGAACGCTGCACCCCATCCTCCAAACAAAACATGTCTTGTGGCTGCCTGGCATTGTGCTCCATTAAGGCAGCTGTCAGTGGCGTATTTCTGCTTCTCCTACAGTACAATGAGTTTCTCCCTGCTCACCACCGATATAAAATGGCAGCTCTAGTAAGCACCACAAAGCCCTTGCTCTTTGATTTTAAGGGGCTGGGGAAAAAAAGCAAACGTTTACTGGTGGTGTTTCATACGGTTGCATTTTTTTTTTTTTCACTGTGCTGGAAGTATCTTAACGTGGCAGCCTGTCATCTGGATTTGGACAGTTGTCTGTGGAAGAGTAAAATACATGACCAAACAGGAAATGTGCATGCATGTGTTTTAAGGGTGATTTTAGTTTGGACACACTGCATGATCCAAATTAAAGGTGACATTTATTCTCGCTGAATACAGACGACAAATGTTCTCAACATCTACACAAAACTGGAAAAATTTTGAAATGAGTACTTGTCCGCTAACTAATCCCTGTTCAAGGTGACCTGAATGAGATTTGTTTCCATTGCTCTCTATAACCATGAACTCCAAATGACATGAAGAGATCATGTTTTTTTTTTAAATTTTATCCCCCACTACTAAATCCTCTGTCAGATTATTTCTTCCATTGAATAAAACAAAGTTTAGATGATTACACAAACATACAAGGTAAGGTTCAGATTGATGGGAGTTTTTTTTTTTTTAATATTTTTTAATCAGCACTTATTTTATTACAGGATATTATGTTCTTCACTCATATTTCATGCGGAAGGTACAGTATGTTCTCTAAAGTGGCCCTTTTGTGACTGTTCATTTCTCTGAACCAACCATCTACATCCACTCGTCATAAGCAAACTGTGCACAAATTCACACATGAAAGGCTATATGTAAAGAGAAGAGCTTAGGAACCATAGGTATCAATCAAAATAAACTAAATGAACCTTTTTCTCGACTTCCATGGCAGGCTGTCATAACGGAAGTGAGGAAACGAGCTATTTCTGGTAACAAATTAACATGCTCGCCTGAAAGCAAGTGAGTTTCAGTCAAACAGAGGCCACGTGCTTTAAAAGAGAGCAACTAAAGTTCTGTAATAAAGCCAGCCTTTACAAGACTGACACGTTTTACTGCAAAACTGGTGTAAAAGGAGAACCCAAGACAGGGGATGACATCATTTGCTGTTGAAGAGCAGCCTGCCAGCACTGCCTATGTGAAGCCACTTTCTGAGCCATCAGCAGTGATTAGACATCGACTCAAAGTGTAGCTGCCACACATTGGAGATTTTACTTTTTTTTTTTTTTAAGTTTCATTTATGCTCTCTGACTCCAAGACTGGTGTGAAGGAAAAGTCAAATGACTCTCATTTGACATCTGCGGTGACATTTTACCCCCTGGCGCTCAGCATCTCAACGCTCTACCCCCCTACAGCAAAGACACTCCACAAAGTCGTTTCTCTGTGTAGCTCTAAAGACAGAATGGAGTGCTTTTGGTTCCGGGATTGGAGATTAGCTTCCCACTGGGGGTTCCCTGTACTAAAAATATGCATGCTTGTGATGCTGTGAGGTGATCTGGATAACAGGGTTCACCAAGATGACACATATAGTTAGGTTCAATCAGCAGTGGTAGATCCACCTCATTGATGTCACTAACTATTAGCTGGCAGCCACTCAGCTCCCTCCCTGAGCCTAACAACTGTGAGCAAAGACACATCAACACACATTAAGTGACATGTTTTGCTGCTCCATTTCTCCACCAGACCCCTGACTGAGTGGGCTGATGCCTCTTGTCGCTCCCATCATGTGCTCTATTGTGATCTAATGATGTGATTCTATCATGTTTAATTCAGCTACGGAGATGACTTTTTATTAAAGTCTCAACGAATCATCTGTGGCACGGTGCAAGAAAAAAAAAAGTTCAGTGACTCACTGAACAAGGCGAAAAGAAATATTTTATGAATCTGTCATTCTACAGTGAAATCTGTGTTAAAAGCAAAGTCATGAGGAACATGCATGTGTCATAAGAGTTTTTTTTTTTTCCTTGCTGCAGGAAGGTCAGAGGAGGAGCGGTGTAGGGTGGGAGGAGGTGGTCTGACAGCTCATCGATGATAGCAGCACATTAGTACCGACATCCTAACTCATAGGGGACAGCAAATCTTATCTTTGCAAAGCTAAGAAGACAGGGAAGATGGGAGGGAAGGGGAGATAATGGGAAAAGAGAGTAGTGGGAAAGAGGAGTGGGGAGAGAGCACGGGGGGGGGGGGGGGGGGGGGGGGGGGGGATTTGAGATGTAAGAAACCTTGGCAGAGGGCTTATCTCTTATGTGAAATAAGAAACAGGATGAGACTGAAGACTGTTAGACTATTGTTTAAGCGTGGGGCACTGAACAGAAATCTACTCAATTTGATGAAACAACAAGCAACGCAGTAACAACTCTGAAACTCCGAAGCGTCTGGTGCAGTGTAACTAACTTTAATTTAGCGGGTTGATGGTAAAGCTGGTCATGTGTGTAATTGTGTGGACATCAAACATAAACAACAACCGACCTCATGTCCAGACAATTCCAGGACCTTTAGAATGGCGTTTCGACCTACTGCGAGGAGGGGCCAGGGCCTTCAGCTATGCTTTTGTTTTGAAGAGACACACTGGTGTGTCAGAAGAAGATGTGGTTGCACAACGTACAGTTGAAGATGCTAAGAAGATGGTCAATATTCTTACCAGTGGTCTCATTTGCTTATTTGTCTTATCAAATAAGCAATTATGTCACAATAGGGGAGACTAGGGACGGTTGCAACACTTTTTGCATTTCTCTCAGTTACTAAGAAAGTATTTGGATTTGACCAATGAAATAATTATGTATTTAACTTAAATCTGTCTGCAAATTACCCAAGGTTATGGTTTGAAGATGATTAAATATGAAATATCATTCAAAATATTCATTTGAATGGAAGATTTCAGATGTTGCAACTGAACCCTACCTGGGGGCAACACGAATTAGGGACGGTTGCAACATATGAAAAACACGTAAGATTTCACAAATTAACTTGTTTTTTATGTCAAACAGCATAGTAATCTAACATGCATTGTTTTACAATCATGTTATAGTATTTACTTATTCAAAAATATTTATCAAAGAACAGTTATTAGAACAAAGGCCTACCTTGAGTCAAAATGGGCCAATATATACCTTTTTTATTATAATAAATCCAGCAGCAGATGTTGAATGTGTCTTCTGTCATCCTGGTGGGGTAAGGTCTAACTGAGCATGTATAGTATGAATGTTCTCACTTTAGCATGTTTCTGATTGGAGGAATAAAAGTTGTTGCAACTGTCCCTTGTTTCAACCTCCCCAGTATCCCCTAACTAAAGATCTATGGCAAGTGGAAACTGTTGGTATCACTGTTGATATGGTGATTCAAAGTAATTGTAAGGCAAACCTTGAAACAACAAAACCATCAATCATGCATGTTCTTATTTTCAAGAGAATTTTATATAATGGATCCTAAATTATGAGATATTATTATCTCTAGACTATAGAATATTATTATTATCATTCTCTAGACTTAGAGAGTAACAATATTGAAAGCAACAAATGTAAAAATCAAATCAATTTCAAGCCTTAGATGTCAGGCATCAATCTGGATTGAGGAAGAATTTCTCTCAAAAATGTAATAAGTCAAGGATGAGTTGACAGCAAAGATAATGTGTTATACTCAGCATACCTACCTTCACTGGTAGGTATAAAAGAGCTAAAAAGTTTGACCCCCTTCAACTCTTGTTTGACTGTAGAGAATAAAGACACATTCATCCTCTCTGTTCTGATACCTCAGACATCTTATGTAACATGTCTTGGTGCTTTCAGTGCCACCTGCAGATATAAACACCTACACCTCACGTCACCGAAACAACAACCAGACGATTGAAAAGAAGGCACAGTAAGAAGGTATTTTGCCAAGGATCTTGTGTTTCCACTTTGGGAAAAACATGGTTTCTCCGCTCTTTTTCAAAATGTTTTTTTATATATATATATATATATATATTACAGGAAACAGTAAGTTGTCTGAATGGTGGAAGTAACATTTGAAGTGCTGCTTTGCATTTGAAATGTACATCAGTTGTGAGAGTACTTCCAAAAAAATAAAAAATAAATAAAGAAATAAAGGCATGGGATAAGATAATACAGTTTGAATATCACTCTCAGTGGAGGACATGTTAGAATTTGTTGGGAAGACTGCCAGAGAAAATCTGAAGGGACAAAAAAAAAAAAAAAGTGACAAGGCAGCCTGGAAGACCAAAAGCATCCAGCAGCAGATTGAAGGGGGGATGAGCAGAGGAAAAACAAACAAGCTGAAAGCAAAAAAAAAAAAAAGGAGTGAGGGAGGGAGGGACAATAAAAAGGAGGAACAGTGGGGTGGGGGTGGGGAGGGTGACAAATCTCTTAATCTCTCACTTGCTCTGTTTGTTTTCTGCTGGTTTTGGCCTCAAGTCGCCCCTCGATCCCCTCGTAAATTGCCTGAGTCGATCCAGCCTTACAAGCCTCCACACACTCCCTGAGTCCCTGTTAAAATGGTCACGCCAATAAAAGCCCATTCACTTGTAATGAATTGAGAGAGAAGCTAAAGACTAAAGGGCTGATTTAGTGACAATTGTTGATGATCCTCGATTGAGTTAGGATTTAACCAGCCAGCCTCTCCAGTCCTACAACATGGCTGGTATTGTTGGGGATTTCTGAAAGAAAAAAAAGGGAGGCTGCCAATTTCCATTTCTTCGCATGCATCTCTGAAACAGACTTCTCAGACAATGTACAGTATGGAGGGAAACCTCACACCGGAGGTGCTAACTAAATCCGGAAGCGTACGGCGTGCTCACAGCCATGCATTGTGATGAGCAGGATCCTGCCATGTGCCTCCAAACACAATACCAAGCAAAAACAGACAGGAAATAAGTGATCATAGCGTTTCGTCCGACGCCCAACTGCCTAATTAATACAACACAAGATGCACCAATTATAGTAACAGCGGCTAAAACTGTCAGGACCCTCCGTATGTGTTTACATGGAAAGCCACAGCTCAATCATGCCTTTCTGATTCCTGTCCAGTGAAGTCACTCCAAACCTCCAAGTACCGCAGATCGGGGTAATGGCAGTCAGATCCTGTGAGTGAACTGCTGATGCTGTAATCTCCAGGTAAGCTGTTGTAACGCTCACATCCCCACTCCTCATTCTCAGGCCTTGTGGTTGCAAAACTATTAACATTGAGCATGGGACTCTTGCAAAACACCGTCATCCCCTCCACCCCCCCATCCCCCACACCCCCTCAACCAGAGCCGATTACAGCTGCGAGGTCAGGAGAAGCTAATGTGACTTTGTCTGGAGCTGCCCGGTGTGGCCCCGAGGTGCTGAGCCGCACGCCCCTGGATTACATGGACGAAGGGATTCTAAAATAGAAAAGTACACAGTGCAAGAATTAAATTCAAAGTAAGGAAGGAGGGTGGAAATATATGTTTTTTTTTCTTTGTTTGCAAAAGCTAAAGAAAAAGCAAAACCGTCCGAACACAGGTGAGCTGCAGTTCTTGTTTCATTTCTCGCCTTCTGTATCCACAGAGGAGTATTGATTTGTTTGTTCAACAGGTTTGAGGTGTTATGTGCACAGCAATGAGCTGTAGAGAATACCTTTCATTTTCCTTTACAACGGCAAAAAAACAAAGAAATAAGGAAATAAATAATAACCATGAGTTTAATGTCTAATAAATATTATTTGCTTGAGGCCTCCAATATTCCTGACAACATAAACAACAAAGTTGAAAGCTCATTGTAATCTTGCTGAAAACAATTGACTGCTGGGGTAGCCTGATATTTCCTTTCCTCTGCAACACACCAACTCAATCAGTTCATTCACACAATGCATCCATCTAATCATCCATCAAATATTTTTCTACTTGCTATTCTTGCCTTGCAGGTTTGTGGTTTATTATCTATTCACAGCATGGGATCAAGCAAGGCACATGTATGATAATAAAAATGTAATATTAAAAGCAAAATAGATTAATAATAAAAATAGTTTCAGGCCCTGTTCAGACCAAGTGGCAACCCACTGTGATGTCACCGATTGGTTTGTGAACTACCGTTTTGAAGCCTCAAGTTTGTAATTTGACTGTCACCATCTTGACTGAAACCATATTTGGACGAGAAGGTGGAGCTGAGGAGGAGTGAGGGGTGGAGCTGACCTGCTCTGTACTCCATCCTGATTGTCAGGCAGGTTGCCGTGTGTGGTGCAGTCTGTCAATCGCCATAGCCACATCTTATGCATGTATTGTCTTTTTCCCTCTAAATGAGACCATAATTTAAAAAATGAACATCATGTTGTGCTGAGGAAGACTTGATACTAACAATTGAGAACATAAACTCATCAGGAAAATGTTTACTGAGGTAATGAATCAAGTGAGAAGTAGGGGCATTTTCCCATAGACTTCAATACAATACCAGTGGAATTGCCCCCTGATGGTCATTAGATAGAATGCAGGTTTAAGTCTAGATTCAGTTTTTATATACAGTCTGTGGTTCAGACCTTGCATTAACATCTGTCTCAGGTGATCTCATCTCAGGTGGACAGCTTTAACTCCAGGTTTGATCGCACTAGAGACACATTGAGGACACATCTGAGATCCAATCACTCAGACTAGGTTCGGAGGTGGTCTTTTAGGAATGTGAACACAAATGCATCCTGGGCCACATTTAAGGACAGCCTATACATCTGACGTTCTGCCACAGTTTCATAATGTAATAATTTACTATTTCAAATGGCTGAAACCTTATTTCATTGTCGAGCTGTGAGCAGTGCATTGATTCAGTCAGCCCCTCCACACCCTGTTTTTTTTTTTTTATTTTAAACCAAATACATGTTACAGTTTCTGTACTAATGAAATAATGATCATATACTGTGAGGCCCAGTCTTTCTGTGGTTGTCAAGGCATGCCCCTCTGTCAAATAATTACCTACTGAAAAGGTCAAAAGAATTTACATAATGGACAACAACAAAACACCATGCTCCTTTATGTTACACTTAAAGCACATTTGTGGCCATTATAAATGACCTACTGTAGTCATCAACTGCCCTCAACTCGAATAAACCCATCCTCCAGCCACAGATAAAAATATATATTAAAAGTCAAACTACATGAGTTAGTGTTATGAAAGGTTAAATACAGGGAATTTAGGCGATCACACATCAACTGGTGCATTACTGGATTGCACGTCCAGTATTTCTTCTGTTCTGCACCTCCAAAGAAAGAGATGTGAAAGATGCTGGCACAAGTGTAGAAGTGGAATGCTGAGCTTTCAAGTACCATCATGTTTTAAGAGGCTGTGTCTTTGTCAGTTAGAAAAAAAAAAAAAAAAATCATAAAAATGTAGAGAGTGCAGAAAAAGTACCAGCTCACTGATGCCCAGAAAAAAAAATAGACATGCCATTGTCAAAACGATTGCTTCAAAGTTTCGGCACCTAGTCAACTGTCGTGCCAGGTGCCAATGTGTGTCTAACTCACTGCTGTTCAAAGAAAAAAAAAATGCTGCTGTCTTTGTGAAAATATGCATCCAGAAAGTAAACAGTGCAGGTAATAGGTGAAGTTTTTGGAAAACAGTTGGTAGCCTGGGGCACCCCACCACCCGCCTTCCTTCAAGGTGTATGACAGTATCAGTATTCAGCGTGTGTGTGTTTCTGCATGTACAGGACGTGGGTATGTGAGTTGTGTTGACCTACATTATCTTACATAAAATACGCCTTAATAGTAGGATAACCTAAGCATGGTTATATTGTGTAACTGCTTGCCAATAAATGAAGTGTTTTACAGTCAATACTGTACTGTTGAGGCATTGGCACATGGATATAATATTAGATTTGCAGCAGGAATGACAAAAGCACTGTAGCTTATACTTACTTCTCCTTGCTTTTAGTGAGCTTACATTGCATCATGTTACAACATGGATGAACTTTGCAGTGTAAGATTTATGTGAATGGATCCATGAGACAAGGGAAGAGAAGCACTTGAGCTCACTGAAATGGTTCAGTTGAGTGGGGTGATGTCATGATAATGACATTCTTATTGACAGCAAATCAAGGCTGCGTACTTTGTGGTGATGCGTAACGTCCAGGCTTCAAATGATTCAGGTCAGCTGAACATTTCTGAATACATCAGCGGAAAGGCAAATGAAAAGCAGCTTGTAAGGTTCCCATCTGCAAGACTTAAAGCCTCCTGGTCTCATAGAATAATGGAGAGGAAAATCTTTCGCTCAGTGTCTTCTCGTCTGCAGGACAACTGTTACAACTATTTCCTTGTCCATATCTATATTTTCAAAATAACAGATTTGGAGGTGATCTGGGCCACGTGTGGCAACATTCTGAATTCTTTTAGCAGTGTGAAAGCATATGTATCCTGGGCCACGCTGAAGGACTGCCTGCTCTGCTGACGTCCTCTGCCACAGTCTAATTTGACCGACCAAAGTTTTATTATGAACCCAAAGTATTTTACTATTTCTAATGGATAAAACCTCATTTCATTGTAGAGCTGCGCACGATGCATCGATTCACTCGCTCCCTTCTTGCCCTGCCACTCTCTCACACAAACATATTGACAATGGACCTGTCTATAGTTGGACTGGCTGACAGCAAAATGCATAAATGTTTATTTGCATATAGAGTGGGGAAGTGAGATCAGATCACAAGTGGTGACTGGAGATGCATGTGGAGACACATATTAATGTCAGATATGAACTGATGTACCTAGAGCTGTCCATTTGTGATCGGATCACCTGAGACACTCGTCAAGGCAAGATCTGAACCGGTCGGAACCAGTCTGAACAGATCTGAACCAATCTGAACAGGTTTGAGCAGGTCTGAACAGATCTGCATAGGTTTGAACAGGTCTGAACAGGTCTGAAGAGGGTCTCAGGTCAATGTAAATCAATCTGCTTCTTTATAACCTTTTACCCAAAACTGTCTTACCTTAATAACCTGTGTAATACGGGCATTAAAACTGTATGAAATACAGTGTAACTACAGGAACTAAACTGATTTCAACATTTTGATTCCAACTGCTTTCACAAGCCCATGTGACTTGTTCACCTTCAGGTCTTTCTTTTCAAAAGAACAGCAGATCCATGAGTCTACCCACCACCAGAGACAACCCTTTGCTTCTTTAGACAACATGCACTGGATTTGAGAATTGAATGCTGTGACATTATCTTACAGCACATATAGTTCTCAGAAAAGGTCAGCACAAAAGGGCCTATACGAGCTCGGAGACTCAGATTCGGAGGCTTGGTGAGAGAGAGAGAGAGTGGAAAGGCAGAGACAAAGAGCGAGGGCATCTGCTTTGACCTAGACAGAGAATAAACAAACAAGCAGGCTGCTAGGCTATCAGAACACACAGTGAGCAAACAGGGCAGCTGACACATCTCCCTCACATCTATGGAACCGAGCCATGTATCACACAGGTTAGAAAGGCGAGGTGGTGGAACAACACGTGTGGTGTCGATCTGACTTTTGAACAAGTTCCTATGATCTTATCCAAAATAATAACCTCTTTATCCACTAATTCATCAACTATGCACATTGTTTTTTTCAGTTTTAATTGAATATGTACCATTGCTTTCATGTCTGAGCATTACTGGCACTTCTGAAGGTAGAAGACGGATATCAGACCAATGGGGTGATTAAACTGACTGAGCATCGATTACTGTTTTACAGAGGGCTTTACTCATTGACCTCTTACAAACACAGCTACAGGTATCATTCATCTTTAATGGCCTCGCTTGCTAATGACAGCAGTGAAACCTATACTTGTAATACAGTGTATAAGAGCAGGCCGCTCGCGTCCAGTCATGTCCACCACAAAGTCTGATCATGTAGGGCTTCACCACTGCACGGTTCTAAGCACATTTTCCTAATTAGTTCCTTCTTCTCTGGTTAAAATTGTGCTAATTACTGAAATCAGTTTGTGTTGTGTCTCTTCATGGCCTCCGTTGTCATGACACTGCCAGGTCAGGGGAAAATGGCAGAGCAGGATCTGCGCTGTAGTTAGTAAGCCAGGAATGAGTGTAGCCACTGTCGCTATTAAACCTGCTAATAACTGACACACGTGAGCTTCTGATTTCTTATATTTTTTGTGTGGAGGAAGCCAATTCCATAACTCGCCATTTGTTGAACATGTGTTGGTCTACTTGTTCACCAGCAGATGATGATAGGGCCAATAAATAAAAGGTCGGAACAGCTATAAAAACAGCTATCTGTTACTGTCACACACACACACACAGGAGAAAGTTCTGTGCGCTCTAACATTCAGTGAACACAAAGATTGCACGCACACGTGTCTGTATGCATGCAGTAAACCCACAAATGACATCCTGCACATTGCAAAACACACCTGAGATCGGGTTCAATCTCCTTGAAAGGTCACCTGCCAGTAATGCGCAGTTAAGTCTCTGACATGCGTGAACTCTGCGTTATTATTTTTTGGTTCCACTCCACCACTGTTTATTGTAATTTCATTAGCTCAATCTCTGTTATTCTAATTACACAGACATCTTTTGCAGCAAATAAAAGTTAATGAGCTTTTATGAAAATGGCTTGACGTGACCTTTTTATTTATTCATTTATATCCCCCTCGCCCACCCCTCCATCTCCTCCTGTCCCCTGTCAAATTGCACCGTGGAAGGTCCCCAGTATCATGGGGAAGGGAGGGATGGACACACCCCTCTCAAAACATACACTGCCAAACACCCTATTTCCAATCAACATTGGTGACTCTTTCTCTCCCCGACCGAACCTCCCCCGCCTCCCTCCCTGTTTTCCATAGATCATTTAGCATTGTCATCCATAAATCTGCAAAATGCCCTTTTCAAGCTGCTCATAAACACCCCCATAGATCTCCAAAAATGCCACCACACTTTGAGGCAAGAGCTGCTGATGGTGGTGAGCCCACAGTGGTGCAGCTCCCCTGCAGTCAGGAAGTGATGAATGTCAGAATGAATGTGTACATTACGAGTATGCCAGGCGAGGCCAGTGGATTTTGGGTTGGGGTGTCCGAGTGAGTGGGCAAGGTGTTGATAAAGCTGGGTACATGTAAATGTTATGTACTTGCATGGCCTGAAAACCCAATAAAGCCTGTCATGGGAGAGTATTATTTTACTCTGCTTGTTACAGAGAACATTGGTCCCAATAGCCAAATCACATTGAAAAGGGCCTGTTCTGCTTCATACTGCAGGCTATCACTGTAACCTACATGAGATAGGTAAAGACCCTAATATGTTTTTAGGTCTGTTTCTTGGTAATTTGCTGACTTATTACTGTTGTGTAATAAACAGTAGATACTATCTAACTCATTCTCACAGTATCGATGACCTGTATGCTGATCTGAATACTGCAGGAGTTCTGTCTTGGAGTAGGCAATCTGGCCAAAAGAAAAGAAGAATAATCGTAATTCGCGATCCAAATCACATTCTGCATCCTGTGTCCACTCTGATTTTATTCTGAAAGTCCTGACAGGAAGTTGCGATTCATATTTTCCCGCTGTTTTCCCGCTTCCTTTGGATGCTTTTCCGCTCGCTGCTATTCTTCACCCACAATGCTGTCTGCTGTTTATGAATTGTGTCACAATCAATCGCACTTTTTTGCTTAGTTCATTTGGGGAATTTGTTTGGACAGCTCGCTAACAGGCTAGCCCCTGCAGGTCTCTAATCCCAGTCAAGCTTGCCGAGGCTGCAAAGCAGAAAAAGGACTGCCGTCGCTATAGCTGCAGTTAGTGGGCTAGCTGTTTAATGGTGAACAGTGGTCTAGTTAGCAGAGATTGAACTTTTAAAATTATATATCTATAAATAACACCTTTGTATGATTGATCTAAAAAGATCATATGCCAAAATAAGATCCTCCATGATATAAGATCGTCAGATGACCCACCCCCTGCTTGTGGTTGGTTCTGTATAACGAGACAAGCGCAAAATAACAAACTGTATTAATTTAATACCAATACAATTATTTTTGACGGTGAACAGAGACATTTCAAGAAAAAAAAAGTGGGCTTTTTACAAAAACACTCAAATTCTCTATCTCTCGCTCCCTGAATTAGTCATACACTGAATTATTGCTCTCACAATCATTATGTGGCCTAGTGGATGGCCCTGAGGTTTATTAGCCTGCTCTTTACCAGCAAGAGCTCCATTATCTTATTGCCTTTAATGTCAGAAAAATAAGGGGGCAGGGTGGGCGATGGCTGCTGCTGCTCTGGGCCACTGCGCACAGCTCAGAGAGAACTGGAAATCCAATATTGCAGGGAAGATAGATGTTGAGGAGAAAAGATAGATCTTAACTCGAAAGCTATTACAAAGTCTATTGTTTTTCAATGCTGATGTAAATTACCTCAAGCAGCTTCCAGTGCCATTTTGCATTCCATAATTCATGTTTGTTGCAAAGGGAATCACGTAATAATAACTTCATGTGTACAGCATTTCTCTAAAACAATATTTACACTTTAATAATCAAGACAAACTACAGACGTATAAACATAACCAGGCCTGTAAAAATAAGTCATGTAGTCATAAAAGTGAAAGAGGTTTGAGTAAAGAATCGTGGGGAATGGGAACAGCATTATTTGGAGTACTGCTTTGTGCTGTGGGTAAACATGATGGACTTGTCTGTGGTCTTCATTTCAGTAAGGCGCACATGAAACAAGATAAGTATAAGCGGATCAGTCTGGACTGTGGTTTGCTCTTGCTTCAATTTGATTTGCTTGGCCTTCCAGGGACGAGTAACTAAAAGCTATCACATGTCATCACCCGTCGTTTTGGACTCATCAACCCGTGCGTTTTAGCGTCCTTGTACTTGGTTCAGATGCATTCTCGCTTTTAATGACCCACACTACCTTTTCTCCTGTAAAAGGACTTAGACTTGCGCTTTCAATCATCTAAGAGCAGTTATTTGGTGCCACCCTTGTCAGAGTACATCAGAAGATACTGTATGGCATTGTTCTGACCTGCCCTAGTGAACCATACTAATGGGATAAAATGCCCCAGAGTTCAAACAAATTCCAGCAAAAAATGTTTAGCGTGAACACAACCTGAGACGGGGAATACGCAGTGATTCACATCCCGCAAGAAAACCAACGACACAGAAAGACAGCACAGACTTCAAACCGCTACTTCCTCTCTTAAGGTCAACCATTGCGGCACACACACCACCAGAAAATCACCCAAAAACAGCAAACAATCATCACTGCAGAAGCACTATTTTGTGAAAAGGAAGCACCTGTGGCTGCACAGCGCACAAAGTTTACCTTAAGTTTTACTCTGCAGCTTTGTTTAAAAAAAAAAAAAAAAAAAGCACCACAGAAGAAATGTGATTTTAAAATGGGGTGCTTTGTGTTTGCCAGACAGTGAGCGAAACAGACTCTGGCCACAACACTGCATAAATGGCTAAATGTGTTTGATGGAATGAGTTTTGGCCAGTGGCAGTACAGCGCCCAAAAGGGGGGCTCCAGCTCTTGCTTAGGGATTCAGGACATCCATTTCTGCCTGGGATTTATGTATTACTGTCCCTGCCCAACCCCTGACCTCATCTCCAGCCCCTCTGTGGATATGGCAACGGGCAAATCAGCTCGTCTCCATCCCTCAATGAGACGCCAGTCATCGAACAATAGGGAGGGTGAAAAAGGATGTGGGGTGGAGGGTGTACACCAAGCCAATGTTTCAGTCTTGTTTCAGTGGAAGTGAGATGGGCTGTGGTTTTGTTAAGGGACAGTGTGCAGATTTGTATATGAGCAGAGGGTGTCAGTGAGTCACCAAATAGGAAGGCTCCATGGGAGGAAGAGACACTGCTAGTAAAACATACTGAATGAAGATGTGTAACAATAGGTGGGTGTCAAAGTTATGGTGATAATCTCTCCACCAAAACCCCAGAGAATATTTCACAGACAGCAAAACACAGCACACCATGCTCAATGTCATTCCAAATGAGCTACAGCTACAGACGAACACAGACTTTAAACTACATATTGTATGGTAGCATACCGTCACATTGTCAGTACAAACTTTTGAGTCTGTGTGTGTGTGTGTGTGTGTGTGTCTGTGTGTGCAAGATTTATAGATTTATTTAAGGTCCCACATTTTACACTTTTCATTTGTTTTATTTGAAGTGTTGATATCCTTCAGAAGTTACAACAAGTTGGTGAGCCAATCCGAGATGGGGCTCTGAGCCTCTCTTCTGATTGGCTGACTGTTTTCTGAATGATCAAATAAATACATAGCTGATTTCAGTTAAACACTCAAAAAAAAAAAACAAATCCTGCAAGGTTGGATGGTGGGTCCAGGTAGGTAGGGCTTGGGGCATGGCTGAGAGCAGTGACTGCTTTGTTGTGACATCACAAAGTTACAGAAGTCCTGACAGCTGGTTTTAAGGCTCAGTTTCTTGATACAGGATGTGTGCATTTCTCTGTGGACTGAGGCTTTGATACTTTCACAGTATTAATATAGAACCTAGACCTGCTTTATAATAAAAAAGGACACGGAAGGACACTTTATACCATTTGGGACCTTTAAAATGTCTGCCTCTGCAATTAAATTCTGGTTCATATCCACATGACAATTTTATTCATACTTTTCTATCGGAATCTCCAATTTTATATTTTCCTCAACATTTTTTAAAGTCAAAAGTATGCTGACCTTAAAAAATTCAAGGTAGTATCATTCAACATGAATATGTTTCGCTAACGTAACCTGATGCTGAATCTCCATGTATAAGAACTAATGAAGACTAGAGGAGAGCTGGTTGGTGGGACCATACGCCTCATGCCCAGTTACCTGCCTGTCCATCGATCTGTCTCTGTCTGCTTGGGAAAATGAACTTATTTGCTGAGGAGAATTGCCTCTGATGTGACAGCTTGAACCAAAGGCAGGCCTTACAGGATACCTATCACTGGCACTCGTGCTCACCCTTCGTTTCTCCCTCAGAAACTCTCTCAGATGAGAGTGCTGAGCATGTGTCACAGACAAATCACTGCAGAGAAAAGTTGACTGGTCTCGAGGCTCGCTGCCAAAAAAAAAAAAACCTAAGAACAAAAGAAGGGCTTTAGAGGAGACAGAGCAGAGGGGAGTTGACTGGTCTCCTTTATTCGCCTCCTCCTCCTCCTCCTCGTAGCCACTTTCACACTCCAAAAAGCTCGATCACTCATGTATGCAGGTCAGACAGAGTCAAGCGTATAATACATGTTTCAGCAACTAAGGCCCTCAAGCTCGGGTGTTAGAATTTACTGTTTTAACCAGCTGTCCTCCTTCATCTGTCTGCTACCAGTGTTTGATGTAATCAGAGTTTGAGGCTCCTACACAACTGAAACTTTTGGACAATTATGAGATCAGGATTGCCTTTGGCAGTAGCACCTGTCTATTTAAGATGCACGGGAAACAGCAGCTGGGATCTCAGCTGGGCACTGTGCGCCGGCTTTGGTCAGGGGCAACAGGTGAAAGCATGAGGACAATGGCCCTGGACATGTCATCTCGCAGCAGTACAATGGAGCAACCTGGACACACTGATCAAATATTCAAAAGCAGTCCAATTTCTGCTCTCTAAATAATTAATTGCACAGTAATTGTTTTCATACACTGCGAGGACCCCAACACTGATTGTGCATGTTTTCTACAAATCACATTCTGTGTGTTGCATTGGCCTAGATGTACGAGGACGCTGATAACAAGGAATAGAAAATCTTCTTATATTTGGACCAATGACCGAATCATCTTCAAATCTTACTGCAAGTTTTTAGATGGACTTCCCACCTTCCATCCAACCCCCGCTTTCCCTTTTTTCTGTACTATACTATCTGGGCCAGCTTATCTTTTATTAGTATGGGTTCCTTGTCTTGTATCACATGACCCATAACCTGGAGCTTACCATGACCTGAACCTCCTGCAGGGCAAAGGAGGTCCTTCCTACCTGGCTCCTCCACTCTGTTTTAACAAACTAGGAAGGACTGGATGTAGATCATTGAAAAGGCCACACACGTCTGACATACATCAAACACGTACATCAAAAAGGCGACAGCAAGACAGACTTTGTAATTTTTATATGCTCTCCATTGTTCTTCATTATAAAAAGATTAAAAGGTCCTTGGCAATGTACACGCAGAATTAAAATGGTTAGTGCAATGTTGTTTTCATTACTGTTGACATGTGACAACCAGGCGGCAACCTCCAAGGCTGGAAAATGAAGCCAGCCTAGAAGTGCCGAAAAATGCAGTCCGTCAAATGGCCACTTGAGGCTGGCAACAAAAACGTGTCAATCCCTATAGAATCTCATGTTAAAATGCCCAACTCTACAGCAGAAATAAACAGGCACTGCCAAGATGGCAATGGCGGAGCAGCCCACTCTGAGCTTCAGAAAGCCCATCTTTATATACAGTCTATGGTGACAATACATCTGGTTGACCAATCACAGTCGACAGCTCTGCAAGCATCCTTGTCTCCTTGTCTTATCCTTGTCTCCAAAGCGGAAGAACAACACCTACCAGTTCAGTTATCAGTCAGTAAGTTTCCTTTGTGGAAAAGAACAGTAAATGTCAGCCATCAATACCATCTAGACAAAACATAAAAGACATGATGTCAGAACTGTCAAACTGCTGTTTGTTGTTTATGCATGTATAATGTATGGATCTTTGTTATTTCTTTCTTTTTTTTTCCATTCGTGTCTTCGTGTCAGCAAATACCTGCATGTGTTGCCCAGATATACAAAGCGACATGAATGCACCTGTACCAGATTTTTGTCGCGCGCAGGGGGAGCAACAGTGTGCGGTCAGCATTACCTGCAGCATTTCACGCCAGGCCTCTCCAAGCAACAGAGGAGTCCAGACTGTGTTATTTCCACCTCAGTGGTATTCTACCTGCTCACTGGCTTGCTCCCGTCCCTGCTGCCTGCCACCTGTGCGAAGTGACAACACACACACATGCGCACGCACGCACACAGACCTGCACTCACATCACCAAAAAAAAAACCAGGCCATATCACAGTAGTTACCTGGCTGACAACAGACGGAGTAAACAGATCCATCTCTAGCTCATCAGCTCGTGTAGAATCTGTGTCCGGTTTAGGGTAACTTTGTGCATCTTTCCCTTCACGCTTCATGTTTGTGTGCGAAGAATAAATGTGTCACACAGGTGAAAATCCAGCACAGTTAGTGCTCAAGTGGGAGAGGATAAAAAAGCTAATATCGTTCATTGCCAGCTTTGCGGACGTGGCCATTAAGTCCATTAAGTATCATGGGAATATATTTATTTTTGGTCCAGATCTTGCCTGTTCGAAACTGCAAAACCAAAAACAGCCTCTTAATCATCAGCAGCAGAAATAAAACATGAAATTAATCCTTACCCCAATCTGCCCCTGCTTTACAAATCACCCCAGAAGCCATTTTGAGATGCTTGCATCATGGTTTAGTCTTTGAAACCCGGGGGACAAAAAGACGCAGATGGTGAATGTTTAGGCTTCTTGTATGTATAAGCCAAGATAAGCACTAGTATAAAATGAAAAAAAGACTAATTTGGCTGAACAGAAATGCAGTGAGGTCCAAAACCTCACTGTAGATAGATGGGTCAGGATCTCCTGTGGGAGGCAAACTGCAGTCTGAAGGCCTTGTGCTCTAACTTCCTCCGGCGGCAATGAAAAGTCCAAGAAAAGATCCTTGGTCATACAGACACATACTGAATGGCTGAGGTAATATAAATGCTGTAAGTATTACATGGATTACAGTATCAGCTTCAATCAATCCCTCCCACTACATATTTCACGAAAGCTTTGTGTCGTGATGCAGGATCATGTCGCTAAAAGTCCTCTAGGGAAGATAATCCACTCTCTTGTCTGTACAAGCTGGCATCCCTCCACCATCCTGCATTCAAAGGGAAATAAAGAGGGTCAGATTTATTGGTATTCAATCACGCGCTAAAGCAACGGCCGTTCCTGGCGATTGCTTTCAGCTAAAGTGACTGTCAAGACTTCTGCCTATAGAAGCTGGGAGAACAGGGAAAGTGAAATCACACTAAAGCCAGCTCTGCCTTTTCATCACAATAAAAAAAAAAAAGGGAGGGTCGGTATTATCCTCTCGCAAAGGAAAAAGGGAGAGGTGAACTGTCGGTGCGTAATAGACCTGATGTGGTAAAGTGTTGAAAAGGTCAGTGCATCTTCTGGAGTTAAACCAGGGAGAACAGCTCCAGTGACAATAGAGTAATAGCATTTTTAAGCTTGATCAGACATGTGAACAGCAGAACAATTCTCTTTGGGACTGTGATTCCTTTTCATCCCTTCTCTCTTTACTCTCTCTTGCTCTTGTTCTCCCCTCCATATTCATGAGCCAAGTCTTTAACTGTGCAGTCTATTTTCTACAGTATGTCACAATTTACAATGGTGCTGGTGACTTTGTATGACTTTGTTGTTATGGTGGACCTAAATTAAACTGAGGCTAAACAACAAGCATTAGGGAGAATATGTTTACTGTAACTCTGAGAAGATGATATAAAAAAAATTGCATGGCTTTGTGGAGTACAGAGACAACAGCTGGCAGAGAAAATGAGACTAAAAGCTGGGCTCATTGTACAAACTTGGCATGAACTCCTAGCATAACAAGATTAACCCTATTTTCACACGAACTATGTTTCTGCCTTTACAGTGAAATCATGTAATTCCTAACATCCAATATGACCTCCAATCTGATTCTTCCATTTAGCTCTAGTCATCCCTTGGCGCCAAGAGAGGAGAAGATAAAGGATGACCATTATCGCCAGTACACACTGCCCCTGGCACTGGACCATTTGCAATTTGTGTACTATATGTCCTTTTCAGGCTCCGACAGTCAAAAAGCCCTTTAATGAGAAGACTGTGAGTCAATATTGAACTTCCCTGCTTGGTTTGTGAGCAGTGACGCCAGAGGATGTGTGTCAACGTGTTTGTGTGTTTATGGAAATGTGTGATTAAGTCCTTTTTGCTGAGAAGGATGGCTGTGAATAAATGCAGCGCTACGTTGTGATGACTGCTCCCAAAGCATGGAAAGACTGAATAATTACAATAATCATTTCAGGATGTGAAAGTATAGTCTGTTTTCTTGCATCGTGTTATCATATTGCCGTGTTGACACTGATGAAACTGAAAACTGTCATTGAGGCTCGTGTCTGTGTGGCAAAACATGAGCTGTGTCAATGGATGTAGGATGGAGGAAAAGGTAAAACATCTTCACACAGACTGAGAGACAATCCTATTGTTGGTTTCTTTGTTCTTCCTCTTTTGTTGATATTTCCATACCATCTGTCAACCTGCCTGTGAGACACAGACGCCATGCTGAAAGTCTCACTGCTGAGGGTTTGCACAAACTGAGACCCACACTCCCCACATACGTTCCCTGATTGCAAATGTATGCGCTCCCATCGACACGCAATCTACAGGCTGTCGCCCCTGCACTCGCAGCATGGCCCTCAAGCTGTTCCATTTTCCCCTGACAAATATCACCCCGGGCAATCCATCAGAGACGTAAGCCCGTTCTTAAGGCGTTGGATGATTTTGTCACGATCACGGTGTTATGTCATGCAGTCCAACAATTAACCCAAGTACTCGTGGGCATCCTTGATGTTAGGCATCCTAACATCCGTGTGCTCTCTGTGCTCTCCCTTGTATGTCCTGTTCTCTTCTGTATGATTGATGAGCTTCCACCTTTGGCACAACTCGTGCGTTGCTGGCACCATTTTCTTATCTGAAACCTTTCAGCTCAAACAAGACTGGTCGTCTTAACTGCGACCTCTATCAGTCACTGCTATGTTTTCTGTACAACAGTTGGCACTTGGCGGGAAACGGAAATTAGGCTGATTCATATGGTAGCCCAGAATACAATGCAAAAGCCACAACACAAATGCAAAAGCCACTACACAAATAAAAGAGCAGCGATATGAATGCAAATTAAGCCACAACACAAATACAAAAGCCACAACACAAATACAAAGGCAACAACATGAATGCAAATTAGCCACAACAAATATGAAAAAGCAGCACTGTTGTGGCTTAATTTGAATTCATATTGTGGCTTTTGTCTGTGTGTTGTCCCTTTTTGCATTTGTGTTAAGGCTTTTGAATTTTGTTGACCCTTCTGTGCCACTGTAGATTCACCAGGTTATTGCCCTGTGCCGAGAACATGCTGGGTTTAATCATAGCTTAGTCGGTGAGAACAGGATGGGAATCATGTTGCAGTTTTGCACCCAAATCTCTTGCTTTTTTCCCCGTGCGCTTGCAGAAACGGACAGACTGTGTCAGATTACCACAGCTCTTCGTTAAGCCTGGTTATTTCATTAAAAATCGCTCAAGTTAAATTGGAAGTTAGTGCAAAAATAAATAAATAAAGCAGCAAGTTTTTTTCCTTGATGTTGTCAAGTCTCACTTAGCTGTGAGGCGGCAGAGCTCTGATGAGCCACAAGCACAAACAGCTTGCAACTTGAGTGACGGCATTACAGCAGTAGGCACATCAGCAATCAGACCTCATTTCCTAGTAATTTGGTGTCGCCAGCGCTGTATTAACTCCATAGGTGGTCCCGTCTGTTTGGAAGGCTAAATAAATAAATAAATGTCAATGAATGCCACCCTGTTTGCACAGAAATCAGCAGTGATGGCAGCTCAGCTCCTTTAGGTAGTCTATTTGAGTCCCACATGTTGTGCTCAAGGCCTCTTCTTTCCATGCTGAGTGTAGGGCAGGGTATTTTGCACCTGTATTGACAGTGGCTCAAGTCAGTCGGGGCTATGAGGCACAATAGGGGGTATTAGAACCTTCTCTACTCCATTTATCAATATTATCATATTACAGTAGCAGGGGTCTTTGGCTGGCAAGGGGAGGGGGATTACAGTCTTCTTTTGAAGCTCAGCTGGTGAGTGCTTGATTGAAGTGGAATCCCAAGAAGAAGGAAGGGGCTGAGGAATGGCAGAGGTGTGTTTCAGACACTCTTCTGTGCTTTCATGCCCTCTTCACCCTGCTGTTTGATTCCCCCTCAACCTTCCCTCTCTGCCTACCCGTGTATCTCGTTTCTGACTCAATGCACAAACGAGTTGTCCGGGAGAGGGGTGCAGGGGGGGGTCACCTGGTGGATGGATCACTTGGATCAGCATGGATCTCTTATCAGTCATGATCCAGTCAGTCATCATTTTCACCAGCAGCCTGGGGTTACAGAGCAAAACTGGTTGACTGAGATTAACAGTTTGCAGCAACTAAGGGGGGGTGGGGCATGCGGGGTACGTGGGGCTGTTCATCACTTTGTTATCGTTCTCTCCCACCATCTTGTTGAGTTTCTCTCTACATTGTTGCACAAGTAGGTGCAATAAACCAAGGTCAGGTTTACTTCCCTGACGTTTAGAGAGCAGAAGCCCTGAGAAAACACAGCACGACTGTTACCCAGGTTACAATAACACAAACAATGAACATGATGGATAACTCTTCTGAAGGTCAAGTCAAAAATGATGGAATGGTAGAATATGACCAGAACAAACATATATTCAACCAAATATAATGCTGATGAGGTGCAGAGAGGGCTTCCAGGTGAGCATCCATGTAATAACCAAGGACCATATTTACATTGTCAACTCAAACAACCATGTTTTAATATGTTTACATCCTGGTGGCTTGTTATCTCATGAAACATAATATCTAGGGTCCTATCTTACAAACTTATTGAGGCATTAGGTTTCATTGGTGACCCTTGAAAACTATTGACACAACAACTATTACCAGTCAACCTGAAAATGTAGCTGCTGCAGCTTCTAAGATGTAGAGTGTAAGCAAACAGAACACTAGAATATAAGCAGGAGAAGCACCAGGCACTAATAATCAAACAATAAAACCAATAAACTTTAATATTTTATGTAGGCCTTATCATAATACTGTCGACATATAGCCTACAACATCCACTTCCAACTTTCACCCGTATGTTCTTCTTTCATGATTACAAAGTGTTCTAATAAAAAGTGTGAATAATATAGAACATTATCAGACTTAACAAGAACTATACATCTGACTAAGGCTAGAGAGGAATAGCTGAGGTAACACAGTGCAGCTTTTTTATGTGCAATCATGCATAAAATATATTTCTGACAAAGTTTTATTCCTACACATCTTCCTTGCAAAGATATGTGTCCTCTGCACTGTGTAATATTGTGACTTTGGATTACCATGCCCTTTTTAGTCTAATATAATGTAAAAAGGTGTAACACGATTGACTAATTATAGCCCCTTACCTTAACCTTAACCATCACAGTTAAATGCCCAACCTCAACCCTTACCTTAATCCTAACGTGAACCTCATTCTTACCCTAACCCTAAAACCAAGTCTTAACCCTCAAACAGCCGTTTAAATTTGTGGGGTCCATTATTGTGGTCCTCATGGACCAAAAAAAACGTACCATGGACCCCACAAGTATAGTAAACAAACACACACACACACGGACACAACAACAACACCACTTTTCAACATACTCTTAGAGCCGTTGAATATTTTAAAATCAAATTGCTGGAATAATTGCATTAATTCATCATCAATAAAAATATTTCACAAATAGGGAATTAACTTTTAGCAAAATATCTCTAAAATTCCTATTCTTTCCTAACATAGAGGAAACTCTGAAACTAAATCAGGGCATAATATAAAGTCCAAAAATGACTTTAATTGAATTAACAACAAAGTTGCAGAAGCAAACTTCTCTATACACAGCTATGGTCTCAGTCAGCTCATAAATGGCAGGATGTAGGAGCAGATATTGAAATAGAACATGTCTCACAGTGCAGCTGATAATACCCCCCTTCTCTGGTGACTGCAGCTTCTGGGGAGCCGTCTGTCTGTTAATTAACATAGTACACAAATAGTCAGGGGACCCTGAAGGTATTAGAAAAAAAAAAGAAAAAAAAAAACTCTAATTGCATAAAGCTATTCACCGGATACTCAAAAATCTATGTAAATGAAATTTAAAGCCATTGATGTGAGTACATTAGGACATTGATGCTGCATAGTCAACACAGTAAAAACAAGCCATCAGAGAATCCTTTATTGATCTGCTTTGTTGTTGCATTAGAAGGGCTGTCTAATGTACTCCAGCCATGTGTTGTAATGTATATATTGCAATGAGGTGCATATAATTTTTCTCATCTATTATAAAAAAAAGAAAGAAAAAAAGCCTGTACAGTCTCAGACAAGTGAGCAAATTATCAATAATTGTCTCATCTGTAAATAATGTGTATTACGTTTGAATTATATGGTGACGCTGCAAGCGACACATGAGCACTTACTTAATTTAATGGCAAAAAATACAGCTTTTACAAAAGTGAACTTCACAGATGGACTGCTGTTTGGCTTTTGCTTTGGGCCTGTTGTTTCACCTAAAGCTTAGCAATAGCGGGGATGGATGGCAAGTGACATGTGACAGGGATGTGTGAGCCAGACCTCTCTCTCACTTTTCCACTTGTAGAGTGACAGCAGGGGTAGAGAGCAAGCTTTAATTGCATGGGACAGCCAATCATGCCGACAGGGACACTTCAAGCCAGTAAAGACTCACCTGAGAAACAGGTGAAGGTAGTGGTGGGCTGGAAAAAATCAGATTGACATCCACCCCAGAAGGCCTTCTCTTGATTTCACCTATCCCACTTACATCCTTCACTACTGCCCCGTTGGATCATACAAGTCACAACAAACACGGTTTCAGTGTGCATAACACTCGCTGACTCTTTTGAGCCAGGCAACTTAACCTCACACTTTAATCCATTAATACTTGCTTTTCTGCATCTGCAAGGAGAAGCAATCTGCACGAAAGTATTCATACAGTTCAAAGACTGTATGAAAACCCAAAAACCCAATAATTTGGGGGATTAGAGATTTAAGGAAGTCTCTCAACTGGAGCAGTTTGATACCGGATTTTTTGTCTGTTTGTTTTTTTTTTAACACAATGAACACCAGATTATGAAACAGACTGGATTCAAATTATTTGGAGTGTAGATTAAGTCAGACTACAGGGGTTTTGGGCCAGTTTAACCCCAATTCACCCCTCCTGGCAATTGGAGGAAAAATCTGGTTCCCCGGCTGAGAAGGCTGGGGTGCAAACCGAATGCTAACCTGAGCATGCAAGAGGTTAACAGGCTGAATGCTAGACAATTGGGTTGTAGACTCGAGACTACCTGAGTGGGATCCATACTGGAAGATAGCTGGCTAAGATGCAGAATGAAGTCTAGCTGACCCAGATGTAGGAGGCAGGCTAATGAGAAGCAGGCAGAACAGACTCCAGAAAACTCCAGAACATACTGGTTGCTACCCACCTGGGAGACTGGTTGGTGGATGGCAGGATATAGAACTGGTTGACGGCTGGAGGCTAACTGGCTGGGAGTCGGAGAGTTGGGAAAGTCCTGAAGTCAGTCAGTTAAGATATTCCTCTGCCATGGCTTTGAGGATGCTTCCCTGTGTGCTAACCTAAGAATTTATTCATACTCCTTACTAGAGGCTCTCTCTCCTCCCCATACCAGCAAACAAGGGAAAACAGCAGTTCTTCTTCAACTAAGTCTTCTAGGTCTATGTTTGCCTATAATATAATGTCACAGACTGCATGGTGCAAGCAGAGACGCAGGAAGTAGAGACAGGGAAAGGACCAAAATGCAAACAGGCAAAAGATGGACAAAACACAAGGAGGCAGGATATAAAAAACACTAATAGAACTTTATGGACCGACAACAGAAAAGGAAAAAAAAAAGGTACATAGACATATACACAGGAAGTAATTGGCTTCGAAGACAAAGGTGACAAACTTGCAGGAAAATGAAGTAAAAAAAAAACCAAAACAAAACAATGGACTTGTGAGGTAAATAATTTCAAAACAAAAAGGAAATGACCTCACAGAGTGCAGGCTGAAGTCACACAGGGGGCAGATCGTGACAGTGTAATGTAGTTATTTATTTAATATGTAATAAACAAAGACTGACAAAGGGGGAGGTAAGAGGGTTAGTTTTTCATGTATGTTTTCTGGTCACTGACTGAATTTGTCCTTCTGCTAGAATTTGGTCCAGTCCTTCACTCAAGGTGAATACCATTACACTACAGGTACTGGATGCTTCTCAATAATTTCCCTGTACTTGAGCAATTTTCTGCATTTCCTTATATTTTTTTATTTATTATTAAAATGTACACTCTCTGGTATTTGTTCTCATTTATTTACTATGGACTTGTTAACGCTGTTTGGATAAGTGGTCTATAATTAAGTCTATTATTAATTTTATTACTGCTGTGACTTCAGGGGGACAACTGTCCCAGTGAAACCTCACTACACTTTAGTTAAATAGTTCCGCAGTCTTCCCATCTGTGCCCACGGGGTACTAACCAACACAAACTGAAATTGAGGGGAACTGCTTATTGGGTAACTAGAAGAAGGGAGGGGAGCCGTAATGATAGAAAGATAACGACAGCCACTTTGCAAACATCAACTCCCAACAGCACAGAGCAGCAAAAATGTAACGCAGGAGCTTTGATGAACACCAACAGAATCTCAGCAATCAGATCCAGTGGAGACTCGGAGCGTGAAGTACTTCATTAGACTTTATCAGTGTAGTTGGTTGGTGAAGGCAAAAAGACATGGCTTGGATTCTGGCAGCTGTATCGCCGATAAGGTTATCTATGGAGCGGCCTTCAAGGCTACAGCCCCCCTCATTAGCACTATACTTATTTATGTATACAGGACAGGTTAGTTGGGAGTTCAATTATCAGACAGTGAGCCTCCCCCTTCCCCACACTCAGCCCTGAATCCCTCCACCTCCTCCCTCTGTGGTTGCCAATGGGGAGCACAATTATCACTATGATGTATGACTCTCCTTGGTGTCCTCTGCTCTTTGTCCCAGCCCCCTTCTCTCACCGTCCTAGCCCAACCATTACGATTTAAGCTCAGTATCCCGCCTCACTCAGTGTGTATCACGTAGATCTGTTCCTGCATTCTGCATTTTGTGCCATCAGGTCAAATTTGATGGAAAATCTGCTGCAATGTTTTATCACCCATCTTCCTCCCAGACACTGTTTAGTACACTTGCAGTAAGTAAGTACAGTTTATCCACAGCATTCCAGTCCACAGATCTTCATCAGGTTATTTTCACAGGATAAAACCTGATGGAGGTCTGTGCACTGAGACGTTCTTACTGCAGGTGTACGAGACAGTGTGCAGGAGTTCTTTGCTCAGCCTCAGTCAGCCCTTGGTGACCTTGGCCCATGAACTTCACACCTGATGATTCCCAGGTGTGAAATTCTACTTGCTGTCGATTTATTTAACATATAACAGAAAGCAACAGGGCTGAAGGGAAATCAATCATGTGAAATAGTCGTTTGCCCTATTTAAAGGCCTCATTTATTTGCCTCATTTAACCGTATGTAAAGTTTGAATTGGCTAAATGCCACCTTTTTAAAACTATGTATGTAGTGTATTAATGTAATGTATTCATTATGTAAAACAAAACTTCAAACAAACGTGTCTGTATGATTTCCATCAGTGTAGTGTGCAGTGCAAAATGTCATGTTCATGGGTGCGAAGGTGTTGGGATTATTTATTTCACATGTTGAGACAATAAGAGGAAAAGTTATTTTCAACATCACCTTTCTGTCTGAATGTAATTTAATATAAAAGACAGTGTTCAAGTCTTGGCCAAAAATAATAGAAGACTACAGCCTATTAAATACCAAGTTCATGGGTGTTGTGGTGTTAAGAGCTCCGTTGAGCCCTTGTTGTTCGTGAATTACAACATCTGATAAACCCAGATTACTCAGGGCTATTGGGGAAAATAGCATCTGTTCACGGCAGACTGTGTTAAAACATCTCCACAGGCTATAAAAAGGACAGTGTGTGTTTGAAATTGACGCTTCGGCTCCCTGAACGCAGCTCTGCGCTCTCTCACTCTGCAGCTCGAGGTCCGCCTGAGGTCATGGCTTCTTGCTTTAAGGGGGAGGGAGGGGGTGCGCCTTGCCGACATGCAGGGTCCAGGCCGGTTAACTGCACGGGTCCTCAGGGACCCAGATTTCTGCTAAATTCCAACGTATACAATAAAAAAGTGATGATGAAAGTGAATTGGAGAGCAGTGTAGTGGTAATGAGCTAAGCAGCTGTTTCTGAACATTTCTCGACATGACACTGTAGAGCAAAAGGGCTGCGGCATGAACCATTTTTCCTTAAAAACAGTGCTAGAGTGCTTATTTCACTGCCAGAGAACAGACTGTAAATGTGAACCGATAACAGCCACTTTCCTGTGACACTGCCAGATATCATTTCCTGTCACATGCTATAAAGAAGAAGTGAATTGTGCAGCATGCTGTAAAAAACTGATTAGGTGAGGGAAGATTACTTTATTTAAATGTAAACAGACTGCACATCATCTCCCAAAAGTGCCATGAGCACATTGTCATGTTAGTATGAATATGAATTTGTATACCTAAATGTGGCCGATGGATTATCCAACTAAGACAACAAACTTCCCAAATGTACAGAAAAGTTATAGCTATTGCTCATACACACAGTAGTAATGCAAGAAAAGTGGAAGACCATGAACTAGAAACTTAAAAATGCTAAATACCTCAGAATGTAGGCATGTGCATAGAGTAGCCTGGACAAAAAAGAAACATACCTATTCATCAGATGCACTCAATAAACATCTAAAACACTCCCAGTTGTCGACTCCCTTTTACACTTTAATGACGAAATAAGATTTTAACAAAATAAATCTCTGTCACTTTGGAAATTGCAGCATCTGGCCTTAAAAAAGAATCAATATGTAAGTCATTAAATTCACTGAGCGGTGCATTTGCAAATTGATAGAGGGGAATGGCCACAGAGGTCAATAAATTCAATACATGCTGATTTTCAGTTTAGTTTTATTCTGAAGTCCAGAAGAGAGAAGTGTCACATTGTTTCTATTGCTTTCACTGAATTCTAATGAGGTTACTGGATAATCTGCATTTACCATTTCTAACAGCTTGAGCTCTGAATGGCAATTTATGGGAGGCTGAAAGAAAACAAATAAATAAATAGGTGCAAATCCAGCCTTAATGGCAACCTGAAAGACTGTTTGTTGGGGAAATGGATGTACTAATATCACAGGAGTCATTTTCACAAATTCATTCAACCTCTAATTACCCTAACTTGAGAGCTTATAGCCGCCTCGCCCTGTACTGCCGTTTGGGGGTCAGCAGAGAATAAAGCCAGGGTCAGAATCAATTATAAAAACAATGGCCCACAGAGGCACATAGCAGCTTTAATTACAACCTCAAATAATAAAAGTCTTGCCCATAACCACCTCAAAATGCAAGCTAGTACTAACAGAATCCATGGTTATAGCAGGGAAGATACTCCTACACATGATGTTTAGCATGATGTTTATCATAACATTGATTGTGATATATGTGAGGTAAAATCTGAATTTTGTCTGTAGTGTCAGAGGTCAGTTGGTGTCTCAGCAACCTCCCACTTCACCTGAACAACATTGATGCAAGTTAGCAAAATGCCAAAACCTGCCAGACATGGATGAAGGAATCTAACAGCTGAGTGATATCACTGGTGTTCAAATGAATGCAACAGAAGATACTGATACAAAGAGAGTGGAATAAAAAAATATGCTTGAAGAAGATGAGATGGCACAACCTCCTTAAATTACAAAACCTCCGCTGCCATATTCGATTTTCAGATTTTACTGATTCGACTTGCGGTTGACGTTCATCATTACAGAGGAGTTCAAAAGTCTGGCAGACAATATTTTGTAGAAAATTATACCTTTGTGGCGAATAGCTTCTCTTTCAATCATTGGTCCAAACAAGGCCATCAAAGCATGGATGCTGAATGTGCATGTTTTGAGAGGATTAATGTAACACAGTGCGGCCATTATCACATGGTTAGAAGTTCACCTTTCCCTCTCTGCTTCAGACGGACTTGAAAGCTAATTGTCTGTGTCAAACTCCATTTTCATATGCTCTTATGTGTACATCAAAGCCTGCCACTTCCAAAGCCTTGTATTCAAGAGTATTAGAAAAGGGGATGGCAGACCAAACCAGCCATTTCTCTGTTAATATTAATGTTGTATTTGGCAAATATTCATATATATGTTTTTTTTTTGGTTTGTTTGTTTATTTTTGTTTTAATTTAATTCAATTAAATTGTATTTCCACTTTTGTTAATCAAACCTTCAATGTTGTCCAGCAAAGCCACCATCCATCCATTTACAACCTGATCCCTAGTACCTGAACTTGTATATTGGCCAATACTGAGTACCAATCCAATACCAATGCATTAAAAATAATCTTTTTAAGCTGTAACAGCTGTATACTACTACCCTGTATGGATGTGATATGGTTGCAGCCATTGTATGGAATGGCTCAGGTTAAACCCCTTTGAAAAAAATGAACAAATATGTGAATGCCATAGAATCTCTCTTTTTCTTACAGTAGAAACTAGGGCTGCACAATTCAGCAAAATTGCAATATGGCCTAGTGCAATATCCAAATCCCAGGAGCTGCAATCTTTTGGATAAATGTAAAATGAATCACAACATTTGCTGGTTAAAACAGAAACACTCAGTCAAAATGTAATAATTCTCAATAATTTATGGATTTATATCTGGACCTGGACTGTGGTCCACCTTTTAGTGACCCATCGGCTAATGTTACGCTAGAAATCATTCTTCTTTGCTGCTTCATAACAGCAGTTGCCAGAGGCTGCATAGTGCAACTTCCTGTGCAGGCTATTGTTTTAGATTGTTGCATAAATTTGTATATTTGTTGATTCCCGCTCCAGTAGTGTATATCGTTATAGGAAAAACACTATTTTTAAATAAATTATGGGTTTAAAATGTTTTTGTTTTTTTTGTTTTTTTGCCTTTAATGTTGGGTTTGGGGGATGACTTTAGTGTCTAAATGCTATTGAGAAGCTTATTAACAGTAACAAGAATAAAATGTTTAATAGTTGGGATCAAGTTTGTCCATCAAAGTGAATTTTATACCAAGTCAAGATTGCTTGGCTGCTCCCATAAGGTACCACTATTGTTTGATACTTAATATCACAACAAAATATTTGCTTTAATCCATAAATGTATCTAAACAACTCTTTCAAAACTCCAGATTATCAAACTATATTTACATATTAACAAGCAGCCTCTCTTCTCTCTTAAATCCCCGTCTTCGGCTCTCTCTGAAGGATGGGCCTCCTTTTCTATAATTATCTGGTGTCCATGAAAAACATCTGTTTTATTCATTTATTTTATTTTCTTCTGTAAAAGCCCATTAGCCATTGTTTTTGTAATTTACATCCTAGAGCTTCTTCCCACTCACATGTGAAAAGGCTGTTTTAGCATCTTCAGAAACAAACAGGCTGCTAATGAGCTGCAGTTCTGAGTGGCGGCCATATTGGATGCACGTTCATGTTTAAACTGATCAATTTCACACAAATATTGCAACAAAATATCAGTTTACTATTATTACATCCCTAAATTCAATAGAAATGGTAATAAGTGATACATCTTCTAATACCGCTCTTTCTTTGGCCAGGTTCTGAGTAAACATCTGCTCCCTCCCCAATTAATGGATATAAAGAGAATTCTAATTGTGTTGCTCACAGTATTTAAAAATTACATTTAAATAACGTTAACACTAAAATGCCAGAAACACCATGACTGGAAAGTGTGGCTACTCTGGATAATCTAAAGTCCTCAATTTGAGATTTTACAGGAACTACTGTCTTTCTGCCAGAAATTTCAAAATGTAATTTCTCCTATTCTGTAAGAACAACACAAATAAAGTTCCATTTGACAGTGAACAATACAGATAAAATCCTCTATCAGTGTGTCTTTTCACCGTGTCATGTCATTTTTCATCTCAATATCAGCAAATAGCTTGATAAAGTACATTTTCACAAAAATCAAATAAACTGTCTATGGAGATAATAACCAGATGGAAAAAATCTGTTTTTGTCTCATCCGCTAAGCTGAATACCAGATAAATCAAAAATATTTCATTGCATTACATGGATACAAAAACCTAATTAAATTCCAGTATTGCCCACAATGGCCTGCTTCAAGTAGAAAAACTACAAAAGAAGCTTGGGGGGGGCACGACACAAAGCCTCAGCTCTTTTCTAATATGATGACATCACGGTGGGGGTCTAATCGCCAAGGACTCGCACATCTCTCGCTTTTCCCGTTTCCGCACTTAGGCAATAAAAGTTTACTTGCCTCTCCTGAAGGAAATGATTTCATATCACTCGCCCCTTCCTCCACTGTCTAGAGAGTGAAGCAGAAATCTAATATACCTCACAACATGGATACACAACACCAAAACAATCTGCATGGGTAGAGCGGGAGCCAACATAATACCACCATAATTACTGTATAGCTGTGTGCTGTTGCTGAGAGCTTTTTTTTGTTGTGGTTGCTGTTGTTGTTTGCAGTTTCAGTGATGCAAGAATCCAAGCATATTCTACGGATTATACATCTCTGTGAAGAGGAGCATCAGCTAAATGCCTAAATGATCAAGTAGTACATCATGAATCATCTGGAACTAGACGCATGAATATATTGCAAGTGCCACATCTCATCATTAAAATGTTCCCTCTCTGAAGTGAGCAGGCAGCAGCCCTTTAAAAACAAGCTTTCCTTTGACACTGGCCCTTCACCACAGAGCTAACACAGCAAGACATGGATTTGTTAGTACAGACATCTGAAGTGTCTTAAAACCAACTAAAAGCGAGGGGGGGGACCTTTACATTCCCGCCCACGTGTTAGATAAAAGGAATAAATACACCGCTGCACTGGAAGTCAGCCATAATGACCCACTTTACAGTCCTCAAACCAAAGAACATCTCTGAAAATAAATTAACACTGAGCAAATGAATATCTCTGTGCTGTCTTTCTCATTCTTGCTCTCCCCTCCATTTCTCGCTGTTGATTAGTCATCGTGCTCTCTCTCTCGCCCCGATTTCCTCTTGTTCCGTTTTCTCTCCTCCTTACTTCCATCCTCCATCCTCTCCCTCTATCTTACTGTCTCTCTCCATTTCAAAAGGACAAATGTTTCCCGCAGTCACTGTAGCACTGCATTGGTATTCCACTCTCAATTTAGCCAAGAGCCAGGCAGCAGTATCTGCTTCCAGCAACCACACAGCAATCTGACACAGAGCACACACAGTGAGAGAGAGAGAGGGAGAAAATGCTTGAAGAATTAAAGGAACTGTGAAATATGAGAGAGAGAGAGAGCGAGAGAGAGAGAGAGAGACAGGAGGAAAGAAAGATACAGACCTATACTGCTGTCCAGCAGTGACATCATTTGCTGTGCTATAGGTTCACTAAAAAGAAGAACTCATCCACGAGAAATAGAAGAGTCTGCTTTGCTTTGGCTTCTTCCGAAAAGGACACAAAAGACGAAACATTACAGACTCTCACACTAAACTGTTAAAGCCTTTCCACATCAAAACAACTTAAAGGCTTTGATCTAAATCATGCCTGCATGCCGATTTTATTCTTATTACTTTAGATCTATCAAAAGCAATTCACTAGCAAAAATTTGAACAAAATATTGTGTTTGTTCCCTTTTTCAGGGCTGTCAGAGCTTATCTGTGAGTAGCACAAAAATGCAAGCCTTCAAACAATCGCCACATAACTGTGGCAAAGTAGTTATCTACCTTTTGAAGATTCAGTAATTACAAGTCATTTCATCACACAGAACAAGGTAGGAGCTACTGAGTCTATTGATTATTTCGGAGGTTGTAGTTTTATATTAATAGTACATGTAACAAAGAAACAAATGTAGGTAATTTAGAAGGTGTCCCCCACCCCCCGGTACAAATGATCAAGACAGAGCGTGCAGTTTCTGATGGCTGCATAGGGAATGAGAGAATTCACAAGCAAGGTGTGGAGAGACAGGATGAAAGACAGAGAGAGGGGAGATAAGTGCAGGGGGAGGAGAGGCGGGGCGGGAGTACGAAGTGCTGAGAGTGGGTAAAGGTGAAAAAGAGATAATTGGAGTAAGGGAGTGAACTCAGAAGAGACATAGAGGCAGAGGGAGGTGAGGAGAGATGGAAAGCCCAGATAGCCATGAGAAGAGAAGGTAGAAGGCGGATAAAGGAAATGCTGCAGGACGAAAGAGAAACAGAGAGATGGATGAATGTGAAGGAGAGGGGGGAAAACCATAGATATGGAAATGGGATGTGTCAGTGAAGAAGGGAGCCAGAGGTTTAAAACAGAACAGAGTTTGACATGAGCTGACAGCACGGGAGCACAACCCAAGAGCAAATGAAGGCAAGAGCAGGGTGTGCGCCAGAGACAATAGGCTTGGAAAGAAGGAAAGAAAGAAGATAGAAAGAAAGAAAAAAGAAGGAAGGAAGAGAGAGAACAGATGGAAAGAAAGCCAGTCAAAAAGCAGACTTTCAGTGTGTGATTTTGCATTTGAAATATTCTGTTTAGATATTCAGCACCTTTGATGTTAAGTATTGTTTTCAAAAAAAAAAAATCCAGCTACATTCAAAGTAGCACCTGTGCCATGTTCTGAAACTCTAGTATGACTCACATAATCCTGATTTTTCTTTTTTTCTTCAACAACTCAATCTTTCAGGCAAAGAAACAATTTTGACAATGGAAGACTGAAATAGCAAAAAGTCTGCCTCAGGTAGCTTGTTAAGAAAGAAGCACATCATCCATCCTCTTGGCCCTCACTGGGTCTATACCTCCACTATTAAACCCTACTAGAACACCAACATGCTGTCGCCTCCCACCACTGAAATGACTCACATGTGACCTCTCTGCAACAGACTTGAAAAGGTCAAGAAAAGACCAATTTAGTATAATTTATACACATCAGAACTCTGCAACTTGCCTCACTATGCAGAACCTCTAATGGTGCTGACCCCTCAGGAAACTGAACTGCTACACAGACACCAAAAACCTCAAAGGTAAATCTCCAACATCTCATGATATAATAAAGCTTTTTGAGTAACCAAGCAAATAGACCTACAACAGATGTAAGTTAGCTAATGGGTAGCGTACTCTAGCAATGCAATTAAATCAGGCTAAAGCCGGTACGTTGTGATGGTTCCTTACCTTCCTTGCAGTACTTCCCCTTGAAGCGGGTGTGGGTGCAGTCACAGTGAACTTCTCCATACTGAATAGAGCAAAACCCTCCATTGAAGCATGGATTCTGTTTGGTGCACAGGTACTCCAGGTCGCTCTGAATGCCCTGGCTATTTAACAAAGTAGGAGGCATCTCCCCCACCTTGAGATTGGAGATCAAACCCTGGAAGGGTGGCTCATACTTCACTGTACTGGACGTCAGTGCAGACAGTCGCACGTCAGGTGGGATCCCACCCACAAACAGGTCACTGACCACCGCCATCTCCTTCCTCTTGGACTTGACCTCAGCCACTTTTGTCTCTCCGTCCACCATCAAGAGGGTCTCGCGAAAGTTGCGGGTGAGCAAGACCATGTGCCAGCGGTCATCGTTCACCCGTGTCTCCATGTGCAACGTGGCCGGCTCGGCACAGTGGATGGCAAAGCGAAGCTGGAGGCGCCCGCCAGCAATCAGCAGCTCCAGGAAGTCACAGTTGCCGCCATCGTCCAGGTAGAGTACCAAGGCTTTGCTAATGTTGGTCTTGAGACTGAAGCTTAGCTCGCCCACTGATCCAGCTTCCCAGCGCCCATAGCGTGCCCACTGGCCAGGCGCCCCACCAAATTCCAGCATTTTCACCGTACTGAGCAGGCTGAGGAAGGCCAGAGGCCACAGGGGCCAACAGAGGAATCTTAACCCCCTTGTCATGCTCCTTCTCTACTTTGTCTTATAGGTGTAATGAACCACAGAGGTAAGGTTTTCAGTGTAGCAAACAGATTTCAAATGTAAACAGCAATTATTATATAACACTGAACAACTGGGATATAAAGCCAGCTGAGGAAAGCAATCCTCGCAGTGGCCCTACTACAATTTTCCTGAATCAGCAGTTATCTCCCCTTCTCTCTGATGCTCTAATTCTTGTCCTTATCCTGACTCTCTCCTTCGTCTCTCCATCAGTTGGTGCCTCTGGGACTTGGAGGAAAGGAATGAGGAATAGCGGGAGAGTAAAAGAGGGGGGGGGGGTATGATAATTTCAACACAGCCGTTTCTTCAAAAGCCTCTTGGTCTCCCCTGGACCGAAAATAGAATGTTTGTCTCTAGAATCCAGATCTCAGTGCAATTTCCAGGAAATGTGAGCTGCTGCCAAAAGCTTGGGGGAAGAGTTATCCAATTGTGATCTTTCTTTAAGGGGAATGCAAGCAGAAGAAAATGAGCCAACGAGAGGGAGCCGTGGAGTAGACGGGTATTAGAGCTTGCTGGTGTCTGATAGAGCTGGCGACGTGTTCATGTTTTCAGCGTAAACCCATTCTTCTCCGGAAACATATAGAACACGAGGCTTTACGCTGGTATGGGTCCCATCATTATGGTGGCAGGTGGGTATCTGGAAAAAACACACAAAAAAAAAAAAACAGCCATAAATCACAAGGATGCAAACATCCTTCAGTGCATTTCACCCTGACTGTACAAAATTGAGACTGTCTATACAAAACACTGACACATGCTAGGACAAGTTAATCAAATTAGCAATTATTCTGCCTTGGAGGCTTTTTTACAAAATATTTCATTTCCCTTTTTTTTTCTTGTATAATTTGAGTTTGCTTGCAGTTTTATACACCATGAACTGAATATAAAAATCCCCTCGCTTTTTTCAGTTGAAAGCTGACAGTTAAAAAAATAAAAGTTTGTCTGGATAAACAAGCTTTTTGAGTTTTGCATGGTGCCATGCTTCCCAGAGGTGCCTGCACAATATGAATGCCTTATTTCATCTGCTCGGTCTTGGTAACATCAATAGATATCTCAAGCCATGTATCAAACCTTAAGCTAATGGTTTCGTATGCAGTGAAGAAAAGTGTTATACAAATGCACTTTTCGGCAAATCAGTAATTCCCAGGTTGGAGTGGATGCCACGGTTACATCACTGCAGTTGTACGCACATTGCGGTTGTGGAAAAACAGCAGAAACGATTGGAGTTAAACAGGTGAGATCTTCAGAATAAATAAAAAATGTTGAGTCGTTGAACATTACAATAGGAATGCAAAAAACAAAGATGATGTCATCGAATACCGTCATCTGTCAGAGACACCCTCTGAAGCTAAACACAGACATTTACGGCTGAAAGCCATTAAACAGACAAACGGGACTGAAAGCATCTCCACTGGTCATCAGACACAAAGGTAAGGCATCAATGGATCCAGAAAGTCTAGACTTTGTTCCCTCATTATTAACTTATTCACCTGTATTGTCGATCCATATTCCTACAGACGGGTGACAAATTAAAGAAAAACCAATATGAAGTGTCTTATTAAGGCGTTGGACCACCACATACTGCCTCAACAGCTTCAATGTGCCTTGATTCATCAAGTCTGTGAACTCTCCTGGAGGGATGAAGCATCGTTCTTCCAAAGGACATTACCTCATTTAGTGTTTTGATGATGTTGGTGGAGTCGCTGTCTAACATATCAGTCAAATATCTCCCATAGGTGTTCAACTGGGTTGAGATCTGGTGACTGTAAAGGTCACAGTATATGATTTGCATCATTTTCATACCCATCAAACCATACAGTGACCCCCTCGTGCCCTATGGAAGGGGGTGTTGTCATCCTGTTCCCCCACTGATTTATCCTTCCACTGTGGCACACACACACACACACACACTTTGGGCATGCATATGCAAACACACATTATTAAATTAAATGCATTTCAGAGTGGAGTACTGCTTCATCTATGTAGCTATCTGAATAGCTGGTCTTGACCCTGGGGCTCGACCTAATCCCTAGCCATTATTTCTTGAGTGAGTTATATTTTCCATCGCAGACAGTCTACAATTAAAGCTACGCTCACCACTACTCATGCTCCCTTGTGCTGTTCTGCACGGCTTCAAAGTGACAACAGCAATGATACTAGCATACATGCAGAGGAGGGGAGGGAGGGTGGGAGAAATACAGATAGAGAGAGAAAGAGCGAGGGAAAGGCTGCATAATCATGATCTCAGAGGGGCGAGGCTTAATGTCAATGGAGAAAGATGAGGGAGGACAGAAGGAGCTGTGAGAAACAGAAGAGGGGGGGAAAACAACCACCATCAGGGCTGTTTTTTTCTCTGAGTGATGTCCGTGTTTGCGAGGAAGAGAAAGTTATGTTGTCTTCAAATGGAACTCGCAAGCTTGTATTTTCAACATTGGAAGCACAGTGCACATCAGGCTTGGTATTCAAGTGTTTTAGATAGGGAGAAAATGAATTTGCTTAGGTAGCTGAGAGCAAAAATGGGTGTTGCATCTTTCGAAAAAATATACACAAGAGTTAATTAATCTAATGTTTTTTTCAAGACAATAGCACAACTCACAACTCTTCAATACTACAAATATGAACATAGCTGTGATGGCTTCATAGTAAATGATATTTTAAGTGATTTCACAGTTCTAACAATAGGGTGAAATTGCTGTTTGTTTGCTGCTTGATCCAATCATGGCAAACACAAGCTAAACAAAATCAAATATGTAACATATACTATACATTTTTTGGTATTTTTTATTTTATTTTATTTTATTTGGTGAAGCAAGATAAAGACAGAGAAAGTGATAGCATAACAAGACATGACATAACATACCTAACATAAGTCATTGCTATTGATATTGATATATGAGTTACATATAATTAGATTTATTGCGATTTATTGAGAGGAAGAAAAAAATCTATAGAAAAATAAATAAATAAATAAGGCGTTCAGAATTTTTTTTTTTTTTTTTTTTTTTTTAGTCTTTGTGGGTTGGCTTAGATGATCAATAACACAATTTTTTTATCCCATAGTGTCAAAAACCAGTTAATATTGCCCCCTGTGGATATCAGCATACTTGTGATCATGAGCACAAAAAAAAAAATTAATTAAAAAAAAAAAAAAAACACAGTTGGAGTTAGGCTTATCTTGTATGTATTGCAATTTTCCTTACATCTAGCTTCTTAAATTTCAGCTGGAGATGTTGTAGTCTGCTGTCTGATTTAAGGTTTTTCAGCCTCTGACAGCGAAAGGGGGGGCTTGGAGCCCTGCATGTGGCCCGTCATGATTCCCGCTCTACACATCTAGGCCTAAGAACACAAGTCTTACTGTATGTCAGACTTGTGAAACACTGTTAGAAAAGCGTCTTCTAAAACACAGCAGGCACAACATGCCTCTTGGAGTGATGGAAGTGGGCTGGTTTATTTTTGGTCTGTGAGTAACAGAGCCCAATCTGCATGTTTGCGCATGCTAGCATAGACACATATGTACTGTCTCTAAACTAACAGGTGTGATTCACAGGATTCATCAACAGCAGTTGTGAGAGGAAACACACTTTAGGTCCTGTTGACAGGCAAGACGCATGTTCAGATCTGGATAGGTACATTATACCTAGAATAAGTGTATTCCTGATCATACTGAAGCAAGCAAACCACCACTTAAGTGCAGACATAAACTACATCATGAACCTCCCAGCCCCAAACACACACACACACACACAGATCATGACATTGCTTTAATTGCCATTATGAAAGTCAACAGAAACATGATAAATCCCCTCAACACTGGGACCAAAAGAAATGCATTTTGTGAGCAATTTGAGAGCTTACACTTGTTTAATCAACCATCCCTTTAACCACATCTGTGTCCCTTATGGGTAAATAGATTTGGAATATTCCTTGGCCAAATTAAATATTCATCAAGTTATTTCTGTCTGGCTGGGGACTCTCTACCCCTACACACAGAGGCAGTGTTTCCTGGTCTTTCCACTGTGTTGTGTGTTATCAAGGTTTACTATGTTGTTGAGTTTCAGTGTTATCGTCCGTGCATTGTGTTGCTAGTTATCATGGGGTATTGGTGGACTTGGCTGATGGCGCTATTAAATCCCAAGGACACTGACGAAACATAACAAGCCTCAAGAGATAACTAGAGCTCCAGGGGTTGTGCTGAATGTGTAAGTGTGTGTGTGTGGCTGTGATTGATTCTAGTTGCGCATGCAGCTGCCTGCATTCAGCAAAGCAAATGTCCTTGTGTGACAGTGCAGCGTTCATCTGGATTGTGTACTGTATACTAAGTGCATCCGTGTGTATGTGTCTATATTTATGCCCGCATTTGGGATTAGGAGTTTTGTCACAGTTGTACTCCACAATGTCTCTTCTGCAGCATTTGGCTGCAGCATTGTTTTACAAATGGTTTGTGTGATCAAACTTCGGTCCACTTTCAATCCAAAATAACATGTTTGCCCCCACCCCCCCACCCCCACCCCTCCAACTGCTAGCGTGACATCCATCTGCCTCAATTCCTTCCTGAAGAAAAAGGACGGCTCTGTTGTTCACAGTGTTTGGCTAAGCTGCAGCAGAGCAGGGCAACCAGACTGAAAAAAAAAATAAAAATCTGTACCCAGTCTCATACACCCTAACCCGGCCTCTTATCCAAGCAAGGCTCTGCAGCCCTCAGGATAACTGCATTGTCATGTGAGCTGTGAGGCATTTTGGCACGAGATCTTGACAGAAACTTTGCTCCAACTCTTTAAGAGTCTTTGGCTTTGCCTGTGCCACAGTAGAAACTGTCCCGTTTCTTATTTTCTATCCCATCACTTCTGACAAACACTTTCAATCCTATGACAAAAACAAAATACTAACAAGTTGCATTTTATAAAGTCTGTGGCACAAAACTGTCTGACTGATTTGTCTCCACCAACTGGAGGCACTCGGTGACTGCCGTTATGTTACAGGATTCATTTGAGCCAGGTGACGTGATTTTCCTGCCTTCAGCAGCTTGGCTACACCAGCATTAGCACAGAGACATCAAGACCATAATGAAAAAAGCTTGACATCGAGCTAACTTATGCATTTGCCAAAATACATGCAGAAACCAAATATGTCAGACCAAGAGAAGGGTGTGGTGTCTGTATTTTCACCTAAGGTCTGCTTCTCTAAGGAACAGTCAACCGCTATGATCTTGGTCTACATCCTGGAGCAAATGCAAACATACAGTATTTCAAATTGGGCATGGAGAGCTTGTGCTTGTGTGTGGTTGAAGGAGTTTTTGTTCTGTGCTTTGTTTTTTTTGTTTGTTTTTTTTTTTTCTTGTGGAAGAATGAGTTTCACTGTGTTTGCACACGCTTGCTTTATGCCTTGCCATAAATGTGTTTGTTTCTGTGTTTAATCCACCTCTTGCAGAGCTCCGCCTTGGCCCCAGGTCTCCAGATTCCCCACAGACCAGACTACACCTGTTGTGTGAAGCTGTGCCAGGCTTTCATCTTCCTCCTTCCGCAAACACTCAGCTCACAGACAGTCAGGTGAAGTCTGGCTTGAATACTTTTACTGCCCACCAGTGCTACACAGAGTTCAGCGTTGTGCTTCTTTTTTTTTCTTTCCTCCGAAGGGGCGACACCTTATTTAGAATTGTAAATATGACACTGAAACACTTTTCAAGTGCAATAAAAACAACTTGAAGAGTATGAAATATTTATACAGTACAATAATCCAGGCAAAGGATAATAGAGGTTTAGCTCACACAAATATTTACACATGCAAATAGTTTTCCTATGCACAAATACAACTATGTATATGCATCATATGCACAGTTTCCACATGCAAACAAGCAGACACACACACAAACACACACACACACACACACAGACCATATCCTAGTCAGACAGGAGCTATTAATCCTGGCCAGTGAGAAGCTCAGCAGCGTACCATCCGTCAGCGCGAGGCTGCTGCTGCTGCTGCTGCTGTGCTCTAATTAACCAGAGAGGCACGCTGAGCCACTTTTAATATTCCTGGTCAAGATGGAGAAGAAGAATTTGAAAAAAAAGAAGAAAAAAAAAACAACAAAAAAGAAGTGGTGGGAGAGGGAGCAGCAAAGAGAAGCATGGGAAGAGAGAGCTGTTGCCAAGACGTTTCCATCAAGGATCAAGTGAGTGGGCCAGAGAGATAAGAGAGACGGGAGCTTTGGATGTCAGACGTTTTCATGAAATAAAAGCTTTGTGTGTTTCAGCTGTAACTCTGAGCAAAAACACAAGACACACAAGCCTGAGAGAGCTTCTGTGGTCTGACCTCAGCTAGCTAATTAGCAAAAGTACACTTTTACCATTTAAAATGAAATGTGAAGACCAATTACTGATGGGTAATTTGATATGAAGAGCAAAGGAGAAGGTCTTCCCTAATGAATCAAAAATGTTGTTCACTGTTTCTACCATACTTCCGTGCTGACGTGGTGCTTGTGCTTGATTTTTTCCTCCTAAAAACATCAAATCTCTTCCTATCTGACATCACTGAAATGCAGCCCCAGAACGAAGAGACAGGCTAACGACTCAGGGATTGAAAGAAGGAATTACAAAGGCACGATATTGTAAAAATGAACAAACCCTCGTTTCAAAGAACAACATTGAGGAGACAGAGCACCTCAGAGCCGGGTGTTAAAAAAAAAAAAAAATTGAGCTAATAAGTGTTGCAAAAAAGCTGGGCTCCATGACGCAGCCCTCCAGTCATACGCGGACCACGTGAGCCAGCACAGAGGTGAGCGGGGGCCTTTATTCTACATCAAACCTCCGCCTTTGATCAGCCTCGTCGGCTGTAAGCCGCTGGTGACTAGCTCTGGCTGTTAGTGCTAACTGCACTTAGCTCTGATGAGGAGATGCTAATGAAACAGATCAAGGGCTTTAGCCTTGCTGTTAGGTCTGTAACAGCCAGATTAATAATGACTTTAGCGGGACTCCTCGCTGCTCCTTTTGCCGTGACACCTTGACAGTGTGAATCATGGGGGAGTAAAAGAATTTGCTCTGCAAGCTGAAATGTTGTGAGGGTGCAGCAGTCATACAGGCTGAGTTGGGAAATAGTATAAAAAGCATGCGGTGAAACATAACCACACTTAACCACATATTGTATATTCTGCAGCTTGCTTTAGACCAGTGGTCCCAGACTTTTTTTTTTTTTTTACAGACAAGATCCCTGACCTCAGCCTTGGCGAGAGGAAAAACCAAACCCAAGCTCTGAGAGAAAAAGACAGCCCAGACTGTTCTTCCAATTTGAGGCTTTTTATTTGGGCTAATTGTATTTGAATTACATGAGATGCTTGGGACCAGCTTTCAAATTGATACAATAAGGCATCAATGGGAAAAAATCCCATTATCACCTTTCAGCATATTGTAATTCTAGTGGTCTGAGAGCAAACTAGACATGTGCACCTCCTCTTGGATCTGCTTTCAGGCTTTAGGAAATCTGAGATGGGGGTCTTTGGCCAATCACAGGCAAGAGAGGCAAGAGAGAGAGAGAGCGTTCCTATTGGCTGCAGTTGTGCATGTCTCTTCAGATGGACATGCATCAACCATACACTATATATCAGAATGGATGTAGACTCCGGGTCCGAAAAGTGAAGCCAATGCGGAAGTGCCTCAAACCTGCGTTCTATCTAATGGGGGGCAACTCCACTGGTTACACAAAGAAGTCTAGCTAACTGGCTGCTTTTTGGCTTCCTATGATGCAAAATGGGGCTTCACTAGCTGCTTATCTTGAGCAGCAGGTCGTTTCACCTACAACATTAGCTCGTCAACTCTCCTAGCAGGGGTTGCGCTCTCTGGTGAGCAGCCAACTTTGAATTTCTTTTGGTTTGGTGGCTTTGGTGATGCTCCAGATTTCCCCTCTTTTGATGGAGCTTCTGTTTGGTGGCACAGCATACATCCACACTTGTCTTTCACCCAGTTGAAAAGAGAAGAACTCTTCACATTCTGGATGGAAATTGTATGATTTCACCTTCTTTTTGTGCAGCCTCCGCCATGCTTGCCAACGAGTAGTTTGCAAGCTATCACCAGCACCAGTTAACACACCGGCACTGCTCTCTTGTCTCACCAGTCACTGGAATGCAGCACCTATTATGAGGAATAAAATATTTGTGGTTATTTTTTTATTATTTTCATGAGCTACAGGGAAAGTCTCGAACATCTATCAGTCAATAGAGGCGTTGGTGACCATTGTTTAGACTCTACTTTGCTCTGGATAAACAGGTCACCCACATTTCTCCTTTATCAATCAATAGCCACTGGCTGGCGGTAATAAAGGCTTTAAGACTGCGTGGGTGAGGTTGTTTTCAACTAGTCTGGCAAGTCAGTGATCAATTACAGACACAAGACACAATGGACTTGCCTGACAAACACATAAATGGACAAATAAAGGCACAGAGAGCCACACGTGCTGCATCATGGTAGGGAGGTGACAGCAGAGACTAGAGGAAACAGGGCTCTCAGTGTTAGCAAATCACTCAAAGACATTATTACATCCCTGATCCAGCCAACAAAATGGCCGACAGAGGGAGCGAGCCGAGGGGAAGACAGACTGAGCATGAGGGATAGAATTGAAGAGGGGGAAAAAAAAAAGACAGAAAGAAGACATCAGTGACAGGCTGCCATGCGACTTGAGACAGAATCACAGTGACGTGTGGCAACACATGCACTCGCGCACACACACACACGTCATCCTCCGCATAACTCCGCCATTAGATCTGCGTGCCATCAGCTGCCCTCCTCGTACTGCGGTGAAATGCGCCAATGATGTGAGACAGAGGGGAAAGAAAGACTGACAGAGTTTTTGCACACTGTAACATCAGTGTATGGCCGCCTGCTCATCCGAGCTTTAAATACCTCTTTCGCTTGTCCTTCTATGCTCCTTTTTTTTTCCTCCCTGATTGACACTAACCTCCTCATAATGCCTCTCATTTCCCGCCGCGCCCCTCCCTCCTCACACTCCCTCTCTCTTTAACTCCCTCCCTGGGTTTATCCAGCCATCCATCACCATCCCACTTTGGTTCCACCTTCTTCCAACCTTTCAGCAGCGTAAGCACTGGCACACTGCTGGTGTGACCGGTGGTGAAAGTGTAATTCGAAGTGAATCTGACTTAAGTGCACGCTAGAGCAGAATGAATGGGCGGTCTGTTTGTGGCCTGGGTTATGCTCTGTTGTGTCACAGTTGTGTGTGTGTGGGGTGGGATGGGGGATGGGGGGGGGGTTCTCAGGTGAATATCAGCGTGTGCCATTGGAGTATAGCAGGGGAAATATTGCCATATTTGCTGTCGTTGCCAATACCATGCATGTATGTGGTTGTCTTGGTGCCTGGAGATGTTTTGGTAGGAAGCACAAGGCTCACTGGCCAGGCCTCAAGACTCTCCCGTTCCAATTAACCAGCCCAGAAGCCTGCAGCTCTGCTGGCCTTATCTGAGAGAAAAAAAAAAAAAAAGAGAAGGAGACAGACCGAGAGAGGAGAGGAGGAAGTGACAGAGTGAGACAGGACACAGGAAAGACAGAGAGGTTGGAAGGCAACAGAAAAAAAGAAAGTGAGGCTTGAAGAAGCAGAGGCAGGATGAAGGGAAAACTCGCTCCACAGTCTCACAGTCTCCACAGATGCATGCGTGCTCACTATCCTCCAACTTCTACCCCCACAAACACATAATGGCACACTCCTCCCTTCGCTCTTTTCCTTCATCTCCACCCCATCAGACAAGGGAGAACCATCTTGGTAGAAGACAAAAACCTGCCGGCGCCTCAGTGCGGTGAGCGAGGAGCTGATAGTGTGCAGTTGACAAAGGTATTGTGTCTATTTTAGGAGGAAAACATTGCACTGTCAATATAGACACAGGGCCTTCTCTAAAGCCATTGTCAACTGGTGGGTGGGGGGGGTAATCTTAGGTAATCTAAGGATGAATTTTATCGCACTGCAAAGAGTGAGAACTGATTCTTTAAAGAGAAAGATAGCTAATCTTAACATGCTCATTGCTCATTTCTATGTTCAATTCAATGTATAAAGCTTTATTTTGAATGGATTATCTGTGCTGAGTAGCTTAAAATAAAGAGATAATCTTTGTTGACAAGCCAGTGAGTAACAAAAATGCATAGATACAGCTACAGGAACTGTCTCCTCGATGCTTACAAAATTTTAGGGTCTAAGTGCCAATTATCAACTTAATGCCTTTGCATACAAGAGACTAAAATTGTGTTTGCATTTCAAAGGCAGCCATTATGCTACAACCACTGATTGCTTTGAAAAAAAACTGCATCAACAAAAAGAGGGACCATTAGCAGCTGTATATGGCGGCAGCCATTCAATATTTCCTGCATGTTAACTGCAGCACTGTCAGGTGTAATTAGAAGCCATTTGTGGTACCTGAGTGGACAATAAGAAGCAGCATTTCAGCAGCAGTCAACCAGCCTATAACATGGCAGCAAAGACCTTAAAGAAACAAGCACATCAGCAATTAGAATGGATGTTGGTGAGGTGGGAGATTAAAAATTGACCACAGCACGTAATTTTACTGAATGTTTTGAAATCAACAATGCCACTTGTTTAAATGCCTGGCTGTATCTTATGGCTGTGCAAACGGCTACACAAGTAGTTCCCAACCTTCCACATCCAAGCCCAGAAAAATTAGGAGGCCCTTTTTATTTTATTATTTGAAAGTCTGTTTGACAGAGGTGAGATCGCTTAGCTGTCTCCTGCCTCTCTTTCCTTTTAACTCTTCCTGTTCCTAACCAGCTATGGGTTTTTTCCATTGTTACCATGTGGTCTGGCAACAACATAAAAGTATCCATCATTGGCTTATCACAATGATAGGCCTTAATATGAGAAAAAAAGGGAAAAAAAAACAACGAAAGGAGATTTTAAACATTTTTTATGTGTTTAAAGATAATTTATTTTGAAATCATTAAAAAAAAAACAAACATTTACATTATTTATCAGCCCACTTGCAATCCCTTCGCGGCCCACCACTGGGTCATGGCCCACAGGTTGGGAACCACTGAGCTACCCAAAACTTTGTGTTCACACAAGTTTCTGCTTGTGTGTGATCTTTTGTAAAACACCACCGTGTCACATGACATTCTCCTTAAGCTCTGGGTAAGTGCTGAATTTATGAATATAATACTGAGTTTATCCATCTATGCGAGGCTTGGGGGGCGGGGACTGCCTCGCCCTCTCACCACGAATGAATTATGGAAGAATCGGACGGGAAAAATAAGAGGGACAGCAGGCAGAAAGAAAAGGAGGTGAGATAGAGCGGGAGAGGGAGGGACGCCGAGGCACACGTAGCAATTCAGAGCGAATTGGCTGCGGTAAATGACAGTCGATTACCATCTTAAATATACTGTCAAAAAGCAATTTGCTTCGCTCATGCCACAGGCCTGATATTTGCACCTTATTAGGGACGCTGCCCCATATTTTAAGAAGCCAACCTCCCAGCCTCCCTAAGCATCCATTTACCCATAAGCCACCTGTGCACTTGTCTAACAGAGGAGGTTTTTTGTCTTTTTTTTCCTCTCTGAGAGAAAGGGGAGATAGAAGGCTGAAAGCTGGGAGAGGTAGTAATGTAACCACAATTAAAACACAGAAATTAAACAGGCCTTATGCTTTTGACACTAATCACTGTAATGGAAGTTTGGCTCGATTCCCTTTCACACAGGGAATGCTGATACTTTTCTGCTAAGCAGTGTTAGAATATGAGAGTGTTTAATTCAGGCAAGGAGGTGTCAAGGAGGGAATAATGAAGTTGCAAAGTTTAATCAATTTTGTTGGTTAAGATTCTATCGGCTGTCTGCAGCTATCATAAAAATACCATTAGCGACAGATCTTACTTGAAGGAAACCTGCGATTATTACCAATCTCTTTAATGTTTATTGGCTTTTAGACCTCATAGCTCATAAACCCAGTGGGTGGAAGACACATAAACTGTAAAACTTTGAGAGGGTATCACCGCAGCTGAAGATTTGTAAATGGAGCTGGCATTTCAATATCCCATCTACTGCTGACGGAGGGTCGTATTGTAACAAACACTTGAGAGGAATCAAAAGAAACAGAAGCGCGCGGGAGACCTGGGGACCGGCTGAAGCAATAAACCGAGGTCTGGATATTCCACTCAACCTTAGCTTAGCGATTTCCATTGACGTTAGGGTGCTGATATGATTACTGAGAGTCAAGGCCCACTGATATTTGCAGCAGGTGAGCAATGTGTTTAATTTCACAGGCCTTGTAGACTCACTGAGCTCATTATTGGCCTCTCAATTCACTCAGTGCACTTCCTATGGTGGCATATTGATTTTGGCAATATGGTTGAAAGCAGTGTCTTACAAAAGACCTCTCACCCGGCTCCTCTTGCATGTCGTCCCTCAGTGTCAAGTCTGTCTCTCTCTCCAGTTCTCTTTCCTCTTTTGAGGAGGAAAGCAGGAAGTAACTAAGAATAACTGATGAAAAATGGAACCGACGCCGCTCTGAAAACATTGATTCAGGTCTCCTTTAGTTCAGCTCTAAATCTCAGGGAGCGGGAACATGCACAGGCATGCGGTGCCGCTTTGTGACTCAGAACAAAAAAAAAAAAAGTGGCAAGAATTTGGTTTGAAAAGATATGAGGTGACACACAGCTTTGTATGTGCACGTACACTTCTAGATACACACACACATACGTGCACGCACACACTCGCACACGGGGAGCTGTGAAAAAGGGAACGGAATATGTGCGTATTTGCAATCCTCCGGGCAGAAGTAGGTTAGGCAGAAGAGAGAGGAGAGGAGACACAGGCTGGGTTGGGGGTTGGGGGTGTGGGGTGTTGGGGGGGGGTGCTGCACTTGAGAATAAAGGATCAGATTATGTAAGCACTGCTAATGCTCACCCTCTGAAATAATAAATAAAATAAAATGCAGGAGGAATTTTTTTTGAGCATTCAACCTGAACTTGCAAGACAAACTGCATCCTCCCCCCAGCTGCCTCGGTGGGGATATTACAGACAGGATAAATTATGACCCCTGGAATAAAATAATATTACACCGGCTGCCTCTGAGGCCAAATGAAACCACTCAGTGCCTCAGGATTTACTGCCAAAACCAAGTGGAAAAACCTAAAAGACAGTGGTTCAGCTGATCAATACGAAACGCACTGACTATGACCTTGTAAAATCCGTCTGCAGAGCAGGAGGTGTGGCTGTTGTCTCAGGTGTGTTTGTTTACTGAGATGTATGTATGATGCTGATGATCGCGTTATCTGGAGATGAAGTCAATGCGCTCACCTATTGATTTGGCATCATAACAGGCGCTGGGGCTTCTTTTGTGCAGCGCGCTGGTAACGGACAGCTGTGAGTGCTGCATGCTCGACTGCATGTGTGTTTTACATGGACTATAGCTTTTCCTCCTCGCACTATAACAATACCTAATCTTCATCTAAGAGTGCATCGACTACTTGCTGATGCAGAGAGATACCTTTAACCTCTGAGTCCATGCAGCACACACACACACCCACACACACACACACACACACACACTTGGTCCCCCAATAACACAGATGAAACCAAGATAATGCCTCTGAAAAGCTGCATGTTTACGTCGATTTACTCCTTACCCTTCCTTAAGTATTAATTTATTAGTAAATATAGACTGTAATAATTAAAAAAACAATGTTTGCTCTGATGTAATAGAGACCTTCAATGCCACTCCATTCATAATGGTGCTTATATAATTATATATTATATAAGAAAATCATATTGCGATTACATCTGGCAGATATGATGCTTATGGTGCTAACAATGCACAAAAATGTTGTGCTGCTTCTTCAGGGCACATCGGAGGATACAGTGAGTCACTATCTGAAAGTGGTAAGATGGGCCGGGGCTAGCTGGTTAGCCTGCTTTAACTTCAGTTGAAGAAAAGACATCATAGAGATGCTTTACACCACTGGAGAATAAAGGAATGAAGTTTGATACTGAACTTGCAACTTTTCCTCAAGACTGGTAAGTAAACAGCTGTAAATTCTAACTTTAGCTATGTCGCAAAAACGTACAAATAGCTCTTTTAAATGAATAATTTCAACAGCCATAATCTGGCATGTGTATTTTTACAATGTTAATATGTTTGTGCTTCTAATGGATTGTATTGTGCATTTTAAGGTGTGTATCTGTACTGTGTCTGTATTTAGTCTATGCATTTGCATGCTTGTTTGTCGTGTGTGTGTGTGTGTGTGTGTGTGTGTGTGTGAGCATGTGTTTGCATGAGTGCAGCTATGAGATAAGATGAAACTTTTATGACTCCCATGGGAAATAGGGTCACTTTAACTGAAAATATATTAATAAATACTGTGCAGAAAAAATGGAACATAAATAATGATGCAGGGAATAACATATGCAACCAACAATTTCATCCAACAAACTGTGTGTGCATGTTTACCTTCAATAAATGGGTAACACAAACCTGCAGTAGGAAGCATATGAGCTTTGGATAAATCTCTGCCCTTCAGCAGGGTTTACAAACTGCATCATTTCCATTAAAAACATAACCAGGCTACAAATAAAGGCAGCCAGTGAAACAATGTTACAACTTACAAAGGATCACACAAATAAAGGCTTATAAATCTTTCTAAGCACATTTGCACCAGTTCTCACAGGTCAATAATTATAACAAACTGTGAAAATAACTTCCCTCTCAGTGATGCACTATATTTACACCACAGAACCACCTGTGAAAGTTAAAGCCAGACACAACCGGGGTAATCACCTCTGCCATATGGCTGAGTGAACTCCAGCCAGTACGCTCTGTGCCCATCCACCAGCACTAAACTGGCTACAGCAGCAGAAGCAGAAATATTCCAAGATGGTGCTTCACACTCCACACCAGTGGTTTTCAAAGTGGGGTCCTTAAGGGGAATTTATTCATCATATCATTATCACTATACTTCCATCCATAAGTAACGCAATGTAACACGTTCTGTGATTAAACATCTAAAAACAGCATCCCAGGAACAAAACCCTGGGACAGTATCTCATCCATGGCCTAATGCGTGTCAGTTTAGGGGTCCTTGATGTGAACAAGTTTGAGAACCACTGCTCTAAGCATATAAACGGCAGCCCAGCTCTCCTACAGAGAATCTACGGTAGCAATACTGTGAATATCAAATAAGCTGGGTGCTAGTGGAAAGAAGTTATATTCAAAGTTAGTTATGTATACAGTAGGTTACCCTCTGTGCAGCAAATACCGGTGAACTAAATTCCACTATTTTTGCTGATTTAAAAAATATAAAACAGACTTTCTGTCTCTGGCCTTTTCTTTATCTCCCCTCTAACCTCTCCTTCTCGCCCTCGTCTGGGGACTTTAACCTGCAGCACTGTCTGTGCAGCCAGACTGTTGTTGTTCTAGGTTTTTTTTTTTTTCTGCTAAGTCAAACGGTGAGTCAAAATGCCATGTTTGCATTTTTCCCCTGTAATCCTTACATAAAGTGCCACTGTCAAAGAGAGTTTAGGGAGGTATTTGGCGGATATGTGACATGTTGGCCCGGAGGCGATGCCAATGGATTTTTGTCAAGTTGCTTTACGTCAGGAAAACATTAAAAAAAAAAAAAAGGATTAAAACCTGAAAACTGGACTGCAGCTGTCGCACTTCGGGTGTGCAACGGCTGAAGATTGCATGTCAAGTGACATGCAATCATGTCAAGTGACATGCAATCTGGTTGTGACGTATACGATTAATCAGCAACCTGAGTTCGAGGCAGACTTCAGCGCACTTTCTGCTGCGGCACAGCGCCCTCAGTCTACTCCTCTTCCCCTTGGAATATGAAAGCATTCCATCATATATCATTCATCACGCTCCACCTGCTATTTTCATATATTTCTTATACCATCTCCCTAAATAAACCCCCGCCCCCTGTGTTCTGTCATGTTGCTGTCAGCCCTCCTACTGTGTTTACCTTCTTAAGCACCCGCTAACCAATGCTAAGACCCAACAACAATAGCGAGAAGAAAAAGTGAGGAGCCAACTGGGGCATCAGTGAACAGAAACAAGCTCTCCCTTTCATCCTCGACCATTACCTAGAGAATAGAGTAGGAAATGTGGAAGGGGAGGGGAAGGGGGGGGGGGGGGGAGCAGATGAAGAGGAAGCAAGTGAGACTTAAGCACTTGGTAAGAGGCTAAGCGTGGCGAGGGGACACAAAAAGGCCCTCAGCTTCATAGGCAGGATTCGCTGAGCGCAGATCTTTGTTGATGGCTTTCCAGACAGCGGGGAGGCCATGTGTGAAGAATAAGGCGAGGGCAGGAGGACTGGAAACAGAGAGTTGCACGCTGAAAGCAGCAACAACAGCAACAATAACCCAAGTTGAAGGATAAGCACAGATGGCAGCGACAGTGTTGGGAAAGAAGAGAGGGAAGTTCTCTGGAGAGGGTGCAAGTACAAGTGTATGGGGAGCTACCGGTGCCAGATTAGAGCATTAGTGCAAATTGGGCCATGGACATGGCAACGGGGATTGTCCATTGGATGAAAATGAGAATGTGTATGTCTGACCAAGTGTTTATCTCCAAGCATTCATACTACACAAAGTGGGATGCTGCAACTGTATATGTGTGTGTGTGTAGCATATTATGCAACCAGGTGCAGGGACTTGGAGGTGCGCCTGGAAGCGTTTGCATGCATTCAGAAAACATGCTCGCGCACTGAGGTGCACAATGCAGAGCATTGTGGCGAGGAATGCGGGAGATAATAGAGAGAGCCTGAGCTGTGTTGGGAGCAGGAAGGTAAGAGGAACCGAGCGGGGAGAGAACATCCAATTCAATTTCGAAACGGTGCCGGCTCAGAGTACAAACACAAAGGCTTCATTACAGGCAGATCCCTGTTGAAGGCTGAAGTTAATTCACCGTCGTCAAGCAAAGAGGGGAAAAGGGGAAGGCGGGGGACGGAGGGGCAGACAAGTAGATCAGTGAGGAATAGGGGTGAGGTGACATCAGGAAGGGAAAACGGAGGAGGGGGGGGAGTCAAGGAAAACCCAGTCACAGTTAGCCTGCTCTGAAGAGGAGAGAGAGAAAGTTCAATACCGGCGGCGCCACTGAGAGCATACTAATGCCCTCGTAGAATGGAGCACGGGCCAACAGAGTAATGACTTCTATTATGGCGTCCACACACATGTGAAAGCCATGAAAATGAACTGGAAATAAACAAACAGACGCATGTTATTGCACTCATAAATCTGGTTACACATTAAGAGATCAACATTATAAGTAAATGAGAGGCTGTGAGGCTGGTGCATGGGCGGAGCTAAAAATAGGCCCGTTGATAAACACAGAATGAGATTGTGAGATATGGCCCTCCACATCTCCCGCCATCTATTCGTGTAAACACTGCATATTTTGTGTTTGTGCGAGTGCACATGAGGACATACAGGGTGGGTGGACAATACAGTGGGAAGACCCTGTTGTTTGATCCATTACCTTTGTATGAAGCGTGTTGCTTGTTGTTGATTCAACCAAGTGTCAACCCACTGTGACGTCCCCCATTGGTTTGTGAACTGCCGTTTTGAAGCCTTGAGATTGTAATTTGGCTGTCGATATCTTGGTTTTTTGAAACCAGAAGAAACCATCTTTGGACAAGAAGGTGGAGCTGGGGAGGAGTGAGGGGTGGAGCTGATCTGCTTGATACTCTATCCTGATTGTCAGGCAGGTCGATGTGTGTGGTACAGTCTGTCACACAGTAGCCACAACCTAATGTGTATCCGGCTTTATTGTCTATTTTCCTCTAAATGGGACCATAATTTTAAAAAATGAGCATCATGTTGTGTTGAAGAAGACTTGAAACTCATTAGGAAAACATTTACTGAGGGAATAAATCAAATGAGAAATAGGGTCATTTTCCCATAGACTTCAATACAATCGGATTCCTTTTTACAACAAGTGGAGTCGCCCCTGATGGTCATTAGATAGAATGCAGCTTTAAGGCAAATCAGCATTGACTTCACTTTCCAGACCTGGAATCTACCTTATATGCAGTCTATAATAGTAACTTGTGCGGCTATTGTTTGAGGTGAGTTTTTTTTCTATAATCTTTGCATTTTTTTTTCTAACTGTATTATTTTATATTTTCTAATATAAAAGGTGGGGGTGCTGTCTTTTGCTGCAGACATTGCTTATTTCTAAGGGCTCAAAAAAGGTGTGAACCTCTGATCTACGATAGGTTTCAATCGTGTTCATCAAAGTCAAAGTGAACTTTATTGTTATTCCCACCATACAACACAAGTGCGCAGCAGAACAGAACTGTGTTTTTCCTGGCTCAACGTGCAGTCATCTAAAAAAAATAAATATAAATATACAAACATAAATAAACATAATGGACATAATAGACAACTGTCAATGACTGGTGTTTCTAATATTTATTCTGGCCTTGGTGATATAATTGGGATGGACAACATATTAAAAATCCACTTAATATGATTCAACTGTAGCTGCCAAAATGACCGGGTTTTTGTGTGTGTGTGTGTGTGTGTGTGTGTGTGTGTGTGTGTGTGTGTTTTTCTGTGTCACATCAGCAAATCGGATACATTTAGTTTCTGTAAGGGATTCTCATTTTCTCAATCAACAGCGCTAAATATCTGCCAAGTGTCTTATTGATGAATCCATTGATCTAGTCACACAAGAGACTGTTTTCAGCTGGCAACCAAAGGACATCAGTAATACTGCTATTAGCTTCATGAATCGACGATGAAGCGTCACCTGCAGTGGAAATAAAAATGTTTGTCTGAGTCTGTGTGAGAGCAAACAAGAGCAGCTTTTTGCTAATGGCTGAAGGTCACTGGACCCGCCCACCACCACCCCTCCCTCCCTCCCTCCCACACACACACACACACACACACACACACACACACACACATATAAGCTGTGAAGCCCTAAAGCACAACCACACTGCAGAGGTGTCCGTGCAGACACACACACACATGCAGCGGGGCACGAGTACCAGGGGCAGGTAGGATACTGAGGTTTGTTGTCCCAGGTAAAATGCCTCTCCACCGGGTGTGAATCAAGCTGCGGCTGGGGTACTGCAGGCCGAGCGAGATAGAGAACGAAAAAGAGAGAGAGAGAGAGGGATGGAGACTAGTGTCAGAGCAGATTAAAGATGCATAGCTTTGCTCTAGCTGGCGTAACAATGAGTGTCCTCATTCGTTTCCTGTCACCTCTGGCAACTCGTGGGACAGAGTGGAGGAGGAGAGGAATGAAGCCAAAAAGAGAGGGGGGGGGGATGGGGGGGGGTGTACGAGCAGTTCACAGCGGGGAGTAACAAAGGAGAGGAGAGGTAGAGGAGAATCGCAGGTGTGTGATTCACAGTTGGGCGTGAAGAGGGTTAGGAAGGAATAACATGAAACTTTGAGGGGGACGTCAAAGTTCAGCTTGGTTGGATGAGAAACAGTGACCTCTATAGCTCACCTGATCTCTCTCTCTCTCACTCACACACACACACACACACACACACACACACACACACACACACACACACAGTTTCTATGAGAACAGTGGCATCCAGAGCGCGTTTAAGTCTGGCGATCAGCCAGCGCGCTCCATTATGAACTATATGAAGTATGGTGGAGCGTATGGCCAGAGCTAAAATGGATCAGTTGAAGCAGAGCCATCAGGACATGACTCTCGGCCCATGAAAAGCATCATTAAGGAGCACGGCCTTTGCAAATCACCGCTTGCGCTCTGACAATGACTCGGCTAAACACTTCTCCCTGCACTCAGGGAGAATATGATTAGCATGGCAGCAGAGCAAACGCTGCCTTCTGCAATAGCTCGTACAGTGTCAGCACAATCTGCACATCAGAGAAAACCAATGCTGAGAGAAGACAAAAAAAAAAAAAAAAAAAAAAAAGGATAACAGGTGACAAGAATCATCTGATCATCTGGATGCCTCTCCACAGCGACCTTGACAAAAAGGAGGATGTCATCTGTGGCGTGATGAAGACGCTCCCCTTCAGTGAGCAAAACAGAGGAAAAATAAAAGGGTTAGAGGGGGAGGGAAGAAGGAAAGGTTACACACGAGTGAATTCAAAACAGCTTTTTAATTGTGTGTGGAGGAGAAGCCGAGGCCACAGCTGTAAATAACCTGTGCGCTGCTGAAACGCTCGCCAGAGAGAGGTGGGTATATGACATATGTATGGTGGTGACCCGGTCAGGCTGTGAGGTGATAATGATGGGTCTAAGGGCAAACGCTCAGACACACACACACACACACACACCCTCTGTCACCCACCCATGAGTACTGCTGGCAATGTGACATTAACTGACAGCTCTACATCAACCCCCCCCTTCCCACCTCTGAACTAACTGATCTGTTTGTTCATCAATTAAGATTAACTGAACCCCTTATCCAATTTCAAGCCTCTATATTTAATAACAAAGTTAATATTTAAAAAAGCATATAAAATAATTATCAATAAATCAGCAACACTTCATAAAATAATAACAGCACAGCCAGGGAAATCTTTTTGAAGATAAACCATGAATAGTGTATAAGGCTTTCTATTTTAAAGCATTTTAGGGAGTTTGGGGAAAAACAGAGAAAGGAAAAAAAAATAAATAAATAAAATGCATGCTACACAGCTGTCAATGAAATAACTTCCATGTTTTAAGTATGTTAAATGATAAAACTGGCAAAAACATGTTTGATTTATTTCCTCAAATTCTATACATGATGAAATATGGAAAAAACACCCTGAATTTGCAGCTCTATCACAGCAACATATGATACCACAAGCTGAGATGTGTAATAATAATAATAATAATAATAATAATAATAATAATAGAGTAATTAATTAATTTGAGACTTTATAGAGACAGTTGTGTGCTTTTCCAAATCGTGTCCAATCAGCTGAATTTCCTACTGATGGACTCTAATCAAGATGATCAAGAGAAATGGGAGGCACCTGAGCTAAAATTCAACTGCAGCAAAGGGTCTGAATATTTATGTCAATGTGATATTTCAGTTTTTTTCCTTTTTAATGCATTTTCTTACATTTCTAAAGTTCTGTTTTCACTTTGTCGTTATGGGGTATTGATTAACGAGAAAAGATTTATTGAAACAACGAAACAAAATGTGAATAAGGTGAAGGGGTCTGAATACCTTCTCAATTCACTGTATCTCCTAAGTGACATTTTTCAGACCTCACTGTCTCAGGTGTTGTATTTATCTGTGCATTTTAATAGTGCACAGGTAAATAGAGTGCAGGCTTTATTATGAGATGAGGTGTTCACCTCAACTGTGAAATTACACATCTGTATCTATTGACTACCACCACCTCTCCTATATATTAAATAAAAAAAGCTACTGCCCACATGTATATGGCAATAGTGCACTGACATTGCCATTCCGAAAATAATCCGTCAGAAATTCCTCGTCACTTTCATCCTGCCAGTCAAACAATGGCACATCAGAGAAATCTGTGGCCAATATGCGAATGAGAGAAGGCATGAAAATGGGAATCTCGCTGGTTCCATTGCCTCTAATGAGCCGAGGTGTCTTGCATAGCCAATCAGGCCTGTCTCCTGTAATGGGCTCCAATGACACCTGTAGGACACCGAGGCATTACAATGAGCCAGTGGCGGTTAAGCTAAAAGGAGCGGACAGCCAGCTCGACATGGATCAATGTCTGTTCTTTTTAGTGGGAAAGGACAAATGTCACGGTCATAGAGGAGCTGGAAATGAAGACCCACATGCAGATTTGCTTTGTATTCATTGGAGTTACTGTAGTTAGAAGCCTTGCATGGAGAAAAAAATGGTCTTAAATTGAGAGAAATAATCTACAGTTATTTTTGTTTTTTCATTCATTATCTTGAATGTCCATACCTATGTGTACCAGTGTATGCAGCTTGAGTGATGTACAGATACTTTGAAAACAGGTTAACTGCCTAAAACACAGACATTTTAGCTTGGATAGACTGGAAATGGTGCCTCTTTGAGTCTACCAAATGAGGTCTAACCCAACAAATGAGACGATTTCTGCCTCCAGGTGCATAACTAACACTTATATCTCCCACTGGAAGGATGCTGTTATTCAAAGGACTCGGCAGCACCCTAAAGCCTTACATTTTAATCATACATTGCCCCATCGGGAATCCAGCCTTAAACACAGGAAACATGGCCCATTGAACCCAATGAGCCATAGGACCGCACACAGTGTTGGAAAAGACATAGTATCTGGAGGTTTTGTTTCCAAACAACAGAACAGTCTTTATATAGAAGCTATGTCTGTGTGGTATTTTTTTTTTCTATCTAGCTTAGTTGAAAGATAACCCTAACTGTATGTGAGAATAGCCTGAAGCATGTGTTTTCTGCAGCTCAGAAATATTACCTGACTCTGTTGTGGGCTATTGGAAGAAAATAATTCACTTTGGAATTAAGACGAGCAAACACTGTGTTAGGATTGTGATGTTGTGTGTCTCAGGTGACCCAAAGTCATACTGGGAAATACAGTCAAATGCTGTAGGGGGGGAAGACTAGAGGTATTCAGAGCCAGAACAGCTCCCTTCCCCCTGCTGTGTAGTAAAGGCTGCCTAAGAAGGCTATGCTGATTTAGGCGAGGTGAGGTGAGGAAGAGTTATGCCTTCCAGAAGTTTGTGTGTACTCCCTCCTACTCAAACCCATTGTTTCTTTTTATTCTTGTTCCGTTCCGGCAAACACAAAGACTCCCCGCTCTCTGTGTGGATGTAGACTTGTTTGTCAACACTGAGCTCTGAGAGAGAGAGAGAGAGAGAGAGAGAGCTCTTAACCTTGGAAGAGAGTGGAAGCGCGGAGACCGACAAAGAAATCGCACACACCAAGAAATCCACCCAAAAAACCCATTCTTTAAGACCTGTATGCAGGAACACACACAAAAAAGCCAGTCTGTCTTCTTGTGCATTTAGGCTCAAACATTTGCAATTTGAAATCACTTCCTAATACTCTCGCTTTGTAATTCATGTTGACTCGTTATGCAAAGCAATGATATAATCTGGAGAGACATAATCTTTGGCATATTATGAAATTATCAGCATGCAATCTGAATTCCATTATTTCCTAAAAATGTCATTAAAACTATTTACAGAAAGCATTACGTCTCTGCACATGAACTCATGCTATGCATGCAATATCAATTTTGCAGTACTTTGCAGAAACTCTGCTGTTGGGTCCGTCTTGATAAGTGATGCACGTTTTAACAAACATTTTTGGAGGATAATATCCCCAGCTGTTTGAATGGTGAGTGTTTGCATTGCTGAGTTATACTAGAGGGACAGTGGTGCCAGAACTAATACAATACCACTGAGACAAGATGATAGCTTCGCTCCAGGAGAAGAGCAGCTTCTTATGCTGGATTTTGGTGGCACCGGATGATACAGATGGCCCTCATTAAAATATATAGATTATCAGCAAGGCTACAGTTTTAGCAGAATAGGGAGATGATTATTCTATTGACTGCTTGACACCATGTCGTTGGCAATTTCTTCAGGTTATACAATATACAACAAAAGTGAGGACCTCCCTGCAGTATCAGTGAAATTTTGAATGATTCAAAACTGTGTCACCTTACAACAATTGTCTTGTGTTAAAGTTGAAGTTAGATCTGCACAATTAATCAAAATATAATAGAAATTTCGATATGGCCAAGTGCAATATCCAAATCACAGGAGCTGTATTTTTTATTATTATTATTATTATTTTTTTGATAAAGTGTGTCACAACATAATTGCACATTGTTAGCACCATAAGTGTTGTGGTGCAACAAAGATGCCCCAGCCTACAAATCATATTCTCCAGACATAAAGGAACGTGCTTGTTTGGTACGAGCCCCAACAAAAATCACATCATTATCATTTTAATTTGTTTTCAGTGAAAATGAAATGCAAAAATAGCTCTGAATATAACCACAAAAATAATCACAATATGATTTTTTTTTGGCATATTGTGCAGCCCCAGTTGAAGTGTAGTGTATTTGATCTTATGTTATAATTAAGAATGAAGAATATAAATGATGGACTACATTGAAAAGTATAACTTCAAAGGGACAAAAGTGAGAATAAGGTTCTGAAACAACCTGTGAACTTGTGTCTGATGAATTTGTGTCCGATGCAACATGGCTCCACATGGTAAGGAACTACCCAAACAAGTCAGAGACCAGATTTTGAGACGTGATAAAGACGGGAGAGGATTCAGGAGCATCAGACAGAGCACAGCGGAGTTGTAGCAGTGGTTAGGAGTTAGAGGAAAAAGCCACACCACCAATAACAGAGGGAACAGTGGCCGTCCTCAAAGAAATGACCTGATGCACACTGTGCTATTTACGCAGCCTGCATTAGAAAAAAAAAAAAACACTTGGGTATGTGCCTCTGACTTGGCATAGGGATTATCTGTGGAAATTGGTGTTTCAGTGACTGATCAGACGGCGTGAAGGACACTGCATGAGGTCAACCTCTGTGGACGGTGTAAGAGAAGAAAGAAGAAAACAATCATTCACAACACTGACAGAGCAAACTTTGCCAAAGAACATGGAAAGAAACCCAGTGAATGTTTGCTCTACTTTCTTTGGTTTAAGACGAACCCAAAATAAATGTGTTTGGGTCAGATGGAGGTGCAGCATGTTTGGCGTGGACCTGACCGAGACGACTGCTGGAGGCGGGAGTGTGCCGATAACGGCCTGCGTGGAGCTATGAATGCAAGTTTGAATACCCAGATCACTGAATGAAAAGATGACTCCCAGTCTCAAGAAACTACATATTACATATATTTATTACATTAGTATATTTTAAAGTTTTTGAGTTTTTTTTTTTTTTTTGCACAACCATAAAAAAGCGAACATGAAATTTACAACACACCAGTAAAAATTTAATTTCAGTATATGCTTGCCATGGCATGCTTAGTGCATACTGACACTGTGGTGTTGTTGATCAAGTGGTTGAAATAACAATCTATACTTAGAGGAAGGAGGAAGGCGGGAAAGCAGGAGAGGGACTGAATAAAAAGGAAGGTGAAAAGCCCAGAGCACCAGGAGGAGCACAGGCAGGAAAAGGAGATGTGGATGATTAAAGACGCCAGCTCCGACGGGATGAAAAAATACAGGTGCTGACCGGTTTGTGCTGTAGAGGAGACCCGGAGGCAGAGATATACACCGCTGATGTTGACCCCGCGGCAAGGGTCAGAGCTGACAGCAAGGCAGCAGGCTCTTGGGGGCCCTCCTCCTCAGCCGTCATCACTATTGTCCTCTCTCCCTGTGTGCGGAGGAACTCACAGCAGATGACCTTTCAAGGAAAGCACTCAGTCTTACCTAACCACCCTCCATCTGTCTCTGATAGATCTGTGCAAATCAGCCTTCATTAAAAAAAAAACCAAGAAAAACGCAGCGCACACCACCGAAAACGCACCACGGCTCCTTCCTTTGAAATGGGATGATCAAGGATGATGTGAGGGTAGACATCACTTTTCAGCATAATTGCCATTTGACTTCTTAGTCTTAGCATGTTTGGTTAGAAGCACTGATAATAAATCATTAGTGAAGGAGGGAAACACAATTTCATGGAAGCTCAGGCTTCCTCAGGAATGAGGAGTGAGGGAGCTGCTCAATCGATTGATGACTGCCTTTGAAGCTGATGGACCCGATTAATTATTAAACGGGATCTTTTAACGAGGTAAAGTGCCTTGACTGGAGGCCACAAAGCTAGGCCATAAAGGCTATGTATAGCCTGTCTGCCCTGAAGAATAATGCTTGCTAAAATTAACAATATGCATTTTTTGAGTGCACAGACCAGCACCTTTGGAGATCAGGGTCAGCGCTTGTATCGGCACTGACCTCTAAGCTCGTCAGTGATACACAGACATTAGCCAAGGGCAATGCTGACATTAAATATACTTTATACTAAAATGTGAGCATGTGTTTTCTTCATTTGTTGCCACATTGCATGTCATATTTTCTGAATGAATGAACGAATGTGTTCACCTGTGTAAGATCTGATGAGGCAAAGCAACACAAAGACTTTCTGACTTTCAGTCTTGTTTACAAGATTGTTTCTTTAGGAGAGGTGATGGTGCAATAATCAGGGAGTGGATAAGTGCAGCATTAATCCCACGGCATGCCATCAATAACAGTTGGCACGTCTCCGTGTGCCTCATCAATGGATTACGCACAGATGCACTCTGATATCCCACAACAGCAATAATATTCAATGAGTCTTTTTTTTTTCTTCTCTGTTGCATTGTCTGAATTCTTTCACTCTCTGCTGCTTTCCCTTTTCTTCTGCAAATCTCTCAGCACCTCATCTCCATTCCATTTTCTGCTCATATCTACGACACATGGATGGATGCCACTCCAGAAAATGGACACCACACAAAGCAGAGGGAGCATAAGTGAAGAAGCGATGTAATTGCCCGACAACAAAAGGGGTTTGTGTTTGGCTTTAATGGCGCGGGGGATCCTAAGGAACATAATTAAGGCATTTTCACCTCGTTTTCAGCACTTAATTGCAACAGACTGGCACAATACCCGACTGCACAAAAGATTTGTGGAGGCGACTGTGGTTTTCTCCTACCACTGGGTATAGCAGACATCTGGGCTGAGGTTTAATTAAAAAAACAAGTGTTATTGTTGATGTTTTTTGTGCCATAAAACAAATATGCATGTTACACTTATCCCTTTGACCTAAGGCGTTGCTGCAAATGGCTATCAGCCACTTTAGATAAAGGGCAGTTAAAAACCTCCCTCTAATAATAATAATAATAATAAAAAAATCCTCTGTTTGCTCTCTCGAACATATTCCTGACACCTAAACCCTCCTAATATGTTAGAAAAGGGTTTACACCTTTTTGCTTCTAGTCAAATTTAACCCGTATTTGAATTCATTAACAAGAACTGAAAAAACACACATATATATATATATATATATATATATATATATATATATATATATATATATATATATATATATATATAAATATATATATAAAATATATATAAATATAAATAAATATATATATATATATATATATATATATATATATATATATATATATATAAATATATATAACGGCATTCAGTGTAAATGTGTTAATGGTGCTGATTTTTTATTTTACACCGTCACTAGTGCTGTTTCCAAAGATTCTAGAGCGCCACGCTCTAGACCCTTTGACGCGCCCTTACTTGTTGTCAAGCTGCCACAGACACTACAAAGATTTTACATGGTGGAGCAAGATACTTCATGGCAAGTCATGTCTAGAGCAAAAGGGGGAGGGTGCCGGTCTGTATAAAGGGGTGTGTCAGGAGACCTAAAGTGTTTAAATCTAATGCCTGAATCGTCGTTGGTGAAGATCGAATGAGTTGAAAAATAGAAATATAACTTACCCAGAGCTTGTGTACGGATAAATAAATGATCAGACATCTTCATAATTACACGTCAGACATGCTAACGTTAGCTTATAGTTCTGACAGGCTGATGGTTATGTGTTGTCAAGCAAGAGAAAACAGTTCTGAAATGCAAAATAATAGAATTCTAATCGTGATAAAACATGCGAGTAATTGCAATTAACTATTGAAATTCAGCGATTAATTGGGATTAACAAAACATTAATCGTTTGACAGCCCTGTTTATATATATATATATATATATATATATATATATATATATATATAAATATACATACACACATATACACTTTGGAATTTTATGCACTTTAGACCTCATTTAACTCAGTGTACAGATCATTTTTAGTTAAAAATAGGCACAATTGACCTATTTTATTAATTAAGATGAACAGATCATGCAAACATATTATTAGAACATGAGACTGATGATTAACAAAAAATAATTCTCAGAATAAATTTTTGTATTTTCATAAATGTTAAAAATGATGTTACATCTGTTGTACACCAGTGGCAAGTGTTCCATCTATTTGTCCTATACATCTCTTAATTGGTCATTGCTGAGGATATCACAAAGTCTTGTTTTGATCAGAAATAATGAAAGGTATGTTTCACACATTTCAAATTAAAAACGGTTCAAATGTGACCCAAACACAATTGGAGGGTTAAACGAAGACACTTTTGGATGCTATGTCAAATACACACACGCACACCCCAGTGTGGCTTCCTCTGTCAATCTGGTGTACAAGGCCCAAGCAGAGATAAGTTTGTAGATACTGATCTTAAGTTTTCACTCAATCCGTCGTCCATCCAGGGGTCACCTTTACTTGGAAAACCAAACACTCACAAACACACACACACACCTATTTGTTCAGACGCCCATTATCATCCTTAAATCTCAGTTTTACTCCTTGATCAGTCCTCTGCCTTCCAGTACCTCTTCTACCAGGCTAATCAATAAGACAGTGCTAATACTAACGCTAAAGGATCTGTTCTCTGCCAAATCCAGTTCAACTAAATCCACCTCAATCACAATGGGGTGAAGTCGCTGTCTGGGACTATCAGGGGACAGTATGCAGTTTCTCGCCACATGAGTCCGCGGTACAAAAGAGGAATTAACGGGGTTTGCCAGATATGAAACACCCTTTTTATTCCATCACTGAGAAATCAGAGGCTTCAGGAGTATGCTAAACATTCCGACTTTGAAAGCAGCAGGATACAGGCTGCAACCAGCATGTGGTGCGCACGCTGTCCACCGTAGGAAATTCAGAACAGCAGCCATGGAGAAAGACTGACCTTGACAAGCAGAAGAGCCTCCTTCACCGACATCACTCTCATACGAACACAACACAGCCCCTCTTTATTCACTCTCAAAAGTATCAGAGTGAATTCTTAAGATGCAGCACAGAGGTTTTGGCACATATCTTTGGAGTGTTGAAATTATCCTTTGATTAATTTATGAGTTGACAGCAATTAATCGTTATAGGATTTTTAACCAAAAATGGCAAACAGCTGCTGGAGGATTTACCCTTTCTCTCTTTTTTTTTGATATGACTGTAAAATTAACACCTTTGCCATTATTCTGACAATATTCTACCATTCTGATAATTGGCAAGTTTCCTGTCTAACACTCCATATATGGTTTTAAAAGTGTCGCCACGCAACCAGCACTGAAGGGCAATGTGGTCAGAGCGGAAATCGTCGAGCCTCAGACTTCCAACCTCATTTACTTCCCTCTCATCCAGCACGTTACCCAACACGCTGCCACCACAACACTGGGTGCAGTTAATTGAACAGGGGACAGCGAGCAGGTTGAAAGAAAAGATTAGATATAATGAGAGAAGAGCCTGTCTGCACAATTACAGCTTTAATTAAAGCCAGGGAGGATGCCAGAGGCAGCACGGCCGCTGGCCAATAAATGTAAAGGTTATCTCACCAGTGAACAAACACAAGAAAAAAATAATCACCGCTTTGGACAAAACAAGTGACGAGCATATGGCTGGTCTGGTCTGTATGTGTGTGTATATGGTCTAACCGAACGGTAAGTGCCAAAAACTCCACTTCTTTGAATGGCCGCTCGAGTCTGGCACCAAGTGCGAGTCAGTCCCCACAGACTCCCATGTTCAAATGACCAAGTTTAAAGCAGAAATAAACATGTTTACAGCCTGGTACAAGAAATTGTTTTGGTCTGTATAGTTAATCCCCTCCTTCAGAACAACTGTACTCATCTGTTTAAATTTTATTAAGTCTTAAAGTTCTGCATAATTGTGGGCGGGCTGCTTTGAGTGACAGGTGAATGAGTTTATGCTTGTCACAAAGTCTCAGCTCCGCACACGCCCCACCTTTTTACCCATTTTTGGATTAGCCAGGAGTTAGGCAGAGTCAGGCACTGCCAAGATGGCAACAGCAGAGCAGCCCACTCTGGGCTTCAAACTGGCTCTTCAGAAACCTATGGGTGACGTCACGGAGGCCTACGTCCATCTTTATTTACAGTCTTTGGATCTAACCTCATATTAAAAACACCTCAGAGATTCATCTGGTAAAGTTCAGAGAGTGATAAGTGTTGTCGGTGTTGGAAGTTGAATTGGAGCCCTTTAAATACCAAATCCTAAAAATCTTGAAGTAACACAGATTAAAACCAGTACATCAAAGCTCGCCCACTAATAACTTACTTCAGGTTATTTTTTTTCTGAAAATACTGACCTTGTGGACCAAAACTAAACCTATTGTCAGGCTTTTGTGGGAAATACACACAGACTCTAATTCAAACATCTTTTTACAACACATTAGCTCCATTCTTTGTCAACATTGTCTATGATTATAATAATATTATTCTTGGTGTGACATTAAACTTTGTAATTACAAAAATGCTCAATTTAATCATTTAAAGGGTGACTATATAAACACTAGACTAGAATTGTGCGTCACAAATCCAAATGTTTAGTTTGATGATTCACTGTTGAATTTTTTTTTAAGATTACCTAAGAGCAACTAACTGCATAACAACCAATCTAATAGGTTTGTGATGCTCATAATACTCAGTGTCAATGGCATTGATTTAACTCTCTTGTCATTTTTTGGGTGCAACAAAAAAGCACCGCTGATTACAGCCTGTCAAACACATTTACTCACTTACGAGTGGGGGAACTTGGGGTTCAGCGTGTTGCTCAAGGACAGGAGGAGATGGGGATCAAACCACCAAACCTGCATATCAGTGAACAACCTGCTCTACCACTCGAGCCACAGCCGTGCCAGATAATAAGAGTCACAAAGATAGGATTTAGTGCAAGGCGCAGCATCCAGGGATTGACTGTGCAGTGGGTTTATGTAAAAAGCTAGTGGGCTACTCCAGCTGGAGTGGGAGGCAGCAGTGAGAACTTGCCAACACCCAGCGGAGCTCAAACCACCAGAGCAAAAGCTTAAAACTAAATAACCAAGCAAGATGTGGATTGAAACACGGTGCAGATACTGAACAGCAAACTGCTAATTCATGTTCTGTCCTCTTGAGTACAGCTGACCCTAATGCCTCCAAGCTTCAAAGCTTTAACCGTTACCATGGCAATCAACAAACAAATCAGTATTCAAATACTACAGGGTTTTCTGTGTCATTATTATTGTTACACATATGACAATAAAACTCCAAAACAGTCCATGAAATAGTAATCCAACATGATTCATTATGCATCAACATTGATTACTATTAGTTATTCTCAGACACGGTTGATCTTAGTGATAGCTTTATGTGTCACAGCTCTTAACATTACCAGCACTGATACTGGGGCAGAGACAGACTTACAAGTTACAACAATGCTAGCAAGATGTTGAAAAAGTCAAGCGTCTGGGAAAAGTCCCATACTTGTGAGGATGACCCCCAAGAAGCTGAGTGCCAGATACTCCACAAGGAAACAAATCTCAGTTTGGCAAATCACCTGAAGACTGAGAGTAACATTATCATTAGGCAAATTCAAAGTGCCTGCTGAATGGATTCAAGTGAATGACATCCAGGTAGTAATGACATAATCGACCATCAGGAGCTTATCATTATTTCGATTTTGTCCAATAAGGTACTGAAAGCTATCCAAGATTCAGTGTCTGAAAGTAAGCCCTATCGAATGAACCGTTGAAAGGTAAACAGGGGGTAAATGTTTCAACGCACCACACCGCACCTTCTGCTGACCCTTTGCTCATCCCGACACAGGTTCCCAAATGAATTCCCATTTGTTTATCTGCTTGTGTTTGTTGTCAGTGGAGATTAGGCCCATGAATATTCATCTAGGGACAGGTGGTGAGCCACAGGCCAATCAAATGTCAAGTCCCTCGTGAGCCTTCTCACATGGTGTCGGTCATTTCACGCTCAAGTGTGGTAAACCATTTCACACGCAAGCATACATGAGGACGGGGGGGGGGGGGGGGGTTTGTGGGCATATGTGTCCATGTGAGCGAAAGCAAACCACTCAGGCCAACCACAACACCATCTATTCCCTTTACAAGATTCAGTGACTTACAACCACCATGTTTATGACTGTCCTGCAATGATGAGGGAATGAATTTAAAAACTAAAGGAGATTATCTATGCGATGTGCTTGAGAAAATGAAAGAGGGAAAAGCAGACAGAAAGTGTGTTAGGCACTCAATAACCCCCCCCCCACCTCCCCATCCCCCACCCATCTGACTCAATACTGCGCTCATGTTGCAAACAGCCTTAAAAGCCCCATCTTAAATCTTTATGACCAGAGCCCTCATAAACTTCACCACAAATACATTTCTCTGAGGAGGCCCGCTCACGGCGCAGACACAGCCTTTATTAAGAGGTGTCCGGACCCATGAACTTGAAAGGAGCAGGAGGTGAGAAAAGAAAAGTGCCACTCTTGTAAAACCTGAACTTCGGCTTTCATGAAATGAGTTTTCCAATACCTTTCACAGGAGACCATTATATGTCAATTTAGAAACCTTTTAAAGATAAAGCTCAGAGCATCCCAGTCCAGAAGCAGGAAGAAGCGGTTGTAATTGTATGGTTAAATACAGCAGTGGTCACATGATGTTGTTATTGCTGGTTTTCCATTACATGTTTGCTCAAGAAGCCGTCAAGCCCCTGACAGTGAATTTGCAAATACATAAGTCATGCAGTTGAAGCTACCAGCACCTGAAATCCCTAGAAATGGTTGTATTTGCTTCACAAAAGTATATCCATCGAACTTAACGAACCCGTACAAATCCATATGATTGGGCACATTGAGGGGACATTATGTAAATAAGTCGATCATTACACGGTTGGTCTCCACAGCTTGTAGTACACCGAGTAGCTGCGACCCGAGTCACCTTTGTTTGCCCCCTGCCAGCAATTTGCAAGTATGAGGGAGAGTCCGGCCAAGCGTGTCGCAGAGTCAGGGCGAGTGCCTTCCACCCACACATAAATAAACTCATTAATAAAGTGGCTTCCTCTGTCTCACATTCCATCAAAATGCAAAGTGCTGATTCGGATGTACCCTCGAGGGCGCGCTCCATATTCCACTTAATTATTGCCTCGGAATTTAGCACCCCATTCTCCCCCCCTTGCTCTGTCTTTCCCCCAAACCCCCTCCCCACTCCCTGCACTGCATGTTCACCCTGACCCACTTTCTCCGTTCCCCCATGCCCTCTCATTTATTTCTTAAAACAACAGCAGAGAGAGAGAGAGAGAGAGAGGTATTCTAATGGGTTGACATGGGACTTCTTCCTGTCAAGACTAAGATGAAAGCACATAAAGGAAGGTGGCAGGTGTCCATGTGCTGCAGTACAAATCAGCGCATAATCCTGTAATCCCTCACTAAAAGCTGACAAGGTTGGGCAACAGGGAGTCCTTACAAGGTCACGAGGTCATTATCATTTTCTTTCTTTCACAAAGAAAACCACTCTGCAATTAGGCGACAGACGTCAGTTCCCTATAATAATGTTGCATCATGAATTCCTGTGTTTCTGTCATCCTCATCACTCTGCCCGTCCTGTTCAATGTCAGATCAAGTCCCACCGCACTTTGTCAAGCTCACGTGCTCATAGCTTTGAAAAATTCTAATAAAGTAAAGAGAAACTTTGCAGTTGTAAGTATTTGCTGCACTTTTGTGTATTTGCTTGTATTGTGGGAATTTGCAGCTGTGTCTATGTGCCTCCTCATGCTGTGAAATGCTGTTATGATGAAATGTAAATAATTAATGCTTTGTTTATGATGACAATTTTGCCGAGAGAGAAAGAGAGAGAGAGGCGAGCAAAACTCTACACAAGCTTCGGTAGCTTATTCTCACACATAGTAAACCCACCGCACCCCCACAGTGACTATGGGACTATGGATAAGACTGTGCAACCCTAGTTCAAATAATAAAAACCTTGTTTTTATCTCAGTTCCAAGCAAGATAGATAATAAAATATGATTCATGTTTGCATAAACCATTCTTATGTTTGCAATTAATCTGTTAGATCACATTTGTGAGTTAAAGTTAAAGTTTAAAAAAAAAAAAACATTATAACAAAGACTTGAGTTGCCTAAATCATGCTAACAAAACAAAGTTTTATTGTCAGTAGACTTATCAATAGATCGATAGATTTTATTGTCAATAGATTTTTCTTATTATAATCAGAGCTGTAAAGCAAATACAGGTGACGAGCAAAAACAGAAACCAAGCTTAGACTGTCAAATGCAGATGATTTACAATAAATGGAAACACAGAGCATGCAGAAGTACACACTGTTTTGGCCACTGTTGATTAAATTCAGTATGTCAGAAAAATATGCCTCTATCCCTGACCCTAACTCATCTATGGGTCTCATTCTCTTCCAGTATTAGCTCCAAGCCCTCTGAGCAGAGAATCTTTTGCATATGTTTCTGTGTGTATCTGTGTATGCAGGTCAAAATGACCCAAACATCGTATGCAGGACATAAATTTGTTATTTTCACAGAATATAAGCCAAGACCATAGAGTTTCAGGTTGTAAAAAAATGTATCTGTGTACCATTTTTTCTTTTAGTAAAAATTTGAAACTGGTCAGTTTCACCTAAACTCTCGATAAGGGTTAAATCAAAAAAAAGAGTTGTTGCGTTTTAGATAATTTTCATATTCACCTCATCGAAAACTACAAGCCCATATGTCAACAACATTTTTCTGCCCCCGCACTGCCTGACATTTTTTAACCACAAGCAAGAAGAGAGCCATCTCAATTCTACACATACACTGAACCGTTCAGGGGGAGGTGGGAGGCAGAAGTGAGACGTGCCTTAAAGAGATGTCTGGTTCTGGTGAAACAAGTGCTTCATTATGGAGAGGAAGGAGAGCAGAGAGAGAGGTGGGGGCTGTGGTGGAGAGGGTCTGACCGCCTCTACTTCCCTGCTACTCTAGCTTGACCCAACACACTGTCCTCACCCCTCTCATTCTTTTTGCTTTGTCTGCTGGTATCAAGACAGAGTACAGATTAAACAAATGCCTTTTTTTTTTTTTTGTAGGTCTCGTCGTGCCAACAAAGCTATGCCTTCCAAAGTGACTTGGCAAAGACGGGGAGGGGGGTCACTTGGATTTGGATGTGAGGGATCTTAATGCAACATTGCTTCACAAAAATAACAAAAAAAAAAAAAACAAGACAGCATTTTGTCACCTAACTGCTGGCACAAGTGGGCGCGCACACAAAGTGCTACAAGCTGCTCATCCCTCTCAAGCTCAATGCCAGCACCAAGACAATGAAGAGAAGGGAGGAGGAGCACGATGCAACACTCCTCTGATGTGTTAACACCACTACCTAGGAAACAATAATGAGAGGGTATCAATCAAATGCTAAATGAAAACAATAACTTCAAAGTTGTTTTCCCAAGCAGCGGATTAATATACCTCCAATCGCTGCATTTAAGGAGGTTGTTCATTTTGTGTTTCAAATAAATCTGCAGGAAAGTGAACAGTATTCAACCAAACAGCCATTCTGCATGTGTCATGTCGAACTGCATTTTTCTTTTTTTTTTTCACAAAATCCCATCAGTACATAAACAAGGAAGTACCAGGACACATTAAAATAGCCATCAATGGCAATGAAGACAGCAGACATGATCAGATTTACCCAAGCTCACAGTCACACACATGAAGTTAGCGGGTTCGTAGCAAAATGATGCCAAAAACTCCACATTCAGTCCTAATAATATGTTGTTTCTACAGGGCTTAAATCTGTACAATGGTCCTCAGCTCAGGATTTAGCTCCATGGCCGATCTGTGATTACTGTAATATTTGTTTTTTTTTTCTTTTTTGTTTTAAACCTGCTCAGCATCACAGCTTTCTTTCTGTAAAAAAAAAAACTGTATTAGTGCCAAAAGTATCAAGGCATTTCACCCATCTGGCACCTGAAGTACAAAAACATGCAACCTAACACGAAAGGATTTCAGAGGAGATCGATAGAAAACGGCTAAGTGAAGTTTGTGCTGTGGGCAGACATTTCTCCTGGTAATTTTTTTTTTTTTTTTTTTAATCCATGTTTAATCCCGTAAGTATTTTCAGCAGGGTTTTGTTGCCAAAAAATGCAATGCTGCGTGCTCTCACAGGAAGCAGAGGTTCATGGTGTACTAGTAAAACCAATGCACAAATAAAAAAGTTAGAGATAGTTTTACTAACCTAAAGCAAACTGACTGATGCCCTGGTTTCAGGGATTTTGAAGTTACTCTCAAAAATGGAAAGACAAAGCATGAACGCACATTGTAATAAAAGCAAAACCCGCATTTTTTTATTTTAATATTTTTTGTTAAATTTAACAACCACATCCTCTCTACATGGTCCAGTAGGCATATCAGAAATCCTGCTTCTTTCGTAAGGATTGACTGACCCTAGACCAAACCATGGCCCCATGTGGACTAAACGTACACATACAATTAACTTAGTGGATGCTGTTGCGGATCTTGACTTACTCAAGACTTGCGCCTATGTTCCCGACTATTGAGAGCTGGGTCTCTCAATAGTCCCCCCCCCCCCCCCCCGGCTCTGCCACGGTCTGTAGGATTCTGCCTTTCTCTGATCTTGTGCTTGTGTGGTTCCCTTCCCTCTTGTGTGGGTCCTGGTCCTGTCTACTCAGAATACCTTTATGATCAGCTGCCCCCAAGTCCTCTTGCTTCTTCACTTCTTTCACGGCTCTCCCCGATAACAACATATTTCGTGTGGCTCTTTTCACACATCCATTCACAGACACCATGATCCAGTTATTAGCCATTACAGTTGGTGAGTGTATTGTATTGTTGTGTTTGTAAATCCACTTGATGGTGTGACATCGTGAAAATTCCTTTCTGTGTCATGCACTGAAAACTGGGGTGTGACCATTTGTGAAGTACACTGTTTATGCTAAGCTAACAAGTGCTATTAATAAATCCTCAAAAGGGGACAAGGTGACATTACCTTCTTTTGAGAAAAGAGTATTTGGACCAGGGCTGAAACATTTCCCAGAGAAACTCGATAAATGATGTATGAGGGCTCAGTAGTCACCGTCAGAGATTAAACGGTTTCTGGTTTCACGCTAAATCACAGAAATACCGTTTAAATGCTTCTTCAAATTTGTCTTTTTTCTGAAAAGGAACTCAATTACTTGCTCATTTTAAGAGACCCATGTTCTTTCCTTTTTTAGATTTTCTTTTATATTTTTCGATCAGTCGTTGGAATAATCTGTAGAATATTTGATTACTAAAACAAACGCTAGCTGTAGCCCTAATTTTGACTGCCACTAAGTCAAGGACAATGATTGACTCAAACATTTAAAACAGCTTTTCTTGTCTTTCACCATTATACTGACAAATTAAGTCTGACATCAATTCAGAAACAGATTCCAATAAATGTATTTCAGTTCACGTGGATCCTGCCTGATTGCCTCAGTGTTTCTAATCAGCCTTGTGTAACAGAACTGTCAGAAGACGACTTAATAGTATTCATATAGGCTTCCAGCAAGCCCGAGCCATATGTTGTTTGAAACTTGGATCTGTGAGTGGAATGTGATTTAACTGCTTGGTTTACTAAAGCATTAGTTCAGCCACGGGCACAAAGGCTAAAAATACACGCACAAACACAGGGAAAAACAACACATCTCATGCCAAGATTCCGCCCACCTGCCCACCCGTGTACACGCAAAACATGCCATTTATGCCACACACAATCACTACACAGCATGATTGCATTTGTGCCAAACACACTACTGCGCTGTATGTGTGGTAAAACAGATAGTACAGGAGGGGAACAGAAGCCAAGCCCAGCAGCTGTTCTCGACTCCATGCCTGGGGGGCTGACAAGGGGAGGCACTGAGACCTGTGACCCCAGCTGCACTGTCTCATTCTGGGCAGAGAGAGCATTACAGAGTTAGCCTCTCTGGTCATGAATTATTCCACGTCCATGCCTCCCTGAGTACCTGTAGTCGGCTCTGCAGAGACAGAGTCAAGGGGCTTTGACTGACAAAGCCTTTGATCCCACAACAGCCACGCACTCTATGATCAGCCTCTCTCCGAGGGAGGGGAGACCAGAGCTCTCTTGACACTTTCTCCCAGTGAGCTCTCTCTTTTACTCCTTCCATCTGTATCCTTCCATCCACCTCTCACTCTTTGTCTGAACTCTGAACCTCCTGTTTCTCAGTCTGCCAACTCGCAGCATCAGTTTTGTCTTTGACTGACTATTAATTAAACAGAGACCTTTGAAATTGGAACTCAGATGCAACGAAATACCCAAGTGCAGTCTCAACATACTACATTACCTTTATTAGATTGAAGTGCCTGAGGCACTGTGCCACACATAGGAGGCAAGAGCTGACTACACAGTGCTTGAATCTCCAGGCTTGGGCAAAATTTGATATCCCTATACAGTCCAGCCTAGTATTAATACATAATTATGTTATGTTATATTCATATATCGGTTCAGGTGATGTTTTAAATAATACATAATTATATTATTGTATTTTATGTTTCATGAGTCAGACGCAGCAGCAGGACAGACTGAGCAAAACTGCAAAGAGAAAAAAAAAAAGATTTGATATTACAGAAAAATATCACATATGGCAGGAAACATCACAATATCATCAATTATTGGCCCAAGTCTAATCTATACCTGAACACCATGCTCAGTATTCTTGATAGTGTAAGGAGACCCCCTCTTACTGATGTTCCTGAATGCATCAAACGCCCTCCCTCTTATAAATGAGGCCGTTCTCTGACCTGTCGTCACCACAACCTGACAACACAAAGCTTCATTTTGGTCCTATATAAACCAAACATCCCTGTCAGTACATGCACTTGCCCTCCTGTTCGGACACACCATTCTCCATCGATGTGGATGATACACTCACCGAACACCATACTAACACTGGGCAGGACCTCCCTTTGCTCTCACACAGCCTCAGTTCTTCATTGCAAGGATTCCAGATGAGATTCTGGTCCATGCTGAATTGATGGCGTCACATAATTTCTGCAGATTTGTCAGCTGGTAACAAATTTTCCATCAAGAGGAGTAAAGATGCAGTGATTAGACACAGGCCCCGAATGCCACATAGCCCTTTAAGTTACACTTTTGTCAGGCAACTTTAGTGACATTTTCTTGGTAGGATTATGATGGAAGGGGAGACAATCTGCATCTGTGATGAAGAGTATGTGTCCACAAAGATCGTTTGTACCAATACCAACTCATGATACAAAATGCAGGGTGCATTTGCACTGAAGTATGCCAAAAACAAAATTAGTTAAACCACAGCAAATCAAATACATTTGACGGATGATTTGCTCTGCAATAAGAAAAAATATAGTCTCCATGATAGGTTTCTTTAAATGGTTTCCTTGCGTTTGGCATAGCATACCAGCCAGTGAAGATCTGTTGTGACAGGAACATTTGGACAGGATTTGGACAGCCTCTCTTTCTCAAAAGCATAAATACGCTGCGTACCAAACATCAAACGCAGCCAACAACAGCACTTTAGAGGTGTTGTGCATGTGCAAAATGTGACTGAAATACAGACAAAGACCCAAAGTGACCCCATTCAATTTGCTCAGTGTCAGTGTGGCTATCATTAATTGAAACTACTGGCTACTATTCATTTGTTTACGGTGCTCAATCACTGTGTGTTAGAAAAAGGTTCCTTTTTTTTTTTTTTTTTTTTTTTTTTTTTTTTTTTTTTTACACACATTCCTAAATATTACCAGCAATATATAGAAAGATATAATGCTTGGCCCACATGCAGTGAGTGTGTGGAGAGCAGTACAAAGGTAACTCCATAGGGAGGAAGAGTGGAAACACTGCACTCGGCTGAAAATGGGGTGTGGGCGTAGTTTGGCCAGCCGTCAGCATTTCTCCCTGATAGTATCTGTGTAATAGTATCATACTATCAGCTCACAGCCCTTGGTTTCGTTTGTTCTTCACTTGCATGTTAACCCTTATTGCTGAGGGGGTTCTGTCACAACCCCAGCCCCAGCTGCATGGCAGGCAACAGGACACGGCTGGAGGGGGTGTGCTTGAGTTGCTAAAGTGGAAGCGCTGCCAAACACAAAGACAAAAAGGCACTGGGTGAATGTGTGGGCATATGCTGTCGTTTTGGAATATTTATCTGGTGCAAACAAACTCAAAATCACCACCACGCCCATCTCGTTTTTTTTTTTTTGTTTTTTTTTTGCTCCTCCCTCAAAACCCCCTTTTGCTGGGCTCTATTTGACTTTGCACATGCACGACATGCTCCGTCACGCTCCTCATGAACACCACGATCCTCGGATGATCTCATCTGTGAATCAATGGGATTCTCTCATTGCAACCGCTGAAGTCTACGGCACGCCAGTGATTACACAGGCCAACAGCATCTCAAAGCATCAGATGACATAAGGACTGCTTCGCACACAACTTGAGCAGGATGACGAATTTACTAGAACCTTGAGAAATGTATGTATGTATGAGAACTAAATGATAACATATAGTATTAGTTGTTGCTCTGATACAATTTTATGTGATGTAACTTAGAGGTAATTTGTGCAAGGTCAGCAAAATAATAGAGTATTGCGTGCAAAAACATTTGTCTCCAAAAGTAAAGAGGATGAGGATGAGGATGCTTTCAAAAATAATGCAATCAGTTCACTACAAAGTGCAATTAACAAAAAAATCTGAATCAAATCAATACTTGGTGTGATCACCCTTTGCTTTTAAAAGAGTACCAGCACACAGCACGTAGGCTGTTCCAAGTGTCTTGGAGAACTCGCCACAGTTACTCTGTGGATTTAGTCTGTCTCAGTGTTTTCTGTCTCTTCATGTGATCCCAGACTGAGTCCAGGATGCTGAGATCAGGGCTCTGCAGGCGCCAGACCATCTGTTGCAGGAGTCCTTGTTATTTTGTCGCTAAAGATGGTTCTTCATGACTCTGGCTGTGGGTTTGTACTCCTTGTCTGCTGCAGATAGAGTCTGGGAGCGATCAGGTGAAACGACTGAATTGTACACTTACACTTTCCCCCACACAAGATAGCCATCCAGAAACAGGAACCATGTAGGCAGTGAGTCATAATAAAATCAATTGTACGATATATTGTGTGTTTGTATGTGCTGAATTACTTAAAAAAACGTGGACATGTCCTCTCTTGTCATATCCTGCCCACTGCTGGGTGTACAATTCATAAACCAGGTTTCCATCTAAATGCTAATTTTAACCAAATTTCCAGAAAAGCAAAACATGAATTAATGCACATTTACAATCAATAATATCATTATGCAAATATTAGAAGTTGGATCATTGAGATAAACAAGTGGTGCATCAATTGTCCAGTTGGGTATCATCACACCAATAAAGAAGAGGAGGATGCAATGAGATGACATAATTAACAGAGCAGCAGTCAAACTTCAAACAGTGGAAAACAGTGTCGGGAACATGTTGGAAATATGGCGTTTATGTTGATTTCACGTATTAAAATGAGGAATATCCTCACTGCTCCAAACAGATCTAATATTTTCATCTGCTGCTGTTCTCAGTCTCTTCAGGGAAGCATAACTCTGAGGGATGTTTAAGTTACATGCACATGGATGCGAGTCTTGATGTGTCCGTTTTCATTGCACTTCCACTGCATTGCATTTTGCTTTTATCCACTTCAGCCTCTCAATATTTTGATATTTTCGACTCATACGCAAATTGAAAAAAAAAAAAAAAAGTGGGTTGAAACACCTTTAAATTCACCGTCTACAGGACGCTGCATGTAGATTTCATCTGTGTTTGTGCAAGCATGTTTTCCAGCCATGTGTTCGTTCGCCTCCCTTGCAAGAATTTTTAAGCCTTTTATAATTGTCTCTCCTGTCTGTGCTGCTGCTATACATAGAAACATAATGGAGTTCTAACCAGGAAGTCTTTAAGGCGTTGTTCACATCGCTGAAAGCAATGTGAACAAGCTAAATGAGAAGCAATAAGTGACAGACAGAAGTGATTATTTAGGTATGACTCAAACTGACTTTCCCTAATCTCAAACAAAGATTACACTTGCCTAAATTTAACTGCCCGATAACCTTTAGAGATGTCAAAAACAGAAGCAGGTTTGTCAGCTTGTGTTAGTGTTCGTGGTGGAGGAGTAACAACCTTTCACAACATGTAAATGTATGCATTAGACTTCACAGGCTGTCTTGTCATTTTAAACTTTCATGCTGATCTATCTCCATCAGTGTTTTTTCATTACCGCCACACCACAAACAGACCACACCACCAGAAACCATGAAGATCCGTCTCAGACCAGTTTGATTGGTCAAGAGAGACTTTTTTTTTTTTTCCAATACACAGCCCGAGGCTACGAGTCTGCTCCTTCTTTGTTCAACTTTTAAATAAACAATGATGGGCGCAGTTTCTGCTTCAAGTCCGCTAACCGTCTCAAAATCAGACGGTGAAATCAGAGAAATGAGTTTGCATATCTAATGATCTGTGGCAAGTTTTCATTTCCAGGCGTAAGATTTTCAGATTTATGCATTTGGATAATAAAAAATGCATTAAGGTTTAGTGACTTTACTAGGAGGTTTACAGGCTTTTCTTTTACTACCAAACAGTGCGTTTAATTCTGTAAAACCATTTCCTTCATGATAATAAAGAAGAATTAAACTGATGTCAGATAAGACGGAAAATAAAAAGCACAAATTAATGATAAGATGTAGGGAGTAATAAATCCCTTCATCATATCAGCGTATTTTACCCCTATTTAATGTTGCAATTAACTTCAAGGTGGCTACAGTTTGTTAGCATCAAGACAGTCCTCATATTAATTTCATTCGTCATCCAGACTAAAGACTTGCCACACATGAGCTGGAAATGATGTGCTCAATTTTGCAGATGAGGAAGGGTCAATTACAGTGTAATGCAGCATCCCAGTGGAGTTATTATGTTTATATTGCCAGTGATAAGTCAGGGATGATGCTGTGTGTTTTTATGACTCCACACCCAGCATCGCCAAAGCAGTAGTAAAACTTGCCCTTCCTTCCGAGTATGTGTGTGTGTGTGTGTGTGTGTGTGTGTGTGTGTGTGCGTGCGTGTTTTGTGTTTTCGGCCTCAAGGGAAAAAAGACACAAACACAGAGGAGGACGGGTCCCTAAATGCAGAGAGGAAACAACATGAATAATTCATTCACTTTAAGTTGAGGGAATGCAACGCACACGTGTGCGCACGCATAGTGTGTGTTCTATGGGTGATACACACGAACAAGAGCATCTAAAGATGTCTCCCTTTTGCATTCCTCCATGCATCTCTGCCATCTGCAGCGAGCGAGGCGCCTTTGTCAAAGACAAAGAAACAAAAGTGAGGTTTCGCATGAGGCAGTTAATGAGGCAGAGAGAGAAAAGGGGGGGGACGGTAAGGGTGGAAAATGAGGCAGAGATAGACAGAGCACAGGTTGGTTTTGCTGATCCAATGTGTCTGTGTCCCCCCTGAGAGAGCGCTAAGCCTATTAGCTAATAAAGAGGAAGTGGATGAAAACAAGGCAGAGGTGGCCTAATCAGGTTGGCCTGAGGTGTAAAGGCTTAAGCAGCAGTGGCTGGAGACCCTGAAACGTGTAAGACAAGGACCTCGCTCACAGCCGGTCGCCCTCAACACTTCTTTCCTGAGTGTGACACCCATGTGGTGTAACAAAGTCTCCGCTTTGTGAAAACCTCAATGGAGCTTCTCTTTTAATTATTGCAATAGCCTGTAATGGTCAATTCCCGCGTCTCCATTTTCTCATTTCACCAGCAGAGCAGAGGTGGGTAATAGAAATGAGGCCGCGGCGATGGGAATGGAAACCAGCATTAAAAAAAAAAAATAAAAAATAGACAAAGAAGAGAAGAAGAAGAAGAAGAAGAAGAGCAGTTCTTTACACTTCACTGGCTTTGTGCTCACAGTGACTCACTGGTGAGTTTCGGACATATCTGTGTGCCATTATCTGACATGATGACGATGGGATCAAGTGCAAATGAAGAGTATAGATGGCACCATAGATTTCCAGTCCGGTCATAAAGCACGCAAGCTATATCTGGGATTAAAATGCATTTCTGTGTTGCAGTAAATTGTGTTGAGAGATGCACTTGATAAGGCCGCCTTGCTGGGCAAAGAGACTGCCATCATGAACCAATTATACATAAACAGAGATGTCAGCCGATAAGGAGGACGGCCAGTGCGGCTCAGCATAATTGATTTCACCATGAAGTATTTTTCCTCATGTCATTCTGAGTGGGGAAAAAAAAAAGAAATAACTGCTCACCATATCATGTTGGATCTATAACAGCACCTTGGCAGGGGGGAAAAAACACACACACACACACACACATGTGATCCATGTGTGCTTTGTGCAGCAGTCTAAAAAGAGAGGTGAGGAGACACAGGCGACACCCGTCAGGCCTGGAGTGAGGTGCCAGCCCACAGGAACCCAGCCAGTAAAATATGCAAGGTACAGAACCTGCAGGGCAGAGCACCAGCAGGGACAAACACAACTGTATTTCCCCAGGCCACGTACAATGATACATACAAACACAGTTATGTAAAGACGAATTTGTAATACACATAAATATAAATAACTCTACAGTATCTATACAGCCTGTGTGCGTAGACGTCCAGGAAAAGCACACTGCACCCACAAGTCTCCACCAACACAGCGTGGACAGGTGAGTGTCACTAATTCCGTTGTGTGTGTATTAATACACAAGTGGAGAGGAAGGAGAACTGAAAGAGAAGTGCACGGCACTTTCAACTCCCGGACAGGAGAAGGCACTCAGGGATCTATGGCAACACGATGCATATTTCAGTAGGAGTTAAAATGAGGAAAAATAATAAAATAAAAAAGGAAAAAAAAAATGTCGTCGTCTTCACCAGAAATTCCACGCCACTTTGAAGAATCTGTCCCTGCATGCCCCTTTTAAAGCAGACCTTGAAAACCATTCGAGTCCAAGCCTCCATTCTTGGAATCTGTGAATAATTTTGATTGGATGAAATAGAGGACGGCAAAATAAAAGAACTTTCCAACTTGTGACTTTGGGACAATGATTGATTTGGCATAGTCGCCGGAAAAGAGGCGACCATTAAAAATTGACACGGGCGTGTCTGTGGCAGACGTTTCATGTATTATTTCAAGTGGAATGAATAACTTTTTATATCAGCAGATGGAAATGAATTATTAAGGGGCCTTAACCATCTTCTTTCTCCTCCGTCTTCTCCCTCCCATCTCCTCATCTGTCCCACTCCTTGGTGGCAGTGGGGTCTGCTGAGTGCGCTCCAGTTTGGCCGCTCACTTTTCTTCTGATGGTGTAAAATCTGATTGTAATAAACACAAATTCACGTTACCTGCTCATAAGATATGTATATGCACCTTTTGTGCCAGGTAGTTCACGAAAGACTTCACACTCGAAGGTCCCCAGGCCTTTGGTAAAATGAAACCCTGCATCTCAACAATTTTAAAGCCAGCTTTGTGAGAGCCAAGTTGGATTCCCACCAAGGTCTTTAACAGGCGGCTTCAGGCTATCGATTTATGCTACAATGGTGCTTAGAGCAAGAACAGATGGAGAGCATTTTGGGTTATATATGTGTGCGTTATTTATCGACTGTATTTCGAGGCACAATGGCGCTGACATCATCGTCCCATGTTTTACCACCCACGCTGACACCAGTGTCCGTCAGTGGATGGTTGGAGCCATCCGGTCTATAAACAACGCCGGGGATCACCCACTCTGTTGCTGATGGCTGAAGGGGAAAGGTTAGCTTGAAACATATTTCTCTGATATCTGTCATTTTGAAATTAGTCAGCACCTATTGGACTGTTTCTCATCTACCTCACTCTATGGCCACATTATTAGGTACACCTGTCCAATCTAATACAGTCTAGGCCAATACATCAACGCCTCCATTAGACTGTACAGGGTGCACCAAATAAAATCACAAGAACTTTTTTATTTTTATTTTTTTTAATTTTTCCTTCATTCTTCACCTCTCATCATGAGAAAAATAAACAGGAACTAACAAAACAGTCTTGTATGTTGCCAGAAAAGTGTTACTATGGAGACAGGGTCTGAAAGGGACCTTCCTAGACAGATATACTGTACCATACACACTCCACTCAACACTATAGCCGCAGCACTCTCGCCATCTTTCCTTCATGAGTTTCATTCATCTCTTCAAGAAAGGAGAAACCACTCCTGACTATATGACTTTGTTATATTGTTGATATTGTTCTGTTTTATATTATTATATTTTTTATTTCCATGGCAACCACAACCCTGACTCCTGACCCTGTCGATGTCATTGCCGGCTGCAGTTACTTCTCTGTCATTAAAAGTTACTGAAGAGAATGTGAAACACATGCATTCCCCCACGCCTATCTTCCTTCCTGCGAGAAGGACCTGAACCACAGCAACTACACAAAAACAAGGACGATGGAGACAAGACACAGCAGCTCAGGGAACTAGAGCTCTTACAGTCAGTCTGCTGGAGAAAAAGAGGGGATCAAGTTGCTTTGCTTTCCTCCTGGGAGTCCTGCTGCTGTTGTTTTTCCCCTCTTTCTTTTTTTTTTTTTTGGTCAACATCTCTCCCCTTATAGTGTGTTTTGTGGGCCTAAATCATTTGTCACACTCCACTTGATGTGATAGTGGAAAAGTAAAACTTGATGAAACATACCCATGAAGAACCGTGAATAATTCATGAAGCTTTTTTTTTTTTTTTCTCCTACAAAACATTTGTTTTTGTATTCTAAGGAGATCTGTGAGCTGTATTTAGCTCCCGTTCAGTTCCTGCTCTGCTGGGGATGAACACAAAATCATCACACAGGCATCGTCGGCCATGACTCATAGTCTCATCTCATGAGCCTCGTCTGAAATCACACACCTGGCTGATGTCAGAGATGCCATTTTAAGAACCCTCGAAGAGTGTTACAGAAGCATGACATCAGCAGAGTTATACAGTAATATCTGAGCATACAGGAGGCGCACAAGTTATAGTTATTTGAGTCTATACTTAGATTCAAATAACCATTTAATTTTTTTTTCTTGGCGTCACCCTTGATGCAGAGCATATCATGTACCAATCTGGGCAATGACTTTTCTAGAAATGAAAGGTGCGATTTTCAAAGTGTCACTCTGCTGCTACTTGACGAGTAAAACATCACTTAGAAATGGAATATATCACTGTTAAATCAAAAATGTGTAATATGTATCCATAAGGGAGGCAGGTTTTCTATTTAGAGCTGCATAACTTGATAGTCAAATTAAGTTACTCATAGCTGAATAATACTATTCAAAACTAAAACTGATTCCTTTATATGCCAGAAAAATAGTTAAACTTAAATTTAAGTATTAATTAATTAAAGGTCAAGGTTGTGGCAACCTCACCAAACATGGGTTTGGCCTTGAGAATGTGATAGCTCAGTAACGCTGTGAGGGATTTTCTTCAAATTTGGCACAAACATTCACTTGGACTCAAGGATGAACTGATTAGATGTTGGTGGTCAAAGGTCAAAGGTCACTGTGACCTCACAAAAACATTTTTTTTTTCGGTGTAAACCAAGAATTCATACATTCACTGTGAGACAATTTAACAGAAATTTCAAATAGGATAAAATGATGACATGATGACATTTTATATCAAAATGGCCAAAGGTCAACTACACTGTGACATCATAAAGTTCACCAAAACACCTCTGGCTGTTATTCAAGGCTGTAACTCAGGAACAGAAGAAGAGGAGACTGTGACCATGTTTCCTGCAACTTGGCTGGTTGGTGGAGGGATACAATCACGAGGCGGTAGTTCTTTTTTGTATTCATGAAGCACCCTTCCTGCTCTTTCTGATGTCCCAAGTACATCCTACATTTCAAAATTCTTTATGAACATATTTCTTGAATAAGCTTGCCCCTGCAACTTGGGCACTATATGTTTAATGCTTGAAGATGAATTGATTTTATTACTCGAAAACAAAAACAAGAGGTTAGAATTTGCCCTCTGATCAGCGCAGCTTCTTCATCCTCTCTTGCTGAACTGAGGGCAGAGTGGACGCTACAGTGACCCACTCTCACAAAGACGTATTTGTTTCAGACGGGGGCGGGCCAGGGCTAGCTGGTTAGCATGCCAACTTCAGTAGAAAAAAAGAGGTGATAGAAAAAGAAGCAAAACAAGAGTAAAAGTTGGCGTTGCTTTCCACCACTGGAGACAGCTCTTGGCAAGTAAAGGAATGAAGTTTGATGCTGAGATGTCTTCTAGACTGCTAAGTAAACAGCTATTAATGCTAATGTGGCAAAAACATACATATAGCACCTTTAATGCATTGTGTTTTCCAAAATGTTATCTCACTCACTCACTCATTGTAATTTCTCTGTGTAGATAGGAAAAGACTCAGTGGACCTTTAAAAATCATGTCCTATCTTCTTATCTTTGTTTCTTATTTAATTACTAAAAGACTCACTTAGGCCCATTGATTCTTTGACCTCCTATCTGGACTCCTCCTCTTGAGTCACCAATTCATCTCATCTCTTACCACAAAGAGAGAGAGAGGAAGCAGTGATATTGTGAAGCTCTGTTAATTGTGCTAATGTTTGCTTATCTGGGCTTTTCAGCTTTCATTAAAGTTAGAGCTGCTGATTTTTGAGATTCTTGTTAGTCTAAATTCTAAATAATCTGAATTCCTTGCAAAGCTATTAACATTTAGCTGATTCACTCAACACTTAACATTATTTCAACTCTAAACAGTTTTAACTTGAGCAGTTGAGTAGAAGTTTTAATATCTCACTCATAACAACAAGACAAATCTATAATATCCAGGTGAATTCTTGTAAAATGCAGCAAACTAACTTTTTTTTGTGTTTTTGACATCCACCTTCAATTCATTCATTCATGCAAATCTTTTCTCGCTGGAGGAGAAGGATTGGGTGGGATGGTGGGGGTGCTAAAGATGATGTCAGCTTTGTAACCTGAGCCTCTGGCCAAAGATCCCCTAGTGGAGTAAAGTAGGGATCAATCCAGGGGTTCTATTACCCAGGCTGCATAGGTAATGTCATGACATGATCCCTACTAGAGGTCTCTGCATGAAGGCAAGGCCCACAGAGGATCAGACAGAGAGGAGGGGAGAGGAGAGGAGTGCAGAAAAGGACTCAAAGCACTTCATTTTTGCTTTCACTTTACTTTTGAACTGGGTATTGTTGTGTCAGTAGGAAGAAGGCCAAATTATGCCATTTCGATGCTGATTACTGAAACTTTCCACCTGAAATAAACATCCAGACACAGCAATCAAAGGCAAAACTACCTCTTTTGCCTCAGAGAAAGTACAGTGCCATTTTCATCACCTGCCTGCTGTGGGTGCAACGTCATCAGAGTGATACTATGAAAGTGCCTGTGGCCTCGCCAAACAATCATGCACGCTTAAATCTCAACGTACACACAAATACACTGACACACACACACACTTCTGGGTGAAACACAACACTGTCTTGCCCCAATAGAGCAAATGCAAAAGTGATAACAATGGCTGCTCTAGCTGGATAATAGCAAGAGGAGTACTTACATGTTTCTCTCTCCCTCTCTCTCTCTCTCTCTCTCTCTGCAGCTTTCACTCTCCCTTTCTGTGGCCTACCCCTCCTCTCCTCAGCCCTGTCGCTGCTCATGTAGATGTGTGCATTGGGGGAAACCTGAGCTAGATCCATTACACTCTCAGTCATTGATGCTGCCTTTTGTGTGTGCAGGTTAAAGCTCATGTAGAGTAAGTGTGTGCATGTGCACGCTTGTCTGCCTCTGTCTGTCTAATAGAGCTAAAGTGTAGTATCATTTGGCCATAATGAGTCATAAAAGCACCCATACCAGTCAAATAATTTTCTAGGGACATCCAAGTCCAAGTGAAAACAAGGGGAAGAGGGAGGAAAGCAGTGTGTGGGGAGAAATGGGCCAACCAGCGGAGAGTTCGTAGGTCTGTCCGCATGCGTAGAGTGTTGGTCAGAGGAGAGAGAGCAGGGCTCATAAAGACAAAGCCCCTCTCTAACTAGGTTATAGGATTTTTGTCTTTGTCCATTAGCCTGGTAATGAACCGCTGGTCATTTCTGACTTCCTACAGTGGTACATGCTTCCCCATCAGTATCTCTCGCCGAGCGCTCGTCCTATTAAGCGGAGGAGGAAATGTTGGAAAGCTTCCTCTTCACAACAAAGAAACAGCAAGAATTTTTCTTATTTTTTTTTCCAGAGTGTGACAGTGTTTTCTTTGAAGTATAATACATACAAGAACTGCAGATAGCCAAAACCACAAAGAAACATGCTTTCTTACTTGCTATGTGGTACCTAGCCTTTCTACTAAAGAAACAACTGTAACGGCTCACTAAGGATTATTCATAACATCACAGACAATGTTTCTTTAAAAGGGCCCATATTTTATCTATAAGAAGATATATTTGTGGTTTTAAGTATCAAAAAGCATTTCAGTATAGTTTTACATCTCCTTTGTCAGGCTACTCTCCAGAGCTCCAGGAACAACAAGTCAACAAGGAACAAGGAACAGCAAGGAACAACAAGTCATCCAATCAGAAGAGAGGTTCAGGTTGGATTTGTGGGTCCGAGTTGGCAGGGCTTGGGGCATGGCTTAGAGCAGTGACTGCTTTGTTGTGACATCACAAAGTTACAGAAGTCCTGACGGCTGGTTTTAAGGCTCAGTTTCTGAATACAGGCTGTGAGCATTTCTCTGTGGACTGAGGCTTTGATACTTTCACAGTATTAATATAGAACCTAGACCTGCTTTATAATCAAAAACAGACAGAAATCTCAGTATATGTAATATGGGACATTTAAGACACACTGCTGTTGTATGTTTCCAATGCAATGAGGAGCACAAACAAAACTCAATTTACCTCCATTTCACTTTTCTTAATTTTTTTCCAAACGTACATATGTTACAAACCTCAGCAAACATAATTGAAAAGACCTGGATGTCCAAATGATGATAAATGGCTAAATTAAGTTTGGGCAAGAGGGAAAATATTTAATTGTGATTTGGATGGACTAGCCCTTTAAGCATATGACTACCTACCTGTTTTTATATAGAAATGGAAAAAGGAATGAGAGTCACCCCAAAAGAAGCAAGTGGTTATGTTGGTGCCAATGTGGCAAAAAAAGCCTTGGCAAACTATGAATGTTACTTGCAGAGGTTCAAGTGGTGTTACATTTTCTTTACCCAGCTGTGGCCAGTTTGATTGAATGTACCCTGTGTAGCCAAGTGGCTCTCCACAGCCCTTTTGACATGAGTGCACTACATTGAAGTCAGCAATAAGATGATCGGATCAATAGCAGACCTGTGGATCACTCGAGTGCGTGTGTATGTGCACGTGTCTTCTCTCCCCCATCAATCCACAGCTGGATAGCTGCTTATTCTGCCCTAAGGCTACATCAACTTCAGCAGCTCGCCGTGGGAGAGGGGCTCCAAACCAACATCGATACACAGCATGCTGAGACACAGGGAGAATGACTGATTGAATGAAACCTTAGAGTGGTATTTGAGAGCAAAGCCTCTGACAACAACAGCTCAGGCTGTCAGCCTTCCAAACAGACGCAAAGCCCGAACACAAAGCTGCAAGGTTAAAAGGAAGAGGAAAAAAAGAGGATGATTTTGTTTGAATAAATGTTATTACTATTAGCTGGGAGGTGAAAAGGCAGACAGCTCATAAATCAAATACACTGCAGTGTTCTGAGGGTTTAATATTGTCAACTACAATGTTTGCTCTTTAAAGGGCTAATCTGTGCTCGCTGTATGGCGCTCACAGCAGAAACACTGTAAATCCACTGGTGGCCATAAACGCCTCTTATGACTGAGGATGTGTTTTCACTGTTGAGACACAAAAAATTTAACATGACTGTTTCTTAAATATTAAGACTTTGTAGCATCTACAATGGGTTGAACTACTAATGAACCTACAAATTAAACTGACAGACTGATTTATTTATTTATTGATATCATGCATAAGTGCAGTGGTTTAGCAAGTATGCATAAATATTGAAACCTGATTAATCAGCTGCATTGTTTATTAATGCCACAAAATGCAGAATCAGGGCCATTTTGGCTCCTATACAATGAAAATGTGCAAATTAGATACCATTCATTCATCTCTCTCTCTCTCTCTCTCCCTCTCTCCCCTTTCATTCTCCAATCTGCCACATTCCAAAAGTTGTGACTGAATTGCCAGACTTAGGAAGTTAATGAAAATGTGTGTAAAACACCCACATCAAACACCATCAGAAGTCTGTGTATTGATGTAAAAATATCCTAACAGATGGGTTAGTGGAAAGCTTGTTAACTTGTGTGTTATATGAAAAACTGACATGCACAGAACAATTTGCACAAATCTTTGCACTTCTGTGCAGAAACACAGCAGTGGTGATGATGGGGATTCAATCTTGGCTCAGACCAAAAGTATGAGATTTACTTTTTTTTTTTTTTCTTTTCATCAGCATTCAAGCAGGCCTCCTGCTACACGTTAATAAATAAATAAGATTGATTCAACATTTTGTTCCCACCCATCCATCCATTTTGCTTCTGTCCAGTGCCCAGCCAGGCTCAGGCTCGAGCACGATCTGAATGCCATCATCATTTTGCAGATCGGAAACATTAGATGGAGGGGTTATGAATGAGATCTGACTCCATCCATTTTCTTCTTTAAGAGACTGACTGAACTGTTTCCAGTGTGGCTGGAACTATTTCATCCACGAGAGACTAACTGTACAATAAATACGGGACTCACTGCACAGCGCTACGGTGCCGTTTAATTTTGAGTTCAGCAGTGGATTTTGCTATTCTGTCACTTTGTCCCTGGGTAGATTGTTCTCTTGTACTACCTATTCAGGGGCAGCCCATGAAGCCCATGATAATTTCACTCCAATTTAGTGTGCAAATGTCTTGTGGCTGAACAATGAATTTCCAGTACCTGTGCCAAAAATTAAGAATTAGAGGAATCAGGCTTTGAGAATGCATCACTAATCCTTCCCCTGCTCTGTGATTACATCCTACAGGAAATAATCCCATTCTACAGTGAGTTATCTAAGGTAAAGGTAACAGAACAATAAATAAAGGACAATACGGGCAGGGAATTGTATCTTTAATGGGAAAATTTACGAACACGCTGAATAGTGCACTGACTCCAAGTCCACTGGGATGAGTTATAGTAATATTTGTGAAATGAAAAGAAGCAAAAACTTAATAAGCTCTAAACTTTTTGATTTCATGATAAGACTGAATGACTGATGAGTGATCACAAGTGATTTAATCTAGTAATTAATTATCAGTTGCTTATTTTGTGACTGAATTCCTACCTGTAAAGCTGCCGCTCAGGTAGCTTGAAAAGCTCTTTAGTGTAACAGCAGTGCTCAGCCTGGATATTATCCAGTCTTTTTAAAGAGGTTTTGGCTGTAGATCCAGACTACACTTTCATAATCCAATACTTACCTAATTAAAGACAAATATAGCTTTCAATCCAAGTCTACCTGCCTCATTATGCTGTACTTAGCAATTACATCTTCACGTCTAACACATTTAAGGCTTGCGTTTTGTCTGCAGCTTTGTCAGAATTAAATTTCCGGGAAATCAGAGGATCAGTGTACCTCAGCGGTTGTTTAAGTAATCATTGTGTTCCTGATATAATGGACTCCCAAACCATTGAAGATGTGCTTGATATTTATCCACTTCTCAAACTCCATTACGAGCCTACTGTGACTGACAAATACTGTGTCCTAGTGTATATATTCATCCTGAATGAAATCAAGGCCACTGACGCTCCCTTGACCTTCACTTTTTATTTTTTGTTTTCATCCTCTCCAATTCTGCATCAACATGTCATCTCAGCATGCAAATATATAGCAACTGTGGCTCAGGGGGTATAGTGGGTCGTCCACTCTACCTAACGTTCGATCCCCGGCTCCTCCAGCCCACATATCGAAGTGTCCTTGAGCAGTATATTGAACCCCTCATTGCCCCTGATGCATCATTGGTGTGTGAGTGTGTCGGTGTGTTAGAAAAGTGCAGCATGCATAGAAAATGTGCTATAGGAATGTGTGAGTAGTGCTGTAGTGGTTGATATGACTAGTGCTCTATAAGTGCAGTCCATTTACCATAACTTTTAGCTTTCCAAATTCAAAGACAGCACAGTGTCCACCATGTTAAAACTGGAAAGATTAAACCTATACTTTCTGACAAAAATTGCTTGTGAGGTCCTTTTAGGGTTTTCATTGAAATAACAATATCCTTTTACAACTAACTGGTAATTTCTCCTGCTCCTAAACAAGGATGTGACGGTATCAAATTTCCTTTTTTTTTGTATGATTATTGCACCCAAAACTGTCATTGTAAACTGTATTATAACAACAATCATCAAACAGTCCAGAAATATTACTATGCACAGTTTATCAATATTGCTTCACAGCATTGGATTTAATAAAACCTAATACAATGAATAATACTAACAGAAATTGTTACCATCTGAATGTTTCACCAGGGTAAATCGCCAAAACACTTCTCTACTCCCAGATTTGATAATAAAACAAATCATCCATGCAGCTAAACTTCATGCAAATTTACATACATTGTCCATCCAAACAATTTTTTCTCACAGTCTGAGAAATAAAACCCTTCTACATGCATGTCCTGACCAGTGCAAGGTGCTGTGACATTTTGATGATAAATGAAACAAAATGCTCTACTCGTTAAACCTAACAACAATTCAACAGTTCAAGAAATATATATGGTCCCATATTGTTAAAGTGAGATTTCCATGTGTCATTTGATTATAAAGCAGGTCTAGGTTATATATCACTAATGTGAAAGTATAAAAGCCTCAGTAAACAGAGAAATGCACCCAGCCTGTATTCAGAAACTGAGCCTTAAAATGAGCCGTCAGGACTTCTGGACCTTTGTGATGTCACAACAAAGCAGTCACCACCCTCAGCCACGCCCACCTGGACCCACCATCCAACCTTGCAGGATTTGGTTTCTCTGAGTGTTTCCCTGAAATCTGATATCTAATTATTTGATCACTCAGAAAACCAATTAGAATAGAGGCTCAGAGTCTCTCTGATTCTGATGGCTCACCAACCTGTTGCTACTAGAGCTCCAGAGAAAAGCCTGAGAGAGATGTAAAACAACACTGAGATGGCTTTTGGTTCTTAAACCACAAATATATCTTCTGAGGGAGATCAACACTTCAAATAAAACACTGGAAAATTGTAAAATATGTGACCTTTAACAGATGAACATATTTAGTCAAGGCTGACGTTAACAGGCCACTGACAGAGTTCCTCTCCTGTACAGTATTTCAATGGAAAAGTCAAAGAATGCTGAGAGAAGAAAACCATAGAATACCAAGATCTGGCTCAGTACAACCGAGCAGCACTGTACACTAATGTAAAAGTATGGATATGATGATGATGATGATGATCGCATCATCCTCTGAGAGAGGAGTGCTCCCTCCCATGGCTGCTAAACTGCTAACTAACTGCCAGAGTCACCTGGGGGCTCCCATAGGAAGATCAGACATGAAGCAGGAAGCCATGTGAGGTAACTGAGCTGGTATAGCACTTGTCATCATCCTTTGTTGTTGTGCTGCCAGCTAACTGCTAGCCAGCATCACAGGGGACTGGCACCGAGAACAGACAGTGGAAGAGCGGTGATGCCCAAGTTCACGCAGAGTGACAGCTAATGCCTTTTGAAAAAGTGGCCACGATGCCACCAAAGGGAACGAGGGGATAGGCAGTGAAAAGTTCAGCCGTCTCATCTCAGCTTACCATCGCTCCCCCCCTGCACTAATCTGACAGCTGCTGTACGCCAGCCTGCCTGGGAAGCCTGTTTCTTCCCATGCACTCTCTTTTTCTTTATCTTTACATTCAAATGTACTTTTCTCGCTTTCTTTCCTGTGCTCAGATCTCATCTTTTCTGCCGCCTCCTTCCCTCACACCCTTCCCCGGCCGACATAGGATCAATACTATTTCTTCCTCCTCTTGCAAATGAATGCAAGAATAATGTCACCCAACTGGGGGGTAAAATGCAAGAAAAAAAAATCCCATTGCTCATTTCTTTTTGTCAATAATGTTGGATGAGGTTTTAGAATGTGTTTTTTTTTTTTCTGAGACACAACTCTTCAGGGGAGAAGCTTGAAAGCTCATCGACTTAATATGATGAGTCCGACTGCCTGTGTGAGTAAGAGTCTGAGGTGTGCGTCAGTCATACCGAGGCAGGATATATTTAAGGATCACATTAGAGGGAGAAGTCTGAGTAAGCTGAATAATTTTCTGGTAAATCATATGACATCACCATGCATTCTGACTAGCCTTGCATTACCTCAGTCACTGCAGTGACACACACACACACACACACACACACACACACACACAGCTCATTAAACTGATTGAAAGGTTACCTAAGCTAAATGGCTTGAGTACAGCAGCCGCTGATTGATCAATTCATTGACTGATTGATTTCCAGGGAGTGGTGCCGCTGTTTCCAGTCTGAAAAATGCTGACACAGTGCAGTCACTTGCTCCGGCAAGTCAGACCATATTGATTCATTGTTTTTTGCCTCTGATGGAAAAGCAACTCACCCACACACTGTACGTGGAAGAGGACCGGTCATGAGAAAGAACAAACAGCAATTAATACGATACAGATATTGTAGCTCTCTGGTTATCACTTCCTCCCTTCCTTGTCTCTTTGCTTGCACTTCAGCTCTCAGCCCATCTAGACTATTCACTGAGGGACTGCTAACAAGATGCCGCCTATTAGATCCTAGGATGGTGGAAGTCCTTAACTATGATGTGTCATCAACATGCCGCCTTTATAGCAGCTGAGCAATTGGAATATTCCCTTCCGCTTCTCCAATAGCCGGCTAATTGAGGACGAGGGACCGGTGATTAATTATCCCATCCCCGTGCACTGTTTACCTAGATGATCGCTGCTGATGAGGGGTGATTAAAATTGAACTGCCACTCATATTCAGGCTCCACGTCAAGCATTGTGAAGATGTGTTGATATCAGCCATTTCGTGAATCCCTTCACCATGGGTTGCCAGTCGCTGCAGTTCTACCGCGGCAGTAATATCACAGGGAATGAACAGAGAACTGCCGAGAAACTGCAGCTGACAGTTGATATTTCACTCAGGACTTGTCGAATCCCTTCTACGCAAATGCTGGCATCTGTCTTGCAGCCATATCCAAGAATAATGCAACAGTATGCCTATTATCTGGATTTATTCAATGCATTCCTTCTTGCATATCACACCTGGCATACACATTCTCATATTTCATTCTGAAACACTTCACAAATCACTTTTTTTGTTTTTTGTTTAATAAATCTTTTTCCATTTCCTATAGTATTATGAATTGCACTCATTAACTCAAGGCTACAACCTTAATATCATCATGCATTTTTTGAATAAACACAACAAAGACTGTGGAGGGTCTCCTCATCTCAACACTGACATGCAAATGAGTTGGTATGAGGTGCAAGCCAAGGACACAAATAGGAACTTATTGGATTCTAATTGGCCGTCTGTCTTCTTTCCATCTGCACACGGAAACATGTTGGCCAAAACCACGAGTCTCAAGGAGAGCGTGGCCTGGCCCCCATTTTTGGCCATTAGGCATGTGATGAATATCCCCAGGAACACCACACAGGAAGGGACATGTCGCCCAAGCGGCAGGCGGCCATAATGACTCGCTGCATATCATATAAACAGATCAGTCATTTGCCAAACCAAACAGTGCCAAACTGTGGGTGACGCAACCCAGGGAGGGGAAGGACAGCCCGTGCTTGTTGTTGTTTGGTTTACTTGGGACCATTATTTGAACATTAATGCTATGCATTTCATTTTCTCATTATAAAAAAAACAACCTAACCACATTCACAGTATACTGACTCACTGCAGAATGACTACACAGGATCCCAGCTCCTTCATTAACACTCCCACACACCACTCATACAAATGGAACAGATGTTATGAGCAAATTTTTTATTTTTTTTATTTTACTCAGTTGTTTTTAGATGCTCTGGTAATATTCATCTAACATTCATGGAATAAGTAAAAGAGAAAAGAAAACTGGCTGCATCGGATGGGATTCCGTCCATCTGTTTAATGCACACTGTCAATTTGCAAGTACAAAAAAAAAAAACCTGAATGATAACACTAGGAATTAAAAAAAAAAAAAAAAAAAAAAAAAAAAAAAGAAATCAAAATCTTGAAATGCCACAAAAAGATTATTATGCTTGGCTGAGGAAAAGTGGAAAGTGGAAAGTTGGCGTATCGACAAACGCAAAATGCGACAAAGTGCAATGGAAACACACTTTAATATCCACTGATGCGTCTGCTCCAATGAAGAGAAACTGAAAATAGCAGGAGATTAAATTATTCTGTGTGGAGTAATAATGACACTGTTACTTAAATTGATACATGCAATGAACATAAAAGCTACATTTCCACCATGTTTTCTACATTGTGGTTTACAGTTTGTGATTGATTGGCGCCGTTTTAATTGCGTGGTTATAATTGCATCATCTTGTTGTGAGAGAGAGAGAGAGAGAGAGAGAGAGAGAGAGAGAGAGAGACAGTGGAGAGTAAACAGTCTCTTGTCCCAACTGCTGGATGCAGACAAATTAAACACAGGCACTTCCCGTGAGAGTGGAAATGCCCCTTAAGCTGCATTCGCCTTGAAACGAGACAGTGTTAAAACACACTCAGTGGGGGAGGAGACACACAACAGACAGTCGGGAGGAAGGAGAGGAGAGGGAAGGATGGAGAGGCCAGTTGTTGAAAGAAAGCCAGAGGAACCATAAAGCACAAGCTTTTTATTTGAATATTTGAATATTGTTTGAATATCAAATGATGGCAATTTTCTCTGCCTGACTGTCCTGCAGGATTCGCAAGCACAGAGCTCCAGTCACCACAGTGACTTTAAGCTCCTCTTTACATGGCCCCTCTGACAGTCAGCTCCAACCTCCTGTCTTGCCAACTATGTTTTTTTTCCTTCCCTTCCCATCCACTTCCTCTTCTCCTTCGCCTCCTCCTATTCCTCCTCTTCTCCTCTCCAGCTAAGCGTCATAATTCCTTGTTTGTTAACATGGCTAAATGAATTTGTTGTCATTAAAATTGTACTAGAGGGTTCAACGCAAGTGAAGTAGAACAGCTTCACACAACTAACAGGATGTGGTGGGGTGGGAGTTGTGTTGGAGATATGTGAGGATGAAGAAAAATAATGTAGAAATCCCATAATTCCCTTGTGATCCAACTTCCTCCATAATGCTAACTTCCTTATTAGATACACAAGCTTTCAATTTAGTAGCCTTGGTCCTGATTAGGAAACATGCAAGATGTGCGTTCATTCACAACATGCATGTTTAACACTTTTCGCTCTTACGCTTTTCATTGAGTCTGTCATTTTTAATGGGCCTGGCTGTTATATTGTTTCATTTGCAATCCACAGGTTAGATGAGGCCAATCATGCAGATCCATTCCATATGAGTGAACTCTCCCTTGATAACAATCACAGACATCCAACACAGCTCAGCACATGACCAACAAGGCGGCCTGCTCATGCTAAATTATGCACAGTGACATCTTACACGTGCAATTTGTCTGCCATGCTGTGAGGCCTTAAATGCTTGGCCTCGTCAGTGCGAGTGTGCGCGCTCTAAAACCCAAACCGCAGCGGTGTCTCGACACCGCTTCTCGGAAATGCTCCCGACCCATCTATGATTTAATCCTCATTATACACGCCGGCATCCTCCACAGATACCGCCATTTCAAGCCACAGTCTACCAAACCGATTGTAGGCCATTACAAGCGAACGTATTACTGTGGCCGCATTGTGTGAGGCAAAAAAAAAAAATAAAAATTGTGTCTTAAGCGTGTTTTGTGTGAGCCGCCGCTAGGTTGGAACACAGAAAGGCAGCCGGTGAGAGCAGCCAATAAGTGAATGCAAAAGCGGGGACATGCAAATGCAGATCCCCCGACACATCCAGCGGCACAGTGGAGATGCCTATGAGAACAGAAAATGCGGCTGAAAGGAACTGTAAAGGGAATTAGATGGGTGGGCTGCCGTGTATTATCTCAGAGTGATGTAATACACACACACAGTTGATCAGGGGAGGCAAAGTGCTGTTTAGCTGGTATCTCTGAGTAATGGCAAATTTGCATACTCTTTTTTTTTTTTTTTCTTCAGTCCTCAGGTGGCTATGCTAAACTATGCTAAACTGACAGAAGGCCGATTGAAATAAATGATAGTGCCCTGGCATTTTCAGCTGCAGCCAGCATCTGTGGGTAACCACTGTGAGCCGCGTGCGAGCGTGCATTTGTGCGAGTGTGCAAGAGGGAGGAACAGCCTAGAGATTTGGTGCAAATGTATTCTTAATGCATGCATGGTACTCTAACACAATATCTTTTCTTGTTAATGCACAGAGCTCCTCTCCGCTGGATAAACCACACACACACACACACACACACACACACACACACACACACACTGGTTTTCAGGCTCCCTCAGTGCCCCGAGAGCTCTGATTGATGGACGTGTCCGACAGCCGTTAAATATTCCCAGATTTACGCAGGGCCTGATGATGAAGCAATCATCGCCACATCCAGAGCTCTGATGTAAATCTAGCAGCCAGCCAGACCCGTCTCTCTCACACACACACACACACACCACATGTGGGTGAGGTAACCTGGTGGGACAACACAGAAGTGGATGAAGTTTGATCTCAAAAGCATAAACATGCACATTTTCTTTTTCCCCACAGAAACGCACGTCATCCCATCTTTAACAAGTACACACACACTTCCACATGCAATTCCTCCTGACCTCCTTTCATGAATAATGAGCATGCAGCGCTGCGTTGGAACTCAGTGTGCCTCCAACATTAGGCCATAAGGCCTGGGCTAATTCAATTATAAAGCCTTCACATACCAATGGGCAGCAGCTCTGCGAAAGGCACCCCACACTCTGAGACATCCCCTCCCTGTAAACAAGAATAGATGATGTTTCCTACCCATGGGCAAGGATCCATGAATACTCCCTTATATTCGCTCACACACACACACACACCTTTAGTCACACACAGTATGTATGAGCACATCTACTGTTAGACACACTGACACATAGAAACCCCCTGGGAGCATCGAGGTGGTGCAAACGAAGGCGCAGGCGTACAGCAGCACAAACACACACCTGAGTAAGATGACCCCCCCCCCCCCCCCCCCCCCCAAGTTCAGAGAAGGAGCCAGTGAAGCATACTGCCAGAGATGATTGACCTTTTAATTCAGCGCTGCTGGGCATGTTTGATGTTCTAGATGTTGTTTGTCCAGTCATGACATCACTGATGAGCCACCATGGCTGAGCCACTATGTTCGAGGCACTGGAGATGCTCTCAAACCCCCCCCCCTCCACCCACTGCTGTGTAATCCATCCACCCATCATCCATCTATCCATCTACATTTCAAGTACTCATTATATTTCAATACTTACATTTTATTTAATTATCATATACATCTTTGTCATATAAATCTTAAAACAGTGTGTGAACAATCACTGCCTGATTCAAACCAGCCCACAGACGTGTTAGGCTCGGTGCACACCAGGGTATTTTCAAATTAAACCAACAAATGTAACACATTTTTTAATATTTCCATTGTAAGAATGTGAAGGAAGATGTGGGAACAGGAACATTTATACGGAACGGTTTCAGGGTAATTCCAGGGACTTGGAATCTCACAGAACCAGAATGTGAAACAAACATGGAGGGGGACCATCGTTGTCAGCGGGTTGCACTTGTGTGTGCCACGTTTCGCTGTGTTTTATGGATGAAGTCATGAGAAGATGAGAAGATGGACCCAGTGTGGCTTATACATTTTGCAGCACGAGTTGGAGGCGAGCTGGAAATAAAGTTTGATCGTTAGTATGCAACGTCTGGTTGGTCAGCTCACTCTCATCTGCTAATATGGGTCCCTGCTCGATATTCCACTGCTGTTCTTTGCTCACTACAAGTCATAAATCTAAAACATGTCTGATATTTATGATTTGAAGTCAGGACGACTCCAGTCCACTGGGTAACATTGAGATTATGTCTGTAAACCCCTTACACTAAAAGATCATTTGGGCAAATTATCCTCCAGTCTTTACCACCCTAATGTCTCAATAATGACACCACAAGCACAGCACAAAACACCGATCGATCACGGCATTGTAAGATGTCATCTGAAAATAAACTCTCCAGATACGATCCAGATATGATCCAGATTGTTGCAAGAACCTAAAGAAGACATCTCCAGAATCTTGGGTTTTGGCCCAGTGAAGCACCACGTCCAGCGCTGAGGACTGGTGAGCATCACGCTGCAGCAATGTGTGACATTCAAGTCATCAAGCCACAGAACCCACACTGACCCTGCTCAGTCACTGCAGTGCAGTCAAAGTATCATATAATACAAAGACTTTCAAAATGAGACACTGACCAGTCAGAAACACTGACACCTGCTCTCACAAAATGACTGCTGGCGTGAAAGTGAAACCCACTGTGGGTTATTACTGATGATATGACTCTATAATTCCCTCTCTGTATAATTGCTGAGGGCCTGCTCTTCCTGACACAGTCTGGTCACATCCTGCATTGACATTCTCTGTCACCTTCTCTTCTGGTGCTCGCACCAATGCACGAGCATCACGGTCATCGAACGTGCACTGTTGACTACAGTTTCCGATCTTGCGTCCCGTTAGTCACTGATCCTATTGAGTCTCTGTGATGCTGCAGCAATGAAGCCTCTTTCAAAGTCACTTAGACCTTTTACCATCTTGACATAAAATCAGGATCACCAGGCCACACAGCATGATCGGATGATAATTGCTTAACTGGACCATGCAGTGCACCTGTGCAGGAGCATCTGCATTCGTTATGTTTTCCCTTTATTTGTCATCGTTATGTATTTTGACTGTTTAGATTCCATTTAGCTTTAATGCTTTATTAACAAGTGCCTAACTCAGTGGCGCTGGCAGCTGTAATCCTGTCTGCACTGCAAGTACATTTTTTTTGAATGATTTTGTTTATTTAGCTAAATGAGGGAATCCGTTGCTTAAGGCCGACTTTTACAAACAGTTTTTGGAGATTCCAATTTGCAGATACACACTCTTTCATGTGCTTATAACTCAGAAATATCAAAGGTAACAAAAACAAATGCAGTGAGCTACTGCTTTACTATTAGTATTAGAGAGGAAGGCAGTAGGAATGTCACTACTACTACCACCTATTTTATCATTAAAAGCCACATTAAGTATAAAAACAGCCTTTTAATTCAAGTAATAAACATTTTACACCCCTTAAGCTAAGCTTTTTCAGAAAGAAATAAAAAAATAAAAAAAAACACATTTTTCCAGCAGAAGCTCAAAGCTACAGGTAACATTATCCCTGTATACTGTCATCACTCAGCCCAAGTCCAGCAGGTAACACTGGTGGCAAAATGCTAGTTTGGATCAGCCGGAGCGAAGCTTCAGTTATCATTAACTTGAATTATTTTATAATGAAAAGTTCCCAGAGTACAGGTGCGCCAGGACCAAAGCAGAGGAAAAGGTTACATATCATGAATGAAGCAATAATAACAAAACTAGTTTAAATATCAAAATAAAAGTAGTGGTTTGTTTGGCTTTGGGTTTGTCTGACTGATATGTTACTATATATGTCATCAATAGGTTATTGACACTGAAGCATCAGTTTGTCAGCAGCATGGCACTGTTGTAGCTAGTTTGAACTAGTGTATATAAAGCTTTATAAACAGGAGCACAAGAAAAATCTGAGCACACTATGGCAGCTTCCCTACTCAACTGATCACCTTCAAGAGAATCAAAGACACCTGTCAGTAACTGTACAACTATGAGCTGAGCACCCCCACCAAACCTCACTTCCTGGCTTTCTGGTAGACTTTTGCCAGACTAAAAACTCTGTAGTCTGTGCTGAAAAGAAAAATCCGGAAGGAAAAAAATGAAATCAGAAAATGGTTACATACCTTTTTTTTTTTTTTTTTTTTTTTACACTGAACTGACCTGTGCTAACCAAGGAAAGGCAGCAAGGAGGACAGGTCTCTTAGCAGTTTCAGACAGCCCAAAGCTAGCTCTGACATACCCAGTCCTCTGCCTTCCCGCTCCTCCCCCACTCAGGAGTCAGAGGAAAGGAAAGGCTTCCAGCTCTACTGTAAGCACTAACATGTTTAGCATTTAACACTGCGCAGGAGATAAAGGTCTCCGTCTTGATTTAGTCCCTCTTTTTCCTCTTTTCCTCTGTCTGCGCTCTGGTTATGTGCCTCTGTTCCTCGGCGTGAACACGACTATGACTGATACTCTCCTGCTCACGCTGTATCTCCAGGCACATCCCGTGCCGTCTTGGCGTCTTGTGACTTATAGTCTCTCTCCCGTCCCTACCCCTAGTGGCCCTCCTCTCTCTCTCCTCTCCTCTTAATGCGAAACGGATGATAGCTACATTCTCCTCACTCCTCCACATCGCTTCCCACAGTGGACCAACTGCCCCCGCACCCTGCAGCTCGCCACCCCATCTCTCTCCGGATGCTTCCCCCCCGAGTTTACAGGCTGCCTATTTGACGCAGCGCAGCCAGTGGAGCATATGAATGAAGGAGGGGATGGTTTGGTAGTGATAGGCCAATGGAGGAGGCAGGCAGACGGAGCGGAAAGGAAGACCTCAATCCACTTGTGAGATTCATCTGGGTTTTAGTAATACCGCAGGACCTTTCTCTTCACTCACCTGTGATTTTCTAACAGAAATTGTGCTTAAAAAAAAAAAATTAAAAAATCACACATTCCTGATCCACTCTATAATACAATCAAAGGAGTTAGACATGACCCAGGGAAAGCATACCAAAGGTCGTGATTTGGATTCACACCTACAAAATGGTAACCAAATTGCACATGCGCCCCAGCCTGCAGAACTATTTAGCTCGCCCCAGGAAATAACTGCTAGAGGTGAATTTTGCCGCCACCTGTTTCCCTGCCTCCATAAACAAGTGCATTAGCCATTCCCAAGGCCTCGGTAAATTCATTAAAGCAGCAGGGAGTGGGCCACGGGGAGACAAATAACCCCTCCTCCCAACTCCCCGACAGCCAAGGTGAACCAATGTCAAACCACAGGTTGCTCCCTGCACCCTCACCAAACCTCATTTCCTCTCCGTCTCTGTCTGTCTCTTTCTCCATGAGACTCTTACTGTGTTAAGTGGGAGGAGGAACATTTCTTTTTTTTTTCCCCCCCTCTCGCCCTCTTCCTCCCCCTTCCATTTCTTCCTCCTTCATACCACATCATCTCTCCTCCTCCTCTTCCAAAAATGACTTCCATTACCTTGCCTCATTCTCCCCTCATTTCTTTTTATTGTTATCACTTCTCTTTCACCTTTACCTAATTTCTCCACTTCCTCCACTCGTCCTTCCTCTCTGACTCAATACGCTGGTCCGGGCTAACACTGATTAGAAGCTTCCCGTGCTCCTGGCAAACTGCGCCGTGTGCCCTTTGGAACGTGTCTAGCTGCACATTGACGTAACTGTTGCTCCACAGTAAACAGATGCACACGCACAAACACACACCGATGTCGGATCTTTTTTCATGAGAACACACTTACTCTCTTATGAGTCAGCATGCACGGATACATACATTAAGTTGCATGAAAACCAAGCAATTTTATTCCTTTATGCATTGAGGAAATTGCCCTACTACTTAAGCTCATATAACTCTCTTAAAACTAATTCATAATGTCAAATATGCATTGTGATGAAGCTCGACGCAACAGCATTTTAATTTTTAATAGCTCTTGAGAAGGTGACATTTTGCAGCTATAAGCTCACATCTGTAGGCTTGTGCCTAGAATGTAACAGTTGAGTGTAGTAATGATTATTTTAATTGGTGTCTCTCCCCTTCAGGATGTTAACGTTTAATGATCACTGATGTGTGCAAAGTTCTGAGAAGGGTAAAGAGGAAGAGGAGGTACGGAGACAGGTTGGATCTGTTAGCGCACGTAGCACGAACATAAATACCACCTTAAATGCTCCCTCGCCTTTGCCTTTCTTCACACCCTCTCGCTCACCGTGACACCCAGCAGCTGTCCCTGTGGCGTGCCGTGGCCTATCAGGACCATCTGCAGGGATAGGGGAAGGCATCAGCTGCCACATCAGCGCACTGACTTCACCCCCTCCCTAGGTCACAGGTGGTGCCCGGGGACATCAACACACATGCACAAAATGTATACTCATACACTGATATGCATATGCTATTCATACGCATATGAAACTTTCTCTAAAAGGACTTGTAGGCACTATGAAGGATGTGGTCATCCTTCCTGAAAACTGCCATTGCTGCTTGTTATGCAAATAGGCCAAATATATTTAATCCTGCATGATAAACACTTAAGATAGAATTTTCTAATTTGATAGATAGATAGATAGATAGATAGATAGATGACTTTATTCATCCCCGAAGGGAAATTAGTTTGTTACAGCAGTCCGGTGTATTATAATACAAAATATACAATAGAATAAAATACAGAGGTAGACAGAAAAAAATAAAAATACAGAATGGCAGATATAAATAATAATATACTATGTATATGCATATGTAAATGGAAAGTGCAAAAAGATGGATACAAATATTGTATGAATATGATATATAATATCAATACAGTTAGTATTTGGAGTGGAGTGTTGTGATGAAAATTCAGAGTGCAAAGTGTGACAAGTCATCTTGTGTCATCTTGGCTCTGACAGAGGTAGATGAGTTGTACAGTCTGATCACAGTAGGTAGGAACGATTTCCTGTATCGTTCCTTAGAGCAGCGGGGTTGGATGAGTCTGTTGCTGAAGCTGCTCTTCAGCTTGTCCAGTGTTTTGTGGAGGGGGTGAGAGGGATTGTCCATGATTGCCAGCAGTTTTGCCAGCATCCTTTCCTCCACCACCTCCTCCAGGGTGACAAGTTTAGAGCCAACAACAGACTCTGCCTTTTTGATGAGTTTGTTCAGTCTGTTGGCGTCCTTTGCCTTGATGCCCGCACCCCAGGACACCGCAGCAAAGAAGATGGTGCTCGCCACAACAGACTGATAGAACATCTGCAGCATCTTGTTGCAGACATGAAAAGACCTGAGCCTCCTCAAGAAGTAAAGCCGACTCTGACCCTTCTTGTAGATGGCCTCTGTATTGGTGGACCAGTCCAGTTTATTGTCCAGTGTTACACCCAGGTACTTGTATGAGGCCACTAAATCCACATCCGTCCCACTGATGCAGACAGGAGAGGGCAGGGGCTTGTTCCTCCTGAAGTCCACCACCATCTCCTTCGTCTTCGCCACGTTCAGCTGCAGGTGGTTCTCACCACACCACTTCACAAAGCGCTCGACCAGGTCCCTGTACTCAGCCTCCCTCCCTCCTTCCACACACCCCACAATGGCCGTGTCATCAGAGAATTTCTGCAGATGACACGACTCAGTGCAGTACTTAAAGTCTGACGTGTATGTGGTGAAGAGGAAGGGAGACAGCACAGTTCTCTGGGGGGCCCCGATGTTACTGATCAGACGGCCAGACACACGGTTCCGTAATCTCACAAACTGCGGTCTGCCCGTCAGATAGTCATCAACCCAAGTGATGAGGGGAGCACCCACCCGCATGTTCTCCAGTTTGGCCTTCAGCAGTCTGGGCTGGATGGTGTTAAAGGCGCTGGAGAAGTCAAAGAACATGATGCGGACTGAGGTGTCAGGTCTGTCCAGGGAGGAGTAAGCCTTCTGTAGCAGGTAGATGATTGCATCATCCACCCCAACATGGGGCTGGTATGCGAACTGCAGGGGGTCTTGTGATGGGCACACCAGCGGTCTGAGGTGTGCCAGGACCAGTCTCTCCATGACCTTCATGATGTGAGAGGTCAGTGCCACCGGTCTGTAGTCCTCCAGTGCAGCAGGATGTCCTTTTTTGGGCACTGGGACCAGGCAGGATGTTTTCCAAGCACTGGCACTCTCTGAAGGTGTAGGCTCAGGTTGAAGAGGTGCTGGAGAACTCCACAGAGCTGGCTGGAACATGCCTTCAACACGTGAGGGCTGATGCGGTCTGGTCCAGCAGCTTTCCTCTGTTTGAGCCTCTCCAGCTCTCTCCTCACCTGGCTGGATGTGATGTGGAGGTGGGGGGTGGGGGGTGGAATAAGGCAGGGCCTGAGGTGGATGTCAGCAGTGGGCTGGGGGGTGGGGGTGACGAGGGTGGAGCAGAGAGGTGTCTGCTGTAGGAGAGGGTGGGGGGCTGTGAGGATGTCCTGGGGGTGGGAGGTGTGAAGAAGTCCGTGGTGAGTATCAGCGGGGGGGAAGGGGGTGGGGATGCTGGGGGTGGTGTGGGGAGGTGGGGGGTTGTTGCTTGGGGAAGCGTTAGAGGGGCTGCCGGGTGTGGAGTTGAACCTATTGAAAAACATGTTCAACTCATTCGCACATCGTTCGTCCCCCTCAGCTGCACCCCCACCTCTCCTCTGGAAGCCGGTGATCTCTCTCATCCCACTCCAGACGTCCCTGGTGTTGTTGTCCTCCAGTTTGTGCTCCAGTTTCCTTCTGTAGTTGATGTACTCTAATCTACTTGCACACACAGACAGGTACTGTCCTGTCATTTCACAGTGATCCCCAATAAATCACTGAGAAAACTTCTGAAGTTGCACATGCGCTTCAAAAGAGCTTACATAGATATTTTGCAGCTACCTTAAGTGCACTAAGAGGTTTGGACTTAACATTTCATGACCTCATCACTAAATTTACACCATGACCTGTTGCAAAACTGGGAGTCCAAATATGAAAGGGCTCCAGTTAACAGTTCTCACCCTAAGCCTCTATTGTGCTGGTCTCAAGTCTGGCTTGAGTTTAAAGAAGAAATAAAAAAATAAAAATAAAAAAAAATCAATGCTAGACTTGGGGTAAAGGAGAAAAGAGAAGGGTGAGAGGAAGAAATGGGGGGAGAGAAGAAAGTCCTGCACAGTCATCACTTGAAGGGCTGGGGGCTGTAAATCAGACATAATCATAGTAGTCTTATCCCCCCAGGACTGCAAGCCCTTCCCACTGACTTCACACAGGTCAATAATTTATAAAAACAGCAGCTTAAACCTCCATCAGCACAACATACACACATACACACACACACACAATCTTTGTAATTGTAGTGTAGAAATGGGCCTGACTGGGTCGTTTCATGGATGTTTATTTACTGAGACCGGCCATTAATTTCTGCAACAGGATAAACACTATCAGGAAGGTAAACAACAACAGGGTCTACCCACACTCTGAATTAGAGGGAGAAAAAGACAGAGAGAGAGAGGCAGAGCGGGAGAAAAAAAGACTGGAACATAGTTCAAATGTGTGTAGTTCAAGCCCCCCCTCAGCACACACACTCACACAGTGGGACACAAATATACACACCTCTAATCCATCACAAAAAGCCAGAGCAGCAGTCCTTCTGCAGTGAGCTGTCCAGCGAGCTCAAGCAACAACAAACTCAGAGTGCACACCATGTGTGCTGCACACACTCTGCACAGACACACACACACACAAAGAAAGTGAGAACTCTGCTGGAAAGTGTGTGGCAGTAGGTGCTGAAAGAACAGCTCCTCTTTGACACTATAGGGAAAAAAAAATAAAAAAAGGAAAAGAAGTGGCAGAGGGAGAGCGAGCAGTAGTCTGGGACCTGGAACTATCCAAGGTGCTGAAACCCTCTCACTCTCCACAGAGACAGTTGGCTGGTTTGGAAGGGAAGGGTGGAGGGAGAGTGGGCTGAGGAGGGGAACTGTCCAAGGTAATGAATCAACAGCATGGCTCTCCTTTCAGCACTGGCCATGTTTGCATGCATGGAGCCACGCATGCCTTTGATACTATGCAGTTTCCCTACCGCTATGAATGAGAACAGTGACTGAATGTCTCTGTTGGTGTGTTCCAAGACAGAACGGACCATTTGCAAACAGTTTTAAGAAGCCGTGTCCAACTACCTTCCACTATTAGACTGACCTGCAGGAGCTCTCTACTAATTCCAGGAGATAGATTCAATAACAGTAGAAGAAAAAGCATAAAAAGTGAAAAATAGAAAGGTTGTTTGTTGATGTACAATTCCACAAATCAAAATGCATGAAATGGTGAAAAATTGTGAAAATGCTAAAAAGGATAGACTATAAACAATATATAAGTAGCAATAGAAAAACTCTCTTATATTTTGTGAATAAGAGAAAGTTCATACTCATTCAGTCTGAGCAATACTGAACATTATAACAATGAAAAGAAATCACTGTCTTTGCCTGCCAAGACTAACTACTGAAGGTGAAGTACAGATAGTGTGAATGCATGAATAAAAAGGCTTTAGCGGTGCAGCATTATTAGACCACAGTGGACATACTTTATTTCCCATTAACACAGTGCTGTGTATTGACTCTGGAGAAAGATTTCTATTTAAAAAGTTGGTTTCATGTTCTCCAGAGCTGCAGTGATGAAATATGAGTGCAACAATTTACACTGGACCAATCGATGTCAGGAGTTTTGTAGCACAATTAATAGTCTAAATGTGAATCATTATTGATGTCTTCACTCAACTAACATCTAACTGCTAGTTCTTAGACACTTATAGCTAGACAGAGAAATTTCAATTTTAAAAGTATTGATTCGGCTTTTCTGCAGGAATGATGTTTTAATCCTGCATTTAATCTGCTGTGGAGTATGTGAGCTGCGTAATGCAGCGTAGTTTACTAGGGTGATCCGCTGCAGTTAAAATTAAGATACCTCTGTGCAAAAGGAAAGTCAGAGTTAATCCTGATGCGAGTTGACTAACCGAGTAGTCTGGCTTTGAGAGACGGGCGAGCCAGTGTGGGAGACATGAAACGACTCATGTGAGTAGAGAGCTGTCCGTGGTGCTGAATTGACAGCAGCAGTACAGGGAGCTGTATGTGAAGTATGTGGTGCTGAACTGTGCCAATGGACCGTGTGCACAAAGCATGTCCTTCCTTGATGGTCATGGAGTACTTGCGGCCTATCCCGCAGTGCATCTTGCACCCATTGTTTCTGGTTCAGCTGCACTGCTCTGAACTGAAGAGGCGCTGCAGAATGTGCTATAAGCACTTAATGACATCAAGGAAGGTCACTGAAATTCTCAGAGCTGACACTCAGCTTTTCACTGTAGGTAGTGGATAAAGGAGATCAGAACAAAGATGAATAAATGAATGATATTGAGAAAGTGTGAAACCTATTGTAAATATATTCAATGTTTGGGCAGGGGTTAGGATTATTATTACAGATGCACCAAGAAGACACATGAGGCTTTGTTGAGAAGCTTCTTTTTGTTTCCACTTCCCCCATTGTGGCCTCGCAAGGTTTCAGCCTTGAGCTAAGAATTTTAATTTCAAGTAGACTGATTCACTCAAATATCAACGCAAATGCTTTCTAACTAATTGGATGAATACATCACTTAATGGACTCCAGTTGGTCTTAACTTCCATATTTCAAACTGTAAAAAACAAAGCTGTTATGAAGGGCCCATATTAGGAACCTCTCAGTGATTTATTCTCGCTCATGTCAGTTAATTTGGTTACTTTCCCCAGTGCGTGCATTCACGAACTGTCCACTTAAAAAATAATTATCTCATGTTCAGTCACGTGCCTCCAACTAACGTTAGTCTGCGTTCACTCAAAGCGAAGCTGGCGGCATGTTTACATTACCAAACGCTGCTGGACTCATTGAAGTTTGAAATCTCCGGGGTTGTGCTGTGGTCTGAATGGGCAGACCTTTAGAAACAATGATGACGACTACCGGGCAGTGGTGAATACATATTTTGGTATATTTTGCAAGACTAGTAAATATTTGGTATGTAAATATTAATGCAGCCAAAACATTGAGAGACTAGCCATGTAATGCCAACAGGAATCTCAAATATCACATTGCTATTTAATGTATTCAGACATCATCAACAAGGGGACAATGATGTCTTCTGCCATTAATAATTGACGATTTTGGAAGTGTTGATGTGAAATCTATGATAGCCCCTCTAAGATGTGAAAAGACTCCCCCCCTGTACTGTGAGAGTGCAGGGGCCTCATTCCTTCTTCTCTCCTCCAGGAGAACACAAAAAGAATAAAGCAGGAAGAAGATGGAGATGTTAATGTTAGTGGGGAGAACAACGCTCTGCCTCTCCCTCTCTCTCCTCGCTGACTTGCTCCGGGCCACACAGGTGTGACTAAGTCTTATAGATTCATGGCCGATGGCAGAGCAGGGTTAGCGAGTGAATAGTGGGTAACTGGAGCAAAGTGCCCGCCTTGCAGATAGCGGCATCCTTGGAGAAAATGGCTTGGCAAAAGAGAAAGCTTTGGATCGATAATGCTTTGAAGAAGTTTGATAGGGCTTTGGCAGGGTTGACTTTTCAACACGGCATCTGTGTTTTGGAAGACCTAAGAGGTTTGCTGCGTTGCTATGATCTGCCTGTGTTTGTCTTTTCTCCCTCTTGTCCTCTCATCTCTCATTTTTTCCCCCTGTTTTCTGTTAGTGTCTTTCTCTGATTCTCTGTCAGCCTGGAAGCTATTCACTGTGATGATATTGATTTTTCTCTTACTGTATGGCAGACATTATTATTTAACGCTATATGTATTTTTTTCTTATTTTTAGGTGTTTCTGCTTCTACCTTTTTAACAGTGATAGTAGAGATAGACAACTATGAGTAAACATGGTTCTGCAAACTAGTTTAATAAGATATATTTTCTTGCACAATAGGATAGAATCCCTCTGATGTTATCACATGTAAAAACAGATCATGGATTCTGACAAACATCAGCAACCAAGATCTTACCAAGGTCATGTGATATATATGATGATATGATCGTACTTGATTCCAGATTTTCTGGATTTTCTGATAAAAACATCAAACAGTGAGTGAGGCTACCAGCATCTTCTTCATGTTTAGGACACGATGCTGAGGAATCAGCCTCGACTTTCCATCAGTGACAATTTAAAACCAGTATGCACTGAGGGCAGACATGGATGTTGGCATTTGTAAAAACAAATGCCAACATCCAGTCCCTTCTCTTCTTTAAGTGCTCTCCGAGAGGGACAAATAATAACCATCTGAGAAATAATGCAGCTGTCTGTCCAGTGCTTAATTGAGCCTCCAGATGTGTTTACAATGTGCGAATAGACGACACCCTCTTCAGTGGTGGAAAACTCAATGACATAAACGCATGGCTACTGGTGTGCAATGTGACACAGAGATGTGCCTGGCGCTGATTGGCTTAATCAGTTCAATTATATTTAAAAATCCCACATTCAAACAGATCACGTAGATGGTCCGGTCCATTTGAAGCCCATAAATGAAACTGTGTGTTTTTATGATACCTGGCAAAAAGTCAGGATTGTCGCATTGGACTATAAGGACTGAGGTCAGTTTGGATCCACCTTGTAAACGTGTAACTGCTCTCCACTGCTTTTACTGTCTTGCTCACGATGGAATTGTCACAGGTGCTTCAAACATGATTTCGATTTTTGAGGAATAACAAATTTTGATTACAGAGCATCAACTTCATAACATATATAATTTGAATCCACATGCATTGACTTGGCTATGAAAGGCAGGTGGTATTTTCCTGACATTAGGCAGATTTAGACCACCTTCCTTGACCTGGATAGTTTTTCTTAGCCTGATATGAAAGAACTAAACTAGACACTCATGGTTCTTCTGGTTTTCTGGACAGGGTAGAATAGACATGGGACAACATTTAATAGTACATAGGGACCTAACAACAAAAAAATAGAAACAGGTTGTTCCATGTAGGCCTAGCTGCACCTTTATGCTAATGTAGCTCAAGAAAATGTCAAGAAGTCTTGTAATGTGTCCCCCTTTTCAGAAAACCAAAACAAAGGATGACAGACCGACAGGCCAAAGCAGTGGTGACAATCCCTGATACATTCCCAGGGATTCACTCTGTCAAAACAGGCACAAGCGTCTCTGCTGCTAATACCGCACACACGCACATGCACGCACGCACACACACTTCCTGTCGCCCACACTCTGCAGCTTGCTGTACACCAGGGGCCATGTCAAATCGCAGAGTTATTCCAGGGACTCACTGGGGAGTGGGAGGCACAAGTCACCATACGTGCCAGTCCCCAAACACTCAGGCCAAATGGTGTGTCACACCAGCTTGGAAGAGAAGGAAAACACTGATGAATCCTGGACTGCTCCATTTAGAAATGGGAAAGGGAGAGAGAGAGAGAGAGAGAGAGAAACTTGGAAACCTAGTAAGTGCTAAACCCCCACAATTAGCACCACTGATGGGAAGAGTGGCTCTGATCCCAAAACAATCAGATCTGGGCTTATTTAATTTCTGGGCCATGTTTTGAGAGGCTGCAGCTTTGGACATTTTCAGTCTGTCTGTTGAAACCACACTAGGAGTGTCCTAAAACAGTGCTTAATTGAAATTATTTAATTGGTTATAATAATACCGTAGGTTGTATAACAACATGACGTTCTACAGCTTAGCATCTGTGATGTCAGTGCTGTGCTGTTTGAACTGATTCGCCCGTCAATCGCCCGTCCTGTTGATGACGTTTCAGATTTTCCAGGCGCTATTATTGTTTTGCTTTCGCTATGTGAGCCACGATTTAGCTCCTCCGGCTCAACAAAGCAGTCCTGCTGAAGCTGGCAGTGTGCAGTAATCACTTTTTCATGTGGCAGGAGAATTTTTCTTGGGAAACAGTGAGGGCATCAAAATCCTCCTGCATCACTGCTGCGTTATTCCTGTTACTGAGACGATCAAACTGGGAAGTAACATTACTTTAAAATTTATTAAAAGTCTGTGTGTGTGTGTGTGTGTGTGTGTGTGTGTGTGTGTGTGTGTGTGTGTGTGTGTGTGTGAGTGTGTGAAAACAAGTGGCTTGGACTGAGTAAGACAACCAATCAGCAAAATGGGGGGCTTCTTGCTCGTGCACAGGACAAGGGAAAGAAGAGAAGAGATGAGATGGGTGAAAGGGGGCAGTGGGAGCGATTTAGCACATCCTGTTGGATAGTACCAATTTAAAAGATAACCAGGGGAAGGAAAAGGAACACTCTACACTTAAGGCCCTGTGGAGTTTTGTGAGTGGGATTATTTGGGCCTACGGATGAGAGACCAGCAGTAACGTTTAGGGGCATGCATGGGAGGAACATCTACCAGTGGTGGGATGACTGTGGTGTACATGTATACTCCACAACATAAACGCATTGTCAAGAAGGAGAGGTGGCTGAGGGACAGCCAGAGAGGAGAAGGTGAAGAAAAAAAATGGAATAAGAGGTCTGAGGATCAGACAAGTACAAAAAGCCATGTTAACACTGACCTGCGAACAGAGAGAGTGACAGACAGACAGAGAGGGCCAGCTGGTAAAAACTGAGTAGCTGATCCAAACAGGTTGGTTAGCAAAGCAGGCAGCAGCGTCACATTTGAGCTTCCATTAACATTAGACCACTTGCTCATGGACGTTCTGCTTACTTTCTACTTTGCCAAGACATGCTGTAGGTGGTGTGTTAGCTACAGCAGCGGAGGAGTCGTATCGCTGTCTGTAGCCGGTGCACTGGCCCTGAGGAAACCATCTCCTCTCTGCATTTTAGCTTCGCAGTAACAACCGTGGCAACAGTTTGCCGTGTCGTTGTGTCTTGGTTTTTGTTCGTACAGTGTGTCCAAGGGTTTTATAGCCATCAAGACCTAGGAACACAGGTTTTCTAGCACAGTGGATTAATTTGGTTGGATAATGTCAGGTAATGTTACTTTCCTCGTCAGCTCATCTACAAACCTACGGTCATCTCAGTGTAGTCAATGTAGTTTTTTACTCTTGGTAGTTCTTACTCCATTGTGTGCGTGTTGTTTGCTTGATGATGTTTTTTTATTATTATAAGATTAGTTTTGCTTCAGCTATGAGAAAGAGTGTATCCACTCCCACGCTTTACAAGACGCTCTGTATTCCGCCATTGTGCTGTTGTCTTGGCAAGGCACATCCATGAATTTTGGGGGGGCACTGAAAGGAGGGGCATATTTGTTTTGCCGTTTAGTTCAAGTATGTCCTTTTTCCAGATTGGCTTAATTTCAATCAACTAAAATCTGACTGGTAAGGAGCGGGAATCCTGCCCTGACTTGTGAATTTGTTCCATACATTTTGAACGGTTCCCTGATTCATAATCATAGAGGAGTGTAAGACAAAAAACTTACGCAACAACAGCTAAAAATGTCCAAGTATGGAGAGAAATGTGGTCCAAAAGACTAAAGAACAAGCCAGCACTGCATCAGAGCAGTTAGTCAGCAAGTCCCACTAAAGCTATCTGAATGGATGGTTGGATTGAAACAGCTGAACTGAGATGAAGGAGAGGGATGGATGGTCTGTGACGCTGCAGTCCCACTCTCTCCTCTTTCCTCCCCCTCTTTTCCTCCTCTCTCTGACACATTCAGCGTTCACGTCTCTACTTTTCCCCTTCAAACTGGGGAAGCAACAGCCGAAGCGGCAGATCAGCACAAATGTGACACAGGCCTCATTTGCCCCTGACAAACAGGAAAATGGCAAAAAAAAAGAAAAGAACCTGCATCAACACTTGAGAAGCTATTAAAACTATTTGGAGCAGCATTCAAAAGAAAAAGAAGAAGGAACTGTGGAGGAAATACAATAAGACCTGTAAAAACCCTGTAAAACTGTATGTGATTGAATCTGAGTGCCCATTTTATTTCTGTGTTTCTTCTTTGAATCACAAAATGGTGTCAGCAGTCATTGTTCAATTGAGCTTCTCCATTCCTGGCTCATTACAAATGAGAGAATAGTGCTGGGTAATTGTTTGACCCCGTCTGCTCAACCTGCGTCCTTGGCTGCTGAGAGTGCTCGACATGAGAGTTCTGTGGGATAAATGGTGGCCATTCCCACACTCTGCCCTGTGGCCGTCTGCAAACAGAGCGCCATCATATCGGTGACAAGAGAAGCCTGATGAAGGTATGCTGGCTGCACAAACCCAATGGAGGCCCAGGCAACAGCAGCACCACCTCTCTAAAAGGACCCATTGTGCCCTGCCAAAGCCTTTCCCTCTCTGCACTGAAGTGGCCATTGTGGCCTGCAGAATTGCCATCCCTCTCCGTCGCCTGGCGAGGAAAGTGCTGTCCTGCTGGCGCTGAGTGTGGCCACAGTCGCAGCAGTAGACAGTATCTTAATATCATGAACCCCATCAGCCCCTGAGTGCCCCCTGTTGCTCAGCCTATTCTTCCCACAGGTGGGGACAATCAAGGCCTAATTCCAGCCAGTGAATAGAGAGTAAGGAACAGGTGCACTCTGGTATTGGAAGTAGTTACATTTCAGAATTGAGGCAGTGGCGGAGTTGTAAGATCGGGAGGTTTTAGCATGTATAGCTCAAGTTTGGACATCTCGTATTGATTTAGCCGCAGGGGTGGTTTCTCTGAAAATATATTCATCCATGACAGGACGGGTGAAAGCTTTATGGATTCCTGAGAGAGGAGAATAAACTGTGATGGAGCAAAACAGTTCTCTTAAGTGTACTAAGTATACTTGACTGAGTGTAATACCCACAGTTTTTCCAAGGTGCTCTGCTGAGAGTCGGCCCGAGGAGTAGGGAGGAGCTCCAAAGAAAAACTAGAGACCATGTTGTGGTGGGATCGCAACAGCCGCTAAGCAGCCATCAACATTCGACCTATGAGCACTCAGCAGCCGTTACTTCAGTACTGAAGCGTTCACGTGGATTGAGAGATAACATACACGCCCCTTGGATGCTTATGATTAATGTGAATATTGTCGAAGGGGGCTCAAATTTCTGAGGCTGGTGCCCTTTTGACATTGCATTTTCATTAAGACCGTTTAGTGTAGTGAGTTTCTTCAGCTCTGACAGATGTCTTATTTTATCACACGTGATTTAGTTAGTTAGGTAGTTGGTTAATTGGTTTGTAAATTAGTGTTGATCTAATGATCGAAACAAGGGGAACTGTGAAGGATATTTTCCTCACCTCTGATGTTCCTCTTGTTTTCCTAGGCCTCACTCACACTCCAAGAGCTCAGGTCATCGCAACCTTCACACTGTCATGCAAACGGTAGAAAGAAAGCATCAACTTAGAAAGCATTGTTCAAGATCTAGTTGTCGTCGACTACCAGCTACCATAAGGAGGGAAAAGGACAGGACTCTTAAATATATAATATTAGATAGTTAAGAACATGTGACAGTGTGGATTTTGGTGTCCAAAAACATCTTCACACACATGTTTACAATTGAGTTTACAAATAAAGTGTGGTAACATGTTGCAACCGTGTCACATGGGTATATATTGTCTGTCATTGACAGAAAATTGGCGTGGAACCGCTATGGTTGACCTGCTGTCACTGCATTGCTCATCGCTTTCTCTGCGGCGTGTCAGCTCGCAATAAATACCTGTGCCTGAGACATCTGAACTCCTGGTCATTGTGTCTTCCTCAGCTCACAAGAATTTCAGTCACACTCAGTACTCACTGAGTACTGATGGGTCAAACTGCACCCATCTTTGAACTGGGCCTTCATTTTCATCTCAACTGCCTAACCCTTAAGTTTCATCAGAGCACAAAGTAAACCACCTCTGTGGTAGCTACGATACCGTAGATATCTCCAGGAGTCCATTTTGCCTCGATGACGCACACGTACAAACACACAAGGTAAAAACTGCCCTGTTGTGGCTGGTAAACACAAAAACAGAGACAGCAATTATTACAAGTGCATCTGAGGAAGCACTTCTGGCTGCTTAGTCCACGGCCTTGCTAACACAAAGCCAAATGAGACTAGAAGCAGTTTTGTACTTTAGACTATAATGATTAAAAGCCTATTTGAGGAAGCTCATCTGGCTGTATGTCCGTGGCCATGTACAAACCAGTGTGGGGGAATATGAGCACATTAATATTTAGAGTGATGACTGAACTTTTCTTGCACTGTCTATATTGCCTGCATCTTTGAAAATTGCTGCATTTGTCCCAGTGGAGAAAAAATAGACTCATAATATGCTTTGTTGACCATAGGATAAATTAATTAAACATTCCCTACGAGAAAAAAAAATATGGTTTATGGTGGATAAGCATGCATTTTATTACATAAGGCTCTGCCCAAATAGCAAGGAAATGACTGATGCTAGTGTCCTGCACTTGTCTTTGGAAGTAAATACTATTGTATAGTTAGATATGCAAGTGTTATGCAAACAAATTGCATGATTATGCAAAACTAGAAATAGTGTGGATGAGTGATATCCCACAGCATAAGGATTAGTTACTAACACCCACTCTTCAATTATGAGCATAAAACTCTTATGTGGGGTTTTTTGTGTCCCATATCCCTGTTATGCAACCTGCTCCACTTTGAAATAGGATCCTTTCACTGCTAACCACATGTTAGCATACCCTGGAATAGATGGGTATAGTTCATACAAAGATAGACAGCCTTGGTATTTACGTGTGATGACGCAAAGCCGAACGAGGATAAGAACAGTTTGATCCAACAGGCTCTGCTGCACAAAAAAGCCCCCAGCCTTTACCACTGATGCCAAGAGGAGGGATGGTCCTCAGGTTACAGGTGAACCCGATACATCATCATCAACAGCGAGGTTACATCGGTTTCGGTTTGTTCGGAATGTGCCCTTCCTAACGGGAAGATAGGGAGTGCGGGGTGATACGTTTAGACCTGTAAAACCGTGCAGCTGCCTTTGTGCTGGAGTAATTTAGGTTAAACAGCTCACTGCTGGGTGCTAAAGAGCTAATACGTCCCACACCTGAACCATCAGCCAGTCCTGAAAACTTCTCAGGCCAAGGCTTCTCTTCTCTCAGCTCTAGGCTGGGCGACACCTGAGGGAGCTGACGTTTGAAGGGAAGCCAAGAGATAAGGAGCAGAAATGACAAAGCAGCTTGAAATGTCTGTTATATTTCTCTATTATTGATACTCTTCTGTTCTCTTTAAGAAATTCCAGCCCGGCTGTAGCAGGAAGGAGCTCGCTTGAGCCTCTTAAATAGGCAGGCAATATGTTAATGCAAATATTTCAAATCAGGCTCTCACTTGAGGCTACAAAGAACATCTTCATTAATTCATTGCAGAGGCTGCTTTTTGTGGGGTGGAGGAGGGGGGGTTAGTCAGATATGAAAAAAAGGGGGCTGAGATTACATTACTTTCAACTATTTGAGAGAAGAAGAAGAAGAAGAAGAAGAAAAAAAAAAAGCCTCATCCAAGATTCAGATGTACTTGCGAGCTCTGCTGAATGAATTCATGACCCAATCTTGGTGGAATACAGTAGAGTACGTGGCACAGATCCAGGATTTTCAACAGCCAAGTCTTTCAACTCTTTCTCAATTAGAAAGACCAAAGGCAAGTTGTTAAAAGCCACACAGAGCTTTTTGAACTCAACTGGTGCCATGACAGTTTTGTGCTTTTTTCTTCCCTCAGCGGCCGACAGCGCGACAGGAGACGTACTAACTTTGACATCCTCAAAAACAAATATCCTGCCAGGCTGATTAATATTAGTCCCACTCTAGACGCGGATATCCTACCGCCACGGCCACACAGGAGGGAAGGGCGTAACTTGATCGGATCGATAGGCCGTACTGTATCCTCTCTTCCCTGCTCCTGTTTTCCTCTGTCTGCTGCCCTCTCTCTTTCGCTCACAAACCCATCCATGCAATCACTCAGAGACAAGGAGAGGGCCTTCGGTCCATCTCTCCATCATAGGCTCTTCCACAACCACTCTGGCTGCTTAATCAAAAGAGAAAAGAGATAGAAGGGTAGGAAAAAGAGCAGGCCAGGCATGTCTTCCCTCATCATGGCCCCCACGGCTAAAATGGAGGGGGTGAGGAGGAGAAAGAGGAAATCTTTCATTTTCCTTTTGCATTTTCTTTTCTTTTTTTTTTGCAAGTGAAAGTGTCTTGTCTTCTATATGGCTCCAGTAAGCTCCTTTAACCTCCCCTCTCTCCCACTCTGTGGGTGGATGGTGGACAAACGGACAGGAAGATGGATGAGGGCCAGGCGGCGAGCGGCAGAAGAGAAAGTTAATGAGGCAGATTGCTCTCTTTGCCGTCGTGCGAGGGATTACAGGAAGATTACCCATTCTGATTCTCTTCTCCTCCAATTTCGCTCTCTGGTTCTCAGTGGTGGGGAACCAGAGGGGCGTGGCGTGGCAGGGAGGGGCGTAAAGGGGGGGTGGGGGGATGTGAGTGCCTGCGTTTTGATAGAGGTGAGATAGAAGACAGTGCCTCGGCTTTCTGTCAGGGGAAAATGACAGCTGCTCAAAACACTGACCTGCGTGCGGGTAGAGCTTCTGACTGATGCCTCCTATCTGACAGCTGCTCCGCTTGACCTGAATACACCCATCATGAGACTGAACATCTTATTACTCACAGGAGAGCCATCTCCTTAATCAAGTTCAGTCTCTGAGATTAACTTTAATAAACTAGGTCTACAGATCCCACTCAAAAGAAACGCACATGGTGGACGCTGGCAATAAGTCGCAATATGCATTTGAAAAGGTGTTGCTTTTGTGCGGCGTTTAAATGGCACGCTGGTCGGGTGCCGACCCAGAAATGATGGCATTTGAGTTGAAAAGCTGCAGATTTGTACGCAGGAAAGTTATTGGATGCTTCATGTCAGAGGGATGAGTGAAAACAAAGAGAAGCACATGACCCCAAATCCACTTTTTGCACTCACCGAATAACAAACACTGAAAAGGTCTGGAGACATTATTCAAATTGCAGGGGAATTTGCAACTATTATAAGTCATCTCAACCCACAAAGGCAATGTTAAGCACCCTTCATGAAGTGCACTGAATGCTCCGAGAACAAAAGTGGAATCACGTATGGGCCCATTCTCTGCCAGCAGTGTCTGCTCAGTGCGCGTTATAATAAAGGAGCAAAGCTATTGAGGTACTGCCAAAGCCATTGTCAGAGCTAGAGTTGTTAGACTGAGGTGATGGTGGAGTCGTTTTTTTTTGTGAGTTTCTCTTTGTCAATTGGGAATTAACAGCTGGTTGCCAAATTGTGCTCAGGAGAAGCAATATATTGGTGCTGTAATTCTTTGGCTGAATGATGAGGCTGAAGTTGCCTTTACTGAAGATAAAAAAATAAAAAAAAGATTTTTGACCCAGTAGGCTTTAGGACCTTCAACGTGGTTTATTTGTCTGGGCTTGTCTGGCTCAAGAAAGCAACCAGGAAATGAATCACACCACCTAGCTTGATTTCTTGCACAGGGCTTCATTTCCATTAAGAGGACAGTTGGCTCAGTAAGTGCCACCACTTCCTGTGTGGGATTCAGCCAGTCATCCTCACAGCATGGCACTTTCTTGAGCATTAATCAGGTCAGTCAGTCAGAGCACGGATGACTTCTGTGTGTTCATCAAACTTCATTACAGTGAACCTTGTGTGGAAAATCTCCTGCTCAGCAAATGCATTTAAAATGAAATACAACATAATAGTAACTGTACTTGTTACTGCCATTTCCCTATAGTGAAGCTCCTGTCACGCTGCCACGCAGGCCAAGAGGAGGGATGGAGAAGTGGTTTTACAGGAAAAAAAAAAAAAAAGCATGTAATGTGACAAAATGACCCATGGAGGCAGATTTATTTTGAAAACGGTAAAAGTTCACACAGCTTGAGTTGAGAACGCAGAACGGGTCAGCTTTCCCACCGGCGTGTACAGGGACTCTCCCCATGTTGTGTCTGCTTCCACATCCTCTCTCTGGCCGCGTCCTTCCCATCCGTCCCTGCCTCTGTGCGGCTGCATTGGACAGCGTGTGCTCGGCTTGATTAGTCTGCTAGAAGCGCAACTACACCCACAACCCCGACTCATGTGTCTCGTAGTCAGGGGATCTACTGATTCGCGCTACTACTGTGATTTGTAGCCTACTACCACTGGGTCGGGGATTTTTTTTATTTTTATTTTTTTTGTGGAGAGACACCGTTACGCACCCCAGTGGGCGTTTGGCGACACGGTGGCGCAGGAGTCACATGCAGTCGCAGTATAGTCGGCTCAGTGTGGAGCCCCAAATAGGCTGTCCGCGCACTGCAAGCGCATGCCTTTCTTACACAGTGTGTGTGAGTGGGGGGGGGGGGGGGGGGGGAATCACGTTTACTTTGGGGGAAACACTTAGGAGACAGCGTTAACCCCCCACAGAGGGTCAGATCACAGCCGTTCTAACCTTCAGCAGCCAATTATAATGCAGCTATTCTGTAAAGAAAGTGTACCCCCCCCCCCCCCCCCGGTGGCCTAATTCCCCGCGTCATAAAGACTCTTTTAGCATTTTAAAGAGAAATTTATGGTAAAATCATGATTTAATAATAATAATAAACCCACTCGATGGTGCGAAAATGTGAGAATCGACTCAAGAAATTGTTCGTTTCAGGGATTTGGAGAGAAGGACACGCAGGATACGAGTCCAAGTAAGTAGGCTATGAAAATGAGGGCTACACGTATTATCTCACCCACTATGATCTCCGCTCATGTCTTCTTCTGAAATGAAACCTTGGGTCTAATTGTTGCCTGGACCTGTAAGAATAAACCCCGCTCAAGTCGTCTGGACATTGCGTAAACACATCCACACACAGAGCCCCGAGAGGCACAGAAACGGACTTTCTCTTGCACCGAGTACAGTCACATTTTTTCTTTCTCTCTCTTCTTTCTCTAAATTCCCACACTCTGCCACTGCTGCCACGCGTGCTTTCAAAACATATATGTCCATCACCCCCCCCCCCCCCCCACACACACACACACACCCCCACTCCGCACCCCACACCCCGCACCCCCCCCCCTCACGGATTCAACGTGTCTGCTCCCACAGCCGCAGAAAACAAACAGCAGACCTCAAAATCCACTCGCCTCCCAGATCTCCTCCAAATATTGACCCATTACGCATCGTTCGCTGCCGGCTCCTTCTCAGCAGAACAAAGCCGGCAATTTCCCATTATTGGGCTATGTCTTTTTATTGCCCCCCCCCCCCCCCCCCCCACCGACATCACCTGTCATCATTCTGACAGCTCAGAAATGATGACAGGTGATGAGAGCCTTTGCAGAGAGGGACAAATCCTCACAGCCAGGAAAAAAAAAAAGCCCACGGACGCATATTGTCACCACAGCAAAGAAGAGAAAAGTCCTTACTTGTGTTTTGCGGCAATCCCTCCCGATACTATTCTCCAGACTTGAGGTTTGTAAAAATCCCTGGATATAGCCTGGGTGCAGTTTGCTTCTGTTTTTCTTTCTCTTCTTTTTTCTTTTTTTTTTTATCCAGAGCGTAGAGCAGACCAGAAAGCAGGTTTCCTTTCCCCCCCCTCTCTCCTTTAAGACAGATGTGAACAGTCCTGCCCGAGTCGCTCCACCTGCATCCCTGTTGTCAAACGGCGAGAAGACAGAAAATGCGACTTCAGATTCTTCTTTTCAAACTAAACGCCCCTCCATGCACATGTAATCGCCGGAGCTTTTATTGTGGAGGTTCCGCCGCCCCGCTCCTGATGGATGCTTGTGGGTGTTTCTCGGCGCTTTGACGCAGCTTCCACCTGCATCCAGTGGAAAAAAGGAGCCACAGCGGCATCAGCAGCAGCGGCAGCGGCACCGCACCGAGGAGGCCGCTCGCAGAGATACGCCCCGCTCCGGCTGGAGAGGGCTACTTCACCCTGGACGAGGGAGACGGGAGGGCGGTGCTGGCTGCTTCTCTGCCCATGGAGTCGCTCCTAATAGGCACTAAGGATGTTAGAAATGTATAGAAAGCGCGGTGAGGGGAGATGGAAGTAGGCTTATGTGTAATTATTAAACATAACCCAGAGAACTTAAGATGAACCAGTGAGTGATTTCAAGAAGAGCCAATTAAAATCAAAGGAGGACTAGAATTCAAAGGGAAAAAAATCCATATTATTTCACATTAAATACCCAAGAACAACACACAGATCACATATTTTAATAATAGCTGTAAAGGATGGTCACAGCTGCCTCTAATAATGGTATTAAATATGACAGCTTAGCCTATTATTTGTTAGTTGTGGACCTAATTATATAAACTACATTGTCTCAGTAAAATTACTAATGAGTCAAATACTTTTTTTTTTTTTTTTTTTTTTTAAACTATCAAGTGCATTGCTGCTACCATTTGCTAATGACTGCCCATATCCTCAAACATTTCAACGGGCAATTATGCAAACAGAACAGCGGGTCCATGAGCTCCATTTGATCATCACCAAAAAGTGGGAAAAAAAAAAAAACACATAAAAAGAGGTCGTATTTTCTTCCATAGATGACATAATCCTCATCAGTTTATTTACTTGGATGGACACATACATTTCCTTCATAAACATGTATGAAAACGTGAGTAGAGAATATGATGCAGAACAGCGGTTCCCGAAGTTTTCCAACTCGTGCCCCAGTTGAAAATCTTAAAAAACGGCGGTGGCCCACACCTGACCCCATAACAATACAGAGGCCAAATAATTCCTCCCTAGAACACTTTTTATTTTTATATAATGGAACATTCAGGGCTGACCTGAAAGCAAGGGGAACATATAGGAAGCTCTTGACTCTCTTTATAATACAAGGGGAAGACAAAAACAAATAAAAGTTCTTTTTTTAATGTTTTGAAAATTCATTTAATTTTAAACCAATTAAAAACATGACTTGCATTTTAATTGTATTTCTTTAGAATTACATTTTTTTTCCACCAAAACGGTATTGTTGCAAATGATTTGTTGGCCCACTTGCAATACCCTCGCAGCCCACCAGTGGGTTGCAGCCCACAGGTTGAGAACCAGTGATATAAGAGGAAAGAGTGTTGAGTTTAGGTGGATTTAAGACGGCCTGCATAGGGACATATCAGCAAGCTCCTGAATTCCTTCTATACTGAAAAGGAATGGAATAAACATAAGTCACTTCACATCCTGCTTTATTGTCATGAGCTATTTAAGTGTCAAGATAGAGTTTCTAATGAACAGGTATCACACTCTGTGCTATGTAGTCAAATATCACAGGCATACAAAGGTATGGTGTAGTTAAGAGGCAGAGCTGTTTGTTCAAGTGGAACTGGAATAATTTGCTGAGATAATCTGAATATCCACAGCTTCATAGTGTCTTCTAGTGTGCCAGCTGGATTCAGCTCTGTCTTTTTTTTTTTTTTTTTTTTTTTTTTTTAAAGAGCACTGCCAGTTCTATTCTTCCACTTAGTTGAATGCATTACGTCTGCATCCCGAGTTTAAAACAGTTCCTAATCAATAGCTTAAATGAAAAACCAGCATGGCTCAGAGCCATGCTGGACTTAATAACCACTGCTGTAGCATATTTCTTTATTTTTCTTTTTGAGACAACAAGTGGAATCAGCCTTGACCGGCCGAGCCATTCCCTCTCTGCTGCGCCATCACCTGTTACCCTCAAGACCGGCCCATCGCTATTGCTCCTGGCAAAACAAGGTGTCAGCCGCACAAATGGGAGCATCAGAGTAGGGAGGGGTCATTTGAGTCAGTGAGACCATTTGAAGCTGAAACTGCATTTCTCTCGTGCTCTCACTCTCTCTTCATTTCTTCCCCTTGTCGCGGCAGACACTGGGCTGACAAAGTTCCTCATTAGTCCCCCTGCCATGGCCTCACGGTGGCCTACTGCTCTGTCGGGCCTCAGTGGGAGAGCAAACCGAGTCCGCTCATCATGTCCCACATCATGTCAGCAAATTGCCACAGTGAAAGTCTTCATTTCAGCCTGTTCCATTCATTTACAAGACATACCTTCCTTAGTCAGAGTGGAATTGTCTTTCAGGAACACCAATTACTATATCATAGATATATATATACACACACACAGTACATGTTAAGCATTCAAAATCAGCTCAAGCACTAGTTTACACCTTCGTGGGCGATCAATCAAACCTTTGGGAACTATTGAACACACATGCACAATTGACACATAAGTCAATAATGTGTCTTTGGACTACTTTTACAGTATATCTCATCCATCTGCCTTAAAGGTCCGTCTACGTCAGAGGCGTGCAGTGCGCCAACGGAGAAATCTCAGTCCTAGTCAATGAACCTGGAGGGGGTGCATCAATCACTGGCTTATTGAGCAGCATGGTGCGAGAGGAGCCTGTCAGAAGAATATTGGCACCTCTCAGACTTAATTTCTCGGGGAAAAAAATACCAGATCAAAAACAGTGTTGGTGGGTGGTAGGTGGCCCATTGTCACTGCACAAATTTAGGTCACAAGTTTTTTTTTTTTTGGTTTTTTTAAAGTTACGCCTGCTTCTGTACAGTAGATGAGGCTGAGAGGGGATCATTCAAAAAATATATAAAGTCAGAATCAGAATCAGGTTAATTGGCAAGTACGTTTTCACATATGAGGAATTTGGTTTGGTGTTTGGGTGAATACCAATAAACATATGTAAGAAGAAGAAATATAACGATAGATCAAGCAAAGCAAGTACTGCAAGTCAGATGGCTTAAATATAAATAGAAAATGTTTACAATATAATATCTGCAATAAAAATGTGCAAAATATAAAATATAAATAATAAAAACATCTACAATGTGCACTATGAATGGGGGAATGTGCAATAGTTACACTAAGAATATGCATGAGAAATGTAATCCAAGAAAGAAGTCTGTGGGTGGGGAAGGCGTTGGGTGGGGAAGGGGGGGCAGTCAGTGACAGTGGAGGTCTCTGGCCTTGTGGATGAGGCCAACTGCTGTAGTCTGCTGTCAAACATTTACTCCCATTCTTATGTTTTGTGATCTCAGTTGTTACTTTCCTGTCCGTGCTTTAGGTGTTTCTGAGCACTTCATTCACAGCATACGTTACAAAGAAAATGAACTACTATCTTAAAATCTGTTACTCATTTTTATCTCAAAGCGCATTAAAGCAGGTTGTACAATCGGGTCTATCGGCCCACAGTATGGGCCCCGTGCAGCAAATAAGAATTTGCATAAGCTTCAGATACCTCAGCATGGCGCTTTGTCTGACCTTGAACTGTTCGTTTAGACAAGAAGTTGAGAGAATAAATCCTGGCTGATGGTCGACGAGACGCTGGTTTGTGGTTTTCTAACCTCAATCAAGCAAACGGCCTTTTTCTCCAGGATAATCAAAGCACGGTTAGACAAACAGACCACTGACAATGAATACAATAGCCCTCTTACAACCCAGAACTAACACATAAAAGTAAACGGTTCAGTGGGATGATTGTTAATTGGAATAATTTACCATTCATTATCAGAAAAGCCCTGAGTAAAATTACTTTTAGAAAACAGTTTAAGGTTTACTTAGCGTTGAAGTTTTTTATATTTTGCTTCACGTTGCATGTTACCGATTTGTTTTGGTTATTATGTTTACACAGTATATATATGTATATACCAATTATGTGCAGCCTTGCTAACACTTACATATTGATATGAAATTGTTGTGACTGCAATTATTAGATTTTTTTGTCCTGTGCAACCCTTGCTGTTGACAGCAAGTGGGGGGACAAATAAATGTTGTTTTTTTTTTAATAAACCCTTTCTTGGAGGCAAACGACTGGTTCATTTGTTTGGATCGTAAGTTTTTCAAAGGACATCTCAGTGGATGCTTGCAACGCGTCTTTATTCCTTAGGCTACATAGCATGGTGGTTTCTGACCTGGGGGTCGGGATCCTCTAAGTGTCTGCAGATAAATTGGAGGGGTTTTACCATTGTAGGAATCTTCAGTTACTCAAATGAAACAATCTGATAGTAGAGTGGGACATCTGTCTCAATAAAACATATCATACACCACAGGCCTGTGCAACCTGGGACTAGAGAATAAAAGTAGACATTGTGTAGGGGGACAGCAGCCGAACCAGCACAGGTTGTTCTAACACTTTGAAGTCAGTATACAGGATTGCAAGGCTTGTTTACAAGGATCACCTTCTCACAAATATATCTGATACGTAGAAGTCTAAGTTATGATCTGAGGGCACTCTTATGTAGATGACATTTGTCGGCGCCCCGGCTTTCACAAAACTGCAGGTCTCTGCTGTCATTGTTAGATGTGCACTTCAATCAAATGTGAGTCAATGCTGTTTGGTGAAACAAGAGTTTCCATTCAAAGGCGACATCTAAAAATAAATGAAAATATCTCACAGTAGACAGATGTCAACTGAGCGTAAAACACACCAAATATCATCAAATAACCGCCAGCCTGTTATCATCATCTGATTTGAATCCAATAGAGATTTCATGGCTTTTAAATATCAGTATAACTCATTCCAGTCATATGTCTTCCAGCGCCTTGATTTAATATTCTCTACATATAAAGCTGGCTGATATGATAAGCTTTTACTCATGAGTAATTCATTTCATTGTTGGAGGACCCTGTGAGGTTGTTTCCCCCCTTTCTCTCCATTGCGCTAATTAAAACCAATTGAATTGAGTTGAAGGTACCGAGCCCACGAATCACAGTGCCACCATCTCAGTCCTGCTCATCCCTGAAATGAGACAAATCAAGTGTGCCGTGTAATCAGACATGAAAAAAGTCAACCCCCTGTTTGTTGTTATTGTTGTGAGCACATTATCTCATTTCCATCAGATTCACCAATAATAACTTGGCATAAAAGAGGGAATGGAGAGTTGTTTGAACACAAGTAAATGTGGTTGTCTTAGATGTGACAGTGGTTTGTTAAACTCGTAAAAAGTTTCTTGCCTTGTAATCAACACTGCGAGAATTTATAGATTAACTTTGGAAAAGTCAACTTGATAACAAGTTTACACTTTCATTTTGAAATGCAACTTTCTGTATGGCTCTAACACAGCTACACTATGTAGACTAATGCAGACTCTTCATCTAAATTCATAATGTATTATTGATTATTTACTAAAATGGTGGCACTGTGTAGGTGTATGCATCAAACCACAACCCTTAGGGCTGGAAAATGAAGTGCCAAAGACTGCAGCTCTTCTGGTACAAAAACACTTTTGGTCTCTATAGCTAATTTCCTCTTTCGTGACAACTGTACGGGGCTGAACTTTTAAGTAACTAACTCGTTTCAATTTTATTAAAGCTTAAAGTTATGCATAATTGAGGGTGTGCTGCTTTGAGTGACACTTGGGTGAGCCATGTTTGCCACAATGCACAATGCCACACACGCCCCACTTCTTTGCCTAATATGGGATTACCTGGTAGTTAGGCGGAGTCAGGCACCGCCAAGATGGCAACGGCTGAGCAGCCCGCCCTGAGCTTCAAAACCGCTCTTCAGAAACCTATGGGCGACTTTACTGAAGCTACGTCCATCTTTATTTAGAGTCTCAGGTATGCGTATAAAGTACTAGCTGACTGAAACATGTAATGTTACCCACTTGATAATAAAATGTTATCATGATCATAATAAAATGTTGTAATGAAGTGGGTCTAAAGTCTACACTATGTTCAGGTTCACAATAAACCTAAGAAACACAATGTAAAAAGACATGTTTTACACAGTTACTTCCTCTTTGTGCCGTTACTAAAATAAAAAGTGCAGTATAAAAACATTTTGCCTAATGTGACATATAGGTAAAGGAAACATTAAGTAGAAGTTATGAAGTTAAGTTGTTTGCTCTGTGGGCTTTATTGAGTGACACTTGATTTTTAGTTAATTTCACTTTTGATTATTATTACCATCTCACCTGAAAATTTTATGCATGTTCTCTTATTTTGAAAAGTCAGTAAAGATTCTACTTTATTTTCTCATATTTCCTCTATAAACATGTTTCTGTGTTTCTCTCCAAAAAAGCTAAACTCAGTGACCCCAACAGATTCTGTTGTGCAACAAAGATAAATATTTTCCCTGCACCAGCTTGTGTGGAAAAAAAAAAAACAAACAAAACAAAAAAAAAAAAAAACAGTGAGGACAACATATGACTATTCCGAGCCCTGTAGCATGTACAATAAACGTTGCTAAGCAAATACAGTTTCCTCCATCATGTGACCTTTGAAATCTATTCTGAGCAAGAAAGGTACTGTAGTCTTTCAATTTCCCTTTATGAGCAACTCCACTAATGTTAGACTCGACATTGATAAAATAAGCAGTGCCAGCTAAGATGAATGTTAAAAATATGATGTCATCGCTGTTTCATGTGTGAAAAGAGGCTGAGATGGCCACAAGCAAAGCGGTGTGTGCGTCATGTTGCCAATAAAAATCACTCAGACTGAATGAAGTGGTTACACAGTCATGTAGTTTAGAGGGTCACCTCAAGCTTATAGGAGCTGAGTGTTGAGAACAATCTACAGTACAACACATCTACAGGATACAGTAATGCTCAACATGTCAGGATTCAGGGAATGAGCGCTCACAGATCAATGTGTACTTACTGTAAAGTGAAAGTGGCGAGAAACCAAAACGCCCGCCTTCAGATCATTAACCAGCAAGACAAGGCACGTGGGTGGGCAACTAAGACACAACACTTGTCATGGAAATTGATCCATTTCCATTGTGTGTGGGATGGCTGTTGATTAATGGTCAACAAAATGTTGGCAAAAAAGCACAGATGAGGTTTGACACCATGGAGAGAAATGGGAGTTGAATATTTAATTTGTGTTGTCCTCTGAGGCACATTCTGAGACTGTCCTCCTAAGAAAAAAAAATGACAGCATCAGTTGTTTATGTTCAAGCCCTCTAGGAATCATGGCTGTTGTCCATTCAGAGTGAAGGAGAAAATAATGCAATGTTAGAGGTCTTCAAAGATCACAGAGGGAGGATGTCAGTTTAGATGGAGGATGTCTGTCTAGATGGATGGGTTAATAGTATGTCAGACATGTTGAAGCTGTTTGCTTCCTTTTTCCTACCAATAGGCAGCAATAGTTTCTTTTAACCATGTCCGTTCCCTACCCTTAACCACAGTTATTCTTTTACAATTACTGACGACAAAGATCTCCCAACCTTAAAGCCTTCCCATAACAGCAACCACTTTTTTTGTGTTCAAATCTAACCAAAATATAACCACTGCAATGTCAGAAAATTCTTATACATTGTCCTAAAGAGAAATTAAAATTAATATTATTTGGCTTGATTTGACTCACTGTATCCTTCCAGATATATGATTTAAGGTGAAATATCGCAAAACTTTGATCAGTCACCTTGTTTTCTTGACATAATTGGACATAACCATCAATGTGGATCAGTTTTGGGACATGTCAGCTGGGTTCACATCTTGTATGCATTCAGTAAAATGGAGAAAAGGAATGTAATTCAGGCTCATGGAGTAGTAAGTGAAAATACGTGAAGAGAAAGAGAGCAGAAATCAGTTTCCATCTTACTTTAATAAGAGGACATGAAGGTGGCCTCACTGTTGGTGAAATAAGCCTGGATAAAATCTCCAAGCTGTCTGGGTACATTTCAAATATTTTTATCAAGTTTCATAAATGTTTGCAAGTTGTAACTCTCCTTCAAATACATATTTAAGAAATAATCAGACACAGGTTTCATAATATTCACATTTCTATTAACAGATTTTGGCAGGAGGCTTCTATTTGGTGTGCACACATTCAATTAACTTTGTGTCAATTTTTTTTATATTTTCAGTAATTTCACTCATTTTATTTTCAGCTAATTAATTAAATTGTTCTTGAGCTTACCAGTTCCAGGAGCTGCTGCAGAGGGCCGGGTTCAGAGGCAAAAAAGAGTTGAAGCAACTTCAAGCCTGCTTAAATGCTGTGGAAGGATTAATTGGACTGGACCATGTCTTCCTGCCTTGGGGAGGGAGCAGGTTGTCATTTTGGGTTTTGATTAATTATTGTTTATTGTAAAGGTAGTGGTGTTTTTTTTTTTTGGTGGATTTTCTCCTTAGTTAATGTTAAGTTGGAAGCTCTCCTGACGTGTTTTGCTGTGTCTTGCGGTTATTGTTTAGAGTGTATGTCCTTGGTTACCCCCTTTTTGTGTTTAGTGGTTGGATCACCCACTATATAAACCTTTGTCTCAGGTGGGGGGCGTCAGGTTGTGTGGTTTAGTTTGGTTTTGTTTGGCTTTAGTTTAGTTCTGTTGCGTTCACCTCTTTATGGCCCCAGAATGGTTTTTAAGTACTTTTGCTATTCTTTTTCGGTTTTTGTCTGAATAAAAATATATATTTTTTGGCCAATAATCGGCTTGTGTCTCTTCTACCTACCAACTCGGTCCATGAACAATCACCTGGATTTGTCTAACGGAGCAGAGGAAATAATAGCACTGATGGAAAAACTCAAAACACATCAATTATCTCTGGCAATAAAAAAAGGAAAAAAGAAAATTGGCAAAGCAGCACTTTCTTCAGTCAGTCTTTGTAGCCATCTAAACTGCCTCTGAGATATGAATCTGTAATGTTGAAGGGCATTGTGGGAGAACTGTGTGATCAGCATGTATGGGGAGGGAAAAGGCAGCCATGCTCTGTTCCCTAAAGGCCTAGTCATGATTAGATGATCAGGCATGATGGCTGCAAACATATTTACCCCAATGGAGGCCTTTGGACGTAGTCTGTGCATATATAATGCAACACTGACAACATCAGCATATTTGCAGATAGCAGCTTCTACACAGGAGGAGCAGGAAATGAGCAAAGACACACAGCAGAGAGACAACACTGGAGATGTGTATCTTTATATGAATTGTGTGTTTCCATGTGAAATGCAATGTAGTTTCACATTTGCTTACAGTAGACAAAGAATGAAACATGGGATTGAATCCTGTATGCATAAATCTGTGTGTGGTGTAGTAATGAGTGTATCTTCAGTCCCCAAGTGTGCTTCTTTCCACGGCATGTAGCACAGATCCACATCAGGGGAAGCTATTTTTCCAGGGGGCCCCTCTGGTGATCACTGTCGCAGCGATGAACATGGACAGCTGTGTGTTGTGTTTGTATTTGAGTGGGTGTGTGTGCGTGGGGGGGGGGGGGCACACAGTCTTGTGCAAGAAGCGCCGATATCGCCGTCATCATGCCTGACTGCTGATAGGGAGCACACTTTGCACACGCTGTGAGGGTAAGCAATTATTCCCTCTCTCTTTTATCCCCCTGAGATGGAGAGCGCCTGCCGATGGTGAACAATGCTGCTTTTGTGCTGTGCTATCAAGGTTGAGAGAATCGGCACAGAACTCCCCACTGCCCCTCCTGTAAGGCAGCGCGTGTACCTGTACTGCTGTTGTGTGTGTACATTCATGTGCTGTGTTGTTCATTGCCAGAAGCAGTTTCAAAGGGTTAAGTTTAAAATAGGTGTTGGTTAGGATCAGTGTTATCTAGAATTAGATTGGAGGATCTGTGGAAGGCTTTTGATGGAGGCTATTTGTTCCCCAGTGTCACAAACTTTGCACTAAGCTAGGCTAAATACCTCATGCAGCTACCTCTGTATCGAACGCACACATGAAATTGGTATTGATCTTCCCATCTAACTCTCAGTTTGACAGCAAATAGGCAAATTTCCCAAACCGTCTGAAGTATTCCCATAGGGGTTTGGACTGGGCTACAGAGTTGAAAAATATCAGTGGGTTTAGATTATTTATTGCAATAAGAATAAAAGAAAATTTTGGTTATTTTAAATTTAAAATCAAATTTAAATGCCTGACTCATTCTGGAAGAAATTGAATGGTGGAGTTTCCCCTACAAGATATATGTTACATTTTTTCTTCACCTTCATATTAAAAAATGCAATGTGGCACGCTAGTTAAAATGATTGTTGGGGTATTAGTCCCATCAGCTGCACTATAAAGTACAGTTTAATTTACCAGCTTGATTGCTGCAATATGGGGATGCTCAACTTCACCTCGTTTTTGTTGATTCAGTTTAGGAATGTAAATAGGTCTAGATCAGTGTCAGGACTAACTTTATGCATACACTCTGGAAGTAAGGCTCAGGCTTAGTAGATAAATGAGAAGTGGGCCTTAGGAGTAAGACAAACCTGTGTGTGTGCATGTGCGTGCGTGTGGTTTCAAAGAGAAACTGAGATGGCCTGCTTTACTCCTGATTGCAAGTCACTCCTTCAATCTCCTTCTCAATCTTCCTCTCCCTCTCTTTCTTTCTTTCTCTCTCCAGGCTATCTCTCACTTAATCTCCCATTCTTTCTCCCAACCTTCAATTCAGTTTAATTTGCTCGGCTGGGACGGGAGGTATGCATTTACGTCAGCCAGGCATCCGCGGGGGTAACTGATGGCGCAATAACCATAGGGAAACAATGCTCTCAAACAGGAGGGAGTAAGTATCGCTATTGAACCATTAAATAAGGGAATGCTCAATGCTCCATGTGACTTTCTAGGAGGGAAATGACTGTCTTTTTCCTCCAAATGACTCCACTGTCTACAATAGGACTGGCCTGGATCAAAGTGAAGAATGATGAAGTAACCTTTAATTTGTGAGGTTTTTCCATTCTACCATGTGAAACCCATTGATGATGGAGGATGAATTTGAAATTCGGTAGTGTCAGAAAACTAATGTTATATTAAAGGAGAAATTGCTGACATTAAGACTATGTGGGAACAGCATCTGCTCAAACCCACCAAATGACAAAAAGATAAGGGACAAAAAAACAGTGTGAGTGATGTCTTCAGACACAATCTATTAACACAGCTAACACTATGAATATTCATAGCAAGATTGTGTTGGAATATCACTTTGTAAACATTTTCATAGACATTGCTATGGAAAATGTCATTTTATATTGGCAATGAAATGCCAGGCCCACACTGGAAATATAGGGCGTGCTATCAGCTAGCTAACATTAGTTAGCTAAACTGTAACTTAGGGCAAAAGTTAGGCAAAACCGCCTGCCTGCCTATTATCTCACATTAGTGTTCACCTATAGATACCTGACACAGTCTAGTTCAGAAACCCCCCCCCCCCCGATCCTGCCCATAATTCAAACCCCGCCTCTATCTGTGCATGATAGCAGTGCTGCTGCACCTGCTGTCCTTCACCTGATGTTCTGTTAACTTATTAACATAATATGTTTATAGCCTACACATGGTTACACAATTGACACATTTCACAATAGTTTCAATGTCTATATCTGCAGAATATGTCACAGACATGAAAAATATTTATTTAATTTAATTTTTTTTTTTTTAAATCATTTTAGCTACTGCAGGTTATTTAAGAAGAAAGTGGAGGCTACATTGTGTGTTCTATATAGTCATAGCAGAAACCCATCAAAGGCGGGGTTTGCGGGGGTGGGGTGGGGTAGGGGGACATAGCATGCTTGACTGCAACTGATGTATTGAGGATGGCTCCATTTTGACTCAGCAAAGGGATGCATGGATGCACATCTCATGTTTTCACCGTCGGTGCCGGTCAAGGAAAAAGAACAAGAAAGAGACGAGAATGAGTTTATATGATGAACGCTTGCATTCCCACCAAAGAGGCAGTCATGTTAGGTTAATGTAACATTTAACTTAACCGCCCTGTGGAGGGCTTTGCTGTCAGCTATCCTCCAGTTCAGTTGAATTAGACCACCTGTGAGAAAGGACACATCAAAGCAACAAGTAAAGACATTCATAATTCCTCATCCACGTTCATTTAACTAGAATCACAGGAGAGTATGCTGTGTTCGGAATCCAATAAGAGGCAGTATTCTGGAAAAAGTCACTGGCTGGTTTTCATCACAGCAAAATCAATTATGAGAAAACTGCAACAATTCAACTCAAACTCCCAGCAACTATCAGAAATAAGTGGTGATGTAAATCAGTGTGAGCTCTTGACGCACCCTGAACTTCCCGGAATATTATCTGCAAGATTTCACACTAATTTCATCTTTTCCTGGAAATTGACTTGTTTGCAGCTATACACTATAGCTGAGGTAACAGAAAAAAAAATCATTTATTCTATATACTGTGTGCTGCATTTCTACCCACGCTTTATTTATTGCATGGTGGGGTGCTGATTAAATTCAGTTAATGTATCTGAATAACTTTATGCTTGGATTATAGTTTTGCAACAATCTAATGAGTTAGCGTTTGCGAATATTACATTTTTCTTGATTTGTAGATTTTTTTTACTACCTTTAAGGTAAAATATGCTGTGTGTATCTTTCCACATTAGTTTTTCTGCTAATTCCAGTCTTTTTACTGTTACTGTAGACCAATCTACAAATGTATTATATAGGCTCCTCTTTAATCAGTAAAGAAAAATAAAAAACTAGATGTGATCTGAGTGTGAAGGACTAACCATGACCTGTATATACTGTGGTGCTGTCTATCTTTTACCAACCTCACCTCTGAATCTTCTGCCAGACTTGACACTTAGCAGGAAATTCCTGTTGAGCCCACCTGCCAACCAACAGTTACAATGTGTTTGAAAAAGTTTCTTCTTTTGAGAAAGGGATACATGCACTGTTCACTCCAGTGTGTTTTATTCGCCGCTTGTAAGCAAACATATTTTGAGAAAAATGCCAAATGAGGTGAAATGTTGATTGCACACGGCATCGCATCTTAAACAACAGATAAACAGAAGTTGCGAGATTGACAGGCCGAGGGTCTCGGATTCATTTGTCATTTTCTGAGAACCACTCTTTGAAACATCCATTAAATTTGAAACACATTTTATAGGCTGCTGTAATATGCTTTCCTCATAATCAGAAGAAGATAATTTCATAATGTCACTATAACATAAATATTTACTGTTAGGAAATTATACTTTCTGGTCACTAAATTAAAGAGGAGAAATAATTAGACATATTTCATTTCCAACTGTCTGCTGTTAATATAGTTTTTAAATATTGAAACCTGGAAATAAAACCAAGATAGGATCTTAATAATCCATGCTCATTATAATCCAAAATTAGTTATCACTTAATTACAGGTAGTCTAATCACCAAAGAAAAAAACCACCCACACATACTATAAAAGAACTACACGTAATGTATATTCCTGGGCCTTTTTTTTAAGATGATAGTTATATATTTCCTTATTTGACAACTGGAGAGATGCAGATGATACGAACATCATGTTGAGAGATTTCCTGGTCAGATGTGATTGAGTCTAATAGCAGCTTTCGTAATCAAAAACACCAAGTAAACGGTAGGTTCTGGTGTCAAAGAGCAAGAGGTGCTCTGCAAAGCCGTCCCTTTGCGCTGACATTTCGCGATCGTGTGGAGGACATCTATCATAGATTCCTCCTATAGCAACAGCCTGGAAGGACTGGAATGCAGCGCAGCTCAGGATGATGTCATGTTCAGTGAGTCAGATGGAAACAGAGTCTAGCTTCTATATGCAGAAGATGGCTTATAATGACATATTTTTTTGTATCATCACACTCGCTGTATAAAACAGCAATTATATCTCAAAGCGTAGCGCTCTGACTGCTTAGTAAAGTCAAAAACAGATCACACTTATTAAATACGATGATGAAATATGTCACGTGTTGAGACTGTGCCTCCAGTTTTTCTTTCCCCTCCTTTGTTTCCCCCCTCCCTTGTGTGTGTGTGTGTGTGTGTGTGTGTGTGTGTGTGTGTGTATATGTGTCAGGGCATGTTTTGGCAGACCCGGTTTCCAGGCAACCAGCTGACTCCGCCCTGATTGCTTCATGCCAAACATCTGTGGTTTCCACTCACCTGCCGGTCATCTCCAGTCGAGCCGACCTGTGTGTGTATACCTACTCACCGTTGCTCACCAGCTAGCTGTCCCAGCTGTGTTTGGTTGTACCGTCTTGGTATCTGGTATTTTGGTCTTCCTGCTTGTGATTTGTCCTCAGTTGTAATTCTTCTCTGCGTCAGCCTCCGGCCCACACTCACTCACCTCGCTGTTCCTGGTCTCCCTGCATGCTCTTCCTCTGGCACGTCGTTCTTCAGTCTCCAGCTCGCATTCACCTGGAATCTTTGTTGTCATGGTTACAATAAAAACAACATTGTTATTTCTGAGGAATATTCATGGATAATACTTTCAAATGGGAATCGAACTCTCCCGTGTCATATTCCTGTGTTGTGTTGACCCATCCGTCAACCCCAACCTCCTCCTGACGTGGACTTTGTCGCTCTATAAACTCCGTCACCGCACTTTTCCCTTTGCTCCTGTCATCATTGCTATGACCACTAGATGTTGCCCAATAATAATAATAAGCTGCTGCACAGACGATCTACCACCTCATTTTTTTACAGGACAGTCTCGCTTATTCACATCACCAATCATATTCAATCAAGTATCTTTCCTACTAAAAGTCCAAATTGCCACAATTCTGGTTTAAAAAGAGAGGATGAAATTCCTTTCAGTTAATAATAAAGTTGCAGAAGTTAATAAGATGTGAACTGTGTTGTGAAAATTCTCTGGCTGAGCATGCAAAAGACAATTTTAGTTCTTTTCCTCACCTTCCCTTTGATCCGTGTTTTATCGTCTTGGTACTTTATTTCTTCAATTTCAGAAGAATGGAAAGCATGAAAACCTCTTAATGAAATGTATGGTTTTAAATGTAATTTTACACTCTACATTTCATAGATGGTATATTTTATATGGTTGGTTTAATGAGCTTAACTTTTCTTACCTTGTCAGTTGTTTTGTTATGGGTTTCCAGTCATCGGGTTCATTCATTGTATGTTTGGTTTTTTTTGTTCACCCATACTCAATCATGCATTTCTATTATATGCCATTCAAAACAATCCTATTGTAAATGTGTTCTCAGTGCACCCTGTCCACAATTGTTGTATTGAAATGTTATGTTAATGTTCATGAAATGTGTATGCTTGCACTGCCCTTCACATTTCACCCTTGGAAAAAAAAAAAAAAACCCATACAATCTTATGTAAATCAAACAAACTACCTCCACGAAATATTTTTATGTTACATCTGCGTAACTGTTTTGTGCCACTGGCGGTCATATCCCCCAACAGTCTCTTAGTTCTCTCATTTCTTCACCTCTCTTTTCCAGGAAACCATAAACCACGAGACTCCCTAAGCAATCAATTATAGGGTAATATTAAACTGACTGGTGCATGTGTGATACCTTGGTAATGCTTCTCTATTTCCCAATCTCACTTCATTTGTCCATTTTAATTGAAATGACATATCTCACTGGCTGTACCCAGGTGTTAATAAGAAGATGTTTATATATGACTAGCATATCAGATCACTTGGGATGCTTATTAGTGGATACAGCAGGATTTCACATACACTGAGCCATCCCATAGAGCACTCCACACAACCATGTTACTGAACAATGACTCTGTTTTTTTGGTAGAATTTTAAGATTTGATAAAAGTAAATGTAAATTCAGATGCTTTTGTTCAGCTAAATTTTAACTACATGCTTGCAAATTGTGTCCCTCACCTACATGTTTAAGGGACAGCTTCTGGTATGCTTTTGCATAATGTGCTGTAATTGTCTGTTAAGTACTCGCGAGCATTTCTGACAGGCATGGATGGGGATTGAGCCAAGTGGGTTTTTTTTTTTTTTAGTTTTATTGCAGCTGGTTTTGAGGTGCAGCAAAAAATAGAGAGCCAGAGCCAGAGCCAGAGGAGGAAGATATGGGGGAGGCGATGCTGGTAGGTTTTTATCTTTCATTGTGTCATAAAATGGAATTTCAACTTAGTTAGAGAGCAGCCAATGTGCTTACAGGTACAGTACGTCTGACTCTCACATGCTCACGGGGAGTCAAAAGAATGCTCACACAAAATCCGGGGGAGCTTCTACATGCTCTTAAGCGAGCAAACTCACCGTTAGTCTCTCCTTAAAATGATGTTTAATTCAGTTTCATCTCCTCTTCTCCAGCTCAGTTTTGATGCACAGAAAATAAATAATACAGCATGCTCAGCGGTGGTGCTAGTGTGGTGTGTATGTTTGAGGCCTCTGTGCTCATCTTCATACTTTAAAGATATTTCTTGGACAGGCCTGGGAAGCCTTAACAACAAGGCTCCCACTGAAAACATTTATTTACTTTTGGTATGTCATTTCATTTTTGCGCAAGGCGAGGAAAACTGGATACTCAGAAACAACCCCCGGTTATTTTCCTTCCTGCAATGTTTTTTTTTTTTTTTTTCCGTGCCAACTCCCTTAGAAAAGAAAAGGAAATGGCCGTGGGTAACAGTAGGGGGTAGAAAATCCCTACTGAGCGTAATGGGTGTCTCCTTTCAACTAGAGCAGATATAAAAATATATGTAGAGCATGTGTACAAATGTGGACATAGGAGAACAGTTGGAGCTGCTCTCTGTTTTTGTGGTTGACTCGCTCCACCAGCAGGAGACAAGGTCAGTGTCTGAACCCCAGAGCATTCTGTTTCTGGAAGCCAGACATCTTCACAGCCATGGCCTACTTGTGTGTGTGAGATAGCGTGTTTAAGAGTGCTTCCAAATCTCTCCTCTTACTCTTTCAATATAGGTTTCAGTCGCAATATTAGACTCGTGTTGTCCTGAGTTTAACATTTGTGGCGTATTAGGTGACTGAGAAGCACCAATGATGACATAGAGGGAAGATTTTACAGTTCACTGAGCCCCTACCGTCAAGTTCTCCATCCTAGCGTGTTACACATGTACACTTCACACATTGTATTTGCAGATAACATGGGTAGAATTACCATTAGAAAACTGCAGCATTGTCTGTAACAATGGGCTTTGTCATTTAACACAGAAGTAGTCAACAGCTGGCTTCTCTTCTCAGACTGACAACTGGATTTTGTCAGGTGACTGATGAGAGCGAGAATCTGTAAAATGATCTGAAATATGCACTTGATAACTGCGTGCATGATATGATAGTGGAAGACTCAGGCTTCAGGCTCATAGGCAAAAAGTCTGTATCTTCATCAGTTTATGGTAGAAGACATAAAGAGAAAGGAGCTGCATCATATGCAAATGTAATATATGTACATATATTGAATTCCCATATATGACATGACAGTACATGTCCATATATAATAAAAAACATATGTAAATATTGTATGTGAAACTTATTAGATATTTGGAACAATTTAATATATTGACAGGTATGTCTAACCCGTACAAATATGTATGTTTATGTACAGTATGTGGCTTATATTCTAGTCATGTTACATAGATACATATCCATCTCAAATATATATATTGTTATTATGTATGTATGATATATACATTTACATATTTACATATATGGTTGCACCATGTTATACAATATAAAACTCATATAGACATTTTAAATAAATGCACATATACAAATTTTACTATGGGCATTTCATATAGGTTATAAACCTATATATACAGTATGTGATAATAATATATCCCTGTACAGGTGACGTATATGGCAACAAAGGTTTGTGTTGGGTTGTTCTTGTATTTGCTAGAGCTTGTTGGAACTAGCACTATGGTACTGTATTATACGTAAAAAATGGAAGTGAAATTATTATTTTTTTTTTACCAGAGCAAAGAATCTGAGAAAGACTTTAGGTAGAGACCCACACCGTTTGGGCATGTGGAGGAATCCAAAGCTTGACAGGCCTGCCATGCCTAGTTATGGTTACCAAGCTATGTCCACCGGTGGGGTTTAGCAAATAGTCAATTCCCAGCCTACATCCATAATGTAGATGTATTGATAGGGTGATTGAAAATGGCAAGCTCTAATGAAAAAAATTATTCTCCACAATAAAACTTTTTTTTTTCTTCTTCTTCAAAACACAAGGATTTTCTGTTGAAGATCTTGTAATACACGGTAAGAATAACAGCCTCATGGTGTAGCTTTCATTAATGGTCTTTCATGGTTCAGTATTAGGTGATGCAGGGCAATAAAGGAAAGTGACAAAAAAAAACATAAACCTACTTAACCCTGAGCTGTATATATTTCCATCTGTACAAAGCTGCTTGAAGAACGGCAGCAAAGATCAGAAATATTTTCTTGACACTCAGATGACAACATTGCCCCCCCCCCAACACACACACACACACATTCTTTCCTTTTGTTTTTCCTCCCTCCTGAGTGTAGAGTCTTTCTAATAAGATCCATAAAGACTGTGGTTTTGCTCATGTTGTGTCATGAGGGAGCGGGGTGCATTTCATGCTCCGTGGCTTTAAACAGGAATAAACAGGTTAGCGTAGTACATGTTTGCATTGTTTTTCCCCAGCCTGGCTGTAACTTTGACCCTGTTATTACACTGGAAGGGAAGATATGAGAAGTCTGTTTCTAGGTCTGGAGAAAAAGAAGAAAAAAAAACAAGATTACCATGCTACACTTGTGAGGACTACTTTAAATTCTAAACATGTTGTTTTCAAGATGTATTAGCCAAGATTTATTATTTAAAAATACAGCTGTCTTATCAGCCAAAATTGTAATGAGAACTGCAATATACTCTCTGAGTGAGACGATTCTGAAATGTGATTTAATGTCAGATGTGTCAGATCATGGCTGGGAAATCTCCACAAACAGGAAGTGACAATTAAGTAAAACTTTTTTTTCTTTTTTTTTTCTTTTTCCAGTCCAACTCCTGACAACAGTTATAGAAAAATAATATTTAGAGCCAAGGGAAAGGCATTACACTGATGTGACAAAACAAGTTTAAAACAAGTTTGTTGAACTTGTCAAGTAAAAATGTTAATCTACTCAGTCCAAGTGACACCTCCAAACCCCAGCAAAAGCCTGATGAGCTCCAGCTGTATTAGTTTAGTTAAGAAGTGGTGACAAGAGTTTGTTGATTGAGCGAGCCGCTGCAAGGTCGACTAAATACAGTATGTTTGTGTATATGTAGGTGTGTGTGCGTGTGTGTGTGTGTGTGTGTGCGTCCACAGCTGATCTTTGACTCCTCCTGAGTAGTTAAAAAGCCAACCTTTCTTCGACGGGTGCCCCGTAACAGGTTTGCATAACTACTTATTATGCTAATTAGACGTGATAATGAATGCAGTACAGTGCTAACACTTTCCTCCCTCGTGTTGAGCCTTGTGTGTTCTCTAAAACCGCCCCCGTGCTCCACTTGTTTGTCACTTTTACAGAAAATGCCACTCTTTGCATCTGTGTCAAAATCACAAGTTGTTGAAACTTTGTCTGCCTTACTGAAGTGCGCATGATGAATAAAAAGAACGCTCTGTGGTCAGTCTCCTGTGATGAATGCATTTATTTTAACTTGGTACCAAGAAATAGTCTCCCACACCTCATGCTGTGCAGGACTGTATTTAAACAGTCAAGACCGTGAGAAAACAATACTTAACAATACTCAAGGTCGTGAAGAGGGGTGTTTGTGGTCCTAGCCGGCCTTTTTGAATTATACAGTTTTGCACTAGTCCAGTTATGTGTACAGTGAGGGGAGAGAGAGAGAGAGAGAGAGAGAGAGAGAGAGAGAGAGAGTGGAGAGGCACTGGGCCCAGGTGCTTCAAACCAAGGTGATCAAAAAGGACTCTGCCCTCTAGGTACCTGCTGCATAATACAAACTGAATACATAGAATAAATACAAGCTGCCTAGAAAACATAGAACCTAGAGACGGGCCAGGGGACTTTACATATGAACATTCACCATTCTCAGGATTTGCTTATTTCCAGTTTGATGTGGTTGCCTGTGTTTATACAAACTGAATTTCCTTGGCTCTGGGCAGACGAAATGAACAATTTGAAGATGTCAGAATTTTTATTTTCCATTTTCTTATTTTTTAAATATTTTTTTTAATGCCAGCCATTGATTTTTCTATTTGAACATGATGGTAATCACTGATTATATGAAATACCACTGGTATTCTACCTAAACCCCGCTGCACCAAGGGGACCTTATACATGTTATATATTATTATCTATATACTACTATTTTATTATTATTTATTTTATTGCTTATTATTATTTGTCTCATTCCACTTTTCCCTGGTCCTGTTTACTATGTATCACTTTACTCCAGTCTCTCTCTCTCTCTCTGTTTGAATCTCTCTCTCTCACCCTCAGTGTGGCTCCCACCAATAAAGCAGTGTGGTTATGCCGCTTGCTCTGTCATCACATTAGGAAGAACAATCACCGTAAGAGTGATGGTGCTTTCAAAGGCAGCCACTGTAAGAGGAAGAGAGTCTGGGGAGTGGGTGGCTGGGTGATGGTGGTGGTGGTGGTTGTGGTGGTGGTGGTTGTGTGGAGGGGGGGGCTCCAAGATGAGGCGAGATGAAAGGGATCCTTCTCTCACTCACAAACAAACACACACATACACACACACACACTTACCACTTGCAGCAAACCATTATCCCCATGCCAAATGTTAGCCTTAAGTAAGTGAAAGTTTGTGCACGGGAAGGGCAGGGGGTTGTGTGTTTGTGTGTGTGTGTCTGTGTGTGTGTGTGTGTGTGTGTCCGTTCCATTTTAACCACTGGTGTTAGTGCAGTATCGAACCACCCACTCTCTCCTCTGTCTTTGTGAAACTGCTGATGCTCAGTGGCTGCCTGCATGACTGGCTGCCATTGGCTCGCCTGGGCCAAAGATCTCCTTGGTGCAGCATTTTCCTGGCTCATCCAGAGGATCACTGAGGATTGGAGGTTGTGTCTCTGAGGCCAGTAAAGACCCTCAGGGCACCTGTTCAAAGCTCTAGAGACAGGCACCACTCTCTGGGCTGCTGTCTCCAGGGGCCAGGGCACCTTTCCAGAGGATTAGCAAAGGGAGAGTTAGCCTGTCAGAACCAGAACGTGGAGAGCCTGTGTGGGCAATTGAGTCTCTGGGGATCCGCTGTCTTTAAGTGGGTCCAGTGGTAACCATGAGCCAACAGTGCTGAGCCAACATGCCAGGGTTTAAATACAGGCAGTGATAGTAGTATCAGCCACAGAGAAAGCATATACACATGCTAACACACACACAGCAGAAATCACACTCATCTTTCCTCATTATATCTCCTGGGTAAGTGAGAGAGGCATCAATGGTGAACCAAGGGCACTACAATAGACTGTGTATGAACTATAATCTCCTCTCCTCTCCTGCTCTCCCCTCTCCTCTCCTCTTCTCTCCTCCCCTCTCCTCTACTCCTGTCTCCTCTCCTCCCCTCTCCTCTACTCCTGTCTCCTCTCCTCTCCTCTCCTCTCCTCTCCTCCCCTCTCCTCTACTCCTGTCTCCTCTCCTCTCCTCTCCTCTCCTCTACTCCTGTCTCCTCTCCTCTCCTCTCCTCTCCTCTCCTCTCCTCTCCTCTAGTCCTGTCTCCTCTCCTCCCCTCTCCTCTACTCCTGTCTCCTCTCCTCTCCTCTCCTCTCCTCTCCTCTCCTCTCCTCTCCTCCCCTCTCCTCTACTCCTGTCTCCTCTCCTCTCCTCTCCTCTCCTCTCCTCTCCTCTAGTCCTGTCTCCTCTCCTCCCCTCTCCTCTACTCCTGTCTCCTCTCCTCCCCTCTCCTCTACTCCTGTCTCCTCTCCTCTCCTCTCCTCTCCTCCTGTCTCCTCTCCTCTCCTCTCCTCTCCTCTCCTCTCCTCTCCTCTACTCCTGTCTCCTCCCCTCTCCTCTCCTCTTTGCGCAATACAAACAGCCACATTATTGAAAACAACAAATATTTTTGGCAAAACAATTCCCTCCGCAGGCTGTGAGGCTTATTACCTTGGACGGCCTCCCTTGGTGGCACGAGGGAAGGGGGGGGGGTCCAGAGCAGAGCCTCTTTCCTCTTTGTTTCTTTAATTTCCTTCCTCAGAGCTCCTGTGCTGAAACACAGCCAGAGAGCGTTATTAGTATGATTATTCTGTTGTACTATGTAGCAGGGAACGGCAGCAAAATGAGCTCACTGTTGAGACTATCTCCGGCCCTAACTGAGTACCAGCCAACCCCCCTCTGCCCCCACCAACTGATAGCGGCTGCTGTATATGAGATTCACTCTGGCCTCTGGCAACTGGCCTCATAACCGGACCGGCTGGGAGGGACACAAAGTCCAGACTGGAGTCGAGGTTGAAAAGCTTCTTATCATGCAGTTGGGTCCCCAGCCTTGTGGTGGTGGTGGTTGGGTCAGGGTCAATGTTTCCATGGTGATTGGATATAGGTTATTTGTTTGGAGGCAGCATTCGTCCCCACTGGGGGCTAGACAGCAGCCACAGAGCTTCATGGACTTGATGAGGACCACAGGGGATTCAGTTCCACACAGCATCCACTCACAGATAATTTGATACACACTATGTAATCCTATTGCTATATTTTGATTAGATAAATAGCAGTTATGCCTCACAGCACTTTTTAGTCTTTGGTAGCAAGTGGAGGTTGATGTGACTTACACCATGAGCTTGAAGCCCCTCTGTGTGGCATTTTTGACTTTGGCTCACTATTTGGCAAGATCAAGTTAACACTTATTACTCATTCGTCTTAATAATGAGTTACTAGTATTTACAACTGGTAAAAGGGAGCCTTACAGTATGAATCTGGTAATTTGATATGCCAAATGAAAGTATTTGACCATTCAGATACGCTGATGGTGGTTAATTGCTACTAACTTAACAAGCATCTGATGAAGCAGACGGGGACAAATGCTGGAGGATGGAGAAAACAAAGAAAGCTAAGCAACAGTACAGATAAATGTGGGCTCACTATTTGGCAAGCAACAGGTCACTGTTGCCCTTTTTTATCTAATGATTTATAAACTGTAAATAAGTGAATTAATAATATAGTTATAAACCATTCATAAATCCTTATTGTAAAGTGGTAATGAGTATTTACATGAGATGTCCCTCTACCACAATGCATTTTGTCGTATTGTAGGTGTCTCACACTGATCTTGGACCATTTTTACATAGTCTTGGCTTGGCCCTCTTGTGGAATTTGGACCTTTTAGTCACTCAGATGGTAATAAATTTGCTGCAGGAAGAATGAGGAGAATACAAACTCACTGGATGGTAGGTAATCATCTTAGTGACTTATAGCATGGTAAAAAAGGTCAGGCAGGTGTAAAGTAAAAAAAAAAAAAAAAAGAAAAAACACCAGCAACAAATGACTAAAATAGTGAAAGGTCTCCTGCATTAAAATCAATATAAACCAAGAAAAATCAAAGTCGGTGCAGGATTTCTCCCTTGCTCACCGATTGTAGGGCTATTAAGCAGCAGTCCACTCAATGCTACCACCATCAGCTCAGGAATATTACTGAACACCATGATATCCTCCTTTATACCGAACACCTCCTGACCAACAGTGGCAGGTGTGTGACACCTGTAGTACGAAAATCCTGGACACATTCAATGAACACATCTAAAATCCAAAAACATCTAAAAGTGTCTTCATAACTCTAGATAATAACTGATTTAATTATATTGAAGCATCGAAAAAAAATTCAAAATAATAATAACAACAATTTCTCACAACTGCTATCACCTCCTAATGCCTTCAACACCAGGAGAATTTATTTATACTCCTACCAAGACTGTTGTGAAGTCAAGTACTTACATATGCTAAATTATCATTTATCTTAATTATGCGCACATTAGTATAACTTGTGTTAACTTGTGTGATGAATTTTTGCCGCTCTTGTCAGAACACGCAGAAACGGCTGCCTTGTGCCTGTTAGAAATCAACGTACGATCTCGGGGTAAATATTGGTATTAAGGATTCTGATCGCACATTTTTTTATGGACAGCAGCTGGATCCTCGCAGATGCAGCTGGCTCATGAGCGGAACCCACCTGAATTATCCTATTAAGGGCAAACACAGGTTTAGGAGGAGACAACTACATGCATGAGTGGTGGTAGCCTTCAGCATGTCAGAGCTCTCGTGGTCCCCCACCAGCCTGGTTATAGATCTCACCAAGGCAGTGGCTCGTGGCAGCTAGAGTTTTAGCATCAGCGCTAATAGCGTGGTGTACCGAGCCTTGGGAAATTAGCTGTGCACTGAAGCATGCCCCATGAAGCCTGGTGAACCTCGGTCGGAGGAAGAGCAGTCACACATAGGTCAGAGGAATCAATGTCATTTAGGGACCCGGGGGCCAAGCTTGAGAGCACTGAACTCTCACTAACCTTGGCCAGCGGCCGCGGTGTAATTGCACCGGTTGCAGTGATGATACCAGGTGAGAGCTGGCAGGGGTTGAAGCTAAAGAAAAGAGTATCAGGACGTGTGCTTGGCTGCAGGACACCATGGCTAAGATTTTGAAAAGATGTTAGAAAGGAAGTCTCTCCTCCTATTGAAGAAAACACATGCAAACAGGCACTTCACCTTTAAAAGAGCGAGCTGGAGCTCTTTTTTAATTCTGTCTATTTGATATTGATATGAATACAGGTCAGCAGGGGCAATGAGACATCAAACATCACCATATTTTTCACTTCTCATTGGAAAAAGCAATATTTTGGAAAAGAAATTGTCTAAGTACTTAATTTCAGAAACAGAAGAGAACTCAAAAGCGACAGCTCCAGTTAAGATTTTTTAAAACTTGCCTCTTGAGATGTTCTTGTGAACAACTACCATCAGTCTCATTTCTCTGATCATGAGTTGATTTAGTTTTCCACCCAGTAATTTAGACAAAGAGGCAATGAATTACCACTAAAGGAGACCTAATGTGGGGAATCAAGCCAGGGAAGACAAACCCATGGGAACTGTTGCTATGACTGATAAAATAATAGCAGTGGTGGATTTCCAAGCTGCTTGCCTAGCACAAGGTGGTATTCACAGTTAACTTCAAGTTCTTTTCAGCCTGAGGCGGCTGGGGCAGAGGAGGTAGAGCCAGGCGCTGGTTCAATTCCCAGCTCTTCCAGTCTGCATGTCAAAGAGTCCTTGGGCGTTGCGTTAGTGACCTCGTGACATTTGTTAGAGGCCAAATCTGTCCTTTCCAAGAAACTGAACCTCTAATTTCCCCTGATGTATCATCAGTGTGTGAATTTGCGTGTATGGTAGAAAAGTGATATGTATGTAAAAAAAAAAAAAAAAAAAGAAACTCTGTATGAATATGTTAATGTATGGGTTAATGTAACAACCAAGGTGAAGTGCTTTGAGTGGTCAATAAAACTGCAAAAGCACCATAGAAGTTTAGTCCATTTACTACGGACATTAAACATAGTGACATCTAAACTGACCAGGAAAATATTTTTAAAATTGGGGGGTCCAATTGGTGACCCCGCCCTCTTGATTCACCCTTAAAACACACTGCAGTTAGACGACCTGCCCTGTTGGCATTACTGCTTACAGAGTCGCCCACACGTGGACCTCGGTGCATATTAATCCCCAGGCCATAGGCTTGATAGCAGTGGATGCATTACTGTCCTCGTAACGCTTGTTCTTCAGTTGAACTTGATGGTGTAATGTTACTTTTAATTGGTCCACATTGTGAGCGACAGACTTTTTCTGAGAAGCCACTGCTCCATATTCAGCGGTTAGCTAATGTTTAGCACCTGGCTCAAAACTGTTTTATGACTACATAATAACAGATATATTTATAAATTTCTTAATTATTTTTTATTTCAAAAACCATCCTGGCCACTGCTCAGGGCTATTAGCCCCTTGCTAGCTCAATGCAACAAGTGCAGTTTCTGTATCCGAGCTTTCATTTACACTAGAGCTTTGCTTCTGCGGGTCTGACCTTAGCTGTGACACTGTTGGCTCATGCTTACTGTAAGGAGTGTTTGCCTTCTTGACAATACAATACTTGACAATAATTTTGTCTCTGCACTGCATTGCAGCCGACACGCTGTCTATAGCAAACAGCTGACAAATGTGCTGAATAAATCACAGACAGTCAGCCAAGTGTTGGTGAGCGAGCTGTCCCTGAGCGTGTGACCTGGCACTGGTCGGGCCAGAGGAAATCCTTCGAGACTGCCTCCACTCAGCCATGACGCACCAGGGAGGTGACTGGGGCACGGACACATCAGTAGGACTGCAGCTCCCATAGGCCACTGGGGTTAGAGATCACAGTCACAGACAGGATGTGAGGGAGTGTTTACAGTTTGGGGAAGGAGCTGATGGAAATGAAGAATGATGGTGGCAGAAGGGAAGGATGCTCTTGTCTCACTGATGCAGAGAGACACTGTACTAGAAGCAAAGTGCACACTAGAGTAGGCTGGCCCGATCCCAAGAAATTAAAAACATGCAGTGTCTTCTCAGAGTAGTCTACTCGTGGCACATAGTGGAAAAGCCCCTGGCTCAGCATTCAGCACTCACAGTCTCCATTTACTTCCAGAATAAAAGTATTTCAGTCAGGGAGACACATCAAAGGACTGTTATTTTAATCCTCCAACAATTCAACATTCAGCATCAATTTCATTTATAGTTATATAGATATAGTATATAAACTGCAATGAGACATTACAAGGTGGTAGGGTAGGGTATGGGTAGTGGTATGGGTAGCTGGCTAGAAAAGCTGTGCTGGTTAAAATAGAAACACTACAATTAAATTGAATAATTCTCACTAATTTATAGGTTATATGCCTGGCTCCGGATAGGAGGGCATCTGGGTACAGATCCAGACCTGTTAGGGCCCTTTAATACAGCTTTAAACTTTAAACAACATAATAATTTTGTGATTTACATGTGTTGAATGAAAAATGAGTTTTGTCAGATTAGGAAGGTAATGAAGGCCGAAGAAGCTGCGCCTGAAGCAGTGGCAGGGGAGTGAGGTCAGGGGAGTGGGCGGTGTTGTGGTTCCGTCTTCCTGCAACACGACACAAGATTGTGGACATTTGTATAGCACTTTCGGTCTCGGTCTCAGAATCATTACTCCCCTATTGGATACTAAATAATTGTCCGAGTAGAAGTCTTCCTACTATAAGTTAACAGTTCAATGCTTCAGTCACGATAATAATGAAGGCTTTTGCACGCTCTCATTAGAATCAACCATTTTACCAGTCAACAACGCAAACATGTGTATAGTTTAGTCAATCACAGGATTTCTGTCCATTATCCAACAACCCCTCCCATTCCTACACACATTCAAACCACTCCAGTATTAATGTGTTTGGACATGTTGGCCTGCATGTGTGCCTGGGTACACTTAGCATGTGCGCGTACATATTGCAGGGAGCAGCGCATCATAATTAGCTGTACTGAGAGCAGACCGACACACTCTTCTGCCTAGCGTAAATGTGCTAATTGTCCGAGGAGCAGAGGTGTGGGCGGGCTGTCTCAATATCCTTCATATTGTATATTTAAAACAAGACCGCTGGGGCTTCTCGTCTGAGACGGGCGCTGTGGGAAAGGTCAGTACTTTCTGAGTGGAGCATGCTTCAAGTGTTGTACATATCCTCACTGGAAGATGTCTAGGCTCTCGCTCTGTACTTAGTGTCACCGGCTCTGAAGTCATCACACAAAAGAGGGAGACGCAGGATGGAGGGAAATAATGAGTAATTTGTTTAAATGAGCCATGTAATAGTAATAAAGTACACGCCGAGATATGGTTGTCAGTGAAGAAGGGATGTAAGGTGGGAGGGCGGAGTGTAGATTATAGAAACGAAAGGTGTAGAATATTAGAACAATCCAAGGGGCTGGCACCCTAAGAGAGCTCCCTCCACCTTGCAATGAAACAAGCTATCCATAACTTTTTTTTTTTTTTTTTTTTAACCTGTCATTGTTTTGATTTCCCTTCAGGTTTACCAAAGTTTTTGAGGAAGGTAAAAGCCCTCACGAGAATATCCGATTCTTTTTCCTGGCACATCAGCTTCAGTGATTGAATTAACTTTACAGAATTTGGCACAGCAGAATGAAAGAATTTCCCCCTCGTAGTCTTAGCAATCAATTACATCTTTTACAATCACTTCTCATGAAACAAGCACCACATATGTTTCAAATCTCAATGGGAGCTATTTACCAGAGATGCAAAACCCCGACAGGCTCATTTGCTACGTGCATTGTTTTTGGCAGTGTGATTAATAAACCGGAGTTACCGAGCTGGCATAGCTAACAAGAAGACAGCAAAAAAAATAATTAATTAATAACCACATGGTGAAAGATTGCTGAATGTTTAACAGACACATTTTTATGTATTTTTATTTTTTTCTTTAATTCAGGGGGGAATTATGTGGCATGTTTGAGGACAGCATTATCACAAGTCACGCAAACTAATTCTAGCTCTGTCTTTCACCACAGTTTTTCACTCCTGCTCAACTGATAATTGTAGGGAAGGCAAAGGGTGTTAAGTGAGGAAGGGAAGTGAAGTGTGATGACAGGTGATTTTTTTTTTTTTCCCCCAGGCTCATTTCACTAAGTTTGTTTATTCTTTTTCACAAAAACAAATGTAGAACAATGATCTGACAAAAAAATAAATAAATAAATAAAAGGTTCACTTGCCTCTCAGGGCTTCTGTATAATCCAACAAGAAACTTAAGGTGAGAGTTGAGTAAAATGTCAAGAAGACGCATCAGAAAGTGTCAGATACTTGAGCAGATTGTAAAATCCAAGCAGGCAACAAGGATGGAGAATGCTTCACTCGCTTCACTAGAGCAAAACATTTAACCTGTATTGTTCCAGTGCAGCTGCATTGGAGGCTCAGCTTTAAAGTGGTTGGAAATGGCACAACAGGCTATGAAGTTTTAGTCTGGAGGAAAATGTGTCTCCCCCTGTGTGACATCTTTAAGAAAGGAAACTAAATCAGTGACAAAAATTAAAACTCCAAAACTGACTCCACTTCATCTCAGGCAAATTTGTGACACCGAATATGTGCATTTTAACAAGTGGTTCACCCAGATCATAACAAAACGTATTATCTCTCTTTCCTCTAGTGCTAAGTGGGAGCTGACCCTTGAACATCAGACTCTGAGAAAAGGATCCTGGCAGATTTCGACATGGCTCGATGTGTTCATTTCGATGACAACATCAGCCACTGGCCTCACTGTATTCATTGAAAATGCTTAGCCCGCGACGGGAAATCAAACTTCTCTGCTCAGCCAAGCGCATCATGTGGATGTGTTTGCCTGTGGAGGAGAGAAAAGCAACCCTCTTGCTGGGATGACAGGGGTGACATTGCTCTGAGGCTGCCATTTCAACTGGCGACTCCCTTGTCTGAAAGCTGCCTTTGACTGACTGATATAAATCTTTTTTTTTTTTTTTTTGTGTGTGTGTGTGTGTGTAGTAAACTCACAAGATTACCTGTGTCTTTCATTCATTTGCACATCAGAGCACTGGGACAAACACTGCCAGCTAAGTGTGAGTATGTGTCTTTGTGGACTTTTTCTCTCCAATCTGGTCTTTGGATGATGAAACTGCTGCTCCTGCATTCTGACACGACCTGTCTCTTCACATCAGGCCTCTGTGATGGAGACTGTCAGTGTGGCACGCTCGCATTTGTCCCTGACTCATACATCTCCCTTACACACATGTGCACTTGCTCACTCACACACACACAAATCACCTCTGGCTCACCAGCAACCTCTTATCTCTTTCTCCCTTTAATGCACACACACACACACACACACGTTGCACCACCCGACTGTCAATCACAGTTCCTGAAAAAGTGAAGCAGACAAATCTTCAAACTCCACAGAGAAACAGCAGGTTCTTGACACCTTGGACAGACCTAAAAATGGACACACACACACACACACACATGCACATTCCATTGCAAAGCGGCGATTCTGTTGGGGCGTAAGGCAAAAGACTGACAGGGAGTCCCTGCAATCAGCATCCGTCACCATTATGTAATAAATAATGTGACACCAACAAAAAAATTTAAGAAATCTAAACATTTGTTTTTAATCCAAATGTTCAATTTAAATAGAAACAGAAGAACACAAAAAAATGTTCTTTTAATTTTCAAAATAAACAGTACTGTATATATAAAGAATAAAAACCTAAATAAACAGCTAAGTAACTTATTTGTAACCTTGTAAGTAACACCCATTATATTGCCAGTGCTCATTAAACATAAGGCCCCTTTAAGGAGGTTTCCCACTGAGTGGTGTTGGCAGTTAAGTGGTTTTGTGGCTAAATTTTGGTGACTTTGAAGAAGCCTTTAGCTACTTTTTTTTTTTTTTAAGCTACATATGTACAGATATTATGGACAGACCTTCTCTCCTCAAGCTCTGATATAGTTCTGGACTGACAAATCAATCACAGATCCCAGCTGCGTTTATTCTAAATGGGGCCCCATTTGGGAGGTTTTCCTACTGAGATGGCATTGCAAATTGTCCATTGTTTGCTTAAGGGGGAAGGGAGCAAAAATTTTGAGACATTGCTGTGGAGTAAAATTTGGCCCTCAGGGGCCCCCTCATGGCCTGGGGCCCCAAGCAGTTGACTGCCTTACCTGCTCAGAAGCTGCACCTCTGCACATGCTCCCACACACATACTTAACTGTACAAGCACAGAGTCAAGGTCAAGGACGATCACCTCCGATGTTTCTTCCTGTATTTCTTCTCTGAAAGCTGTGAAAGTTACATCAGTGATCAGAGAGTCGGGCAATCATACAAAAAGTTACAGATACGCCTGCAAACACATTTAATCACAAATATGTGGACGCTTTTCTTATTTTGATATGAGTCATGGCTCAGTTGTGAATGCTGCTTGATTGAAGCTGTGTCTGCTCTTCAGCTAATGGCTGATAAAAGTATGTTTTATCTCCTGGCAGCTTGCAGCTCTTCCTCTTTCTCACCAGCACTATCTAAGTGATGTTGTGGGATGTAGTATTGGAGGTGAGTTACAGTAAGACAGGTTTGATTTCAGTGGAAGGCTGAGGAACCAAAGGGAGAATTTTGGCTTTAGATATGTTTAGCTTTTCATTTTGGATAACTTGCATTGCACTCCTGTGAGCCACTCTACAAGCTGCTGAAGTTTTAGGCCTCGTGAAATTAACATATTCATCTCCACTTGGGCTGATTGGCTTATTTTGTGACAATACCAGCACATGACTAAAAGGAAGGATTTGGCTCCACACATTTTTTTTTCTCATTCGAGCTTTAATGGCTCATTGAAGTCATATTGTTGAGAGTTTTGCTGGTTGTCACTCCTGTGCGTCAGAAGACTTTCTGAACTTCCCCACGTCTTTGCACCTTTATGTGTGAACAGATTATGAGACTATTTTTATTCAGTTAACCAGGAAGGCGAGCCAAAGCTGCTAGAAGCCAACAGAGAAGGAAAGTACAGTACCTATTCTCCCTTTTGTTACTTGTTGTGGTGAGGGCTGGGACAAATTAGCTGGCTGTGAAACACTCTCAGTTGAGGTTGTGTGAAGGCTCGCTGCGTTATACGAATTCTCAGGCATGCTGAGGGGTATAATGACTTCTCTGTCACTAAACATACCCAAAGTGGTTAAAGGGACAGATCATCCTTGTCACTGCAAATACTGTATCAAGCCATCCAAACAGTTTGGGTTATCTGCTGGGGTTTGGAGATTCAGTTCAATGCATTTTTTATTTGTATTGCACCAAATCATAATATACATTATCTCAAGGCACTTTAGAGCGTAAGGTGAAGGCCTTACTTTATTATAGAGAGAAACCCAACAAAGATATCTGCAACTGAGACCTCAAAAGGGAAGTGGGGGTGAATGGAAGATGCCTTTTTTTTAATGGCAGCAGAAAAGCAATTGAGGTTTATGATGAGTGAAGGCTGAGTTTTAAAATGTATGAACTCCAATCCAGCAACAATAAGTGAATAAATAGGCCGAGGGCTGATGTCATGTGAGAGAGACAGAGGTGAGATCTCTGCTATGCTGTAAAAACCGTCACCTCTCGTGTCCCAGCACACTTCAGATGTCACCTGCTCCTCTGATCATGTTTGCTCATTAACGCCCTCCTAAGGCTCAGATGGAGGAGACACTATGTTCCCGGGTTCAGGATCTAAATTGCAGCAGGTTCCTTCTGTCCCTAATATCTCAGCCCTCCCTTCCTTTGACAGCCATGAATAAAAAATTCCCTTTTTGCGCAGGTTTTGTCAGCCGTCTGATGTGCCGCCTTGCTTCTCATTGGAAGACAAAGCAGCGAGCAAGCACGGGCTTTGAGGTTTTTGATAGCTCGTGTACAGCCCTGATGGATCGCTCCTCGTGGTGGCAAAAGCTTTAATCAGTGCTCCTCCGATATGTTGGAAAGGGGCGGATTTGAAAAGGTGGGGAGAGACAAGAGCTTGAAATAGTTATCAAACAAACAAACAAGTGCGCTTGTTTATGTCCCGAACACAGGCTTTGCCTTGGGTTCCCAGGGCTGCGGTGCATGGAAGTCAACAAGATGGCTGCCATTTGAAGTGTGGTAAAGTGTGATGGGTGGATTGTCTCACAGGAGCGTACGTAGACACAGTACATCTCTGTCACTGACAGTTTGAGAGGTGTCATGGAATCAAGGAGGCAGAGAGCCAGCAGGAGAAGGAAAGTTTCTGTGTAATCCTTCTTGTCTCTGTATACAACTGAGACATAACATTTTAAGGTTCTGTAAACAAGATTTTAAACAATAATATAGCTGTTAAAAAACTATTTTCTATGTAAATATATAGTGGACTAATGGTGTCCTGAGCATAGAATGAAGGCACTCCTCCTTTGTGTGTGGTGTAATCTGAGTTTGTCTGTTTTCGGTTTTGGTAACCGGTCTTAGAAAGTGGGATGTTTATGTGTTTGGGTCCCTCCTGTTCAACTGGTGACCTTCCCCGCATTTTAACACACAGGCACTGCCCACAAGTGAGCTGACACAGTGCAGTATGCAGCCTTCAGGTTAAAGTGACCATCCAGAATTTCCTTCACTGAAGAAACCTTTTTCATCTAAAAAAAAAGGCTTCCGACAAACAGACATGAGACCAGAGGACTGGCCAACTGGCCATGGAGACTACTGGCTCAAATCCAGTGGACTGTCAAAACATCCAGAAAGTTTGTTTATGCAACCACCGATAAATCCAAGACTGAATTCAGGCTTTCCCAGTCAGACTTCAGTCGGATCCTGTTCAGCCGGTGAACCGTCACAACCAGAAAGTTTTTAAAGGTTAATTGTTTTTACTGGCTCCTTCGTTGTCATTTTTGCCACTGCGGATAAAGTCCAAGGCTGAATTTCTTTCCCAGTCTGACCGTGGAGCCAATACCGCTCTGTCTTTAATGAGATGAAAAACCCCACAAGCTGACAGGCTCCAGTTTGACTCAGAACTGGTTTTCTTCTCCTCTGTGTTAAGTAATTAGATACTACTTATTGTCATATGTCTGTTTTTATTAGTGACTGGTTACAGAAGCATGATAATGTTAGCTGACTTGGCTGTTACCAACTTTATGAATTTGTTCGACAAATGTTGCTCTTGCTAGCTGGCTAACTGTCAGCATTGCTGTGGAGCATATCACAGCAATGCTAGTGTGAGCTAATGGTTGTGGTTAGATTGTTTTTTGTTGACTCTTGTGTCAACGGGGAAACTTTATTCAGTTGTGCCACTTATTGTGTGTTTAGTGACCGTTTTCACTTGGTCCGTGACACCTTGCTGACTGAGGTGTGGCTGACAAAGCATTTGTTTTGGTCTGAGGTGCTGTTGGCCAAGTGCCACATCTAGAGGCAGGAACGATCGTTTACAGAACCTTTAACTAAAGATACACCACATGTGGCCACTTTTTCTGTGAGTCTAAGCCCTTTGATTATGGCTCAAATGTCACTGATGCGTCTGAGTTGTCAGGAAGGTGAGTGATGTCAGAGCTTTACAAAGATATATCAAATGCAGGTGGCAGGAGATGCATTGGTTGGGGGGTGGTCCCTATCCACTTACAGTAGAGCTGTGAGTTGAGTCTACAATTTACTCCACGATGGAGGGTGGTGAAATCCCGGCTCTGTGATCTGATATCTCACCATGAGTAAGGCCCACAGAGACCCAGTGAAGGCTGTGATCATCTTGGCTCCCCTGAATGCCTGTAGACTCCACTTCACAGCTCTGATCTCCCACACTCTTTTTTTGTGCAATTGCCACAAGTCCTCTGTAGTGAGGCGGTGTGTTTGTACTCATGATATTCAAAGGTACCCTGTTATGATAAAGCTGAGAAGAGAGCACAGAAGATGATCTCAAGTGTTTGAAATGTATTAAACAGGTCAGTTTAAAAAAAAAAAAAAAAAAAGCCACATGCTAGCTGTCACTCGCTGTTTATTGGATTGATTGACAGCAACCGTTTCTTTCACTGACAAAAAAGCTTTGACACTTAATTTTCAAGATGTTCCTAAATTTATAGGTCAAACGTGTCGCGGCGACCCAAAGGCGAGGAAAGCCCCCTTCACAAAAAGTGTGAGTGTTCATCGGAAAAAAGCACAGCCTCCCTCGTGCTCTTTGAAGAGGTGACCTTTTGGAGAAACAATGATTGCATCAGATGGGAAATGAAACACGATATTGATCAAGAGTGAAACTGGGATGTGATAGAGACACTGACAGAGGCCGACCTGATGAGCAGCATGGCTGAACATCATTCAAAAGCCAGTTTCTGTCAGAACGTACAGGGGATTGAGACTACTCATGACTAAGCTAGTGTATGCTGTGAGCCAGTGATGCTGCACTTTTTTTTTTGAGTATCTGTATTGAAGATTTTGACAAATAAATGAGATTTTTTCCAACATTATTCCACATTTACAGTATTGCAGGACTGCACCACATTAATCCCTATTCTGTCTTATTATTACAGCAATAAAATGGCCAAGAAAAGAAAAAAAAATGTACACAGCATCTATCTAATTTCATCAGCACATATCAGCCCTCCAGGCAGATCAATTTTCTCCCCGACCTCATCAGGTTTAAGAGGTGAGACTCCGCTCTCAGTCCATTAAGCTCATTAGGAAATGAGTGAGAAATACTATGTGAGACGGGAGTAATCTGAGAGGGTATACGGTGTGATATCTGTGCGTCAAAACCTCACTCCCTCTCTCTCTCTCTTGGCCTTGATCCTGTCATCCATGTACACTCTTATGACATATAAATCCCCTATACTACTGCAACCATGTACAATAGTCTTTTCATGAAGGAGGTTCTGTCTGACCAGAGCCACTCATCCCTTTAATAATCGTATGTATGCCATTAGTTATAAATTCAAAGGACTATTCAATTCAGTTCGCCCCTTCCATTGCTTCAAAGGTCATAGGTTATAAATTCAGAGGCGTAAAATAAAAGCTGTGAAAATATGAATTCGCTCCTCTGCCATCCCTCTAACAAGATGGACTCCCCAGCTTTACAAGCCAGTAAGAATTTGATCTGGTTTCTGTGTTCAAACCCTATAAATGGGGCTGGGGATGGGTGTGGGGCTTCTGGGTAATGAATGGGGTAGATGTGTTTTTTTTTTCTTATTATACACTTTGCTAAAACTATTTGATGGCATTGACATGGATTTAAAATGACTGGAACGGAGACAACGCTCCCTGCACCTCTGTTGTGAAAATGGCCGCCCTGACTACAGCAGCCCTTTCAGAAATTTAAATTGGCAAAAACATCACATTAGGTGTAACTGGACTAAATACAGACACACCATGGACACCGCCTGACATCCATCAAAATTAACACCAACCAGTTTAGTGAAAAAAAAAATCAAGGCGATGGAGGCTGAATGTGCAGCTATGGAGCAGAGGTACAACAAAATAAAGGCCAAAGCCATCGACTTGGGTAATGAGAAGGCCTCAGCCTACCTGAGTCAATTGAAGGTTCACACCCCACATCGAAAAAACTACAAAAAGGATGTGTCATAAAATCTCCAAAGGTCCCAAAGCTTTGGCATGAACTCTTTGATCTCAGATTGGGTTTACACCTTCACTAATAGCTTTCAAATGTGGGATTGTAATATTTTTTGTGTTATTTCATTGGAATGGCATTTTAACTTGTCATTGTCTAAATCCCTGTTATTGAATCAGATTTTAGTCTTGATTCAGTTATCTTTGTATTTTTGTCCTTTTTGGCTTTTTCTGAGTGTCAGATGGATCACGGCTACAAACTAACCTGTGCAGTATTATTCATTTTTGCAGCACTGTTCACACTGGTTATTTTGTTCCTTTATACTGTATTTTTTTATTTTTATAAAGTGATTACATTATTCATTCTACCTTCACTACATAAACGCTGAGATGATAATGATAATAAGAAAAGTACAGGAACAAAACTAAACAACTGCAGTCTGCATTAGAAACATTAAAGGAGCTAATAGTAAGTTTTGCTATTGTTACATAGCTAATGTTAGCATTAACAGCTGTTTACTTACTTTTGTCTTGTAAACACAATTATGGCCAAAGCTCTTGTCAAGCAACAATCACCCCACCAATAGCCCCTTTAAGATATACTGTAGGACATTAGACAAAAATACATCAGTTATTTATGTCTGGAAAGATCAGCTTTCATAAATCCATTCCATATAGGCATTTGTTTTTCTTTTAACAGCAGGCAATGAAAAAGATTAAACAAAACCGTGCCCCCCCCCCCCCCCCCCCCCCCCCCCCCGAGAAGCCGGGGTGAAACAAGCACATGGCAATTACATTTGCTTTCGGCAAAACATTCCCGTGAGCTAATGAATTATGATTCAAGGTCATATACATTACAATGCATAAACAAAAGACATATTTAGTAACTTTGAACTCATGTTGCAGTCACAGCCGTAATTGAATATAATACGTTTCTCAGTGTATTTCATTATGAAAGCCATACTCTTTCATCCATACACGTGCAAATATAATAAGTGAACGACACAGAGATGCTCTGGGTCCAATTCATATGCTAAATAGGGAAATGATAGTAAAGAAAAGGTAATTAAAGGAGGAATGCAGGAAAGAGCAGGGGAGAGGTAGTGAAAATTGGAAAAGTGGAAGCACTGAAGCAGAGAGATTGAGGCATTTTAGAAAGAGCCAATTGCATGCACACACACACACACACACACCAGATGTTGAACAATAGCATCTCCAGGGTTGAGTTCAAAACAGATGTTCGTCAGCAGAGCAAATTATTGATGAGGAGTCAAACGGTATTTCAAAAACAACACCTTATTACAACACCCATGGCTGCCACCTTCACACAACACACAGCCTCACATGCACACTCTCACTCCCAGGCGCACGCATGTTTGCATACAACCCCGCAACACCTGATGGAAATGCCAGTCCTGATCGGGGGAATCTGGTGGAAATAAATTAAGAAAAAAAACGTCAGTCATCTGTTGAAGGTCTGATAAGGCTGCCGTCCCTCTCCAGACAGGCCTGCTGCCTGTTGGCGTTCTCTGGCTGCATGGAGGCATCGGCACAGATAACAATATCCTCTCATGTTGCTTTACACATCAGGAGAGTCTGTCCTGCTATCTGGTGAGGATTGTATCTTGCCTAGTAAAAGTGTTTTGCAGTTTTCTTTCGCATATTAATTAAACTCTCTCTGCCTTAAAAAAAGAAAAAAAAAAAATCCTTAGGTGTATTAAGTGAAAAGTTTATCCAACCTGGAACTGAGGGTTTGTTTTTCAGTATAACAAGCGTCATTTCATTTGCCTTTTATCACATAGTCTAACAGACGTGTGAAGAATATCAGAGTAAACACAGCGTCACTTGTTTTGCTTGAATGAAGTAGAAACTTTTAACAGAAATAAAATCCCCCTTCATAAGTGAAAGATTTTGTCTCTGGTAGCACCAGCTTTTACTTTGAAATAATGCAGGAGTGGCATAGTTAGTATGAAGAGCAGAAGCCTCTGTGGATTAGCAGACAAAGAAGATTTTACTCCACTCCAGTTAGAAGAAGAGAAATTACCCAGATTCTGCCTCCCTATTGGCTCTTTTACTCTATTAGTGTCAACTGTGGTCTTACTTAAATGTGTATAATCTCTTCTTTAAGACTACATACAGTACATTACCCATTGTCCCAACTCTTATACCAGACTTGTATCCTGAAATTACATGGGCAATGGATTTATGTCCAATGCCAAGTTTTAGAAAAAATGCAACTGACTGTAAGTATGTGAAAAGTAAAGGTGTGGAGCACAGACTGTATATAAAGATGGATGTGGCCTCTGTGAGGTCACTTCTGAAGCTCAGAGTGGGCTGCTTCGCCATCGCCATCTTGGCAGTGCCTGACTCCGCCTAACTCCCGGCTAATCCCAAAATGGGCAAAGAGCAGTGGGATGTGTGTGGAGTCTTCGGTGCATGCTGGTCTGTGATGATAAAAAGAAATACGCCCTCAATCACACCTAACTTTCAGCCTTAATAAAATTCAAATGGGTTCAGTTACCACAAAAGGGGAAATGCGTACTAAAACCGTTTTTTTTTTTCTGTGTTGACTTCATTTTTCAGCCCAGATGTTGCTGCTTTCTGTGGACGTTGGAATGGCGGATGCTATGGAGCATTGCTGATTTTCATGCAGGAGACTGGAGTTTGCATTGTGTTGCAGATCTACAGTTACTTTTGTATTAACCTTAAACCACACTGTAACCATAACTAAATGTTTTAGTTGCATAACCACACCTTAACCAGTTTATTATTTGGACACAGAGTAACAAGAAAACAAGAGTATTATCATTTCAGCAGGTACCCAATAACAAAATATATTTAGGTTCAAGTTACAAACCTCTCTTGCTGTCTAAGGTATTATGACTCAAAGTCAATTTATTTCTTATTTCTATCAGACTCGAATTTTCAATTTCATTCCTAACCTTTAAATGTATATGACACATTTATTAATCTTAACCCTCTGGTGTTTGGGGTTGTTGCCTGAGCACTCAAAGACCACCACTTTCTGAGCTGCAGATGTGATCTCTACACTCGGGGATGAATTCTCCTCAAATGGAAAAAGACAGCACCGCCATCTCATGAAAGCTGGCAGGAGAATTTAATAGCCTATACAGTGCTACTTCTTTTTGTCACTTCCATCCAGCCTCCTGTCTGTCTGTCTGGTGTTTTTTGCTCAGTGACAGCCATTCCCTCTGTTGGAAAACAACCAAGCCAATAGGTGGGATCAGTGGCTGTAACTACTGTCAGACGCAACTCATATCCTACATTAGGGAAAAATAACACCCATACCAAATGGAAAACAGTAAACGCCAGACTAAATGAAATTGAAATCTCAATTCAGTCTAATTATCAGACTAAGTTCCATCTTTCTCAGCTCCCGTTTGTTGGAAAGTGTCGTTTTTGCCTCCTCTCCCCACCAACAAGCCATGTTGATGGCCTAATGATGAACTCCACTGTCATTGTGAATGCTACGGGGAAAATTGTGCACCCTGCCATGATACCAATTTTCAGGCTCTGTCATGCTTTCGTAAGTACCAATCCAGTCTAGTGAAGCATATTAAATTTTGCACATTCTGTCTTGAAAATGGGCTTTAACGTGATTTCTGGCAGCGTTTGGTATAGTGAAGAAATAAAAATCTACCCTCAGAAGGCTGTGTGGTGCTGTGCCAAATGTTCGATCTGGGTCTATTACCCACCATGTTTTTTTTTCGTCTGGGTGATCTAAACACCCTGAGAAGCCAGGTAGTCCTGTGTTTTGTTCAGATGTGTCAACAGTTTGGTTCATAATTAGCTTGTTCCAGTTATAAGTAATTTATTTGCCTGTGTGTTGCCCCTTCATGGGCACTTACGCATAGCATACCAATAAAAATCTTCCATCAGCATTACAGCTGGTTTTACAATTACCAGATATGTTTTTCTTCTTTCTCGCAGCTCATATAAATCTCCCAACACCTGGAGCACTCCTGTTAACCTTCTGGCAGACAATACTGGATCCCAGAGATGGTGAACTCTTTAATGTTTTACTGCCTTTTGCATCTTTTTTTCATGTCGGTGGGCTAAATTCTCCCCGGTGAGGAGTGATTTTTGACAAATTCAAAGGGATCCTTGCAGAACTCTGTCCCTGCTGATGTACTTTTTCATTTCTTCTCCAAGAGTCTCTCCCTCTTGAAAGTTGTGAAATGGCTCAAGTTTTCTTGAAGCTCACTTATACTTTAATTCTCATCTTATGATACTTTTCTCCATTATTTTTTGAGTTTCATTCTCTAGCACACGAGGGCTCTCTATTTTTGTTATGACTTAAACTTATGACTATAAGTTCTGAGATTGCTCACACTCCAAACTTTTCATAGCGATACTGCAGATAGAATTAACCATTTCATCTTGTTTATTCTCAAGTCTTTCTTTCAGCCTGAAGCTGCTTCACAATATAATCAAACAGGGGTTAAAATATGCTGTGTATTCTAGGAAACAAGATTAAGGGTCTACAATCATCCAGGTAGGAAATTTACCATGTTCTTCACCATCATAGTTTAGCATGTTAGCATGCTAACATTTGCTAATTACCACTAAACACAAAATACAACTGTGGGTGATGGGAATGTCATTAGATTTGCAGGTATTGGCTGTAGTTTTAAACATAAACTCATTAGGCAAATAGAAATTTTGACCTGATGATCCACAAAGTCATTTCAGTTCTTCCTGAAGGGAACACGAGCTGCAGTCCTTCAATAGTTGTTGAGACATTTCACACAAAACCTCATCCATCACTGACCCACTCCTGGACCCCCTGCAGTTCGCCTACAGAGCCAACAGGTCTGTAGACGACGCCGTCAACATGGCTCTCCACTTCATCCTCCAGCACCTGGACTCCTCAGGGACCTATGCCAGGATCCTGTTTGTGGACTTCAGCTCTGCCTTCAACACCATCATCCCGGCTCTGCTGCAGGACAAGCTCTCCCAGCTGAGCGTGCCTGACTCCACCTGCAGGTGGATCACCGACTTCCTGTCTGACAGGAGGCAGCACGTGAAGCTAGGAAAGCACGTGTCTGACTCCCAGACCATCAGCACTGGATCCCCGCAAGGCTGCGTTCTTTCTCCTCTGCTCTTCTCCCTGTACACCAACACCTGCACCTCCAGCCATCAGTCTGTCAAGCTCCTGAAGTTTGCAGACGACACCACTCTCATTGGACTCATCTCTGATGGCGATGAGTCTGCCTACAGGTGGGAGACTGACTGTCTGGTGACCTGGTGCAGGCAGAACAACCTAGAGCTAAACGCTCTGAAGACAGTGGAAATGATAGTGGACTTCAGGAAGAGCCCAGCCCCACCCACCCCCATCTCCCTGTGTGACTCCCCCGTGGCTACCGTGGAGCATTTTCGCTTCTTGGGAACCACCATCACACAGGATCTCAAATGGGAGCTAAACATCAGCTCCCTCATCAAAAAAGCTCAGCAGAGGATGTATTTCCTGAGGCAATTGAAGAAGTTCAACCTGCCAAGGACTATGATGGTGAACTTCTACACCTCCATCATTGAGTCCATCCTCACCTCCTCCATCACCATCTGGTACGCTGCTGCCACGGAGAGGGACAATAACAGACTGCAGCGTATCATCCAGTCTGCTGAGAAGGTGATTGGCTGCAATCTTCCGTCCCTCCAGGACCTGTACGCCTCAAGGACTCTGAGGCGTGCAGGGAAGATTGTAGCTGACTCCTCCCACCCTGGACACAAACTCTTTGTGACACTCCCCTCTGGCAGGAGGCTGCGGTCCTTCAGGACCAAAACCTCTCGCCACAAAAATAGCTTCTTCCCATCTGCTATTAGTCTTATCAACAAGGCTAGAGAGCCCCACTGTTGCTGATCAATTGCACCAATCACCAGAAAAAATTCCTTGTATGTGAAAACATACTTGGCAATAAAACTGATTCTGATTCTGATTCTGATGGTGGTATGAGAGTAAAATTCAGGTAATCCCCACAGTCAGAGGGCTCCATAATCTTTGATCATCTGTACAAAGTTTCATGGCAATCCATGTCGTATATCTTCAGATATTTCACAAGGTAAATAAGAATTTTGACCTACTCATACCACCGTAGACAAGTTAGGTGATGACCAAAGTCATGAAGATTTTTGTCATTGTGGATATCTGCATTAATATTCGTGGGAATCCATTTGTTATCGAGATATTTTGGTGTGGACCAACGTGGTGGATTGACTGAATAGAGGCACCATAATGGCCTAAAGCTATATTGCTAGCATGGCTAAAAATAAATGAAGAAATCTCATTTCCTTCACCATACATGCTCTCTGTTTATTATGACTGTATGATTGTATTATTCTAAGCAACACACATCAGTATTTTGCAGGTACATTAAATAATTGTGATGTTTTTTCCAAATCTGTCAGTGATCAGAACTACAAAAACAAAAACACATACAGGTTCCCTAGAATTATATTAGCCTGAAATTGACAGAAACAAGCTGCATTTTGCAATGCAGTGTCTAATGTAATTCCATTATCGCTCACCATTCACAGTGTTAATGCTGGGATAAAAATGATGTCACACATTTCCTTGACATTATCCACTGCCAACATCGTGAGTGCCATTGCGTAAACATTTATGAAGCGTGGCTAAAGGGAAGAGTTTTGAGTAACTAACTCTTCTTCGGTTCGTCCTCTGCAGGATGAATACTACAGAGCTCGGCATATATCCATAGTGCTAAGCTGAAGGTAGACCATATACTGTGTAACCAGCGCTCCACATTCACAGCTCCTCAGCACTGTGAGATCCTCTTACAGTAAGCCTCTCACAAACAGGTTTCTCCTTAGTGATAACAGCCCAAAATGTTCCCGCTTGTATCAGTGGAGCACCCAGGAAATCTGACCTGTCTTCCTGTCAAATGTTGTGTGCTGGTTGTCGACAGCAACTGGAGGCACGACACAGTGCGGAGTGGTCACAACCATCCCGGCGAGTGTGTCGCTCTGCCCCGTGATGCGGAACACATGCCTTAACTTTATATATATGAACTGCTATATGAACACATTCAGTCAGATCTTTTTTTCTTATCTTGTCATTATGTCATCTTCATTATCACTAACTGTTACCGGCCAACAGCCCCATCAAACTGCACACACGCTGTATAATTGTTCAACCACAGTTTTAGTAATTAAAAAAATAAAATGTGGATGGGACCATATGGTTTTATTAACAAAGCTAGCCAATTAGCATTTGCTTTAAAACTCATCCTTTAATGTGGCAGTGTGTCCTTCAGATATACTGCATGTTACTGTGCTCTGAGCAGCAGGCTGAGCTCATGCAGTTCAGCTTTATCTTCACAGACAAGGGTAAGATAAGGGCAGAAATATTAAAGCAAAACTGTCCATCTGTCGTAGCGTTTTATTTTATTGTTTTGCTGATCTTTGCTTTACACAAACTCCCTGCCTCTCTCTCTCTCTCTTTCAGTGCCCCTTTCTATCTATTTTCTATCTTTCTATCTTATCTCTCTATCCTATCTACTTTGTGAGTACCGCAGTTAGTGGATCGCTGTGAAATGCCAGCTGTCAGAGTGACAGACGTGGTGTCACCTCTGAGCCGCCACGTCACCGAGGCAACGAGCTGTCGACACGTGCACGGGCGCGTGCGTGACGGAGAGTGAGAGAGAGAGAGCGTGGGACAGAGTGTGTGGGCGTTTGTTTGTGTTCCTATGCTTGAGAGGACGAGCTAGTGTTTGTGGTGTCAAGATACCGGTTGGGATGAAATTAAAGCTGGAGATTAAACGTGTAAAAGCTGAAGGGCAGAGATGAAAATGTGCGTAGCACAGTAATATGTGCGCAGTGCATATGCATAGAGCTGAGGGTCGAGGGGAGAGCAGCAGCGGGAGGTGAAGGGAGAAAAGGTCATGACAGAAGTGGAGAGAGGGATAAAGGGAGGAGAAACGCCTCATAGGGGAGGAGCAGTGATGAATATTATAATAAGAGAAAAAGAGTCTTAAGACAGGAAGGAGAGAGACATAGAAACTAAGTGCATTGTCAGGAAGTCAGAATGTACAGTCTGAATGACAGAGGACAAGAGTGGGAGAACAAAAAAAAATACAGAATAGAAATGCAGAACAGAAGGTCAAAAGATCAGACAGAAAGTACAAGAGCTGAATAAAAAGAGAGAAATGTGGAATGTACTCTTGAAAAGCTAAAAGAGAGGACACGGTGAAGGGATTAGAGCGACGGAGTGAGAACAGGAGATAGGGACGGCAGTGAAGTAGATGGATTAAAAACAGTAGGACAAAGGGAGGATAGATGGTGGGATTTGTTATGATTGACGAAGGAACATGAGCCACTGACCAAGAGCAGACTCTGAGGGGGCTTCCTCACCCAGCCTCCCAGTACACCACTTTCACACACAATATAATGAATCGACATCATGAAGACGTGTTGACCCTGTGTTTTACCTCGACCACTGGTTTAGCCTGGGTCACAGAGCGTCTAGAAGAGATGGAAGGAATTTGAATTTTCCAGTTTCCATTCAGTGTGTGTGTCCATCAGCCAGGGAGTGCGCCGTCCCATTGGCTGTGTTTCTATGACAATAATACCTTTTATTTATTAGTTTTCGCACCGTGAGCATCAACCGGAGGATGCTTCCCCATATACTTTGTATGGATGAGCTTGTAGCCGATCAATCTGACGCCAGGTAGCTAACGTATCTCTATGTTAATAAAAGGTTGATGACAAAGCTGACAACAAGCTTACAGTACAGTGATAAAGCCACAACAGCTTAGCTCAAAGAGAGACAGACACGTCCAGAACAAGCTTCACCTCCGTTTTCTTGGTTACCAGGGTGACAAGTGCTGCCCTGTATGATTGGCTGCCCGAAAGGGAGCTAGAGTGATGACACCAATGCTGTTGAAATTGAGAAAAAAAGAAATTTCGATTTTTGACTAGAAATGCCGCGAGTGGCTTCACCAAAAAGGCAACGCTTTCTCTGTTAATGTAACATGCAGCTGCATACACTGTCTCCTCTCTTGGTACAGTTGAACGATTTTGGAAAAATGCTACATGGACACAAGCCCTTATCGAGCAATGAAGAAGTTTTTTTTTTTTTTGTTCTGGAACTGAATGTTGCCTTGTGTGTATGTATCAGCAGATAATAACTAACCTAACCAGGCTCCATAATTGTGGGTTTTAAAATTGATGACATGTCTTTGAAATGATCATAATATATATAAACAAACACAGACACACACATAAAAGAGAGGGATTAGATAAAGGAAAAACCCATAACAGAACCATGGTAGTGAATTTAATGTGCCTTTAAGTGTGAATGACTCATTATAGAGACAAAACAAAAAATGCATCAATAAATAAACTTGCTTCATATTTCTGAAAATGTGCCTGTGGACAGACATGAGGTCCTAAATACTTGTGTTATCTGATCTTTTATTCTTATTTGCTGATGCCTTTGCTTGCTTTTGTTTATGTGGCTCTTTAAAACCAATAGAAAGCTGCTACATTTCATATATTTCCTTTTCGCAACAAGTAGTACAATTTTACAGGCAAACTATATGAACGGTCCTTTTTATCAACTGACTAAAAGACATCTATAATTTTCCATTAAACAGCAAAGGTATATTTGGCCTTCAAAATGGTGAGTCACATTTAATAAAGAGTTCTTCATAAAAAAGGCATGGTGGCCATAATGAAAGACAAAACATTCAGCACACGTTTACAGACTCTCTGAATAAACTGGTCCAATAATCTAGGTTATAATACAACAACTGATGCTGCAGAGATGAGATAATATACACTCACTGAGCACTTCACAGTATTAGTAACACCTGTACACCTGCTTGCATCTGCTTCATGCAGTTATCCAATCAGTCAATCGTGTGCCGGCAGTGCAACGCATAAAATCCTGCAGATGCAGGTGAGGCGCTTTCGTTAATGTCGGGACCAGGCATCAGAATGGGGAGAGAGATGTGATCTCATGTGGCTTTGACTGTGGCGTGACTGTTGGTGCCAGACAGGCTGGTCTGAATATTTCAGAAACTGCTGATCTCCTGGGATTTTCACACACAGTAGTCTCTAGAGCTTCCTCAGGATGGTGTGAAAAACAAAAAAAGATTAAAAAAAATACAGAGCAACAGCTCTGTGGACGGAAACACTGGATCGTGAGTGAGGTTAGGGGAGAATGGACAGACTGCTTGGAGCTGGCAATTTTATGATTAAAGCATCTCACAACGCACAGCACTTTGAACCTTCAGCCAAGAACAGAAATCTGTGGACACAGGCTCAACAGAACCTCACTGTTGAAGACTGGAAACATGAAGCCTGGTCTGATGAATCTTTTTTAAGTCATGTTTTTTGGCTATTTTATGGCTTTATACATTGACAGGATAGTGGAGAGTGAAAGAGAGAAGGGGAATAACATGCAGCAAAGGGTGGTGTGCGGCCTAACCACTCTGCTATCGGGTTGCCCCATAAATCTGGATTTCTGCTGAGGCAGCAGATTGTAGGGTCAGAATTTGGTGTCAGCATCATGAATCCATGTACCCAACCTGCTTTGTGTCAACAGTCCAGGCCGGTGGTGGTGCAATGGTGTGGGAAATGTTTCCATTGCACACTTCGGACCCATTGGTACCAATCGATCATCCCTTTAGGCCCTACAGCTGCCATTAGACGTTGATAATCGGTTGAATAAGGATTTCGACATCGAGTGCCAAGATTCAGTGTTAGGAGAATGTCTGATGCTATTACATTAACGTCCTGCTGGGATTGTTTGAATGCCGCAGCTGTGAGTAGTTGCTGACCATATGCATCCCTTTATCACCATCTAATGAGGGCTACTTCCTGCAAGATAATTGTCTCAAACTGGTTTCATGAGCATGACATTCAGTCAGATTTCAGTGGCCTCCGCAGTCACCCCGAGCTTCATTTATGACTGTAGCATTCGCACGAAACCTGAGAGAGTCGCGCACCACTTCACACACGAAAGTTGGGAGGTTGACGAGAGAACGCGTGCACCTCTATGGAAACTCAGATGGTAAGGGGGCAAACTGAAGCCAGATTGTAGTAATTAAACATGAGAGGCATCACTATACGTATAATGATGCCTCTCACACATTTAATTTCACTCCATATTCCACTCCACTCATTCCCCCGCGCTGCACCACAGAGCGCCACAGGAAATCATTCCTGCCAGTGGCCATCAAACTGTTATACTCCTCCCTCTGAGAATTAATCTGTCAATTGATTGATCCCAGGACAGTTTTATGTGCAATAATCAGATAACAATTCTGTATATAACTTCAATCTGTACTGTAAATGTCATGTAACTCTAAATATGTATACAGTGTCTTTTATTGATGGGGTAATATTCTTTATATATTTATTTATTTATTTTATATTTTGAAGATGGGGGGGGTACATTATTATTATCATTTTATCATATTCTGTTAATGTGAAATGGAGCACTGCCACATAACAATTTCCTGTGTTGGATTAATAAAGTATTTCTGATTCTGATTCATATCACAGGTTTCAGAGATCTTCATCATAAACATTCACACCGGCAGCGTCGTTTGTGCTTTTCCTAGTGAGCCAGAACTATTCCACCAGCGCCTTTTAGTTGTAAAAGGTAAGTTAAGCCAACTCAAATCTCAGTGTTTCATCAGTGCGGTCTCACCATCACGTTCACCCCCCTACAAGGCACAGAGGAGAGGGTCAGACTGCAGCTACTGACACTGGTGGCAGCTGTCGAAATGCCAGGATGATGCCAGGATGTGGCAGGAGTCAGGAACATCTGGCCTCATCTGGTCTCAGATTTTTGGACCCAATGTGTGTGTATGTACATACAGTATATACTGTATATGTATATAATTCCATTCTGTATATACACAACTATATATACTCTATGAAAAATCGTGTTTTGGAATATTAAATCTTCTTGGTAGGCCTTCAAATGAAAGTAATACCCATTTGCACGAGCTCATTTTAATATCTTGTTTATATAGTACACCCAGAATAGATGAAGAAGAATACATGAGGACTAATTTTGTTCTTTCATACAGCAAATCATTTAGCCTGACACTATTTGATTTACTCGTGGAACAGGGAGCCAATTCATCGAGCAGGTATTTCAAAATAAAATTCCTCCAGAGTCTATGTTAAGTGTTAACCTAATATTTTTGTATGACATTATGCCCCATCTGGGAAATTATTTCTGGGGGCAACATGATGAGAATAGATTCAAATCAATTTTGTTCAGGAGGAAATGGAGGTGCATAAATAGTGACAGAGCTCTGGGTTGAAATGGTTGATCCCACAGTGAAAATCTGCCAATGATTTCAGTAATAATAAAGAATGAATAAATACCCAGCGTAAGCGTTTTGAATAACTTCTGAGTATTACACCGCTGATTGTCCACTTTGGAGTTAAATCTTGAACAATACTGGAGTAACTTTTTTTTTCTGCAAATTCTCCAGCGGCATTTGGCTTATTCATGAGCGCCAATCACTACTAGGGTACCTGACCCAGCCCTCAATGAATACTAATGACCATAAAATGATAGGGCTGCAATTCACTTCCTTAGCAACCAAACAGAAGGGTAGAGCAGATATGAAAATAAGGCAACTGGCAAGTCAACAAAATGCCCCTCAAGGTTTGGGAGAAAACCAAATGGCTTTTATTTACCTGGGAAACGCCGAGGTGGAGATATGTGCAAAATGAGGAGGAGGGGGAGGAGGAGGAGGAGGAGGAGGGGGTGGGTGAGGAGGAAGACAGAGAGTCACAGAGAGTGAGAGATACCAATGAAAGAGCTTTTTTAGCCCCAAGAAGGCAGTGAGTCATCCAATCGTGCGTCCTGACTCACTGCAGCTGGGATATAGCCCAAGCCTCGCAACGTCTTTGGTCACCGTGGTTACTGGTGTGCAGTTGGGTTTCAACATACAGGAGAAAGAAGTAGGGTAGAAACTCATATATATCTGTGTGTTACAATGCAGTAAGACAATAGAGGAGTATATAGGTTGCCTAAAAGCAGTAGGCAGCGTTTATAATTGCTCTGCAGCTGGCTGTTATTTCAGTCTCCAGCCAGCGGGGGAGATGCGCTGTCAGTATTGACAGACAGACCCTGACTGACAGCCCCGCCTTCCTCTCCCTCTGTCTGTCTTTTCTCTTTCCTTCTCTCTCTCTCTCTCTCTCTCTCTCTCTCTCTCTTTCTCCCCCTGCCATCAGCCAGCATCTTTATCTCTCTCTCTGTGTTCCCAGGCCTTATAATGAAATTCATTACTGTTACAGATAGGAGAGTAGCACCCGTTTAGAGATCTGTGTAAAAAATCAATCACAGGCTGGTTTCAGTGTGGGGAAAGTTCACTGAGGTTTCTCCCTGTGTAGTTGTGGTCAGTGTCTGTGGCCCTCTCCAGCTCCGGTGTTTGCTCTTATCAGAGGCAGGATTCCTTGCATCGACAAGATGATACTTTCTTTGACCTTGGGCACCTCTGGTATGTGTTTGCACAAATAAATACAGAGAGCGCTAGGGGAACTCTCTGATTTAAGAGAATGAGGCATAGTCTGTAGGTTGTGTGCCGCCACCTACATTGATTTCTGATGTAAAATAGAAGGACAAACAGCACCAAGGTCACAGTCTGGCTCCTTGAAATAAACTACAGATAGAGAGGGAGATTAAAAGTCAAAGGTTTATTGAATAATTTTTTTAATTGAACCAACAGGAACTGACAATGTGAGATTCAATGCTGGATGTGACGAGCGATTCAGTCCCTCTTAAAATGTTACGTAAACACTGACATACCTATATTTTCTTCTTGAATCGTATAAACTCATGATTCATCTTCTAAATGGTTGGTTCACTTCAAGGCTCAAATGGAGAAAATGATTATGTACTTTCTGGGCCTTTGAAAAGTCAGCAGCCATACTCCTAGCTTTTTACCTTGAGTTTTTTTTTTTTATTAGCTGCTACATTATGACCACAGGACCTTATTTACACCAGATAAAATATTGTTTTATTATTATTCTTTAGCTTGGGCTAACAGTAAACAGCACTCAGTATAAGTGGTGCCTCACGAAACAGTAGAAATATGTTAGAAATTAAAGTAACTGAATGGAAATGTGAGTGTTACTCATCAGTTGGCTTAATGCACTGTAGGGTCTATAAAAATATAATAGTATCTAGATGAACTAAAAACAGCCCACTGTGTTTGCTTCTACGCTAAAGATTTAATGTGCATATCTGGAGTATAGCTTGAAAAGAACTTGGAAATGTAGTTTTCTGTTTTGGTAAATGTAGTTTTTAGAATTACATTCACAAGAACTCTGTTCTTCATAGACACCTCATGTCTGAACCAACAGGATTTTCTTTAAAAAAAAACACGGTAGGACAAAGATAAATGAAGAACAAATAATGATATATATGCTGCATTCATGTGCTCATCCGATGTTCCTATTTCCGGAGTCGGTAAGTTGTTCTTCTGACTTGGGTGTGTTCAAGTTGGAAAGTTGAAATAACATGGATGCCAGCCATGTATGTGCTGTATTTTATTGCTGTGACAGCAGTGTGTGTGACATCAGTGAACTTTTCTATGTTATGTAGGTCACTTTACGGGGACAACAACTAACCAAATACCATATTACAAATCAAACAGCATAAAAAATACAAGATGTGAATTTTCACCATTAAACAAAAGTTTCTTACAATCAACCAAACATTTCATCCACTATGTTTCTGCATATATGATGTCACAACTTCGCAAGTTTCAGCAAAATGTTTGTCGACTTGTTGTCGAGTTATTGTTCCGATTTCAGGGGGCTTTCACGTGAATTTCTCCAGTCTGAACATGAATGCAGGGATTATTTTTGTTGGCCACAAGTACGACAAGTTTGAGAGCTTGATATTTGCAGCAAGCAGAGGTCTGTTGTCCATCTATTTTTGACACTCAGTAATGGTCTGAGGATATTCTGAAAGGCCGGCCCTTTCAGAATATCCATAATAGACTCCATAATGGATGCAGACATAGATAGCAGACTTGCTTGTGGATCTCAAATGACACTTTCTGCATCCAGGTGGTCACAAGCATCTGCGTGATGTAAATTTGATCATCTGGCCACGTCTGTGAGGGTCCGAGGAGGTCAAAGTTTATGACTGCACAAATATATGACTCCTGGTGTCTGCGTGCAAGCCTGCTGTATGACTGTTTTAGAGTATATCAGTCCCTTCTTTATCAGGTCTGAAAATGCACTGCTGGTCTAGAATTCACTACAAACATCAAATAGTTTCTGAAGTACTTTTGAGTCTCTTGATTTTAGCAGACTGACTGGGATTGAACCACAGATGGAATAACTTTGCAGAGAATAAAAAAAAGAAGATATGCTATCAAACAGAACTTGAGCCAAATTCACAAGGTCCTTCTCCCATTCATTTTCTGTATATGTCATATTGAAAATGACACGCTGACTTTCACTTCTGTTCCACAGCTCATTCAAGAACAACTATGTATCAAAAACAAAACCTTCAGCAGAGACTTTCACACTGATATGATTTCCTGAAAATCCTGCAGAGCCTTGAATTGTCCTTACTGGGGAAAGCATTTAATTTGTTCGACTAATTGTGAGATGTTTCTTGGCAAAAATGGCACAATATATTTCAAAATGTCAAGAGTTACAGTAAACAGATCCAAACAGAGACTGTGCCGTTTTGGCCTTAGTTGTAGTGTCAGGATATGTAATTTTCTTCTGGAATGTGGAAACATTAAAAGACAACACAGAAACCAGTTTTTCTTCTCTTGCTGTTTCATTGTCTGTATTTCTGTACCATTACAAGCTTCCTGTCCTTTGGGATATTGCATTGAAAACCATTATAGCGAGCATATTTTGCAGAGAGGAAAGAGAAAAGGCAACGCAAAGCAATAATAAAGGAATGTAATTGCCACAGTAAATCAAGACTTTCTGCCTCTTTTGAATGTTTAACACTTAAGACACAAGCGTGTAAGTTCATAACGACAGTGTGACAGATTTTATTAAGAGTCTATTCCTTGAATAGCATCGGCGCAAAAAGTCCTTGAAATTCTGGTCCGGCAGAGACAAAGGCAGGACATTCTTATTCATTTCTTTTCTTCAGGCTTCCCATCTCCATCTGAAGAGCTTGTCTGAGAGAAGTGACCCTGCTTTTCAGTAACTGTGACTGTAAATGTGTGATTCAGAATCCCAGGCCTTATCAGCTCCCTAAGACTAAAATAGGGTCCATCGCTTTGCTTGCTTAATGCTCACCCCAGCACCTTCAGGGACAGCCGTGGAAGTTTGTCACCACTTGTCAGCTCTTCCATCAAATCCCCGGAGGGCTCAGCACTCACAAGCTAAAACTATATTTCTTTTCCTTTTAAATCCTATTGTAAGTTTGTGACGATAAGAGAGCATGACAGGTCAGGACACTTTTTTCTTTTCTTTTTTTTATTAGCTGTACTTTCTTGTTGAAGAGGAGAGGATAAAGATTATTTTCTGAGTGACACGCCGATGACCCTGTGTATGTGATTTACTGAATCAGACCAAATAGTTCTGGTTTGAATAATCTTTTAAAGATCAATATTCAGCCCCCATCCGTCTACTGAAATGATGTCTCTGCATGATTTTAAATTACAGCAAGACTTTCACCTAAATTGGACTGGTAAATGAATGATTCCCTGATGTTTTTTGCCAAAACTGAAACCTTGGCTAACTCAGAGAGCCTCAGATATGAAGGTAACTCTGGATCACAACACTGGAGTATTGATCTCTGTCGAAGACTTCTCTTGCTTCCGCTGTCATGCTATCAACGAGTTCTGAATATATTGTTCTGGACATCTCGCCTGGAGGTAGCGACCGCTTTACCAGTATTAGAATCTACCATCCTCCATCCAGCCCTGGGAAAAATGGCCAAATTAATATCATACCATTCTTCAAAAAAACTGCTAGACTACAATAACTGTGCATAGAGCTTAATTTACATCAGCTGATTTGTGGTCCTGCACGACCAAACAAATGCAATCCTCTTCAATCAACCATAACAGATCTTATATTAGGAAACAAAGCATTTACGTACCACACGAGTGCAGTTTTTAAAGACATCAGTGAACATTGCCCTATTGCATGTGTTAGAAATACTAGAAACCACGAGACTAACATCAATCCTTTCATAGTACATAAAAGGAATTAAACATTTTAATGAGCACATTTTAAAAATGATATTACATAATCCCTGTGAAATAGAATTTAAAAAATCCTGAAATCCTTGGCTCTCCCCAAAAATTTCCAAGGCTCTTCCTGATAGAGATGCTGCTTGGAACCAAAACCGCCAATCATCTGACTAACTGGAAAAATTTCAGACACCAACAGAATGACTTTCTCAGATATTTGATTTCTACTTGTCCTCACTTGCAAATAACTGCGATTTGGAAAATGATCAAATCCTGAAAAAAAGAACTCCCCTGCATCGCTCCCCCTCTAAAATCAAATTTGAAAATCAAATCATCAAAAAACAAATCAAACATGTGTGATGCTTTGAATCATCATTTCATTTCATATGTTTAAAAAAAAGTTCTTCACTACTACCTCAAGTGCCGGTTCTCCATCTGCTGGTTCTTCACCATATAAAGTGAGCCAGGGTGGGAAATATTTGGTGAAGAACGGGCAGATGGAGAACAAGCACCGTGGGACATGTGGTTTACAGTAAAGTGAGTAGTTTAAATTGTGATAAGAAGAGAACATAATTTAGATCCTTCCCTCCTTCACCTCTGTGCTGATTTAATTGCAGGACCTCTAAAGTCTGGAAGATGGCAGAGGTTATCCTATTACATAAAGGTGGTGATCCTAGCGACTGAAATAATTACAGTCCAATCTCAAAATTGTCCTGCTTGGCAAAAATCCGGGAGGCTGAAGAGACTGTTGCTAGAGTCCAAGAAGATATTACACCCTGAGCAGCAGGATTTAGATCATGACATAGTGTAATAGCTGCAATATGTGTACTTAACAATGTTACTGAAGCCCTTTACAATCATCAACAATGTGCTTATCTAAAGCACCAAACCTATCTATAGCATCTGATTCAACCAATCATGGTATTCTACTGGAAAAACTATGCTGGATTGGTGTAGATGAACAGCCCATTAAATGGTTTTATGACCATCTGTCAAGTCAGAGAACAGTCTCCAATAGTTCCTCTTTAGTATAGGTGTTCCCCATGGGTCCACTCTTGGTCCTCTTTTATTCACCATATACATAAACAATATTACTTACACCACCCTATACTATAATGTACATTTTTATGCAAATTACACTATTTTATCTTTATTAATCTGGCCATTGCAAATCTACAGTCTGCTTTTGATCCATTTCAGATCTCTCATAAAACATAAGCTTGTTTTGTGCTATTCTCTAGGTCACCCAGGCCTAATGCTCACAGCCAAACCCTTCATGGTTATGAAATTGAAACTGCTGAATGTTATAAATACTCTGGACTCCTCTCCAGGACTCTGGCTGGAAACCAGGCTCACTTTTAACCCATATGCAAATGTAATATAACATATTGAATTTCCACATGTGAAATATATGTACATTTAAAATAAAACCATATATGTAAAAATATATATAAAACTGATAAAAAATTGGAATAATTTCATATATTGACATATATGTCTATCCCACACAAATATATATGTTTATGTATGTCTGCTTATATTGTAGACACTTGTTACATAAATATCCATCCCTCAGTCAGTACATGTTGGTATTATATACAGTAGGGTCCAAAAATGGGAAGACATCTTTAAAATTGAGAAATTAAGAAGAAAAATATATATAAACCTATAAGTATGGTATGTGTGTGTGTGTGTGTGTGTGTGTGTGTGTGTGTGTGTATACATATTAACAAACATTTTATCATGGTTATTTCATATATCTTATATCTTCATATATCCACAGGACATATAATAATATATCCCCTTATTGTGACATATATAAACATCACTCTTGATAGAGAGACGTACATGTCATATATTCGATTTCTGTATGGGAACACCCATGTTGAACTCCTATGAAGCAAAGTGAGGGTAAACCCTAAACTAAATCTTTGCATAGAAACAAATCATGTTTCTCTTCTGCTAGTCAAAAGACTACTGTTCAATCTATAACTTTGTCTGCAGTTCATTATGGTGATGTCTCCTCTTTTCGCATTCACCATTGCAGCTTATATGAAAGGTAGAAACAAACAGAGGGGAGCAGCGGTGTATGTTGTATATTTATTAGGCTCTACTGCAAACACTGCCTCAAATACTATGCTGCATACAAATAGAATGAGCTCCAAAAAATATTAAGTTACGTTCTCTTATTTCTCCATTTGAAGAGGTTGTACTTATGCATTTGCAATCACATTTTCATTTCATTTTCCTAAATGTGAAACTGTATAATATGAGTCTGTGAATTATCTGTGTGTCTGTCTATGCTTAAACTGTTTATGTCCATATTTTTTACACAGGTTTCTCTTGGAAAAAGAGGTCCCGAACTCATTGACACTACCTGTGCAAACATTCTTCAGAGCAGTGCTAGAAAAGAAACAGGAGAATTAAATAGAATAGAAAACATTAATAGAAGTAGTCTGTAACAAGTATATGATGAAAGTAAGGATGACTCCAACACTACATTGACACTACATTGTGACCCTGATTATATTTTCTCTTTGCCATCCCTTTTGAAAGCTTGTAATGAGGCCAGATGATGGTGAGGTGAGAAACATTAAGCACACACAAAGTCACCGTGGCCTTATCATCACCTTACATTTCATCCATGATTGAGGATTAAAAAAAAAAAAAAAGATAAAAAAAAATCCCGGCCTTCAGTTAAGTGGTTTGTTTATGTGCTCATGCAGGAAGCTGCTGCATTTCCTAATCTCACTGATGTTGCCATCTCTTTACTGTTCCTCCAGTATTTTTCTGACTCAGCCTCCGCAGGTGGTAACTTTTCACAGCTCTGAAATGAATGTTATATTTATGGTGCTTTAAACTACACACAACCCTCTCAGGATGCCTCGCTGGTTCATTTTCAGTGAGAACTTGTAAATCCCTGAGATTCCACATCACTGAATGTTAATGACACTTTAAGAAATTCTGATTCTCTCCGGGGGTCCTTGAGACTCTCTGCTCTGGTGCTCCTAACAGAGGGCATCATCACCTGTCTGGGAACTGCTCTGATCAGGGCCATAGATTCTCACAGAGCGTTATACCATCAGATCCCCATTCAGGTGCCGAACCTGTTTAACACGGAGAGGCTCAGGCCATCAGAATGGAGAAGTCTGACCTGGTCTAGCCTTGTCTGACAGATTGTGTGTGAAACCTCTGCACTGGCTGTACATGTGTCACAAAGACTCTGTGACACATGATGTGCATTTTTACATTTTAATGTATTAATAATATACACAGTGCAGCGCTCCCCTCACAGGCATATGCTGCAGCTGTGAGCCTTTGGCTTCAGTTGAATGTTGCTAATAGCTTAGTATCAACATTCACGGTTGCCACTCATCGCCTGCTTTTACGGTAAATGTACCTGCACAACCAACCACCACAACACATTTCGATATTACAGGAAAATGCTGTTACCTGTCCAGGAGGAGTACATCATGTTCTCTCCATCTTTGAAATGCTTCACAGATATGGACACATATCCATCTGAAGAGATGTGGACAGGCAACAGCCAGAGACTCTTCTGTAAAAAACGAGTGTAAAACAGCATACTCAGGCCTGCAGTTAGTACTTGGTGAAAGTTTCACACAGTCTTCATCTTCACTGCCACTTCACTAATTGCACCATTGCCTGCCATTGGTTACACTAATGTGATGTCATTAGTTGCCCTTAAATGTGAACTGCTGGTGTATGTTTCCAGTTTAGTTAAATAGGCTGGTTGTGATGCCAGAATGATTCATTTTTATTTAAGGGAAACTCTGGCTTAATGTAATTTGGGTTTAATTTGCGAATTTATAATACAGAGACGTTGGACTCAGAAGTTGCTGAAATCTGGCATGTATATAAATATGATTATCCTGGGTCAAACTGCTGTTCTGAGACTGTCTTGTAAAAAAACGAGTCCATAGCTCGTCTGTGCAGCAGGTTATTATGACCCATAGATAAGTTTTGTTGCTGGGTGACATCTAGTGGTCATGGTAATGATGACAGGAGCAAAGGGAAAAGTGCGGTCACGTAGTTTATAGATCAACAAAGTCCATGTCAGGAGGAGGTCGGGGTGGATGGATGGGTCAACAAAACGCAGGAAGATGACACAGGAGAGCGGTGTTCGATTCCCATGTGAAAGTCGCAGCTTATGTTGTTTCTATTATCCATGACTGCTCCACAAAGTTGGCTATGTTGTTATTATTGTAACCATGACAACAAACATCGTCTAATCTTGAGGAAGTACTTATTTTAACCCGATTCACCATCTTTTCCTAAACCTAACCAAGCCATGACCGTTATTATAGTAACCATGGCAACGGAGGTAAGTATGCCGCGGCCGGTACAGTTTATTATTGTAAACATGACAACCAAGGTCCGTTGCGCCTGCTGGCACTCTGACACTCTTTCAGTTTGGAGGACTTGTTGAACAGCCAATAGGAAAACAGAGCCAAGAGGAGGTGTGGACATCTTGGCTACTCTCAGACCACTTGAATTACAATATGCTGAAAGGTGATTATGGAATATTTGGCCACTGATTCAAAAAAAAAGCTTTAATGTAAATCCCATATGCTAGGAGCACATCTAATGCACTAATACTGTGGTAAGCAGTCTGTTGATTCTCTTATTAACATATCATTGTGTTCCCTTCCCTTAGATCTTAGGGAGAACAGGCACCTGAGCCATGTACCTGAACATGTATCAGTGAACTCCTGCAGGCTAAGATCCTCTCCTTCCGTGGCGACAACTGCCCTTTCAAACTGTATCAGTCATTGCTCACATTTGCTCACATTTGCATTCGCACTCTAAGGTCATCTCACATTTGGAAAGGTCATCTGTGTTTTGTCGTCCGCTTCAGATTTACATCTTCTCACATAATCTCATATGTCGCCCTGGGATTCTCTGGAGGAGAAGAGTGGGGGAACACAACCGAGGTGTCCAGGCTGAATATGCATGAATGTCACACCTCGTGTTCCGGATGCATGGATGTCAGTGATTTCCTCCTGAGTCATTATCATAAACTGTGATTTATTGCAATAGTAGCACGGCTGCAGCACTACATGATTACCCAAAGCAGTGGCACATAATATTCTAACCCGCATAATCAGAATCTCCCTCAAGAAGCAATATTACTTGAGATGTTCTGACGCCTGGTGTTGTTTCAATTCCACTCTCTACCTGAAGTCTGGAGGGGGAGAAATGCCTGTCAATTTTCATATCGCCTCTTGATTTATTTTGAGCAGTTATTAAAGTTCACCTCCCTCTGAGAATTTCCATAATGATCTCTCTTACAGTGGTATGTGTGAGGCACATAGACTGCCTGGGCCTACCAGCACGTCTCTTATTAAATCTGTTGAGCTGTGAATTTACTCAAAGGCATGTATGATTAATGAAGGTAAGGATCCAATACATGTCACAACTTCACAACCCACAGCTTTGCTCTTATGGGGAGGAATGCATAGTTTTCTCACACCTCTCCAAGAGCATTTCAAGGTACAGCAGTTGCTTCTGTTCTCCGTGCCGAGGTGTTCAATTGTGTGATCGTTCAATACCTGAGTGTGATTACTGTGTTGATAATCGTGGTGAAGTGTGTCAACCCCTGACACGACACCAGCTGGCTCTGTGGCTGCCATTGAGGTAGAAGTGTTGTGCATTTTGCCATGACAACAACTGATTTTTTTTTTTTTTTTCCCAAGTGTGCATCCAGTGCAGACACTTGAGAGGCAACAATAAACAACCTCAGCATACAGAAGGCCACACACAGTGAATAATTTCCCTGTGTGTTTCCGGAGCTGTGTCTGCGGTGGCAGGAGGATTGCCACTGCGTACGCGCTACAGGAAAAGTGCTGCAAAACTGACTTTTTCCTCCTCCTTCTTGTCTGCCAGTCATCTCTCAGCAAGGGCTCAGTCCCCATGTGGAGGGGAGAAACAAATTAAGCAATACATAAACGCTCAGAAATACATATCTGCCATGGTGGGCCCTCGCTTCAGATCTGTCAGCGCTTCCCAGGAGGCAAGCGGAGCTCTTAGTGGGACATAAACAGATGAAAACATCTCCACATCCAGACATGCTTGCATCAGGATCCCCGAGCCCCCACCTCCCACCCACCCTCCTTACCCCTTTGGTGCAGGCTGCAAGCCGTGGCAACAGATACTTCGTCACTCCTCGGTCAATAAAGCCAGAGCCCCCTGTGGCATCCCACTCGTCACCTTTTAATTACAAACCTTTAATATTTAAACAGAATTGAGGGAAAAAAAGTTCAAGTCCAGGCAGAAAGAAACAAGAACTTTTTTAATGTACTCTCTTTATCTGGTCACACTAGTCCATCTCCTCTCCTTTCACCACCTCCCTGAAAGACTTTCTCCTTCTCACAACCTCTGCTCCTTTATTCCTCACTCCACTCTCACCTTTATTCTTATCTTTGTCACCCTCGTCTATCCTGCTGGCCCAATTTCTCATCTTCTGCCGTCTCCAACTTTCGGTTGCGGGTTCATAAAGGAGCGACAAACAGACAGATCTTCGGAGATGAGTGGACGGGGAGAAAGTCAGGGCGCTCACCTGCATCCATCAACGTAACTGTGCACAGTTGGTGAGCTCCCCCCGCCAGCATCCCGACATCACAGCGGGAGTTACAAATGGATGTGACACTCTTGTTCCTTTTCTCACCGCCTTCTCTCTGTGCTTGTGTGCCCTCCCTGGCTGCGACATTCCCTGAAATACAGTGGGTATCTGTGCTTCCGTTGTGAACATCTATTTTCGATCTTTAACCCACATCATTTTAGAGATGTGAGGTTTTCAGTGGCAATATCACATATCCCTCCCTCTGTCTCTGTCTCTCCTGCTTCCACAGTCTGAAGTTACAGTATGTGAATATTTGGATTCTGACTACAGGGGAATAATGGGGTGACCTTCACGAATAATAAGGGTTGATTCTCATAAGAGCAAATTAATGTGCAAACAAGAGGCTTGAGAACTCTATGTGGGAAGCGCTGTAGGATCCACAAAATGTCATGATTACAGTCATTAAGGAAACACACCAAGCAGGAAATGGATTAAATCACTAGCTTTCTGTTATGAAACATATTTCTGGGAGGAAATGAATAGGTCAGACTGCTGTGGTAAATTGTATTATTTACGTATTCATAGGTAAAATGTTTTGTGCATTTGCTGGGATGACAACAATGATGATTACAGTGTTCATAAAAGTGGCAAGGTTGTGCAGTTTTTCACAGATTCAAAGGGAAACAGGGCTGATTCCAACAAAGGACACTGCGAGTGTGACAGCTCTTTCATTAACAAGGTGGTGCTCATCAGCACAGTGTCAACTCCTGGAGGTTCTCTCAACTCATGGATGCACCACAGGAGAACAACAAGTGTCAGCTACGCATACAGAGTAGCCTGAAGTTTTTTTTTTTTGGGTCCCATTTCTTCCCTTCACCCTCACCCTTCCGCTGAGTGTGCATTCACCTGAAAGCGTTGTGTCCCAGTTAAAAACTTCACTCTGCCAAGTGATGGTTAGTCTGTCAACTCTGTCCAAATTGACGTTTTTCACCAATGCACCTGGCAGTGAGCATCACTTGTGACACCCTGCAGACAGAATCCAAAAGCACTTAACAGTGGAGGGCAGCAAAGCAAGATTAAAGGTCCCATATTTTAAAACTTTTCTAAGTTTTATTTATTTTTTTTTTTTTTGGATTTCCATAAGAAGATACATTTGTGGTTTTAAGAACCAAAAACAATCTTATTGTACTTTAACATCTCCTCTCTCAGGCTTCTCTCGGGAGCTCTCGTAACAACAGGTCGGTGAGCCAATCACAAGAGAGCCTCTTCTCTGATTGGCTGACTGTTTTCTGGGTGATCAAATAAAGATATAGTAGATTTCAGGTAAACACTCAGAGAAACTAAATCCTGCAAGGTTGGATGGTGGGTGCATGTGGGCTGGGCTTGAGGCAGGGCTGAGAGCAGTGACTTGTGACATCACAAAGTTACAAAAGTCCTGATGGCTCATTTTAAGGTTCTGTTTCTGAATACAGGCTGTGTGCATTTCCCTGTGGACTGAGGCTTTGATACTTTCACAGTATTAATGAAGAACCTAGACCTGCTTTATGATCAAAAAAGACATGGAAATCTCACTTTATACAACATGGGACCTTTAAAAATATGATTTGCTGTGATAAAAACACAAACAAATGACAAGAAGTTAGCTTTTACAATATCAGTTTGTACTGTGTTATTACCACCATAAGCTTTTAGCTTTTTGGCTTTCATTTTTGAAAACACTGACCATATACTGGTTGAAAGGTGGCAATTACTGGTGCAGAGTGCATTACATTTTTGTTGCTGTGATGGCAGCCACTAATTTGATATTTGCTACTGTTAATGATAATGTCTCGTCAGACTCCAACAAACAAGTGCTCCTTTATGATCATGTCTATAGGGCAACAAATGCCACAACAGCCAATGTACTGATATACAAAATATTAATAATCATGATAATAATAATAACATTGCATATTCACAGCAAGGCATCAACATTTAATTTCCCCATCATCTGACATCAGTGATCGTGCACTGACCTTGCATTACTTTTGGAAGTTTACCACAATCTTATACAACAACCGTAACAGTTTTCATCCCACCTCAGCCTCTTTCTTCTCTCCAGGGGTGGATCCATGCTGTGGAAACCCCATTAGACAACATTAGGACCAGCACTCAGGGCTTCAGTGGTGCCAGGCAGAACCAGAAACAGTGATAATATTAGAAAAAAGTTCCCAAGAGCAGACATGGGTAATTGCAAGAAGACACTGTAGCACTCTTATAATGTCAAACTCTTGAGCTGCCATAAGAGGCCAGGTGTTTACACTCGTTTGGCACTTATAATATGAAGTTAAAAAGCTCCTCTGAAACAGTAGAGGAACCTTTTAGATTATGTGCTACATCTTAATTTGCGCTTCTACTTTCCCCTAGAGTTCTGTTGTTTATGATAAGTGCTATAGGGAGGATTGGGAGGGGGGGTACCTGGATCCCCATCGGCGCCAGATGGTTGCCAGTTTCCAGGTAGCTGTCTAGTCAGCTGTTGACAGAGCAGCCGACTGGCGTGTGGGGAGAACAGGCAAACACCCAAAGCCTTTCAGACACAGTGCAGCACGAGCCATGTGGTTTGCATCCAACTACATGTTCCACTGTACTTGTCAGGATCTTCGAAGCCCATTGGCTTACACTAACATACTAACATGCAGTGTGTACAGACTGCATTTAGAGGCAACACTCACAAATAGAAGCATGCAGCCTGCTCTCCGCTATTGAAGGCTAATAGGTGCTTTTCAGTGAGACAGATAATGCCACGTTGGTCTTCCAGCAGCAGTGAGGGAACTGTTTGAACATCACGCCAAAGAATCTTCAGATGTGAAACCTGTTAATATTCATGTCTACCAAAGGAGAAAGATCTGAAATTGGTAGGTTTTTACGGTATTTCTCTGCAGCAGAGCACTCACAGTGGTTTATGTTCACTCAGCTAATTAACTGATTAATATTTAAATGTAAAGAGTACGTAGAGTTAATGTTAACCTTATCTGACCATCCAACTTTAAACCAAAAGTTTGAGCTTGCAGGGAGTGCAACAGATTCCCAACTCCCTCGGTGAAAATATGAATTTCAGTTATTTGAAATGGGGAAAAAATAATACGGTCTTCTCTCTTGCACTTTATGATTTACTCTAATTTGACAGATGTGTGTTGACGCCAAACTTTCTGCCTGCAGTGACTACAAATGCAACAAAGGGTGCAAACACAAGTTCAGCACATTCTGCACATTCAAGACTCCTGTCCTCAAGTTCACAGTGTGACGGAACATGAAATGTCAGGAACATAAAGAGCCTTCTCAGACACAGCCAATTTATGATATATATATATATATATATATATATATATATATATATATATATATATATATATATATATATATATATATTTTTTTTTTTTTTTTTTTTTTTTTAAGTTTTATCCAGCAGCCTTACAACCACTGGGTTCATTGTGTGGGGCTGTCAACACAGAAGAAAGCAGCAGGATAAATCTCCAATTCCCCAATTTCAGTGGGTTATTCAGTCTCTGCGGTGTTATATGTATGCAAAGTTGCACTCATGTATATGCACACACTTGCAAACAGCACATACAGGATGAGGCTCACAATCGAAAAACCTTCCTAATTCGGCGCTCCTCTCAGGAGAGACGAACCAATTAAAAAACGACAGTGGAGTCTTATCCGAGTTCTGTTTTTGTGTTGCTCAAAAAATCTCCCTTCCTTCCTCATTTTCTCCTTCTCTCTCCTTCCCGTCATTTGCAGGAGCCGGCCTTGTTTTAAAGGCCAGGGTACGGCGGGGTGGGGGTAGGTAAGGGGGCCATCTTTTGTGTCTTTGTTGCTCAGGATATTTGAGTGTAATTGCTACACTTGGTGCTAATTAACGGTCTAACGGAGATAAGCTGGCAGGAGACTCAGAGCGGTATCTGCGCGGATTCACTGATAAAGGGACACTTTCAAGAGGAAGCAGCAACCCACATGACAACCTATCAGACGTGGACTAACAGAGAAGGAACACTCCTTTCATTATAATTAGGTGAGATACATAGGTTTTAAGAGAGCAAACATGAAAAAAAAAAGTTTTTGTTTACACTGTATTTTGTTTGGAAGTACTTTAAAAGACCATCAGCCGCTGGTGGACTTCAACTTGTGCTTAGTTTTACTTGAAGGCAAACATGTGATGTATTCCCTAAAGTGAATCATTGGTTCTTGGGTTAAAAGGTCAAAAAGCCAACGGGAAGCTATATGTCTTTATAGAAAAACATCTGTTGTGACTGGATGTGTTTCAAAATCCTTATCAAAGGTTCTTCGTCGAAGAGGACTTCTGAAGTTGAATTCCTTTGAGAGCAAGAAAGAAAAACATATACAGACATACACAAATACACACACACACACACACACACACACACACACACTCTCTCCAAAGAGACATTGTGGTGGGTGTGACAGCCAGGCATAGTTCAGTAGCATGTTTTAGCTCTATATCATCTGCGAGAAGTTCAGAGGAGTTAATCCGTCAGTGACGACAGAGCCTTAATATAGAGGCCAAGGAGGAGAGGGAATGTGTGCTGAGGGATTATGGGTAAGCAGATGAACAAACATGAAACATTATAACAGTAAACACTGACGGATTGGGTCTTCTTAAAAGTAAAAAAAAATAAAAAAAAGAGATGGACAAAAAAAAAAAAACACAAAAAACGGAGGGATCAGAAGAGGAGCTACAACTGAATTTGAAGGGGGGGGAGGTAGTTTGATGAAGTGGTTTCCCTTGCTGTTTGCAAATGTGAAAACGTTGTTTTTCACAAGCACAATTTTTGATAACATAGCAATCTGGGAGGTCTCATCCGCGGCTATTTTCAGTCATTACACAGCAAATTATAGCTGAATGTCAAGGCAATTTCCACATAATCACTGGTGTTGCTGAGATAGACATTGGTCCCTGCTCCTGTCCCCTTTTTATTTAATTTTTTTTTTCTGCTGATGGCAGTACATTTCACTCTCCAGTTGAAACCTAAAGTATATAGCTCCATTCTCTCGGCCGGGGCCTATTATTCCTTCCCTCGGCCCTGTAGAGATTAAATTCAACAATCAGTCTGTTGAACTTGGCATCAACAAAGAGTGGCCCATTCCCAGTGGACTGCTGCATTCTCCTTCCTATCTTCTGTCTTTCACTCACGTCTTCCTCTCAACAGCGCCTCTCTCTCTCTCTCTCTCTCTCTCTCTCTCTCTTTCTCTCTCCCTCCACGATCAGAAATGATAATGGAAATGAGCTGCGGCACACAGATTATTTTTTGTCACATTTTTATCTCCACAGGGGGTTCATTTTTAGTGGCTGCGATCATTATCTAGGAATGGAGGGTCCCATGTGCGACATGACATGACAACAACTGTCTAATTTGGCGCTAGCTTGCCACATCTAAGATAAATCTCCAGGTTCTTGTGTTTGCACTGATGAGGGACATTAAACACTTTGTACTACCCACCGCTCATGATGTATTTACATGCAAATAGGCTGCAAGTGAGGCCGTGGACACTTGAAATGGTTGGGTCCAAACAAGGTAGAGAACCAATTACGAGGTAGCACAACAATGATGCTGTGACAGGAGCAAGAGGCGGGGGGAGCTCCAGTGACAGACAGGTGAATTGCTCCTGAGGCGGGCGAGGTAATACTTGTCCCCATAGCTCACTGACAGGGTTAGGAAACAAATGTCAGCGCCACAGCACAGAGGAGAGCAGCTGGGCAGCTGCAGGACTCTGGCAGACAGACAGAATGTCTGTCAGGGAGTGTCTGTTGTGGTAAGGCTGCATAAAAAAAAAAAAAAAAGACATTTCGTTGGATGCAAAGTGTTTCCGCACCTGTTAGCAGGCGTGTTAGCATGTGTGATCACTGTTTTGGTACACAGGCAATTGTATTGTATCACATTTAAAATCTAAGCATTGAGGGGGGAAAAAACAAAAAAAAACTGATGCTACCATCTGTCTCTCCGCTACCTGCAACGCCCCCTCCTTCCTCCCCACCTCACCACTCGTTTCACGTCTGCTTTCCCTGCAGCGTTTGTGTTTACTCGTTCTGCGGCAACAGTTTCCCTTTCCCTTCCTCTCCCCTCTTTCCACTTCCATTCTTTCCAAGCCACTGGCTGGGGCCTTTAATCGTCAGTGGCACCTGTCCCCAAGAGCTGTAATGTCCCCCATCCATCAGTGGGGGATGACGGGCTGTTTGCCTCACCCACTGCCCCCCTTCGACCAAGGCAGGTGGGGAGGGTTCACACTCTACCAGACCAGAGCAGCTGGAGGGTATGTGTGTTGTAGGAGCTGGCGCTCATGGTCACTGGATCTGGACTCTTAATCATCGAGGCCTGTTGTGTGTATCTCATCCCTCCCACTACTACCCCTGCAGTACCTTCCTACAAACCCCTAGAGGGTGAGGATGGGGGATGGGGGGACAGGGGGGGTGGGGGGGTGGAGGACACCCAGGACTGTAATGGAGCGTTGCATTAGTTTAGGCAGAGCACTGATGTTGTGCTTGCAAGAGCTGAGGAGCCAGGAACCGGCTGCTTAGCTACCAGCTGATCAGTAATCATGGTTGTGGAGGGAGTTTAGCAGGAAGGCGTTTGTTTTTGGGGGGGAGCTGTCCCAGCAGAATCTCCCAGATTGTTCTATTAAATCTAACTATGTAAACAGGGCTGCTTTTAGGCACAAATGAGCTAAGCAGGAGCCTGTTGCCTCTATAGCGGAAAAGAGGAGGGAGAAATTTTGTAATTTTAACAACTGCTCACTGAATAAACATCTGATGATGACAGGAGTCCAGACGGCGTGAACAACAGGTGAACTGAAAACCTCAGGATATTGTTAATGTTGAAATTTTTGAGTGCCTGTCTAAACACTGTCTGGACCTCCCTGCAACAGATCCATTCATTATCTTGAAAATGCCTTAGGACATTTGTGCAAATAAAAAATATGTATTTTCTTAATGAAGAGCTTTTCATCAGAAAATTATTTCAGTAATTTTAATGCATGTCTGCACATTAAGTTTTATGATAGAGTTAAGATAAATATTGGATCATAAAATGTGGTCAGGACGGCCATATGTTAAAGACAAATACAGAAAAGACAGAGTCTGTTTGGATTGTGAGGGCAACAAAGATGCTCATGAATAATGAATAATGTCAGAATCATACAAGGATATATACTAACTCAATTATGGCTAAAACCAGACAGAAACCGAGACATAGGGACGACTGTGCAGATTTTATATAAATATAAATATATTTATTTATTTATTTGGACATAAAACCAAAGTGTGGCTAACCTTTGGGTTTCTTGTCCAACTTCTCATGTTTCTCGCCTGTCAGTACAGCAAACACTGACTTAGATGGTAGCAAAAGTACTCAAATTGTTGAATTAAATTGATGACTGCTGACAGTCAGTCCGCAGTTCTCCTCCCTCCTCCTGAGTCGTCTGATGGTTTGCCAGGACATCCTTGAGTCAACCAGACATCCTTCTCTATAACCTCCCCGAACTCCTCCCACACCCAGATCTTTACATCTGCAACTGCAGTAGCCACAGCCGCCACCCTTCTGGCCCTCTGGTATCCATCTGTTGTTTCAGGGGACCCCCAAAAGGCCTCCTTCTTCTACTTGACAGCCTCTGTCATGGCTGGTGTACACCAGGAGGTTCTCAGGTTGTCGCCACCACAGGCACCTACAACCTTTTCATCCAACCTTCCCTGAATGCATCAGAAGTTCCTCCAGGAGACCCTGCTGCCTCAGACAACACAGCTCCCAGGATCACAAACCCCTTCACCATGGTGGATCTTGGTATCTGGATTTATTCATCTATCAGGTCAGTATGTTTCTTTCTTTTTTTTTAATCAGTATTCATACTATTAAATAAATAATAGTAATGTGCTACAGTCACTTCAATCAAATGTTTCAGCAGTAGTGAGGTCCACATGAAGATAACATATGCTGGGTTTGTCACCAGGTTCTATTCAGTTTCACAAGGAAGATGATAAAGTGACGGCTCCTACGCATTTAGTGTTTCTAAAAATGACAAAAGAAGAAAAAAGACAATGTGCTCAAACCTGATCAGGTGTTAAAATATTACATTTTATTTCATGACAATTAGAGGTGTCTGCGAAGTCTTTTTTTTCCAGAGATATCTTCACTTTCATCTGCTCTCTCGCAGAGATCACATAAATAGATGATATAAAGCTCATTAACTGCTGTCTGCAGTGAAATGAGCGCCAACACCCTTGCCATTTGCTACACTACATGTCACTCAGCCATAATTGGAAATTTCAGCACAAAAAAAAAAAAAAAAAAACCTAGATGATCTGACAACATGCCAGCATGAGATGTTTCTCTTTCTCATTCTCGCTCACTCTCGCCTTCTTCTCTATCTCTATATTTAGACCCAGGAGATGAACAGGAAAACATTTGCAGTAAGGAAAGCGTTTGCTAGAAACATACTTGGAAAAAAAAGAAAAAAAAAACAGAGAAGCATTTTTATGCCCCCTTCTTCTTACCACAGGGATCCCTTACCAATAAAGGCCTTTGTCTGCAAACTGCAAACCTTTTTACCATGTGCATGTGTTGTCGCTGGGGTAATAATCCAAGCCGCTGGCTGATCCAACAGAGGTGGTGCGACAAAAAATATATGGCATGAATATGTGAACATGGCAACTAAGAATCAATCAAACAAAAAGCTCCATGTTCCTCTTTTTATAAAGCTGTGTTCATCCAGGAAATAGAAAAAAACAACTGTAAATGCAGAATAGGGTTTTGTACAAAAAACTTGGATCTAGTTTCTCAAGGTTCCACAAATGCCTGTGAAGAGACACTAAATACTCTGTACACCAACAAGCATGCAGCAGGTGAAGTTATAGTGAGGGTTTGCTGGGGATCATCATCAAAGTCTTAGTGCTTATTGTGCTACTATAATGAATGCAACATATGAGTGAGGGGCTTATCAAAAAACCCCTGTGTGGGTGCCTTCCTAATTCTTTCTGTAATTAATTTCTGTCATAATAATGTCATGATGATGTGTATCTGTGATATATGATGGTATAGGATCTTCAGTGATATAAGATACAACAGCCAAATGGACCATGAATAACTTTAATACATTTACACATACATCTTAATATATTTACACATACAGAATTTTTTTTTTTTTTTTTTTTTTTTTCTGTATGCATGTTTAACACTCAAGAGTGCATTAAATGCTGCAGGTTTCAAATATGGACAATATATAGCAGTGATGGACTGTCTGTCTAAAATTAGCAATATCACTGTGTAAACATAAATTAAAATTGTTTTATTGTCCTTCATATCAGTGAAAGTAGGCTATAGAAGTATTTGCTTCCAAATTCTCTTCAGTTTCAGCACTGTAAGCTGCTCCAGGTAGCTCTAGCGCTAATTACATCCGGCTGTTGGCCAGTTTTATTCTACAACAGTGCATCACTAATTTATGAGCTCAGGTTGTATTTTGCTTGTGGAGTATTAATCTGGCCAGTAACTACGAAGCTGCTACATGGACAAGACAAAAAGGTGTGATATTCACACCGGAAATGGAGCAGAATAATTTCGCACAGTGAATTAAATGTTTATTGCCACTACTCAGCTTTGGTGTCCAGTTATCTGTCACCTTCAGTTTATGCCAGAAATAATTATTATAATTTTTTTCTTCTTCTTTTTAAAGGCACATAAAACAAATTCACGTTTAACAACTGCTGTGGACAATGTGGAAAAAGTAGAGCATTGTCCGAGGCGTGTGTCACGAATGCCAGTTGATCCAGTTGATCAATTTTCCTAGTCAAATCATCCACCATTATTATTATTTTCTCTTGTTAAAGCTGAGAATCTTGGCTCTCACGGGTTTTCTGTTATCCTTGAAAGCAGAGACCACTTTGTTCACAAAATTGCTCGGCACTTATCTCAAAGTGTAGGCTTAAAAAAACAAAAAAAAAAAAAACAAGCAACAGTTCTTAACAACAAAAGCAGTCACCAGGCAGACTGGCTTTCATAAATAGGAAAGTAAGAATACGAATAAGAAAAAGCATCATGAAGGTGGTGTGTTCTGCTCAGCCACGTGTATTTGAATAATGCATTTTTAAAATCAATCAAGGCCACGTTGTGGAAAAACACGGGATGTGTAAGAAAAAGGATCAGAGAATTAGAATTTGATTATTGATTTGTATGTAGAAAGAAAATATCAGTCAACAACTGTGGTGTGTAAACTTGGTATCTGAATAACAGCATCAACAAACCAAGTCAATACATGCTGTGCTGAGAAAGTCTCCAAAAAACACAGATTCCCAGCAGCCCTCAGCGGTCATGCTCTGGCTGCAACCTAGCCATCCTTTAACTACTGCAAGTGTTGAGTCTCATATAATTTGCCCAAAGGTGGGTAACATGGATCATGTGTGCAATTTGAGAGGATCATCTGAACGGCTGTGTGTGTGTGTGTATGTGTGTGTGTGTGTGTGTGTCATGACTGCTGCTCCCCGGGCACCAGCTAAGTGTGGTCACCGGGGTTTTTTTTAAAGGTATAGGATCACTTTCCTGTGTCCTTCAGGAACCACTCAGATGTGTGACCTTCACCGCCCCCAGGTGCCTCGGGTCCCAACTATCCTTTCAGTTTCATTCAGTGCTAGATGGGATGACACATGTGTCTGTGTGCTGTTGCATCATCGCAGTCATTTGTCCTCAAAAGGATAACACAACAAGGAAAATCCTTAAACTGTTTTAGATCCTCATGAATCAAAAAGTGTAATTCAGGGTTAGTGCTCAAGTTTAAGCTTAAAATTAGATCTAGTATCAATGAAGCGTAATGTGTGGTAATAAATGTCAAGACCTCTTATAGATTATATCATAGTGCTACAATGGTGACTGGTTGTCTGCAGCTGTATTAATATTCTAATTGTTTCATGTCCCCTAATACCACAACTGATACTGCATAAATGTATTTATTCATTTTTACTCTTGGGTAATATTTTCATGAATGAAACTCACCCACAAATGGAGTGGAACAGAGTATCCTGATACAGCAATTCGGGGATGTAATTATGCTAATAACCAAATTACCATAACAATATGAAAATATACTTGAATGAGGCCCATTGTTTTGGGAAAAACACACAGCTTTTCAGCTTTTTAAATCTATATTTCCAATGTTTTAGCAACATTCAGTTTACCTCCTTTTGTTTGTGTGGCAGCGGAAATGTCAGATGTCTAAAGCTTGGGCAAATAAATCCGAACCTATTTGCTGAGTTTGATACAACTGAAGAAAATGTGTCTGTTTGTAGTTTGGCTGAGTTCACTTTTGAAAGGTCCCATATTTTATACTTTTTCAGTGTTTTATTTTGAAGCGTTGATCTCCATCAGAAGATATATTTGTGGTTTAAAGAACCAAAAACCATCTCAATGTAGTTTTACATCGCCTCTCTCTGGAGCTCTAGTAACAACAGATTGGTGAGCCAATCAGAGGAAGGGCTGACTGTTTTCTGAGTGATTGGATAAAAATAAAGCAGATTTCAAATAAACACTCAGAGAAACCAAATCCTGCAAGGTTGGATGGTGGGTCCAGGTCGGTGGGGCTTGGGGTATGAGAGCGGTGGCTGCTACATTGTGACATCACAATGTTACAAAAGTCCTGGCGGCTGGTTTTAAGGCTTAGTTTCTGAATACAGGCTGTGTGTATTTCTCTATGGACTGAGCACTTTGATACTTCCACAGTATTAATAAAGAACCTAGACCTGCTTTATAATCAAAGAACACATGGAAATCTCACTTTATACAATATAGAACCTTTAATAATAATTTAATAATATTAATAATTTAATAATCTTGATGCTTTGTGTAGTGCCAGCTACACTCACATACAAGTGTGTGACACATGCAAGTGTGTGTCAGTATCTGAAGTGCACATCAGCACACTCTCATGCATGTGTGGCTGCCTCCTGCTGACTGTTGCCTCGGGGACAGAGCATGGGAATGTGTCCCGCCTGTTGTCCGCAGAGCAGTCAGAGTCAGTTAAAAGCAATAAGCGCTCAAGGTCAACCTCCATCAAAGACCGAAGCCAATCAAGCCCGACACGACCCTGCCATCGCCACATGTCTGGGCACCGGTACCACAGCCAAATCCTCTCTCTCTTCCTCCCTCCTGTAATTCCTCCTCCTCCTCTGTCTCCCCGACTCTCCTGTCCCGTTCTCCTCCCCTCCACCCACAAAATCGCTGCTTCTGCCAAAAACCTGCTGCCCTCAGCACTGGAGGAGGCCTGTCTCTCAGTGTGTCTCCCACACTAACTTACACACCTGCTTACTCACTGCTTTGCTCACGCACACGCACAGAAAAGCAGCCCTACATATTTCTCTACCCCTGTATCCTTTTCCCTCGTTTTCCTTCCCTCATCTGTTCTCTCAGTCTCTCTCAGTTTCTCTCTCTCTCTCTCTGTCTGACCTCTACACCCCCTACACCCTCACCATCGCCAGACTCAACTGCCAACCATGTTGCCCAACACTGAGCCTTTGCTTAAGTTAATCAGATAGCCCACTGTGCTGGCTCCAGACAGCAGCTGAGAGTCTTTATGCTTGAACAGAGTGCTTTGAATCCTGACCACCCCCGAACCAATCAGGAGGAATCTCACTTTTTACCTGGTGCTGGGAGAATATGTACACCTCAGTCTGTTCTTTCACATTCGTTACTTCTCTTTGGCAGTTCTTCTTCATGGGAACCACAGTTGTAGATGGTAGAAAATTGGTGCCATTTGGCTTTTTGGAGCCATTCTCTTCCTTTCCCCTCCTTTCTGTGGGAGCTTAAAGGGAGTGATTGTTAAAAGTTACCTAACCTGTCTCAAGCCACACATAGAGGAAAAGCTCCAGCATACTCAATTGGCTTTGCTCTCTGCTGGCGGATGCTGCAGCTACAGAGCCCTGTCTCTCTGCTCCGGAGGTGGAGATGATGCAGTAAATAATACCCAATGGTGGAAATCCAAAACTACAGACAACACACGCTCGGGCTGTGCTAAAAGTTACAGCTGCAGTAATAATACAGCCGCCTGAAAATGTTTTTGAACTAGTGTTCTGACAATTTGAGCTTCTCTCTCAGGATGAGCTACCAGTGGAATAAAAGTGCTCTAAAGGGAGGTATCTCATTTCATCAGGTGGGAAAAAATCTATTGTCAGAGCATCGGCACTTTTATAGCTTTTCACAGTAAAAAAAGAAAAAAAAGACAAAACACAACAGCAGCAACAACAGAAAAATAGATGGTACATTTGTTCCTTGAACCAAACAAGGAGGCTGACTGAAGGGATTAGTCTTTTCTGGCATTAAATAAAAAGGATAGATGAGGAGGTGGAGATGTGATGATTTAATGGTCTCCCAAAATGAGTGACCCCTTTCATTAAAATTTTTTCCGCATCCATTCATCATGTTTAAAGGCAATTCATCACTCCGAAAAGAGCAATAAACAGCCACGAAATAATTAAGCTGCTGTGATTCATTTAAATACCTGAGGGATGTATTTCAAATGCTACATTTTGGCGTATTGTGTGTTTTATTTATGGGCCATGACTCAGGCTCAAGCACATGATAGGAGCAGGTTTTTAGACTTAATAAACTTGACTAGAGAGTTATTCTTTCCTAATGGAAGGTAATCTGAAAGTTGCTAAGTGCAACTATGGAAGGTACATGCATCATAATTGTGGCAGTGGTCCTTAAGCACAGACACTTATGACAGAGATTTTCTTCAGCAAGTGTGGCACATGTATACGAAATGGCAGAATATCATATATTTTCTAAAATGCTCTTAAAAAATTATGGGAAACTTAACTGGTACAAATATGGATAAATATGGACACTGGGTTTAAATTGCTGAATCACTGACACCACAGACAGGGCTTCCAAATCCTGAGTCCACTGTGTGGTTAGGTTTAGGCAATAAAAGCACTTTGGTTAATGTTAATGAAAGATTTTTTTGGCCTAAACCAAGTGTCGTGGGTACCCGTTAAAAAATCTTCAGTCATGCTTTAGTTGCATTTAGTGGATATTGTATTGCAAGACTGGGTTCCACAGGAAAACAAATGAAATCTGTTATCAGTGCAGATTTTACTGATATGTTCAGTATCAACAATTCGCCAGATTAGGTTAATTAGGGAACTACTCTGGTAGAGATAATGGTCTGTTGTGAGTATCCATTACAGTTTCGACACACACTTTGTAAGTGTACACCCACATTTTTTCCATGCAATGAGGGATTATTACTGCTAATAAAGTGGTTTAGATCATCTGTCTGAAATGATGGCTGGTTTACAAAATGTTTGATTAACTGAAAATTGGCATTTCTTGTGCTTTGGTGACAATGATGTCATAACTGACAGAAATGATGACTACAAAAAAAAAAAGTTTGACTCATAATTTCTTCCTTGCTAGAAAATCCCCAAAAAAGCCAACCAGTACTCCGACCTGAACAACCACACAGGTTGATATGGAGCCCCTACAGAGGCAGGTGTACCGCACCTTGGTTGTCATGGTTACAAAAATAAACACGTGGACTGTACTGAGAGCATCACCATAGTTACTTTAATGACGGTCATGGCTTGGTTAGGTTTAGGAGGAGTGATGGTGATTTGAGTACTTCCTTAACATTAGACAATCTTTATTGTCGTGGTTACAGTGATAATAATGTGGTTAACTTTGTGGAACAATTATGGATAATAGAAACAACATAAACTGCTACATAACCTGATGTGGCCTTTATCGCTCTATAAACTACGTGACCGCACTTTTCCCTTTGCCCCTGTCATAATTACTACGACCACTAGATGTCGCCTAGCAACAAAGCGTAACTATGGGTCATAATAACCTTGTTTTTTACAGGACAGTTTGACCCAGGATAATCATATTTATATACACGCCAGATCTCAGCAACTTCTGAGTCCAATGTCTCTGTATTATAAATTAGCAAATTAAACCCAAATTACATTAAGCCAGAGTTTCCCTTAAATAAAAATGAATCATTCTGGCATCACAACCAGCCTATTTAACTAAACTGGAAACATACACCAGCAGTTCACATTTAAGGGCAACTAATGACATCACATTAGTGTAACCAATGGCAGGCAATGGTGCAATTAGTGAAGTGGCAGTGAAGATGAAGACTGTGTGAAACTTCACCAAGTACTAACTGCAGGCCTGGGTACGCTGCAGCAATCAAAGACTAATTTTTGTTTGTTTTTGGGGGTCACACACCCACTATATTGCATATGTGAATACACTGATTCTGATTTCATTTGGACTATACTGCCGGCTTAACAGTACTTACGACTTAGGGTTTAAAACCAATTTCTGGGCAGACTATTACTGAGAGAATTCCCCCATCTCTTAGAAAAGCAGACTTATCTGAGTGTTCAGTGTTAGATTCATGTGTTAAATCTTCGCCTTGATGTGGTTAGACAAGAACAGCTGCTATGAGCTCCCTAATGAATTGAATACTGGCTTGTGATTTAGGAGATTCACTTAACCATGCTGCGCGTGTGAATGTGGGTGTTGAATGTGTGTCTTGCTCACTTCCGTATGTCTAAGTGCTTCTTTGTCTGCCTGCATGCCACCAAATGTGTGCCCCTGCATGTGTCTGGTGTGTGTGTCAATCAGTGCCCCTGCATGTGTGTGTGTGTGTGTGTGTGTGTGTGTGTGTGTGTGCTCGCCAATGATAACCGATAAACAAAGTGGGAGAATAATATCCCTCCTTCCCTCCCTCCCTCTCTCTCTCACCCTCCCACTTTGCCTCTCCCTCTGTGATGACAGCACTGTCTGTTGGAGTATGCTGCTTCTTGTCTCTCGGCACATTGTGTACCCATTAACAAGGCCCTGTGTGCAACCCGCCCCCCACCCCTCCAAGTCCCCCCCCCCCCCATCCTCATCTTCCTCGCCTCTCTGTCGTCACATACACTGAGCGCTGACACATCCCGGGTGAAGCTAAGTGCTCTGCTGCAGCACGCTTGCATGAGGGAGCAGCGTGGCCCAGCCCGGATAAGGAGCGGGCACGGGAGTAGGACGACGGGGAGACGGTGGCACTCTCTTAAGTATTAAACCTTATTAAAAGATTAAATTTGACAGAGTTCGGGCTTGTTCCCTCCTAGGCCAGACAGCAAGACCATTAGCATACGGAAACACTGCATAGTGTGCTACTTAGTCTCCATTAATAAGCTGAGCTAGAATTGAGAAGAGGTTGGCTACAGTTTGGCAGTGGGCTGGGCCCTGATAGATGGTAATGTCCTTGGCTTTGTGATGTGTAGCATCAAAGGATTGAATTCAGTTGCCAGTGTGTAACGGTCCCATATGCAAATGTAATATATGTCCATATATTGAATTTCTAGATATGACACATATGTGCATATAAAATAAAAGCACATATGTAAAACTAAAATTGTAAAGAAATTTGAACAATTTCAAAGATATGTATATATATGTATGCTTATATTGTGTACATCACTTATAACTGTCACTTATATATATGTCAATAAGTGACATATATGGCAACATCACTCTTGATATACGGTCATATACATCATATATTACATTTAAAGCTGCACTGGTCACAATTATTATGTAAAGAGAGCAGCGAGTGCGCACTTCTTCTCCATATAAAGCTGAATTCACCGATGGTTGAACCTGCTGCACCGTGCTTGCATTTTTTTTTTTTTTTTTTTTTTTTTTTACCATCTCCCCAGGGTGACGACACCATATACACTTGAGGATCACAGAATTAAGTCGTCATGCATTATCTCTGGGGAACATGGCACTCCAAATTCAGATAGTTGTAGTCGATGCATGAAAGTGAGAGGAGCTAGATTTACATGCAAAAATAAGAGCTGCAGCAGAAAATAAATTGAACCATTAGCACCTATGTCATAAACACCAAGTAATTCTGCCATTAGGTGTCATTTGACACTTGCTCCTATATTCTCAGTTTTCCCTTTGCCTATTCCTTCACTTGACATTTTCACCCCTGCTGCTGCCTTTTTGGGAATAATCTTTAGATTTGAACATTGAGAATTTGATGTTCTGCACTGCAGCATCACAAACTATGGAGCATATTCAGCGACAGATCAAGGACTGTGATGCTGGTGAAGCCTCACTGTCTCACACAAAGACACTTTAATAGGGTGGATGCTTGCTATTATGGTCTGCTTGTCTCGTGAGCATTCAGCTGAAGGACAGTTTCTTAACTAAGAATGCCACCATCTGTCCCTTTTGCATGTCTCGTATTCACACATGTTCAGGGACTTTTAACGCCAGCGCATCAGAGAGACCACATTTCTTGGCCTCATTCGTGGCCACAGCAGCGATATCGGATTTATTATTGCCATGTATGAAATCATACTAATAAAGCTGCAAAAGATAGAAGTGATAGTTGAAGGTTCATGGGGAAAGAATGTATTGTCATGGCTGTGGCCTGCTGGGAGACTAAGAGACTTGAAACTATAACAAATCAAGAAATAATGACAATTACAGGCATTTATGGGCATTTATAAAGAAGAAGCTACGTGAGCAAAGTTTCAATTCAGATTTTACCGTTCTGTCCTCTTCGTGTCAGTGTGACCTAACACAGACAAATCATTTTTTCAGGGCTTTTACACTTTGCCTCTACAGGGAAATTCTCGCCTGGGTACTTGGGGGTCAATATGACCTGAATATGAATTTGTAGAACCTGGGCCTAGTGTGATCACATTATATGCAAACACTAAAGTCTCTCTCTCTCTGTCTTGCACACACCCAGACACAAACATGAGCACACATTCATATGTCTCATATGGAGATCTTGTAAATAAAATGCTCTCACTTACACCAGCTTCACTCACTGAACTGAGAAGGCTGCACAGGGAAATTGCATGGAAATTAGTGCACACAAGGTTTATGAATCAGAAAATGTTTTCTAATTTCTCTAGTTTAAGAAATAGGAAAACTATAAAAGAAGCCTGACATTGGCTGTACTGTATTCAGTAGCTAAGAAAGGGCTCACTTATATGTATTAGATCATTGGAAATGGCTCAGCTATAGACTGTAATGGATGAAATGATGACCTTGGATGATGTCTTGATGATATGCAGTCAGTGTTCACCTCTTATTCACCTTTAACTGACGATGACAACACTGCGTTGCAAAATCTCCCCCCAGTCGTTCCCCAATAGAAACAACAAAGTCAGATAGAAGCCGGGATAGTGCCGCTCTCGCTGCAGATGCGTGCACAGTCAGATTGAGAGATTTGTGACTTTGGAGTACAGTCAACTTGAAAGTGACTCAGGAGAGGCATATAATCTGCAGCGTTATCTGTGACAGGATTCAAAGGCAGCAATGACAGGGGACCCCGGGACATTATAGGGACTAAGTAGCTCTATCTGGCCTAGGATGGATCAGCACATGGTGGGGTAGAGACGCTTTGATCATACAGTACACACACACACACACAAACCGTGAAGAGAAAGACGATGATTACCGCCTCACTTCTTTTGTACAGTTCATTCCAGGTCTTGAATAACTTGTTATATTGTGTTTTATGTGGTATTTCGGAATGTAATTTAACACTATTGGTGTGAGGACAATAGCATATTACCTGTGCTGAAGACAAAATGAAGAAAAGTGGGCCTGGAAAACAAGAGGCTTGAGCAGTATCACTGCACCGCTTGTTGTTTAGATGCTATCTGTCTATTCACTGAGCAAAAAAGACTTGTGTGTGCCTTTGATCCACTGCTTTTTGTGTACACCAAGAGGCACTTTGGTATCAACTTCTCCCTCGATTCCTGCCTCACACAAAAAGTCACAGTGTTGAGTTGCTCCAGTATACAGCCAATCAGTGCTGCACTCACTTTTTTTTTTTTTTTTTTGATAAAGTTTTGTGCCTTTTCTGGTACTTTTTCTGTGATGTTTTGCGGAGTAAAAGGAGGAGAAGAAGTGAGAAAGAAATCACTGATGGCCTTAGACATGGGTCTGGAGCTGGATCCAGACTCATAATGACATGAGGACATGGTATTTGCCTTAGCCCGAGGCACCACAAAGGGACCGATGTGTTTGGTATTTTAAAAATGTATCGTGAAATGACACAACTGGGGCCTCATTCATTCTGCATGAGCCACACACAGGGAGGGGATTTTATAGTTTGCATGAAAAATAGAGTGAGTTGTTCCAGAATAAAAGGGAAGGAAACCACCTCTGGAGGCATCTCAAGTGGATGTTGATGCCTGAGCAGGACACTTTGCTACGGTCCTGCGATACACAACCATCACTGTTTTACACACTTGGTTGTCAGGTTTCTGGATTTACTTACCTGCCTGTGCTCTTGTTAAATTCACTGCCCTTTTGTAATATGATGATATTTCCTCAAGAAAGAGGACGGACACAAATCAAACACAAAACTGTGATTACCACCTAGAGGTTGTGTGCCTCCATCACACAGCCAAGTTGCAGGAAATCTGGTCACAATCTCCCCTTCCTGAGTCACAGCGCTGAATAATAGCCAAAAGTGTTTTTGCAGTACATTATGATGTAACAGTGAAGTTCACCTTTGACCTTTTGGATATAAAATGTCATCACTTAATTTTATCCTTATATACATTTGGGTTAAATTGAGTCATAATTACTGTATAACTTCATTAGTTATGGCCAAAATGTGTCTTGTGAGGTCACAGTGACCTTTGACCTTCAACCACCAGATTCTAATCAGTTCATCTTTGAGTCCATGTGAACTTTTGTGCCAAATCTAAACAAATTCTCTTAAGGTGGTCTTGAGATATCACATTCAAGAAGCCCAAACTGTGTTTTGTGAGTTCACCATGACCTTGACCTTTGACCTTTGACCACCAAAATCTAATCAGTTCATCCAAACTCCAAATGAATGTTTGTGCCAAATTTGAAGAAGTTAGCTCGAGGCATTACTGAGATATTGCCTTCACGAGAATGAGAGGAACAAACAACCTGAAAACATAATGCCTCCAGCCCTGACTGTCGCCGGCGCCACAGTATAAATATGAGCAAACCTTTTAAGAGTTTTAGACCTGTCAAAGAGGGATATTTGTATCAGGATGCTGAGAGTGAACATGAACATGAACATGATTTAATGATGATAACAAAATGGAACATGAACAAAATACACAGAGTAAACTCAGAAGGAACAGTTGGGTGAACATCCAGATCTGGCTCAGGGCAACATCAGCAACTATGTCTCGACATCGTATCACTGTCAACAGAAAAACTGGAAAATGAGAGAAGCCAGTGCTAGGCCTATATGTCATGGTCTGCCCTGAAGGGAATATTTCTTTGGACTGTTTTAATTATATTTGGACTTTGTTGATTTCCTGTTTTATTTTGAAATTAGTTCCCTGGCCGGATTACTTCCTGTGTCCAGTCATCCCTTCTTCCCGCAGTCCCTGCCAGTTCGTCTGCTTTGCTCCTGTTAAGTTTCTCTAGTGTCTCTAGTGCAGTCCAGTTAGTAAGTCACTTTTTTGTTAATACAAGACCTTTTTTCCCACCAGCTTCTCTTCAAACATCACATTATAGTAGTTTGTAAACAGTACACTTAAGAATAGCGTCATTATGGGGATTATGATTAATATTATTCTACCTTGGCAGAAGTTGAAAAAGGGTTTGCATTTGCCTGAATTAATCACTGATTTAATGCACCGAGCAACAAGCACGCTCAGTGACTGAAATCGAACACACCCACAGGTTTACACTGGGTCGAGCTAACATGGTGGAACTGTTTACCTGCTCTGCTGTTTTTGACAATCACAGCTGCAAGCGCTCATTCAGCTCCAAGTGTTCGAGAACTCCGAGGAGCGCAGCACGACAGGAGCTGAGTGGACCGGTTGTATTTCGCATGGAGAGCAAACGAACAAAGAACTGAGACTCGAGCAGATTGTGGAGGAGTTGGACAACAGTCGGCCGCTTGATTACAACAACAAACGCACTGTTGCAACTGTCAACAACCACCACCGCCAGCATTCTGTGGGTGTGTTGCACAGTGATGCTTCTAGATGAAGTGTCAGGCTGTGTCATTTCTGTAGCTTAATGCTGCTTGTTGCACCCACTGAGTGTTCTTCATTCTAGTAAGACCACACAAAGAAATGTAGTTATTTATAGTTGATATATAATTAAAATGTATCCACATGCTATATCTATGGACAAGGAATTTATTATTGGTTTGGACATTAGTGCTTAGTTCTGCAGGTGTGATATTGCTCCATTTGTAGCCTATATACTGACATTTTAATGCACTGTATTTTCTATATGCTGCAGCCTAAAGGTGTTCTTTAATTTGATAGTTCTATCAGATACTATTATCATCAATTAGTTGGGCAGATAACAAATATGGCATGCCTCAGGTGAAGGAAGGCAGTGCCATGGACAGGCATTCTTCAATGTAAACTACTTTTTCCCAAAGAACCATCTGAGATTTTTTTTTTTTTTAAATGTGGTCATACTGGACAGATATCGCCTGGTGGAGATTCATCCACAACATGAGCCAGAGTACCTCCAGATGTAGTGCTGCCAGTCCAATCACAATGCATTCTGTGTGCATTTACATCTTACATTAAGGTGCATTTTCTCTTATCCAGATAGAATAGATATAGATATTACCCAGACAGAACACCCAGATACAGATTGCATGTTAAAGCCAAGTGTAAATGAGCTTTGATGATGAATTTAATGTAGTAACACAAAAACTTTAATGTATTGTCAGTGGATGAGATGCAGAACAACTGATGATAAATTCCATTAAATCAAATTGCATATAGTAAGTTTAACTGGATGTTTGCAATTGCAGTTAAAACCAAAACGTAATTGCTCTGTGCTGGCATGTAAAATCACACCTTGACCAAGAAAACTGAATTTCTCTGCAGTCCTATATGACATTGGCTTTATTGATTGCATACAAGAATGCACCATGAACCCAGCCTATAATTCAAAACAACTCTGCAGTGCTGTTGCTAAGAATTCTTAAGGTGTTAGAAAAAAGACTGAAGCTGCTCCTCCTCAGACCCCCTAGGCAGAAGCCTGATATTACAAGACTCGGTGGACTTAACTGATTGAAGCTCATCTGTTCTCATCTTCTGCTCTTCCACAAATACCAGATAGCTTTGGTGTGTTATTTTGCCAACTAGATCAAAGGGAAACAAAAAAGGAGTGAACATTTCAACAGCCCCCAAAACAACCTGGTTCTTACAAAATGTGATATGGAGTGACAATCAGTCACGTCAATTGAGTGCACTACAAAAAAATTTCCACCTTAAGTAAAGCAGCTTGTATTTCCACTTCTTAGACTGAAAGGAACCTTACATTCCCAGTGTTTGTAGTGTTTTCTGCTACTTCGCTCCGTGTTGGCTATTTGGTAAAAATGTGTGAAAGGGACTTTGCCTTCACTCATATTAAACTAGTCTTTCTGTGCACCATGTACATCATCAGCCACAGAAGAAGTATTACACTACCATACAGTGAAAAAGACCCAGCATGATCCACTGCCGTGCCATGATGGGAGCTCCAGATCTGTTCCTCTTCAGGCCTCTTGGAGGTGAAAGATGGTGGGTGTCTCATAGAGAGCCATCTGTTACCATTATGGAGATCCTGAAGGGGTGAGCGGCAACTAAAGCGGGCTTCTAATTGAATTGGGTGTAGAGGTAATCTTGTCAGAGTGCCGGGGTGGCTGGCACCACTGACGACTACTCCTCCACAGGCTTCTCTTTACCCCCATACTGAAATAACGCACGACAGTACAGTTATTTTAGATATATGGAAAAAGATGTGTGTGTGTGTGATACAGCATGAGAACAGCAAGAAGAGCTGAGATTCTTCATGTCAGACATTTGGCTGAGGGCAAAAGACATGGATCTGGATTTAGACAAGAGCTGTCTATCCACAGGCAACATCTACCACGATCTCCTCACGTTTAATCCAATGATAATTTCGTTGGCAGACACTTTTTTTTTTTTGACTCAAGCTACCTGGCAGTAACAAATGAGAATCAGGGTGAAGCATTAGTTGCATACATGAACAGGCTCTTCTGAGATGATTGGGTTGAGGTGTGAGGGCAGAAGTTAGCATCAGGAACATACAAAAGATGTCTTGTTCTAATGGGGTTGGTGAGAACATTCTTCAGGTTTTTTTTTTGGTATTCTGATATCCACATGTTTGTGGTGTAAAGTGCCAAAAACTATCTCAAATTAGTTTTACATCTTCTCTTTCAGGCTTATCCCTGGAGCTCCAGTAAAAACAGTAAAGCTATAGTAAAAACAGGGTGTTTTCTGTTGGTCTCTGAACCTCTCTTCTGATTGGCTGACTGTGTTCTGAGTGACACACGGCCAGGCCAACCGCAGGTAACGGACTGTAGCCTACTACCGTAGCTTGGTAAAACTCACAAGTTAATGCAAATGATGATGGCCAGGCAGTTCTGAAATGAGCCCAGCAGACTCTATGCTTTGGGATTTCCAAAAAAATAAAAATAAGAAATCAACGTTGGCCTCTGGTCTCTAATATTAGTCTCCTCAGGAAGGCTGTGCAATTATATATTTGCTTCCTGATTGCCAACATTTGTACAGCATTTAATTGACATTTTTGCTATCTTGTAGCTTGCTCAGTGACGGAATGACCATGTGGTGTTGCGTTGTAAATAGTTAAAACAACAGAGAAAAAATGCAGGATGGTGGGTCCAGTTAGGCTGGGCTGAGAGCATGGCTGAGGGCGGTGACTGTGTTAGTTGTGACATCACAAAACCACGTTAGTCCTGACGGCTCCTTTTAAGGCTCAGTTTCTGAATACGGATTGTGTACATTTGTCTGTGGATTGAGCATTTTGATACTTTCACTGTGTTAATATAGAACCTAGACCTGCTTTATAATAAGAAAAGACATGGACATCTCACTTTATGCAGTACAGTACCTTTAATATCTATCTTTGAGCTCAACCCTTTTGGCCACTATTTATAGCATCCAACCCTAACTTCCAGGTTTCTGTTACAAAAGTAAGAAACCTAATTAAACATATTTGTAATAATGCAAATGTGTAAACATATATCGCTAGAGTTTAACCCTCATTGACTGTATGAGGAAATGCCACATGGGAGATTGCACTGAGTTACAGAAGCCTCTCTTCTAGTCGCCTTGGCAGCCGAGGATTTCCTTAATCAGTCTTTATAAGAAGCTGAACCATGACCTTGACGTTTGCTGCCCATGTTCGAAGATTAATGAATCATTATCTTCAACTGAATTGGCTGGTAAAAAAAAACAAACAAAAAAAAAACTCTCCATCATTTAAACAAAAGAAAAAAATTATGAAAAATAAAATTTCCAAATGAGTCCTGGACATGGAGGCACTGACAGAGTTAGATGGAGCTGTAGCTGTTAAATGCCTGAATGAATGGATGTTTGGTAGAATGTCAAGGTGCTTAAAATTTTACAAGCCAGGACGGTAATTAGTGTCTAACGAATTAACCGAGTCAATTATCATCATAAAGCACAACATGCATTTATTTTTGCTTATATTTAAGCACTTTGCTATTTACACTTTATTTATTATAATAAATACGAATGAAAACGTATCCACCAATATATCTGTCAAAACTTTATTGATCTGATGTCTGATTGATCTATGTCTGCAAAAATGGTGTCCTCGTCCACACACCACTCAAACACAGAGAGACCTCACACTCAAGAGCCATGTTCTTAGGTAGAAGACATGGATAGATTTGAATATTGTGTTTAATAATGTTCACTGGCCACTTGCAGAAGTTTCTTTTGATTAAAGTGTAAAGCACTCGTGCACCAGTGTCCATGCTTTACACTAATGTCAGCTCATTACCAGCTTAATTGAAAGCAGAAAGTCAGACCTGTCCCAACTTTTGTGACATGTACCTTGCCTTGCACAAACACACACACACACACACACACACACACCTACACTCATTCACATGTTTATTAGTCCTCATTGGGGGTTTGAAGAAGCTTCCTCATTACCGTTGCACTAGCATGTGTGAGACTGGGTTTGCAAATTGCTGACAGTGGTCATAAGCCAAAAGGCTGCTTTAAGTTTAATTAGAGTAGACATTCAAAAAGAATATTTTACAAATTCAAATCACTGTTTAAAATCAAATGTACTGTCATCGAAATGGGAATAAACAAGATCCTGCTCTTGCTGCAGTTTTTAAGATTGAATGGGCTAAACTTTCCTCCAATTTTCCTCGATCATTGCTCGCATATGTGCATTTTCATGAACGCAAATCCATTTGCAGCTATGTGTTTATTGCTTGTGCAGAATTTGTGAGCAATTTTTCATCGAGCCTTCAGCATTTTACCTGCAAGATGTAACTGCCTGTGTTGACGTTGGTCGTTATTATGATACAGACAGAGGCAGAAATATGTTTGTACAATTACAGACAGAGCTGATAAAACCTGCAACATGAAATACAAAAATACAAACGCAGAAAGCAAGCCAGGAGCCCTACAAATAATTTATTACCATATGATATAAACATTTTTCTGCTATTTCAGGCGAAGAAGCAAAAGCGCCTCCACACAGGCTCATCTGACCTTCCTGGAGGTGTGCAGCCTCCCAGGAGGCTGTCACCCAACTTAGGGGAACTTTTTTTTTTTTTACAGAAACCAATGGCCTGACTCCAGGTGTCCTTATTCATGTGGTCCAGCTGGGTGCTGCAGAGGCCACATAGCATTGTACTAAGTGAATGGTGTAAGTCATCCACAGGAGCATAATGCAGCAGTAGCTGAATGAAGCAGAGGTCCTCACCCTGAACTTTCTGCAATGAAACCCTTTTCATTTCTTTTCCGTAAGGTGACCTTCATAACAATGGCTTCTGTGAGGATGTCAAGCTGGGTGTGGAGAACAATAGTCGGTGGGCTGGCCAGATAAATGCCCTATTGATAAGCCCTCCAGGTTTGAATTACAACTGGTTTTCCTCTATTCATTTTTATTCATCATTTCATAATATTTTCCCTTAGGTCACACCCCCTTGAATGTCATTTTCACTGCCAGTCTGTTGTTGTGTTCTCAGCTCTTGCTTGTACCTTTTTTATTTTATTTATGTCTGATTTTGCAAATAATGATTCTTAAATTAGGGCTATTTATTTGCTTCAATTTGTTGGAAAATTAATAATTATCAAAGGTACAATTTGAACGCACCTTTAGCTGATCAAATTTTTTAACATTAGTTTCTTTTTGATACTCCCACCTGCAATTAACAGAGCAGAGCTGGAGAATCCACAGTTAACAGAAAGCTGTTACTCCTCTGAAAAGCCCAGATTAATTTTTGAACATTTTAATATTGTGGTTGTGGTGAAAAATTCTGGTTCTCGTGGCGCTGAGGGTCGTTAAATGCTGAACAAAAATCAACATTAGTTTGAGTAACTGGTCCTGATAAAAACTCTGAAACGGCACCCACCGAGATCACCTCGGTGGGTGCCGAGGCACCTGCAGGGGTCCATGCTGCCTATAAATGAATGCACGGTACAGTGGAATATTCTGATTGAGAGTTTAGGAGCCTTCAAGTGTCTTGTTTTTTTCTTTTTTTTTTTCGTTATTTGAAGAGAAAGGCTGAGGTTATTTCACAGTGAAGGGCACCTATTTTCCTCACATGGGTAGTTTGACACGGACAAATAGGAAGAGATGCAAGGAGCAAGAGCAAGAGAGGCAACTTATAAGGGAGTGGAAAGGCACTGGGAAGGGATTATGGTGATTTAAAACCTCTCCTACCTCCACATCCCTTCCTCCCTGTGGTTGTCAGAGACGGACTGGAACATAATGAAGACAGTCCATCAGTCCATCCAGCTCTTTATTTGAGCTTTCCATTTTACACAGTGGCTGCGATTAGGGCGGCATACGTGAGCATGTGAGAGAATGAAGGGAATCAATTTCTTTGTGTCTGTGCAGGTGTGTAATCACGTGTGTGTGTGTGTGTGTGTGTATGCGTGTGTTTCTACCAACCCATTGCATGTTTTCTTTGTACGCATGCATGCATGTCTACATAAATCCGCGCTTCATCTCTCTGTCTCCTCTCCTGTTTTCCCTCCCTCCATCCTGCCTCTTGTCTTAATGGCTACAGGCAATCGACTGAAACGTCAGGCTTCAGCAGGAGCAGAGAGAGAAGAAGCAGGCAAATTAATGATGCTACATCACCACTCAGATAAGAGCTCAGACATATTTCCTCCCAAAAACAGAAAAGAAAAGAATAAAAAAAAACAAAAAAACAAAAAACAGCCACCTGTGTTAGATTATTTCCCCACTCTTTCACTCAATCTCTCCTCCTCCTTCCTGCATTCTTAATGCATTGCTGCCTTCACCCTGAAAGTGGACATTTGTTTTGTTGGGTGGAAAAAAAAAAAAAAAAAGCCAAAGAGAGGGGAAAATTCACAGGGAACTGTCCACCCCAGTGGTGCTGAAACACAGGAATTACTGGTGCGCTGCAGGGCGACACGGTGTTTACAGGGCACACAAACATCACACCGGGCTGATCATCATTGCAATTTCAATGACACCCTTTTTACCTTGAAACCAAAAACACCAGAAGCAATTCAGATGCTGCTTTTTTTTTTTTTTTTTTTTTTGATGTTCGCCGCCACATTCTCACATATCAAAACACCAGCTCTTACTTTTTCTCACCTGCTCATAAATGAAAGGCAGCACATCAAACACAAACGGGTGCTTCAGTAACTCTCCTGACGAGCGCCGAAGCTGACTGCTTATTGTCATTTGTCAGTGCACTCATAAATAAAGCACACTCGAGTCACTCAGTGCAATACAAACGCTTCTTTTTAGAGTCATTCTGCCTGTAAACATAATGAGAATGGAGTCGAGCTGGTCTGCATGCAGCCCTCTGCGGTAGTGTATTAAGCAAAGGGAGCCAAGGGAGAGCCCTGTGGCGTAAATTGATTGCTAAAGACTTATGTTGGCAATGCTGTATTTCACTCTGTGTGAAATCTCCCCTATGGGGCAGACAGGGTAAAACAGGGAGGGTGGGAGAGGAAGGACAGGGTGCGGTGGTTGTGGATGGAGCTAGAAATGAGGATGAGGAATGAGCCTCAGAGCGGGCAAGTTGTGTGCTTGCGTATATTATTTGTGGTATGCAAATGCATAGCCTTGCACATATCCTCAGATGTGTGTTGGTGGTTTTTTTGGGGTTTTTTGTGCGCGAGTGCGATGTCGACACACAGAGCAGACCTTGATGATAAGCGAGTCATCTTACCATGCTGAGTGGGCCATTTAAAAGACAGCCTTTTTTTTTCTGGCAGGTCCGTGGAGAGGAGTATGATGGAGGGGGAAGGATGGACAGGGAGGATGCAGAGAAATGTGTGTGTTGCATGTGTGTGTGTGTTTGTGTGTGTGTGTGTGTACAGAAAAGAAAGAGAGAACATAAACAGCCAGTGGGGACAGCAAGAAGAAGGGATAGAATTCTTCACAGTTTTTATGTGCCTCGTACATTTATACCACACACATATTCATACATGTGCACACATAACCCCACAAACATGCAAATTACATATCAATATACAATCCCACCCACATACCACATGAAGACACGCAGGAGGCAGATTACTCATCCCTTTCACCCCACTTCATCCTCCCACCTGCATATACATAACCCCCACCCGCCACATGCTGCGCTTCCATTAGCTGCACTTTGATGTAAACATCCTTCATCATCCACATCTTGAAGAGCTGCTTAGATGAGACATTCATATACACTGCAGTGATACCTGGGTATGTTATGAACTCATGTGACTCTACGGAACAACCACCCTGCACTTATTTATGCATGTGCACTGAGCACACACTCCTGAGCACGGCTGCAGCTTTCGCAAGGCAGCAGGTTGGACTGAGGTCCTGTGATTTGTAAGCACACTGCAGAGGTCATTACATGGGCTAATCGCCCGTGTTCATCACGTGTGCCACTTAGGAAACCAAGAGGGTCTGCGGAGTGATCTAAGAGGAAGGTGGAGGAATGCTGTGGGAGTTGAAGGTTGCATCCAGTTTGCGTGGAGTTCGGAGCTGTCACCAGGAGTGTTTGCATGCAACCACAAGGAGGAGAAATGAGGATGTCTTGGGTTGCAATGACTTTATTAAATCCATCTACCCAGAAATCATTTCTATCAACTGTACTTGCAAAGTAGCAAGCGATAACATTCTTTAATTTTAGTGTTCTAGTGGTATCATAATAAGCAGTGGATTGTTCCTTACTAAAATGCTGCAGAGTTGACATGCTTCTGTTGGCTAACCTGGATGGTAGCATCACTCTGGTTCCTTCGACAAAGAGCCAATGGGATTTTGACATTGGCTTTTGGATTACTGCAGAAAATAAACTCTACAACAACCAAAAATTGTGATGATACTTAAATGTTTTAATCTTCACAAATGAACACCACTTTATGTTTGAGGCCTAAATACAGTCGCTAGAAATAAAAAGCTAATGTTGGGCCATAAACGAACTACACCATGGTCACATGACTTCAACATCACCACCACTAAACTTCCAACTTGTACTTTCATTTAGCTTTTACCTCTTCTACAAAAGCCTTTCCTCTTACAAAGTTAGTGATAGGCTGACAACAAGACTGTAAAGATGGACTGGTGAGTAGGTCAGTTTTCATGTTCTGTCGTCTTATTTACCCACTTATTAGCAACTGGCCTTCTTTAAGAGACGTAAAAGCTTAAAAAGATCATGACTGTATTTACTGACGTATTTTATGTCGTAGAATTAAACATGAAAATGTCTTGAGCTTGTGTTAATCACAGACTTTATTTCAGTCATCTGACCAAAAACCCACAGACTTTGGAACGAGGGGGCTGGAAGTGCTAAAATGATAACAAATTTCTGTCTGTCTTTACAATAATTTTCTTCAAAATACACACAGACGCAACTATTCTGCATTAGAAAAATATATGTTTGAGACTCAGGTGTAGTTGTCTTTTTCTTCAGTGTTCATGCTACTTTACTTTTATTACTTTTACTTCACTACAATGAGCTACGTTCACAGGAGACATTCTGACTTGTCATAGTTTGAAAAGCACAGGCATTACTAGCAACATTCACAATGCCTCTGTTCTATTCAAGGAAGCCATGGTAGTGTGACAGTAAGCCGGCGTCCACAATACCATGACCATGACACTGAAGCAGCTTAATTGAATTCAACCAACAGTGATTTTATTATTTACAACTGTGCCTCTTTTTTTTTATGTGACATGACAAAATTTTCCTCTGTGAGAGAGCCCTATTATATTTGTATGCCCAAACTTTTCATACTGAAAATATGTGCAGTCACTCAGTCTCAGTATTTCATTCTGAAATATTTTATTCCTACTAAGAGCTCAGTAAAACAAGGTCTGTGCCCGAAACCATGAGTTACTGATAAGGCAGATGCAGTAAAAAAAAAAAAGTTTACTTGTTTTATGAGTGAGGCAAGAGGTCAGCAGCAAAGACAGGAAACCATGTCCAAAGGGGTATAAGCTGGACCTGGACAGACACCTTGGAATATATCAAGAATAATAGATACTCTGTGTTGTCACCTCTGTTCTGGGGTGGAAGTGTGCAGAATTTCTAACAGCACCCATGGAGATAGAAACACAGAAATGTAATATATGACATATGTCTCCTACAAGGGAATATATTATTATCACATACACCATCTAGATATATGAATATAAGATTTATAAAATGCCCGTGGTAAAATGTATATATGTAAATATTAAACATATTTATATCATGATGATTTTTTATATAATATAACATGTTGCAACCATATGCTGTATGTGAATGTTATATATATTTAATGTATGTGTAAATTTATCAAAACAGCATACATCTAAAAATTCTACGTTTTTATATGTTTCCACATTCATATCTCTTTCATTTTAAACATATATATCTTTCCATGGTCGAAGATTTTGGACCTTACTGTATATAATGTCAACATATATTAACAGCCTTTGGAATGGATATATATCTATGTAATATACAGTATGTCTACGATATAAGCTGTTCCAGGTCCTTATGTTTCATACATAATAAATATATGTTTTTAGTTTATATGTGCATATATTTCATTCATGGAAATTCAACATATGTACATACTGTATATGACATTTTCATATGGGAATGTACAAGATCATAATCATTATTTCTGTATGCAGCCAAAGGTTCAAACAGATGTGTGCAGTGGTGAAATCCCCCCAAATCAACAGATGTTAGGTTTGCTGCAAGAGAGATGATCCAGCTACAACAAAAAAGTTGGGTCACAGTGAAGCACAAAGATGAAATATGGAGCTAGTGAGCTTCTTTCTTGGATGAAACCAGTATGAATCAGTGGATGGTGTGTGTGTGTGTGTGTGTGTGTGTGTGTGTGAAGGTGGAGATGAAGCAACTGGTATAAAAGATGTGGAAGAGAGAGGAAAGGTAGTGTCAGGACAAGGGTGGGTGTAAGTGGAGGGAGGGGGTTTGCGTTTGAGATGTCGACAAGAAAGGCAGAAGCAGGTGAAAGAGGAGTACAGGTAAAAGAAAAAGAATGACAGGTAGAAGGGAAGAGATGTTGGCAAAAGCACCAAAGCACTCAGAGGAGAGAAAAATGTTCACACCTCCTCCCTTGCCCCTTCTTTTATCATTTTTAAAACTCCCTCTCTATCACCTATCGCTACAATTTCAAGGGCAAGACCACAGACAATATTTTGATTAGTCCTCTCTGCTCAGTCTGTAGCATGGCTGCCAAGCTTTTTTGGAAACAGTTTACAGGAGACTAAGCTCAGATCAGTAGCTGACCATGAATACGGATGTCTCTTCCAGCCTACAGTATGTCAGTGAATGCATCCCAGCAGACTTAGCTGGACTAGCTCTGACAGCGATGGGTGGAAGGTTTTTCTCCCACGGTTATAATTTCCATTTCATAAAAGAACGCAGGCGATAAAGAACGCTTTGTGAAATACCCCCCCAATGTCCGCACCAGCATAATGAAAAGCAGAAATCAATGGGAAAGGACTTACACTGTTCATTTCTCATTGGCTGTGTTTGTGTGCGCTGTCTGTGTGTGTGTGTGTGTGTGTGCATCTCAAAGCATACAGTGCACACACATTTGAGTGTGTTCAGAAAACCCAATTAAAAGCAGAGTCAAAAATGGAAATCCATAAATGAATGCCGTTTCAGTCATCCTGCCTTTGTGCTACTGAAGGCAGCAGCGTGCGTTGTGAGTCACTAAAACTGGTTGTGCACTCACGGCTGACAGACACACAGGTTCACGTAGATCCTACCTCAGTGCATTCTCCTAGCTAGAGGGAAAAGAAAAGCAGCAATAATGGCGTCTTCTAAAATAAAGGTAACATGAAAAAAAAAAAAAACAGCATCTCTGTTGTTCCATGACAGGAAAATGTTTCCCATAATGCTGATCGCTTCTGCTTCCTGATATTTTTTGTTATGATAAAGCTACGTGATGTGCATCTCACTTCCCAAAGTGGAGATCCAAACAGCCTTTTCTCCCGTGATGCTCCTTTTCATATGTTTTCAAACATTTTACTTTATCCCATTGTTGTGTGCAAAGCTGATTTTTGGTGTGTTCACTTGTCAGGACAGTATTCAAAAGCTGCAACCAAACCATTACACATAGAACATAGAACACAGAACACATAGAAGTAACTGAGGAGGGTTTGATTTAGCATCTGCTGCTGAATTGGACAATGACAGATAAATTATATAGAATATTGTTAGATTGCCTCCACAGCCTCTGTGATTGCTTTTGCTTTGTTGTCGAAGCTCTTTGTAAACTTCGCTTTTTAAGGTGCTATATGAATAATGTTATTATTGTTGTTATTATTAATAGATTCAGGCCATGATCATTTGACACATATGTTATCTACTTTTAAAAAAGGTCAACAAATGTACATTTCTTAACGAAAGAACAACAAATAAATAATCACTTTGTATTTCTAGACTTGAGAAAAATGTATTTAACAACACCATATTTTTGCCAGAGTGGCATTGTGCCTTTAGGGATGGTAATGTTGTATTGTTGGTTGGTTGGTAGATGGATTTCAACAAATACATTCATGCTCTCCTTTGAATAGTAAGAGCATTTTCTTTTTTCGTTTTCTTTTTTGTGTAAGATTTTATTTAGATCTCTCCATATAAACAATTGAGTGGTCAGAATCTAAAGATTGTATTAAAGATTGTACAGGTTGATTGGTTGAAGTTGTCGCAGAGTAAGGATAAAAAGCATGGGTACTCACTAGAGAGGACTGACAGATTATTATTCTATATGTGAAGTAAGGGCATTTTTATTTACATTTAGCATATTTTGTTGATGGGATATGAAGATACTGAGGTTGAGCTTGATTGTTTGATGTGTGGGGCAAATGTATGTTGTTGTATGTTATGTTGTGCTTTGTCTTGTTTTAATTTGTTTTGTGACGTCCCATTGTCTTGTTTATGTTTTACTGGTGAGATTCTGGGTCTGTGTGTTGTTTTGTTGACATGGGAAGTGAATTTATGGACGCGTAATGCATTCACTTGAGAAAAAAAAAAATTAAAAATCTGCTCTGTTTTTCTGAATTAAGATTATTATCTCAGAAACAGCAGGGATTTTGTTTTGGTTTTTTTTTCTGAAAACTTCTCAGAATTCTGAGATAATGAGATATTTTATAGTTTGTTTGTTTTTTTTCTTAAGTGAATGCATGAAGCTCCTGTATCTTTTCACCCAGCGCCATCATCAGGTCAAGTTTTGAAAGTGCTGCGTAGCAAATATTAGCATGCTACCATGCTAAACTAAACCGACGAACATGGTAAACATTATACCTGCATGTTAGCATTTAACTGCCGTGCCTGAGTTCAACTTCACAGAGCCACCAGCGTTGGTTTAACTTATTAAAGATATATCAACCATTTTCTATTGATGGTGATGACAGTGTCCTCTACAAAGTTACTGCTGGGATCTTGGATCATAGTGATGTCATTACAACAATATCAGACAATAAGACAGATACAAATAATCCAGTTCTGCCAGATTTACTAAACTACTTTTACAAGTAAAAGTGAAAGTGCAAGAAAATATGGTAATAATCGAGATTGTCTGCCTGTAAAAAAAAAAGATAAAAAAAACAACCCCATAGGTCTTCTTGTAATAATCCATTACTGTAGCACTGTATGGTAAGTCAACGTGGGTTGAAGGAAGTCAGTCTTTAAATTAAGGTTAGGCTTAGGATGATGGATGATAACGACGGACAGTTTATTGATTTTCCCGTTGGCCTTTGTTTTTAAACGTACTTACACCATGTTAAACAGACTGTGTTATGATACTGTGGATAGGTGTCATCTTGTGTAGATGTGTTCTGAATGCACAAGATATCAGAGGTCTCTCCTCTCGATGACGGGCATGATTCAGGTGAATCTGGTCGTATCCCTTGGTGATTCCTCATTAAACCAATAACAAAGGAAAACGTGCGAACAAACAGCAGTCGTTGAGTGATAGATGTATTTTTAAGCTTTCTGACAACTGAGACATGATGATCATGCACATATGCTGAGGTCCCAGAGTGTGAGAAAATGGGCACAAATACACCCCCGTATCCCAACAGACTCTTGTTGTTGTTTGCCAGGAAAGCAGGTGACATACAATCTAATATTTTGCACATGCATGCACATGTTGCACTCACATATAAAACCATACAGTGCACTTCCCAATAGCATATTTCCCATAACACCAAACCTATACATATGCTCAGCGCGATACATAAATCAATTTAATGTAACTTCATGTTTGAGCGGCCACATGCCACCAAAGCACCGAACAGCCATCAGGCACGTGACAACCAGGCAAACCCGTCGCCATAGACATCACACGCTTTTCATGAACTCTCTCTCTCTCTCTCTCTCTCTCGCAACACACACACACACACACACACACACACACTGGACCACCATCTGAGGAGCCATCAAAATGCTGAGTGTAGATGCGCTCTTTCCTCACCTGCGTCACACATGAGTTGGTAGGAGCCCATTCGTCACTGATGAACCCCTCAGGCGCGGCACACACCGAGGAGAGATCCATTTGATGTACGTCTATCGTGGTTTTTCTATCGGTTGAAGGCTGCGACTGTTCCGACAGCACCGCTGCAGCTTTTGCAGTGGAGATAGAAAAGACAGCCATGTCTGTTCCATTTTTTACTCACATTCAACTCATTCACCTCAACCTCATACACTGTAAAGGGCTTCCTGCTGGATTATTTAGTGGTTCAACATTTTCAGTGGAATCCAAACCAATGTTGTGATTTACAAAAATATCAGCTCTCCCCCCTGTTTTCTAAGGTTAAAATGAACTTCTATCATTTATGGTCAGAGCAGGGTCATATCTAAAATGATATCTGCTTCGTGCTTTGCAATAAAAGGAATCTAATGAACATTAAACAACTATTTTATTACAGATGATAAGCTTCTGTAGACCATTGTGTACATGCGTTTGTTCTAACCCTCTGCTGTAATATATCCACACTTTGCTATGCAACCCTTCACGTGTGCTCCAAACCCGCAGCCTCAGTCTGCTACTTTAAAACACTGAGCAAGCTCATTTCAGCAGCTGGTGCTGAAATGCTTTGCTCAGTGGAGCAGTGACCTCCGCAGACATGAATGCATCAGGAATAACTTCAACTCGCACTCTGAAATTCTTCCACGGCTGGTTATTGTAACTCTGGAGGTTAACCATGCAGTCTTTGAGTCTGGAAGCCTGTCACAGCCACAAGTGATTTTCATCATTTAGATATAAAGTTTCTGTTTTCCCAACAGAAAATATGTGTTTACTATTGGCCATATTTAGTTCATATGATGTGTGTGTGTGAGAGAGAGATTGTGACTATTGTGATTCATTTTGGTTGAATAATTAGACAGAAGAAAGTGAACTGATCAAAGCTAAATCAATTCATGAATGCATTTTAAAAAAGAGCGACAACAATTCTCAAGGAAAATGAAATATAGATGATACACATTTCAATCAGGAGAGACGAGTGAACGAAGTGAAAGTAAATATTTTAGTTAGACAAGACATGTGATGAATAGTGCTGAGGTTATAGACTTTGGCGCTTGGTCTCGGGGGGGGAGATGTTTAGAGTCAGGATGAGCAGCAGCAAAATACATGTGCGTATATGTATATAATCCCCTCGAGACCAGACACTGGTGGTGGTGGTGGCTGACTATCCCTCTGATGCCGATGATCGCCGAAGAACCTCTGATGCTGAAGATGACTGAGAATGCCCCGAAACTGATAAGGTTGAAGATCCTTCGACGATAGGATGGCTGAGAGACCTCTGACGTAGAGATGCCGAAGATCCCTCTGAGACGGATTATGGCTGACGATCCCTGTGACGATGGATGGGATAACTGGAATTGAAGAACTCTGGACGTCAGCGGAGCAGGAAACTAAATCTGAGAAGGAACATCTTTAAAAAGGGAGCGCCGGCAGATGATAGGCTATCGCCCTGCTATTGGTTAGTTCTGAACAGCTGTCTGAACAGCTGATAGGATGAGGGAATACTGAGTGAATATGTGAAAAGATGTGTGCCTTAATCAGGATTATATACAGCATATGCATGCAAGAGGATAGGTCTTCCTGATTGAACTTAAGCTAGAGCTTCATTAGAGATGTTTCCTAATGACTGATTTCCCAGTTTCCCAGTTAAACGGAAATTTAAATTTAGACTAGTCGAATTGTCTAAAGGTTAAAAAAAAAAAAAAAAGTCAGTTTGCCTTCAACATAACAGAGTGGAAGCATGTGTTGCACAGTCATTGCTGTGATGATCTGCATTGTCTTTTCAGACTGAGCCGGATCACAGCTGCTGCGGGTAAACAATGTCATACTGGTTGACTTTGTGCGTGGCTAAAGTTAGCAGTGTTAGCATCAGAAGCCTCCTTACCTTGCAGGTCAATGTCCACATGTCTACAGCGAATGTGGTTATACATTGCTCCAGTCGAGCAGTTATATGCCAATTAATTACGACACAGCCTTCATACAACCCTTTTTTTGATTTTCTAGATGAAAATACTGTAAAACCACACTGGTTCATCTGTACCACTTTCCACCTTGCTGGGTTACAACATCTGGGCATCAGCATGGGGAGGAGGTGGCTGCTGTCTGCAGGGTCTGCAGCCCCAGCTAGTGGCAGGTGGCTTAGACCCAACAGTTAACCAGCATTGTGCGTCAACAAAATATTGATAGTTATTTTAACTGTTTAGTATTTCTAGTTTAGCAAGGGTAGTAACATTTATTTGTTTATTGGCCTAATCATGCACATCCCAAATACACATATGTATGTGTGGATTAATGCTGTAGTGACCAGTCAACTAAAGTATCTAAACAGGGAAATACATGTTGACTAGCCCTTTTAACATTTTGTATTTAATATCACCAATAAAATGTATTTTACATAGACATATCTATGTATGTTTTGATCCCTAAAAATGTATTCTCCAAAGAACTGCCACCAAAACATGCTCCAATCAAGACGTCCCACAGCTGAAAACTAACCTGTCAATGCTCTGACAAGCAAACTCTGCAATGCAAATAACCTCAATACCTTTTCTGACAATCTGCACTTGTCTTGTCATAAAGAAATTACAGATTACAAATTCCTGCAACATGCCCAGAGTGGGCGGACCAGTCGCTCCATCGATCGGGCTGTAATCATCACTGACAAATCAGGTTCATTGAAAACAATCTCTGGACCTATAAAGTAGGTCTGGCTACAAGCATTAGCAGCAGGAAAAGGGCCATATTCCGTTTACACAAGGCTATACAACTGTTGCTCACCACCAGGTGACATAACGCATCTTTCCAGTGGCCGCCACCACCACCAAGGAGGAAGTCAAACTTTGTCAGATGAAAATTTGAATTGAGATGTCACATGAATGAAAGGAGGACGGATGTGTGGATGGATGGATGGATACCTACTGAATCACCCCTTCAGCTGATCATACTGAACCTCTATGCAGCCAAATGGCCCTTGGGGCTGAGGAATCCTTTCGTATAGACAGTCATATTATATGTGGAGCATTAAACACAATCCCATTTCCAAATGATCTTCAGCATGTAAAACACTGCTTTGCACACATAATTCATTTACTACTGTACTTTTTAGAACCGTGTGACACGCTGTTGGCTGGAGATCGAGGCACAATTAAAATGCAATGTGTGAAAAAGCTCATCTATTGATCGGGTTTCCAAACAGGCCTTCAATAGAATTATTTTACATGATCTATACACAGAGAGCCACTTTTTAAGGCAGCCATCCCTCCATGTGCCGTTGTGTCACTCTGCATTTCAGTCTATTACAAATGGAGCTGTTTGAGAGCGTCTGACAGTAAATACTGTGCACGGTGAAAGCATAATTGCCAAAGCACCCGTGATGCAATGTTGTGACAACATCAGCGCTGATAGGGGATGAGAGGAATCACTTGTGTGTTAAAATTGCCATTCAAACTTGGTCAATCAATCATGGCAGTCCATTTAAATGTTAATGGTTAAAAATGAACTGCTGCTGCATTGTTGGTGGACAAGTGGTGCTCCGTGGCCAATGCGGTGCTTTTTCTCAAGCTGTTTAATTGCTGAGAAGGGCGTGTACCTTCCAGCAAAAGCGACTACAGAACAAGAGGCATTGACAGCTATTTTTTTTTTTTTCAGCTGAGAAATCACTGAATAAAAAAATCAATCTGGCTAAGAGAGGTCCCGCATTTATCATTATATGACAGAGATATATGTCACGCATGGGAACGGTGCACATAAAACTCATTATCATATGTCACGTCAGGCGTGGATTGTGAGTGCAGTTTTCGATCCAGTGAGAAATATCACAGCGTGATTTCAAGTACAAAGTGTTGAAAATGTCAAAGAAAGCCAACCGCTCCCTCTGAATCACGCAGCCACTGCAGTATGTCAGACTCAACTGAAATCACACAGAAATAGGAAATCCTAATAACAGAAGCACCTCATATTAATGGTCATTTCGTATTAAAGGCAAACTACCATTACTTTAAGGCAGCGAGTCGTGACGAGTGTCCAGAGCTTTCAATATAAGCCGCGGAGGACAGGGATGTGTTTCGGAAAGGATGACGGCTGAACAAGAGAAATCCATTAGCCTCACTCACTAAGAAGGCTGTCATATTTATCTTTTGTACCATAAACTACATCTATACCCCCCCCCCCCCCCCCCCCCCCCCCTCCTTCACTCAGCGTCTTATTCCTTCTAACTCACCCCTTTTTACTTCACCTCTTTCTACTAAATGCTTTACATCTTCCCACCTCTTCTCACTTTTCTCTTTAATCTCCTCCAGGTTATGGACTGAAACAATGACCTCCAGGTTATGGACTGAATGTGAACTCCATCCCGGGCCTCATTTTGTAGGCTTACTCTATTTGATGATGTAACAGGCTATAAGACTAGTTATAAATTCAGTCACAACATTATCCAGATTACAAAATACGATCAACAAATATGAAAAAAAATGTTCAAGTATAAATATTATTGTATTATTTTTAACCATTTTGGAAATTGCATGTCCCTAAAGGAGAAAGTGGAGGCTACCTGTGCTCTATATTGTCATAGCAGAGACCTGGTGTAGGCTGCTATTATATAATATGTTTTAAAATGTCCAACACTGATACATCAAGAATTTTAAGGGGCATTGCCAGTGAAATGATCCTTGCAACGGTGGAGACACCCTCAACTCTGGCACCCACCCTGATTGTCTCCTTCCCACATCCATGTTGTACGTCTGCATTCAATACGCCAGGTGATTGCAAATCACAGAGCTCGTTACATCCAATGGATAATTTGCATTGCTTTACCTTGTTTTACCAGTGCATGGCCCAAAGTGTCATGAAGGCTAAATGCAGAGGCCAGGAGGAGAAGCAAATTGACTGAGCAAATCAAATAGCTAATAGGCAAAGGAGTGAGGAAGCGGAAATGCAGGTGCAAATGGAAAAGGGAATTGCCCTTTTTAAATGTCTGGTTAAAATCTTAGTTCAGTTTGTGAATCCACTCATTTATTTCGCTGTTAAAACTGCATATTCAAATACATTTTTAAATTCCATTATTTATTTATGAATTTGTTCATTCATTTTTAAATGATGTGCTTATTGACTGTTTTATGTTTCATGTTGTTTTTGTAAACCCACTTTTTAACTTGAACTACTTATTGGTGTTTCATTTGTAAATGGTTTTTATAATTCCTCTTATTACCCACTGAACTATCAAATAATGAATTACTTTGTAATTTAATCTACTTATAAATTAATAAATTATCAATTTTTAAACAAATGTTTTAATGTGTAATGTCAATTTTATTGTACAAATGCCTTATTACTATTTCTGTGACACTTGTGTTAGTTGTGAACAATTGAACTCTTAGGACTCCATCTATTTGTTGGTAAAGAGATGTCACACTGTCATTTACAGACAAGTGAGGAAACCCAGGTGACCCTGGGAGAACACAGATCAGACAGAAGCATAAATGTCGTTTATATAAAATAGTTTATTCATAAAGAATTATTTCCCAAAGATAAAGAGTCTATAACCAGACTGAGAGTATATTACAAAGTTGTACTTCAGCGCTTTGAGCAAAATGAAAAACCACAATGCCAACATGATAATGTTTAGCAGCTACTGTTTACAGTTTTCACCACGTTCATTTATTGTGTTAGCACACTAACATTTGCTCTAAGCAACCGAGGCTGATGTGAATGACTTCAGTTGTATGGGTATTTGGTCAATAACTAGTGTATTAGACATATTCAGTTTTGACCTGATCATGGTAATGGATGAAAAGTTGAGGGATCATCAATGTCATTAGAATTTATCCTTTAGGGATCATCTACATCCGTAACAAATTTAAGGGTATAAATAGTTGTCTTGAAATTAGCCTCAAAACCAAAGAAATGTCAAAAATCAGGGGATCTATCCAAAAGTTACCAATTCATTTCACCTACAGCAAAAATGTCAACTTCCTGTAGGTGTTAGGACCAAAGTGGTGGACCGACCGACATGCCAGCATTGCCATCCCTAAATAAAGTAAATCATCCAATGATTTCATAAGTTATCAGTTAAAATGACCTTCAACTAATTCATTTGGGAGGATAATTGAGCGTAAATTTATGCTTCCACTCAACACCAACATGCTCTGTACTCCTGTGGCCAATAGTTAACACTCAAATACCAGAATCACTCTAAAATTCAATTCAATGTTCAGGTCAGACCCAGTGTATAAGCAGTGAATTGGCAAATTCTGTAGTTCAGGTTTAACTTATGTATCATATTTTCTAAAGCCCTAAATAAGGAGAAAGGGGGAAGAAACTATTTGTAATAAATGCAACAAATGAAAGAGAGAAAAAAGAAACGATAACCTTTAGCATTTTTGTAATATTTCATTGCTAATTGACAACTCATTGCATGATTTCCAGCTTGAAATCCTGCCTTCCCTTTAACGCCTTGTGGTATTAAGTGATTAGAGTCTGATCACAGTCGTTCACCATGAACACGCCTTGTGCAGCTTAAAGTAAAATTTGACTGAAATGTCAGTACTTTGCCAGAGAAATATATTTTAGTCCTCTGCAGCTGTTAAACATATTCAACATTTGACGCCTCTACCAGCGCAATCCTCCCCGGCCTTCTCTCTTGCCTCTCTCCTCCTCTGTGCCCCAGCTCTTTGACAGGCCTGTCTGCTCTGCATGTCATCCTCAGCTCCATGGGCACCCCGGGAGAGAGAGAGAGCTAAGCTGAGACAAATAGGTGGGTGGAGGTAGAGAGAGACAGAGAGAGAGAGAGAGAGAAAAAAAAAGAGGAGAAGACCAATTCCCAAATGAGTGAGGATCAGACACCTGAGTCATGACTCCAAATTAATAGGTTATAATTGATAGGCTGCACACTACAGGTATAGGCCATTAAGGATTTTACTCTTGACTCCTGCAGCTCATCTGATCAGTGAACTTGTGAACTTTATTTTGAAACTTTTGGCAGCAGAGGACATGACACATGCAGTGCAAGTGCAGATGCATGTGAAGTTACGAAGGTGCTGCTGCCAAGTTTTTTTTTTAGCTCTGCTATGGCTACCCAGCTTAATTCTCAATACTGCATTCAGCCCCAATGCTGTAAACCACTTTGGATTGATGGAGGGATTGTTTGGAATGGGATTACTTGTGTTTGCTCCCCTTGTTGATCACACTGAAAGCAGAGCAACTTTGCCGTGTTTCATGTCAGATGGTAGAAAATAGATGCTGCGATGCTTTCTCCAGGACATGATTACAACAGTCAGGCAACGCAATAGGATGCAACACGCACGCACAAAGAAAAACAACGAGAAGGGTAACGGCAAACAAGCTGTAATGAAAGAGGAGGATCACCAAGACACACAGAGAAGAGATGGAGAGAAAAAGAGAGAGAGAGAGAGAGAGAGAGAGAGAGAATAGAAAGATGGGGCAGGAAGAATGTTCAAAGGGTTTGTTCTAACATTTGAAAGGGGAATTTACAACAGGCACGTAAGCGGCGCACAACAGTGGGGCTTTGAAGTGCCTGGCTATGTGCGGAGACGCCGGTGCTTATGCCTTGATTAGCTGGAGAGAGTTTCACACCCCCTGCTGCACGTGTTGTCGCTGTGATGCTCTCACCGAGCAGGGGGATGTGGTGATAGTCAGGGGCTCAGCTGGACCTGTGGGCACAGAGTGCAGAGATGTGCCTATAAATGTCTGCAACGTCTCAGGGTGTGCATGAGCGTCTCATGTGGGTGGCAGCGGAGTGAAAGGGTGGCGAGCGTGCGCGCTTGTGTGTTCACGGGCTAGACTGTCAGCGTAATTGGATTGACAGTTACCGCTGCGAAGGGGCACAGCGGAGTCAACTGGTGTGTGTTCCTAGAGAGCTCCCCTGATGCCCTCTCCTCGTTCCTCCACCTCCTCCTCATTCCTGTTCTCCTCTTCACTCCCACCTCCTTCTGCCATGATCCTAATCGGGAGAGAAAGGCCGGAGAAGGAGCCTCAGCTCGTGGTCACTGGCCATCTTCCTCCTGCGGAAATAGAATTGAGAAGGCAGATGAGAGAGAGAGACTTGAAGTAGTATACAAATATCTTTAATAGGAATGGAAGAAGTAAAATCATATCAACTCTGAGTTTAAGACCTCAAAGACAGCACTACATCGAAGGATAACTTCTGCCAGTCTGACCACTTGTGTTCCTTGTAGAACTGCATCTTTAGAAATGATCTAGCTGTGTTTCCAAATCTCAGCAATTAACTTGGTAAGTCCACTGTTGCCATGTCGCTTTTTGGAATGAAAAAAAAGAAAAACAAAGCCGTAATGGTGGTGTTATTCTGAAAAGTATATAACTGCAGCTGTCAGAGAGGCAGGGTAATTGTTCAAATACGGAGATAACAGCGTGCACTTTCAGGCAGTCTCTCCTGGCAGACATTCATAGTGTTACACTCAGTTGCATGTGACAGAAATCTGTCATGTTAAAAAAAAAAAAAACAAAAGAGAGCTTAATGGACTTTCTCACCTTGGCACACCTAGTCAGTCGCTGCCACTGGGTGAGTGTCAGTGTTGGTTTCAAAAAATTAGAGAAGTTGTCTGACGCAGCGCCCTCCAAGCCGATGTAGGAAGCGCATGGGAGACGGCTGTTCTGAGGCTGTTCCACTGTCTGGTTCTGGTGAGGTTTCCTTGGTCTGGTTTCAGGTGGGAAGGCTTCTGTTTTGATTCCTGTCCAGACCAAAGAACCACACCAAGTCCAGCTGAAAATGTGTCTTGCCCATGGTTCATTTATGCTTTGACTGAAACAATAGAGTACACCTGGTTTCTTTTGCTCAGGTGACAAATGAAGATGACATGGTGAAGCCCAGTTGCAGTCTTGATAAATCATGTTCACAGTCTTCTGTTATCTGTGAGATCAATGAACTTATACTGTATAAAATCTTTAAATGTATTCAAATGCGCTTTGACCCACTGTCAGTCGCCAGAATGTGAGTCCATGTTGATTGTTGATTGCAGAACAGATCATCTAAAGTGTGCAGTGAAAAAGTGAATTCATAAGATACATATATATTTTAATATAGGCCCTGCAAACATGTGTGTATGCAAAAAATAAGATGTGTTTTGGAATGTCATCGTCACGGGTGGGAAATCTTCTCCATAGATAGTGAATCACCATTTGAAACTTTAGATTGACATCTTGAGACTTTGTAATGCAGCAGATTGAGCCCACGTGTCTCTGTGGGTTGCTGCTGCTAAGTTACACAAATGAAAGAGAAGAAGATAACTACATCATTAGAGACACTGCTAAGTGTAGTGTCTGAATATATTGCTGAGTTCTGATCATATATATTTGTGCACCTTATAACGTGCACAACTGAGCTCATAAAATAAATGGAACTACTGTAATAATGCAGTATGTTTTCAGTCATATAGAGTGTGTGGGAGCCTGTATCAGTGTGTGTTCATGCATGGCTGGGTTTGTGCGTGTTGCTGTGTGAGTTTGTGTGCTGTTATGGGAACATGAATGTATTATTTTTGTATGTGCTGAGGTCATCACACAGCAAACAGCTGTACATACTCCAGCTGCATCTCCAGGGAAGCGGGGTCAGCACGCTGCGAGGCGGCAGCTGAGGAGGGGACATGGGAGGAAAAGGATGGTGAATGGAAGAACAGCGGGGGTTTCATGATACATGTGCTACATGATATATGTGCTAAAGAGAAGTTTTGTGACAAAACGCAAGTATCTGAAAAGACATTAAGTGTGTTAATGATACAAAAGTAAGGAAACCCACATTGAGGACAAGTGTGAAAAGAAGCAGTGACTCAAACCAGTACTGAACATAGTTATACTGGTGAGGAACGCAAAAAGAAAATTGGAAAGGTTGTTGTTACCTATTTGTATATGTGAATTTAAGCATACTTTTATTTTGATACTGCATAAACACACCCAGTACATGCGTATCCCTCTTCCTCAACTGGAATCCATAAGTTTGGTTTTTTTTTCTTGCATGTAAGACCCATGTTACTTCCTGCCCAAACATGCTGATGCTGTGAAGGACACTGTCATATTGAAAGTGGAGCAGTGGGATGCTAGTTAGCCACTCCGCATGTGGTTGATGGCTGGGGCCTAACAAGAGCCATGGGTGATCGAGACTGATGGAGGGAAGATGGAGCTTTAAATCCCTTTACTGTTGCAGTTCATGCCTACTTGTCAGAGCCTGCCAGTTCCTGCCAATTGAGCAGCGGGTTTCCCCCTGCACTTGTTTGCTTGTGAGGATTTTTGATTCTCTTCTCTGGTTCTCTTTCACTCACTGCTTCTTTTATTTTTCCTCCTCCTTGGTAATACTGCCAGCCTTTCCCCATTTAGCCTTCTCCCATCTCTGACTCATTCGTTTGCAATCATTCTTTGCAATAATCTCGATGACCTCCATCAAATTCATGCTCACCTCAGCTCCATCCAATCCTAACTTTTTTGGGGTACATAGTCAGTTCAGACAAATCATTGTCCTTACTACTGAATAATACATTGTGCTATTTGTCAATCAACTATTCAAGACAAAACATTGAGAAAAGGTGGTATGAATGGGTAACTATCCTGCAAACTGAGGATAAATGAATGTAGCACACCTGCTAGAAAGCAGCACTGCTACAATGGTTTCATATTTAGATCTAAATAACAAGTCAGTGATGTGTTTGTTCTCCCTTTAGCAGATTAAAAAAGCTGGGTCACTGCATAATCAATATATTTTTAGCATAGAAAAGTAAAGGCATACAGCACACAGTTGTCATTGCCACCAGCTTACTCATAATGGCTGTTCTGTTGCCCAGCTGTAGCTGTTCCTTCCACACACGCTGTGTGTGGATGCGTGTGTGTGTGTGTGTGTGTGTGTGTGTGTGGTGCTTATTATGTTTCTCTCGCGTGCTCTCTTCCTGACAACCTAATTACTACTTTCAGCGATACACTGACATACGGATCGAAAACTGCGATCGGGAATGCAGCTCATTTTTGACAGGGTGGTGGTTTATGAGATGTTTGTGTAGGATGAGATTTTTTTTTTTCTTCTATTTTTTGTCTGTTTTTGTTTTCATTCTCAGTACTGTGGGTAATTACTTATGTTGCTTGTGTCACTGAGAAGAATGGAAGAGAGGTACTGAGAAGGGAGAGAACAATGAGATTTTTGGGAAACATGAAATAAGACGACTTTCTCTGTCTGACTTCGACTGAGAAACTTGAATTTGTACTGCAAGCATCTTGGTTGACGGACTGATCTGGTTTCAGCCATGGTGCCAGGTGTTCTTTTAAAACATTACATCATTTTGATGATGTAACAGAGATAGTGAAGGATGATAAGGTGGCATAAAGTGTAAATAAGTTGTAAGAGAAAGCAATGACTCCAACTTTCTAGCAACCTTTGCAATAAGTGTGACTGTATATATAAGGGGCTATTTGGACGTTTTCTCTGTCACTGAATGTGGTTTCTTACCAGGAGCAGGGAGTGGCGATTATACCTTGACAAGAGCTTCAGCCATATGATTCAACAGTTTATAATACACCCTCTGAGAAGCATTGCATCTTCAGTATAGATTGAAGACTACAGTGAGTCTATGAAAAAGTGATGAGACGGGCTGATATGGGCTGTAGCTAGCTGGTTAGCATGCTAATTTCAGTAGAAGAAAAGACGTGACACAGACAGGAGTCAACAGGCATTGCTTTCCACCGCTGGAGACAGCTCTTTGCAGGTAAAGGAATGAAATTTGATGCTGAACTTGCAACATTTCCTCTATACTGGTAAATAAACAACCATTAATGCTTATGTAATTGATATTTTTTTTGGCTGAATGTGTTGAAAATGTTGATTTCTTTAGGCAACGAGTGTACCATTCAGTGCAAAGACATGGCAAAGATTTAAAACTGTGAGCAGCTAAATGAGAAATGTGTTATTGCCACAGTCTCAAATGAAAGAAAAAAAAAAACATTCCAAAATACATTCTATTTTATTTTAGTTTGCATCTGGTACCCTAGCTCCTTGGTGAGAGATAGGGACAGTAATGGTAGTGAGGACCAGGTTTTAATTTTGAGTTTTATATAAAGCACTTCTGGGTAACAAACTCATGGCAATACCTTAGCACAGCTGTTTTATTAAAAAAAAACTTTCACACCAGCAACGACTTTGGTGACTCTGAGTCTCTCTTTAGTACTCTCTTCAGTAATGCCCATCCAGACTGATGTCATTACTAAAATGCGCAGGTCAACCAAGAGCGAGTAAGGGGAAAATCAGAGTGGATGGGCTGACTTCAGTGATATCAAGATGAGTTTTTGCTTTTTTACCTGGCAAAACCATTCACAGTGGAGGAATTTATTAAAAATGACTGTGGCCAGCCAAACATTGTATGTATGGGCTTGTACCTATCAGCTCATTGCAAAGAAAAAAAAGAATGACTTACTGTGAGCCAGAGGGACAAGAATACACAAACTATATAGTGGAAGGACGAGATAAGGCAGTTGTTAAATTTAAGCCCTCCAACCCCCAGCTTCTGATTAGCCTGGCTAAAGAGAGCAGAACATTTAAAACCTATAAAAAGAAATTAAAGTGTTGTTAGGAAAGCTCATCTTGCTGGCACAGCAGACAAAGGCACTTCTCTTAATCGACAGAATTGACTCCCATACTCCTGAGGATGAAGCCAGCACCCAAAAAACCCATCATAAACCGCCACAAAATTAACTGTCCTGCATTACCGATGTGATATAATGTGTTTCTGACCATCCAGTGATTTTATATTCGTATACACAAAGATATGCAGAAGAAGACAGAATTCAAGATAGTGTGAAGTTCAGCTTCTGTCACTGGCTGTCACAGAATTGACTTTTTGAGGAATTACCATAATCTGTTTGAGGGGTGTGTATGCTGGTATACTCGCTTAACACTATACACATGCCAGTGCTGAACACCACAGTTAATCTGTTTGCTCTCTCGCTGAATCACTTTGACCTGTGTTTAACATGGAGCTCAGTTCCAGCACATACAGCATTAATCCAAATTAACCTGTGTACTTTTCCTCATGAAGTAACTACTCCAACAGCCGTCATGTATGAATTAACATACTGCACGTGTAGCGGGTCCCAGCTAGGCCTCCGCTAACAGATATATAGATAATCCCGACTGGAGCGCTGGAAACTGGAAACACAGGACAGAAATGAGAGACACAGGACAGCTACTGCTCATTTTCCAGGTCCATTGGATTATATTTTATTCTCGCATTCACATGCTAAACTGCAACAATGAATCAATTCTGTTATTTTTGTTTGCATTAAAGCAGTGGTATCTAAACCACATTTGACTGACATTACATGTCTATCTTTTTCACATATTACTTATGAAATAAACTTGTATTAAACCAAAAATAAACATTACATTTTCCCTTAATCATGTCAACTATTATCACCAATCATGTGATCTATTATCAATCATGCACTCACTTCTCATCCACACATTGTCTACCCTCTCACCCAAAGAGGAATAACTGTACATAAAGTACATATTGTAAGTATTCGCTTAATATAACAGAAGGAATCTCTCTTGCAGTTTAACTATCCCACATTTTGAATACACACTCCACACACAATAATAATACTTTCCACACATTAACCCACAAATGCCCATTTCGGAACAATGTAACACACACGCACACTTATTTTCATACATACCGAATTATCCCCCCAAATGCCAAGGAGCCAAAGAAAATACACAAAAGTAAACATTTGACTATGGCGACGGACTCCATTTTAGCCACCACAATAGCCTCGTACCGTGGCACTTTCGTTGTTTGCACACTGAACGAGCGTCTAGCTTCTTTCCCACACATCACTGGGGGTTCATATTATCTTATAAACATCTGAAGTCAGAGAAAAAGTTGATAACCAACCTGGAAACACAGGACAGAAATGAGAGACACAGGACAGCTACTGCTCATTTTCCAGGTCCATTGGATTATGAGCTTCACTCCCGCGATGCACTGTAAACAGTCCCAGTGACGCCGCCGGTAAGTGCTGCCACCCAGTGTCCATTTCTCGCAACCTCAAGTCATTGTGTGTTTCTCTTTCTTATTCTTACTTAGCAGAATAAAATAATAAAATGAGATAATAGCAGTGGCCATAAACCAAACAGTAACTTCAGAGGAAATTAAACAATAATAATCTCAACAAAAATACTTTTGTGAGTATCACACACGCTTAAGGCCATATTTCACATATTTGCATCAATTCACTATGGATACATTACATTAGGGATGCAATTTGCTGTGTGCCACTCTTGGGAGTTTGGCAGAACATATAAATAAATAATGGAATCATGGATATATGTCTACCACAGGAAATAAAAGCACTTAGCTTCTGTCAATATATGGACATTGTGAAATTTTCAGTCCTTAAATGTAGATCAGTCTCACACTGTAAGGTTAAGTTGATGGATGTGAATGATCTTTAATGGTGCTTCAAGGAGAGATTTGCTACAATGCAAAAAGTCTCATATCAATTTACAATAAAAACTGGGGTTATTTCTCCGCTTCGCCTGCTTTTATTTTGTACTGTCAAGACGGCGACCGTGGTTCAGCTGCAGCAAGCTGTTTTCCAAAGCAGATACATGGACTTCTTCACGAGTTACTGAGTTTATTTTGACATAATAGGGTGTAGGCTTGGGCTGATATTCAGTAATATTGAATGTTGCAATATTTCCCGCCATATGCGATATTTGGTTTAAAAAGAAAACAGTTTAAACCAACAAATAACCTATTAAACACCATCCTTCCCTATAAATACGAATGACGACACATTATACATTTATTTCCTGCTGTGGCCCTGCAACTTAAGAAACACATGAAAAAAGACAAGCAAATTTAGAAGCACGCTGCAAGTAGCACAGATGATAACAGTTTCCAGGGGACAAAAAAAATGAGGAACCTGGGATGGGATGCACTTGTTGTGTAATGCTTTGTGACTTTTGAAGTTAAAAGCATTGAACAACAAGTGTGACCCAGCTGGGTTCATCACTTTTTTGTGACCCCTGGAAACACTTCCACTGTCGCCTGTGCTATTTGCAGCGCCTTTCAGTATTTGCTAGTTTTGCGTATATTTGCAGCACGTCTCTGTATGTAGTTGTGTTGTGAGTATTTGTAGCGGGTGCGTTATCAAATTGATTAAGATGTTTTCTGACTTTGCTTGTGTTTTGTCTGTTTGCATGTGTTTTCTTAAGTTGCGGTGCAATGAGCTCTCAGGGCCACCGTATTTTTCAGTCTATGCAGTATTTTAGCTTATATAAGGTGTCCTTATAGTTACAACCTACTGTACATAAAAAAACATTCATGAGGTGATGACAATTTCATGGTATGCTTCACCATTCTTGTATGTTACATATGATTTACTACACAGATTTGCTGCCGAATGGGATGTCGATTGCTTTCTCCTCAGACGTTGTTCAGATGGGAAAACCTCTCCTTGTCTGTGAGTCATCAGTATGAATAATGACACCTTGGGCTGAATGTTTGCTCACAGTTCCCCAAAAGAACACCAATTTAAAGAAGGCAAAGTGAAGGACGGCCTGCTTCTCGCCTCGAGTGTTTGAAGGGTGGCAGGCGGCGACAATACGCGCATGCTGAGAGCGGAGGACTGATCGGGAAAGTAATATGTACTGTGGGTGGAAAATGTACTTTCAGGGTGTCTGTGTAGTCAACTGGATTAGAAAGTTAAGGGAGAGGAAACACAAGCAAACAGGAATATATATCAGTCTGAAGCTGTGAACTGGAATGCACAACGCTGCTCCCTGCAGAGACTTACTATTTTAACCAGGAGAGCAGATTTACACATTTATCTCACCATTTTTGACTGTGTCTGTTTGCACTGTATGTGCCTGTGCTGCTGTGCACTGATTCATAAACATGGTTTAGTGTTTGTGTGTGTGTGTGACAGAGAGAGAGAGAGAGAGAGAGCATGTGTGTCTGTTTGTGTTCATTTCAGCACCACCTGCATCCCAGTCACCTCTCTGCAGCAGATTTTCCACTTAACATGATAGAAATGCCTTTGGCCATGAATAACACATTTACTCTCTACTGTACCTCAGGCGAAGTATTACATGATCGGTTTCCTCTGCTAGAATATGTTAAAAATGGGAAAAAATTCAGCACTACTTCGGGAAGCAGAGGCTAGGGAAGCTGTGAGATTTTAAGGATTGAGAAAAAAAATGCTGGAAGAGACAGAAAAACAAAAAGAAGATAAACCAAAAAAAAAAAAAAAAACAACAACAGCCGCAGCAGTCAGTACTGATTTGCGTCCCCTCCAGAATCACAGTTGTGCTGGGAAGGGAGAGAAGGGAGAGACGGGAGTGTGCTTTTGTGCATACATGTGTCTGCCTGCCCATGTGTGTGTCTGCCTGCCCATGTGTGTGGCTGCGGGTGTCAGCGCATATGTGTGTCTGAAGGCAGAGTGTGGAGGGGCTAATGGAGTGTTGATTGCCTGGCAGTAAGCAGGCATCAGTGGGTAATTGCAGCTCAACAGTGTAAAAGCTCTAAAATGAAGACGTATTTCACATTCTATCACTGAGCCTCCAGTATGGATCCACGTGTACGTGACGGCGGTGGATGATGGAGGGTTTGAGTGAGCATGTATCTACACTATAGAGCCGGATCTAACAATTGGCAGGGTGATGCTGAGCAGCAGGCCTCAAAGAAAATGACACAGACACCTTACCTGCCTGGCTTAGAGTTCATATGTGTTTGAGTATAATTGCGAGCTGTCGTCAGTATACTGAGAGTTGAGGAGTGAAGGCAGGCATTGTGTAACTCTGTGGAGCCATGCGGATGGAAACCAAAAGGTGGGAAGCTAGAGGTGGAGCTGCCCTTTTCTTTTTCCTTGTGTTTTCTCTCCCTTTGTGCCCGGCTGAAGTCTCCCCGTGAACCTCACTGGTGTTGCCAGGCGACAAGGTTGCCTGGAAGCAGGGCTTTGATGAACAGTCGCAGCGGATCGGAGGTAGCCCTGCCAACACGCCGAACACAGGGACGGACAGGCGGACAAACACATGCATGTGTGCAAACACCGGACCGGACACAAATGCACCCAGTGGGGCCACATCTGTGGTTCTTTTTTAACTGCAGGCTAAAGGATGAAGCGAATGCTCAGATATACAGTACACATTATGATTAGAACAAATTTATTCTCAGGAAATCTTAAGAATTGTGCTGTTTCACAGTTTCCTCAATTAATGCCTGCGATGAATAGAAACCCATGTATTTATCACAGTCAGAAGCTGCAGCCCTGCTGCTGATTTCTGCTGCACTTTTTCATTTCCTCTTGAAGTCATCTTCTCCCTGTGTTTTCAAAAATCTATTAAAATTTCACAAAAACATTCTGCTGCCTTGGCAAATGTAATCCATCATTTTAAATATGAGGACAGATTTTTTTTTTTTTCCCCTAACATTACTTTTTAAAACTTATATCTCTTAAAAAATACAATGTTTGTATTATTTGCAGATTGTGCACGGTTGGTTCAACTTAAACCTCAAGTAAAATAGATACACAACAGATGCGATACCACCGCACACAATCAGACAGTAAGATGGATGGAGAGCAGCATGAGCAAAGTGGTCAGCGCCATCAAAGCTCAGGATGGTAATCGGCTGTAAAAACAAAAATGTCTGGCTTGAAGGGCCCCAGCAGACCCAGGGATGTGGTAATAAAAAAAAAAAGAAACGTTTGATCAGTCCAAGTTATGAAGAGTCTAACCCACACTCTCCGCTGCCTGAAGCTCAGCTGCTAACACGTGGTTTCCATATCTCTTTGCATCCTTAAAGCAATGACCTCATCTTACAGCTTCTTCAAATAATTTCGTTTTCTTACTCTCGCTCGCCCTGTGTTGAACATGATAGTGATTCAAACTCTGACTCGGGTTTATATAAAAGCTTTTACAGTTGCTCTAGGAAAAGTTCCTCTGGCACACATAAGAGATGTGTTTTACATTTCCAATGGCTCCAACAGCATTTCAATTATAGCTGCAGGCTCACAGCCGCAGCTCTCTCAGCCTTTCCAGCTGGCTGCATACACAGATGCACACACACACACGTACACACACACGCTGCTGACTGTTGTGTTTGGGGTTAGGATGAGGGTTCTGCGAGAGTGCTGCCTGCAAACATGCAGCTGGTGGTAGAGAAAGTACACAACTTGACTAGTAAAAATATTAGCACCACCATGTACAAAGCTGTCTCCTAGAATTTATGGTTTTATACAACCAAGCTTCAACGTTCTGTGGGAAACGTAACCGTGACCGGATTAAGTTTTTACTCACAGCACCTGGTTAAGGTTAGAGGAAGATCGAGGTCTGGTTTAATGCAGTACAGTCCACACAAACACACAACTTGTTTATTTATATTCAACAAAAACTGTGATCTTTCCCTAACCTCAGCCAAAGTGGGTTTTGTTGTGTGCTGTGTACACACCTGCCATCCAGCACAACTATCTGGTAGCAGCCAATAAAAATCATAGAGCTTCCATCCAGCCAGGAAGTTCAATCAGGAGGAATATCTGTCCTGAAGGACTCTTTATGTTTGGACACTTTAAGTTTGATTGTTATGGATTTGATTTATTTCCTGTTTTATTTTGAAGCCATTTCCCTTGTTTGTCTCATGTTAGATTACTTCCTGACTTTGTCTTGGTTTCCCTCCTTGCCTCGCCCTGATGTGTTCTATTATCCTCGCCTCCCTTGTGTATTTAAGTCTCGTGTGAATTCCTGTGAACTCCACTTTGTGTTTCCTGTTCGTCTTGCTCCAATGTTTTCAGTTTTTGTGTTCCCTGCCTGGTTTTTTGAATTCTTGTTTTTGTAAGTCATTAAATACACATTTTTACTACTCTCCTGTATTTTGTTGTCTGCTTTTGGGTGCTATTAAACCTGACACTATCTTTACGCCTCATTCATTCACAGTTCTTTCTCGCTCTCTCTTGTAATCAGCTGACTTGAGGTGTTTTTGGTAACCAGTCAGATTTCGCCACGAACCCAACCAGTCAATCATATAGTCAAAATTTAAAATCTGTTCTCCTCTCTGTCCTTTCAGTGAATATTGCTGTGACCCTCCTCCACAACATCCATCTCCAGTCTTCATATCCAGTACCAGGTCGAGCTCATCAGAGTCCACTCTTCATCACATCCAGATCTCCAGTATTATCTTCTTCCCTTCACCACCACCGGTGTCTAAGGGTTCCTGTACTTCACACAGCCTCATCTTGTCCCATAGGATAACATCACAACGGGGTCTAATCGCTCACATTTCTCACTTTTCCTCTCTTGTTTTGCACATGGCATCCTCAGAATGAAGTCTCTTCTGATTGAAATGACTTTGCTGTTGCAGTTTAGCTGTATAGAAACAAAATCTTTTAATGTCTTTCTTTAAAGTCCCGCAGTCTAAGTTTCACTTTGTTACTTTGTTCACTTTGTTAAAAAGATAAAGAGTCAGACCTGTCTTTAGGGGGTTTTATTCAGCACAGCCTTTGCAAATAGGACCACACTTATACAGAGATCAAAGGTACTAGTATACTATAGCAAACAAGGATGTGGAAGTGCACACAGCTGGCAGTTGGTGATTTCAGAATGCACAAGCAGGTAACTGAGTTCTCAGGAGGCAAAGCCTGATATGTGGGGAAAGAACGCAGATAGAGACCTGCTCCTTTACCACAGTCAAGGCCAGTTCAGCTCTAACTGGGACAGCTCAACTACAAAGAGGTTAAAGTGAAGTTACATGTGAGCACACATATGATTACATTTTCCCATTCCAGTAAGAAGACAAGTTGCAAATACAATCACTAAAATTTTCCACTACAACTTAAACCTGCAATGACTGAGTTGATTGAGATGTCATGTGAGGTGAATCAATTGATTCACATCAACCCATGCACTGAGTAACATGCAACAAAGAATATTTCTCATGCATGTCACCATCTAAACGACATGTATGTGGATATAAAGTAATGAAACAGACAGATTCACTATTTACTGGTTTAAAGACAAAAATCATATATAAATATATAAATAAACTATACCCTGGCCCTCTCCTGCTCCAGGCCTGGTCAGGGTGAAACCATTACACTCCACTCACGTAACACACCTGCTGCTGTGAGAGAGCAGGGACAATAATTACACACTGTAAACGTCCCAAAATGCAAGCAGAGCAGAGCAGAGCAGCAACTGAGCTACAGCAGTGAAGATATCACATGCCACGCACACGCACACGCACACACACACACACACACACACACACACACACACACACACACACACACAGTGAACTTATGTTCAGAGAGCAGGAAGGGATGGATGTCACACTCTGTGACTTTAAAAACCTTGTACAAATAAGTTAGAGAAAAGCCTCAGGATATCACAGTGTACAGTCCTAGACTGCAACAGTTTTAAATCCTTTTTCCAAATGTTGTCAAGTATGAAAACATCCAGGAGTGAACACTGTAAGAAGACCACTTGATTACTATAAGCACATTATTTAAACGGCACTTGTACAGGAAATGATTCTGTCCCAAGCTTTTTGATCCATATAAGCAGCTGATCACTGTTGAGCAGTGAGCTGTTTCAACTGTGCTACTTAGATCGATGTTTGGCAGACTGTAATATTCTCAACATGATTAAACTATTCATGAGGTTAGTGTAAAATTCGATCATGTGGTTGACTAATACATGTAAACTGGCCGCTGATGGGGCAGTGGTTACATGGCCTTCAATAGGAGCCACAACTTAACCGAGCACCTGGAAGCTGACCGGTGTTAACTGGTGTTTGTGCTGTGCAGGAGCTTTTTCAGTGCAAACAGCTGCATTGTGTCATCACACATAAAAGCAACATATGTCACATGTTTTACATGAAACAATCCCTATGTCATCACTGATTTATATCAACATTCAATATATCACCATATATTGTATATATATTACCAAAGTTACATTTAACATCCCTATGATGAACAAAATGTGTTTGAAACTCCCTACATCATCACACATTTCCATAAAACAACTTACATATAGACAGTATATATCTATACACATACAAATATATATATATATATATATATATATATATATATATATATATATATATATATATATATATATATTAATTGTATTTATTGTGTTACTCCATGATCATTTCAAATATTGTGTTGGCTTATTGGTCTTTTCTATCCAAGCCTTCTGTAGGACTCAATTGTAACCAAAAGTAATGAATCTAAGTTAAAATAGATAATACATAAGCAATAGTGAAGTAAATCAAACCATAGGCATCCAACACAAATAAATACATACATAATAATATATTAAATACAAAACAGAGGAACTAAACCAATCCAAATCAAAATATATTTGCATAATAACTGCAAGCACAGGACAGAAGTCAGCATAAGATCTGCCTATACCCACCTGCCACCAGCGGGGGATCAACAGGGGGCTTCACTTTAGCGGGGCTGTTATGTCATCCATCTTTATATAAAGTCTTTGTCCCAAACTAATGGGATTATAAAACCCCAGATTGAAACAAAATTACTATAAAACAAAAATGTGACATTTACATCTTTACGTTCTCTACAGTAATTTTACTGAGGTTGCCAAACCAGACAGTCCAGTCAGATTCCACAAATATTTGAATGCCTATATTACTGAATAAATTGTCAATCTGTTGCATGCAGATGGATGGGGGTGAAGTGGTGTGTGTATGTAGTGTATTTATGAAGTGTGCCTGTGCACATCTGTGCACAAGAGTGTGCGGGAATGTCTATATCCGTCAATCTAATTGTGATTATGGCATTTAATTAAGCCGGATGATTTCCATGATAATCATTAGATGTGTTTGTGTGTGTGTGTGTGTGTGCTGGAAGTTTGGACTGTGCCATTCCTCTAAGACTGAGGATGAAACTGTCTGTCTCACTGCAGGAGTAACTCCATGTCATATTTTGTGAAAAAGCAAAGCCCCGCTGACACTGAAATCCTCATAAAATCATCAAGCGTCCTCTTGCTAAAGACGGTCACCTCACGTCAGTCCACGACAACACTCACATCTCCTGCAGCAGCTGCAGCTCACAAGACAACACGTTAAAAATGTCATTGTCATCACTCAGAACGGCTGCAACTCCCACCTCCATAACCACACGACCTCTGTCAAAGGAGTTCCAACAATAACACCATGACAAAAGAGTTGTTTGTGGGAGTTTTTTTTTGAACGCTCGACTCTCTGCTGGCAAACTGAATGACCTGTGAAAGCTGGTAGGAGAAGCACGAAGCTGTGATACATAAACAGATGGAACTTTTTACAGGCATACACTGCTAACTAGCCAAGTGTGAATACAGCTAATTGGAGTAACAGCGATATAAAAGTCCTTACGACATATGTGTGGCGGATTTGTGCATGTGTAGGTTTGATATGCGTGAGTGGAGAATTTAATGGAGGATTTGTTTTGTTTTGTTTGTCGGCAAATGTGTAAGGGCTTTGATTTTGCATCATATAGATTAGCTTCAAAAGGTCAGAAGGTGAAAGTGGTTTACTCAGTTCTTTAAGTAAGGACACTGCCTGTAGAGAACTACTAATAATCCTAATTACTGCATTTATGTGCAGCCCTCTCAGTCCATTTCACATTTTGCTGTGTACAGGCAATTGATTTAATAATGACTAACCTTTTTGTTGGTATTCCACATAAGTAATGGCAATATGAAAAGTAAATCTAAAATTAGTTCGTCAGAAAATAATTTTAAAGAAATCATTGTACATTTGCAAAAAGAACATTATTCAGGCAAACTATACTTCGTACATTGCTCCCATCATCATGAGCTTTGTCACTTGGACATGAACATGAAATTTTTCAAGCATTTGCTAAGAAGACTGTTGCTGTCTCACAGGACTGCGAGCTATTACTTAACAATAAAACAAAGCTGCTGGTTCAAATAACCTATGGGACCAGGCATAGGTCCTTTGGATTTATAACTACATTGTAATGTAAAATAAACATGATTTATAACATATAAAGTCAAATAAATTTTGTAACTTCACATTTATAATGATGATGATGATGATGATAATGATTCATAATGCTTGTTTCTGTTGTCCTTTTACATTGGTAAACTATTTCTGAACAATGAAATGATTTTTTTACCTTTACAATACCAACAAAAAGCCTGATTCAATCAATATTCATAATTATGCAAAAACCACGCTGTAATTAAGTGCAATCTCCCCTGTGTATATTCTACTTATGAATGTAATATTATATATTATATTTATACATTATACTTATTGCACAGTACTTCACTATTAGGATACTTGCTGTATTGGAACTATATGCAACTTAATACCTCAGTTTTACATATCTATCTCTACAAAAACAAACAAACACATGAAAACAAACCAAACTGGAGCTAATGAGCCTCATACATAAAGCAGGAAGCACCGGGTATGAAATGTTCCTCAGTCGTATTTTCCTTCATTTACTATATTTAGTCAGTTAACCAGTGATGAATAACTAATTTATAATTCTAATTACTAATTTTTATGAACTAATTAATATAGCCTATTAAGTGTTTTCCTTGAGCTTTAAAGACTTTACTGCAGCACTGGCTCAGTGCAAATGTAGTGTGGACATAAATCTGGCAAAGCGAAACAAATAATACTCACATTGCATCTTTCTTCAGACGAGATACAAATTTTTGAGTGCAAGGTTTTCAGAACTATTTTTTATGCACTGGCTCTGTGCTGTCCTCTTGCCAACATTAGTTATATCAGAAGATTTTCTGCCTAACTGCCTCTTTTAATGAGAAGACTGATTCACTCACCATGTTCACATTAGCAACAACTTTGTAGTCCAATGACACTGAAGTTAAGAATTTGTGATGAGTAATATTGGAGTTAAACGTGAGCAAAGAGGGTCATAACTGAACTGTCTGATCCAAACATGTCTGTACTCGCGTCAGCTGCTGCTGAGGGGTGTCACGTCTGCACTGAGCAGTCCCTCCATAGAGCTTCATATATGAAGATCTGTTCAAAGACTTGTCTCATGTTTCCTGAAGTTGGCTGAGATGTGTCTTTAAGTGTCATCCCTACCACTGTCCAAATCAGACATGTGGACATTAGGTGTGTTTCACACAGTCTTACAGTTTTTGGCCAGACAGTGACAGCAAGGCCAGTCTGATAAACAATGTCTGACCAACTGAGTGAATGATGAAGCTACACCATTGGTCAAATGAATACCATGTGACTGAGTGATGAAGTTACACCATTGGTTGAGTATTAGAGTTTCCTCATTGCTCTTTCAAAATGAATTGAGCAAACAGTTTCTATTACACACATTATCAGGGGGATGTTTACAGGCAGTGTAACCTACTTAGTGCCTCTGTTGTTAAATTTAGCTACAGACTTTTTAGACTTTTTTACTGACTTTCTATTGCAACTTTTTTTTCCAAAAAAAATAATCCACAAGCAACAACTCGAGCAACTTTTTGGACAAATTAGCTACTTTCAGTAGAAGACAGTCACCAGTATTATCCCACATGTGAAACGTCAGGCTTTACTTCCACAGGCACACCTCTTTATGCTGACATAGATGTGAACGAGCTTATAATTATCTCTCTTAGTGATCATTTTACAAGTAAATATAATACAATATAGTGTAGAACATAACATAACATGACAGAGTACAACAGAAATCACTGTCAGTGACAGGAGAACTGTCACACAAAATCGTGATGCTGAGCATCAGATATCTGGATGCTGAGACAGGTAAATATAACCAAAATCACAGCACAGTGTTTGTCTTTAACTCATATGTTTGATGATTTTGTCAGAAAACTTCACAGTTACAAAGCCACAGCTTGGAAATGGCTTGGAAGGGACTACTGGTTGATGTGTAGTTTTAACCACAGAAACCAAAATTTAAAAAAACGAGAACAGCTTTATTGGGAATGCAGCTGTATTCAACTACCTTTGATGTGAGCACAGAGAGGAGGAGAGAAGCAAACAGAGAAAAGGCTGAAACAGACACTACTGCAAATATGATGTGATGACGTCATGAATACGCCAATTAGCGTATTGCAGCGTTAGATATTTTCCTTTTCAAGTAGTTGTGTGCAATGTGCAATTTCTCACATGGACCATCAACAGTCCAGCCACACGCTTGGGTTTGACCTAGTCTTGTTTTGGTGCTTTTCTGTGCCCAAGTGTGACTCCCAGGCCCTTGAGGCTGTGCTACGCCTGAAACCATTTGGTCAGTCAACTCCAAACGGAGAAGAAACATAAAATAAACCAGAGCCAGTGGAAGAAGACTGAAAGTGACATTTGGCTTCCTTGGCTCGAGGCAGTAACAGAGAGAGTACAGCCTGAGAACTAGAGAAGAGCAGCGAGGGCTTAGGGAGGAAACCCAGTGCCTCTCACTCAGCAGTTAGCCCAACAGTACAGTACACGCCAAGCTAAATCCAATTTGGCATTTTCACAAAGGCTGGGAACTGCTGCTGAATATGGCACTTGAGCCGATGCCAGTATTTCCACTGCAACTGGAGGTGTTTGTTCAATGTCCAGAAATTAAATGTCCACATTTAGAGGGAAATATGAATACTCTTAAGCCAAAATTTAATAGTCCACTTATAGAATTTGATCAAGTCAAAACCAGCAGCAAAAAATAATTTCATGTAGTCGTGTAGTTGTAGGAGAAGGACAGTTTATTACATGTAAAACATTTCAGTCAGACAACCATCAGGCATTCCGGAGGTGTTATCGGTTGCTATAGCAAAGTCAAAGCATTTCCCCTTAGTAATTTCATTTCTAATTAAGGAAGATTTGTGCAAGGTGACAGCATTTCTACTTGAATAAGGTATTTTGATAATCTGTCCAATCAGCAGCACTGTCCTCCCTAACCCAACCCTCCCTTGTTTTCCTCTGTTTTCCTCTGTCCTGTCATCATCTGACAGCAACAACAACAACAGAAGCGGCAGTGGTGGCGGTGGTGACAGTGCCAGAGGCCATGCTGCTCTGCCACGCAGCGATCTGGCAGTCTGTTGCCTCTTCCTGCTCCTCCTCCTCCTCCACCTCGCGTTCCTTCCCCCACCGCCTCCTCCCCAAGCTCCCTCTCTGTCTCTGCTGATAGACACCTGAGCAAGACAAGGGGTCAACCTGGCCGCCGTGCGCATTGGCCCACCTCCACCATTTGATGGAGCTTTTGTGTGTGTGTGTGTGTGTGTGTGTGTGTGTGGTTGTTGCAATCGATGGGTGTTTATATTTGGCAGACCTTTTGTCTTTCTGTTCTCTTTTTATCTTGTAGTTTTGGCTCTTTCTCCAGCTCCTGCTCCATTCATCTACACTGGGTTCATTTTGTTCCACCTGTAAATGCTAAGATATTGAAAAAAAGAGAAAGGTTGTGCTTGGCTGAAGTGTAAAGGGAGCATATCAAAAAGAGGAGATGTAATAAAAGGCTATGGAAACACATTTTGCTGCAACCAATAGGAGCCTTGATTTATAGAACTGCAGAGTCCCCACCTCAAATTCAGACAGGGGCCCTGGTAGAAAATTCTCTCACAATCAACATGGTGGTTGATTTAAAATACCAACATGGACCAGAAGAGACAAATTCATTCATTATAAGTCTCAGTCTACATCATAGGCTGTATATAAAGATAGATGTAGCCTCTGTGACATCGCCCATAGGTTTCTGAAGAGGGCTTTGGAAGCTCAGAGTGGGCTGCTCTGCTGTCTTCAGAGCCTGGCTCCGCCTAACTCCCAGCTAATCCCAAAATGGGCAAAAACGTGGGAGGAAGTTAGGAGGAAATTAGCTTCAGAGACCGAAACCATTTTTTTGTACCAGGCTGTAAACATGTTTATTTCTGCTGTATAGTTTAGCATTTTAACATGGGAGTCCTTTTTTAACATGATTATAAAGACAATGCTAACATAAGCAGCTCTAATATTTACCATGTTCGCCATCTTATTTAAGGCATTAAGGCATTCGTTTTGCACATATTTAAACCAAGGTATGGGACACATTTCTTGGTTTACCTGGAAAGTAATTCTGTTAACATTCATCCTAAGGGGTTTATGAATTTGTGCTACATTTCATGCTAATTCATCCAATAGTTGTCATTTCAGTCAAAACATGAAATGACACCATAATTGTGACACTACAGGTCGAGCGAGGGGATCTCTAGAGTCATTTGGAAACATACTCGAGGCAGAAAATTGCATGAGAAACCACCTAATTGGCTGTCGAGGTTTTTCAGTTTGGCTTTTCAGAGACCGACTTGCACCACGCCGCGAGCCTCCTTAAAAGCAGTGATTTGATTACAACCAGCATTTGTTCATTTTTACTCAGAAGCTTGTTAAAGGTATACATTATTCAATTTGTATTTAGTAGCCCTATCACAATACACAGTCACATATGCTACTAACACACATTCACACGTAGGAACAACTACAGTCATCTACTATTAGCCACCAGCAGCTCAACTGAAGCAGTTTGCAGGAGGAAGTGCTTTGCTCGTGGGCACACTGATGACACAGAGAGGGTTTTATGTCCTCACTTACAAATTTTTCCAGGCTGGCTCGAGATTCAGACCAGGTTGCCTTTAGTCACAAGTCTGCATTTCTAATCTGCTGCAGGCCCTGCTGGTTCATCACCCTCCCTCTCCCTCTTCCACTCCACCAGTATTTATTTTCCCTCCCTGGGCCAGACAGATGGGAGTGCTCAGGAATAAAAGCGTCAGTATTTACCATATTATTTACTAGCATCATTGCTAGCCCCCTTGGCTATGCCAGCCGGAGAAAAAACACCTCCTTTTCCTCCTCCTCTTGCTGTTCCCTCTCCTCCTCCTTCCTCGGCATACCTGGGCCATTTAGGATTTATGTGGGACAACTATCCTGTTGGAGCCATTTAGTAGCTTGATCAAAGATGTGTCAGTGCTGGGATTCACTGCACTGACCCAGAGGTTAAGAGTGTGTTTCGCACACCGTGTAGCAAATACAGTACATCATACTGTGACAGATGAATGGTTTTGTATCACTGTGGACAACCTGAGCCAAAATACAGACCATAATGGATTTCTTTCTGCAGTGTGAGTATGACAAAGTCATAACAAGTGAGCGACTGGAATGATATTATAAAGAATGGCTGGAGATATTAATCTGCGGGGTTTATTGTATGTACTGAAAACACAGGTCGACAGAGTTCAGACGCTGGGTCTTAAATGAGATAATATCTTCACTCTTGCACACACACATGAATACTCACACAGGAGATAATGTGAAAATATTTTGGAGTGCCTTGATGCATACATTTGCATATAAATGAGGGAAAATATCTTTCCTCTGATCTACTGTAACTTCCTAAAGATATAAAATCCAGAGGTCACAGCTAGGAGACCAAATTTGTTGCATGACATCTCACATGTTGATATAAAGACAAGTGCTATTTGGTGTGTTTAAGTGCTTCAGGAATGAGCTACAGTGTGTTTAACAGCCTATATGAAATACACTGATGTGGTTATAGTGGGACCCTGGTGTTGTGAAAGTCATATGATTTCAATTGTGGAGACAAAACATTATCAAGAACCTGAAGATGAACTGTTTTTAAGGCAGTATGTGTGTGCACATCTGTGTGTGTGTGTGTGTGTGTGTGTGTGATGCTGGGAGTGTGTAATTATGGGCAGATTATGGGAGAAGCGGACGGCATGAAGCAGTCTTTGATGGGATTAAGCACTCAATTACCCAGCTAAATTTGCCCCCCCCCCCCCCCCCCCCTTTCAGGTTCAAACGCTTCACACACATGCACAGACAAGGCACAGACACACACACACACACACACACACACACACACACAAACTCTTTTTTCTGTCGCTAAATACATGATTCAGCACAACTTATGAAACATATCTTTACCTCTTTTTATGTCTAGACCATCAGTCCATTGTCCCGTCTTGGGTATATAGAACATTTTCTTGTTCCTTTGATGATGGGATTTTAACCAGGGAAGCTATTCTAAGACTACACACTTAAAATCTTAAGAGGTGTTGCAGACCGGGGTACTTAGCATTACACAGTTTTTCGGGGAGTGGCTGTGCTGTGCTGACTGGAAGTGAGATATATTTGCCTTTATGGTCTTCATCCATAAAACTATAATATATTATGAGAAGATTATTTCATTAAAGCATTAAATGTCACCTGTGTGTGCATTGTTCAAGTCAATCAATCAAACAGTCCTTCAAGCGAAACAGCCATACAGGTAGTTCTTTTCAACCATGATACGACCAATAGGAGTGTCTCCTGATATAGCGCCCCTGCGGCGACAGGCGTACTGAGAGCAGTGTACCGATCCACCTTCATTGCCATGGTTACTATAAAACTGGTCATGGCTTGATTATATGATTGTGATTTGGGTTAAAATAAGTACTTACTCAACATTTGACAATCTTTGTTGTCATGGTTGCAATAAAAACAACGTGGTTAACTTTGTCAAACAGTCTGGATAATAGAAACAACATAAACTGCTACTGTCACATGGGAATCAAACACCGCTCTCCTGCATCATAGTCCTGTGTTTTGTTGACCCATCCATCCACCACAACCTCCTCCTGACGTGGACTTAGTCGTTCTGTCGCACTTTTCCCTTTGCTACTTTCATAATTACTACAACCAGTAGATGTCGCCTAACTACAAAATGTAACTATGAGTCATAACAACCTGCTGCACAGACGACCCATGGGCTCCTTTTTTACAGGATCAAATTACAGGATTATTAAATCCATTTAATAATCTTGTCACATTATTAAATGGATTTATTTTTCAACAGTGATTTGTTGCAGTTTTCAAAGTCACCAGGGGTGCTGGATCTGAAAAAGCTGCTTTGTGTTGTTCCAGAGGGGACAGACAAAAAAACATATTTTGAAGACTTGGTGCTCGTTCTGGTGTGTCAAACCACAGGGCACTCAAAGCTGCAATGCAACCAGGATGCTACCCACATTAAAAGTTTTACAGTTGGTTAAAACCTGCAAAAACTGATATTTTTGTGCAGTTGTGTTGGACAGGTCTGTGTATAGAGAGTGTTGAGCGCTTTCTTGCTGAAAACAGCTGCTGCTGAGCGGTAAGAGCGAAACAAAGAAGCAAAAAAATGTGGCCTAAACCAAAACAATGAGCTAAAAGTCACTATGAAGCCCTGCAGGGCTGAGGGGAGCTGCAGAGTCTCCTCTCTGGTGGGGTCTTCTTGATGCATCACCTTTTTCACATGCAGGTAGTCGTGTAATCCACCATTCATTTGAAATATTTATTATAGCCACTTTAAAAAATATATCATTTTAGCTGAAAATGAAAGGAAAAGAAATATGATAGTTTCTCAAACGAACTGGGAATTGAATGCAGGTTGCAGATGAATTCATGTTATGTTGTAGTGGGGAAATGTTCTCTGATGAACATATAATGCTCATTCATATAATTTTGTGATGCAAACTTTTGCATTTCAAATTTCTATACAACATTTGGAGTAATTTTTCTTAAATTATGCCACTTTTCATTTTGCTTGGGGTCTTTTGGATTCCCCAGATCCCAATTTGAGATCCGCCTCAATATGAAGCCTTCCTCACTCATTCATCTCCCATACTGAACTCTTCACCTCTCTTCACCACAAAACTTCAGCTCCTCTGTCCATCACATCTTTACTTTTTATAGCTGTTCCCCCACCACCAGGCAGACACTCTGCCTGTCAGTGCCCTTTTACCAACCAATGTGCCTGACATTTGAATGCACAAGTACAGTACTCCATGTGTGTCAATGCCTGTGTCCACACCTGACTATATAGACACATAGATGTAATAGCGACTCCTGGGGATGCCTATTATCTGCCTGTATGGGCCTGTGAGCTGGCAAATTGAGAGGCAGCTTCTGTGGAAAGGTCAGGTCCCTAGTCAGGAAGGAGCCCTGCTCTCTGTTTATTACACTCTTTGGAGTTTCCCAAGTACAGTAGTAAGTCTGCAAGTCTGCAGCCATAACGGTTGTAGGAGGATCAGTGAGGGTGATTTTAAAGCAATAACCCAAATGTCCTAATGTGGGCTGACCTAACTCATCATGTTACCAACAGTTTGAAAAAGATGGATGTATTAGGGATTCATTTTTAATGTGCTAATGTTAGCAAAGTGAGCCAATCACAGCAGGTTTCAGCAGGACACTCACATAAACCCCAACTATACAGCTACAATACAGGCAATTCCCCTAGAGAGTTGGATTATTCGGATTGCTGAAAAAATGAAAATATATGAGTTTTAGCCACAATTTAGCTTCAAGAAAACACTTTTTTTATTTCATTCATTTGTTTTAAACACCCCCAGGGTGTCATTTGCTCTAACTAATGGATCTTTAATGATTAGAGTTACTCCATTTATTCCCAAACCAGACAGCCCTGGTCTCTGCATATTTAAGTTCAATAAGAAATGTTCCAGTCAGGCTCCATTATGAACTTTGTCCAGGAACCAATTGTATTCAGCAGTGATGTTATGGCTTAAGAAGAATGAAGAACTGTAGAACTGCAGAACAAGCTGTGTATTTCCCATTTATGCTTCTTAAAATTTCTGTCCCACTGTACTGCATTTATTTGACAGCTGTAATAACTGATTACCTTTCAGACAGAGATTTTACACAGAAAATAGAAAACAATACAATGCGTTGTTGAAGATTAAACCAATGGTTTCCAATCATTTTTTGACCTAAAAAAGCATCTAGTTGTGGCCCCTTGTCACCTTTCAGATGTTCAAGAATTGTTAAGAGTTTAAGAGTTCAGCTATAAACTGATTAGATCGTCACATTTAAGTGACTGTTTAAGACCTAAAGTTGTGTACAAAAACAGCAAAGATAAAAAATAAAAAAAATTCCCCAAAATGACAAAAAATTGTGTCATGGAACTTTGCTTTTCTTCTTTCCTGCACCATCAACCATCTCATGACCCATCAGCTTCTTCTTGTGCTCGACCCATAAATTGGGTACCACAGGATTGAAATACCTTACTTGTACCTTACCTTTACCTTTGCTGTACTGTAAGTACAGTAAAATAGTTAACTAAAGTAGTTAAACTAGTAACTAGAAGGGTTCTAAGAAAGCGCAGACCTCCGCCAAGACCAACGTCAAACAACATACACCAGACTTTTTCAGAGAAAAAAATTAATTAGGCATTCATGGTAAATGATCTGCCCCCAAAATTAATGGGTTCTTCTCTGACCCATGCCTGGGAATTTCTAAATGTGGTCTAATTGAGACCAAGTATACCATGGTGGAGGGCTGCACAATTATTGAAAATATAATCGAAATCACAATATGGCCAATGCAATTTTTTGATCAAAGTAAAATGTGTCACAACATGTTGTGATGCTACAGAGACGCCCAAGCCTACAAATCATATTCTCCAGACAGAAGGAAACGTGCTTGTTTGGTCCAAGACCCAACAAAGAAATTATATCTATCTATCTTTTCTTTTTTCAGTGAAAATGAAAAGAAAAAAAAATATCATTCCAACTGAAATTGTGATTTATTTTGGAATCACAATATCTGCCAAAATAATTGCAATATGGTTGTTTTTTTTATGCATATCGATCAGTCCTATCATGGTGTAATTATAAAATGAAGCCAACAGCATATACACTGGCACACAAGAACCATAGCAACCAAATACCACATGTAAAGCAGTCAGTGAGCCTCCATTTCTCTGTCTTCTCATTGGACATTTTTTCTATCTCCACCTCAAGCAACTAACAACAGTAAAATGCTTCTGACACACTGACAACCTTGAAAGCAAGACTTGTGTAATGAAGGATTTTTACAATCAGTAGATTACATTATTTGTCTTTTTTTTAAATCCCTGCATTTGGATAAAAATGTACATCTTATACTGTCAGCTCCCTTCCTACAGTGACACACTGGTCTGTCCTTTTCAGTAATAGTCCTAGAGAGATACTGTACCAGGAAGTAGCAATTGGCTTCAGCCGTGCCCATTTGCTGAGCATCAGCTGGCTCTGTCTGCTGTATGTAAGACAGCTGTGTGAAATGATGAAACTATCAAGTTCATCATAGTCTGTGGTGTTCAATAGTGCACTGTGAAATGGACATAATCATGGGAATTGTCTCAGCAGGGAGTCCAGTGTCTGCTCGGGAGCAAATGGATTCATAATGACACAGAGAACTGTAAGGTTATTGTTAAAGCCGTCAGTGAGCTGTGACATTTCTAAATGTGGTCTAATTGAGACCAAGTATACCAGGGTGCCATTATGAAACAAAGTAGGACAGGTAGCTAAAACAGCACATACATCAGCGCACAAGAACAAGCAACCAAATACCGCATTTAAAGCGGTCAGTGAGAATCCTCTTCTTTGTATTGTTATTGGAATAGATTTATGGTTGATGATGCAAGAAGAAAAAAGATTTTTAAAAATCCAGCTTCAGCCAAGTTCTTTGCATGGTGCTGGACAGGTTTACAGCAGCAGGAAAGACTAATCTGCACATAGAAGATGAATGGTGTGTCTGCTGATAGTGTCTCTTGATAGTGTGCAAGAAAGAAAGAAAGAAAGAAAGAAAAAAAAAGAATAAAAGAAAGAAAGAATAAAAGAAAGAAAGAAATCTCTTCCTAAGCAGGGGTCGTTTAAGGGTGGCCAATCATCCAATTATCTGGATAAAACAGGTGGCACCTCATTGGGAAAGCTCATTAAAATGGCGTTCAATCTTGGCTCTTGACTGCCTCTCGAAATGAAAGCACATTTCCTGTTTGGCCTGTTCAAATTTTTCAAATAAAGTCAGGCTGGGGAAGAGGAGAGCCTTCTTCTGCCACTGAATAATTGGATGTTTGGATCTCAGCCAGTCAAGATTTACTTGCTATTTCTCTTGTGGAATCCACGGTGGACTAGACATCATGATGGAGTCTGGTCTTAGGCCTTGGGCTTTGTCAGTAGAGCAAAGCATCCCATCTGTTCTGAGGTCATCTTTTTAATGCCAGAAATGTCTTTTCCTCAATCTCACAAGTTTACAATGTCCGCTTGATGGCTATTTATGGTGCATGAAAGTTCACACTGAACTCGTGGATAAAGGTACGCATATCGAATACACACACACACACATACGCACACACACTACAAAGGCCTTTTCTGGCCAGTGCTTCTGAGGGATGTCAGGTTTTTCTTTAGTACCCAGTAGTTAGAGGAATCACACAAAACCATTTTTTTCCATATCTGTAATGGACCATAAAACCAAAGGTCAGGCATTTTTTTTTCATAGTGATTGCTCACCAATGTGGAAAAGAGAGGCGAATTGGGGGGGGGAAGTGGGAATTGGTTTGCAAGTGCCTGCTGTACAGTTACCATGTCAGGGACAATAAGTCTTAATGGCTGTAAGAGGCAAACAGGAGAGGAAAGCATGCAGTACCCACACACCTTCTTTCCACAAAGCAGCTGTCCAATTTTTTGCTAGATTAAAATTAACTTTGCAATACACCGTAAAATGTATCCATAATTATACACATTGCTTCTTTGCTTATACAGTGGAGATGAATCTGCAAGTTAACAGACTAACACTACTCATTTATTCAGGTATTCTGCTATTGTAACATCTTAGTGTTGCTTCAAAAGCTTTGTTTAAACAGCATCTCATGCAGCTCTAAGTCAGACCTGAGCTCAACGGTGCTGAAAACATCAACGGCGGAACATTTTTGTTTGCTCGCTCGCTTCATTAGCGTTGCAGCAAATAATCTTTTGCTAGCTTGACAGGTGTTAACTCGAACCAGTGACACCTATAATGCGGCAGCGACGATTAAGTCTCATTGCTTCGCTCAAATGTGTAAAAGTTACCGCCAAGGAGCAGACATCATGCATTGCAATGCAGTGTTTAGACATTCAAGAGGGATCACAAACGAAGCAATAATAATCATAATAACGCGCATTGCATATTCAATATTAATCCTGTCTAAAACTACATGGAACTCAATTCAAATTCAAGTCTCTTCTCTATCTTACTGGAACTACTAAATACTTTTAGATAACACAGCCACTACTGTTATGTGGTTGATATGACAGGAGATGGTTCTGCTTCTAGAGCACAGAAATGAAATCTGAGTGGTTATCTGAAATATCAAACTTGAAAATAACAGCCATTGTCCATTAAATGTCCCATATTGTGCAAAGTGAGATGTCCATGTCTTTTTTGATTATAAAAATTATACTGTGAAGTAACTGTGTAATAAATACTGTGAAAGTATCAAAGCCTCAATCCACAGAGAAATGCATACAGCTTGTATTCAGAAACTCAGCCTTCAAACGAGCCGTCAGGACTTCCGTAACTTTGTGATGTCACAACAAAGCTATCACTGCCCTGAGCTATTCCCCCAGCACGGCCAACCTGGAGCAAGGACTCATATTCATCTTGATTCATTTCAGCACTGACTGACCATTGCCATTTGCATTTACTGGTGAATTTACCAAGCTACAGTAGTAGGCTGGTTTGGCCATGTGCCACTCAGAAAACAGAGACACGGAGCTTCTCTTCTGATTGGCCCACCAACCTGCTTACTAGAGTTCCAGAAAGAAGCCTGAGAGAGGAGATATAAAACTACACTGAGATGTTTGTTTTGTTTTTTGTTTTTTTAGTTCTTAAAACCACAAATATATCTACTTATGGATATCAACACTTCAAATAAAACACTTGGAAATATGTAAAATATGGGACCTTTAATACTATTTGAGAACAGAAATAACTTGTAAATAGGTTAATCCTTTTCTCTGTCTGGTGTTGTTTGTTGTGTCAGTACACACCGTGATCACATAAGGGCTTGAAAGTTAGCGACTTCATGGCGAGGGGACGCAGACACAATATGCATTTCTTTGGTATTTGATATAAAAAGTATTAAAGTGAACACTACAAAGGTCAACATTAGGAACATCTATTTACATACCTTATACAGTGGCTTTCAGTTTTCTTTCTGCTCTCCTGACTGTGTGTACAATCTGTAACCTCTGTCTAATGCCACAATCTGAGCTGCTGTTTCTCAAATTACACCTGCATCAATCATGTTGCTTTATACTAAGAGAAGTCGTTATCAGATAAGAAAATACTGTGTGTATCATCTGGTTTGGGTGACGAAGAGTCATCTCGCGCACACATTGTTCCAGAAAACCCATATTAGCATAGCACCCCTGGCCCAAATGGCATCAGCAAATAGGCGAAATTGCTCCATCTCAAATGTTGTGTTGTTTTGAGTAAATAAAATGAGCCTCTTGTAGTAAAAACACAGCTGAGGCACTCACCGAAGCCCTGTCAGAAAAAAAAAGCTATCTATTCAGCCTAAAAGTGTCTGCAGTGAAAACACAAGCAAACAGAAGTGAGATCACTCGTCTGTGTAATGTCTGTACTTACTGTGTCTGCAGCTTTGTGCCATTAAATACAATGTACAATACAATGCAGTGTGGAGGGTGGTGCAGGCTGCTAGTCTTCTCAGCAATAGCCTTTGTTTGTGCACAGTAATTAGACTAATATCTCATTATCTCACATTACTGTGGTAGTTTATTTCAGTTAATATAACTAGATGAATTACCTCCAGGTACACTGTGGCTGGCAGAGCAACATAAAAGCATGCAGTTCATTTTTAATTGTGATGAATCACATATGTTTTTTAACATAAAGAAACTTCAAACAATTCGTCATCATCAGTGCATAATTTGCATTGCTCATCATATTGTATCAAGTCCATAGTGGCCCAGTCTGCCCTGTAATGTGGAAAAGACCCTATAGAAGCCAGGTAAGGGGGCCAGGAGGCATCCCCAGTCATCCTGAAGAAGGAGGGCTAATCCTCCCAGACAGCGGGGAACGGCTGCTATCCCGGCCTGTCACAAACACTCTGGGCCCTCACAGCTGAGGCCGTCACAGTGAAAGCCAGCGCTCTGCACAGAAGAGCAGGGCACGGGGAGCGGAGGAGGGACAGGGGGTATAAAGGAGAGGATTTACATGCGTGGCTGTTCATTTTATGCCACCCAGAGGACTCAGGTGGAGGAGGAGGATTTATGGTACAACCTGAGAGGGTGTGAGGCTGCGGTAGGCATGAAGGATATTAATAGTTTTATTATTTGGCCTTTTATACCGTATGTGATACACGTCCTGGTCATATGGTCTTCTTTTGTCCTTCCCTGTGTACATTCAGTGGTAATCAATAGTGGTGGAGCAACCTCATAATAGTAAACTGTTTGCTCTCGGTGATTTAAATGACATATAGTACACAGTACTATCTAACCAGTGTTAGAAACCATGGTTTCCTTTGCTTATCCACTGCACATTCAGGCATCAGTTGAACCCTCAGCAGAAATGTGGGTTCCCGCTGAGGGATTAGTAAACTAAAGCTGTTTTCCTTGATACATGATTGAACGGCCCATAAGATTATTGCATCTCACATACTTAGAGCTGCACTTCACAATGTTTTTGTGTTAACAAAAGATCGAATTACAATGATGTCAGAGAATTAGCACCAGGCTCTGCAGTTTGCCTCACTCTACAGAGTATTTTAGCACCTATCAGCTCCTTGTTTTGGTTTTCACAGCCAACCAATAAACAATTGTGGTTCTTTTTCACTGCTGACTGTGGTTTCAGGAAAAAAGACCTCTGATTAAGCCACTGTGCACCACCTGCCCAGCCACAAACAGCAGAGTTAGCACAGTGGGAGGGCCAAAGGTAGCTAAAGGAGAGTGAGTCAGGTGGCCCTCAAATGAACCCTAATTTGGATCCTTGTGTGGTGGATGTGTAAAAAGGAAACTGGTTGCTAACATATTCACCATATAAACTTTAAAAGGTAACGACAGTTTTTTTTAACAGCTCATTGTGCTGCTCTCTAGTAGCCAAAAACCAATTACAACTAGTTTAAAGGCAGTTTTTTTTCAATTCGTATCCTGCAGACCACATAACAACATGGAAGCGACCCAATCTAATGTAAAAATATTTTCATACACACACATCCAAAGTGTAGATTGGGAGCATTTAATTCAAAACATGATTTAATGTCTAACATTTTTTTTTTTTTTACTTTTCTTCAGTTTCCTATTTTTGGTTATTTCCAATTCCCAGTGTAGTTTGGTGCACTGCATTCACCTTCAAATATGAACAAAGTTTCAATTAAACTGTAAGCAATATGCTCTAAATTTGCACATGTTTAACATGCATATATCCATATGTGAGCTTTTGTCTTAGAAACATGTAACCTGCTGGTCTCCTGAATGCCACCTTTCTATCAGATGTACAGAGAGAGTGAGGCAAGGTGCAGCAGCTTTCACCGCCCTGAGCAGAGTCCAGTAAAAAGCACAAAACCAATGCTTGAATGGACTTAAGAGAACTGGGGGAGAGTTTTTTTGGTCATATGTGAAAGCTCCCTAACACAGCTTTCACCTGACCAATCCACCTGACCAGACCAGAATTTCAAATTACATCAGTCGTGGTCTTTTCTATACGAAAAAAAAAGTAGAGTTAAAAAAAAAAAAGGCGAAGAGGATGGGGGTTAGAACGAAGAGAGAAAAATAGATCAATATTTAATTTTCTCCCCAGGAGATATGTTCAGGCACTAATCAGCAGCGACTGGAAAAGATGACACCTGGAATAGCAAGCAGCAGAGCTGAGCTGTCCGCTGCTCTCCTCTCCCTCCACCACATCTTTTGCCTCCCAGGGCAGTCTCACACTTTACCGCTGCTGTCTCTGTCAGCCCAACATTTCTCATTTATTCAGTCAAATCCATCTCTCCATCTCTCCGCGCTTCCTATTAGCTCTACAGCTTCTTTCTCTCACTTGTCTTGCCTCCTCCGTCATCCTCTCATTCTCCCCCCACCTCATTCATCCTCTGCCCTCGCTGCCTCACTTCTCCTCACTCCCTTCCCTCCCTCTCACCAGCTCCTTCGCCCAATCCCTTCTTTCTCACTTTCAATCTTTTGCTCAATAACTACTTGTCCAGCATGACAGACCAACAGAGATTGGTCTTGCAGGAGAAAGCAGAGATTCACTTAACAAAATCACTGCATGTGCAGCAGGTATCACTCACAAAAGGCAATTCCAGCTGCGTGTGGAATTGCTAATCCTGCGTTGTGCGCTCTTTCTTCATTACAAAGCTCACCGACTGAGCTCTCCTGCCTCACGCACATGTACAGTACCCCTTGTTGAGGATATATATATAGAGCTTTAGGATCAAATAAACCATCAAACCTGGGCCTGTACTTCCCAGAGAGGGGAATGTATAACACAGCAGTTGGAGTCATTTCAGCAGACGAGCTGTGATTCGATTTGCAAGGCTTGCACATTTTCATTTAGCCAAAAATGGAGCAAACCATCTGCATTTCAAAAGCATTTCAAATTCATGTTCCTTCTCTCACTCTGGGTTGAACAAGACCTCAAGCGTAATGAGCTTTATTTCCAACTTGAACAAATTTATACAAATTGGGTCTTATTGCTGCAAATTACTCCTCTGATTTCTGTGCCAGAGATGGCTGCCTGATAGCAGCAGTCACATTGTTTTGAACAGACCAGGAAGTATTCAGGTTCAAGTATTCCTTTACTTACTAAAGCTATAATATGTAACTTTTGCACACTAAAATGTCTAAAAACAACTGGAACTTAATATTTTGTTAAGTTGTGTACTTACATTATCCCAAATGGTTTTAATCGTGGCTTCATTTAGTCGCCTGGCCAGTGGCATCATATCTCCGTTGTGGTCGCCTGCTAGAAGCCTCAAAATTGACTTTTTATCCATGGTAAGCCACATTTCTCAGAAACACTTGTATGTATTTGAACCAGATGAAGGATTATAGTCAGCGGACGTCTGGATCTTACGTCGGGATCTTGAAGTGATCGTTCAGGTTATCTGACATGGAGTTCAATGTTTGAAAAAAATGTAGTTCCAAAGGAAAGGTCTGTTTGATGGAAACATAAGTTAAACCTATGTTTCCATAGACTTAAAATGACTTACACTTAAAATGATATTAATCTTTTTTTTTTAAGTGGCTAAAATACTTCTTTTTTTTTTCTGCTGACCCCGCCCACAGCACCACATCACCCAGATTCTGTGCAGGTTCCAGCTGCTTCTCTCAACTGGCAGCGTGCTGATCTGAATCTTCTGCAGGTAACACAGTGACTATAGTTTAGTACCTCACACAAACATCAAATAATCTGAACAAGCACTTTAAGTCATGAGAGAAAAAAGCCGAGTAAACATTAGATAGTCTCAGCTCCCAGCCTTTTCAGGATGTCATGTGTCCACTGAAGAGCATCAGTTTTTAATGTGAAACTGCTTCATGTGGTGTTTCTACTGGTTTTAATCCCCTGCTCCATTTGTTATGGACAGAAAGACAATTCTGTGAATAATTTGGCTGCCGGTAAAAAACCTCCTGAACATCTGCATCGTAAGTTATCAGGGAAACAACCGAAACAAAGGTTAGCCGCAGTTTCAGCTCTTCCCTGATGTCCCCTGTGTGCCGTACAGCGTCAATGAAACACTGACTTTGATTGTGAAACTGCTTTATTCAGTGTTTTCACTGGTATATAATCACCTGGTCTGTTTGTTTTGGAGAGGACTGACTTGCACTGAAGGAGTCCAAACTGGGAGAAGCTTATGGCAAAGGTGATAAAGCCAACAACTCCCATGATCCCATGCTACTTCACAAAATCACCAAACACCGTCTTTTGTTATTGCTTTGATTGAGAGACCCCTACAGGCAGAATTTACATGCTAAGCAATACCACAATGTGAAAATACTATGTTACAAGGAAAAGCCCTGCATTTCAAACTTTACTTAATAAGAAAGTAAAGGAGTGTTTTCAGACACTTTGAGCTGTCCACACATTTATATGCCTTGTGAAGGAAGATTTCTATCTAAGATTCTATCAGTATTATGACAGTACAATAATACTCTATCTTTTCAGCAATACAGTTAAACACTGCTGCATATGTAACCGTTGCTGCAAAGCTGAGTCCAGACTGTTTGATGACGCCTTATTGAGGATTTTGAGACAGTCTGACCTTAAAGTCGACGCTGCGCATCTGTCAGGAACCACCTACACTCGGCCACCTGGAGCAGATCAGTCATTCTGTCCATTTAAATGCAGTTTCCTGCTTGTCTCCACTGTTGTTTGTGTTGGAGCTCATGATAATGATGATACAGATTTATCCCAGAGTTTCATGTGTTTCAAGAATTTGTTTTTTGTTTTGTTTTTTTCAGGGAAAAAAGCTGCCATTTCCATTTCTTTACAATAAAGATACAGCTGATATCAGTTGATGGACACAATTTCCCACAGCTTCCAGGTGACAGTTCATTTATTTCTACCTTTTTTCCTTCATATCTTCCTGTCTGTCACCACCACGTTATCCCACTTTGGTCCTAGTGAGGGACTCCTCATACAGAAGATGAATGGGAGCTGGCAGCTCTACCGAGCATCAAATTTCACCTGTTGATAGCAGCACCACAACAATGGATGGCTTTACTACACAATCAATGCTTTAATTATATTCCCTACAGCCAGTGTTTGTTTTTTTTTTACTTTCTAATGTAGAATAATGATGTGTTATATTTATATAACTGGAGTTACATCCAGGTAATGTCTGTTTCTTGTCTCATTACTGAACAGGAGACTCTGTCATGCACCATCATGCTTACGTTCTTTCTTTCACCACCACAGACAGGAGCAGTCATGTTGAGCAGAGAGCTTGCAGCAGACAGCTTTGCTGGCTGTGCATTACCGAGGCAGAGCACATTTCTTCACCTTCCACCACTAGTTCCACCTTGACCAGCTAACACTGCGCCAAAACCCTGAGAATATGGCGATATCCTTTTTTAAGTTCTTGCAAGAATCTGGAGCATGTCTGGAGATTTTTTGATATATGACGCATATGAGATTTCATCATATATGGGTCATAGTTACAGAAAATAAATATTTGGGCAACTTCCTCTCAGGAATCTGGGGTATTTTGCGAAGGATACATCAGTGAAATGCTGCTAATCCAGTGATGCATCAGTATTAACAATCTAATAATGAAAGGCCAAGTGGTAACCCACTGTTAGAGGATAGTCTGTCAATCACATGGTAGCCCCGCCCTAATGCATACCCTGCTTTATTGTCTATTTTCCTCTAAATGGGACCATAATTTTAAAAATGAGCATTACGTTGTATTGAAGAAGACTCGTTATCATCATAAACTCATTAGGAAAACATTTACTGAGGTAATAAATCAAGTGAGAAGTACAGACATTTTCCCATAGACTTCAGTACAATCTGACTTTGTTGCCCCCTGATGGTCATTGGATAGAATGCAGTTTTAAGGCACTTCCTCATTGGCTTCACTTTTCAGACTATGTCCATTTTTATATATAGTCTTTGTGAAAGGCTGGTAACATTAGGAGGATTTTAAATCACTGTGGCTGCTGGCTGGTTAGATTACGACCTTCTGCTCTGGATCGTGAAAAAAATTCCAGATGTCTCTTTTTTGGTGGCATGATATCTACAAAGTACAAAATGAAGTTATGTGTGCTGGGCGGTTCAGGCCACAGAAGAAAGGGAGTCACATGATATAGTACATTTACACCCATGCTTGTGGTCTGGACTGACAGCACTGATAACTTACCGCACACTGATCCGCTCTCATCTCCTCCGTGTCTGGCAGTAAGTGCGACATTCGCACATGACGAGGCCTTTTCAGCCAATCAAATGCATGCATGCCTAAATCAGTAGTCTTGGAGACGCAGCCTCTGGGGGGGGTCACATCTGAATAATCTAATATGACTTCACTCCAAACATAGTGCGAACTAGTTCACTCAGATATTGGTAGGGACATGTCCTTACCATCCATATGCAAACCTACACCCTCACAAACGGACCAACCACAGCACTTGCTGTCTCCACATGGTTTCTCCTTTAGTCGCCATAGACCTGAGGTGGAACATGTCAGCTACAGTTCAGCTACGCCATAACTCTTAATACAGAACTAAAAATCCAGCTGAAGGGGGTGACTAATGCTTCCACTCCAAACTAATGAAAGGCAGCCTCATCAACATCAGCTCCTTCACACTTATATCTTTGTTAATCCGTAACAATGCATTATGATGATCAGCTGTGTTGTATGTGATATCCAAGTAACTTGTAAACTATACAGTAGCTGTGAATTTTCCCTCTCAAAGCTGGTGCATATATAAAGAGCGGCATAAAATAAAAACTGTCAAGTAAATCACAAGGACCCTGAACTGTGCTTAGATCTAAATTATTATTTGAATAAATAGGTTTTTTTTCTACCTTTGTAATATACTGTTTTTAATATACCAGATTCTTAAACCCAAGCAACTCTGCAGTATCTCTCTGCTCCGTTTCTTCACCGCAGTGAATGAGTGAATGAGATAAGAGCTTTTGGAGGTAAGTAGACCTTATCAAGCGGACGGAAAGGTTGTTCAAGGTGGATTCCCTTGTGGGCGATTCTGACATCGGACAGCCAGCTAATCAAGCTGTCCTGCAGTTGCTCAGAATGCATGCACAACCACACACACACACACACACAGAGCAAAACAGAAACTCAAGAGACAGAATTACCATACTAGACTTCCCTTTCAATATTTCACTTTACAGTGTATTTCTTCTGACACTCAGACAACCATCTGTGGCCTGTTGGTGAGCGTGGCGCTGGTCCGCGATGGAGGAGGAGTATCTGTGTGAGTGTGTGGATGGAGGTCTCTGTCTACACAAAGCCTCTGGGGGGGGTGAGAAGAAAGAGAAGGAAAGAGACACATAGAGAGAGGCAGGAAACCTTTGGCCCCCGATGGGAAGTCCCAGTACAGCTGCTCCCTGCCTGCCTGACTTTTTCTCTCTAACTCCCTGCATGCACTGTCAACCTGTCTGCCCACACACACACAAACACAGACACACCCGCACACTACATACATTACAATCCATACAAGATCGCGAGTGTGTGTGTGCAGGAAGGAAGCAGCTCGGAAAAAGTCAATTTCATATGTACCCAGCCCATGACACAGAAGGTGACTGATCTCACCCACACACACATACACGCACACACACACACACACACACACACACACACACACACACACTCACACACACACACACACACACACACACACACACACATATGTTGTTTTAAGTCACCTTTGGGGACATTACAGATAATTGCATTCATTTCCTAAAGACTTACCTTGACCTCTGACCCAAAAATCAATCATGTTTAGTCTGAAACATGTCCCCAAAAGTCCCCTATAACAGAAACACATGCGCGCGCGCGCACACACACACACACACACACACACACACACACACACACACACACACACACACACACTGCTTCTCCCCTAGGGAGAGACAACATGTTTAATTAATACTGCCACCATATTCATAGCACTGTGTCTGTCATAGTCATAGTGTGTGTCTGTGTGTGTGTGAGCCCAGAAGCTGCTGCAGCTACATTATGTGGAGCATGAGTGGCCATTAAATATTATGCAAAGCTCATTCCCACACATAGTGAAGCCAATCTCCCTCTCAATGTCACCTACAAAGTCTTAAGAAGCCCTCAATTAACTTATTAGCAGTTCTGCAGAGCTTAACATGGGCGCTAATGAAGGAAGTGTGGAAAGGAATTGAACTTAATGGTAGGAAATAGGAATCTGGGGCAGCGCATTTTGCGGCACTCTCTCTTATTATCGACGGGGTCAAAAGTAATAAGTTGTTGATATCTTTTGAAAAGGTTGCTGGCAGATATCAGGCTAAACCCGCAGATCACAAGCTGTATTGGACGTCAGTGTGGGTGAATACAGCGCTGTCTCATCTCAGCACACTGTGGACAGTGAGGAGTCGGCCTGTCTTTCTCTTTATTTATTCATCTACCACCTGTGGTTTTCTGATACCCCTGCCCATATCATATTCCTCTCCTCTCTTGCACACTCGTTCCCTCTCTCATTTGCACCTCTTCAAGTTTATTACAGCCATCATTTCAATAAGTTATGATAAAACTGTGCTCATCAAGTTGAACGCTGCAGATCATGGTGACATTGCCAAAAACGTGCTCCAGCCTCATGGTCGTAAACTGGAGGTAACGATAGTGTGTGTCCTGACCTGAGTGTGACAGTCCTGATGTGGGTTTGTATTGAATATTCTGTCTGCTGTTATAGAGAATATAGATAGAACAAACATATTCAGTCAATATAATATTGTACTGACTCTCTATATAAGAAAAAAATCTATATAAGAAATATCATAATCTCATTGTTTATTTAATTATTCACTACAGCACAATATATGTTACTACATGATAATGTGGATATAGGTATAGATACAATTCACTGATGATGGAGAAATATCACAGGAAGGTAAGTTAAGCTAACTACCAGCCCCTATCAGATATCTTCTAATGCTGTGGCTCCCAGCCTTTTCCAACTAATGGCCCACTTGAAAATCTCAAAAATGTCGGCGGCCCACATCTGACCCTGTAACAATACGCAGGCTAAATGATGCCTTCTCAGAGCACTTTTTATTTTCATGATAACAATTGAACATTCAGGGCTGAGTAGAAAGCAAGGGAAGCTCAGTTTTCCTTTTTTGTTTGGCAGAGGCGAGCTCACTTGTCGATTCACCATCTGTCTCTTGAGTCTCCTTCCTTTTAATTCTTCTCGTTGCCAAACATCTACCCATTTCGATAGGCTTCTCCAGCTTTTGCCACGGATGTAATCTTTTAGCTCGCAATCAGAGTGAGAATGCAAACAAGTACACGATGTGGTCCCGTGGCAACAAAAAAGTCCCTATCGTTGCTTTATCACAGTAATAGACCTTAAAATGAGAGAAAAAGAAGAGCTTTTAAAAATGTTTATGTTTTCAACAATTTCATTTTGAAACATTTATACACATTATATATATTGTAATTAGATTTTTTTTCCAAAATGTTACCGTTTTGCAAATGATTTTTTCGGCCCACTTCCAATACCTTCACGGCCCACCGATGGGCCCCGACCCACAGGTTGGGAACCACTGCTCTAAGACTTTCAGAGATACTGCTGTACACAGGGCCTGGAATGATGAAGTATCGTTCAGCTGTTTTATCTACAACTTATGTGTTGACAACCTTTACGCCCTGCCAGACTTTGTTTTAGTAATGTCACATTGTTCCCACATCTTGACAAAATAAAGAAATAAAAATGAAAAAGATGAAAACGCTGCCTGTACAATGCTATGAGCATAACAACATTTTCGCCACCTACCTGCCTGAGGAATGGTGTGTGGGTATTATTTTGTCTTCCAGTTCAGATTACTCTCACTCAGCAGCAGCAGTAAAGATTTTATGGATGAATGTTTCTCCTGACGATTACACATTTATCATGACGAGTAGAAATTATTGTCAGAACCACAAAAACAAGCTCCAAGTTTGAAAAGACTGAATTGTCCTTTACATAATCACATAATTCACTTCTCCCGTCACTGATTTCTGCCCCCTCTTTTTTTTGTCATCTCCTCCTGCTCTCCTTTCCTTCTCTCTCTAAACTCTAAGTCATTTCCTCCCTCTCATTTTCGGCCTCTTCACTTTTTCTATCCGTTCTTCCCCTCCTTCCTCAATCCCCCCCCCCACTCTCCCTCTCCCTCCCTCGTTCCCTGCCTCTCCACCCCCGGCAGGCAGTAGCCGCCTTGCACAAAGTGACGCGATGGTTGTAATTGGCTGCCCTCTGCCACGAATCAGATCACAGCTGGCGCTGGGAGTGCTCTGCCGATTACCCATAACCCCCACCCCTCAGATCAGGGGCTAACCCCAGAGGGAGAGGGAGAGAGAAAAGAAAGAGAAAGGAAAGAGGCTAATTTTGTTCATGTACTGTTTTTCCCCTCGTCAACCCCCTGCCTTTTCACCACAGTGATTGTGGTCATCCATCGATTACAAACCACACCTCATTCTTAAGTGGCTCCTTCTCAGATTAGCAGCGGGCTGATGGGACGGATCCCAGAAAAGGCCAAACAATGATAAAGACCTACACTGTTTTTAAAACATCAGCCATCACTCACCTTTCTCCTCAATCTTCTGTCTCTCTTTTTCTCATTCCAGCTCCCTTCGCATTCTTTCTGTAAAGAGAAAGGAAGCTGATGAGATCTTGGGCATGTGAGCAATTGACTTGAGATTGCATGGGCTTCTCAGACACTCCATCGACCCTCCGCTCTCAGCGAGGGGGTCACGCTTGATGTGGTCCTTTATTAGCTCAAATTAGGCCTCTGTGTCTCCAAGAAGGGAACATCCATCTCCTTATTCATTTGTTCTTCTTGTCCCATTTATTTACTTAGTTGGCTAGGCAGTGGGCTGTTTGGACAGAGAGCATTGGTCGCCCCGGGCAGGGACACAAATAACATCTTATGCACATTAGTTACAAATCACCAATGCGGGCTGAAGGTCAGAAAACGGGAAATAGGTGAGGCTAAAGGAGGATTGGGAGGATGTGCAGGAGCTAAGACTACACTGTGCAATCTAACTGGAGAAAGTGCATCAACGCACAATACAAAATGATACGTTTTTAGACTGACTCCTTTTTTTCCTATTAGCCACTTGTTTCTGTTCATTTACCACCGTGAAATTAAAGTCATTTCTGTGAAAGTTCAGTTGGGATCAGGGGCCGGTCTCTGTACTCTTCATGGTGGTGCCTTCCAGGACGGCTGGTCATCTGTCGTTTGAGAGTCGCCAGCAGAAAAGCTTTGCATTCATGAGCTGAGAACAGCACCAGTGGTGGAACAAGGAGTTTTACAAAAGTTAAAATAATAATATCACATAAAAAATACTCCATTACAAGTCCTGTGAGGGAAAAGGTATTAGCAGCACGTTTTATTATCCATAAGAAGATATATTTGTGGAACCAAAAACCATCTCAATGCAGTTTTACATCTCCTCTCTCAGGCTTCTCCCTGGAGTTTTAGTAACAACAGGTCAGTGGGCCAATCAGAAGAGAAGCTTTGAGCTTCTCTTCTGATTGGCTGACTGTTTCCTGAATGATTGGATATAAAATAAGTCTACAACAGATTTCAGGTAAACAGATAAACAGAGAAACCAAATCATGCAAGGCTTGATGATTGGTCCAGATAGGCTGGGTTTGGGGCATGGCTGAGAGCAGTGACTGCATTGTTGTGACATCACAAAGTTACAAAAGTCCTGACGACTTGTTTAAAGGGTCAGGTTCTGAATAGAGGCTGTGAGCTCTTTGATAGTTTCACAGTATTAATATAGAACCTAGACCTGCTTTATAATAAAAATGACATGGAAATCTCCCTTTATACAATACGGGACCCTTAAGGTATCAAAGGTAAGTGCACATTAGATGGCAGAATGGGCCCTGTGAGAGTGCAATATTATGTTATGGGATGATTATCACTGATTCAATTTCATATAAACATTGTAATGCTGTAGCTGGTCGGGGTGAAGCTAATTTTAAGTATTTATACTGTTGGGTTGTTGAATCTGTAACAATACCCCATATTTCATAAGATCATCATCCACTTCGTGTGTAAAATCTTCATCTGGTAACAACTAATAGCAGCTGTCACATAATTATTGTGGAGTAAATTCCCATTTGAAATGTAGTAGATGGAGTAAATAAAGTTCTTTAAAATGATACTTAACCACAGTTATTGAGTCAATGTCCATAATTACTTACAGGTAATATGACAAGGAGGGAGTTCACACTAAAGACAAACAATTTATTCTAATTAAAAGGTTAAACAAATAAATAAATGAAATAAACAAATAAGTAATCAGTAAGTTGAGCCATGAAAGCAGCACATGGAGGAGTGGTATGTGCTGTGGAAGCGACAACCTCCAGGTTTTATTTTCTTGAATTATGAGTTACAGAGATTGCTGTAAAGTCTGAGCTGTCCTTGAACACAACAAATACACAGTATATGATGTTCAGGTTTTAGTTTTGGACCCGAAAGCAGACACAGACAAAGGTAAGCGGTGAGACTTACTTTAATGAAAAGATGAGGGAAGGAGAGGAGATAAGATGGTGTGGCTCCAATGGAGGCTGTAATCTGCAGGCTGGCTGAAGGCTGGTTCCAGAGCACTGAGCACAGGAGAGGGAGGTTAGAAAATAAACTCCAAAGAACAATACTGAGCACTTAAGTTCTTTCTAAAGAGATTGAGTGGCCAAGTGCTAGCTGCCACATAGGAGGCTGAACAATCTGGTGACGAGTGGAAGGGGAGCCAGGGGTTCTTAACCTGTGAGCTTGATGAGATGATGAGCAGCTGGTGTGGAGTTGAACCGGGAGCCCACACATACGCACATACGCACAGGGGAGGGGGAGACACAAGGACACGGAACAACCATAGATTGCATATGAAGATGGATGCAGACTCCGGGTCTGAAAAGTGAAGTCAATGCATAAGAGACTTAAAGCTGCATTCTATCTAATGACCATCAGGGGGCGACTCCACTGGTTGTAAAAAGAAGTCTGATTGCATTGAAGTCTATGGGAAAATGACCCTACTTCTCACTTGATTGATCACCTCTGTAAATGTTTTCCTAATGAGTTTATGGTCTCAATCACTAGTTTTCTTTTATACAACATGATGTTAATTTTTTAACATCATGTCCCGTTTAGAGGAAAATAGACTATAAAGCAGGGGATGCATTAGGGCGGGGCTACCATGTGATAGAGTACAGAGCAGGTCAGATCCACCCCTCACTCCTCCTCAGCTCCACCTTTTCGTTCAAATATGGTTTCTTCTGGTTTCAGAAAACCAAGCCACTGGTAGAGCAATGAAATGTTTCTCTAAGAATAATGTAATTAATAGTTCTTCACTATCACATCTTAATTATGTGCAACAAAATCGGACTTTCTAGTTCCTGAATCAAATCCTGCAGTGGAGTGTGTATTGTTTCCTTTGCTTTTAGCCGAGGGGCGCGGAGCACAGATCTTTCATCAATGACTTGCCATTGCCCATTTCCACAGCTGATTCATGACTCAATTATTGGCTCATTAACACTCTATATCAATTTATAGATTGATGGCCATGAAACGCAGTGGACCCAGAGGTGCTGAAGGACCAGGCTAAAGAAACACTGTTAAACATGAGCAATTAGGTAGATAGCGGAGCATCTCTTGTAAACGGAGGTTTAAGGCGCCTCCTGGCTCATGTGCAGCTACGGCAGCGATCGCAGGGATGGCTCTGCTGCACAGACGGACGTTTTCTGTGTGGTTAACGTGTGGAAAAGTCACTGAGTGCAGGTTTCACACCAGCACACACACACACACACACACATAAATATGTACTGTACAAACACATTAAGGCACCTTTCAGCAGTAACTCATGGTACCACAATGACATGCTTAACCCTGACCCCTTTCATCATTACAGTAGCCATGCTGCAACAGAAATTTCACTCTCTCGCTCTCTGATAAGGCCCCGCCTCCGCCGGCAGAATGCAAAATGTCACCTGGCTGACTTCACTCTGGCCTTGTGTCTCTTTCAACGCAGCAGGAGGGACTGGGCTGAGTGATGAAAGGTGAAGAAGAAGTGAACAAGTGTTCTTGGTTGGTTTTTTTTTTTTTGTTGTCGTTTTTTATGTTGTTTTTTTTTTCCTCTCTGTCTCTTTGAGCAGTGATTTCAATTGCGCTCAAGAGTACAGTCATCTCCAGAGGCCAGGTCTGCGTTTTCTCCTTCAGCTTTGGTTCTTTAAAAAGCCTCTATTTGAATTTAGAAGGAGTGAAAGAGAGGTGGAGGGAGCGCCTGCTAGGGGCTGATGGGAGCAGACAGAGAGTGCAGGGGTTACTGTCAGACAGAGAGCCTCTCTCCCCTGCTTATCTCGAATTCTCTCTCTGTCTGATCACGAATTATAGCCCTGACTCAACTCGAGCAAAGAGGAGAAAAGCCAAACCCCTTCAGCCATCTTCATTCCATATACCCCTTCTCCTCTCTCCCTCTCTCCTTGCGCTCTCTCCATCTCTTTCCAGCCATCCGACTCGGGGCGGCTATAGCTGGCCTTTAAAAAGGCGAACTTGTAATCTGATAATTAACAATCTGCTAAATTTCTCAAAAGGAAAACAGTCATGAGAAATGTCTGCCTCATGCCTGTGAGTAGGATGACCTTTTGCTGAGGCTGGAACGGCAGGCGAGGCGAGGCGACTCACTTAGAAGCATTTAATTAGCTCTGCTCACGGCTGTGTGTGCTGCCAATGGACAGAGGAGGGAGGACGAGACGGAGGAGATGGGGAAGAGGAGAGAGATTGTCGGGGAGGGATGGAAGCGCAAGGGAGGAGAAAAAAATCTGATTCCAGATGTCTCTTATTCAGTGTGTATTCTGCAACAGTATGGAAGGTGGACGAGGAGAAGGGTGGAGAAAGAAAGCAGTAATGACCAGCCTGGCTGGACTCCGCCATATTTTCTCTTTTTCTTGTTGCTGTTCTTATTGTCGAATCCCCAGGGAGTTGTCTGTCATAGCCTGGAGGTGAGGCTCCGAGGTCATCAAGCCCACCTTTAAAGTGTGACTCAGAAAAAGAAAAAAAAAGAAAAAGAGAAAGGGATCAAGACTCTCAACACCAAACGCTTTGTTTCTGTCCTCTTCTTCTGTGTTTGCTCTTTGCCTTTACACACCCAGGTCGATAACCTCCGCAGCAGAATAGGAACATTTCATTTCGTTTTCCTTCACACAAATCAGAGTAAAATACAAGTAAATGCATGCAGCTATGATAATAGCAATGGGTGAAAATGGGATGCACCAATAAGCTTCAGAAGCTTGTGAGTACAAAAACAATTTCAGCCACAAAATATCTAAATCGGTGGTTCCCAACCTTTTCCAACTCATGGTCCACTCGAAAATCTCAAAAATGTTGATGGCCCACATCTGGCCCCATAAAAGTATGGAGGCCTTCTAAGAGCACTTTTTATGTTAATGATAACAACCAAACATGCATGACTGAACTGAGAGCAGCTCAAATGTTCTGTTTTCTATCAAATAGGAGAGATCACTTTTTCATTCGCCATCTTTCTCTTGGCTCTTTCCTTGTAATTCGTCCTGTTACTAGCCACCTATCCACTATCCTCCCGTTTTTGCCATGGATGTAATCAGTGTGCAATCAGAGTGAGAGGGCAAACAAGTATACCGTGTGTTCTGGCCAGTGACAATGTGAAAGTTCCTGCCACTGACTTATCACAGTGACAGACCTTCATATGAGAAATAATGAAAGATTTTTTTCAATATTTTGAACATATTTAAAGATAATACAAATTTTGTAGAGATAAGAAAAGATTTTATCTTTTGTTACTTTAATATGACCATATAGCCACTGAGATAATAACAATTTTACAGTGTTATCAAGCTCATTCCACGCCTGTGGACTCTGCAGACCACACTAAAACTCTACATTTACGTTTCTTAGCCTTTATAAGATGCTTTCTTCTGGTCTTGTATGTATGCGAGGGAAGGTAAATTGGGATAAGGTCAAAGAGTCTGTCATTTAGTCTAAATATAACATGATACACAATGCAAGTATTGTGAAAGATACTACAGTCAGTAGGCTTAAAAAAACTGTAACAGTGGAAAAGAAGGTGAATAGCCTTTACTGTGGACCATATTACATGTATTTTTCTGTAGAATCTGTTGTCTCTTAAGGTAACAATAGGAGAAGTCTTATACCATATTACAGTGCTCTACATGCGGCTCAACTAAGGACTGGTGTAAGGTTCAAAGTGCTTCAAGTGGTAAAAAAAAAAAAAAAAATCCTCAACTTAGAGAATAAACCAGCATATTTGGACATTTTTTTTCAAGATTTCATCCATGTGAACCCCCAGGAATTTGGTGAACTTCACTCTCTCAGTTTCCTGACCATTTATTTTAATGTTCAACATTATTTTGATTTCAACTGGAACGAAAAAAACAATGAAGTCTGTCTTGCTCACATATCAGCCCTTTGGCATATTCAGCGGCAGTGTGATACACACTCGCTTCGTTTTAAAGAGCCGTTTTTCATTCAGCTCTACTGCTAGTGGAGTATGAGTTGATGAACCCCATGTCTCTATTCTGCTCTTCATATATACTTTACATCCTGTATCCTATTACTATTTGCACTGTAATGACACAGTTTCCCCAACTGGGATCATTTAACTTTTTTTTGCCTCATTGCCTTATTGCTTTATCAGACACAGTATGGAAATCTGCTTCTTAAATCAAACAGAGCACAGTCATAATGTCCAATGCAAACTGGAAACTTCACTGTGATTTATTGGCGTCAAAAAGGAATAATGTATCTCAGAAATCCATAAACAGAACAGCCAGAGGAAACGAATGTCAAGTCAATTCAACAAAGTCAATAAAGCATCATTATTCCACCTCATTTCAAGCGCACGTAGACAAACGGTGAGTGAGATATTAGCACTGGCACTCCCAGAAGCAGCCAGAGCTAATGCACTTAGAGGGTTAATCACTGCATTTGTATGCAAATATGTATTTAAGTGTGTCTGCCCTTATGGGAGGGTTTAATGAAGGAATTGGGCACAGGCAGTAGGTGACATTCAGCACCTGAGTAACCTCAGCGGATAGCTTCCCTGACGCTATTTGTGAATGTTAATTGCTTTTCGGCTGCCGCCACCTCCTCAGTCCCCAACTGTCCCTCAGTCCCGTGCAACAGGGGACTCTTTCTGTCCTTTAAGCCGAAGCTGTTGTTTAAGAGAGAGGAAGTCCTCCAAGGAATAAGGTTGGTTGTGTTGGAGCCTCACGCCAAACCTGACGCCTGTAGAAGGATAAAAAAATATATATTCAAACTAGAAACTTCAATTATCAGAGGTGTGACCTCTTTGGCTGTTTGGCTGTGTACCTGTTGGAAAGAATGGCGTGAAATCTTCCTTTTCTGCCTGCTCTTTTCTCCAGAAGAAGAAAATGCAGTGTAACATTTGCATATCCAGTTGAAGAGAAAGCTAATCCATCCAAATATAATGGATTTTTTTTTTTTTTTTTTTTTTATGCAGGAACCTTGCATAAGACAAAAGAGACCCAGCCTCTATATATTAATTTTTGCCAATTCTCGCTCGTCCACAAGTGCACACACAACAACAACAAGAGATAGGAGGAGAGGAGGTGAGATGAGGAGAGAGGGAGAGAGAAAGGAGGAGGAGAAGGGGAGTGAAGATAGAGATCTTTCCATTTCTGACAGGGAGCTTTGAATTGAGGTAATCCACAGAACTGTGAAAATTAAAACCTCATCTGTTAAAAAAATGCAAATAGACCTTTTGATTCCTCTGCAGAAGGAAATTTGCCCAATCAAAAGATTAGCACCAATAGTTATGGATTATGTTTCACTTTTATGCTCAGTCTCCATGCTCCCCCTCTCTCTTTACACTGTTCCTCCATCTCTCTTTCTCTCTCTCTCTCTCTCTCTCTCTCTCTCACTTCATCCAGATTTCAGTCGGGATATTACAATCTTCCTGCTTCACAGTAGAGGCGGAGAAGAAAGAGAAACGGATACAGACATAGAGAGAATGAGAATTTGATACAGACTCTGAAATCTACCTGTGATCTAAATTTGGCCTGTAACACACTGACAATCCATAAGCACTTCCCTCAGCCTATTAGCAGGATTCACATGGCAAATGAAATATTTAACATGGTAAATCAGGCTTCAACATCTTGTCTGGTTCCTATGGAGTGAGGCTCAGTCAGCATCTATATTTGTCACAGTCGTTATTTGGTCGTGAATAAATAATGCATAAATCCTGGCTGTGCGATTGGTTGAAAGTGACACTAAACGTTTATGAACGCCATGAATCTGTGTTAAAACGCCAAGCGTTTAGTCTGGAGTGGTGTTTAATGGGCTTTGTTAAGTGGACAACATTGCCGGCTATCACCTGCTACAGCCAACAACCTCTCTTATTTTAATTTTGTTTCCGTTGCTTGCAGGCTCCCTCCTAGAAAACGATATTCAAGCAAAAGCCATATAAAAGCTAACAACAGGGCATTGATTTTCCTTGTGTGTGTGTGTCTGTATGTGCGTGTGTGCGTGTGGTCGTATCTGACACATCAATCTCATTAAATGGGAAGCTCAGGGTGGAGGCCTGAGCTCGGAACAATGAAAGACGTAAATTCAAACAGTCTCTCGCACAAAATAATGCAGTGTAGTGAACAGCGGCGTCCACACTAGGCAATTATTTGACCCCATTAAGGCAGTAAACCTAAACAGTAGTAAACAGAGAAGAGCGGAGGCGGGAAGTGGAAAGTCAATTCATCTCCAAACGGCAAGCTCAACAATGCAAAGAGCTGAGAAGTGTGTGTTTGCAGGATGCTGCAAGTTGTCGCCATGGCACAGTGACATTAGCAGGAAAGGGCAAAGGGATCACAGGGAGTGTGTGTGTGTGTGTGTGTGTGTGTGTGTGTGTGTGTGTGTGTGTGTGTGTGTGTGTGTGCGGATGTGAATGTGAAAACATTGTCCTGACAACAACCCTTTCGCACATTATTGAGCCCAGAGAAGTATGTAGCTCCAGTGGCTTGTCAGGCAAGATACAGCTCACAACAAAGGAAGGTTAGATGAGGGAAGGTGAACTTGGAGTTAGCGGGAAAACAGTCAATAACATTTGTAAATGAGGCACAGCAAAGCCACGCAGCAGTTGTTGAAATCTTTCAAGTGTGGTAGCTACTGAAGATTTAACATCTGTTTTGTTTTTTTTTTTTGAAGACAGTCTTTGTTTTTTTGTTATATAAAATTTAACCAGAGAATATTTTTAACTTCAAACTCACCTTATTGTCAGGAGCCTCTAAAACAGCACCAGCACCCGATCACACCAGGAAGTGGCACAGCGAAATTCCTCCACACGTTCTTGTGAAAAAGGTGGTAGAGGTTTGGTGATGTAATAACTACCTGCAGATCATGGGTGCAGTCGGTTGTAGCTAGTTTGGTTCCCGGTGAAATGAATACAAAGAGGAAACTATGGTGGCCCTGAAAGCTCAGTGCATTGGAAATAGACAAAACAAAAGCAAAATCAGAAAAATATGCTGCTGCAAATACTCACAGCAACTAAAACACTAACATCACCAAAAAGCGATGAACCCGCTGCACTAGTTGTTCAACGCTCTGCACTTTTGATCTTAAAAGCACTGAACAACAAGTGTGCGTGGATGTACTACAATACATGTGTTACAATACATCCCAGCCAGGGTTTGTGTCCCCTGGAAACATAGCTGTTGTGTTGTGAGAATTTGTTTTGTCTATTTGCATGTATTTTCTGAAGTTGCAGTGCATCGAACTCTCAGGGCCACCACAGGAAACCCCTACTGACATTGCTTCTGATTCAGCAGAGCAGGGTTATATATATTTTGGATTCTATGGTTCTCTGCATTCATTAAGTGGTTGAGCAGTTTCAAGACTGTTTGCAGCTGCTTCGAATTCACGCGTGAAAGTTCACCAGAGTTGAACCCTCATGAGCAATTGCAGCAATTCCATTGAAATGAACTGATTTCTGTAAGGAATTACACTGATAAAAGTACATCATGTGACTTAATGTCTCCATTAAAACAAATGGAGATTTGTCTAAAGGTAAATCAATTTTATTGCAACCCCAGAATAAATGGCCAAAAACATGTCCATGTCCATTCTGGCAACTTTTAATGACAATACAAGCACACTTTTTCCTTCAGCTTAAATGCAGCATGTGTCTCTGGGTCTTAAAGGGACGGCGCTTTCCTCCTACAGGGTAAGTACAACAGAGTTTCTTACAGCAAGTAAGAAATCAGATGACTAATATTTTAACTTTGTAATTATTAAAATATGAATTCAAATAAAACACTTACATGGAGTAAATGAACTGAACTGGACACTTTAATATTGAAAATCAACAAGAAATGCAAAATGATTGTTTTGTTGTCGAAAACTGTAGAAGGTTCAGTTTTGAGGCAGGTCAGATGGTGCAGTAAATGCCAAATGCATCGTGGTACTGTCGTGCAAAGAGAAAAAAAAAATGATTTAAGTAGAGACATGGCATCAACCTGTGTTTTCCAACTGTGTTTGAAAAATTATCACAACGATAAACAAGCTTGTGCTGGAGTGTTTCAAATTCTATGCACCCGAAATCCTCAAAATAAGGGGAGATGAAGCCAGGTGGATATACGATATATATACAGTATATGTATATATAAATATATATATTTTAGCAGTTGCATGACACTGGCCCCCCAGTATATTTTTCATCATTTTGTGTTGTTGGTTGGTTTGATTGACCACAGATTTTATCACATTTCTCTAGGGATTGTCAAATTTTGTCCAAAAATTGCTTCTGTCCCTTGTGTCTTGCATCTCTAAGATGGGCTTATCAGCACAGTAATAAGTTATACTCAATGATAGGAGAAGCATTAAAGTGAATATATAAATGTGACAACCCTAAATGTACATGTATTTGCATAAAATTTGTTTTGTCAAAGAGGAACTGTAATATTCTCTTTGACCTTTGTTAGTCTGCATGCATAACTCTTTCACTTTTTGCAATTGCAGGATAGATTCTGCCCTGTCCACCCACCCCAGAAATCCTCACTGATTTCCATTACAGGCAAGCCAGGCAGTTAATATGCTTTTTTTTCACACTGTGATCATCAGCTATGGTAGGCTAACAAATCATGGAGCTAATATGTTGATTTTTCTCACTGGCTCGTTTCTAAAATGCCACAGGTTGGGTTGTTAAATCTGACTCTGCAGCTGACTACTGGCTTCATCACTATCCTCTCTAACTCCTTCCCTCCCCCCATGTTCCCGCTGATTGTGGAGGACAAACGCGTCACAGCGCTCATAAGCCTTTTTAATCAGCGTGAGAGATTGCCCACATATCTGTTAACTCTGTCACTAATGGCTATTCTTCCTCATTAGGGAAATGCTATCGCTCCTCTCCCTCCACCACGTGCAGGCGTGATCAATTCCTCTATCATTTAGGGCCAGATCAATCTCACAGCCCCTCTTCCTTTTTAAACTTCAATATCGCACCCTTCCATCATGATGCATTACAGCATCTAATTAGTCACACAGCCTGGGGAGTGGAACTGGAGCAGGGGAACAGGTCTGTACAGTCAAGGTGGGCTTCTGTAGTAGAGATATGTCTTCATTAAAATAAAAAAAAAAATCCCATATACCCAGACAAAGTATAAAGGACAGATAGCTAGGGAAAGTCTCTTGCTGAAAAGTTAAAAAAAAGAAATATTTGAATATTAACAGTTTGTGAGATTCAGTGTATTACATCAGTGATGTAATATGTTCTTACTCTCCTCTAACGTGCATCATATTAGTGCTTCATCTCTTATTCAACAGCATCATCCCTAATTTTGTTGGATGCATTGCTGCACCTCTTTGCTGTATTGCATTTTGGTCTATTGAGGATACCGTCAGTACATATGAACATACCTGCTGCTTTTACACTGCAAAAAATCTTTATCATCAATCTTCAGTAATTTACTTTTTTTGTGTATGTGTGTTATTGAGTTCTTTATTTAAATGAACTTCTCTCTCACAATTGCAGAACTCTGCAGATATGATAAGATTATTTCACATTTCCAATTCAAATGGACTCAAATGAGATTTCCTGTTGCAAATATTTGTCCTGTTTTAAAGCCCCCCACTGATGAAAATCAAGTTTTTAACCTTGTTAATGTGTCCATATGGTGTCATGAGCGAAATAAGCACTCAACCCCATGACTGAGTATTCCCACTTTGGAACTGCACTGTACCAATAACAGTGCAAAAAAAACAAGATTCAGGCAGCCAGGGATTCATACATCACAAAACTGAGGAACCAATCCCAACAACTTGCGGGGACGGTGGGCAAGCAAAATAACCCCGAACCTTTGTCAGTACAGAATGTGAGAGATTGGAGCAGCACAACCACTAACACTGTGTCAGCCACTGCCACTTACAAAAGCTAACAAACAACATTAAAAAAAAATGCAAGATGAAAACCATGTTGAGCAAAATATTAATCATAGCAAACTTTAACATATTGACACTCATTCAAACTAGAAACAACTGAAAGTGTCTTATTACACAGGCTCGTAGCAAATAAACCCCAAACAACAAAATGGATCATGAGATGCAGAGCTCGAAAGCTGTTGCGTTGACATTATTACAGTTTTAATGTCGATGTTTCCTTCAAGAGACAGATAAAGTCGTATCCTTTGCGTAGAAGTGAATGAAAGTATGGATGGGCAGGTTTTTAGTGAGGCCATTTGAGAACCATTATTTCCTTGGCATTCCACTCTATTATGAGGTCAATGCAGCTATGAAAGCTTTAGAGACACATAACACACATATACAAACCTGAGCGTAAAGTCTTGTAGCCAACAACAAAGTGTAAACTCAGAGCTCTGTGTTGTAAGAAAGTCAGTAAGAATCAAAGGATGAAAAGATGTACTGAAAGGTTTTTTTTTCTTTTTTTTTCAGGAGGTGATGCCAATTTCATTTGGAATGATAATTAGATGTAGGTTTTGATGATGATTTAATCAAACTGATGTGATTAAACTTTCTCTCTCACAGCGCAGAATCTATTAACTGGCAGCACAAGGTTAAAAAAACTCAACTTCATGATATGAAACACACAGGGCACCGCTCTTTTGAAATATTACACCTGATAAGGGTGGATTTAATTAGTATGTGTACTTCATGGCCAATGCACAGTGTTGCTGATTTGACTACAAAGGTGGCAGCTGGTGCCAGATGAACACTTTTAATGTTTTGGAATTACTTTATTGGTTTAACCCATCTAGCTCTGCCCCCTAACCTTCAGAGGGAGAGTATTGCAGGTTACCAAAAGGTGCTGTTCCCTCTCTGCCACGCTGTCTCTCCGTCCTACTATTTTGTAGAGAGGGAGGTGAAGAAAGAAGACGGAGGGGGGTATTATTTATTAATAGTCGGCCTCCCCAAAGCTCTGTAAAACATCCTGTTGAGCTCCCCGAGGTAAGCACACAGCTTCAAAGCAATTAAAACTGAGGCTACAAGAATGGGATGAGAGCAGAAGAGAAATGGATCGAGAGGAAGAAAGAGAGGCCTGACCAGCCACAAGGCCACTGGGCCTGGTTGACTGCGCAGTCACATACTGTACATTCAGCTTTCATGCCTGGCAGGACAGGGGCCCTGAACAGAATCACCTCCCCAGGTCAGGGATCCCTCATCTGGGTTTCAAGCCTGGGGACAGGCTGAAACCTCTCTGGATGATATAACTATAATTAAGTGAATGTTGTGATCCTCTGCCTTTCCATCTCTTCTCATGTTAAGAAGTTGCAGAGGAAAGGACCAGGAAAGAAAGGTGAAGTCTTCTTTAATATCTGGTCTGTGATGGTAACTTCCTGTCAAAAACCTTTCACACTCTAGGAAGATGTTTGAATCAGGTGGTTTGCAGATACTAAACTGCCCTCAGGTGTAAAAGTGAGGTTAAAGGATTATATACTTCATGTTTGCCCCCGCAGGTTGTTTACCTGCCCACTGCTGCATGCTGGGATACACTCCAGACCCCAGCAGACTCCACATAGGAATGATTGGTGTAACCAAAAACAGATGAGGATCCAACTGCATGTCAGCAAAATTATCCCCAAGTCACCTCTACGGAAATGAAATATTTGTACATATATTACATTTCCATATATAAAATATATGTATGTATGTATGTACATATAAAATACAAACAGATATTTAAAAATTATTTATGAACCCTATCAGAAATTGGAACAATTTCATATATTGACATATATAAATATCCCACATAAATATCTATGTTTATGTTTATATGCTTATATTATAGACAAATGTTAAATAAATATATAAACATCTCAAAGCCTCTTAATATATGTTGATAATCTATATGTTAGAGTCCCAGCATTGGAAGATAAACATGCTTAAAGTTAATGGGAATTTAAGTTAAAAAAAAATTACATAGCATATAGAAATGTTATATGTATGTTGTTTTAATAAACATGTAAATGAAATATGTTCAAATATCTTATACATATCAAAATTCATGATATAGATATTTTCAATATGTGCTCCCATTCAAAATTACTATGGATATTTCATATATTGGCTACCCATACTGAGCACATAAGATATGATAGGATAAATAAAGTATTTCTTATCTTATCTTATCACATATGTTATAAACTTATATCTCCACATATGTATACATGTAATAATAGCATATCCCTTTATAGTTAACATATATGGCAACATTACTCTTGATATAGGGACATACATGTCATATATTACATTTCTGCATGGGCAGCCAATAGCGGTAGTTCCTGGCTTTATCTCCAACTTCTTACATGCTTCTTCACACTGTTTCCGTAGCCATTCTGCTCATAAACCATGAACCCCATAAACCAGCATGAAGCAAGGTTATGCCTATATCCATCAGCAAGTACTGTTAGGCATCATAAAAAAAGTTTAAGTGGTCTTTAATAAAGGCAGGTTTTACATGCCTCTCAGGCGTTTTCTCATAAAAACCCAAAAGGTTTTGGCGAGTCATTCTCTCTTACAGGCTTGTAAAACCTTAGCATCCTCCTCTAGCCGCAATGACACTGTGAACATTTTAAGCAGAGGTTTTCTGTGCCTCCAAGAGCCTCATAACCCTTGCATAATTGCCCTAGGATGATGCTCTGTCCTAGTATCCTCAGTTGCCCCTGCTTTTTCTTCTTATTTCTCCCTCCACTCCTCTCTTGTCACTCCACATCTTATGATTATATCTGTCGTGAGCTTGATTTGATCAGAGAGGAAAAAACAGGAGAAAGAGGGGATCTGTGAATAACTTATGAGTGCTCCCTTCTCGAAATTGAGGCATTATGATACGTATATTAGTTCCACTGCTTTGCCATTCTGTGCCCATCGTCAAGGTGGGTTATGCAACTGAAAAGGCTGAGACAAAGCAACTATTTTGGGCAGGGAGGCTGTGTTTTTTTTTTTTTTCCTCAGAGGCATGAGGGAGGAGGTGCCTTGCCTCCAGGACGAAAAGAAAAGAAAAAAGACAAAAAATAAATAAAAATAAAAATAAACTGAAGTAGTGAGGAAATTGGCAACCACACTCACACAGGAGGCATTAAAGAAAACAATTATTTACAAGTACAAATTGTAACTCGAGGAGAGACTGAGTGCATCCATTTTTTTCATCATTCAGCTTCAGGTCTCTGTGGTAAGAAATCCTTCCTCCCCCACACCCTCTATCTCTTCTTGGGGGATCCCAAGAGGCTCCCAAGCCAGACAGGATATGTAATCCCTCCAGTGTGCTCTGAGCCCGCCCCAGGTCTCCCAATTGCCTGCCCATACTTCCACATGAAGGCATTCAGGAGAAAGCCAGAAAAAACTTTTTCTGAACCACCTCAAGCGGCAGCAGTCTTTTTCCAAGCTGTTTCCAGACATCCCTATGGGTGACACCCTGTGTGGGGAGCTCATTTTGATTTTGATACCACAGTTTGTTTTTTTTCTAGACCACAACATTGAACGGGCTTTTCAACCAAGACAGCCCAGCAGTTTCCAGATCTCGTCCATCACTGTCCCATTGCCTACAAAGATTTACTACCTCAGTGACCTCTGCCAGAAATGTGGGTGAATTTTCCTCCAAGACCTCCAGTTCAGATGGACGGCCTCTTCATCCAGTAGGTTTTTGGGACATTGGCCACCAGGTGCAAAGACGGCCGTCTGGCTAATGCTTTGAGCAGCTCTGGCCAGATGATATCTTCATACTGTGACATGTGTTTTAACATACTAATTATGCACTTTTCTGCAATTTACTCAAAAAGCAGAACATCATCACATCATATGTTTGGGGTCCACTAGACAATATATGCCATGCGTCCTACAGAAACAGAAAAAAGTCATGCATGCAGTAATACAGGATTAAATTTAGTTTCTACTGGGTTTTATTTAGATAATTTATTGAACTGACCACAAGAGTAGACAAGTTAGCAGCAGGTGATTAGAGATATTTACATATTTATTTATCCGTTGGTGCTTGACTATCCCTTTGGTCCTAATGACCGTGTAAAGAACTGCTTCAGAAATATTCATTTCCCATTTGTATTTTGCCAAAACTAAGATTTTATATATTTGATATTCCTGGAGAGCAAAGCTGTCTAGTGTGTTTTTATATATTCTGTCTATTGATCCGTGTTCATCGATTTATCATTCATTGGCCATACCATTTACCCTCCTGGGGTCACGGAGGAGCTGGAGCCAATCCCAGCTGACATGAGACATGAGACGGTTTGCCGGTCTATCACAGGGCTGACATATAGAGACAAACAACCATTCACGCTCACATTCACAATTATGGGCAATTTAAAGTCGCCAGTTAACCTCACCTGCATGTGCAGACTGTGGGAGGAAGCCAGAGTACCCGGAGGAAACCCACAAAGGCACAAGAACAACACACAAACGCCACACAGAAATGCCACCTGTGGATCCATCAGTTAATACAAGTGGATCCTTGTGTTAATTGAAATAATATAATTACAACTACACTCACTCCAAAGGTACCAAAGATAGGCCTCTGATGGGTAAATACTAAAACTAATTCATGCCCTTTAGGCGTAAATCATCCGCGTGACCTCCACAACACACATAAGCAAATTAACAAATAGATGAAGGACATAACATCAACAAAAGGATTATTATTATTATTATTATTAGATAGTCTGAAAGAGTATCTAATGCATTCAGTGATGAAATAGAGTATAACTCACCTTTCAGAGAAATGATACCGTGCCTTGGAGAAAGCTCTGTATTGCAGCTACCTATGCATGCACACTTTTATAGCATATAAAATATCAGTGCTTTCATGAACGTGTCAAAGCGGGAACGTTATGTGCACCAAAACAGAGGTTTTAATCTTAAAAAAGCAGACAGGGACATTAAAGTACAGACAGGGAAGCTTGTTTTTCTTTTTCTCAGGGAACTCTTGACAACTGTGGCGGCCTGGCCACACAGCTTGTACATAGATAAGTCTGAGGAGCATTGCTATCGCTGACGTCCGGGTCATAAGATACAATCTGCAGGTCCATCAGTCAAAACACACTTGCCCGCTGCTGAGGTTTACTTTCCTCCCTCCGCCCCCCCTCCCCTCCCTGTCCTGCAGCTTCAGGAATATTAAATATGCTCGCCGTCCCCGCTGCAGATGCAGTGCCATTGATTTTGTGTCAATCCCGAGGCCGCAGTAACTTGATTTGGTATCAGTGAAGGCTAAATGAGAATTTTACCAGCAGGAGAGGAGGAGAAGAAGAAGAGATGAAGGGTTGGCCGGTTTCTCACTCTGATTATCTTCATTTTTGTAACATTCATAGATTCCAGCATGCTTCCTTTCTTCGCCATAAGCTTCACAAAGTGCCCCTATTTGTGTTGAGAAAAGCCTGACCTTGGTGTCTGTCTCTTGTTCTCCTTAATTCAGACAGTCATTTAAAAGCCTTGGAGTCTCGACACTGCAGTATTCAACCTGACAATAGATGTGCTGTCTTTCATTTTTTTCTTAAATGTTGCACAGCGGAGCTAACAGGTCCGGGCTACATCCCACTGGGTTTTCTTTGGCATAAGTGAAATTTTCTTAAAGCAATATTCATCATAACTGATTCTACTCTAATGAGGATTCCAACCCCCTACAGTGCTGAGTGCTTCACCAGAGTCAGCAATGAGCTTAATGCAATTAAAGCTGTGGCTCCTTCGACTTTGTGAGAGACTGTTTGCCCAGCTGCTTCTTAAATGTGGACAAAGCCAGATAAGCAGGGCTTGAGTGCTGGGGGCACTTTCATTGGAGCCTATTTGACTTGTTTTACTTGCATCAACTTTGTTTATCCAGCTGAATTTAAAGAGAACTCTGAATCAAAGATGTGGATGTGAATTTAATGCTATTATCACCTTTTTAAAAAAATAAATAAATAAAAAAGGACGACTCAATTTTTTTTTCTTTGCAAAGCCAAGACTAAAAGAATAAAAAAATTTTAAAAAATGATGAATTGATCATAACACAGCTGAAAATCTGCATGAAAAGTGTTGAAGTTGTCGTGATATTGTAGGGGATCTTGTTCAGCTTGCCTGTGTTTGTGAGTGTGTGGGCGAAAGAGACACTGTAAGAGAACTGCCAGCTTATGAAAAACAAGCAGGAGGCAACATTTCATTTGCTTTACAAAGTGTATCTGCTTGTGCGGACGCATAGGTTTGATTTCATGGGAAGTAACATGTAAACGACGGAGGACTGTGCCGCTGTTATCTGCATTGTGATGCTGCATTGTGATTCACCATAAAGCCTGACAGTGGCTCTGTTTTGTTCATTTTTTTGCCACATCACTGGCAGCGTTCCCACCTTCCTCACAGGAACCCTTCCTCCTCCATTCAGCAGCTCAACAGTGCCACCAAGTGGTAAATAACCATCATGACCCAACCCCCCCCCACCCCCCCCCCACCCCCGCCTTACTTCAAATGTGAGGTTAACAGCTCCAGATGCTTGCAGTCAGTGCACCACAAGGGGGATGGCATTGCAGATGCAGGTGTCATGGTGGGTTCAAAAAGATGAGCAGACGTCAGACGGTCGCAGGGCTTGGCTGCGCTCCCAGTTTTTGATGAGTGGACATCAAATCAATAATCTGTTCATTAGTCTTACAAGAGGAAATCTAAGAGTGATCCACTGTTCAAACAAATCAACGCTGCCTGCTGTTACTCCTTATGCCAAATCCTGTCCTCCATCCACAATAACCTTTCATGTGTGCCAATAGCTGCTAAAAAGCTTACCTGTCAATATCTGTTGCAGAAGCAGCCTATCAGGGTGCTATGCATTGCAGTCTCTCTCTAATTGCTACACTATAGACTTTTAGCAGAGTAGAAGGGACAAATGACATCTTAGCTGGAATGCATCTCAACAATCAGGCCTCAAATCTTTCCCTTCCTCGCAATCAAGGTCGCGGTGTGAGTGCTAACAATGTGTGAGGCTATTTCCCTCCTGCCTTCATTACTATGTAATTAGCTGCGGTGCTATTCAATTTCCCTCATTTCAGACTTTTCAGATCAATATCACTCAGGCTGCTGGCTAAATAGCTGCGCTGCTAGGAGGGCTTTTTCTATAGCTGAATGGGAGGTATCAATCACAGGGCTAAAAGAGACGTTCAACACTGTTGTAGGGCGATGACCACACACATTTTAAGGAGCAGTCGTAAGGGGGCTCTGGAGGAACAGTGCTGGTGATATTTCAAAGAGGATATTACATTAGAGTGTCAGGTTTACAACATCGCCCCTGCTTCTTTTTTATCTGCCCTGTATCAACCACTATCAAGGCAAAGGCACAACTCTATACATTTCAAAATTGATTTTATTGTTTGCAGGGATGTAGCCTAGCCTGTCACCTCACAGCAAGAAGGTTCTTTGTTTGATTCGACCCCCTGCACACTCATCTCCTTCCTTTTGTAGATTTCCTTTGGTGCTTCATGAATAACATCTCAGTTGAAAACAAAAAAAAAAAGATAGATTTTCTTCGTCAATTTATCTATGATGGAACCAGTGTTTCCCTGCTGGTAGAACAGGCAGCCACAGGAGATGAATGAATCACACTTGCATAATCATGCGGTTAATGCTGAATGCATTCATGTTCATGACCGAGGTCGATTGGCCAAGTTATGAACATATCACCTCTGCAGTTCATCAGCTCTCTGTTAGTCGACACTGTCCCACATGAGAGCGTTTAGCAGTATCATAGCACTGAATGAGATATGAGCCAGCTCAAAGGCTGGATATAGCCCGATCAATGTCTTTCTTTCCATTGAACAGAACATACAGAGTGGGAGTCAAGCAGAGGCCCAGGCTGACTTCATCTCTGAGAGTAATTAGATGTGGCATTGACTCCAAGGCTCTTTCGGGGCTGGATATTAATGTCTACAATGGAACAGCAGAGGACCTCGGATCATGGTCACATGAGGGATGGTGAAAATGTGTGGCGGCAGTTGTAGAATCGATTTCAACATGTGGATGAGTCTGCTTTGGGAGCGGATGAGGTTTGAGATATTTTCTGTTTTCAACATTGCGAAATGATCTTCTGTTTGAAAGGGTGGAGCTTGGAAGTTATGAAAAGCAGTTGCGTCAAGAAGTTACAATGGGATGTGGACTATTCTAACAGACGTTTTAGGCTTTATGTTTTCTGGTTGTCTGGACGTACAGCCATCCCATTCACTCTCATGAATGCAGTATCTCAGTAAGAACTTCTTCAAATTAAGCGCAAACATTCATTTGGAGTCAAAGATTAACTGATTGGATTTTGGTGGTCAAAGGTCAAAGGTCAAGGTCACTCTAACCTCACAAAACACTGCTATGGCCTCTTGAATGAGATACCTCAAGACCACATTGAGGGAATTTGTTTAGATTTGGCACAAACATTAACTTGGACTGAAAGATGACCTGATTAGATTTTGGTGGTCAGAGGTCAGAGGTCAAAGGTCAAGGTTACTGTGACCTCACAAAACACATTTTTTGCTATAACTCACAAATTCACACACTACTTATGACACAGTTTAACTCAAATGTTTGAAAGGTTCAAATTAAGTGATGACATTTTGTATCCAAAGTTAAAGGTCAACTTCACTGTGACATCATAATGTTCTGCAAAAACACTTCTGGCTATTATTCAATGCTGTAACTCAGGAAGGGGAGATTGGGACCATATTCCCTGCAACTTTGCTGGTCGGTGGACGCACACACCCACAAGGCAGTAATTACAGTTTTCATATGAAGACGTTCTGCTGTTAAGCAGTGTGGCAATTAAAGCATCAACTGAATCACCTCGGTAGCTGTGGCTCAGGAGAGCAGGTCATCCATTAATTGGAAGGTCTAGGTTCAATTCCCAGCTTCTCCAGTCCGCGTGTTGGTCAAGATGCTCAAGCCCCGAAATGCCCCTGCTCACCGGTGTGTGTGATGTGCTGTATGAATGTGTCTTGTAGTGTAAAGCATTTTGAGTGGTCGATAAGTGGGGAAGTGTTGCACCATTTCACATCAGCCACAATCTTGGTCTTATTTTACATTCAACATTGACTTTTGCTTTCAGTGCAGGGACAGATTGAGGCTGAGTCTTATCTCCAAAGTGTCACCTTTCCAGGAAGTGAGTGAAATAGCTTTGATTGTGATAGCTGTAATTTGCAGTTTTCCAGAGAGAGTGGTGCTTAATTCTCCGAGTTAAAACAAGAAAATTATTAAATTGCCAAGCCTTCACCAGAGATTAGCACTATGAATAGTAATGGATATAACATTTTAAGTTATTTTCGATCAAAGTAGCTGAAAAACATCTATGTGAATACACCTTTGATTCATTAGGCAAAAGTGAAAAAACACTCAATTCCCATTTCACAAAGACAAAACAAACCTCTTTTTTTTTTTTGGAACATTCTTATTAGTCACAGAAATTCTTAACGGGAGCACATGTTAGAAAGATGCATTTAATACTGAGGACTCATCTGGGAACCACAAGAAGTAGCGTGACATCAGTCTGAAAGATTCATTTACAGAATAGCAACAAACATCCTTTGTCAGGCAGGGAGTGAAACAGAAGGACCGGCAGCTATTTAGCTATTTATACAGAAAAATAAATACCAGCAAAGTGATGAGTCTCATTCGATGACAGTCCAGCAGTTAACAATATGGCACTCGAAGTCTGAATTCATCTCCGCGCAGGCACAAAGCAACAGAAACGTTTTCTCAGTCTGGAATTTCAAGACTGCATGTTTCCTCAATAAATGATAACTTGGCATGCTACATTAAAAAGAAAACAAAAAAAAAGGAAAGAAATCCTCAGTCTGGCCGGAGAATAGAGCCATGAAGAGGGAAGCATGCAGGATAGAAACAGCAAAATACAACTTGCATCAAAACAGATTCTCAGGGAAATGTTTTTTGTGTTGTTTTTTTTTTTTAATATGATGCTGCTGTCAAATGAAAAGCCTCATTACTCCAGTTTTGGTATTAGTCTTTTGATTATTGTGTTTCAACTGTCTAAGAACATCAAAACCTAGTAGAGGAATCAGCGGGAAGTTAGACAGTCCCCTCCTTTCTGCTGTCACCGTCCAGTGTTTGTTGGAAAAGATGGGGCTCTTCATCTGACAGCACCTGCTTTCTGCTACATTCACAGTACTGCAAGAGGATAGATCATCTATCAGTGCACTGGTAAACAAGACAGTACTGTATACTGGAAACATCACGACAGCAACAACTATAGGACAGTTACTGATATTCAGGAAAACATGACAAAAAAATATAACATTGATCAAAGTCCACCGTAATTAGAACTGTCCCCACAGTCATTTCAGCTGTTTCTTTTGTTTGCAAAATGGTTGCTTTTGTCCCGTCACACGTCAGACGGGCGCCACAAATCGACAATACTTTATCTGACATCGAAATTGGCCCATTGAAATGTATTTCAAAACACTATGATAAACAATAAAAAGCACAGATTCTCAGATAAAGGAGACAGCAGCTTAGTCTGGGTGGCAGGTTTTACATTCTTGGCAATAACAGCACCTCTATTGTGTGTGTGTTTTTTTGTTTGTTTTTTTTAAAGAGAAACGTAGACAGCCATTCCAATCTGCAGCGTGGTGTGCTCAAATTATAAACTCCACTGACTTTAGCATTCCACCAAGAAAATACAATTTTGTGGATTTTTTTTCTTTTTTTTTGTTTTGTTTTTTTTGTTTAGAATATATACGTTTTTATAGCAACACTTGGCCGACATCAATCAATCAAAATGTAGAGATTTTACATAGAAATCATACAAAGACGTTCCATTCACATTGGTCATCACATTCATGTGTGGAGTGGAGTTGCTGTTGCAGTGTGCGTCCACTGTGTGGCACCATGTAGGTATCCTGGCTTGTGTTCAGTGCAATTTCTCCTCAGTGTGGAGGGCTGTAAAACTGACATACTGTAGCACATTCTGCGTCTGGCTCCCAACAGTCGCTCATTTGGCTTCTTGCACGCCGACCGTAGGAGGGGAGGGATTCTAAAATAGCGAGCTGGAGACTGGCCTGCGCATCAAAACCACACTTTCAGTTCAAGGCTCCTGCAGGGATTGTCACACAATGACTGATACATCTAGTGATACAGGTTTAGCTACATGAAAACACATCAGCACTGTGACAACTGTGTCTCTTGCAAGGCTGAATCACAAGCTGGGCAAAGCAGGCAACAGCCCCAGGACCCCAAATGGCTTAAGGTGGCAATTAGTATCTTCTAGAGGGTGCCTGTCTCAAAATACAGTTATTGTCCATCTCAGTAATCAAATTACTAACTACTTAGCACGTTGATCTGGCCATGGTTTTCTTATTTTTATTTTTTTTACCAGCCAGATTTGAAGATGGGTGTGTGGTCCGACCCATGAGTAGTGAGTAGTCAGGTGATAATGTAGTAATAACTACCAAGTACTCATGGGTCGGAGGGTCAACATGTGGACGGTCGTCACAAGATGGTCTCTAGTTTGACCTGTTTTGTTGCTTAGTTGGTCTTTTGCCAAGTTACACATTGACCTTGAAAGAGAACTGTGGGATTTTTGAACCTGGGCCTGTTTTTTTTTTGTTTTGTTTTTTCATGGGTGTAAATGATTAATCGGGGCAAAAATCAGCTCACTACTGAGCAAGAACAGTATAACCATGAAACAGCTAATTAATGGGGAGTTCGTCCACATCAAAGTGCGTCCAATAAAAGTATTTATTTTTGCTGCTGACAGGTTCAGATTGTTATTATGTCTGGCAACATTATGGACTGGATTCCTATCCATGATTTCCAGACGCTGATTAATTTTACCACTGCAAGTCTGTAGAAATTATTCAAATCAATAATCAACAAGCTGAGAAGAGAAAATTGCTCATTGACCTAAGTGCTCACACACTTCAACACTACGATGCGACCTGTTGTGACAGCATGTAAGCAGGCTTTGTTGTGTTTTAAAAAGTCCGAGGCCACAAATGTTGGCAGATGACATCACATCAAGATATTTCCTGAGCAGTTTCACTTTATATGTTTAATTTTAAAGGAATACTTTGACATTAATACTGGAAAGAGGGGGAGGCAGTTAGTCTGGCTCTGTCCAAAGCTCATTAATTATGCACCAGGCACAGGGTTATGTGCATCTATAAGCTATTCATTCCTGACCCTAAACAACTAATGCTCACTCCATGATGACAATTAACTGCATACAATACATATTTGAAGTGATGCCAAGTGTAGAGCTTCATACATCAGTGGCTTTAATGGCCACAAGTTAATGAAAATGATTATGGGAGGTAGATATAATAAAAATGTATAATCCACAGTTTAGCGTTTCATGTTTTCAAAACTGCTAACATCCACAGCAAGAGACAAGTCAAGTCTTTGTAGGACACCAGGGGTCATTGTGTGTCAGACAGGAAATTATTAACTTAGAAATTAATTAGGGACACCAACGATGAAGAGGCACATTAAAATATGTTCATAACGTCCATCGTTTTCTGCAGGAGCCAAAGTGATTATCTCTCTCACCTGGTTATAGGTGGACGTCAAACACTCCCTCCTCCACTGACTCTATATCCTCTTCAGCAATTACTGATGGGGACAAAGAGAGTGCAGGTAAAGCATTGAGGATTAGACTCATCAAACAAATGGTAATGCAAAACACAGACTAAAGCTAATGAAATGTGTGGCCTCTGTCTGTTTACCATGGCAATTCAATTTTGCGTGGAAACTACTGTCTAGATCAAGCAAGTTGAAAACAGAGCCAGGCAGGGCACCACTTCTGCTTATTTCTGATAAAAAAATAAAATAAAAAAAAAAAACACTGCATCTGTGAGTCACTGGCCTCGCTGTGTGCTGGACCGATCACATTTCCATTGCAAATTATACTCTGTTGTTTGAGAATATCTTCCCGAATGTCAGTGCGCCATATGCTCAGAGGGAGACAAAAGCACCCTTCAAAAAGTGGAGGTGTTGTAGTGCTGCAAACTCTGAGCTACACTTTTCTGAGAGGAGGATGACATTAGATTGTGTTTTGAAAAAAAAATGGTGTTTTTCTGTTAGTGTTTTTGCATATTTAAGGATTGTGAGGGTGTTTTATGCTGCATTTACGTCACATGGGAGAGACAGAAGCTCAAGACCTGAAAATACCGCTCATCAGTCTTTGAGTCCCAGGTTTTAAATGTCTCTAGATGTCACCATAAAGAACACAACTGCATTTATCAGAGGCCTGGACTACGAAGCATGATGTGAGGTTAGCGAGGTAACTTCAGGTTTAACCCTGGGTTTTCAGTCCTACGACGGTGGTCCACTTCTTACATCACCATGGTAACTGACGCTGAACTCCAGAGCAGGTGAACTTCAGATCAGATTAAAACCTCTCAACAGCCAAAATACTGGCCAATCAGATCACTGGAAAAACTGAACCACCATTCCTACAGGATCCTGACAGGGACAAAAGAGTTTACAATTAAGTGATAAATAATAACAATCAGTAGATATTTATGTAGATCATTGGAATAATTTTGCTGTTCCAGACCTTTGACCCAGGTTTTAAAACAAGCTTCTAACTTTTTTATCTGCCCTGTATCAACCACTATCAAGCTTCTAACAGAGGAGAGTTTATCACACTAAATAACTAATATTAATAACTGTTACAGATTAATTTAAACTGAACAAAGACTCTTTAAGCTGACAGGATTCCTGACAGTGATGATGCTTTTACTCTCTTCATCACCGCCGCTCAGAATAACATGAGGAGACTCTGTGATGATGAGAACTGGAAATAAAAAGTAAACCCTCTGATGTCTTTGATTAGAACAATGTTTAAATATTTCCCATGATTATAAATGAACATTTCAGTTTGACCTCATCAGTCATCAACCTCTCTCATCTCTGCTTTGGCAGCAGCAACAGTCTGACATTAACTCTAACTGCATCACATGCTCATAATATTTTGTTCATCATTTGACAAAATACTCACTCATTAAGAAACTGAATGATAATTTATGCACTTATTTGCAGTATATCCTCAGTCTGACTGAGGATGTTGTTGAATATCACTTTAAATGTCATTATAACTGAATTTACCAGCAGGTATCAGCATTTCTTCTCATAGCAAATTAAATACTTTATTTATTGTTCTTACAATGTTGCTTATGATTAAAACTCACATGAATACGCCCAAAGCAGGTAATTCCCAGGTTATCCAGTACAGGTTATCGAGGATGAACAAAGTTAGGTTTAGTTGAGCCAGATAACAAAAAGTTATCCTGGGTATGTTGAACTTGCTTCGTAGTACAGGCCTCTGGTATTATTCCTTTAGGAATTGTATATAAACTGTTGTTAAAACAAGTACAATGAAGTCCATCATCATTTTATGATTTCAGGGCAGCAGCAATCTCATGCCAAGCCAATGAAAGTTAAAGATTTGGTTTTAGTTGAAAACCTAAATCCCCCCCTCCTCACCTGTGTTCTGCAGGCTGGGCGGGGTGTTGGCAGGTGGAGGGAAGCTATAGGACCTGGCCTGGAGAGCCGGTGGGGTCTCGTGGCTGATGCTCTTGGTCCTCTTCCGGCACTCGACGGCCAGGCGGCTCCGGCAGGCCTTGTGGCAGTTCACCCCGCAGGCTGCCCCCAGAGCATCCATGTGGGTGGAGAAGGACGGCGGCAGGGAGAGGTTCCGGGAGAGGAGGAGAGGACGGCGGGGTCGGAGGAGAGGGAGGGAGAGCCGTCGAGAGAGGAGGCGAGATGGGGAGAAGTGAGGGAAAGGCCAAAAGTGGTGAGGGGAGGATGGGGAGGGGGGCGGAGAGAGAGGGAGAGGGTCAGACAGAGGGATGGGCGCCAACAGAAACATTGGGGCGAACGGCAGAGCTAGCGGCGGCAGGATAGTGCTTCTACACGCCATGCAGACACACGAACACTGGCACACACACACAGTGAGGCCGACTGTGCCCGACAACAACTCTGTCAACGAGGGGGGGTCTAAGAGGAGGGGAGCGACGGGTCATCCAGCAACACAGCAAGAAAACATGTGAGGGTCAAAGAATCTGCATACGCACACACACACACACACACACACACACTCACACATACCTTAATACACAATAACTTATCATTGACACCACTTTAAAAGATTTTTCAAATATTTAAATTTTAGAGAAATTAGAAATTTGACACTTCAACCAAAGGTGTTTTGCTAATTAAAATTCCATGTCAATACCATCCGTTGACTGTATAATAAGCTGCCTAAGTGGTGGTTAGTGGTCAAGTACCCAGCTTCATTTAAAATGAACTGTCTACCTTGAAATGCTGAGGCAGAGCCTGTCTTTTGTTCGGCTACACTGCACTTTTCTCTCTCTGGTTGTTGCTGTGTTCTCACTGCAGTTAGTGCTGTGTTAGCCACAGAACACACCGATGAAATTTGGGAGAGAGACCACCATGAGACCACTCTCATATCTGTCCATTAAATATGAAGCCATAGCTGGTTAGCATAGCGAATGTAGCAAATAGCTGCTGCAAGTAGCACAGACAGCAATGGAAGTGTTTCCAGGGGAGGCAAAAAAACGGATGAACCTTGCTGGGATGTACTTATCCATTGCTCACTCGCTTGTGTCCCCAAACCAAATCCAGAAAGGCCTTGCAAGTAGCACAGAAGACAACAGAAGCTGGCGTCTGTGCTACTTGAGAATACTAGTATTGTGACAGCAATACACCCATTAAAAAACACTGACATGCCCCTCACATCTAAGTCATCTAAAGCGTGGTCTGCAGACTACCATGGGTCTCTCGTGAACCCCCTGGTAAATTTGTTAAAAACTGTCTGCAAGTAACCACACAGCCCACTAGTGAGTAGTGTATATGTGTTGTTTCTAATATTAAATCAACTCATTAATTCAAACATTATTATTTGAACTGGCTGTTTTACAGTGTCATCGGACTTACAACAATGTTACCGGGCATTTGCGACACTGCATGTCATTCCCATACTCTCTGTTCTCAGTTTTCCAGTCTGTCTTCACTGTTAAATAAAAATAAAGACATCAAAATGCCCAGGTGACATTTTTCTGTGCAAGCTCGCCACACTACCGAAGGAGTAGCCCTGTTGGTGCTGGGGATGTTTGGGGAGTTAGGTGCTCCATGAGTTTTATTTTAGTGGCTATGTGGTCCTAGGTCTGAAAAGTTTGAGAAACAAAAAATATCTGAAGTATAGCTACACACACACACGCATGCAGACACACACATACACACACACAATTTCAGAGTTCTCAACATGGGTGATTCATTTCAATTACGTCCCTGCCGCTCTGTCTAACTCCCTGAGCGCAGGCTAACAATGGTGATGGGGATGAATGAGTGTGGGTCTCTTTCATTGACTTCCTCTGGACTCATTAAGGCGCTGGAACAAGCCAGAACACTCACAACCTCCCAGTCAGACACTCCTTCAGAGTGGAGAAAACATGGGAGAGTGGAGGGCCTTTGTGGAGTGCAAAGAAATGCATGAATCTGTTTTTGTTCTTCTCGCCTCCCTCTCAACAGCAGTTCTCATGTGGCCATGTCTGCCTTTTATAAACTGAATTACCTTCCAAGCATTGTATATAAAAACTAAAATTACACTTCAACACTTTCTTATATGTCTTGCTAATTAAGAAATAAGGCGGTGATCAGAGGGGTGTCTTTTTTTTTTCACTTCTACACACAAGATGCAGGGCACTGTGAATGCTTCTAGTAACACACCGCAGGACCTCAAAGGCCCCAAGGAGCATTAATTACTCTAGTTGCTATGCAACTCCAATGTTTGATGATAACTTGCAAGCTTTTTAATAAGCATTAGCGTAAGCCAACCTGAGATGAACCTGAATGAATGAGGAAGCAGTTAATATTGAGAATAATAATGGACCAGAGAGAGCTGGTAATTGAAATGCTTGTTTTTCAGGAAGAGAACGAGGAGAAGGTGAATACATTACATCCTCTGACACACAAAGACCCTGCATTCATACATGTATGTCTTGATTCCCAGGCTGTTGTTGACTTTGAAACTGAACGGATACTAAAAATACTTCTGAAAACTACAATTACCTCCTCACTCTTCTACGCCTCTGCCGTTCAGACTAGTTTCAGATTACATGCCTTTTTATCCAGAGACATATAAAATATTAACCATTTTGAGTAATGGCTACAGTCTCGAGTAATGGCTAAAAAGTGTTTTGTGAGGTCACACTGACCAAAATCTAATCAGTTCATCCTTGAGTCCAAGTGACTGAAATTTGAAGAAGTTCTGTCAAGGTATTACTGAGGTATCGCACATGCATACATATGGATGGACGGATGGACAACCCAAAATATGCATATTGTTTGTCTCTGGTTTGTCTCTAGGTTCCAGCACAGAGGCATAAAAATGAAAACCAAAGCTTTGTGCAACCGAATAACAAAACGTTCAGGTGCACTCACTGACACTCTCAGTCTTGTGCTGTAAATAGTGATGTAAGCTACTAACTTCTCCCATGCATAAGGCTGTGCTGTAATCAATTGCTTCCTGTAAGACTCCACCAGATGGAAATTTGCTTGTTTTGCACTTAAGATTTTGATTATTTATGATTTTGATTCATTATGCCTCCGCACCGGAGGTATATTGTTTTCAGGTTGCCGTCCAGAACCTTGACGGAACTTCTTTCAAGTTGGCACAAAAATTAACTTGGACTCAAGGATAAAGTGATTAGATTTTGGTGGTTAAAGGTCAAAGGTCAAGGTTGTGGTGACCTCACAAACCGCGGTTCTGGCCTTGTGAACGTGATATCTCAGTAAACGCCTTGAGGGATTTTCTTCAAATTTGGCACAAATGTCCACTTTGACTCAAGGATGAACTCATTAGATTTTGGTGGGCAAAGGTCAAGGTTCAAGGTCACAGGTACCTCACAAAATGCGGTTTTGGTCTTGTGAATGCATTGTCTCCATAACACTGAGGGAATTTCTTCAAGTTTGGTACAAACGTTCACTTGCACTCAAGATCTCAAAGGTCAAGGTCAGTGTGATCGCACAAAATACTTTTTAGCCATTACTCAAGACAGACAAATGGTTAACATATGATATGACTTTGGATAAACAGGGATGTAATCTGAAACTAGTCTGAGTGGCGGAGGCATATACCCACGAGGCGGTAATTCTAGTTTTCAAATTTGTAGCTTGACATCTGGATGGAAACATATGTAGTGCCAACTTGTTAAGAATGCTGGATGTCTGCAGATTATCATTACTTCATTTCTGGCATCAGCACAAACCACCAGCGACACATCGAGGGAGGGAGAAGGAGGAAGCTACTGTAAGTGTGTGTTTTTGAAGATAATGAGGATGAGAGGATATAAGGTGCTGGAGGTTGCTCGCCTGTGTGTGTGTGTGTGCGTGTGTACATTTGTGAAATGAACCAGCTTCCTCAAACATCGGTCTACCCAGAGCCCTGAAAGGACAAATAATTGTGTATTGTGGTCCCAGCTGATGGAGCTTACCCAGCTGTGAGTGAACACAGCTTCATGTGTGGACATATTCTAGAAGAGTATGGTATATTTGCCATTGGTTCTGTGCTGATGACATTTACTCAGCACTTAGCTTTAAATACAGAGGGTGTCTATGTGTGTGTCTGTGTGTGTGTAAATGTGATGTATCAAAAAGAATAACTAATTCTTTGAAGGCTATACTCTTCTGGTTGGAACATGCACATCTGTGCAGCAGATGTAGAACTAAAAGAATTGCTCTCTTACCTTTACACTTGTAGCCTTGTTTATAGAAGCCCCAGATCTACAAAGAGAGAGAGAGAGAGAGAGAGAGAGAGAGAGAGAGGGACAGTGGGGTTGTGTCAAATAGGATGAGTCTTGATTTTGTTTCAATGTAGGCAAGAGGGTTGTTGAAATAATCAAGGTGATGCAATAATTAGTGTTTTTAGATGCAAGAAGGGAAAAGGTAGAAGCTGAATCATGATGACCATATGCAGAACCTTTGTTTGAAACAATGATGCAATTCTTAGCAGCTACACTTCAGTGGTTACGAGATGTTGATACAAGGAATGAAGCATCTCTCTATTTTTCTTGAATCCACAACAATAAGAAAAAACTGTCAGATATTTTGTCCCACTGTAGTATTGTATGTCTGCATGTTATCTTGTGTCATGTTAGGTTATGTCATTTTAAGTTGTGTTGTATCATTTTTTTGTCTTTGTCTTGTTTCATCAAATTAAAATAAAGGAATGCAGCAAAATGGCAGATAAAAAAATAATAAAGTTCCTTAAAAACCTCATAACTGTTCTACATCTTAATTAATGACAAAAGGTAAAAAAAATAAACTAAAAGAAAAATAGATATGTTGGTAAATTAGATAATTTGTTATGTAGCAATACAAAGAAAAATAAATTGTGAGGATCTCATTACAATGATAATGAATGAATGAAATGACAAATATATAGTAATGGCGACAAGAATATCATGCCACAAATTTACACCTATACTTTGATTTTTTTTTTTTTTACCTTCCTTATAGACAAGTACAAGCCTCCTTTATCGCATTCACTTTTAGCCCCTCTGTGTAATTTTAATGATGTTTAAAACTCCATCTATGTGTCTTTAAAGTCATTATGTTGTGTTCTTGATAATGCTCCTCAGATAACTGTCTTGCTTTACTGTTAATGTATGCATTATTTATATGTGGTATAAAAAAAAAACTGAAAAGACAAGTATATGACATAGTCTGTTAACTACAAATGTCACATACTTTACATCATCGCCAACTATCAAACATGCCATATAATGTCAGATTACTTCCTTACTTCCCAGACAGCCACCAGCTGCTGTTCATTTCACTTCAGTGTGAAAATCAGCCTGCAGAGACTTCAAATGCATCATGTTTAACATCTTGCTGCCTTTATTCTTTGTCTGTAAGGAAACACTTTAACATTTAAAGTTAAAGTGTTTGTATAGGAACTTCATACTTTTTAGTCTTGACTGTCCGAACATAACTTTAAAATAACAAAAAGTCACATTTTTGTTTTTACAAAGTGCATGTAAACTGTAATACTGTTAGATAGCTCAAGTAAGTTTCAAGTGGAGAGAGCTGTGCACTGGAATGAATGGAAACCAAGAACTGCCTGAAATATATGAAATGAATCCAAATGCATGTGCTTTGTGAAATGGTTGGCAGAAAAGAAAGAGTACACACAATCAGCAGTTAATGGGCTAAAACGTGTTAAAACACCCATGTGGTTCACATCTTGATATCCCCCATTGATGCTAGACAAGGCTGGAGAAAAAAAAGCGAATGAAGAAAGGAGTACAATGGAGCACAGAGAGCAAGAGAGATGTACGGTGAGAGAAAGAGAGAGAGAGAGAGAGAGAGGGGGACAGAGGGGAAGAAAGGGGGAGAGAGAGGAGGTTGGCGGGACAGAGGGGGTGGAGGGGGACTGAGATCAAGCGGGACGCGGGGAGCGCACAGACAGTGGGGGAACAATGACATGAAAGAGCAGAGCTGGAGATCACACACTGCACTGGCACATCTGAGGAGGCACAAAATATCCTGACCTCTTTGCACACACACACACACACAGACACACACCAAAGATGCATGCATACGACCGTAGAAGCACATATATACACAAACAAAGACACACTCACACACACAGTGGGAAACCGTGAGCGCAGTCAGAGGCTCGACCACAAAGAGAAGTTGGTTACGAGCAGAACATCTAAACACAACTACCATCACAGCTCTGCCTACACTGGCTGACCTTTACTGACTCTGCGGACGGTAAAACACAATGCACAACAGACAAGAGCCGCAAACACACTGACTCGTTCCCCTTTGACCTTTTACTGTGGGCTTTTGCAAGACAGCGACTTTTACACATTCAATATTAAAGATGCACTATGTGAGATATGCTTTTATTTTTGGAATCATTTACTGATGTGTTCTTATATGTTTACAAGCTTTTGAATCAGCAGGTTGCATGCGACTGAACATGAAGCTGACACATTAGTGGGTAGTTTTAGTACAACATGATTTATGTGCTAGGTAATGCATGATGTCCTCTTTAGCTGACACTAGATTAATTGTAATTTTCTGCTTGTACAAATTTGACAAATCTAACAATAATATTGTTCCCTATACGCTAATTTTTTCTATGGAGGGACTGAGTTGGAAGTCAACTTTTTTTGTTTGAGTGTTGAGTGTGTGAACTCGTGTTGCTTTTACAGCTACAAAAAACTGTTTCTAAACCAAATGACGTCTATATTTTCCAACCAGACGTTACATTCTGTTCCTGCTTTCCTGAGTTGCTTCACAGCACAGGCAGATAAACAGACAGAGTGAGGAGAGTTTCCATTCGCCATTAGCTAAATACAAATCAACATTTTTGGCATTCAGCCATCATCCTCATACTGATTTATGACCAGGTAATGTTTGATATTCTCTGAGGACACTGGTGTATCTGCCCTATCTGCCTATCTGTACAGCAGCCCTCTGGTAAAGGTTCAAACCTGTGAACTTCAGGTCACGGGACATTCACTCCATACTGGGACACAATGCAGCGGCTTTTTATATGTTATTTCCTCCTAGTTTTCCACATAAACCATATAACAATTACCAACCGTTGTTATACTATGTGTGCAGCTAACACGCTGCACTGGCACATCTGAGGAGACACAAAACACCCTGACCTCCTCACACACACACACACACACACACACCAGATGCACATATGAACCCACAAGCATGCAAACACATACGCCTGCAGAGCCAACCAGACAGTTACCGATCATCACATCATTGCATGCTCATCTTCAGAAAATGCTTCTTTTTTTTCCAGACATGTTGGTCTAATGAACGTAATGTAGGCTAAGGTTTATTTTAAGGAATAGTTGAACATTTGTCATTTTTTTAGCTGAGCGCTAGATGAGAAGATTAATACCACAAGAAACAGGAAGAAACAGATGGTGCCTTTGCAAGGGTTAACAAAACGCCTCCTCTGCAGCCGTACTAATTAACAGATTTTATGAAGTAGCAGTTATTTTGTTTTGACTATGTCTTAAATGGGAACACTGACTTCCTGGAGTCACCATGTGGTTGCCAGGAAACCAACAGGGGCAGGCCACCATCTCCTGGGCGTACTGCAGCTTTATACATGGTGGACACATACACATCTCAACCTTCTCATGTAACTCTCAGCAAAAGTTTTAAAATGTCTAACTGTTCCTTTAACTTCTGCGACGAGCGAACAGAGAAGAAAGAGTCCTCGAGTCGGATTCAAATCCTGCTTCCACAGCATGACACAAACAGGACCGGACAGATCCGGTGTTGGGACCTGTGCATGTTGTTGACATGACGCTGCTGTCTCGTGCAGTGTGCGTCTTCAACTTGTGTGGACATCAAAGGAGGAAAACTGTTACTAAGAGAACAGACAAGTCCATCGCCTTCAGCTGAAGCTGCAGGGACTGGAAACAGATTTGTTTGGACACACCCCTTTCCTCTGCCAAAGTCTGCAAGCCGACAGGATAAGGTCACCCAAACATGTCCATGTCAGGTTTGTTTACAGCACGCTGGCTTGGAACCTAAACGCAACAAATACATGAAAGAAAGCTCTCTGCAGTTTGGAGCACGGAAATCAATCGGTATGTGCACCGGATTTTGTTGCTTTATTATTGGACAGATTGCCTAGACAAGCCTGGAGAGAGACATTTTCCCAGGAAGAAAAAATTTAAATGCTTTAATTGACTGTTTTTCAGTCAACTTGCACCTTTGTCACACTGTATTATCGCTCCAGCAGCGGGAGACAAAAATGAGAGATCTGTGTTGACTCACTCCTGCTTTTCTTAGTCTGATTCCATGAAGCTAAACTGTCAAAAAATCCGAAGAGGCTTGTGCATCACACTCTGCAGACTCTCATGTTAAAGTGTTCTGAGCCTCTGGCTAAATACTTGCTGTATCCTCCCGAGATGCAAAAACTCACACTTCCTTGCTACGTCTCCTCGCTTTGTGTGTTTAGCAAAACCCATTTGTGCGCCATTAATTAGGATGTAAGGCCAGAGGTGGCTGCAGGCGAAAAGCGGCACATGATTATGAAGATCCATGCGAGACACTGGAGGTGAGTGAACTCTGCGGTGTTTACATGAGGCCCGGCTTGGCTTGTGCAGCGTGTTTGAAAAAAAAATAAAATAAAAAAATGGGCTGTGAGATAATAATATTGTTTTTGCACAGGAGCCAAGAGGAAAGCACAAAGCAGGCAAACGAGGAAGTAGCTGGTGTATCTACCTCTGCCACACACACACACACACACAGATATTCAAAGGAAGAAGCATGCTGTCAGAGGGCTTATCTTTCCCTACTCTCTATTCTGTGTTTCCCCTCATGATGGTTTAAAAATGCCTGAGCTTCCCCTGGACAATGGACATCTGTCTACAGGACTGTGCTCATTGGAGAGCTTATCAAAGTCCATACATATAGCTAATATGACATACTTCTCTTACAAGCATTGCAATCTCTCCCTAGCTCATATCAAGTATAGAGAAATGAATGGGATGTCATCTCAGTGTCTCCAGTTCAACACAAGGGCCCTATTCCTGCTCTCATTACAGCTGAGTGCTGACTCACTGTGTCTAAATAACACACAGCTCTTTGGGGAGCTTAAGGGCCAGAGGATACACACACAGACATAGACACACAAATAACACTACAACAGAGTAGGCTTATCATCTCCCCCAATTACCTTCCTCCCATATTTCCCAGAATGCAACTTCAGCAGCGTGCGGCTGTAGCTCAAAGTAATTGGCATTGCCCTGACCTGACAGGAGGAACCTCAGAGAGATGAGGCTATCAGGCGCTGCCGAGACAACTAATGAAGTGGAGATAGCCTGTGCAGCTACTCGGCTGTGGGTTGAGCCCAGCCGACCCTTGACCTCTGAGAAGCTACGACACGTGCCATCGATTGGGACAGTGAAGAGATCAATTCATTTGAAAACACAAGACCAAACAAAAGACAGATCAATATTTGTTTAAAGGTCCCATATTTTACACTTTTCTGGTTTTATTTGAAGTGTTTATTTCCATGAGAAGATATATTTGTGTCTTTAAGCACCAAAAAAACCATTCTCTCTGGCGCTCTAATAACAACAGGCCCATGAACTGACTGTTTTCTAAGTGATCCAATAATAATCTAGCAGACTGCAGATAAACCTGAACAGTGACTGTTGTTGTGACATCACAAAGTTACAGAAGTCCTGCAGCTCGTTTTAAGGCTCAGTTTCTGAATACAGGCTGTGTGCATTTCTCTGTGGACTGAGGCTTTGATACTTTCACAGTATTAATATAGAACCTAGACCTGCTCTATAATATAAAAAAAAAAAAAAAAAAAAGACATGGAAATCTCACTTTATACAATATGGGACCTTTAAGGCCGTCACAGGAGCACACAGCGGACTCAGTATTTGAAATAATCTACAAAGTATTGTAATGTATAGTATTTTGTGTCATTTTACTATCAACTGTGGTTAGTTGAAGTGAGAAAAAACAGAAGCTCAAAATAGGATTAGTGTCCAGTGTGAGTACTGGGTGTTTACTCACAAAGCCGGCGCAGTGTTCACAGAACGTGGGCTTGACGTAGGTGGTCTCAGTGAAAGTGTGGATGAAGCCCATCTTGCAGTTAAGCAGAGAGCTGGCTTTCATAAAGTAGTCTACCATCTCATCTCTGCTGATCTTCCCATCTCTGTGAGAGGAAGGAGAGACAGAGAGAGATGTAAGTTTTGCAACAGACTGGGGTCAGCGTGCAGACTGTTGGCTCGGTGTGTGGATCTGTCTGCGAGAGAGAACAAATCTGCAGACGCTCACTGGTTCTTGTCCAGTTCTCCGAACTTGCTGAGGTACGGGAAGTTGTTCCTGATCGCTTCGAATTCGTCCCTGGAGATGTTGCCGTCCCCGTCAGTGTCAAAGTTCTTGAAGACTGACTGTAAGTGAGAGAGTTGGTTTCAACAGGAATTCAACTTTAAAGTGCTGATTGCTGACAATTGCACTTCATTTTGACTTTACCCTCTGAGAGAAGGAGGCTCCAGTGACCTTACCCACAAAACTGACTTATTTTGGGTAAAGTCTAAATAATACGCTGGCAAAATGAATTCTAACAGGATCAACAAACACATAATTTGCATAAATAAATAAGAATTTAATTAGTGAGCAAAACTTGAAGCTCTGCAGTGTGAAATTCTTTGAAATTCTTTCTCTTTTGTGAATGAAGCCTTGTCAAACAGTTTGGGGGCTAATAATCAAACCTAATAATCAAACCTTACAAACCTTACAAGTTTTTAACCTTGTTAATTCATCTACATGGTGTTTTTTTATATAATACAAGACATATCATGAGCAAAATAATTGCTCAAGGTCATGGTTGCATATTTCCACTGTGGAACTGCATTGAACCTCATAAAAGTCTCATAAAAACTGATTTAGACAGGCAGGGATTCATACATCATATAACCTAGGGAACCAATCCCATCAACTTGCGGGCAAAAGAAACCTGAAACATTGTCAGTACAGAGAGCCAGTGTTTGCGTTAGCACAACCACTAACGCTCTGTCAGCCACTGCCAGTTACAAGCCACCAAACAACATAAACAAATAACAATGATACGTCTTCTAGTTGCCTATTTTGGTGCAAGACAAACTCCTCAAAAACTCCTGAGTCTTGCTGAAACCTGTGGCTGAGTCTCTGATGTCTCCTCCTCTAACCATCTTGCAACTCTCTGCTCTTTCAACCTCTCAACCTGGAGCACGCAGGTGGTGTTGGGCGGGGCACAAGGCCTTATCCAGATTTCTTAATGAGGCAGTAAGCGTATATGTGCTTCCAGCTTTTTTTCACTTTTTATGTGGGGAAAACCACATTAAACAAAATATTGATCATAGCAGAGTAATTTTACATAGTTTAAAACATCTCTGCAGAGGACCTTTAATGACATCTCTCCTTCCTGGCCTAACTGAAAGCAAGTGGAATGTGTTGATAAGCAGGAAACTACAAACACGTCTCCAGGTGATTTATGTAAGTAATGTATAAATTTAACGTTCCTGCTGCCAAACATACTAGAATTAACCTCATTTTTCATTGGGAGCCTTGTATTTTTAAAATCTTCCCATGGGTTTTGAAGGGATTTAACCTATGTAACCCAGGGGAAAAAAATTAAACATAAAAACGGTGTTGCATTGTTTTCAAATGACCCCACCTTGGCAATTATGCTGTAAGATCATTAGCAATTTGGCCAAAGAGCCTAGAGCACTTCACACAATAAGCCCTGAGTTTGAAACTCACCTCCACCATCTTCTCTATGTGTTTCTTGATGATCGTGGGGTCGGCGTTGGGCTTCACCGACACAGCCCACTCGTCGATCATTGTGGGCTTGGGGTCAGGCGCGGGGGCGGGGCTGGAGTTCTGCTGAGAAACAAAAGATCATGAGATCAATACCAACACAGGGAAGAAGAAGAAGAAGAAGAAGAAGAAGAAGAAGCTGTCTTCTTGCAAAAGAAAAGCGAGAAAAGGCAGCAGCTGGTGTAGAGAGCAGTAGTCAAGGGTCAGTGCAGTGGATCAAAATGTCATGAGGGAATGAAAATAAAGATTTCCAATATGCCAGTGTGACGCTTTTCTTCATACCACTCAATATACATTGGTAATAGCATCTACACTGTTATAGAGTGGGGCAGATATGGAGTCTGGGAGTAAGTGGGATACTTAGCATCAATGTTTGTTTTCTATTTAAATACTTCAAACAGTCCCAATGAATTCAACAACTTGAGGATGAAACAGTGTCTAAAACATTCACAGCATCATAGGACTCTGAGCTGCTCCACTACATCTAGTTTTGGGCTAGCAGCTTCATAAAGCAGGTGACAAAGGTAAAGACAACAAGGACCACCCATCATATCAGGGCAGGAGGAGAGTGGGGTGTATAAATACCAATATAAGATATTAAAAAATTAAAAATAAAAAAAAGTAAGGGGCCCATAGAGTAAATCCATGAACTGCTCACCACTGGCTTTCGGGGTTCTCTCTGGAGAGACATCTGGTAGATCTCCTCCTCTGTGTGGTACTGGTCCAGAGAGACCTGCACACGACAGGACAAAGACCATTCATTTCATCACTTCGTCCTTAAACGTCTCTGTCATCATGTATATGTCTCCTCAGTGAGATAGAAGAACAAAGATTTTGTCTCTAGTGGCACAACTCAGACTAAACATTTAAGTCAAGAACTAAGTTAGGGTTTAATGCTGAATCTCAGGATGGATCACCGGTATCTAGCCAATGGACATCTGATTGATATATTAAAACATTGTAGTCACTGGTACCTTACAATTAGCCCATATGAGATTTCTGGTCCAGACAGACACCATCTGATGTTATATTCTTTTCACATTCACTCAAATGTATGAAACTTGTGAAAAGGTGTATTTGGTGGCTGTGAGTAAGATTATCGACTTCACTTCCACTATACAAGAAATTAGTTTGCAGTAATTTGTTGCATCCTTGAACTGAGACAATGGTCATGATCACATGAGGTGACATGATGACACATGAACCAGCTCCATTTGCTGACTGAAGATCATCAGATGTGTTTGAAAGCTCAGGAGGTTAGTAAGTGTGGACCTTTCTTCGTTATCATGCTACATATACTGTTCTCAAAGTTCAACAATGAACATACACGCTCAAGTAATACTGTTATACTGTATTTTTATAGGCTATAGTTTGCATGAAGAGAGGAATCTGGAAGTGTTTTGGAAAAGTTTCAACAGGATTTACAGCCCTCTCTTCATCCTCAGCATTCGTCTTCACCACAAAATAAACACATTCCTGGACAGATTTCAGGCAGAGGCAACTGCAAATGTTACTTAAATAGACACAAAGTGACTAAATAAAGCTCACAAATAAATATCCACAAATCACAAGGACCGAAACTATCTGCATGGCTGGATACTACAATAGCAAAGAGAGAAAATGTGTCTGTGTAGCTTGGGTGAACCAACCCTTCTGCATCTGCAGCAAGCAAACTGCATTCCACTGGACCCCATACTGGAAACTAGACCAAAGCTTTTGTACTGCAGTGAAATGAGAATTATTGTTACCATAAACATTGTTTGCTTTTGGCCACTGGCAAAGATTAACTCCGCATTCCTAATATTTAACCCTTAAATGCATCTGGTTGAAAATATACTAATGACCCTACACATACAAAGCAAAATTCAAATCAGAATTTGCAGATGCAAAACAACAGTGGCAGTTATTTAGTCCTCACTATCTCCCTGGTATTTAACAAACAGGACTACTCACACACAGACCTGCTCATTATAGGAGCTGTTAAGTACAGGCGTCTTTAGCATTAACGCAGCCACTATGGCAACAGGTGAGAGAAGAGGATCTATTTTTTGCTCCAGTTAACACATCACAGCCAACTGCCACATGTAATCATCCACTGCATCCACCGTCCGCCCCTAATTATTTTCCTCAGAGCTATTCTTTCACTGTAATTGTGTTTCCTGGGTTTCATTGAGTTGGAGATGTAAGTGCGGAAAGAAAAAGGTTTTTTTGTTTTGTTCTTTTTCTTGTCTGTCCTTCTAAATTTACGGTAGAGAGGTCTGTAATAATTAGGAGCGAGGGTCACAGAAATTGGCCACTACATTCAGGAGGATATAATATTTTACACCTGTGTGGTTTGCTTATTTTCAGCTCTCTGCACAGGCATGCCTTCAGTTTTTCATTATTTTTGAAGGATTTATTGACTTTATTTCCTCCTCCTTGCTGTGGGCCAAGTGGGACTCAAGCTAAATCAACTCCAATAAGCACTGGCATAAGATAATTGGGTATTGACTCTGTCCAGCAAACTTCCCCGGTGCCCCTCAGCTCTAAAACCTGTCAGTTTCCCTTTCATTTACACAGGGAAAAAAAAGTAAAAGGCAGTTGCAATCTCACACAAACACCTGCAGCCACACTGAGTAATTGATCTCTTGGGATTGTTTAAAGTCAGAAAGCTCCCTGTCTCAAATTCAGGAAACTCTTATCTGCATCTGCCAAAAACCACTGATGCGCACACACACATACACACAGGAATTTAGTGCAAAGAGCTAAAACACCATCTAAGCTTTCATGTTGACATCAGTCTCACTCAGTATTTCCACTGTGAGAGCTCCTACTAAATATATGTGATTCTACCACCGAAAATACTGATTTATTTGAGCTGCAGCTGTACTAAACTGTTTGCTCAAACATGGAGAACCCTCACTCACAAAGCACACGAAGCCTCAGTCCACAGAGAAATGCACACAGCCTGTATTCAGAAACTGAGCCTTAAAACCAGCCATCAGGACTTCTGTAACTTTGTGACATCACAACAAAGCAGTCATCACCCTCAGCCTTCCCCCAAGCCCCGCCCAACTGGACCCACCATCCAACCTTGCAGGATTTGCTTTACCTGAAATCTGCTATATTTTTATTCAATCACTCAGAAAACAGTCAGCCAATCAGAGGAGAGGCTCAGACCCTCTCTTCTGATTGGCTCACTGACCTGTTGTTGCCGAAGCTCCAGAGAGAAGCCTGAGAGAGGAGATGTAAAACTACATCAAGATGGTTATTGGTTCGTACAACCACAAATATATCTTCTTATGGATATTCAAAATTAAAAATAAAATAAAAAGTGTAAAATATGGGACCTTTAAGCCAAAATACTGTTCTCTGTATCAAGTTTAAATTTCACATTTCAAACTGAATGTATTTCATGAGGCAACAACATGTTGTGAAGGGTTTATATCCTGGTGCAGGCTTCCATTTCTTCCTGTTGGTGTTTGGTGATTGACAGGCGTGCTAAGTGAGGAGTGACAGAGCAATGTTTTGTCAGCTAAAACAGACAAAGAGTCTGTGGAAGGAGTTACAGAATTACTGCTCTGGAGAAACACTTCACTGCACTTTAATAGCGATGATATGACAACGACACTCTTTATTTCAAAAGCTCTTAAAATAGCTCTCATAAAGTGCTTCACAACGAAGAGACAAAGGAAAACAGAACAAATCAGTGAAACTGAACTACCATCATGTAGTAATGTGATCTCTTAAGTAAAAGGCTTTACCACAAAAGTGTTGAGATTTAAGAAGCAATACTGATTCTGCTTGAGATCCTCTTTCGAGTTATTTCAAAGCCAAAAGAGCCCTTTGGCCTTTAATAAGGATACAGGAGCAGACAGGAGGTTTCAGGGCAGGTTAACAATTTAAAGTTCAGTGACGAGATGCTGAAACAGGGGCCATGACTCTTTGTTCTGGATAAAAGCACAATGGCTACCAGATAACAATGTTAGAGCAGTTAAATACATTGTTTAATCCTCTCTGTATTACTGAATGCAGCTTTTTTGTTCCTACTGTTATTTTTATTTATCCACCAATTTTACACATGAAGTCCAGTTTAATCTTTATAGGCAACACAGCACATCCTGTGGAAACAGTTGCACAATGTTATGTTGTGGTTCAATAGGGACCTTTAAAAAATAACTGATGATGTCATCAGGGTCATTTTGAAATGGGCTTGAGAACTAAAATGTTTACAGAATGACTGCATAGCAAACTGGAGGTTTTAAAAGAAGTTGACATTCAGGAGGCACTTAGCATAACAGCTGCTATAGAGATGCATTATGGGAAACATACATACTAAGGACTAAAAGTCAGGATACCTCATGTCCCTTGAAATCTGTTTACAAATTGGGAAGAAATGTATTTAATGTGTTTATCTAGTTCGAGTTCATCTTATTTCAATAATTATCAATATATTATCCTGTAGCAACAGAAATTTAACCAGTGTTTATTGTTAAAATAGGTTGAAATCTTTCTTGTCGTTAGAATAGGTTGAATTTTTTTTCCAACACAATGAATGTTTTCATTTTACTCTCAGTATGAGTAAGCAGACTAATTTCTAGGGTCATATATTATTTATTACTCAGAGGTGGTGATATACTGGCTGTTAGAACCAAATCCATGAAGGACACTTGAATGCTTTGATCCTGAACGTTTATGCTTTGAATGCTTTGGTTAGCTACGTATAATCTCTAGCCTTTGTCAGTACACTGATTTTTGCCCAAGCTGGCTACAGTACAGCTCTTCTGACCATGAGCCAATCAAATCACAGCAGAGCAAAGGCAGTGTAACAGGCTGCCTGGACGCAAACTGTTCATTCCTCGCAAAGTTTTTCACACTGACACGCTGTTCTTCGAGCCAAACATTCAGCCTGGACTCTGCACATATATACACACTGTGTGTCTTTGCACCCACCGTGAGCAAGTTGAGCAGGTCTGTGTTGGCATCGATGTTAGGCGGCGTGGTCTGGATGAGCGCCAGCTCTTGAAGGATGGCGTACAGCTGCTGGGTCTTAGCCAGGTTGACCCGTGTCTTCTCTTTGTCTGCCCAGTCTGGCAGCGCCACGTGCACGGCTATCAGGTCTTTCAGGTGCACACCGAGGATGGGGAAACGGAAGCCAGAGCACTCTGAGAAGCGCTTGCGGTACTGGCTGTAGTTCCCACACGATGTCACCAGTTCAATGAGGTTGTTAAAGACCTGGAGTAGAGTGAATGCAGGGGGATGGAGTTCATTTGAAGAAGGGATGGACACAACAGAATGAGATGAGATGAGAGTTGGCAGGAAACAGAGAGTATGTCTCAAGAGACTTGATTAAAGAGTCAAAAACATTCAGATAACTTTGCTCCAGATGGACTTACATAACAAACAAGACACTCTAACTCTCCCAACTGTTGCATTTATCTTTCCTCTGTCATATGGCTCAAATTCATAGTTTTTAAAAAGCCATGGTGTAGGAGTAAGAAGCACAGATAAGGAGCTTGGCAGCTCACACAGCACAGCAGAGAGGTGGATTACTGAATCAAGATTCAATATCACTTGTTAGCTAAATACTTCGATATGCAGCGAACATTGGATTTGTCTGGTTTGTTTTTGATGCCAGAAATAGATCAGCGACGGCAGGGAGGACAGTATTAACTCCCGCACCTTGTTGGTCTCCGCGCTGATGTGGCTCTGAGTGTCTTTGAGACGAGAGATGGAGCTGTTGCTGAGGCCGCCCACCACCGCCATCAGCGTGTTGAAGTTCTGCAACTGGAGCAGCTTCTGTCAAAGGAGAAGGAGGAAATATTAGGGGTGAGGCGGGGGAGAGTGCAGACAGCGAGCCAATGATAAATAGGATTTTAAGGCGAGAAGGTGGTGTAGCTTCAAAAATATTTAGAATGAGTCAGATAGATGCAGCAATTAAAAAGAAAAGCTTTAAAAGGTAAAGCCGGAGACTTCTGGAGTAGAAAGGGAAAGTCTGCAGCCCACATGCACATCCACGCATGAACCTAATCCGAGTTATAACAAGATGTTACTGAATGTTCTGCTCTGTCTATGTCAAAGTGAAGGTAACACTTTGTGAATGGCTCTCTGCAGGGCCTCCGCGCTGCCCTTCAGCCCGCTTGGCATCTGAGTGAAAATCAATGGGGTCGCAGCTGTGTGGGAGGGCTGCCAGAGGGGATCGTTTGGTTCAGCTCAAAACACCCTTTGGAATCAATTGGCAAAGCAGTGAGGAAGGCAGCCCAGGATTTCCAGAGAGGGGATTTCGGCCACTCTGCACGTGCACGTGGCCCAGTAACAGTTTCACTGTCAAACCACAGCAGGCCTTTCCACTGAGTGTATAATAAATGTGTGTATGATAGGGCTGGGAGATGCAGTTCAGCCTCTTGTCAGCCAGTTGACTGGTGATCGGTGGTGTTTTTATCAAAGCCAGAAGGCACACACAAACACACATGGAGATCATACTGTGAAATGAATTGGAATAGAGCTTTTCAGTCTGCATGAAACGGCTGTTTTTGCATTTTGAATCACGGCACAAGTCCTCGCAGTCAAAAACAAACAAAACACAAAAAAAAAAAGTAAATGAACATGAGTCATTTGTGATGTGCTCCCAATAGGAAGCTGAAATGGGACACAACCGGCGCACCCCGAGGGAAGCTTTGGGAAATGTCAAGTATGTCGAAGCTGCCCTCTGATCTGCCTCTGAATACATTTGAAATCAGCACAAACATGAATAGCGAAGTTTGAGGCATTTGAAATTGGTAAAAAGAACTAACAAGGGAGTTTCCAGTTGGGGTGGTGTATGTAACCTATTCTGTAGGAATAACACGGTCCAATATGACTTCTGGACACTCTGTTCGGTGCTCAGCATCAAGGAGTGTGAAATACTTAGGAGAGCTCTGCTGGGCTCTCCTGACAACAGCCCTGCTGCCGTGTTGGAGCGCCTGGTATATTTCTGACAGAAGGAGGCGAAGAAACCCACTGAGACCCTGTTGAATGAAGTCTGAGCAACTGAAGTTTGTTCTGCAGACGAAGAGGAGCAGACCGAGACATCTCATGATGATGAAAACAATCCTGAAGTCGACTCGTAATTAGTAATGAGGATGCATTCACAGAGCGCTACAGGCTGTTAGGAGGAAAATTCTTTGTCTGCACTTTCAATGGTCGACTGAAGCTCCCACACGGTGGAGATGAGTGAATTGTCGCATAGAGGGAAAACCCAGCCCATCTGGCCGAGCAAAGCAAATGATAACATCAAGCTGAAATGATATCAATTACTGCGAAGCCCAGGACGCCATTTAAAGGGATGTTTTTGAAGCGAGAGCATGACAGTCTCCAGACATATGGTTGGAGAGCCGTATAAGGCAGTGAGCTGGCAGATTTGTTTGGGTATTGGCAGGGAGAGACCAGATTAAATTAAGATTAGGATTAGAGCCATCTTGACCTGTAGATGACCGCAGATGAGTTCAGTCAGTAAGTGTAGAAATGAAGGAATACTTGGATAAATGGAGGAAGAAAGGATAGTTTAACCTTTATTATAGAACTGATGTTAGATGATATTTGTAATGACATTTTTAAAGGTCACAGTTAAATTCAATCAATTTTCTCCTGTTTCAAAAAATCTGGGGTTCCCTATAGAATACATTTTATTGTTATTCATTCCCCCTTTATCAGAGATTTCATAAGCAGCTATTGCTCATGCTCTATTGTAACATTCATCATTGAATTCTTTTTGGCGAACAGGAAGCGTACACAGTGTATACTGAATTTATGACACACTCTAGCTCTGTCACAGTTCAGGGAAAAAGATTCATTGCACGGCGGTAATGAAAGCAATCAACAACTACAGAGAGCTTGAGGAACACACTTTTAAATGTAAGTACTGGGTTTCTGCTGAGTTCAACAGCTAACGCGACAATTATTAAAAACCAAGTGCCTCAAGTTTTTGTGAAAGAAAGTGACGTTTTGTCAAGTGATAGAACCAGCACTTTGCAGCGCAACAGTAGGGGCGGGCACAGCTGGTGACGCAAAGCGAAAATCCTCTGTAGACCAGACCTTCTCATTTTGTAGACCAAGAGCAGTTCTGAAGCTCAGAGTGGGCTGCATTTTAACATGGGAGTCTATGGGGATTGACTTGCTTTTGGAGCCAGACTCTAGCGGTCATTCGAGGAACTGCGGTTTTTAGCGCTTTGTGTTGGCTTCATTTTTTAGCCCCAGAGGTTGAACACAGCTCATATGTTATTTTTATTTTGTATCTTTTGTAACAAAGAGCTGATTCTCTTTGGGGAGTGATTACATTTTATTGTTTAACTGCAAAAGCCTTGCATATCAAATGTAGGTTATTTTTATTGTTTCAAATAAATTGATGTTTTACATGCTCCTCCACAGTTTGGGACAATTTTAAACCCTTTAGGCCCATTAAAGGCTTTGGGTAAAGCCAAAAATGCATCATCACCCAGCTAAAAAAGGACTGTTTTTCTTTATTGCTCTTGGAGATGCAAGCTGACAGCAGCATTATCTTAAGGAGCTCTCAGTAGTCATCTTAACATCTTAATGCCTCCAAAGCCCTTTTTAAATTTAATTCACTTTTTCTTCACAATATGTGCCACCGAAGTGGAAATGATGGCATCTTATATGTGTGTGTGTGGGTGTGATAGGCATCAAAGCCCCTTCTCTCCACATCTCTTGGTTTAATCTTTAATTCACCTTTTAATTATTTTCTCCTCTCTTCCTCTCTGTTTCCAGCCAATCATCTCCTATCAGACCGCTCCATCATGCACCACCCTGAGCCCCCAACGGCAACCACCCGCAGACCTCTACGTATTCAAACTTTCACAGTAAACAGCCGCGAGGGGCCCAGCAGACAGACCTGTGCCACTCTGATGAAGTGGGAGATGACGTCAGCTCTCTGCGGGGCAGTGGGCTTGCTGAGCACCATAAGCTGAATCCACTGGGAGACGCTGTTGAAGAGCGTGATGAAGCGCTCCAGGATGGGGTTATCCACCGTGCAGCCGTGCATCACAAAGCTGTGGTAGTCCTGAAACTAGAAGGAGAGGCGGAGAATTGACGACTTTTATTTCATTTATTTGAAACATAAATACAACTTTACATCACATCCCAGCGTTTTTATAAATTCTGAGGATCATATCCTCACAAATGTTCCTGTTTGCGTCCCATTTTCCGCCAATTTATTATTAAAGGGACACGCCACAATTTGTCTTCTGTGGATTATGTTAGAAACAGGGGGTTTAAAGTTTGAAAAAACATGAGCATTTACAGAGAAGGCAGAGAGAATCAAGAGAATAAAACAACCTCAGGCTGCTGATTTGATTTAGATATGTCTCTTCTATGTCCCCCAGTTTTACTGAAGTACAGCACTGAATCTCTGGCATGTCCCTTTAAAGGTTTGACATGGTAGAAAATGTGCTTATTTGCTTTCCTGCCAAGAATTAAATGAGAAAATCAACCACTCTGGCCTCATGGTAAATATCTAGCTAGAGGCAGCTGTTTAGCTTAGCTTAGCTTAGCATAAAGTCTGGAAACAGGGGAAATAGCTGGTCTGACTCTGTCTACCTACCAGCACTTATAAAGCTAACTGATAAACAAGTTTAATCCAAAAACAAAAGAAAGTTTAAAAAATGAAGATGGAGCTATGTGCTTTGGACTGTTTCTTGGCACCGTCCAGGATTTTGTTGCTGTCTTTGTGCTAAGCTAAGCTAACTAGCTGCTGGCTTTAGCCTCACATTTACCATACAGACACAAGAGTGGCATAAAGTTTATCATCTAAATCTCACAACCAGTCCTCCAACCTGGGCAATCATACAGGTCATTATTTTCACCCCTTTGAAACGAGAGTCTCCTGAAATAAGGCCCCCACACTTGCAGGTATTCAGACCTTTGTTGTCCTGGTTACAATAATAAACGGTTGGTTTAAGCACTAAAACTACTTGGCTCGGTTTAGGAAAAGATGGTGATTTAGGTTAAAATAAGTACTTCCTCAACAGTAGATGATCTTTGTTGTCATGGTTACAGTAATAACAACGTGGTTAACAGTCATGGATGACAGAAACAACATAAACTGCTACTGTCATATGGGAATCGCCCTCCTGTGTCATATTCCTGTGTTCTGTTGACCCATCCATCCACCCCAACCTCCTCCTGACATGGACTTTGTCGCTCTGTAAACTACGTCACCGCACTTTTCCCTTTGCTCCTGTCATCATTACTACAGCCTCGATGTCATCTAACAACAAAACATAACTATGGGTCATAATAGTAATAGCTGCTGCACTGACATACTATACAGGACAGTCTCAAATCTCAGCAAGTGAAAAAGTACAGTTCCCAAAATGTTAAATTATTCCTTTATAGCAGCAACATGAATGACAAACTAGCTGTTTGACTGATTAAGCCAATCATCAATCTGGAAAATACAAAAACATCATTTGTTTTCACATCCTCTAAAAGCAGAAATCTGTCATCGCAGCATATTTGGACCAGTAGGCCAAGCTTTATTTTTCTATCTATTGTAGCTTTTTCTCTTCAGTCAGAATTTCTCTTAAAAGAGAAACAAAGACAAATGCAAAACAAATCACTACCACTGCCCCCGTCTTGCCATCAACACCATCACAGTGGAATAAATTATCTAAAAAAAAAGTCTACCCTTTAAATCGGTACACACCCAGTCATTTTCTTTGCTTCCCAAAATAAGACTCAACGAGCAATAAATATAATTACTGCCATTAAAAGTCGATTTTAACCTCTATTGCTTAGCAACTACAACGTGCTTCCAGCACGTAAACACTGAATTACTTGAGAATTCAAGGAATTCAAGAGCTGTAAACACCACAGTAGATGCACAGTTTCAGCAGCGTCCTCCCAGGCTGTGGTAAAACTGACCAGGATCTTGCAGAAGGATTTGTACTCCAGGTAGGTCAAGTGTTCTGCCAGCTCACAGGAGTCGAGGTGGTCGAACAGCAGGGACATCTTCCTCTTTTTGGACACCGATGGGACACGCTGAGTCACCTGCCGCTTCCATTTATATGACGGCCTGACAGGGACGATAAAGCACATAAAAGGTTCAGCATTTTCGTTTTGGAACAATAGCATGACAGATTATGAGGATCAGCTTTACAAGCACTGCTCAGGTTAGAGCTGCACTTATAGTGGTGTTGAATATCAAAGCAAAAATTGCATCACGCAGTTTGCACAGTAATAAAATACCACAAGCCCTGCAAAACATGAAGCGGCTGAAACGATCCAATTTTTTCTATAGAATGAATTTCCTCATGGAGCACTGAAGGGATGTCACACAAATGTCTTTTATGGGAATAGGAGACGTCAGTGACCCCGCATAGAAGCAATATATAATATAAGCAATGTCTGAGGACAGGCAATAAAAGGGCACGCTGACATAAACACCCGCAGACAGAAAGAGGCATTCACAACTGTCAACAGCACGCGCGGCTCTCAGCAGCCGTTTCACTCACACACTCTCGAGGTCAATGAGCTGACTCTGCCTCTCGTTGCCCTCGGTGGTCAAGAGGTCTTTATAGTCTTTGATCTGGTCCGCCAGCTCTGGATTCAGATTGAACTCAGCTGGAAACTCAGAGATCCAGTACCTGGAAGGCAGAACAAAGGCTTTCAGAGAGAGAGAGAGAGAGAGAGAGATGATGAAAAATACTGAGAAAACTAGAGTGAGGTAGACTTGTTTACGTCTACACAATAATGTGAGTGAGTCGCCGACGCGAAGTTTAAAATGAATCTATACCATGGTTTTATAAAGTGACATTTCTCCAAAGTACACCTTCTGTGGGACATGATACTGTCACTGTTCAAATGGAAACACTGAAACCCATAAATCAAGTGCATAAGAAAGAGAAAAACAAGGAGGGGTAGAAAAAGAATAAGACCAAAGTTCAGAAAGTAAAATCACTGGGGGGGTAAAAGTCAGTCAGACAGGAGAGGTTATTACTTGAGGAGGTGGCATATTCTTGTTCGGCGCTCAGCAGTGCAGCCCTCCTCTTGAGATCTGATCCACAAGTCAAGGTGCAACCCTGCTACAAAATTGTAACAGTTTCCTCCCCTGTTCCGACTAAAATAACTCTGTTTCTATCTTTTTTGTTCTTAATGTTAATAAGATTTATGACAGAATCTGCTGTAGAGACATCCTACATCAAGGTCCCTTTCCAACCCAAAGCCCGACAAAGGATCTAGCTTTGATTAAATGGCCCTGTGACCAGTGTATATACATGCAGCACATGTTGTATTTTTATCCATTTAAAGAAATTTTAATGGACAATCACCAAAAACACACAAAATATGGCCCCAGTTAGCACAAAACAAAGGTGGAGGATACTTGAGCACCAGCTTCTTAGCCATGTCCGTTGAAGGGATGTACCAAGGGTGCATCATAAGGAACATACGGACCAAGGAAACATCCTTCAAAGTGCCCTTCTCATCTGAAACATAAAAAGAGGGCACCACTCATCATCAGGACGGTATACAGGTAAAGTATAATCTTCTATCAGTTAGTCTATATCTGTTTTGATAATGTGTAAGTCACTGCCTGATCACCAATATTTATAACATCATGCATTTCTACACGAGGCATTTTTTCTAAATTACAAGTAATTCAAATAAAATACAAAATATAATGTAAAAGTGAACAAAAATCAGTTTTTTATTGATTCAAACAAAGAGACAATGTTCAAGTGACCAACCGAAGGCTTGAATGCAGGCTTCCACCAGCTCGTCCACTGTGGCCGACTGCTCCGGTGAAACAGACTCCATCGTTCCTTTCCTCTCCGTCTTTCCCCCTCGTTTCCCTCTGGCTGGTCTGACTCTCGTGCCTTTTGCTGAACACAAGAGAAGATAGAAAAGACAGGAACAAAAGGGAGTTAATTATGAAGCAAAGAGAGAGAGAAAATGAAATTCCTAGAGTCCATCGCCGCATGTTTGGAATAGTTGTGCGCTCAGTTATTTTGCATGCTGCTCCTCACTGTGAGAGACAGTGAGATAAACAGTGGCTGTTTACATTCAGGGCTGGTGTGATGGTATTTTCAGTTCCATTTAATTGGGGTATCTGCCTGTCAATGTCATCCACTGCTGGTTTGATTTCACCCGAGAAATTCCAGGTGTCAAACACGCACTGAAACTCGTTCAACTTGAAGGAACACAATTCCCACAAATGTAGGGCCGGGCATTGTTTTTAGATACTGTACACTGCTAATATGATAACTGGGGGCTCCCTTTGCTCACTTGATACTTAATACTACAGACATGTTTTGGTCCACACTCTAATCAACTAATAAAAGTATTAAGGTTCAATAACCAGCCCTAAAATCTGGCATGGAGATCAGCAGTGGGGTGTAACTCAGTACATTTACACAGGCACTGTAATTATACAATTTCAGTGTACTTCTGAGTATTTCCTCTTCACTTCTACTTCACTACATTTCAAAGGGAAATAAAGTTCCTCCACTCCATGTTTTTGACACTTACAGATATTTACTACTACTTTCCAGATTAAGATTTTTACATATAAAACATATGATCAGTTTATAAAATACGATGCTTTGCCTTTCCAACTTTAGGTCGAACTGCACAACACTACATAAAAAAGGTTCCTCTTCAACCAGCTACAACATTTAACTGCTCCTTAATGCATCAGCAATGAAAATTAAATCAACATTTACATTTATTCATTCAGCAGGCACTTTTATCCCAAGTGACTTACAAGTGCGGAACATCATTAAAGCTTTAAAAAAATGTGCGTGTATATATATATATAAAATGATATATCTTTATACAATTACTTTTCATACTTTAAGCACATTTTGCTAATAATACTAACTTGCATGACTTTAACTTGTAATTGGGCATTGTTATATTGCACTGCTGTTTAAGTATGAATATATCTTTCATTACTCAGTCGTATTTAAACCACGAATACCTTCTCAAATACTGACTGGCTCTTTCAGTTCATTGTTCCCTGTTGCATCTTCAGACTTCCATCATCTCTGATTTAGTCTAATTTATATTTACACATCCATCCCTGCTTTCTGACCACGAACACTGGAGCCCTCAGACAGACGCGCTGCACCAATGCAAATGTAGCATTACAAATAAGGTCATGTTGATGGTAATATTTGACAGCATGGCAATTCAGACAACAGCTTTGACTTCAATATGGTTTGTCAGAAAAAGTGATAGAAAGCCGCAAGGACACATCAGGAAACCACAGTTTATTATCAGTTCTTGACATGATCCAGTGCAGTGTGTGTAGCACACAACACAATGTGAGGATATTAAGTATTTAAGACATATCAGCAAGTATGTGGACACACAGTATATGATGACATTTGGTTCAACAGGACTATTTTTTGCAGCAGTATGATAAAAAAATATATATATACTTGTATTTTTCTCTATGGTTGAGTGAGTCCTTCCAACAGGGAACCATAGCAACCACAGCTTAAAGTCCAGTCACACTTTCCAGCATATACACACACCTCTACACACAATGCATGAGCACAAAAAGCATGTTTGTACCTAAAGAATTGTGGTTTAAGAGCCAGCGCAGCCTGAGGAAAACAGCTCTAATCCTAAATATGTTTATCGTGTGAGAAGAGGTAAAATACACTGATCGTATCTTCTGTATAGGTTACAGCTCAGGAGGAGATAAAAGAGCCCAATGGTTATTTTTGGTTCACTGATAACCATGAAGGTAACGCAGAGGTGATGCTCAAGTGACAGAGTCAGGCCACAATATCTACAACAACACGCCGTGCTGTTGCATCTGCTAATAGCTCCTCAGTGTTGTGGTTCTGTGGCAGAGTGTTACAAGGGTGTGATGAGTATGTGTACGTATCTATTGTGCCTGGCACAATAAGGTCTTCCACTGCGCTGTCTCTGCTGCAACGCAGTGGGCGGACACACTCAATTACAGGCTTCACAAGCTGCCTCAGCCACACACACACACACACACACACACACACACACACACACACACACACACACACACAAACACACACACACACATTCCTAAAGAGGTGGAGGGAAAAGAAAAGAGGGAGAAAGAGGGGTATTACCCTACAGTTTCAGTCACTGTACATACGTCATAAGCATCATAATCTTTACAAATCCGTGCCTATATGGTGAGATCATGAGCAAGCGAGTGTAAAGAAATGACATACAGCCACTGTCAAAATGATGCTACTTCTATAGATAGACATGAAAGTTCCTGGGAGGGATGCTCAGGTCACCACAGGAAGTAAGTCTCTGCTGTAAGTATGAAACCTCAAAGAAAAAAAAAGAAACACCAAAGACCTGTAACACCTTGCTCAGCACTATTTATAATATCAACTTCTCAGCACTGCCCACATCGTATGATTATGAAGTGGCCTTGCAGTTTATTATTGCCAAACTCATAATTATTGTTGAGAGTCACCCAGATCTAAGCTGACATGGATTTCACTCTGACAAATCAGCATCTGTTTCAGTTCGTCATTTCTACTGCTCAGGTCAGAACAGACTGTCCTCAAGAGACGAATGAGGATATAAAACCTACTTTCTCCACAGATCTAAGGACTTACTGTATCCATCCCTCAGAGGCCGTTTCGTCGAACAAAAACCCGTAAGGCAGGGGTGTTTTTCTGTACCTGAGCCTGCTTTAAACCGAGTGTAGTCTGGCACTGCGCCAGCTATGATACCATCTTGCCATCCAGTCGAGGACACCATTCATCATACTGCTGACAGGATTTCTTTGTTGTGCCTCCCCCCACCCCCCCTCCCCCACCCCCCTTCTTTCTAGCCACCCTTAAAGTATTTTACACTCAGTCCGATTCCTGATATTGTTTCTATAGCCTAAAGCGGTAGATTGAGTGTTAGGTAGCACACAATGTGAGGGCTTTGGTGTCATCCTTGGTTGCCTGGTGACGACGATCCAGGGCCATCGATCAGGGCAGATTAGAGGGCGGGATGGGGCACAGTGGGGATAAAGGGAAGTTGACGGGTGCCTGGTCAATCCTGGCCATGCAGAATCTGCAGTGCGCTGCTCCTTTAGTGGGCAACGTAAATGTCACATCCTCTGCTTAGACAAAGACAGGCCCCTTCTTTTTACTTCCACCGTTACAGCCATTAAACAACATGAAAACTGTTCACCACTCGGGAACAGCTCCACATATTTGCTGACTTTCACTGAATTACAGTGTATTCCTCTGTTTGACTTAAAAATATCTATTATCAAGGAAGTGTATTAGATTGACCACAGCTTGTGGCATAGGGCAGTTAAATGCAGGGCTAGAGCCAACAATTACTTACATTATCTGTTAAAGGAGAACTTCAGTGATTTTGCAAATGACATTCAGTTTACTTGTCATGAGAAGAACTACTCTGTTACATAATAACATCTATGGCTCTGGAAGGAAAAGTCCAGAGTTTGAAAAAATAACTGTTATGATTTTTAACTCAAAGACTGGAGATGCGGGGCTTGAAAGATGAGGGCATTTTGGAGGCAAAGGACTGTATCATGAAAAAGTAGGAACTGTAGAAACTAGGAACTAAAAGTCAGGGTATTTTGGTTGCTGCTGTGTCAGTTTTGATTATTCTTTTTTTAAAGTCTTGTGAGTCCTCTATTTTTCACTATCATACAAAACCACACAAGAAAGTGAGAGTCAAGGTTGCATCTTCATATTTAGTCTTACAGAATGATAAAAGGAGCAATATTTATATTTTAATATAAAGTAAGTAAATATTTGGTATTTTTACCCACTAAGTGAAACAAATAATATTTTTATCATAAGAAATGTCATCAGTTCATTAGCTGCTGATCAGCTTATTGATTAAATAACTAATACACCTTTTCAAAACATGATGGCACAGAGCAAAGCTTTTAAATTGACTTCAAAGATCATATTCAATCTGAAATATTTCTTAAATACCCGTTTATCAATCAGTCAATCACTTTATTTGTCCCCAGTGAGGCAGTTGGGTATGCAGTAGTGGGATATATGCATTGAGCAAACACAGAAGTATAAAAACACAAGGCAAATCTAAAGTGAGTATATAATTTTTATTGAAGTAAACCCTTTCGTGGTTATTCATCAGGTCATGCTGAATATGTCTTCTCACAAATTCCCACCTTGGCCTATTAAAAGGAAATTGGCTAATTATATAAATCTCTGTCACCTTTTCATGACTTAAAATTGATTCCATGATAAGACACTGACAAACACACCAGGCAATGATTTCCATTCTCTTATTGATAAACCCATAATGGGCTTATCAATCTTTCCCATGCTAGTAAATACCCCAAGCTAATGCACAGCCATTGATTTAGTTTTATATCCTCCCTGGTGGCGTTTGGGTAAAACAAGCCTGATTGATGTTTTCATAGATAATGGTCATGGGCCAAAAGATGTGGATGCATTCATTCACTCTGATTAGCTGTTAGGCAGCCATTGAAAAACGATTCCCTGACTTTTCATTTAGAGCCATGATCAGGTCAAAACAATTTGTCCAAAAACCTAGAAAATAACATCCTCCTCAGCCTCAGGACCACCATGAGTGAAGTGCTAATTACCAAATGTTAGCATGCTAAAACACTAAAATAAGATGGGGAATATGCTAAACACATTACCCGTTAATAGCACTGTCGTGTGATGATATATATCAGGGTATATAAATGCTCTTATTGCTCGGCTGGTGGCCTCTTTCTCACACTGTTGATAGTGTTGGTGCCTGTGTTTCTAAAGACCACATTTACCACGCACCTCTTCGCTTCCTGTGACAGAGGAAGTTGCTCTTCTTCTCTGTCCATTCCCTGCAGTAAATCAACTTTACAATGGATCTATCACTATCATTTACAGCAAAACAAACTGCAAAGCGTTAGTTTTCCATCCTTTCATCATCCGCCACAGCTAGCAACAACAAATCCAACTTGGTGGCACCCAGCGTAAAATGTGGTCTCAAGTCTTGTCAGGTCGGATGATCTTTCATGGTAAATATTATCTTTTTTTTTTTTTTTTTTACAAACTGTCTAAAACGATTATGATTTTAAATTTAACCCCAGGTTCGGAGGTGAGGGCCAGTAATCCTGACTTTGAGCTTATCTTATCTTTCTGTCCTTGTCAAGCCATGTGGCTAGAATGACAAGACTGCAAAAAACACTACTTCTTTACATTTTACACACACCACCGTTATCTCTTGCCCAACACCCCCTAGTTTGTTACAGGAAGTTGTAGCAAGGGTGTTGTATGATGGGACAGATATAGTTCTCCAGAGGGGCCTACAGAGCGGCTGGTGGCAGGCTCTATTTACAGACTGCAGGGTACTGAGAGCAGGAAGGGAAACATTTCCTTTTCCCTGGACACGCAGAATGCCACATCAGTGGGGGGGCACCGGCTGCAAACTGAGATTAGCAGCAACAGTTACTCCTTAGGGAGGGGGGAGGTGGAGGGAGGAGAAGAGGGATGGGGAAAGGAGTGATAAAGAGAAAGACTGGGAGGCAGAAAGAGAACGTACTCTACCTCGCTTCAGCTTAGTCAAATATGGAAAGAGACTGTTGGTTGAAGAGTTCAAATAGGGAGGGTTAGTAACTTGAAAAAAGTCTCAAAACAAATAGAGGCCTACTAATACTGTGTACGCAAAAGAGGCAAGCAGCACTTCTTCATAATCTTGAAACAACAGAAGGAACTTGAGGGAGAAAAATATGCAGATTTCACAATGTCTTGCTGGGACACAGCAGCTGCCAGAGTGTAATGTTTTATTATGTCCTCCAAAATGAAAAAACGTCACGCATCCTGTTCCACATCTGGCACACTCTCATATCTCACATCTCAACTTTCTGACTTCAAATGAGAAGGGTAATGTGTGAAACAGAAAGGGCCTTGCTACAGACCTCATGTGCCCCCCCCCCAACAAAATCATAACAATGTATCACTGTGTCAGACTGTTTTTACTGCTTTGTGTTGAGGCTTCCTGCTCAAACTACTGTCTTTTTTACCAGATGTGAAAGTTTGCTTCACAACAAATGCCGGAAGGGTGTGTTGGTATGCGTGTGTGAAATGTGGCGAGTTCACTCCTGTTACAAATGATCTCGTACGGGGTGGGTATATGTTTTCTAAGTGTGATAAATAGTCAGTGGTTTTTGGATAGAGTTTCATTACACATAAGCCAGTTCCCCCTCTTTGTCAGTTATTTCCCTGACACACACATAACTTACTGTGTGATGAGTGAAAAACGAGGGCACATGGCGCGTTGTGTAAAAGGACATACGTGATACATCATCTTTTGCAATAGCACATCAGGGTTTGTCTCTCGCAGTGAACACCCGGGCGATTTCTGCCAACCGTCTATTCATTTCTGAACATGCCCCGGTCAGAGTTCATGTTCTGGCTTTCTGTAATGCTGAAGTCAGGAATCTCATTTCCTGTTGTTACAGAGTGTTTCATTCATCCTGGACACATTCCTTGAAACGACAGTGTGGTAACCTGAAATATTAGTCTTTGCCAGTAGAATCTATTATCAGACATCAGATTTAAGGGGAAACTGATAATGCATTTAAAGATTTATGCTGTTTGGTTTTTGAACATGCTGATTCATTTGTCGAGAGTTACATGAGAAGATTCATACCGCTCTCTCATCTGTGCAGTAAATATAAAGCTATTGCTAGCAGCAAGTTAGCTTAAAATAATTTAGCTTATTGTTTGTTACCATTGAACAGAGCTAGGCTAGCTATTTCAACTTGTTTCCAGCTTTCAATGAGAAGTTTGACATTTTGGGAAATATGCTAAATTCACTTTCTTGCCCAAAAATAGAAGTTTATTCTCTTGTCTACAGTAAATTTGTAGCTACACCCAGCAGCAGTTAGCTTAGCTCATCATAAAGACTGAAAAAAAAGGGGAACAATTAGGCTTGGCTCTGTCCAAAGCTAACAAAATCTGAAAACAAGCACCTCTAAAGCTAACCAGTCAAAATCTTGTTTGTTTAATTTTTTTTTTTTTTCAACAATTCAAAACACGTATCATCGTCTTACCAAACTTTCAGCACGAGCTACACTGAAAATCCAAATTAATACATTTTCTGTTTATTGCTAATTAGAAGTTTCAGATAGCAATTCCAAATGCAAATGTAAGCAATTTCAGTTGCCTGGAGGCATCAGAAGACCCCCGCTCTCTGCAGAAACATGGATGTGCGGTTGTATAGCTGCAGGAAAACATTCACCCCAAAACAGCCTCTGGTTAGGTTGTAATATGATATGATGCCAAATCCTCTCATTTTCACCAGAACAGCTTTTCTAAGAAAAATCCGTGGCTTGCAGAACAGGGCACACGCTGTACATTTGGTGATGAATTTGTTCTTTGCACAGTGTTTCATCTGTTTCATTTCCTCCTGCCTGTCAGAGTTGTGCTCACTGAGCTGTACGGTGGTTTTGTACATCAGTCATTCTGAACTACCTTCATGTTATGTGTGAATGCTGGGAGTTTCACATTCACCCTATCAGCCTCTTCATTACCCCCGCAGGTTTTTTCAACCACGTTAGCTCCGGCTAGTTCCTGTTTATGTTGAGTTTCCTCCCTAAAACAGCTCACATTCCTTAGAACACCACAAACCCCATAATTTCCTGTCATCATAATACACCATTCATTATGCAAATAAACTGTGTGAAAGATTCTAGCCTGCAAATAGACTGAGTATGAAAACAAAGGTGGAGAAATGATCAGACTTTTTTTTTTTCATTGCAGGTGCAGGATGCAGCAGGCGTCATCTTTCAATTCCCTTTCTGAAAGTACGGCACGCCTAACACCTGTTGCACGGAGCGATCACTCAACTGACACCTAATCACAGTTGTGTAATCACAGCTAATTCACTGCCGTTAGTAATCACTAGCCAAGATGCAGCACCAGCGTGTTTCGATCCACCCTCCCACCAGGCTTGTCCGCTCCTGTGTTTCACCCCGACTGATTTAATTCCACGGCTTGATTTATAGCTCTTCAGGTCCGACACTCTCCCTCCCCAGCTACCTCCCCCTCATATGTCTCCCTCTCTGCCGCTGCATCTCATCTCTGCATTCAAGTTCTGTCTTTAAAGGTGAGGAGAGTGGAGCGCATTGACAGATGAGGTCTGTGCCCTTTCAGCGGAGTTAAAGAAGTGATGGGAGAACAGGAGGGACGGGGAAAGAGTCATTTCTAATTTGGGGAAAGTTTACTTTTTTGCAGTTTTGAAATAGTTGAAAAGACCCTGTTTGCATACAGAGATCCACGTCATGTCGGAGTTTTAGGATCACTGTCATCCAAGTTAGTCAAGCCAAAACTGATTCCAGCTCTGCCTCCGCTGTGTGTCCTTAAATTCTTTTTTATGGTGTTTAAATCTGTTATAAACACACTCCTAATAAACAAATAGTTCATAAGATATAGTATAGTTAAGATATTTAATCCATTATTGTCGCTATTGCCGATGAGCCAAAGGAGTGAGGACTTCACAGTTTAGATGAATGGCTCCAAACTGGCAAATGCAGCCTGGCAGGGAGAGTGTGAAAGGATGATACAGGTAATTAGGAGTGTAGTACAGGAGCTCTGGAGGAATAGATGGGATTAGCTGGTAAAAAAAAAAAATGAGATAGGGAGGGCAGACAGAGGCAGAAAGCGCACTGGACCGTACACCCCGATGATGGCGAACATCCAGCACACGTGTCTGCTCTCGTCTGCTCTCTGTAATTATTTTCTTATTTGCTTGATTTTCCTCTTTTATAGATCGATTTTTGCTTCCCTCCTGCTCACTCTGTCCCTCTGTTCTTGCTTGATAGTTTATTCCTTCCTTCCCCTCCTCCTCCTCCTCCCTGATTTGCTGCTGTTGGTCTTTTGGCATAAAGCAGCAGCCCTTCACAACAGATCCAATTATGGCTGGCTTTCCTGATAAGTGCAACACTGCTGCAGGTTGAGGTGGCTGGAAGTAATGCTAAATATCAAGGGTGGCTACTCCAGAAGCCTGGAGTAATTGCACTGCGGCAGCGGAGGAGAGAAAGGAGGAGTAGAGATGCAGAGGCTTGTTTTTTTTGTGAATCTCTTCTGCTTGATTTTACCACAATTCTGTAGGCGCTTTGAATCCTTGAAATCCTTTATTTTTTCTAAAGCACTATACCTTTCAAGTCAAGCACCACTTCACTTGTTGGGTACCTGAGATCACAGGGGCCATGGGTTACTTTGAGGTACCTGGTGATCAAATGAGGCAGCATTTGATTAAATGGACTTCAGACTAATTGTTTTATTGATTTGTTCTTTGGTGACAGATTTGTTTGAGTGGGCACTGTACATATGATGTCCGATGCTGACAGCTGCCTCATTTGCATTCCCTGAATCAGATGTTGGTCTGGATGAGCAAGTGCACACAAAGCAAGCTTGTCCAACATTCAAAATAGGAACAGTTAATCAGCAACATGCCGCTCAGGCCAAGTCAGCCACACTGAAAACACTGAAGTGACTTTTCTGCCCACGGCTCAACTACAGCTGCTCAGACTTTCAGATGTGCAGACAGGCAGTCAGTCACGGCTTACAAGTCAAATCCCACTGCTCTGACACCAAAACACGGCAGGAGTGAAGACAGCGAGAAAAGCTGCAGAGAAGTAATCAAGCAGCCCCGACATTCAAGTCTGACTTCTTGCTTCTCGCAAGGCTGGGGGGGGGGAGGGGTGGGGGGGGGGGGTGAATTCTCATCAATGCACAGGTGTTCATTGGTAATTAGCTTTGCTGCCATGGGTCCGGTGTAATTTGATGGACACCTCATCAGGCCCGGCGCCGCAAAAGATGCATCAGGGTTGAAGCCACAGGTTCAAATTAAGCCTCTGCGTAACTTTGCATGTCCACAGACCTCTGTTTACCATCATTGTCCCCACCAGTCAAAGCAGGACAAAGACCCTGCCACTCCTTCGATCTAATTTTAGGAGTGGGCGTTCCTCCATCCTCCTCTCCTCTGCTCCATGATGCTCCTCCTTCCTGTAAACCACTGTTGATCCCATTTGTGATGGAATCAGATCACCATGAGGCAGGTTTGCACAGTGTGTGTCATCAATGCTGTTGCAGCTAAGCACCTGTGGATCATGTTATGGTACTTATGCCTATAGGGTACGTGTAACTTATTAATGAAGCTAATGTATTCTCTCATTCATTCCTCCACACAGTCATTTGTTTTTTATGAGCTGTGCAGACAAACTAACCAACAATGAGCTGTTGCTTCCGACCTGCTCTGTAAATGAGCCCAACATTAACACTGCTCAGCTGGTAGATAGCTTGTTGCTGGAGGATGCAACCTATGTCTTTTTCAAGTCTGAGCTGTGAGTAGTTATTCCACCACAAAGTACAGAGCTCATCCAAGACACTATGCATAATGAGTCACCATGAAATTATCAGGCAGCTGTGGCTGATGGTGCAAACAGGCAAGTCCATTCCTGATCTGACCTACTGATTGCAGTACAACAGTACACTGATGTACAGCAGTATTTCAAGTGGTTCATTTCTTACACGGAACATTAAGCAGGCAAAGATTTCCTCCAAAAAAAAAAAAACCCAAAACGATCATATCTGAGATCCGTCATGCGTAAAAATGTCTAGATGAAATCAAGCTGCCTCTGCTTTGATCCAACATGCGAGCTCAGACAGACAGAGCTTACCTTTAGAGTTTGAAGGGCCCCATGCTCCGAGGAGAGGCGACAGTGATCACAGTTGCTGGAGTGAGCGCTGGATGAAAAGCGTTACATCACCAGCATCGCCGAACTCATAACGCCTGTTGGGGTTACGGAGTGGGAATGCCTGCTCCTGCGGTGAGAGGCGGCAATGATCGAAACCCACAAGAAGTCATCAAGAGGAGGCACACTCGGTTCCTTCCCCGGAGTTGATGCCGGCGCTCTCCTGAATGGGCTATGCGGGTATTTTACGGCACATTAACCCTACAACGCTTCCGAGTCCTCTCTCTTGGCGCACTCGGAGGCGAGTTATGGATGTGGTGGTGTGCGTCGGGTCTGCAGGGGCGGCTGAGCTCAGTCATCTGGTCGCAGCTGGACCGCCTGCCAGCCTCCTGTTCGTGTTCCAGCTGTGCGCCTCACAATCACAACTGCAGAGCCACAGTCCCGCCTATTGGTAGCATCACAGCAGCACCACAGTCAGGCCACATGCTTGTTGTGTACGAGCGGAGGCGCACCATTAGGCACCACAACAATCCGTCACTTCGTGGGCTGCTTGGGATACCAGCGCGTCCTGTCAGGCTCAGTGCTCCCCCGAGAGTCTCACACAGGTCAGCCCCTCACAAACTCCTTAAACTTAGTTTTCACCTGCTTTTGATACAGAGGCTTTATGCATTTTTTTAATGCAAGAAACAAGAACCACAATGCTGTGGTGGTGTGGGAAATTTTATACACACACACATATATATATATATATATATATATATATATATATATATATATTACTCTCTATTCTAACAGTTTCTCTACTTGTTAGAAGTATATAATCTCGTGTATATATATATATATATATATATATATATATATATATATATATATATACACACATAAAGTGTATACTTCTCTACTTGTTAGAAGTATATAATGTGTGTGTGTGTGTGTGTGTGTGTGTGTATATATACAACATTATATACTTTTAACAAGTAGAGAAATTAGTATTTCCTAATTAATAGTTTCTAATTATATAGGCTATGTCATCAAATGTCAGTAAATGGCAAGTGCTTCAAAATAAAGGCAAGTCGTCATTAATAATTTCTGTCAAAACTGAAATCTAGATTTAAAATGTTGTGTCTTTTTGTGTCTCAAAACTATTGCCAAATGTCACAGTATAAACTTATGTAAACACGAAAGGACAAAATGTTGCTGCTGATGATTATTCAGTAGAGTCACTTCAACTTCTTTAAAAAGTGCTGTGGTTTGCAGTGGTAGTGGGGGCGTGATATTTTTTCTGTTTAAAAAAAATCCCCACTGAGTCACATCTGCAGTATTTAGTCGTGCCTTTGCTCACATTGAAAACTGTCACATTTCCGACAGCATTTGAAGGCGGCATCGCACAAGTCCTGCCCTACCAGGAAGACTAAGAGGACCCGGGGACACGGTAGGTGGTGTTTATTTATTCGCTGTGTGTGAAAGTTGTGTTTCATGTGTCAAATAGAAGCGGGAGTCTTGTGAAGTTTAACTTGAACTATCTGGAGTGTGTAAACACGCAAGCTGTTGAGTGATCTGTCTGTGGGTTTACCGCTGTCAAAGTACAGCCCACTCCCAACATCTGTGATGATAGTGTTGTACCCCACGCTACACACTTGGTCACTTCAGGTGACAGGTATACTTAGACTCAGAGTAAACACCTAAAATAACTTGCAAATGTTAGGCTACTGTTGGCTACAGATGTGTAAATCTAAAAATCTGTTGCAGAATATCAAAATATTCTAATTGAATTTGAAAGTATTGGTCACAACAGATTCGTTGTTAAATGATGTGGACACGTTGTAAGTCTGTTAAAGGACTATAACTGATTTTCAGTACCTGAGACATTTTCCTCACGAGAATGTTGGCACATTTGGAAAGTGGTGTCCATCTACTTGTAAGAAATTATACACACATACTTGTATAAGGAGTTCAGTTGGCAGGACTTCATTGAGCTGATTCATTGATTAGTTCATTCTTCATGTTTTGAAACTTCCAAACACACCTGATTGTGCAATCCTTTCTCAACAGCAGCCTGGTCATTCCGTGGGACCTTCCCCTTTAGAATCACTCTAGTGCAAGAGCAGAGTTGAAGAGAAGAAGAAAGGAGGAGCTCCTTTCATCCCATACAGCAATTACAACATCTTTTTACCAGAATGGACAGCCAGGAGGCGGGGGATTTACTGGAGGAGTGCCTCAGAGCAGCAGAAGCCACAGCATCTCAACAGCCCATCCAGCCCACCGAGGCAGAGATGCTGAACCACTGCAGCTGCAGAGGTCAGACACAAGATGGTGCTGTTTGGTCAGTTTCCGTTTAGGGCAAGAGAGAAAGTCAGATTGGGATTTGTGAGGATCAGATATTTTGTGGTGGAATTGTGCTCAGATTTGCATCAAGAATTAGGGACAAAGGTTTTCTTTTGTCTGGGCTTAGGACCTAAAGGTATGTTATGTCCATTATTCTCTGCACTGCCGCGCTGTTTTGTTGGACTAAAGTTCCTCTTACCTACTCATACTTCCTGTAGACTCACTGTGTGCTGAACTGGCCTCTCTTCTGGAGGAGGCAATGGAGATGAAGTGGCCCTTCGTGCCTGAGAAGTGGCAGTACAAGCTGTCAGTCAGTGCCAGTGACAAAACCAACCTCAGTGACCTCATCAGCAAGCACCTACCTCAGCTACTGGTAATAATCACAGAGCTAAGTGACCGGTGTTTTTTCCTTGTTGTGTGTCTTATTTGTTTACTAGATATGTTTATTTTCTTTCCAGGCTGTTTTAAAGACTTCCATCGTGGCTCAGGATGCACACACAGCACTGGCAGTGGTCTTCTTAGTGGACCGTTTCCTCTACTGGACAGACGAGTCCAGCCGGCTGCTAAAGATCACCAAGCTGCTCCACAGATGCCACCCTGACACTCCTGTGGCCCCCCAGCTGGTCGTACGACAGGCCAGGGTCTACCTCAACTCTGGTACAGTGTGACGGAGGGGTTGAGTGAAACATACTGTATTTCTAGTTCTAGTTTTCTGCTGAGCCACCGGCACTGAATAAATGTAAATGGATGAGTAACATGTTATACGTCAACATAATCATCATTTTGGATCATCATAGTGATTGATCCCAACTCATAACATGGAAAATGAATGTGGAAAGGCCTTGATTACGTTGTCATTATTACTAATTTTCATGATGGAGCTATTTGGTGTATGGGTTATGCAGAGCTGACTAAACATGAACATAATCATCATCTTCCTTTCAGGCAAACTGCAGAAGGCAGAGTATATCCTGAGCAGCCTGATCAATAATAGTGGGGCCACAGGTAAGGTCTTGCTATGTTATTTTATGATGATGGATTACTCTGTATACGACAAGCTAAATAAATAGCAAATATTCATTTCTAATATACAGGTTGTTGGGTGTACCACTCTGAAAGTGACAGGGCTCTTGTGCAGGCTGTTAGTGTTCAAGTGCGTGGAATGATTTTGCAAAAGCTAGGTAAGATAGTTGTTTTCTAAATGAAAGAAAACCGACACTGATAGCTATGGCTACTTTCTTCACTATCTTTTTGCTCTGTTTCAGGTCTGTGGTTAGAAGCTGCAGAGCTTATCTGGGCTTCTCTGGTCGGCTACTTCTCACTTCCTCAACCTGATAAAAAGGTAGTTTAGGCACTTTATGAGTTTGTGAACATGCATAACCCAGTTTACACACCCTTGTAAACATTTCCTCTGCATGTCTCTTTATTTTATAGGGCATTGGAACTTCTCTTGGCATACTGGCTAACATATTGGTGTCTATGAATGATGAGGACTTCCACGCTTTTAGTACTAATCCAGATATTGAAATGGTAAGTCATACTGACATAATGTGAAATGATATATTATTGGCTGTGTATAATTTGTAGGTCTATCTGTGTTTTTTTTTCTTTGCAGCAGTCCATACTTGGGGACGGGAGTCATCGTCTTCTCTCAGCAGCCCAGGCAGCAAAGATGGCAGTGGTGTACAGCCAGTACACTTCACTCTATGTGTTGACCAATGTGGTAAGTCATGTAATAACTGACTCTTGCCTGCAATTGTCGTAAATGAATGAAGTCATAGTTTCACAACAGAGATAAGTGAGATCGCTAATGATAGAAGAAATCCAATAGAAATTTCTACTGACAGACTTTTTCTTTTTTTTTAGGCAACTCAGGGGACCTGCTTGTTATCATACAGTTTTTTAGTGGAGTGCCCTGACTCTCAAAGACAGTCCTTCCTCCTGGAGGCCAGAGAGGCATTTGCAATCGGCTTGCTCACCAAAGCAGAGGGTGAGCAAGTCTCTAGCAAGCAGGAGCTTCACACCTTCCTCAAGGCTGCCTATTCCCTTACTGTCACTCACAAATGGCTTGGCACTCCTCAAGAGGTTGTGACGCAGGCAACACAGGCTTGCCAAAAAGCTTTAGCCAACTTCTATGATTACTGTCACGCAGATAACCAAGACAGAGACAGCCTCTGTGCTGAGATCATGTATCTTGTTGCCGAAGTCAAGCGTCTGTTGCAAGTGGAGCCTTTCCTTAATTCAGACAAGAGGTCTTTCATGCCTGACAGCTACAGAGACATCAAAGACACATCAGTAAATTTTACTCCGGAAGCTTTCTTTAAGGTGATGCAGAGATTCCAGAAGTATCATGCATCACTGTGCGAGACCACCAACTCAAGCTGTAAGGGTGCTAGAGACGAAATAGATGGGGCAAGGCTGTGTATAACTGCACTGGGGACAACCATTGGGACACTCAACACAGAGTGTTGCACTGAGGCCTGCAAAGTATTAAAAGGTATACCCAAAGGAGAGGAGTCACATCAGAGAGGTTCAAATTCATCATCTCTGCATCCACCACAAAAGCCTGACCCCTCTGCCACTCTAGGAAGCACAGATGACCTTGGCTCATCATGGCATAACTTCCCCTTGAGCAGTTCTGGATGTTCTTGGCCCAGTAGCAGTGGCTACACAGGAAGTAGTGCGATTGAAGGTGGAGCAAATGCAAGGAATCAGAGCTGTATGACCACTGAGGTTGATGATGAAAAGTCAGACAGTATGTTTCAATTCACAGATAAAAACAAGAAGCTAGATTTGCATGGTTGTAACTCAGCTGTCAGTTCCCATACAGTCCCAAGATCCACAATACCTGCCACTTTCTCCTCCAATGTGAGTAGTGATTCAGAAAAGTTTGAACTGATACAAGCTGGAATAGAGACACTTGGCACTGAGGAGGCTTGGATGACTGATACTGCTGGTGTGGCACAGAAACTGTCAGTAACTGAAGGACCACCACAATCCTTATCCCAGCTAACTCTCAGAACAACCTCCAGCTCCCTTAGTGACAGTTTCGGTTCCCAGTCATCATGGGAGAAAATCTCAGCTGACCTTAACTCCCCCACAAACAGAAAACCTCAGTCAAAAGCAGGAACAAGCCAAAGCACAAAGTCCAATCGGAGCTTCTTCCACATGGAAACACTTAGTTCTGAAACCAGTGATTCCGCTCATGATCTCACAGACAAAAAACACACATCTGGATGGGAATTCATCACCTCTTCCAAGCCACAACCCCATGAGAGCCTTAATGTTTGCCCAAATATGGACACTGAGATTGATTCTGTATCTACAAAACCTGCTATCAAGAGCTCTTTAGCAATCCCACACCCTAACATATCCCAATGTGCCCCCACTGAAACTTCCACAGAGAGTTCCTTTGAGATGCTGGAGGAGAATCAAAGTGAACACGAACGAAATGAATTCTCTTCTACAGAAAAAGTGAATGTCCCTCAGAGGAAGAATCCCTTGTGCTACAGCTGCCTGAAGCACAGCATTGTATGTAGTGTTGTCCCTAAGCAGCAGTATTTGTTGTCGCAGAGGGATTACCAAGCCCTATTGGCTGGAATTTGCCATGAATGTCTGCTTAAGAGGTTGCACAGTGACAAGATACAATTCAAACTCAAGGAACACAGAACTGCCTACAGTAAGTATGAAGTCCCATTCATGTTGAAATTTGTCTTCACTATACATTTTTTTAGGGCACAACAGCATGGCTGAAGGGCTGCCAATGTTGGTTAGTCTGGCTAAAATATCTCAACAATTATCAGGTGCATTGCTAAGAAAATTTTTTTTTACAGATAATTATGGTCCCCAAAGGATGAAGCCTTTGACTTTGGTGATCTCCTGATATTTCCTCTAGTGCCACCATAAGGTTTTTTCATTTTTGGGTTTTAGTTACGGTAAATGTCTTGACAACTATCAGATGGATTGCCATTAAATTTGGTACAGACATTCATGGTGCCAAGAGGATGGAGTGCAATGCCTGGTTATTATGATTCCCTTGCTTTCCATTCATTTGATCAAAATAAAATATCTCAACGTAAAAGTTGATGGACTGGAACAGAGTTTTGAACAGATGTTCACGATTAGCAAAGGATGAATCTTCAGCACCACCATGTTGAACTATTGGATGTTGGATGGACTGACATAATTTGCTAAAGTCATTCATGTCCCCCTCAGGATGAATTGTAATAACTTTGGTGGTCCCCAAAAAATCAACTTTTCCAATACTTGGGTTTATGACTAAACACCTGCAAAACTAATGACATGAGTACTTTGTGTTAGCATTTTAGCATTGTCATTTTGAGGATGTTAGCATGCTGATGTTAGCATTCAGCTCAAAGCACTGCTTGGATAAGTGTATTCTCACAGCCACTACCAATATTTTCTTGACTGAGCAGATAGGCCTTTGCATCAAGACGAGCACAAATTGAGTCAGTAGGCTAGGAGCGCTTCTAGAAACCCAGCTGTGTCTTCAGGAGTGCATAAACTGATTGTAACTGTCTGATAATCTCTGAAGGTGCTCTTCATTTAAAGTTCTCCAAAGCAAAAGGACTGTGGACAGCAAGGGAGACCTGTGTTTACATCGGAGAGTCAATGGGGATACAGGGCAGTCAAAGAGCAGCAATATGGGTACAGTTTTTACACCAGGAGGAAAGGTTAAGCAGGTACGCAGCTAAACATTGTAGGCACAACTTTAATAGGATGACTTTAAGTCTCATTTTGTCTGCGTATTTATGTCCTTAGTTATGTAGGGAAGGATTACTTGAAGCCGAAGCAGATCCAGTTTCACCTGAAAGATGTGGAGAGACAGATGACAGCCCAGTACTATGTGACTGAATTCAATAAGAGTCTCTACGACAAAGATGTCATGGCTCAGATCTTCTTCATTCCATCAGAAGCGCTGTTGGTGAGGCCAGATAATGGAGGCAAAGTGAACAAAAAGCACACGCAAACATAAAACAGCTGCATATAGTTTACTTCATTTAGTAGAGGTAGAAACAGCAGGTGTTGCATTAAATTAAAATGACCTTATTCATGAGTGTTTCTTTAATAGAACCCCTTACACATAGACTTAAATAACTTTTGAGACAGTAGAGTGCAGAGGCCTTGAAGCATTTTTGGTTGAAATTCTAATGTAATACGCCAGCACACCCTCCAGTTGTCAGTTTATAGTTAGAAATACCCTCTTGTGACAAGAGTAGAGCCAATATTTTGTTGGTTGTTAATCGACAAGGTACTATGAGCTGTTAAAAAGGGAAAATGGAGAATTACAATACAAATAATAGCATAGTGGTGAGTATTTCCACAGTTGGGTCGGCTCTTCTGTGAATGAATTAGACCAAATAAAAGAATGTGCCCTAGACAGAGTGCAAACCACACAATATATTTCATTAATTTACCATTTTAGCATGCATACAAATTCTGAATATAAACCCCGTATAATAAGACTGCAGCACAGTATTTAAGAATTCTGAGTGCAAATTTACCTTTTTCTAACATTTAATCACTTCCAGAGACTACATAAACACTCATTTACTCTCTCTAGTAGCACAAACATGCATGACTGTAATTTTGGTGGAATCTTAATGAACTGTGTACAAGTCAAAATGGACTCCAACCTTATCTTATTTCCTCTTGTGAATAGATCTTGAGTGGAAATGAGATCGTGGGCTGTGTAACAGTGGAGCCCTATATGCTCGGGGAGTTTGTCAAACTGACCAACAACGCTGGAAAGAAGGACAAGCGTTACCAGGCTACAGAATACGGCCTGGCCTTTGGACACTTCACCTACCTGTTCTCTGACTACCAGGAAGTTGTCGTGGACCTTCAAGGTGTGTGTGTGTTTCTCTAAAGCCACCAATGTGTGTGATGATTTTCCACAGCTTGTATACTCTTATCATATAAAATGGTGCTATCATGCCCCTTACTTTTTTTTAACAGGATGGGTGACAGCCAATGGCAAAGGGTTGACCTATCTCACTGACCCCCAGATCCACTCAATCAAGACCCCTAAAGGCCCCTCCAACTTTGCTGCGAGAGGCCTCAGATACTTCCTGGAGGACCAACATGGACCAGAGTGCAATAGCATTTGCCAGCTGCTCAAACTACCTCCGGTGGTCCGACAGCCTCATGTTGTTCCCAGGGAAACTTTGAAAAGTTGCTGATATTCAGTGTTTGTATGAGTGTTTGTATTCCTAATTAATTGGAAAATTAACAGTTTTATCTTATAAAATACTGTAAGAGTAACGTGCCCTTGATGCAAGCTTCTGAAATTCATAGGTTTACATAACTTAACCTCAATGAAGCCAATTATAATCAATGTATTGTAGTTTCAATTTGTTTATTTTAGGTATTTTCAACTGATCCTGGTAACAGTAGACACACTACATACACACTATCACCATGAGATAATGTATAATATGAGTTGGTGCAATACACATAAAATTGAAATCTGAATTGAATCAGGGGCTTATACATAGCTACCTTTTATGAACATAGCAGTTTTAATTTTGTTTCAATCACCACAGAGGTGAGTGTTGTGAGTTTTACATTTTACATCTGCAATGAAATTAAGCACTTCTGTCACCCGGATCCATTTTTCTGCAGCAGTGAAAGAATACAAAATTTATAAAAAGGGCATTTGGTGGGGGAATTGCACACATATAGATTAACTAAGTTCTATTTGTGGCACTGCACTCAGTATTTAAACTTAAAGCGTGGAAGTTAGTTAAATTATGTGTTGATTTTTGGGAGAGCAGTTATAGACATGGGATTATTTGCCTCACATGTCACGGTTGTTGGTGGTTAAAAATGCAACATTTTGTGATATAGCAACCAAATAAGTTGTATTACTGTTTGACAGTTTATTGTTTGTCATAGGTTGGCACTCCACATTTTCCATAAAGAGTTCTCTTTACCGACATGGAGCACACTATTTAATCTCTCATCCAAAATGCACTAATGCAACCAAAACACTTCTTAAACTTCATAAACGTAACACCGTCCTGGGATGGCTGGGAGAGAACAGTGAGAACCAAAATGAGAACAAAAACGACTGCAATAAAATACTTGTATTGTTTTGTTTTGAAAAGTGTATTTAATCTTTCACTGTCTCTCTTCTATGTGACTGGATTGCTGTCGGACTGGACTGACAGCGGGTATCAGCTGACCCTGTGTAAGCTGGTCTCTGATGAAAACTTTTCCATCATCAGCACTGAGTAGATCTATCCTTTCACCGCCTTTATTGACTCCCTTGTGTTAGGTATTCAGCTTTAATGCTGATGGTTTTCCCTCCTGTGGGTCAGGAGGTAGCGCAGTTGGTCCACCAATTTGGAAGATCTGTGGTTCCATTCCTGGCTCTTCCGCAGTGTCAAAGTGTCCATGGGCAAGATACTGAACCCCAAATTGCCCCTGATGTAACATCGGAGTGTTAATGCGTGAATGTGGCTTGTAGCCTAAGAGGTTCCTCTGGGTGGTCAATAAGACTAGAAAAGTGCTGTGTAAGCGCAGTCCATTTACCATTCAATTTAATTACCCCTTGATTTTTTAACTGCAGGTGCAACATCACCTTGTAGACACAACATCTGTAATTACTTGCAAAATGCATGTAAACAGGTTAAAAATGAATAAGATATGAATATTTACAGTATTCTCTTTTTAAACATAATGGGGTTGTGATTTGGTGAAAGTAAGTATAAAGATGTGGAGACACTGTAAATTGTATGAGCTCAACTTTTATTATTAATATGTCAAATGCAATATTACAAACTCAAAAAACAAAAGTGTTGAAATGTAAAATACTGACACCGAAACAAGGAACCATGTTAATATACAGTGTAAATCTGTAATGCTATAATGTGTACAAGAACTCAACAGAATAAACCAATGAAGCAAGAACATACCTGTGACATACAGGTGCTCTAGTCTAATGACTGCAGTCACGCATCTCCACATCATATGACAGTGATGTCATACATGGGGCCATTAACTCGTGATTATCTGCCCAATCCAACCACAATCCAGTTCGGGGTTTATAGCTTCCTGCACTTGTGAACACAAACAGCATTCTTTACCCCTGGCCCACTGACACAGGCCCAGGCCTCACAGTCACTGTTTACAAGCACCTTATGAAAAGGGACTTTCTCTACACTTATGTACCTGAAAGGTAGTGTATCTTTGCAGGCTGTGAAATGTGCTATAGTGTGTGCTTTAGGTCAGTATGTAAGTTTGGTTGTGAAATTTGTGTCAATACAATGTTTTTCAATTATATATACACAAACTTCTGAACAGTCGCCCCCTCCATGACAAACATTAACCAGCTTAGAACACAGAAAGTACAGCAGGTGTTTTTTTTACTTGAGAGGACATGTTGGCTTTTATGGCCTTTTATCATGTCATGAGGCCTTTCACTCAGATGCATAAGGACCTGACTTTCATGACGCCCACAGGGTTATAAATAAAACCTGGAGGCTGGACTTTCTCCTGGAGCCTCAGCGTCAGTGTTTATAAGGAAGTGGCTCCTCTCACAAGCACCAGAGTGTTTTTGGCTGCCTGTGAGCAGGAGCGTGGAAACCAAAAACATGAAACTCTTTGCAGTATTCGCGTGCTTACTGGTGGGCTGCCTGGCAGGGAAGCCTCACCCATGCTGTAAGTAAAATACCAGACACAAGAGATATGGACGAAAATGATTGTAATTCTGGCTGATTTCTCAGCTCTTGTTTCTTACGTTGTTTATGCAATACTCATGAATAATTTGTGTAATGGAAAACATCCAGTGCTGACTTACAGGCTTGTTTAATGTTAGTTTACTGTGTAAAATGTGTGTACTCTTGTTAATTATTGCAATGTTATAATTTCACACATCTCCTTTACACAGCAAGTCCTCCTCTAATGAGCGGGGCCCTCACTGTGGTGAGTGTTTGTGTTTTGTGAGCACATTAAGCCAGGACCTGAGCATAATGACTAAGCACAATTACGATATGTAAACTCACTCATGTCATCTTTCACCAGAGCTCACAGAATGAGAAGGTGTGGGCCTATGCCCAGTACCTGTATGATGCACTGGGACAACGGCTGAGGTTGAAGGAGATTGGCACTTATGAGAATAAGACCTTCACCTATGACGTTCTGCTGCTCTACAGAGAGGTGACCAATGCAATAACGTGACCATCCCAAATATTTATTTTAGGGAGCAGTGAAAAGTACAAGGAAAATTGTTTTATTGAAGTCAAAGCACACAGATCCACATCAGACTTTAAACTTCATTTCTAATATTTGAAAACTTAAGAGCACAGATACAAATTAAGACTAAGGAATCATCAGCTTTTATTTCAAAGGACAGTAATAAGATTTGCAACAAAACAAGTTCATGCGCAGAGGTTCAGTTAGTCGTGTTTATTGCTGAGGGAATTTAATTTGCCTCCAATATTGCAAATTTTATGTGAACTTTGTAAGTACTTTACACAAGGAGCGGTGCTTTGGTTGACACAAGAACAAAACCATAATCTTTTATGGGAGATAAAGTTCACAATAGACAAAATATATGAGCTAAATCCAGGTGTGAGTAGATCTGTGAATGTGCAGGTTTAATTGGTCAAATTTAATATCACCTTATTTAAAGGTCCCACATTTTAGACTTTTCCAATGTTTTATTTTAAGTGTTGATATCCATAAGAAGATATATTTTTGGTTTAAAGAACCTAAAACTCTCAGTTTTACTCACTCTAAAAACCTCAGTGTAGTTTTACATCTCCTCTCTCAGGCTTCTGTCTGGAGCTCTAGTAACAACAGGTTAGTAAGGGTAAGAGAGGTGAGCCAATCAGAAGAGAGGGTCTGAGCCACTCTTCTAACTGGCTGACTGTTTTCTGAGTGTTGAAATAAAATATAGCAGATTTCAGGTAAACACTCAGAGAAACCAAATCCTGCAAGGTTGGATGGTGGGTCCAGGTGGGCAGGGCTTGGGGCATGGCTGAGGGAGGTGACTGCTTTGTTGTGACATCACAAAGTTACAGAAGTCCTGACGGCTGGTTTTAAGGCTCAGTTTCTGAATACAGGCTGTGTGCATTTCTCTGTGGACTGAGGCTTTGATACTTTCACAGTATTAATATCGAACTTAGACCTGCTTTATAATCAAAAAAGACATGGATCTCACATTATACAACATGGGATCTTTTATATTTTATTTAATATCAACTTTTTCTATGGTAATTGTATAGTGGTCTTTGAACACCACTCACGGCTTCTGCAATTTGTGTTTTGTCTTTTTTTTTGTCCACGGCACTCTGGAAATAAAAGTGTAAAAGTCAGGTTTAAAAAGAAAAAAAAAAGATTCAAATGAATCAAAATAACTAATAGTCACCCTCCTACAACTTTCATCCCACAGGCTACCATGTATGAGATTGTCAAACATAACCGTACATGCAAGAAAAAGCCTTTAAAGGGAGACTTCTATCCTCTGGGAATCCCAAAAACTGCATCTCTGCTGGGCCAGGCTGTTGTGGGCAGCTCATCTGGACCTGGAGAGGGACTCCTGGTCAACACCTGGACGGGAGATCAGCCCGACAAAGGAGGTGAGAGAGCGTGTAATGTCAAAGTGTATTCACTGTCTATTGGTCAGTGCCATTTTATTAACACAGTTGTTTTCATCTCTGTCCCTCCAGGAAAGTTCATGATTACATACACTGAATTCGGATGCATTCCTGTCAGCGCTGCGTTCCACACAGAGCAGTTTGGATGGATGGTGTTAAGGTAAGATTAAGATCAACTCTGTAAAAACCACTCTATATGACAGGAAAGTATAATAGTGACAGGCCAGAAACAGACTTTTGAAAATCAGAAATATTTCTGTCTGGCCAAGTGATCATTATGTCTCTGTCTTTCTGTTTTCTAGCTACTTTAACAACGTTGTTGGGATTTCGGACCCAGGTGAGCTCAACCCTCCAGACTTCTGCCCGGATACAGAGATGGAGAACAGCAAGGAGGAGCCTGCAGACTTTCTTAGCTTGTTCTTTAAAAAGCATTAAAGGCCTCATTTAACTAATCTTTCAAACCTTTTTTGAGGTATAAATCTCGCCAGCTCACTGAATCATAGGTTTGTTATATGGTATACATCACAAGTACTCCTGCTACAAACAAATTCAAAGACCAAATTTTGAAAATGTTTTAATATTTTCGACTTTTTTCTTTTTATAATCAGTTGATACAGCTTTAAAAAATAATGCCAGCAGACTTCAGCCTTCTTTCAGGTCGGGGCAAAAGTATGCAAAATAAAAAAAAAAAGCACCTGCAGTCGGTTTTCATTCACAACATCATGACAGTACCTACATCACAGCTCCTGTTTTCTAACAATGTGCTGTGTGACCACATGCAGTTTTTATCAATAAAAACATAAGAATACCAAACAAATGTGTCTCTGTGTCTAATGTCAACATACAACACATATATCACCACAACTCTGCACAAAAAAGTCAAAGTCTGGACCTTTCCTTCTCCTTTTGATGCCTTTGTGGTGGGGAACGCCCCCCTGGAATGTGTGTGTAGTGTTAGTGAACACAGCCTCAGCCCTTATGCTTCCTCCATCCGACTCCCTTATAACACTTTAGAACTCATAACGCCAGGTTATGCAAAGCACCTGTGGCCCCTCTCTCTCTTTGGTCCCTGTCTTTTTGGTGGCTGGTCATGTTTGTTTACTCCGTCACTGCCTCTATTTTAGGTTTGCTGGTCATTGTCCTGCCCACCATTGAGAGACTGTGTTCATGTCCCATACCTGAGGTGGTGAGCAGGGCCACAATAACCTTGTAGGTTCACCTGCTGCTGTCTTTGTCCCTGTTAGTTTTGCTCCTTTTATGCTTTGCTTTCCCTTATGCTTTATTTTGCTTGCACTGCTTTTGCATTTATTTTTGCTTACATTGCACAGGCAACTGAGTTGCTTGTTAGTCTGAATACTTTCTGCATTAGTCCTTTTTTTCAGAGGAGATGAAGATGGTAGATGGCACATCGTGCAGGGAGGCTAGGTACTCCCGGTGAGGTCCCTACACTTCATGTATGTGGCCCCAGCAGACGGCCTTTAGCGCTCTACTAGCCAGAAGCTTTTTCTATCCAAGTGCAAGCATTCTCTCCTTCCTGCATATGGCCAATAGATCAGAGAGGTTATGAAAAAATCAGCTATACCATAAGAGGTCAACCAGGAAATTCAGTACCCCTTGGCAACCATTTCTATTCTTTGCTGAGGGCACAGCAGATAGAAGCACAGCTGTATAACCCATGTTTTTTATTTTTTCTCTTTACTTACTTTTTTTACTTTATCTATCTGTGAATCTGAAGATATTTATATGAATATATTTATATAGATATATTTTCAAATGGATGGGTGGCAGTATGCAAATTACCTGACTGAACTGTCCTATGTTTGAGTTGTATTTATCTTTTGTGATATATTTGAAAAATAAGACTGATCAGGAAAAAAGTTGACCAAGAAATGGCCTCACTAAGATTAAAGATGACTTTTCAGTTCTTCACAGGATTTTAATTCTCACTGTATTTTAATATTTCATTAATGTGTCATTGTGTGTACACATGTTTTCTGCTGTGGCGCACATAAACAAGAATGATGTTATGGCCATTCAAGCCTCATGTGGGACATGCAGTCTTGTCTTTTTTTCACTTTGATGATAATGATTGTGACATTGCTGTTCTATGTTAAGTAGTTGTTTATTTGCATGGAAATTATATTGAGTACGCATCATGGTTTAACCTCTTGAATCCAAATTTTCCCTTCTACATTACCTGCAAAAGAAAAATCTGGGAGATAAAATGTTACAGATGTGTGCTAAGATCAAGATTTTTGCCCTTTTTTTGTACTACTGCCACCGTCTAATGCAACTATTGGTTTAACTGTTATCTTGACAGGACAGATGTGAGCTAAGAAACCTGGCAGTGGATGCAGGCTGGGGGCCCGACCAGCTTGCGTGTAAGGAAGTGAATGCTGTGGAGCAGCAGAGGACAGTGTATCTATCATCAGACAACGTGAGAGTTCAGGTTCTGCTTGTGTCCCGTCAGTGGGCTGCCTCGCTCAGAGGCCACGTCAGTGCAGCAAGCACAAGACAGATGTGGAAGTAAACTGTATCAGGGTTTCTTCTGAGGGACACCTCCGATCTCAGTGCTTCACTTTGCGATTCTCTTCTTGTTGCAGAAGTTATGAGGAACATAAAATTACTAAATTGCCATCTTAGCACAAATGTGGTGTAAATGCTCCATTTCGATTAAAGCCACTTCATTTTTTTTTTCAGCATCCCCACCGCTGCTGACTGGAGGCTTTTCTGTGATAAGTCTTAAACTCTTACCCATGTTATTATGCTACTGTATAAATCCAAGTCCCCCAGGAAAGGCCTTGATAATTGACTGGATTACTGTTATTCAAAGTAGTCTAATTTAGAGCAATATGGTCACAGCCAAAGCACTATGCGCTGTAATATTTAATAAACCAATGATTAATGTTTAGTAATAAAAATTGAAAGTGTCCCCCAAGTGAGAAGCCAATGGCCTTCTCCAAGTACAGCCATGACACACAGGAAAGCACATCTGCCTCCGAGAGTTTGGCTCTTGTCACAATAAGAGCTTCCACCGTCATGTGCTTCTACTTTACAACATGGTGGTCACATCTACATTAGGAGATGTCACGTACAACACGAATTGACAGGAACCGATGATGCTGCAAGAAGCCACTGACTGTGGACTTCCCACACGATGCTTCCCTGCTGGGACAGGTTGTGTTGGGAAGCTCCTCCGGCCCAGGCCCAGCTGCAGCTGGAGAAGGGAAATGGTACAGTAAGAGGAAATTGGACAGAAAGTCATGTGGTGTGTTGAAGCACATGACTTTTCTGTGACCTTTGTATTTTTAGGCTCATGAACCTGCTTGTCTGGTTGTGCCGCCTCACCTTCCTCATGAGCGAGGTCACTGAGTGTGGATGTGTTCCTGTCAGCACTCAACACAGTTTCATACCATAGAGGTGGTCAGTGCTTTCTCTTGACTACTTATTATATACACGTTTCCTGGACAGGGAATAGGGCCTTTTGGAAGACTTAATGTGTAAATATCTGCTGCAAGAAAATTGTCCAACCAATGTGTTTTAACATAAAAAGAGTTAGTCAGACAGGCCAGTCACACATACAGTGTATTAGAAAGTTTTTACAATAACGACAGGAAAAAAATGATGTAAGAAACGGCTGAAGGGGGATATGAGCTCCACCCTGAAAGCTTGGATCAGAATATATTCTCTTGACAGAGGTAACGAGGCCACGCTGTCTGCAGATGAGACCTGTCCACAGGACCAGACTGCTAAACATAAGCAGTCTGTCGAGCCAACTGCCTGTCAGCCAGAGAGCAATGAAAGGACCCCCAGCTGCCTGACGAAATCTTAAACAGCAGGGAGACAGCGTTCAGTAGACCGACCAGGCCACTGATGTCAGAGGGATCCTTGACCCACAGAGACTTGCTGAGCCTGAGAGAAATGCACTACACACAGGTCAAGCATGTGATGGTGTGGACTGCTTAGCCTCGACATGTCTTCACAGTGGTCAGGGCTATTAATTCCTTTCCTTTTATTGCCAAAAACTGTCTGTAGTTTCAGTAGGTAACTACACAGAAATGGCAAAAAATTATTTAATTGAGTCACTATGCACATATCAATGTAGTTGAACTACCATCAAGTTACTGCAAAATGCAGTTAAACTAGTTCAATTACATGTAGGTCACTGCTCCCCAACACTGGTAACAGTTTATACATGGATGTTAAAGAAAAGCACTGTGCTAGAAACCAGTAAAATTACTGTTTGAGGTGAATTTTTATGGAACACACGTCCTTGCATTGCATAACTTTTTTTTTAACCACATACAACCTAGGTTATCTGTCAGCTCTGGCAGCTACCATGATACATATTTAATAAGTAAACGCCTAACTGTAGGTGCAGTTAATATCTCAACCATGCATCCATAATGGTTATCAGCTTAATTTCCAACACAGTTTGTCAAGTGATCGACAACAAAATTGCTTCCCGTGCTCCCCTATTGTTGCGTATAACTCAAACGACATGCTCTACGTCTTGTGAAAGTGCTGCTGTTTTCCTTTTACGCATCTTTTTTCGGGTCTATTTGCTTGTGTTTTTGTAATTTGCAGTCGGCTGAACTCTCTAAGCTTCCTTAAATATCATAATAAGAGGCAAGTGCACAGTGGTGAACTACCTCACACAAGAAAAGCATGTGTTCTACACTGAGACATGCTGGGTGGGACAATCTGCCGGCCACTAGATGGCAGTAGATAACAAGGAATGAGGGGGACTGCACTTCCAACTCCACATGTATGTGTGCCTTGAGAATGAGTGAACCTTTTATAAACATTTACATGCATTACACCATACATACACACACAATTTGTTTTGTCTTGGAGTTGGCACATGATTTTCAATAATTTATTCATATCACATTATGACCATTCACACATAGAAAGTTACTGCTGCACAATACAGCGAGGAGTCACTTGGTAGCAGTAGTAAGACACTCCCCTTAATTCCCCAACCTCCTGCACCCCAACATCTGCTGCCATCACCCCCGGCTCCTGAGCTTCAGTCTCCAGCCACAGCAGCCTGGCATCAGGGTCCTCATCGGAGAACTGCAGCAGAGACCCTGAGCTCCGCAACACCTTCAAACACTGCTTCAGCACCAGGCCGGCCTTTCCTTTCCCTTCCTTGGACCTCAACAAGGCGTCTGTGGTGCCCTTGTCAACTATCAGGTCCACACTGCTAGGACCATAGTGCCTGTGAAGATGTGTGCAGTCCAGCTCCACAAACTCGAGCTGAGAAGAAACGTTGTGAGGTTGAATGGCTTTTGCTTGAACGTGTTCCTGCATTAGTCGCACAGCTATGGGGGAAATGTCAGCACAAGTGACCCTGACGGGAACAGGAGAATGTCTGTAAATGGAAGGCCCCAGAGCTGAGGTGCCACAGCCCATGTCCAGAACCTGGAGGATGGCATCTGGATGAGACTTAGTCTGCAAGAGGGGCATAATGAAGTCCCGAACAGAATCAAAGCCGAAGAACCACTCAAAGTTTTTGAAGGTGGGAGCGCTGCTGCTGCTCTCAGTGTAGAAACGGTCCCAGGTCGCTTTCTTATCCATGTTCTCTATCAGTTCAGCTGGGAAACACAGACAGACTTTATTATCTAATCAGATTTAGTCAACGCAGATAGAACCACACTGAGGGACTTTAATCTGACAGGTGAATGTGTCCTTGTTTATTAAAAAAAAAGAAGAAGAATTTCCAGAATGACACAAAATTAAAAAAAACTTTTCTAAGGTCCATCAAATATTCTCTGATGTGACTTTATTGTGATTTCAGGTTTGCTAATGAATCTTACTGCTCATGGAAACAAACAAAAGCTACACACTTTAACCCCTGAATGGACTTGCACAGACCTGCAGTTAAAAATAAATAAAACATTCATTTCTTTAAAGGTCACTTCAAGGTATGGACTCATTTACATGGAGCTAACCCACGTTAGCTCCTAGCTAGCTTAGTTAGCTGCGGTGCTGTGTGTTACCTGACACAGAAACACTTTAGTCAACGCAGCTAGCTTAAATGAGGCAGCGACCCCCGGTGCACACGTACTTGTGAGAGAAGAGTGGTGCCGTAAACAGGCTGCAACTCTCCGCCTGCTTAACACCGCGAAGGATTTTGAGAGCAGATACATTTTCCCTCAAGGACTCCGCTTGTCTTCACTAGTGTCATAGGAAGGAGGGCTCACTCTGCTCATATTTCCTGGTACCACAAAAAAAAAGCCACCACCAAAGCGAGATAGCGTCTGCTGTTGTAGTCGACGATCTTTGATCACATTATGCGGCATAAGGCGCAACTGCGCATGTGCGGGGGCAGGTGTCAACACAGTGCAGCTGCAGTCTGAACTCAGCAGAGAAGGTTGTGAAACTGCTGCAGTATGTTTGTTATTTAAACTGCATCAGAGTGAGTGCTTCCGCTGAGTGATTCCCACGCAAGTGAAGCTTTTCAGGCGTGTGTCCTCTCTGGTAACGTGACTAATGGATCCACGAAGCTGGTCTCAGTCAGGATTTCATATTATAATAAAGGACTTATAGCTTTGCGCTTAAAGTTTTTATTTATTTGATTCTCTGAGGCTTTAATGCAGCTACACTGTGAAGAACCTGCATGTTTTGATTAGTCGATTGATTGAACAATTAACAGAATATTAATAACTGTTATAATAGTTTTAAGTCAAGCCAAGCAAAAATGGATAACAGTTGCTGGTTTCAGCTTCCTAGATGTGACAATTTTCTGCATTTATATACCACTGTAAATCCTTTTAGAATAAAATAGCTTTTTGAAGATGTCATTGATGATTCAGAGAAATTGAAAATTTCCACTTTTTCTCAATTAAAAACAAAACAAAACAAGCATTGACAATATAAATACTCAGCCCGAAATTCAACATGACCAAAACAAACATGACACAAGGAATAAGATGTAAATCCCTTTAATAAAACTCAATGAAACGCAGTGTAACAAAGGAAAAGAAACCAACATAAAGCAAGTAGATAACATTTACAACCACAAAAGAAAAAAAAACCTGTACAACTCTAAATGCCTGGAGTCACTTCTATTTTTCCAAAGATTTTTTTTTAATTAACCATTTTGTGATGACTGGGGGAAAACTTGGGAGTTTGGGGCAAAAGGGGTAAGGGAGGCATGTAATGTGATTTAAATTTTATTCTTTTCAAATACATGAGTGTAATCTCATACACAGATGTATGCTTCATCAACGTGGCTGCTGAAGTTATTTCTTTTAACCAACTGCTGTAGCGTACGGCAGGAGGAGGATGAGGTGGGCTGCGGCCAGGAGTGTTATTTGTATAAGATGTCATAATGGCCAGGTCTATAGAGGAGGAAGATGCGTGGGTCTCCGCCTTCGGGGAAGACGTGGTGATTGACTGTTCCTCCCTCTCCTCTATCCATGTACTCCACCAGGATGGATACGTTCAGGGCCTGGGCTAAGGCGATGATGTGAATGTGGTCACTTTCTTTAGACATTGGCTCTACCTCCTTGGAAAAGAAAAACAATAAAGCATGTGAGTTGGTTTTCGCTGTAAAACATTAACAGTTGAGCGCTGTGATTATACACTTTTCCATCCTTGTTTAGCCGAGAATGGTAGACTGTGTGTACTTGATACATTTGTATATGGACTTCAAACCAATCTTTTCTATTCAATAAGCTATCCCACAGACGGTTATAAGACCCAGATTTTCCTTTTCAGGGACTAGAAGTTACTTTTAAGCTCTTTAAAGTGAAAATGATAAAACCCACCTGCTGACAGAACTCCTTGACAGAGCGTCCTCCCTCTATGAAATGCTGGAAGAAGCCATGCTCTCGCTGCAGGTAGCCTGAGGTGAGCAGCCGCAGGTACACGACCACATAGTCCGACACGTTCTGGTCATTGAAGGAGCTCAGCAGCTCCTGCAGGCTCGGCTGTTTCTCACACAGTTCGATCAGGTCCATGAACTTGGAGGAAAGACATTATATACATCATCAGACTGATATGGGTGAGTGCAGCCTGCCAGCTTACTATCCAACTGGCCAAAAACCAGTTTATGCTTACTTGGCAGACAACCATTCAGACGTGGCAGAGGAATGGTCAAACTTACAGTTAACTCTGCTAACATAATTCAAACAGCATCACACACTGTATCCAAAAGGATGCAGGACATACTGTAACTTTACAACCATGAAACAGCAGCATTGCAAAAAGCCTCATCATATAAACTGTTCACTTTCAAAATAATAATCTACTACTTTAGTAGCAAACTCAGAATAATGGATTTAAGTTTGCACTAAACAATGAATGATTTTTTTCTTGTGCAGGAAACTCACAGTGTTGTGGAAGTCTTCAATGGTGAACTCAGTGAAGCCTTCATTAACCAGGTCCAGTTTACTTTTAGCTGCAACTGCTTTGAACCTCAAGAGACAAAAAAAAAAAAAAAACACATGTATTCAGTAATCTTCCATTGTGGTAATTAGATTGTAAATTTTTCAGAAAATAGTTCAGGACAAACTGACAAAGGAGCACAAAGCACAGACTTTTTTTTTTTAACCACAGCAGAAAAACTGACTGTATACATAAGACATTGTTCATCCAAATATATTCTACATGGCACCCAGTGCATCCACGAGAGGACGAAACTGTGCCGCGCCAAGATGACAGAGGTGTGAATTTCAGTCTAGAGACCAACAGCATTCAGAAGCCAACCAGTAACCACTGTGACACTCACTTCTGAAGTTCTTTGCTGTCATCTAGCAGGGACTCGAGATGTGCGAAACCAAAAGCTCTGTAGAAACAGTTCCCATCTGGTCGCGTCTTACGAATGTACGAGTATTTTTTGTATAGGTCCTGCAACAAATCAAAAGGAATTATACCATAATGTTAAAAAAAGAAAAAAAAAGAAAATAAAACCCAAATGCCCTCAACTATAGAGGAAACGCATCATGATGTGGGTGCAGGAATCTGAGGGTGATGAGAGTGATTTGGTGCTTTCACTGACCTTGATCTTGAGCTGATAAACTGTGTCTTCCTCAGCATACTCTCTCTGCAGCACCGACAGGTCCTGTCTGTCCGACACTAAGGGGTTACTGTTGGCTATCTAGATACCAACACACAGAAAATATAAATTAATACATGCACTGTAAACAACTTAACTCATTAGTGACTCTGTCCTAACCAGCTGTGGGCTGTGCTCATAGTATTGATGGTTTTGATTCTGACCAACGGGAAAAAAAACAGTTGTGTATTCAACTTACACTCAACACCTCATTTTACAATTAGGTTATAACTGTGCAGACAAGTTTCATGGTTATTAATGCTTCTTATTTGGTGCTGTCCCCCTGCATATGTCCACACATCAGCTGACTTTTATGGATGTTTAACTGTATTAAACAATGAGTGGAATCTTATCTTTTTCAACAACCGTTGTTAAGAAATAGGAATTTCTCACCTCTTGCTGAATTCTGTCCTGTTGGGCAATTATGGCCTCATCATACGCGAGGCAGTTCACTCCTGTAAGAGAAACGGTAACAAATTCATTAAGCTTAAGGAACAGATGTTTAAAAGGGAGATCGACAGGCCGGCAGGATGGCAGAGGTGGTACAAGGTCAGTGTTTATAAGGAATCAAAAACTGCTCGGGTCCCAGCTTTCGTCTTTAAGTAGAACCACACACGGTTCTAGTGAAGTGAGTGAGTAGAGCCATTTGCTATAGTGTTGCAGTACGAAGGTCGGTGCTGCAGATTTAAAGAACATGTGGCGGCAAACAGCAGGATATGACACTTAAAGGATATCATTGGTAATTGAGTATTTCAGCTGAATAAAGTTAGGGGTGTATGTGCACAAAAACTAACCTGCTTTGCTACCAGGGAACAATTTTTACAGGAAATTCCTGCACAGGGCACTATAGTTCCTATACAGTGTGTGTATGCAGGTGTTATTTGCACCTATGCAACCTACACAGTCTCGTAATACTATCCAAGCACAATGCACCTGCAATGCGTCTTGACCACGAACATTAGAAACAAGCCGCAGTTTCACACAGACTGGAAATAAGTCGATTCATCTCGGTCATTAACTCCTCTCTCTGTAATTGCTCTTGGTCGCTTGTTAGTGAAGGAGGTCCCCAGGAGCTATAGTGAGTGTACCTTGCATGCACTGGTACATCTGCCTGTGTGTTGCGTCTGTTATTGAAACCAGGCGGAGGAACAACTTGTGCAGAAACGATGCAGCTCCCACAGAAGTCGTTTCGCGGTTAGTCCTCTCAGCGACGGCGTCTAATTTATGTACGTTCATGTTCTTTTGTTTATGTGTCCTCCCGACATCAAATGGGACAGGCGAGTGGGTGAAATCACTGCACTCGGGTCCATAAAAATGAGCCGTTTTAAATATTAAGAAAACGAAGACGACAATAAAAAGCAGCTCTACTTTCTCTTCCCGTGCTCCACATCTGCGGGCACCACAAGCGGCCGCGGACGCGTCCAGCCCGCAGTCAGCAGTTTGCATGAAAACAAGTTAATCCACAACACCGGCTACCGTCGCTCAGCTAAACTTGGCTAGCTCGACCTGTGCGAAAACAAAACAAATTCGAGTCACGGTGAATAACGTCGTTTTTTTCGCGGACAAAAACGGGCTGTCCCGGCTTTAACGTCAAGCCTGCACATTCAACATTTCCTGAGGTGAAAAACTCTGGGACTGTCATTTGCTGTCGCCGTGTGAGTGACTAAACAGGGCTTTTTTTCTTTGTGTAGCAATGGCAGCTAGCTAACGTTAGCCAACAAGCCCTGGCCTCTCTGCCTGCCCCAGCATCGCTGCATGTCAGCACACTTTATCCCGGGCAGGCCAGCGGCTCAGACACCGGGCGGACACCCGTGTGGGTACGAGCTGCACTACCGCGGGAAATGACCGCGCTGTTTGTCGGATATTTTGCGCCGTGACTGTTTCTCTCACCCTCCATCTCTCCCTGTGATGATTCCTGCTGCTCCTCCGCCATCTTAGCTGTCGAGATCTGTTTCCTCCTTCTGCATGACCTCATTCATTACACACTTCCGGGCGGTGGCAAAGAGTAAAGTGTATTTATTTATTTATTTATCTATCTATTTATTTATTTATTTATGTGACTTTAAAAAACAAACAAAACAACAATGGTATTTCAGGGACCCTGTAAACAGATGTATAGGCCATAGACTGTACATTGACCTGTGGGTGAAATACCTGAACTGTTGCATACAAGTGGCCCCTCGTTTTCACAGGAGGTCCCTGGGCTGAGGGCCACAGCTGGGATGCCAACCAGGCAAAGTGGGCAACCAACCCATTTGTTTGGGTATGGTTCGTTTGGTAAAACACTAAAGCACAATGTAAACAATAATTATATTACTATATTATATTACTTTGTAGTTGATGCCTACACAGTGCTTATATTTGAATGAATTTATGTTTAATAAAAATACCACAAACTAATTGATACAGTGCACACTAGGGGGGAGTAGTACTCCAGCTTCCCTGTAAGGCAACAGGATACATTGCACTGATTATGCACCTAAAGGTGAGGAATGGGTGGTAAATAAGGACCATCCATAGAGGGTTTTACCACTAGGGCCAAATATGACATCTGATATTTTAAATTATCCTCTACAAAAATATCCATAAGATTAAATTACTGAGCAAACAAGAAGAAGAAGTAAGAATCAGTGTAAACCCCCCCTCAAGAAAACAGGATTTATCCATAAGCCGATGTTTGTATATGAGTGTTAGTGTAGGCCCATTTTTAGAAAAAAAAAAAAAACATGCACATTTATTTCAAACCATCAGTACAAGTTGATACCCACATGTAGCCCTCAAAATAAACAAAAATCCAGGCATGTCACCGAGAAGATCATTTTCCAGTCACAGTGGAATGCAGAGTCTCTCAAAGTTCAGCAGTTTTGCAGTTTTTAGGTTCATTCAAGTCCCTGCACTTTCCAGCAGTACACATCAGGGGGCGCTGTCTGCAACAAATACACAGAACATAATACCATTTGTCTGCCTCTCTAACCTGTTGGGTCTTACCAGATAACATTTTGCCACAAACTGTGCCAGCAGACATTTAACCCAACGCTTCAGATTTTGACATTCATCTTGGATAAAGCTGTATTTACAGAAAGTAACAATACATAATAAAATAATACTTCATATTTGCTACAAAAGCAAAAGTGATTTTTTTTTTTTTTTTTTTTTTTCATATTTTCCCTTTGGCACATTGCTTCCCATATCAGGGCTGTAACAGAACCTGACAATATTCAGAACATATTTACACAGAAAATAAAACAAGTAGTCCACAGATTAAAATCTGTTACAGTTCATGTCAAATTCCACCCAGAGAGGCATCGTCCTGTCTCAGATGTCGAAAAACTGCAGCAGGCAGAGGAAACTTTACACAGATCCAGTCTGTCCACAGTTGTAATGGCTTACTGACTATTTTGCCTCCATTGTCGCTGGTGAGTCCAGATTATTGCCATTTCAGGCAATACAGTGGCATGTAAAAAAAAAACAGTAATTAAAATGTATTTTACAAGTATTTGGTGGCTTTTCCAGTTTTCATGAAGGTACAATTTTGTGTGTGTGTGTACATATTTAATATGTAAAACGGTGTTTCAGTTTTTATCTTAGCAACACAGCAGCAGGTTAGATTTGCTACTTTTGTACCTACTTGATGCGTATGTGTGTGAATGCAGTTGCAGATGTGAGGCTGGTAAGCAACGGGGGAACATGTGGGAAAAATCCCAGATGGCAAAATGAAACTTCTGGCCCAGTATACACCTCGGTTCCACGGCCCGAGTCTGGCCCATATACTTCCACCTCTGGGTGGATTCTGGCTGTTATCCCCCGTCACAGATTTTCTGTGTGTGCGCCTGAGTTGGCCCAGATGTGGAAATAGCATCTAACTATCATGCCATATATGGGCCTGACTTGGGCCATGAAACCAAGGCCAGAAGAAACACAAGCATGTATCTGGGAAGAGGATATATACTGAAGGTGTTGATATGTTAATTTACTGTTTACTGTTAATGTCTTGAATTTAAGTATCATAAACAAATGGTTTTTTTTTTAAAGAAAGCAATTATTTGTATATTTGTGCTGATTTATAAATCCCTACAGAGGACATATTAGTTATGCTTTAGTTGTCTGAAGTCTTTATCTGGTCCAAACTGTCTCTGTGCTTAAGGCGAAGGCACGAGAGCAGTAAGGCAGTGTGGAGGTATGCATGTTGCAGGTGTGGCAGGAGAGAAACAGCCCCATGGTTTAGATCAGATCCCGAGTCATGTTGTGCAAGGGAACTTAGCACAGGCACAGATACTGAATGCCAGTGAAGCAAAAGAAAAATCCACCCTCATCTCACAGGTGTTGCAATCTACTTCTCTGATGTAGCAACTTTCCCACAGCCTTCACCTGCACTTCCTGATTTCATACTTCACACATCTATTAGTGTTTGCGACGTGTCACTGACATGGCACGTCAGTTGCATTGACCTGTTACTGACAGCTGGATAGAGCGACAGATACCGTGTTGTGAAAGACACTGTCTGCAATTACAGCTGTAGTAGCTGCACTGGAAATATTGTGACCTTGTCTTTGATTGTGTCTGTAATCGGGGGGGAGGGGGGAGGGGTCCAGAAATGTGCAGCAGATGTAGATTTCTCCATGAAGGACGTTAGTGTCTCGCACCGTTTTTCCACACAATAGAGAAGATGCAGCATTGTAGTCAGGGTGCAGATTTTTCATATCTGACCACAAACCGGTTTTCTGAGTTTTGAACCACCTCCAGGTCCAGAGCTAGTCAGTTCTGTGGCCTCACGTGTTATCTGTCCTGCTAAACTATCTGAGCCTTGTGGATCAGGGAGGCGTGGGGACTGATCGTGGTGGGGCTCGGTCGGAGTTTGGGCCTAAACGTGCCATTAGTCTGCTGATAGCGTGTGCTGTGAGCCTCGGACACCTGGGAGCTGTTGGTCTCGCTGTATTGGTCATCAGGATGCTCCTGGCTGGCAGGGCCCCCCAAACCTTCATCCACTTCGTCCTCATCATCTGTCACTGGTGGGTAGTTGCAGCTCATAGGGGGGGGCTGGTGATTTTTGGCGACGCTTCCCGGCCGCGAGCCGCCGTCTGTTGTGATAGAGGCGCTGCCATTCAGCTGTCTCACAATCTCAGTGGACTGTACCACGGGGAAGGACGATGGCGTGAGAGGAGGGTGGAAACGGGTTTCCTGCTGCAAAGACACAGAGCAGACGCACACTGAGTAACTACATCATCATCATCAGATAAATACGCAGAGGTTAATAAGCTGGGGTGAGATGCATTCCGCATTTGGGTGAAATCAGGTGTCAACATGCCCAGAAATGCACACGCACAAAGACACACTTACCAAAGACATGTTGCTGTTTCTCACATACGTCTCCACTCTGAGGCGGTTCTCCTCGTCTCTATCCAGAAGCCTTTCTCTCCCCCTCCGTGAGTTGTTGTGCAGGACTGGTCTGCCTAGGTAGTCAACAGCTCCCCCTCCTCCTCCCCGCCCACCTGAGATAGTAGATCGGCTGTCGCGGCAGTGAGCCTGCTCCTGTCAGCGCAGAAAAGGACACACTGATCAGTCTTCACAGAGAAACTGGTGCAATTATTTTGCCAGATATTGCGATATGAGCCATGATATCAGTGGGAATGATCTTTTTTTTACATTTCATTTTCACTGGAAAAGATTTCACCGTATGTTCCAAATCTGGAGCACCACAACGCTGACAATGCTAACAATGCACAAAAATGTTGGGACACACAATAGCTGCCTGTTAGCTTAGCATAAGGACAGGAAACAAGGGGAAACATTTAGCTGAAGGTAGCAAAATCTGCCTTTCAGCACCTCTTAAGCTCACAAATGAACATGTTATATCTGGTAAAAAAAAAAAAAAAAAAAAAGCAGAAGTGTAACAACAACATGTTACAGTTTTAGAGCTGGACTCTTTGTTGGCCGGATGCATTAACTCTGTGGTATCTATCTTCTCATGTGATTCTCAGCAAAAAAGCAAATAGGAGTATTTCCAAGAAGTTGAATTGTTGCTTTAAGCATTTTCTTCCTTTGTTTTTTTTTTTTTAATTATCTCCGTTAAATGAAAATTGACCCTTATGGCAGATTTATTGGAGTATCACTTGAATGGGGGCAGTGCCATTCTTACATATCAGACGTTTCCAGCTCATAAAACTAACAGTAAACGATTACATTAAGTATAATTGTTTGGAAGCAATGCTGTGAACTTTTTAACCATTCTATGCGTCACAGTAATGTTGGGGTTTTTTTGTTTTTCTTGTCCTCATCTCAGTATGTTAGCCTTATCTTTCGTTTATTTTTCGTCTGTGGTTGTCATCATAGTCATTATAGTTTCCTTCTTATTTTAATATAAATAAATATAATAAACCAACGATGAGTGAATATTTACTTGGGTTTAAGTGAAGCCCATCTGTCTTATATTTAATAACAAATTACATAGTTAATTCCAGGACACCTCAGTAGAAAATTATTAGGAAATTATGAGCCTGTAAAATCCCAAAATAAAAATAATAAAATAAAAATGTCTCGCTACAATCCTGGTGGAACAATACTAGAATAAATTTGGTTTAACTTCAAAATGTTTATGAAAATGTCTAAATGTGGATATAAAAGACTAACAACTGCACATATAAGATTAAATCAGTGAACTGGAATAACCCTGTGGTCAGCGTTCCTACATGCCACCACAGATGAACCATAGAAACATTAGAGACTATGGAGGATTTAACGATCCAATGGGATGGAGACTAAATATCACCCAGAGGTCTTCAGCAACGTAATGTTATTGTCATATTCAGTGTCTGAGATGCTCTACATTCAGTTTCAGAACTGAATCTGTCATCTGCACAGTAAAGCCTCAGACCCGGGCCCCGGCCCTGCATGCAGAGTTATATAGATATGTAGACTGACCCCGAGGGAGGACAGGCTGGTCCTCAGGGTTCCCTCCACCCTCAGGGGGATGTTTTCCTCTGTCTGCAAGTCAAAGAACCACACGGCACAATTTAGCTGTGGGGACTCAAGATAAAGACCAACTCAAAAGAAAAAGAAAAAAAGTCTGTGCATAAAACATCATCCCCTTTCAAAAAGTCCAAACCCACTCCCTCATTCCCACAACTGTCTGACAGCCGTGTTCATAGAGCACAGAATCAAGTATTCATCACAGTGAAATCTGGAGAATTTCTGAGGAATCTTTGAATAAATAACTGATTTCTGATCAGTGTCTCGCACAGCCTGAATCAGGTCGCGCAGAAACAAGAGAAAGCACAAGACGATGCTGCAGACTGAAAAGAATAATTCGGTAATAGTACCGCTCCTCTGGTATCTGTGCTGACAGAATTCATTCTCCTGAAAGAAGCTTGCCTGGAGAGAGTGGTTATCTCCTCCCTGTGAGAAACAAGAGAGCAAAAAGTGGGAAAAAGATGTTTAAATGATTGAAGAAAGTTCACATTTTCTTTCATTTGTTTCCATTTCTCTGCTGTTGTTTTGCACATCTCGCCCGCACAGCCATCTATCAACTGAATTTTACACATCTTACTCCTCTAATTCTACCTAACACACTGCTGTTGTAGCTGTCAGCTGTAATAGGCTTAAACAGCCCCGACTTGCTGTATTAAAAGTTTCATCTCATCTGATCTCATCTTAATGAAACATCATGTTATGTCCACGCACTTCGTCTCAGTCAGCTCCTTCTTCAGTTTCAGGTTCTTGCGTTTGTGGTGGCACGTGACTGTGATGACGATGACGAGCATCAGCACCAGCAGCCCGACGGCCACGACCAGCACGATGAGCATCAGCGTGTTTTCAGGTGGGTCCGGCTTCTCGGAAGGTTCTGGAGAGGGTGAGAGAGAGGACGGCAGGATTGGATGGACGTGTGCATCTGTATGCTCGATCCGACATGTTGACAGGGCTGTCGTCTACCTGTCACGAGTATCTCCACCTCCGCCTTCGCCACTCCCACTTCATTCTTCGCCGCACACTGGTAGGTGCCTCCGTCTGACAGGTTTAGGGGTCGCCCAAAAGCTAGTGTTCCGTTAGGGTGGGGGATCACACCCTCTGGCAGCTCTCCACCCTTTCTGCAAAACACAATGAAACACAAGACAAAGTCACCTTACAGTGCATTTAGATCCACACATGGACCTCTTGGTTTATAATACAGGTTATTATAATAACTTTCATTTATATAGCACTTTTCTTAACAAGGCTGTATAGAGATATAAAAAAAAATAAACCAGATAAAAGAGAAGCATAATAAAAGGAGTAGAACGGTAGAGAGTTCTTCATTACTAAACATCTTCAGATGCACAATGTATCTGTAGCTGTTAATCACTAAAAGTGCACAAAGAACTTAAGGATAGCGTACTGCAATTTGAATATGTTCATGGAAAAATAATTTTCACGTAGCTTCCTGTTTACTGAATATTTTAGCCCATCTTTATTGATTTCTGTTTTATTTTGGAGAGCCGTCGCTGTCACTTTAAATTTACATGTTTTGACCTTGACACCTTTTACCTGGATGTAGTTTTGATTTCTGTTATGATGCAGAATAACTGAAGTAAGATACTGGAGATAATATTCAATCCCAAAAGACCCTAGAATTTTAGAATACCCTCCATTCAAAAAAAAAAAAAATCATACATTCCCATATGAAGTTGAATTTTGTGTAGATGGTGCACTCTTCCTTTTTGTTCAGCCATGTTGCCTATGACTGATCATGCACCACCCATTTCTGCTTCACATTTCAAACTAACTGTAAACATGAGACACATCACCCTTTAAGAGAGAGAGAGAAATAAAATGTAAATCCTTCAATAAAAAAGGAACATTTACTTTAATTACCAATTCAGATCCCCCAAAAATGACATTGTCTCTATAGAGGGAAAATAAAACACAATTCCAATGAAAGAATATTTTCAGAGGACCTTTAAAAGACACTAACGACGCTGCCTGTCTGAACAGGAAGACTGTTCCTCAGTTTGGGGGCTCTGACTGCAAAAGCCCGGTCATCCTGAGTCACTGGTCGAGACTAAAAATACTCCTCAGAGAAGGAGACAGGGCAGATCTTACCAACACCATGAATCAACATGCCACAACCTGAGGGATAGTGAATGACCTTCTAGACCTACACACACACACACACACACACACACACAAATAATTTACTGTAAATATGTAATTTATGTAAACATATATATTGATCTATATTGGGTTGGGGGAGGGGGGGCAATCCCAGCTGACACTTGCTCATTTTGTATTTAGTATTTTTGGAAATTGTATTTTGCCAAACTGTCAGTGCCAATACAGCACCTTTGAATTGAACTGAACTGAACTGAGCTGAGCTGAGCTGAACTGAACTGAACTGAGCTGAGCTGAATTGAATTGAATTGAATTGAATTGAATTGAATTGAATTGAATTGAATTGAATTGAATTGAACTGAACTGAGCTGAGCTGAGCTGAGCTGAACTGAACTGAACTGAGCTGAGCTGAACTGAACTGAACTGAACTGAATTGAATTGAGAGAGAAAGAAGTATCATTTATTTATCTTTTTATCAGTAGGTGTAACAGTAACACAGTTGTTTGGAACCATATACTGTATTTCCTGGCAATGTGACTCAAGAAACTTCGATGAGCCACACTGTCCGGGGTGTTGCCTCAGTGTCTGTTCTAAGTGTCTGTTCTAAGTGTTCTAAGTGTCTGCCTCTCACTGTGAGCATTTCCAACCAGAAATACCTGGTGTGTTTCCGCCACTATGACCACACACTCTGAAACAAACCTGGGTCTCTATTCACGGAGCTGACGCGAGCGTCCGTGTAGTGCGCAGCGCATAGTAACACTGTTTGTCAGTGAGCCCTCATCGCTCGCAGGAAAGAGGAACTGTCTGTTTTCACATAAGCAGCAGACACACCACCACGACAACATCTCACACCAATCCACAAATTCTGCTTCCCCTTCCTCCTCTCGCCGCCACTTGGCTCAACCAAACAACCTTACCCCCCCACCCCCACCCCCACCCCCCTAATTTTGTTCGCCCTCTCTCTCCTTTCTACTCCCCTTTCCCTTTTTCCTCTCATCCCCCTCGTCCCCCCTCCTTCGTGTGAAACCGTCTCATCTGTCTGCTTTTGGCACAAGCCGCAACATGACACTGTGACACCAGCGATTACTTCACCTGCCGCCTTTTATTGACAAATCCAACAGGTTTACCCAGTGCTGGAGCCGCGCGCGCGCGTGTGTGTGTGTGTGTGTGTGTGCGCACGAGTAAGGAGAGGTCGACTGTAACTAGAGATTTCGGGTGCTGTCTTGGTTTTGTGTGTGTGTGTGTGTGTGTGTGTGTGTGTGTGTGTGTGTATACATGCTCATTCATGAGTGCGTATGCTTGTCTGCATGGTGTGTGTCTGGTGAGCCTTACTCACAAAACCTCCTTTCCCAAGGTGTGTTCCTGTGACTAACAGCAGGTAACATGTACATCATCGTACGGCAAAAAAAAAAAAAAACTCAGATGAAAAGAACCTAAACCAGATGTTTAAATTGAATTTTTCTTTACATTTCTAAAGACATGTGCCCCATCTTTGTGTTAGGACTCTTTCCCTAGGGGCCCTAACTGTCACTTCTCTGAGAGCCAGTCCTCTTCCAGTCCGCTTTTCGTGTGTCACATTTTTCTGGTCCAACTCTTTGCCGCACCCTGAGAACATCTCAAAGGAAATGGCCGTAAAGATGACACCAGATGACTGAAGCAGAAGAAGTCAGGCATCTGAGCGAAACCTTTGACGGAGGTTTAAAGCCGCAGCTTTTTAAATGACACACGCAACATTTGACTCTGTCAGTTTTCACTGAGGCAGCAGAATCAGGAGGTGGCAATGCCAGGGCTTGTTTGGTTAAGTCATGTGGAAAGGGTGGAGATCCTCCCCCACTACACTGTACAAGGTTCTTTCAGTCAAGTGACCAAGCTACACTTAAAAGTGACTACTGCTGAATACTTCTGTGCAAAGAATCTGGTAGCTGTGATAATGTAGGACTTAACATAACCTGAGAACTTGAAATAAATGTGATACATGAAAGACAGTGAAGGTGAACTGTGAGGTCTTCTTTTCAACAAATATTTACAGTCAGAGTTTCTCACTTGGACACACTGTATGAATACTTGAAGGCTAACAAATATTTTGAGTATATTTTCTTCCACATCCAAATTTGAAATGTTTTAAATCATGTATTCTTTACATCCATATTTACTTGCTAGCGGTCTTCTTCTTCACTGCCATATGTGGGTGCAGTGCTACATTTCTTGCACATTCCTGCTGCCAACTGTTTATCAGTGGAATACTATCAAAGGATGGTAAATCAGGATGCATGGGAGTCTTCAATGTGATTAGCATCATTTCAATTTTAATCAGAGAAATAACTCCTCTGAGAGAAGTCAAAGTGTTCATTATGTAACTTTTTGAAGAAAAGACAGAGTTTAAAGGGGCTATTTGTAACTTTTCCTTGCTGCAAAACGTGGTATCTTGCCAGGAGCAGGTGATGGTGATTGTCACTGGACAAGAGCTTTAGCCATTATTGTGTTTGCAGGGCAAGAGGTTATAATACGCCTTCTGAATAGCGCTACATCCACATTGGTGTTGCTTTCCACCTTTGGAGACAGCTCTTGGTGAGTAAAAGAATTAAGGTTGATGCTGAACTCATAATGTTTCTTCTAGATTAGTAACTAAACAACTGCTAACACTGGTTATGTAGCTATAGCAAAACTTGCAAATAGCTCCTTTGAACTAAAATTCAGTGTATGCTGAGAAGTATGCTGCTAATGGTGCATTCACATGCTGCTAGGATGTTCCTACTTCCCAAGCTGGGAAGTCATTCTTCCGTTTATGTGCTTTTAAGTTAGAATGGCGACAACATGCATGCTACAAAGAAGATGTGCTGTATTTTATTCCTGTGTTAACCAACATGTTACAACGTAATACCATATTACAAATTAAATTTTAGCAAAAAACTGATATTTATTATGTGAATTTGCAAGGTTAAACATTTATTTTCCACCATGTTTTTCCAGACTCTCCAAGTTGCTCCGACTCCTGCGTACAGGATGAATTTTCTAACAAGTGTGTGTGTTTCCAAAGATATAGTGATATAGTATCTTATTTCTCTCATACAGCTCCACCACTGTCCAAAAACTCATCAGTGAGCCGCACTGTTTCACTGGGTGACATGTCCCTTAATTAGTATAGGCACACATACGTCCAGCTGCTGTAAATACTATAGTGCACCAAATGTGCATTAATGTGCAGCTGATAATAGTCCACAAACAATACACTATTTATACTTGATGACTGATATTTGCTTCAAACTACAGTGCTCAGCAATTTTATGAAACAACATTATTGTATAATTTCCTGTGACTAGTTTTAAAGATTTATATCTTCAGCAGGAAAAACTGGGTCTGTGTGAAAACCACAGACAAGCTATGCCTGCTGGTTTCGGCTTTTATTTGGAGCCAACTGGGCAATCGCTCTACCGAGGAAGTGAAATTACGAGACTTCAACACATAATGTTTTTGAAATGCTTCTGAGAGTGCCTTGATATGAACCTGTCATTTTATTGAGTTCATAATAAAATATCAGGTCATTACCCTAAAGCGATCATGAGAATTTAAAGCGTATGTCAATATTGTTTTGAGGTCCATGCTTCTTAAGTCTTAAGCACACTGTCACATTAAAGAAAAATAAGAAAAATAACCAAAACCTCTCAGTCTGTTACAGTTTACTACAGCAAAAATTACTGAGTAAAACTAATTGTAATTTGTGACTTTGGCCCCTGAGCATGACCTCAGTGTAAACTTACTGAACACCCCATTAAAACTTGTGGAATCATGACAAAGTAATTGCAATAATCACTCTGGAAGTTATGAGAAAAAATAACAGTGACCAGACACATCAGACAGTTAGTCACACGAGTACCAGACAGCCATAGAATGAGGCGGGTCCTACTGTACCTGATCCAGGTGAAGCTCTGTGGTTTGGGGTTTCCTCCACTCACACACCTCAGGGCAGCATTCTCCATACCAACGGACCAGTCTCCGCTGTACCCAGACACCTCTGCGTGTGGAGGGACTGGGGGGGGACAAAAATTTACAAGCTTTGTTCACTTGAGGCAAGAGACAGAAAAAGGAGGCATTTATCACCTCCTGTTAAGGCCGAACACCCAGGTTTTTAGTTGTTTTTAGTTATCAGGGACAACTACAGTATAGTAACAAAGCCAAAGTTCAGAGTCACAGTACTCAACATTATCCTGTAATCCTAGAGCGATCATGTGAGTGGTTTTAAGAAAAAAAACAAGACATCAAGGCGAAATGTGCATTTTTCATTTGCAGTTTCAGTGACAATTTGAGGGAAAGGGGATTTAATATGGGAGATAAATGTAGTCAAAATGAGCAATACAGAGGAAAATGTGTAGTGTGGAAGTGATCCAGTCCTTGTTGAGTCTCTTCCTACTTTGAAGTGATACAGTGATGAAAAAAACAAGAAGTGAAGCTGTGAAGGGGTTACTGATGTTGAGACAGTCTTTTAAGTTGTGTTCTTGTTTTTTGCATATTTTGGATTTGTCCAGGGGGAGCAATTCAAACACTTCAAAGATTTTTAAAGTGTAACACCACCTCTGTGTAATTTCGATGAATACTCACAGTGCACTACCAGGAAGTTGCTGAGCCTGCGGGGGGTGGGTGAAGTCTCATGCCACACCAGACAGTCCAGCTTCTTGCCATTCATGCCCCTCAGCGGGTACAGGGAGAACTGCGTGGAGACGGCCCCATTGTCGGAGGAGCGGTTGGTGGACTGGCCAGCCAGGTCGGTGTCCCAAGAGAGGCGGGGAGGCGGACGGGCTATGGAGCGACAGGAAGCGGCCTGTCGGTAGGACTGTCCCTCCACCAGAATCACAGGGTCGAGGGTGGAGATAGGAATAGCTGGAGGGATCAGAGTGAAGATGATAAGTCGACAGTACTAGTCTAATTTAAATAAGATATACAAATAGAATAAGGAACCAATTAAAAAATATATGAGGGTAATAATTGGTGGAGTGGGATCATAATGTAAAAATGTTGAAAACATAGTAAAATATATCTCTAAAAAAGCTTAATAGGTTGAGAATTGAATACAATATAAGCAGGAATTATTGTAATGAATTCCTCAATAATATAAACTCATCATATTGTTTCCTGTATTAATGCTTATTGCCTTATAAGGTGTGAGGGGAACCTAATGCATGAAAAACTACTGACAAATAAGACAATGAGTAAGTATGTTATTATTATGTGTCAGTACATTATTAGTCACATAGTAAAATTCATCATGCTTTAGTATACACATTCAGTTGTGCAACTTTGACAAAGTAACAAACAGCCCACAGACAGTAATATCTCTTCCCGTTGTGGCTGGAATGACACCAGGTTTCATCATACAGCATATTAGCACTCCAATGATAACACCGACAAACTTCAGCTGATCTTTGCCTACTGCACTGCAGAGTCATTAGGGAGAGACTCACTCCATACGATGAGTGACATAACACTCTCAAAGTTGCCAGAGGGGAAGGTGCTGATGTGGCAGAGATACTTCCCCTCATCCGAGACCTCTGTGTTCATGATAACCAGAGATGAATCCACTGTGGGTTCGCTGCTTTTGAAGCGCACACGTTGAGACCACGACCCAAATGCTGCAGACAGAGAAAGAAGGAGGGAGAGAGATGAGGAGGGACAGAGTTGAAGGAGCATGCGAGGAAGGATGTGACACAAAAGATTAAGTCCAGTAAGTTCAAAACAGACCTCAGGGTTCCCTTTGTCACTTTCAGCTCCATACACACGCCTGAACTCGGGCTTGAGATTACACTTGCATTCTGGGTATTTAGCTCACAGTCTTATCTGACATATCTCACACTCACAGTGGGTTTAAACTTCACTTATTAAATCACCACATATTACAACAAAGAAAAAATAAAGCAGACAGTGGCGCTGGGTGTTTTTCACAGTGCTTGTCTTAAAGCTACAAAAAAAAAAACCTACATACATCTGACAAATCAGCTGCAAAAGTTGCTCACTGGATTTAGCATATAGGAGCAAGTGCTATGATAAAGAAAGCGACTTGTCACTGTGAGGGAAGGGGAAGTCACTCTTTTAGTGTTTCTGTGAATGTAAAGTGTGAGCTGAGAACGCCACAACCGACCTGTCTGTCCATTCGTGTGGTGTGCAGTGATGATCTGCTCCTTAGCGTCACCCTTGTACCAAGTGACCTGCACCACGACCACACTGCTGTCGCTCGGCTTGTAGCGGCAGGGCAGCACAGTCTCCTGTTCTGCCAGGGAGCGTATGGAACCATTTGGAGGACGCTCCACAAACTCTCCATGTATCACTGTAACTGAAAGAGGAGAGGGGTAGGTGGGTAAGTTCATCCACTCAGCCATCATGCAGCTAATTGGTTTGATGATGAATTATGTTTCAATCTACAGTGAAGTGACCTAAACCTGTAGTTACTTCCTATTACACTAGCTCTAGGAGCAACAACAGATCAGGAAATCATCTCATTTACTACATACTTCATTTCAGCCAACATCCCCTCAAAAAGACAAGGAGGAAGTTGCTAAGATCACAAAAGCATGTGGTTTGACTTTTTTAATCTATCTTTGCTGACCTTCACCTTCAAATGATAACACATCCTTGGTTTCATCTATAGCAATGAGCTACTTGTCTACAAAGTGCCGCAGGAATGAGACCTTCATAATTACATCTTTTCCTTAAAAATCGTACTATTTTGCAAAAGATTTGTCGGCCCACTTGCAATACCTCCACGGCCCACCAGTGGGCCCTGGCTAACCACTGCAAATTAAGCATTTTGAGAAGTAGCCTGCAGCTTATTTGCTGTCGTGTTAAGTTTTACATTATTACACTGACACCACTCTGTGTCTGTCTGTATGCCTGCCTGTTTATTAAATATGAAGCTACAGACAGTTAGCTTAGCTTCACTCATTCAGTGAAACGGCTAGCCTGGCTGTGTCTGAATATAAAATCCTCCTATCAGCACCTCTAAACCTCACTAATTATACAGTGTAAAACAGCCAAGTTGTGGTTTGTGTGGCTCATAGGTGCTGGACTACTTTTTGGCCAAGCACAGAGAGCCAGGGTAGCAGTTTCCAGTCTTTATTTTAAGCTACTTAAACCATATGTAGCCTCACATTCACCATGCAGCATGAGAGCGTTGTCAGTCTGCTCATCAACTCTCAGGAAGCAATATGCAAAGTTTCACTGATAATGTTCGCGTGATCTACACATAGTGGAAAAAGGTTTATTGTTTACAGAATGAATATGACGCCATGTATGAAAATACCACTTCAGATTTCTGTGGTTGAACTGAACGCAAAGAGGAACACAGGTGGGTGTCGGACAGTCCACACAGTGCAGACAGAAATGAGGGAGGAGAGAGAAAACAGGTTGTCTACCAGAGGTGAGGACAAGTGAAATATGTCGCTGAACTAGTCGCTCGAGGTGAGCTTAAAGGCAAACTGAGTTACCCCTGTGTGTGGAGCGAGAGAGAGACAGGAAACATACAGAACAGGACACCCTGTATCATAAAGTGTATACACACTCTGCAGCCCGTTGTCTGCCTCACACTGTGGAACTGTGACACTGTAAAGCACAAACACCCATTGCTTGCATGTTTTTCCTCTGTCTGTTTACAGATCACATTTGTCTGATGTAGACAAACTACAATGTGTCACCTTGTCGTCTCCTGTCCTCCAGCTGTCTCATAAAGTACACACAGACAGTCACATGTGTGACATGTGGATTCCTGCAACCTGCAAGTTCGCTTCCAAAGGATATTTCTCTTGGCACAGTGCTTAACTGAAACTGAATTCAGTTTCGTGAAAGTAATGCTAATAGAAACAAATGTGGTAACAGTGCATTATTATATCGCTGCTCTTTGTTTTGGGCTCGTGTTGCTGGTGATTTATTTACTTTGAGAGGTTGATTCCTGTTGGTGATAACCCTGCTTAGACTGGAACAAAATAAACTTCAGGAAATGGATTACTCCCAAACACTAATGACATATCCATTCACAGCGTGACCATGTTTCATTCCCCTCTAAAACGACATCTGAGGGGAAAAGTATTTATCTCTGATCACTACCCTGCAGTTTGGTATTACAAACAATACAGTCACCGTGCTGCAGACAATAGTTCGAACATGTTTTTACTGATCGCTCACTGATTGCTCACAGGAGCTTACCATTTCAGTTTCACTATCATCTAGTTTTGACTTGTTAATGTAATTTGCATGTATTTGTAAGTGTCAATATACAGTTCAAGCCATTTTTAAGTGGCTGTTAATAACAATGTTTCGTATTAATGATAAAGAAAATAAACCACTTAGGCACAAGAGCTACATGCTAACGTCAGCATGTTGTTTAGAATGTATGATGTTTACCATGTTCGCCATAGTTTAGAGTGTTAGCATGCTAACATTAGCTTATTAGCACTAAACACAAAGTACAGCTGAGGCTGATGGGACTGTTATGAGTTTTAAAGATATTTGGTCTTAAGTATTAAGACAAAAAAAAAAAAGACTAAAGCTATGAGAGGGTGTGCTTAGGCACAAGAGTGATTGAGCTAAATGCTAACATCAGCATGTTGTTCAGAGGGTATGATGTTTACCATGTTCACCATAGTTTAGAGTGTTAGCATGCTATCATTAGCTAATTAGCACTGAGGTACAGCTGGGGATGATGGGATTGGTTTATTTTTAAAGATATTTGGTCCTAAGCATTGGACATAGTGAAACAGGACTCCAGCCATGTTAGCAGCTCTGGGAGGGTATACTTAAACACATTCATGCTTTAAGCTAAGCTCACAATGAAAACACGTATATAAGTAATGTTTATGGGTTTGCATGCTATCATTAACTCAGTAGCACAAAGTAATGCTGAGGCTGGTGAATGAATGCTGTGAGTTTTGCATGTATTTAGTCTTAAACCAGTGTTTTTGGATTGAAATGTTGACCAGATGATGGCGTTGTAACTGTCAGAGTTATTACAATTCATCCAGAGAGGAACCTGAATGTCTGAACCAAACTTTAACGGCAATCCACCCAATACTTATTGAGACATTTCGCTCAAATGTGAACCTCGTAGTCCGTTCAAAAAGTCCCAGCCATTCAAAAGCTGTTGAGAAATTTCAGTCTGGACCGAAGGGGTTGATAAATCAACCAGCAGACCGACTAGCTCCGCTGCTACTGTGGCTAAGCAGTAGTTTCCTTTGGGAGGCCTGCCACTAACATGTTGCTTTTTGACACCGTGTTGTAAAAGGTCAGAGCGATACATCATCTGTCGCACCAGTCCTGTGAATCCACATTTGATTGCCCTGGAAATGTTTTGTCCTTGAACACCCACCAGAGGTTGTACTAAGCAGAGACTCCAGATGGTAGAGCTCCTGGGCTCGTGTGCGTGTGTGTGAGAAAGAGGGATTACTGAGCAGCTCTTACAGGTGTCGATTCAGTACCTGATGTGGGAGAATCTGTTCAGATATGTCAGCGGTTAGGTTGTGATTCATACATTTACCATCAGAGCCGATGAGTGTACTCTGAAGACAGGTGTGTGTGTTTTTTTCCAGCGACATGAGTGTGTTTGTCAATCTGTGGAATCTGCCTGCGCTGCATTACTGGAATAACACTCGGCCAATGCTGCCTTCATGTGTGGAATTAAAAGGCTTTTTCATACCTCACTCTTTATCACTGTCTTACATCGTGAAAATACTGTATTGGTACTTTGATAAGTAGTCCCAACTATTTAGAGGAAACAGGTGAATACAGCACAGTGTGTATTGTAGAACGAGTTTGTGATGCTGACATGCATAGACCTACAGCATTTATCACATACACACATATATATAGGCTTAAACAAAACACACACACACATACACACACACACACACTAGGAGGGTCCGGACAGGAGGAGAAGGACTGATCAACAGCAACCTGTTTTTCCTGAAGTGTCAGACAGCACTTCAGGTGTTTTCTGTAACAGCACTGCTCTGACTTGAGAAAGGCTGTCCACTAACCCCTCCTGTACAAAACTGGGTTTGCGGACATGCATGAGAGACAGTGGGGCAGTTATCGGTCAGATAAACAAGAAAGTCAAAGGTCATGTCAGAAGCACTTTCTTGTCATCGAACATTTTCATTACCCCCCCCCCCCAAACCTCAGAAACCTCTGTTGTAGTGATATCATGAGCAGGCCCACTACACAGTACAGAGGCAGCATCATCCCTGACACCTGACAACACAAAGACACAGACACACCGCAGACACTGTGGACAGACTGCACGTGAAGCCCTCTTACCAAAGATCCGCAGGACAAAGAGACACAGGGAGAGTGTGTTCAGCAGAGATGTCATTCTCCACGGGGGTTACTCTTAACCGAGCACAAGCTGGGACAATGTCAGCGCTGGGGCGAAGCTCATCGGTCCAGGTAATAAAATCCTGAATGACACTGAGGCGGACTCATGCCTCCAGCTGCCGGATCATCCTCGGTGATGGCTTTTTCCTGGGACCAGATCCTCTCCAAAGTCCCGTCCCGGGCCAAGAAAATAAAATAAAATAAAATAAATAAAAAGCTTATTAATCTTCACTCAGTCCTTGTGGAAAAATGTAAATCCTCTGAGTTTTGATCATGTGGTTGGTTTGTTAAGCACACGCCATAATGTTGCCCTTTAGAGAAAAAAAAAAAAAAAGAAAGGCGCAGCTTTACCTGTTTGGATTTGGATACACCTGTTTGCCCTACCCGCGCCACCCCTCTCTCTCTCTGTCTGTCTGTCTCTCTCTCCCTCTCTCTCTCTCTCTCTCAGGCGCACACACCAGCCCACAAACACGGGCGCACAGCCGCGCTGAAAGTCGCCTTTCCGGTTTGGTGGAGGCAGCGTGACAGTTATTTTCTCGTCTTTACTTGCTCTGCGGAGAGGAGAGGCAGGCGAAAAGCAGGCACGGAGAGCCCGTTTCAACTGCGTCAGGCGGACCCGTGCCAAAAGTAAAGGTGTCCCCTCCCATGGGAGAAAAACAAATTAATCCTTTAATTTTACACGGATAATCACAAATATGAGGCTGGGTGAGCTGCGCAGAAACTGGTGTGCTGTTTTCAAGTATGGAGATAAGCAGGAAGAAACCTCAAAAATACAAGTGTTTAAACAAGACATTTAAAGGCCCCATGTTGTTTGAAGTGAGATTTTCATGTCTTTTTTTGATGATGAAGCAAAATGCTCAATCCATAGAGAAATGCACACAGCACATAGATTCAGATAGGGTACTGGGCCTTGAAACAAGTAGTCAGGACTTCTGTAACTTTGTGATGTCACAACTATACACTGCCTTAACAATGCCCCCAACACAGCACAGCTGGGCCCACTGCCCAACTTGTTGTTATTGTTGTTGTTGTTTTAACTTTATCAACAACACAATACAAAGCGGTCATTCACTCACTGAGCTAGCAAGCTACAAAATGTCTGGGAAATGCTGCACAATTGCTTGAATTTCTTATTTATTCATTTGTTCTTGCTGAATACTGGAGCATTTTGTCAGGATTTCACCCTCTTGTCTGGCTCACGTCAGCGCTGACTGACCATCGCTGTTTACAGTTATCTGCATCACTCAGAAAATAGTCAGCCAATCAGAAGAGAAGCTCAGAGACCAACACAAAAACGCTAGAGCTTAAAACCACATAGACTATATATCTCCTCATGAATATGACAACTTCAAATAAAACAGCAGACAAGAGTAAAATATGGGACCTTTAATGGTTTAGTCCAGATTAAGTTCATTCTTTGTTTGTCCTCACATCATCACATAGTTGCAGTTTTTTCATCTTTATTGGTTATAAAGAAACAGATACAATCATTTCAGATTGACATGTACTACTACATGTACAGGGCTGTCTTAATTTATTGATGTGATTCAAAGAAAAACGTAATTTCATAAGCACATGAAAAACATCATATATATATATATAGGTATAAATATAATAACTCTTTGGCTTCATACAGGCAGCGGTCCACATACAAAATAGCTTTTACTGCAGTCTGTGTGATTTCTTACATTTCTATTGCTGCTGTGTGTGTGTGTGTGTGTGTGTGTGTGTGTGTGTGTGTGTGTGTTGTGAATGTGGACAGGTAAGGAGGACCACACCAAAGACACCATCACTGCCATCCTGTGGTGTAGAGGAAATAGAGCTCACTTCCTCCAAGGCTTTACTGCAGATGAGAAGCATGTTGGGTTTTTTTTCCCACCAGCCTTTAACTGCATCTATAATCTGCTATCTTTCCCAAAACTATGATCATTTTAGATCTAATCCGGCAGGCAAATGGACATCTTCCTGTTTTGTGCTGTAAAAGCAGTCAGGATGATTTCAAACCCTTGCAAGGAAATGAAACTTAAAAGGTACAGGGGAAGGTACTTAAAGGTAGAGTTGATGCACGTCTTTCTTATTCACACACATTCACACATACGAAAACTTTTAAAAAAATTAAATATGACAGAGCAGGGAAAAAATATATATCTTACACAAGGGTAAGCATTTCTGAGAAATGACCATCATGGGCTCAACTTCCCTGTTTCTGTCTCGTCTTTTGTAACTTCCCATAGATTCTATCAAAGCGAAAGGGAAATGAACACTGCTACAAATAATCTCTCCAAATCTACGCAGAGTATAATAGGCAATATATATTTAAATACAAATATAAAAGAATTGGCTAGAAAATAGCTGTCTTGGAGTTCATTCACATCACTTCTTCATGCCGATAGTTTCATATGTGTCCTGGGCATGAGGGGTCAGACCCTGACAGAGGGACAAAGGGGGAGAAAGTGGGTATAATTTAACAATTATCATTATTATCTAATATTTCAACAATGAGCCATCTTTCACCTCTTTTACAACATTTATGGTACAGAAACTCACCGTATAGATGCCCTCTTCATCATTCTGCTGGGGGGTAGGAAAGAACAATATTAGATACAGTAAACATGACACATAAACCTGAACAAGAGTCTTTCTGCCTTTCTTGACCCTAACAGGATGCATGAGTGAGTGTATGAACTTGGTGTTCAGAGGAAGAATGAGAAGAAGCTATGAGAGAAGTGATGCAAGCCCACATTACATATGAACACTTTAAACACTGTCTGTCTGTGTGTGTGTGTGTGTGTGTGTGTGTGTGTGTGTGTGTGTGTCAGTGTGGGTTGGGCTGTGCGCAGTTTGTGGCTGGTAATAGGAAAGAATACATCAAAATAGCATTAAAACTGCAGGTTAGTGGTTAGAGCCTCTGTTACAAAAAGAAAAACTCTATCTTTGTATGCTTAGCAAGTTAGACTTAAAAACCAAGAGCAGGACTATTATGAGCATGAGCATGAACAAGAGAGATGTTATCAAAGCTGCTATTTGTAATTTATCTATTTATTTATTTTAAGTTTTTTGGAAATTACAGTGGCTCCAGAGGTTCAGTGTTTCACTTCCCTAAAGTTGGGGGAAACAAAGATTAAGTAACAATCATGAAACAAGCAGCAGAGGCAGATGTTTTCAGATTTTCTATAGTCTTTCTGATAATAGTATTGGCCAAAAGTACTGGTTCCTACATTTCCCATGGGGCAACCAATTTTTATTAAGCCTTGCCTGACTGGCAAACACCTGTTTTTTAGGCTTTCTGTCGAAGAAGAAGAAGAAGAAGAAGAAGAAGCAACATCATATTGATCTAAATGTCACTATTACTGGTTGGTCGATGTATATATTTTATAATGTTCTTATCACACTTGTATTGCCAAAATTTCAAATTAAAATATGTGATATCTGGTGGGTCTGACTGCTTCTTGGTCATCTCAGGAAATCAAAACTTTCTCATAGCACAGTCTGAGTTGCCACAAAAGCCCCTCAGTGCAGAGCTGCTGATAAAAACAACAGAAAAAAAAACACAATGCGTGCATGTGGACACGAAGTATGGCTTGTGCTAATTTGATTCTTCATGTTGCCTGCCATTGTCTCCCAGCGCGGTTTGACCTCACCAGTGAGGTTATTTTTGAGATTGGTTTGTTCACTGAAACTCCAGTTTGTGCTGTGTTGAGCCGTCTGCGTGTCCCAGGTGTTTGGCATTTGTTCTAACGCCTCTATACGCATTTTAGACAACGGGTCATGTCGTTGCGTATTCTAGTTATGTATATACAGTGTGTATGCGTTCTTTCTTACCTGCTTTGGCTTTCCTTTCCCACCTTCAGCCTCCTTAGAATTTTGGATCTGTAAAAGTGTCACAGTGTCAAATTAGGAGTAATTGTGTGTGTGTGTGTGTGTGGGGGGGGGGGGGGGGGGGGACAGTGGTACAACATAGTAATGCCAAAAACTGCAATTCCTTGAATGACAACTAGAGTCTGGCTCCAAAAGACTCCCATGTTAAAAACTTTACAGCAGCAATAAACATGTTTACTGCCTGGTACAAAAATGGTTTTGGTCTCTATAGTTAATTTCCTCCTTTATGACAACTGCACGGAGGGTACATTTTTATATGACTCAACCGTTTCAATTTTATGAAGGTTTAAAGGAATAGCCAAAAGTTAGGCAGAGTCAGGCGCTGCTAAGATGGTGACACTGGGACAGCGCCCACTCTGAGCTTCAAAACCACCCTTCAGTTACATCACAGAGGCTACGTCCATCTTTATTTACAGTCAATGGCATGCTGTCATGGCAAATGTGGTCCTGGAGATGAGACATCGACAGTAACAGGAATAAACACAGAGGTGGTGTTTATGTCTGTGGACAGACTTTGTCAACGCAGTAGCGTCACAGCTGTGCAAAATACAATCACAAAACTTTACAACGGCGTAGTCCCGATCAAAATGAAGGCTGAGTTAGACCCAGTACTCATGTACAAATGTAGCATAATGTAGTACTGAGTACTCATGGGTTAAAACGTCAACATGTTGATAGTCGCAAGATAGTATCTAGTTTTCATATGACCTCAGTTCAGTTTAGTGGCCATGAGAGCACTGATAATCACAGAGCAGCTTCTCTGTACAGTAATTGTAAAAACCCCAAAATAAAGAAGCTCATTTGAGTTTTATTTTGGAACCAAATGTTTTAGTTTTGAAGTTTAAATTCTCTTATCATCATTTGACATTAAGATATATATTTTACTTTTTTATTGTCACCTTCACTTAACACATTTGTTAACACATGCATTCGTTCTCCTTTTACAAACAGAGGAAACGCAGCACAGGATGATGACGGACAAATACTGTCAATTTTTTTAAAATCATGTTTGAGAAATAGTCTACATCACTGGTTCTCAAAGGTTTTCACGTCAATGACACCTACACTGACACAAATTAGACCACGGACCCCCATTTTATAAGAATTTGTCACAGGGTCCACCATCTGATAAGACGTTTGCTTTTTTTATTAGACTGTTTGAAACCCTTAATCAAAAAAGCCATACAGTGCATTCTGTGATTGTGTTACATATGGATGGAATTATAGTGAAATCAAATGATTCTCCTTTTTGCTGGGGACTCCCAGGAACCCCCTCAAGGACCCCTGTATTAGCACATCAGTGTATATTAGCACAGCATTAAGGTAGGGTTGTTTTTGAATGTTTAAAATGCTTTATTTTGCTGATGACACTCTATTTTACACCCAAACATTCATAATGTTTCGGATTACTCTTTATAACCTATAGAGCACTTTTTCCTTTATAACAATTCTTTTATTGCCTATAGCTGTGATTTGTGATAAACAGTACAAGATAAACTGTATGGGAAAAGTTCAGCTGTGGTCCTGTGAAAGCAAATGTGTAACATGCAAACCTTGATTCTGCAGTAGAGAGCTGTCAGGATGATGCCGTACAAAAACAGGATACCATCCAGCACGTAACAGATCTGAGGTTCTGCGAGAGCCGCTGAGGAAACACAGGAGAACAACTTATTAGGAGCAAAATCATAATACAGCACCTCTACATATGCTGATATCATCAATACAGCTTTTTATAATCTAAAGTTATTACATAAAACAGACTGTTGGCACTGGAACAGCTTTAAAACAGTGCTCTTCCCCCTTAAACTTTGCTTAACTGTAACTGTAACATATTCTGTAACATATCTGGCAGATGTCCATGTCACATTGTGATTATCCTGTCTGTCAGTGACGGTGAGGCTGCTTTGCTGTCATTTACAAAACACTGTTATTGAGTAGTGGCGGTGTCACCGTTTCAGATTGAGAAACAAACAGCAACGGCAGCCATTACAGAAAAGTCCCCCAAATCTTGAACAGCAATTATACAGTTCGTAAAAAATATTTAAAGAGAAGATATAAATGTGCCACTTTACAGCTACTGTTAAATACTGGCTTTTAGTTGTCCTTGGTAGAAATACAGTGGTGAAACACAATGGAAATGAAACCATTCAGTCAATTGAGGTGTCTCCTCACTGAGAAAAAAGCAGGATGTCCGGCCAGCCGTGAGACAGCATCGGGTGAAGGTTAGGTTGCATTTTGATTCATAATTATTTCGGAGTCAACGTTTGTTGTTTACTATATTTTGTGGAGCTTGTCACTTTTACAGATGATTGTTTTGTTTTTTTTATTGCTGATCATTCTGCTGATCAGCTGTTTTCTACTGAGCAGGCAACACTATAAGCTTTAACTTTACACCTATGTTAACAGGATATCAAAGAACCACAAACAATAGATACTGCCACCACTGTCCATGTTCAGACTACAGTGGCTCTCACACTGGATAATTCCAATTCTTCACCGGTTACAGAAGAGCTGGACACCATCTTTATTTGGGAACAGAAGGAGCTGTTTCCTGTGAGGAGGTTTGCGTAGACAAGAGTTAACACCAACTTCTCCTGCCAGTCTAGAGTCATCTTCTAGATGCATGTTTGAGTCGTGCTGTCAGCTCCTTAAAGAAATGTCACTCGCACAGCTGACTTGAAAGCCACAAGCTTTTAGTATTGCTCGGCCTGCCCAGCGCACATTGTAAAAGACTCATACTGCAGGAAGATGTCTTTAAAGTGTCTTTAACCTTTGGTTCAAAGAAGACTGCGCTGCAGAAATGACAAAAGCACAGTGACACAGGGTTATGTCTTCACTCAGAAATGTCTGACACCGAGTTGAACACGGAAGTTGTTTCTGAAGACACGGCCCAAATGTTAGCAACACATTGGGGCCTGGTCACGGCTATTGAACATAAAATATTTTGCTACACTACTACTATGATGTATGAGAATGTCGTGGGCTGTGTACTGTAAAAATTACTGGCAAAATTATTTAATTTATAAAATGATTAATTATTAATAAAAAATTAACTTAGTGAAGTATTTGATGCATAAAAAGTGTTGAAATGACTGACTGAAATGTACATAAAAAAATGAGTTGTGCAATGTACAATGCACAGCCAGCGCGCCGGGCGAGAACAATTAAAGGCAGTCCAGCACAGAAAGGCATTTGGAGCTCTGGTTCGGAATGTCAGTGAATTTAAGACAAGTTTAAAAGCCTTTCAAAAAGTACTTTGCAAATCTATTTAAAAATTAATAACTTTATACTTATATTGAAATAATTAAAGAAGAATAATGACAGAATTACTGCCATATGTAATTATTTCAAAATATTTTCTCCAATAGTTGTAAATGTATGTTACAAATACATCAACATTTATATTTTATTAATCGCCTTTCAAGTTATTTGTTTTTATTGCATCATTCAAATGACTCATAAATAATCATATTTAACCACTGAAGATGATTTGTGTGGCACAGTCGAGACTCCATATAGTTTATGTGTCACATACATTTTGTTTTTTGAATTTTCAACTCGATTGAACACCGTTAGAACTAATTTCAGCTTTACCGTGAACCTTTGATGATATGGAGCAAATGTTTAGATGAATCAGTTTAACAGAATGTAAACGTGATGAGTTCAACCATTTAGCTTTAAAGGGAGCAACCTCATCATGACACATAGTAAATGTAACTAATGTATAATGCTTTGATTCAATAACCACGACAACTCCTCTATGAAGAAATCCCCAAAAAAACGTCATGCTCTGTCATGTCCCTTCCTTCCCATTTTCTTTCTCCTCATCACAAACTCAAGGTAATTCATCACTTTTCTGAAATAAATGACTAAATCGTTTTCTGAGCAACAGTAAGTTCCATCTCCATTTGCTTTGTCACACTTGACAGAAACCCTGACGTTGATGGACTGGTTTGTCTTGCAGGTTCCCAATCAACAGATAAGCTGAAAAAAGTATTTAAAATGCCATAATATCAACCTGAGAGTGCCTGAGTTTAGCTGTGCGTTACTGTGAGCCAGAGACTGGTGGTGTGATATCTGCATCAACATCTTTAGTTTCCGCAGCTCACATTCAGCACAGGTGAAGAGGAAACGCAAACACTGTGTCACCTACCTCAACTAACTAAAAGTGTGATATTTTACGTGACTAATATGTCACTGTGTGTCAAACCAAATCAGCCAAATTTAGATTAAGAGCATTTCAGGCTCACATCTCACTAACAAGGTAGCTTTTTTTATTCTTTTGTTTTTCAGGACTCCAGGCACGCACACCACTTGGCTGTAGACTGTCAACCACAGACTCTAGAAGTAGGCCATGGTCAGAGGTGGTTTGGGATTCAAACTGATACATCTCCTATAGCCTGAATAAACCAGTTAGATTTGACAGAAGGTTACAACTAAGTCTTTTTTATCACGGATTTATCTGCCCATCATTTTCTTGATTAGTTGCTCAATCATTTGGTGAATAAAATTGTAAAAAATGTCCTTTTTTTCCAGTCAACCACAAAATATTTAGTTTACAAAACATACTAGTTTACTAATGTGAGACAAGGAAAAGTAGCAAATATCCATATTTCAGAAGCTGGAACCATTATTATTATTATTATTACCACCATGATTTATTATTGAAGTAGTTTTCAATTAATATTCTATCAAACTTTTGATGAATAGTTTAATATACCTGCTGTCTGCTTAAAGGGTAAATATATTCCGTCCTGACTTGTGTATAGAAATGTATAAAAAGTCGTAAAATTAAATTAATTCATCTTCTTACCTGTTATAGATTCCATATCTGTTGAAGCTGTATATTACATATATGTATTCTTTTAAACTACGAGCTGCAAAATACAGTATATGCCAGAAACGCCAGTAACTAACTCTGCACGCAGCAGAAATGATCAGGAATTTGCCCAGGACAGGGTGTGCGTGAGAAATGTCGACAAGTGCAAATTTAAAAAAAAATTTTTAAAAAGTGCCCATGCACACCAGTGTCAGTGCCTGTGGCCACAAGTGACAACAACCAGCAGGGTCAGTTTCTCTTTTCACAGGAACTGTAATGTGGTGACTTCATTTCTGCTGCCTACAGTCGGATAAATGAGGCCAAATGTCAGAAAACCTCAGCATGCTAGATACACACGTACCTGCCATCTATCTGCCGACCTGAAGCTATCCTTTACCAGAATTATTTTTGGTTGAGTTTGTTCTAAATTAAAGTGTTTAATCTTTATCATCTCCCCCCCCAGCTTATCTCTTAACCTCCGACTCAACATCGCACCATCTGCTCTATGAAGTCTGTTACTCTTCAACCAAAACTATCAGAACTCACCAGCTCTCCCAAAACACATCCACAGAGGAATTGCCACGAGTAATGGGCTCCTGCCCGACACGGCCATGGTAACACGGGCTCAACACGGACAGCTGGGCTTCTTCAGCAAACGGTAAACACAACTAGTTGTGGGTGGTTTTTTTTCTGTGCGTTCTGGTGAAGAGTCGAGTATTGCATACCTCACAGCCAAGAGGGGAAGTTGTGGTCTGAGCTCTAAGTCCATTTGTCTCAGATCTCATCAGACCACTCCCCCTTTTTAACACCAAACCAGAGGAAGGACATATTGTCAAGGCTTTGGTCTCTGCTTCTTTGCTTCTCATGTTTATACTTGATTTTTGCTCAGGTTTTCAAGGAAATGAGTGTTTGAAAAGGAGCAGTACAAAAGACGGTACAAAATCATCTTTTCCCAATTTCACATAAAAAAAAAAAACAACTCAAATGGCTTCTTTACTCTTCGGTCATAAAATATTTATTAGGTTTATTTGGACATTGTACATGAGCGATTATAAGCAGAGTCATCTGACATGAGCCTCACTACAGCAAATAGTGAACAGGAAGAGAACCTGACTAACAGATGTGTGAAGGGCAGAGCCAATTCTCTTAGCAGCAACACATTAACGGTCAACTTCGCCAAACACTATGTCCTGTGTACCTGCAGGAAGAGGAAGAGAAGATTCATTAGCAACTGTGATGCAATAATTTCTACATTTCTAGTAGCTTTTTGTCCTTATGAACCTTGTTTTAAATTTCAGGAGTTTAACAGTAATCATGTTCTTACCAATAATGGCCACCACATCAGCCAGCATGTGTCCTTGGGACATTTTATCCAGACCAGCCTAGAAAGAAGAAAACATGTATTAAGATTCAGTACAATTGAAGACCAGCTACCACTATTCAGAGCTCACAGAAGACTAGATATTCATAATTCATGAGATTAGAGCCTGAAGTTAATGCACTAACTACTCTAATAGTTTGTTTATACAACTTTAAAGACATTTTAAGCCTCCAAGACCAAAATTCAAATGACTGTGTTAAACAGCAGTTCATGTACCCATGAGCGAAGAGATGGGCAGGAAGGAGGGACGAGGGAGAGAGAAAGGGGGGGGTCTTTGTGCTTTTAAAAAAGGTTCTATAGTATTTCATAAAATGTACTTAATGAACTGAAGGTAGCCTTAAGGACAAGATGTTACCCGTGCTGAATAACTGATACCCGGTGTGTTTAATATTTCACAGTGTCTTGTTAAGTTTTTTTTTAAAGTGCGCACCAAGTGAGCGAAACCAGGAGCTTTGATCTTGCAGCGATAGGGTCTGCTGGAGCCGTCTGAGACCAAATAAACACCAAACTCTCCCTGCAAGCGACACACACACACACACAGATAAATACACTGTAGTAAGCAAATTACATCACAACAAATCCCCAGAGGCCCACAAAAGGTTCCCAATTAATTAAAACTAAAAAAAGCATTCCGTCCTAAAATCTAGAGTCAGATACTTAAAAAAAACTGTAGTTTTGTTTGTTTGAACTTGATCTGTGTGGAGTCTATTGGAACAGTGGTTTCCAACCTGTGGACTACAAAATTATTGCAAGTGGGCCGACAAATCTTTTGCACAACAGTACAATTTTGATGAAAAAAATTAATTATAAATTAATTATAAGAAAAAATACAAACTTATGTAAAGTTTTTTAAATCATTGTCATTAAAATAAAAAGTGCTCTAAGAAGGTCTCATTTAGCCTCTGTGTTGTTCTGGAGTTAGATGTGGGCCGACAGCATTTTTGAGATTTGCAAATGGGCCATGAGTTGGAAAAGGTTGGGAACCACTGTATTAGAGCATCTACAGGTTATTTTATACAGAACTGGACAACTCATCCAACTATTACACACTTTACATATAGTCTCACCTTTGGTGCCTCCACAGCTGTGTATGTGGCCCCTGGAGGGACCTGGTACCCCTCTGTGTACAGTTTAAAGTGGTGGATCAGCGACTCCATGGACATCTAGGACAAGGAGCACAGGAAAACATGTCTCCAGCTGTTGTGATAATGAAGTTTCAGAAGCTGTGAGTTGACAGAAAAGTGAAGTGGTAACTGTGAGGTGAACTAGAGGTGATCTCCTGCCTCGAAGGCAGCCAAATTCAAATGAAAGTGGGTTTTACAGCAGAACTGGCCTAATTCAGTAAAAAGGGGAGTGTGAAGACAAACTGGTGAGACCAGTGAAATGTAATTAACACAGAGAAGTGGTACAGCACAGGGGAAAATGTAGGGAAAGGCGCATCATTTTCAAGATTAAACAGCCTGGAGCCGTGAAACAAAAACCCTCTGACAGAATGAAGCTGAACTCACCTTCATCTCAGACCTCTTAGGTGGAGCCACCTTCGCATCATCCACCTTAATCTCCCCTTCTGGCATCTTGTTGAGCGCCTGGTGCATGATATGAAGGGACTGTCTCATCTCCTCCACTCTGCACAGATACCTGACACACACACACACACACACACACACACACACACACACACACACACACACACACACACACACACACACACACACACACACACACACACACACACACACACACACACACACAGCCGTAAGCCACTTTAAAGATGCTGATAACTGTGTACATCACTCATAATTTGCCATCACTCATTCTTAAAAAGGTCACAGTTGATTATGTGAACAGAAAATAGATCCTTTCAAACAGACGAGCTCCTTTCTTTTCATTTTCCCTGAATCAAACACTTGTGATTACTGTGTTGTGTTCTGCTCTGACAGCTCACTTATCCTCGTTCTTCAGAAACACTGTCTGAATGAAACTCGTTCACCAGCTGCAGTGCACTCTCATTAACAGCTGTGCCTGCATATAAACAATGATTTATTTACACGTGGTTGCCAGTAATGCAATAAAAGCCATTCAAGTAGACACAGTGCTAGACTGAATGAATGTTCAGTGTTTAAACAATGTGGCAGACGTAGTGTAGAATTTTTTATGATGTTTGTTTGATGTGGTTTTATAAAAACAGCCATAACTTACCACTGCAACTCAAATGTCTGAAAAACAGCTTATTTTTCACGATAATGTTATGTAATGTATGATATCTGATAGATGTTTTTTCTCCATAATAAATCAGTGGTACGATGATGATTTTAACTGCACTCAATAGTATTTAAATGATCTGTTTAATGCCAAAATGTGCATGTTTGTCATATTAAACTGCCTTCAATAAGCAGTGGGTGACATACTCGATGTATCACGGCTTGTTCCACATGGGATGCAGTAAATGACTATATCGCAAACATCGAGTACAAATTGTTTTAAAACGCCAGCATGAAATTCACTTTGGCATTTCACTGCTCTCACTCTCTTGTGGCTGTCTCTCTCTCTCTCTCAAAGACACACTCCCCCTGCCCATGCAGAAAACTCTCTTGACTGTGTGTGTGTGTGTGATGTTAGTGAGGTGTGTGTGTTTTTGTTATGTGGAGCGGAGGGAACTGGGGGGAGTGAAAAGAGCGAAGCATCGAAGCGAGTTTATACACGTTTAGTTTTAATGTCTGTGGCGGCTGCGTCGCTGCTGCTGTCAGCTCTGTCTGTCTACATCGAGTTTGCCTCAGAGCACGAGCAAGCGAGAGAGAGTAAAATTCTGCTCTTCACCTATTAAATTTTTACATAATATAATTATAACTAACATTGGATTTGTGCTATGACATGTAGATCATGTGGCCTCCTCCTCAATGCAGCTGCTAAAATGGTTAAAGAATTAAATATTTATATATATTTTTTTTTTATCTGTGTCGTATTCATATAAAGTCCAGACATTGAAACTAAAGTGAAAGGTGTCAGTTATATATAGAGTTGCTGGGATCATGTCAATATGACTATCAACAGATGTTTTCCCCGTTTCTTTTTGCTGGAACTGCTCGTCGTGCATGAAAAACAGGTGAGATGACAAATCCCTGGTTCAGACAACCCAGAGGAGCGTCTCTTTAGGCATCAAAGGGTTAAATCGCACATTTATGAAGCGCTTTGGAGGAGATTTCAAAATATCGAGATATAGCTGATAACATTATTAAGATTATTTCAGTTCTTGATTGGTTTGTTGATTGATTTTTCAATTAATCATTTAATTTCATGACTTTTGTGACATTCTGCTAAATTGTCATTATTTATTCTCTCTCTCTCTCTCTCTCTCTCTCTCTCTCTCTCTCTCTCTCTCTCTCTCTCTCAAAAAGCCGTGCTAAAGCCAGCTGAAGGCCTGGTACACATACACATGGGCACATGATCAGGATGGTGCCACCTCTGCCTCATTTTGAGTCAGGAAAAGAACATCAGACCAAAAGTTCCAATCAAGAAACAAGGTCTCTGTTTCAGTCAGAGAAACACTGACTAACACTTCAGAAACTGACTTCAGAAACAAAATGGGGCAGAAGAGGAAAATAAAAATAAAACACTAACTACAGTTTATATGTATACCTGTCATAGCAGTCTCCATTGCTTCCAATAGGCACATCAAACTCCACCTCGTCATACTTGTCGTACGGCTGAGACTTCCTCAGGTCCCATTTGATGCCTGACCCTCGCAGCATTACTCCACTGTAGAGGGAGAAGGATGGAGGTGATACATCTCAGGGTTTACACAAACAAATATTTTTTCCTGTGCAGCTTTCTGAATTTTACTGAAATTATCATTGAGTAAATTGACTCTTTTCAGATCCATTAGTGGGTCACCTGAAGCCATAGTTGAGGGCTTCCTCAGCAGAAACCACCCCGATGTTCACTGTACGATTCTTCCAGATACGGTTATTAGTCAGCATCTGCAGAGAGGAAGATTTGAACAGATTTGTGCTTCATCGCGTTCTGAGATTGTAGCGAGATGAAGCCACCGACAGGAAGTGCAGTCACTCACCTCTTCTACTTCATCGATTCTAATGGAGAAATTCTTGCACCACTCGTAGATGTCGTCCATCAGGCCCAGGGGCAAATCCTGGAACACATTAAAGACCAGTCGCACTTTATGGATAATGCTAATTTTTAAAAATCAGAATATGATCAAGGAAGTGATGATATACTTGGTATGTCTTTGTAACTGCATGTTTACTGACAAGTAAAACTGTAAAAACCGTATTCAGTGCAGAGTGGATGTGATTTCTGTTGAACTGCATGTTGACAGTGTATTTCATTTGTCTTATTTAATTTTTGCTCCTTGCAGCTGTTGCAGCTGTTCCTAAAGAGTTTATTTTGTCATTTGTTGTTATTGTTACGTAACCACATCATCAGGTCTGACTGTGAATACAGAAATCAAATGAGACAAATGATTCTATGAATTTTCCTACCTGATGAACACCACCAGGTCTGATGTATGCAGCGTGCATTCTGGCTCCGGACACTCGCTCATAAAACTCAAACATCTGAGGGGAAACAAGGGTCAGACAGTCAGGAGAATTCAGACAATAAACAGTTAAAAGTAATCTACTCAGTACATTTGGGATTGAATAATTTAATCAAGCATCCCTGTCTATAACTTCACAACTTCACTGATGACTTCCACTTCACAGGGCATCTGATTAGGCTTTTTATCTAAGGCCAATCTAAACCCACAAGTTGTTCCAGCCTGGACCAGATATCAATGTAACTGTCAGGGAAAAAGGCTTGTGGCAGAATATGCTCAGAAAAACCTACAAGATTTTTTTTCTCAAATAAATATTTCACAATAAATGTTTCAGGAGCTGCTTTAAGATTAGTGATGAAACTCAAGCTGCTACTTTGCAACACATATGTACAATGGACACTTATTAAACATGCTGTTAAAGTAAGATTTGTATTAATGTTTAATGTGAAGAGACTCCCACTAATAAAATATTTCATCGTGGGCTGTTCTTTCTGATTCTGTTGAACCCAATGTGTTGGAAATTTAATTATGCAATGAAACAGATTTTAGAGGTTGTTATAATAAGATGATAAGGAGTGTGATGAGAAGCATTTGCTAATACACAAGTAAACCAAATCTCTACGGTGGTATGAGCGTTCACTGTTGACACCCTGGGACAGAACACAGATTTCTTAGTCTACATCAACTTCTCAAAGTTAAGATGAATCTCTACCAATAAGTACCAGTGATTCTCCCTGAAGATGAAATTATAAATCGCTAATTCTCATGTAACTCCTCGGGTGAAACCATACGGTAGACAGATTTAAGCTGATTTAGACTGGCACTACCCTCATTTCAAAGCTTTTTGGGTCACAGATCTTCTGTTTACTCCCCTGAGGCTTCATCGCTTTCAGCAACTCCATTATTTCTTATTTTCAGGAGCTTTACGGTCATGTATGACTCACATGCTGCTTGATATTGTGGAGATGAAGTTATAGCTCAAAGCTCTGGAGTCACAGAACAGCAGTCTGATAACATACCACACTGAACATAACTTTTTGGGGGAGCATCCAACAAACTTAACCAGGCAGGTCTGAAAACAGCTCCATCCCCAGATAATTTTGAAATAGACAGAGATTTCTGAGTTTCATTATTGACCATCAATTGTGTTGGAAGCAAGTTGTCTAAAACTGTTGCAGTGTTGTATAAAGCAAAAGACATTTTAAACCAGAAATCACTATATATAATATACTTCTCTCTGATATTACCATACATTACATATTGTGTGGAGATGTGGGGAAACATGTATAAAACAAATGCAAATATCTGTCAAAGTCAAGAACCTGTGGGTGTGTTGTGATAATGAATAAAAATGTGTAGTTCACTACGCAATTTAAATTTATTTTAAACATATGGTGATAAATATAAAACAGATATGATCTTTAACATTGCATAAATATAGTAGTGATTTTTTAAAAAACGGTTTTGTTCTTTTCTTTCTTTTGGTCTCTGTATGTTTGACACACTGGAACTCTAATCTTGCTTCTAGTTGTTATTTATTAATAGTTAAGTGTCTAATCTTAGAAGAGAAAAGGTTTCTTTCCATCTTTGCTTCTCCTTGTTTCTATTTTCTCTGACTACACATTGTCCTGTAGTGAGAAGGCTGCAGATTCATGTAACATTAGGTGTGATAACATGTAGGTGTGATAAGATAGAGCTTCAGCCTATTTACTATGTATAAATATTAATAAGGACAAAAATAAACTGAATTGATCTTCAAAAAAAAAAAAAAAAAAAAAAAAAAAAAAAAATTAAAAACAATATACAGACTGATTCTGGGCTAAATTGCGTGGTAAGGGTTTGAGCAACAGCGCTCCCAACCTTCTCTCTCTCCTCAAACATCCAGAAGAACGGGGTCATGGCTCCAATGTCGAGGGCGTGTGTGGTGATGGCCATGATGTGGTTCAGGATGCGAGTCATCTCCCCGTACAGCACTACAAACGCAACACAGAACACATCCAGCCATTTAGAGCTGAAATGGTGATCAATTAGTCTATTGACAAAATTTTATAATAATCGGTCAATAGATTTGATGTCATTTTTCAAGGAGAAGTGACAACTATTCACAGACTCCAGCTTCACAAACATGAAGATTTACTGTTTGTCTTTGTTTTCTATGTGGTAAACTGGATCTCTTGGAGTTCTGGACCAAAAAAAAACAATTAAATATATCAACCTGGGTAATTAAAATTGGGTTCTTTTGCTACTCTTTGATATTTTATAGACCAAACCATTAACTGACAAAATAACTGGCAGATCAAATTTATACATCAAAATAACACGCAACAGGAAAAGGACTCTACAAGAAACTTCAAACAGATTAGGGGCTTGAATCACTTGATCAAAATTGTATGCCTCTGTAGAATCAGCACACACTCAGACCATTTTTAGTCTGTACCTCTGATCCACTGTGCACGGGGTGGAGCTTGGATGTTGAGCAGCTTCTCCACAGCCAGAGAGTAGGCCTCCTCATTACACATCATGGAAACATAGTCCAGACGGTCAAAGTAGGGCAAAGCCTGTACCAGACAAAGAGGAGGAACTGAAGTATATGGGCTAAGGGACATCCAAGACTTAAGTAACGCATGACATGTGATAAAGGTATTTTTAAATGATCCTGAATTGCTTCTGTTGACAAGTTTAATGTTGTCATTTTCAAGTGCAGGGTTGAGTTGTCCTACATTGCTCTTGCGCCATCTAGTTTTTAAACAGGTCAATCAAACTCATGTCATATTCATTCTCCTCCGTATGCTGTTGTTTTACAAACAATAGAAGAAGACATTCTGCAACAAGCTGAGCTGCAATTTGCAAAGTTGCTGTTGTGTTGTTTGAGTAAACCACCACTGCTCTGTCCCTTACCTTGATTAAAACTAAGAACAGCACTGCTGTTTCTATAGTTCTTGATTTCACAGCTTTACTTGCATGCACATATAAACTAATTCAGATATGATCAAACAGATATGAGTTCAAGAATACAGAAACAATATTAACAGATATTGTAAGTGGTTCAGTACCTGCAGGTAGGTTTTGTACTCGATGAGCTTCTCTGTGCCACGGTGAAGCAGGCCAATGTGTGGATCACATTTCTTGACGGACTCTCCACTCAGCTCCATCACTAGACGCAGCACACCGTGAGCTGCAGGATGCTGGGGGCCAAAGTTGATGGTGAGGTTGGACACATCCTTTTCTGCAGGAGGGTCCTTGTCTGTAGGAAGAAAACAATATGGGAGAAGATGAGGAGAATTAAATCTATTAGAGTAAAAAAAAAAAAATTGTGTATTGCTTCAGGATTTGACTTTTCTGTCCAACTGAGACGTATCTGTGTCCTAGACAAAAAAACACTTTTATTTATCTATTCTATGTATTTATTTTACATCTGTGACACACCGCAGGTCAGATCGCAACAAATAGTGATAATGTGTAACACTGCATTTCTTATAATCAAACCTATAACCACAAACCCATAGAAAAGGCTGCCCGAAATCCAGTGTGTAAATATGAGCAGTTTTGTCACATATTAAGTGAGACATTGAAGGTCTGTCTCAATCTTAATAAAGGTTGGACAGACAACAACAGGAACAACAATGGAAGTCCAGGAATCATTCAATTCTTGACAGAGTCTGATATGTTGTTTCTTATGAATTAGAATGTTGTTAACTTTCACACACTCTAGACACATTTTCCCTTTTGATTTAAATAAATAACAGCTTTAAAAATGAATAGTTAGTGGAGAACAAAACCCTTTAACTAGTGGCCTGAAAAGTGTGACTGTGTGTGGAGATGGTGGTACCATTCCATGGGGGCGGGGTCCATTTCTCATTGATGGCAGTGGGGTACATCACTGCCCCACCAAACTGCTCCATCCACTCCACATCTGGCTGCCATTGTTTCTGCCTGTGAAACACATGGAAAATATTCTCAACATGAGGTGAGGCCGTGCTGGGGACCATCAGCTCTGAGCCAATGCAGAACATCGCAGAGATGCAAGAACAGGCTAATAGTCAGACGGCCTGGATGTTGCATGTTAAAGACGCTTTAACCTCATTTTGGAACAGGATCATCACCTGTTGCCAGGTTATGCCTGCCAACCTCACCTGTGTGATGACTGCAATGCACAGACGCTACTATGGGTTAAACTATTAAAATAAGTGTGGTTATTAATGCTAACTGTAACATGGCAATACGTTGCTACAAGACAGGCAAGTATAGACCTGCTGTGTCAGAGTACAGCAATAACAAACCTGTATGGTCAAATCACCTTGGCTGTTGTGCTGCACAGAAAGGAGCTGATTTTAACGACTACTAGTTATTTTTAAGTTACTTGCTTTCTTTATATTTGTGCCGAGTACGTTAAAGATCTTGAGGTTGGCTAGCATGGCCGCAGACAGACACTGCTTACTCTTCCACGTTGGTCAACTATACTGACACTTAAATTACTTCTAGTCTCTTCATCGGAAAGGAGTCGGTTTTATTTATGGGCGCCGAGCACAGAAAATGCTCAGAGTCTGTGTGGTAAACACTGGCACACGCTGACTGATGGGGCAGCTAACAGTTGTAGCTAACACACAACAGAGAAGCTAACATATCCTACAACGTACACGAACTGTTAATGATGGCATACGTGTTATATTCAAGTGCGCCCCTCATATACACGTTTTCCATTCAGAGAATATAAATAGTAGCAGACGACTCCTGTTATTCTGATGACATAAAATCGGCTTATCTAGCATTATGCTAACATTAGCCTGTCGGTGTGCATATTTTTATTGGAGCTCACGCGAAGGCGGGTGGCAACACAACGGTCACACGAAGCGTCACATTTAGCCTTTTCAACGCCTCACCTGTTTTGCAGAACAGTGCAGCCAGGACTCAGCAAATTGTTGTTCAATATTAATTTTGTTGAAGGACGTCCTAGTTTGGTAAGCGACCTCAACATCGTGGCCGCCATCTTGGCTGACAGGCAACCTCTGGCCAATGACGTAAAGGAGTTTCTTCGTGTGTTGTTTTAGAGTTGTGTAAGGTCTGTGTCCGCCACCTATTGGCCGCCCACCGCCATGACGTATCCCAAATGACAAATCAGTATTTATGGGCAATGTAGTTTTTGCAAAATATGTTTCAAGTACATTAGAAATTATTCCCCACTTTTTAAAGGTCCCTGCCCTCATACCTGCCAACTTTTTTCATGCTTTCTACTTGTAGCCTATGTTGTGTATTTGTCATGAACAAACAAGGTCTATGATATTTAAGGTATATAAATAACAGTAATAATAATAATAATGTTATTGTTTTGATAAACTCTATACTGCTGAGTTTAAGAATATAACACAGGTTTAAAATTGAAATTCACCAGCATGTGTACGTGAAAATACCCATCTGCTTAAAGACGCCAAACTGCATTTTATAAAAAACAGTGCTTTTATTTATGTAATACTGTGGAAAAATAATTACATACCATTTTTAAAAAATATTGAAGATAATGAAATTAAAAAATGAGAGTTTAACGTTTGTTGTACATCTTTTGAACAGTTTTCTCTGCTACGAAGAACAGTACAATAAGATAAACATTGGATTCTTCTAAATTCAAAGACACAATAATACAGGATACAGTCCTACCAGAGGTATAAAAGTACTGTAACAGGATTGTGAGAGAAATGATATGGACATATACTGAAACACACACCCGCACGCTTGGACACAGACATGCACACACACATACACACACACACACATACATACTGTATACACACTGACATGCATTCAATGTCGCGCACACTCGAGTCGGGCGCTGTGTGTTTACAGTATCCTTCCCATACACACGCAGTCATTCACACATCTATACAAACACACTGTACAAATCTATGTGCGTGCCAACGCCCACACACTCCCTCTTGATCTCTCTCTCACACACAGACGCACACACTCTCACACAGTCATACACTACTACATATCAATATTGTGGACAAGCCTTCATTAAAACCTCTCCGTACACATTCTCCTCTGGCCGTTTTGGCAGACAGACGATGAGGAATGATTCAAAATGGAAATGTATGACATGTTCCCCTGTAAGGCCACTCAGTTCTAAACCCAACATCTGTGTTTTTCTCTCTGTCTGCACCAGGCTTGTAGTTAAGAGCTCAAGGAAAAAGGCTCCAGCCTACGAAAATGTCTGGGAATGACTCAAGCCTGGTTTGTAAAGCAACAGTTGCCAAAAGAAGGAGCTTCTACTGCATATACATGGTCTAAGGTGAAGAACAACATGAACACTTGGCACTGGGTTTCTCTCATACACTGATATACCCTCCTGATGTGAAATACGTCCTGATTTCAGGCTCTGTTGTTGGCACAACTCCTCACTCCTGTCTCAGTGGATTTCACTCAGGAAAACTCCCGAGCGAGTCATGTGCGCTCACGTTCAAACTTTTGGTCCATACGTACACATTACATGATTTTACATTGACAAAAATAATTCTGTAATGTTAAAAATAGAATACAAAGCTCTAGTCTGGTGTGCAAATAAAAAGAAGACATTACACAGATATAGATAAGGGACGTCCAAGCACGAATACTGTAGATGCAGTGCAAAATGATGACAACCCTCCCAACCCCCACCCCGGCCCCAACACACTCCCCCATGCTGCCTAACATCATGTACCACTGTACAGAAGGGCATTCTGGGAAACTATATATATGTGCTCTATGATCATTGAATATGACAACCAACAAAAAAAAATAAAAAATTAAAAAATGGCGGCCAGAAATGACTCCCACTAGTTGAGGTTTTTCCCGATGAGCGTGTACCATATTTGACAGTCAGTCAGTTTGCCTTAAGACGTTCTCCCTTATCATTTACAAAGTCAGTTCATAGCAAAGGCTATAGTCTCCCGAGATCTGTGATCTCTCCTCCTCTCTCTGCTTCTTGCTCTATTTCCCAGTCTTGATTGTGACTTGCGCCGTCCGCTCTTTCAGAGCTCAGATATACAAACACGTCGGGAGTGAGGGAATTCAAAACTGTGTGGAATTTCCCTTCCCTGTCTCACTAAAACGTTTTCTTTTCCGCTCGACTCTTTTTCTCTCTCTGCGCCTCTGCGTTTCTCATACCCTCCCTGTCTCATGGGCATGGTCTTCTGACTCTGTGCATGGGTGGGTGCAATGTTTTTTTTTCTTTTTGTTGTGTGTGTGTGTGTGTGTGTGTTCTGTAGTTGTGTTTGTGTTCAGTAGAGTGTGTTCATGTGTGCGTGTAAAATCCGTGAGTGTGTTTTCCGATGTGACGCTATTTATAAGATGCTTCCTCATGCTCAGCTAAGACTGTGAGGTGGTTGCGCGTCTCCGTCTCACACGTGAGTCTGCATCCTCTGTGTGTGTCGGCTGTGGGAGTAGTCAGAGTGTTGCGAGGTGTAGGAGAAGCGAGTGGAGCTGCCGTACTTCCCGAGTCCAGTCTCTGATCCCGAGGGAGGTGGGCCCCCGGGACCGACCCCAACCCCAGGGCCCCCCACCCCAGATCCCACACCGTACATCTCGTAGGATGGGCCAGCCTCCAGCGGGGCCAGGCTGGATGGGGCGAAACCCATGCGGTAGGTCTGGTAATGCGAGGGGTATCCGTAGTTGTCGTAAGCCAGCTGAGAAGTGGAGTCCAGGAGGCTGCAGTCCCCTGGGAAGTCGCTGGCTGTGGGGGCGGGGTTGGCAGGGGGCTGCTGGCTCTGGCCCCCACGGGTGAAGGTGTTGAACTGGGCGTAGCTGATGTGGGACAGTCTGGACGGGGGCCGGGGGTCGTAGCAGGCCTGGGGGCGGCCAGGGGAGGTGAGGGGACCAGGGGGACCGGGGGCTCCTCCGCTGGCCGTGGCTCCGGAGCCGCCGGCGCTGCTGCTAATAGATGCAGCTCCCCCTGGCGTTCCTGTAGGGGAGCGGTAGTCGGAGTAGTGCATGGTGGAGCGGGAAGCAGGGCGGCCTTCATCGTGGGTGGAGGCTCGCACGTTGTAGTAGCCATTAGTGGGATCCTGAAGAGAGACACAGAGTGGGCGTTAACAAAATAAATAATAAGTGATTCTTTATATGCCTGCATACTGATCCGTCAGGTCGAAAGGATTGTATAATAATGCTGTGCTCTCCTCTGATCCCCTCTCTCATGTAGAAGGTCAGAGGTAATGCCCGGAGCTGGTCTGCATTCAGATCCAGATTCATTAAGACTGTGCTGTGAGGGCAGATGGCTCCGTTTTTGTGACTCAGCTGCTTGAGATCAGAGTCTTAGTCCTTTGCAGAAACACCCACAAGTAAAGTTGTGGAGAAAACAGGCTCTGAAAAGCTGCAATGGCACGAACCGCATGAGCAAATTACAATTACAGTTACAATTTCCTGCATAACTGTGGGAGTAATCCACCAAGAAGCCCCAAGAAGCTGTATCCAAATGCCCCATAATAATTCATTGTACATATATACTAATTTTCATAATATGCTGTTTTTGCAGTTAGTACACAAGAAATGAGAGTAGCCTTTGGCAGGCATGGGCTGAAACAATAACTCAGGCCAGGAATTTGACTCCATCCCAGGACACCCTCACAAACCATCAGACCGTCTGACGCTAATTCTGAGGGCTAAATCTACTTGTTAATGTAAGGGGGACCAGAGTAAATATAAATTTGGCCACTATGACTATGTTCATCTGGGAGGAAAGTTTACAGAATACAAACATCTGTGACTGTTTAATAAATATGAAAATAACAGGTGAGGCGCAATGACTGTTTCAGGAAATGTCCCAGTTCTCCCGGCAGGCTGTCCACGCTTCGGTACTAACAGGAAATAATATCAGATTTGTGCAAGTGCGCATCAATGTAATTGCAAATTTTTGAAAAAAAACACTGTCTAATAAACCTTACAAAAGGAAAACAAAAAAAATAAATGCTTTGTTTTTTAACGTGTTCAAGGAGACGTCTCACCAACATCTGCATCTGTTTTAGTTTGTTCTGGCTGTGAGCAGCTCCTCCAACACCAACACACTCAAATCATTTCTTGGCGTATACACACAGAGCCTTGAGTATAACTTGAGTTACACTTGTCACATTTCCAGTGTGAGCAAACTACATACTTGAAACCTGCTTTGAAATATCATATTATGTTGCATGGAACTGGATCACAGCCTTTATTTTCATAACCAAGTTAACAAGAAAAAGTGAAACTAAAATATGCATGTTTTCTTCCAGGCCTCTTGCGCAGAGTGGATCCCTGCCAACGAGTCGACCCCAGGTTGTCTGGGTGAAGGAGAGATGCGCTCCCTGCTCATTACACCCCCTGCTGAATGCTCTAATGTTGCTTTCCTGCTATTTCTGACATGATTCTACCATCGGATCATCTCTCACGTACCCAGACCCCCCCCCCACCCAACTTTGTTTCATTGCTTTGGTGCTTCAGGCAGTGGGAAGAAGAAGAAGAAGAAAAAAACTAAATAAATTAAAAAAAAAGGAGTCTGGCTGAGGCTGTTGTCGGGGTGATCTAACCACCTCCTGGGGTGGATTCGTGTCTGTATTTCTTCAAAGTGATCCAAGGCAGCACTCCAGCTAGAGGGGTGGCATGTTTGCCCTCACAAAATATTCATGGGGGGGGTTCAGCAGAACATTTTGGCAGCTTCACGCGTGAAAATACATTCATCACCTTAGCCCAACCCCACAGTGTCAAAATGTATAAATGATTCATGCCAGCTGAATGGGCATAATATGCCTGAACTTCCTTTGTTCTTTTTCAATTTGAGTTTTTTTTTCGTTCATGCTGTCTTTAAATATCGTCAAGATGAGCGAGCCAAATTCTAAATAATAAGAGAAGCTAGTTTCCTCGCAGTCGGAGCGAAGGGCAGAGAGGACCAGAAGAGATCCAGCCATTAATGAAAGGCCGACTGCACAGCAAAATGTTCCTGTCTTGAATATCCTCATCTGTTTTTCTCACAGATATTTGGTCAAAGATCTCCTACAAATGAAAGATGAAAGTCCTCATCAGCTGTTTTTTTTTGTGGATAAGTCCAAATGAGGACCTGGCTGAAAATCAGAATAATCCTTCTAGTGAGGGTTTCTTCTCTGCTTCACAGCCAACAACATGTTGCCCAGAAAAAAAAAACAAGGCAGCCGATGCCAAAAGATAAAAAAAAACATCAACACAAACCAAATACACTGTAAATGAAGAAAACTGGGAGGACAGACAAAGCCTAACACAGCTGTACTGAGAGGGAAGTTTGTATTGATGCGGAGGAATAAGTCATGTTTGTACAGCAGAGGTCATTAACTTATAGACGTATTAACCTGTAAATTATTGAGAGTTATTCAATTTTGACTAACCAGCCCAGCTTTTCTTGCCTTTATGTCACAATGACACTGCTCAGCCAATCACTGTGACTCCAGTCAGTCAGTAAGTTGGGAAAAGTGGGATAGAAGAGGGAATGTAAGAGAACAGGATGTGTTAAAGCTGCTCAGTTGATGTGCCTTGATTGTTCCAGACCTTTCATTGAGGAAATTTGATCTAACTGGACCTCTATGACTTTTCCTTGAAGAGCCCTGCTGTACAGTAAAATAGTTAAAAGATCAGTGGTTCCTAACCCTTGGTCAAAAGCTACTGCAGGTGGGCCGACAAATCATTTGCAAAAAAGAACAATTTTGGTGAAAAAAATGTAATTATAAATCTAATTTTTTTTTCTTTTTTTTTTCAGGGTAGGGTGTGGGAAGGTGTTATAGTCATGTTATCATCTGTTACTATCGTACCATCATACTTATGAATTTACTGTTCTTTTTGTAAGTACTGTAAAAATAACCACAATGTAATGTAAAAACCACCATAAATAAAATGTTAGAAATGTAATTGTATATCTAAAAAAAAAAGATAATAATGTTTTCATGCATTAAAATCAAATGATCTTTGAAACTCTTTTTATTGGTTTTTTCCTCCCTCATATTAAAGCCAATCACTGTGATAAGCCACTGTAGAGACCGTGGAGCTTCCTACACATTTCAGCTGCTTTCAGTTCAGTGTTGGGTGCTATCATTAAAATACAAAGTGCTCTGAGAGGACATCATTTGGCCTCCATATAGTTGTCGGGTCGGATGTGGGCCGACAACATTTTAGAGATTTTCAAGTGGGCCATGAGTTGGAAAAGGCTGGGAACCTCTGAACTAGATAAAAACCTGCCCAGGCCTGTCAAAAGAAGGGCAACAGCAACTGAACAATGTTTACGTCAGCTTCATCATCCATCAGGATTTTAACGACTCAGCTTTAAAACACTGTGATGAGAGACCCGTGAGGTTAATAAGCCCCTGGAGCAAAACAACAATAACCTCTGAGGAGAAGATCTGCGAGAAAAAAAAGCAAGTTATCAATAAAGACAAACCTACTGTATATATCTAATATTTAGAATTAGGATAATTGTCACAAACTAGGCTCCTGAAACCAGTTTGTTCACCAGCTTTACTGGGAGCCAGCTGCTAGTTTCTGTCTTTGATTTCAGCTGTCAGACATGAGCAGCCTAAACCAGATTGTAGCTGTCTATTCAAATCCCTCTTTGTTTACTCCTGACGCCTCTCTATGCACATCTGCCCCCTCTAGAGGGTTTCAAATGGGTTTCTGAAAATGGAATTTTTGATTGTGAAATCAGCTTTCAGAAAACATTAAGTTTGAGATTTAAACCTTCAGAAAATGGTGGTGAAACTGCCCTGAACTTTCACTCATTATGGAAAGACTTCATCTTCATTATGGCAGTGATGAAACCAGATGCTGCAATCAATCAGGGGACTAATGCGGAGATCAATTATTTATCAATGAGGGTTTGTAGATATATTTCTGTATAGAAATGTTAGTATGCAGTTCTTCTGAGCCTGGAAGATGCTCTGAGTGTCATCCTAGGTGACAGCAACTCTGTGCATCACTGGATGAAGGTCATCACTCAGAGTCACCATGTCAGTAATGATTAGGATATTTGCAGCCCTTTGAGGTATAATTAGAATGAAACCTTGCTCCAAAATGAACCCAACAAGACTCATGACTACGTTTTTTTTTTTTTTTTATTGTGACTCCAAAATATCACTTGAATGTGTTTTCTATCTATGTGTGTACCTGTAAGAAGTCAGTTTCAGTTTTTTAAGGACCATCTCCTTCCTGAAGGAACTGATAGAAGGGAGTGTTTTCGGGCATCTGTGTGCTCTCACCTTTAGGTCATACTCCTGGCGGGTGTCCAGGGTGTCACTGCGGAGGTCAGACTTGAGCTCTATGTCATCCTTAAAGGGCTGATTGGAGGGAGAGAAGGACACAGAGGGGAGAAACTAAACCGTCAAACAAGAAAACAAAACAAAAAAAAAAGGAGGAGAGAAGGTGCCATAAAAGAAGAGAGGAGGGAAGGAGGTAACAGAGTGTGACAGGAAAAGAGAGAATGGGATTAAAAAGTGTTAAAAAGGGGCGATTACAGGGGAAAGCATTGAGTTTGTTTTTTAGTCAAAAGGTGTAGCGCGGGGAGAGGTTACTGAGTTAATCTGAGGTTTTTTCTACGACTACAGGCTGTGTAAACAGTGTCCGGCACGAGCACACGCATCCCGCTGCTGCTCACCGAGTACATGGCCTTGACCATGCGCGAAGCCGTGGAAACGCTGCCGGAGTCCTCCTCTAAGCTGTGGGTCTCCTTGTTTATCGTCTCCACCTTGATGTCGGGCTTACCCAGCGTGACCCCGCGCCGACCTGGAAGCAAAACACACACAGCAAGGTTGAATTACACGCGGACACACGCATCTCATCCACGGGCCGGTGTGTTTTCACGAGCTGGGGGAGCGGGTTCAGAGGGGACTGAGATCCATATGGCGGAGAGGAAGTTGTTTTCCTTGGTTCTGTTGCAAAGTCTAAAACCATGATCCTTTAGACAAACATGGGAACTTCTGCTGCTCTTGCAGACTGCTGATTTGTCTTTATACTGTATTTGTGAAGCACATGGAGGATATGACTCACTGCCTTTGCGCTGCCGGTAGAAGATAAGAACGAGGACCAGCAGGAAGATGAACAAGAGGATGGTGGAGCCCACTGTACCGCCAGCGATGATTCCCACGGGGACCTCCTCTAAAACAGGGTGAGAGAGCGAAGCCGAGATAGAGAGAAAAGGCGAGTTAGTGATTGCAGTTAACACACATCACCTTTGCAGTATCTGTAATACGCTGCTATTCTGTACATTTCTGTAAATATCTAATTATAAATATTATCTTATTTTCTATTATTTATCTTTTTTAAGCATTTGATACTGACATTTTGCAGTTTTTCTGTCTTGTACTGTCAACTGCTGTGAAACTGCAAATTTCCCCACTGTGGGACTAATAAAAGGATTATTTAATTTTATCTTAATGTCAGTCAACAGCTGCACAAGCAAGATTTTAATGAGAGAAATAGCACCGTCTCATGAACCTGAACCTCATCCCCACAATGTGAATGTGTTCTGTTTGTTCAAATCAAATTCAGGTGGTGGGTACGTGTGGATTTCAGATTCAGGTTCAGATTCAGACGACTTCACTGATCCAAATCCCAAGAGCAATTCCTTAACAGCTAACTCAGTCCACACACACAACTTCAAAACTCACAGGCGAACGAGTCACATGTCAGAGGCAACAGGGCGACATACATGGGTCAATACAGGGGACAAACGAGCAGCAGTAAATAAAATCAGTAAAAATAAAACAGAATAGATACAATAACACATTTTTTTTTACAACTCAATGACTCTAGTGAATAAATAATATTAAGTTTAAATGTAGATTTTTAAATTCCAGGTCCATTAGAGACATGAGATAAATTGCTTCTTGTCTCTTTCGTGTCCCGAAGAACAAAGCATCATGCAAACTGTCCCAAAAAATGTATAAGAGTGAGACATTGGATGTCACCTGTTATTAAGTCAAATCACCTGAGATTTCATTGTAAGGGCTGAGACTGTGGCTCACCTTCCTTCAATCTGCATGTCATCGTTGAAATTTAACTTTTTTCCCCGACATCTGCATCTTGATTTTCCTAAATTCTTATATGTGAAAGAGTATCTAACTTTACATTGAGATGTCAATATCATTATATACAAAAACTCTCACAGACAGACGTGGCTTAGTGTCTTGATTTATTATTATTATTACATTATGATTATTATTGTTATTTTCTTCTTTCTATCCACATGTTTTTAGTTTATTTCATGTTGTATTCCTTCATGTAGTATGTTTTTAATGACATGTTGAAACGAAGCGGAGGACTTTGTATAAGCCATTTGGGTTTCCTTCCTCTCCTGCACAATTTATATATAGGTATATTTTTTGACAGTTTTATGTCTTACTATAATTTCTATGCTAATAAACTAAGAACTAAGAGGAGCCGAGGATCATGAACTCAAGATGCATTTGCAGCATTTCAGTCCACAGAGGTCTGAGGGTCGAAAGGTTTAAACACTTTTACCAGATGAATTCTGAGCTGATGAAGGTCTGAGGACCAAGTGACTATACGTCAGCATCAGTCTGCAGAATCATTCCTTTCTTTTGATATCATGAAAAACAAAGTTTCCTAAACCTCAACAGTGAAACAGGCGTGTCTGTTTGTGGCTAATCTCTTGAATTAAGTGCCTGATGGTCCAAAATATTTCATTACATTACAGCACTCCCTGTGTAATAAGTCATTTGAAGCCTTGTATGTTTTGCTCTTGTGTTTACAAACTAAAATCAAAATCATTTCCCTTCACTATTTTCCCAATGAAACCACTGCGTGCTGCTGTCTCGTCCCAAACTCATGAGATAGATATTGTAATAGATAATGTAATATTCATAACACACCCGTCTCCTGCAGAGTGATGATCATGGTGCCGGGGCCAAATGAGTTCCAGGCCGTGCAGTTGTAGGTGGACAGGAAGTCGGACTCCATCACGTTGTTGATGGTGAGGGTGGAGAGGACGCCGCCGCCCTCAGCTGACGATTTGCTCTGCTCCACCGTGTACCGCTCCAACAGCGTCCCCTTCTCCTTCTCCCACACGTTCTCCTTCCACGCCCACACCTGCACACACACAGGAGGCCATATTAGATCATGTCACAATTACTTAAGCCCTATCTAGAATAGATTTATTATACTTATGGAGGTTGTGTGATGAAATTCAATTTACTTAGGGTATAGCTCATAATAATTCTTGATTTTCTGAATCCCGTCTTACTTAAGAGACACATACGGTAAATTATCAAATCACACATCTAAATTAAATTTAGAACAACATAACTAAAACTGGGAGGAGATCTTAACTTGAGCATTAATGAGGAATTTGTGTAAGTAGTCAAAAAGTAGATATAGTAATTTATCTTTATTTGAGTATAGAGTGTCTGAGAGCACAAATAAATTGTTAAGACTATCCCAGATGGAACATGGACATGGGAAACTCTGTGCACTCTGCACCCATGATTTCCAGCAAATTAAATGTCATTGAAATCCTGGCGACAATAACTCAAGCAAACACAGCACTGGAGACCTCCAAAATTAAAGCCCTGACTAAAAACAATAAAACATTTTAAAGGAATAATTATTAATTTAAATTAATAAACAATTTGATTAATGGTTTAAAATATTTCCTCATATTAGAGCAACTGGCTGATATGATATTTAGTGAAAATCCAACCTAACCCGAACATGTAATGTACAAGTGCAGAAGAAGACTGCATAAATTTACAAACTCCCATGTTAAACACAAACATTGCATGACTTCCTAGGACCAGCAACAGTTTTTATGTTTGTGCAGACAGAGGTGGGGGGGGGGGGTGGGGGTGACTGAGCCGGCGAGAATCTTGCACATTCTCCAACTTTAAAGCCACTAAAAGCAGCTCTATTATTCAGCATTGTACCGTACTAAGGCAGGTTAATTATGCATAAGCCCACATGTTCCCATAATCTGCCCACTTATTCCAGAGAAGGAGAATCTCCTGGTTGAGGCGTTTACTGGGACAACTGTTCCTCTCCAGTCCTTTATATTTTATAAATCTTTTTCTGTCCCCACCTCTGCCACTTGCATTAGGAGCGCGCACTGCGAGTCAGGATGGATCAGTCACAGAGGCCCGGGGAGCCGAGGAACTACTACTACTGTGTCTGTGCGATACAGCCAAGCGGAGAAAGCATCCGAGCTGATTTCTGACGCAGGAGCTAAAAGCGGAGCGGCTTAGTGTTAGTGTTGGTTTGTTTATGTGATGGGATGGAGGAACATTCTGGGAGAGTTTAAGGGTGAGTCACCACTCAGAGCGAAAAAAGGGGACAGTGCCTAAAAGCATTTACTGTGCGGGAGTGGAGCCATTTAGGAACAGGATGGTACAGCAACAGTAAAATACAAACGGATGGAAGACTGAAAATTACAAGCTCAAGCTCTTTGTGATCAAAACTTTTTCGTTTTTGACTTTTTTTTGGTTTGAATAACTGATGCAGGGCTAAAATTTAGAAATTTCAAGTGCGGGTTTGGTGCCAGAAATGTTTCATAGCACTGAAACTTTTCTCCTTTTTTGTTTGACTTACGATCTTGTCTGGAGGAGGTGTACTGGCTATGTAGCACTTCACCTCTCCTCTCTCCCCTCTTACTGCATACTGGACTGGCTCACTGGAGATGATGGGAGGACCTGCATGGGTCAAAATGACAGGTCATATGAGTGTTTGAGTAATTACACTTAAAATACAGCGAACTAAAAACATTACCAGGCCCGTTCAAGAGGAAGTTGTATGATTTTAAAAATAAACGTCCTCCCGTTTGGACATACTACTTTTTTTCTTTTTTTTCTTTTCAATTACTAACAAGCTGACCTTTTCGTGAGCATGAGATTTTCATCAGCAAGCAGTGATACATTAAATGATGTGGATGTTTTCTGACCGTTGACTGTGAGCGTGACCTCAGTCTCTCCTACTCCGATCCGTGGGACGATGGCCTTGCACACATACTGGCCGGCGTCCGCCTGGCTCACCGACTTCAGATACAGCTGGTTGCTGTTACTCAGAACCTGTGGGGGAGTGAGAAAAAAAAAAAACAAAAACATAAATATAAACAAGGCAAATCTGCTACACAACAGGAGGGGATCAACAAAATAAAAGCGGAGGAGAGGCTAATGCACTATCGCACCTCCACGTGTATTATTTCATGTTGCGTATCTGGATGTCTGGCCTTATTTCAGTGTGTGTGTTATATCTACTACTCTGACCCTAAATGGCTGACAATGCAAACCTGCACATCTGCTTTTAACCAGTCACAAAGGGTTTCCAGTTGCCTAGCAACCACATCCACCAGAAAATTAGCTGTGTGAAAATTATGGCTAAATATGTAACCAGCTAGCAAGAGAGAAATAGCTGAAGAAAACTGATTACAGAGATTTAGGTGAAGGCTAAATCAGATTTAATTTACTCTGCTGCAGCTGTCCTGACTTTAGTCCTGGTGTCTTCTCCTAAATGCTATGAACATTAGCTTAATATAAGTCAATCCAAGTTCACCTGAAGAGGTCAAAACTCCAGCAACACCTGCACTACACAGAACTTAAACTGTATTTTTAGAGCGACACGTCTCGGCTTCATCAGGGTCATCACTAAACATAGTACAAGCAACATCTAAAGTATGAGACAGACAAATACATAAAACAACCAATTATATGCAAACATATTCCTATCCACCAATGGGGCTTATGGGAAATGTCCAGTAGAGGACAGGGGTGACGCCATATTTAGTTCATAGTTTCAAAAAGTTGCACTTTTCAAAACACACTGGTATTTAAGTTTGTACCCCCAAAATGTGCCCAGCTGTCGTGGCCACATCAAGAATAACAATTAAGTTCTTCTGTATACTGTGACCTTTTACCTCCTCAGACTTTTCCCTCTCTCCCTGGTGCGTTGTGCCAGAAATCTCTCTCTCTCCTGCAGAGGCTGTGTATTAGCCAACGAGCTAATGAGTCATTAGCAACCAATGCTAATGTTTACATACACCTACTTGCCATGTGTTTAGCTTCTGGCTGGTGTAACACAAAAGATACTGACAACAAAACAGTGACAGTTAATTTATTTAACTCAAAGATGGAAGAGAGAGTCTTAGTTTGACATTTTTGGAAATTAATTTTCTTTTTTTTATTATTTATTTAGAGGATGATTACAAACATTTCACTAATTACAGAGAAATAGCCTTGCAGTTACAAATTATTAGAAGTCTGCATCTTTTATAGACAATTTGTATACAACAGAATTTCCCATAGCTTTTACAGTCTGAAAAAGGGATGTACACAAATATGCAGTTATTTGTTTTCTTGTCAAAATCTAAATGAGAGAATTAAAAATTATTGTTGAAGACACCAATATGGCTGCCAACCAGCTTATGATGTCATCTTAAATCCTTATATACTTTGCTCTCTGTTTCTGCTGCTGCATTCAAATCTAGTAGGACTATGTTACACGTGCTATAAAAGAAGACAGAAGGACTATAATATATTACAGTCAGTCATATAAAGAATATCAGAGAAAAGAAAAACTGAAAATGAAAGAAAAAAAAAGATCATGACAGGTGAAAAGAGAAGAGATGTCTGGGTGTGCAGACGAGATAACACTCTTCAGGCTGCTTTTGTAAACACAGGATGTAGAAGGTGTGAACTGTAAGAAATTGTGCAAGCACGAGAACGGAGGAGACATGTGCAATCCGTGGGCTCTTAGCTCCTTACCATGTTTGACCCCTTCTTGAACCAGGTGAGTGTGAGGGGAGGGTTTCCAGCCCATTTGCAGTTGAGGGTGACATCAGAGTCGACATCGACTGTTTTTGGCTGCGGCTCCACCAACAGGATCGGACCGACTGGAGACAAAGAGAGAGAGGGAGAGAGAGAGGGAGACAGGGTTGTTCTCTCTTGTGTTTGAGTAATAATGCAGTAGGACTAAAGAGGAGATGCTGCTGAGAGAAAAGAAACACAACATGGGTGCGTTTTATCCCTCTGACTCCAGAGTGGGGTGAGTGAAGTGGGCCACGAGTGACGGAACAAGATGAGACGAGGATCGTGTGACTCACAGTGGACTCATAGTGCGATTATTTTTGATGGATATTGTGATCTGAGTTACGAGTTCAGTAACTCACAGTGCACGTCCACCAGGATGCTGACGTTTGTCTTCCCCACAGCGTTGAAAACCAGACAGGAGACGGGCTCGGTGAAGAAGGAGTGGTCCGCCTTGGTGGTGAACACACTCTCCCTGGCACCCTGCAGCACCACGCCACCCTTAGCCCACCTATGATTTAAAAAAAAAACTTTAACAACACATGACTCAAACGGACACCACAAAAGTTAAAATGTCTTGTTTTTCTTTTATGCTCTGCACAGATTTACATTTCTTTTTTTTATGGCCCAACGAAGGCAGATTTAAGAATACACACTCACAATAAAGACACACTATGTGGACAGGTAGCTGTTACTTTAAGAGGCCCTGTGAAAATGAGAATGTGCTCGTATGTGGAGGCAGACCTGTAGCCCATTATAGGAGGGTTGGCGTGAGCCTGGCAGGTGAAGGTGACTCTTTCCCCCTCCAGGACGGAGCGAGGTTCAATGGACAAGGTAACAGTCGGTGGATCTGAAAGAGAGAGAGAGAGAGAGAGAGAGAGAGAGAGAGAGAGAGAGTCTCACATTAAACAGCATTACCACATCTAATGTATGCTGCAGTCTGGAGGACAGTCTGATGCAAAATGGCTGCCATGTATTACAGCTGTAAAAACATTTAGCCGTTTTCATTAGCCAGATGTGATAATAACAATGTATGTGGCCATATACTTATATTTCATTGTGGTATATACAGAATATAACAGTATAATATATTACAGTTGTATATGCACACACATTCATGTCATTCCATGAACAAGACCATGGTTTGTGACAGCTGTTCAAACTTTTTCAGAAATTAGTGTTCTGGGTTCTGTTCTTCCTCCTCCTCTGCCTCCTCTGCCTCTCGGGTGATTTTGCCTCCATTGTTTCTTTCAAACTTCAACCTTCATCCACCCGTGCGCTCTGGACCGGCTCATATTGGCTTCATCACTTCAGTTTTGAGTTGTTGTGTGTAAGGTATCTGCATCTGTGCTGGAACTGTGTTTCACTTCCACTTCCACTTCCACTTTCACTCACCATTACGCATCGCAGCGCACAATGTGCTTTCGTGGGTGAAAATGTGTTTTCAAAATGACTTTTTGCAACAACAGCGAATGAGATACGCAACTTGTGTCTAACGAGGTGGAAATTGTTTATGGTTTTTGCAAAAAGAGCGACTGACTCAATCAATGAGTTGAGGCCACTGAGCATTTGGTTCAGAGAATGAGATCTAGTGTTCTGGGTCTAGGGTCCTGGCATTGCTTACGGTGGACGTTGAGGGTGACAGTTGTGCTTTTGCCGGTGGGGATCGCCAGGTTGGTGGCCACGCAGCTGTAGTTCCTCCCAGTGTCGGTGTCCACGGGCTGGATGGGCAGGTAGCTGCGTGTGGTCACCCTCTTCCTGTCTGGAAGCACCTCCTGAGGACGCCGGAAGATGGACAAAAGGTTGAAAAGACGGATGAAAGGTCGTAACAGGTCATGAATGTGTGCATGTGTGGCTTAGACGTACAGTGGTGCTGGCAGCCCCCTCCACAGGCAGACCGTCTTTAAGCCACTCGATCATAGACGGCGGTTTGGCCCCTCGGGACACACAGCTGAGGTTGTAGGACTCCCCCGCGTTCAGCAGCACCTCCGGACCCCCATCAATCACCGGGTCATCTGGGGGGACTGGAGCAGGAGAGCAGGGCAGTGTTAGAGACACAGATGCCGGCTCACATACAGTAGTCACACACACACACACTAACACACACACACACAAAAACATACTGAGGACGGTGAGTTTGGCCCTCCTGGACCTCAGCGCGGCATCGGGGGCCTGGCACTCGTACAGGGAGTCATCAGACAGATCAGCTGACAGGATCTCCAGGTTGAACTGGCCTAACTCCTGCACACTCAACACACGGTACCTGGGCCAGGCTGGGACACACAGACACACACAGCAGATTAAATTATAACAACACCTTTAAGGGGGCACAAACATGAGCTTTTCAATTTTATATCTGAGTTGTGTGGGTTTTTTTTTTTAACAATTCAAATGAACATTATTATTAGGATACTTTACTTTCTCCCACTGTCTCCTACTCTGTGCTAATGCTGGACTGAAGTGAATTTTTGTCACTAGAGCTTCAAATACAAACTGATAATTCATCACACGCTGCAACACCACGCAGCTTGTTGCAGTTCATGCTGATAAGAAAACACCAGATCTGACTTTTTCTTCATCAGCGTAAATGACACCGGAGAGCCGCGGGGCCACATGATGCGACAGACGCACACAAACACCAACACATGACCAAACATACACATTCACATGCGCACACACACACACACACACACACACAGACACAGCTTCTCCAGTCCTCCCTTTCCCTTCCCCCATCCACCACACAGCCCAGCTGTGTCACTGCTGTGCATTCTCACCATTAGGTGGCACCCACGCTCTCCTTCACCAGCAGGGGGAAAAAGATGAATGCATTATGACAACAACGTTTTAGAGGACTCAACTCGACTCCGGTCCGTGGTGCAGAATTCATGTTTGCTGCCCAGACGTAGATCGCATGTGAAATTCTCCGCTGTTGTTTCCATGTGCAGGGAGCTCTGCCGCTCGCCTAACCTTGTGTGTCCTTGTTTCTGCATGCATGTGTGCATGCGTGTGCGTATGCCCCAGTATATGCGTGCATTTGCATGTGAAATGTGGAGAGCGAGAAAGCGTATGAAAAGCCCAGAGAAGGGGGGGGGCAGAGGGACAGAGCCTCACACACAAACACACACACACCCACCCACTGAGTGTATGTGTGCATGAAGCGGCCAGTGTTCATTCACATGTTTTTATTTAAAAGCTTTGGCTTGAAGCACTGGACCATTACAGTAACAATATGATTAAAAGAGGAGAGGGGGAGACAGAAGGAAGGCAGAGGGAACAGACGAGGACAGGGAGAAGGAGAGGGAGAGGAGGGAGAGAAGGGCTGACAGAGAGAGGAGAGCCTGAACTGAGAGATGAAGAGATGAGAGAGAGAGAGAGAGAGAGAGAGACAAGGTAGAGAAGTTAAATGAAGAATAGTAAGAATAGTAGAGAGGGCTCAGTACAACAGAGGTACAAGAGAGGAGGAGAGCAAGAGGGAGAGAGGGAAACGAGGGATCTCAGATGAGGTCACAAAGGAGTAGCATGACAGACAGAGGGGAGGAGAGGAGAGGAGAGGAGAGAGGAGGCAAGAAGACAAGAAGAAAGGAGAAGAGAGGAGACAAGAAGACAAGAAGAGAGGACAGGAGAGGAGACAAGAAGAACAGAGGAGAGGAAACTAGGAGGGGAGGAGAGGAGAGGAGATAAGGAAAGGAGAGGAGAGGGAAAAAGAAGACAAGAGAAGAGGAAAGGAAACAAGAGGAGGAGAGGAGAGGAGAGGAGAGGAGAGGAGAGGAAACAAGAAGAGGAGAGGACAAAAGAAGAGCAGAGGAGAGGAGAGGAAACAAGGAGAGAAGAGGAGAGGAGAGGAGAGGAGAGGAGAGGAGAGGAGAGGAGAGGAAACAAGAAGACGAGGGGAGAGGAGAGGAGAGGAGGGGAGAGGAAACAAGAAGATGAGGGGAGAGGAGAGGAGAGGAGGGGAGAGGAAACAAGAAGACGAGGGGAGAGGAGAGGAGGGGAGAGGAGGGGAAACAAGAAGATGAGGGGAGAGGAGAGGAGGGGAGAGGAGGAACTAAGAAATAAATCCAAAATCATAAGTGCCAGAGGAAGCAGAGGAATGAGAAAGGAAATTAAACAAAAACAGAAAGTCTGGGGGAAACAATAAGAACAAATACAAGGCAGCAGCATGTCACAGATGATGCAGTCTCCCTCTACACAAATCATTCAAAAATATGCCTACTTGTTTTGACCGGTGATTGCACCGTCCCCTTTGGGCTAATCAGTGCAATTCTGAAAATGCTGCAGCACAGCGATGAGATGCATCATTCCCCCAAGTTTTGTCAAAGTCAGAGAAGCTGTTGTCTTGTTGCTGTCGCTGACAGACGGAAAAGCGGCAGACTTAATAAATCAAACTCGAGATTTCATCACACGGGACGAGAGAGGAGGAGGACACACAGGGGGCTGAGGGCCATATATTAGCTGACGAATCTGCCTTTCAATAAAAATCAGATCTTAGCCAATCAGTATCACCCACTGCTTGTGTGACAAAGGTGATGATGTGATGCTCCTCAAGCCAAGTTGTCAGTCTGTAAAATGTCCCCGAGAGAGCGCAGAATTTCCCATCAAGCATTTAGAGGACACGTGCAGAAAGTAGCCAAATTTAACATCAACCTAAAGAAGTGCACAGCGTGTCACAGTGTGATGTGATGGGAGGGCTGCAGCAGTAGTTAAGCTGTCTTTCAGTAGCATGACAGCCTCTATCATCTCCTGGGAAAAAGGCTCCGTTGGCTCAATCCAGCTGTAACTAAAACAATCAGCAGCAAAAAAAAAAATATATATATATATATATGTGTGTGTGTGTATATATATATATATATATTGTCATAATACATTAGCCACAACAGTGGCTAATGTATTATGACAGTGAGTGTGTATCATTCAAAAAAGCTGCAAGAGTTCTGCTTTGTTGGCATTTGGGGAAAACCAAATTCCACACCAGTAATGCAAGAAAGAGCACAGTTAGCTCTGTCTCAGTAAAAACCTCTTTGCAAAATTATCTGCTGATAGAAAGATGTTTTTGTTGTACTGTAGGTCAAATGTTGGCCAGTGGAAATGCAAAGTCTAGCAAATCTGCAATGCAAGGAAAAAGGTCATGGCCTTACAGAGGTTCATTCCAGCTTCTCAGCTTCGACTAGACTCTATCTCGTTCCTTTACTGTATGTCTGGAGAATATGATTTGTAGGCCGGGGCATCTCTGTAGCACCACAACACTTATGGTGCTAATAATGTGCAACAATGTTGTGACATATTATACCTTTATCAAAAAAACTACAGCTCCTGCGATTTGGATATTGTACTTGGCCATATTGCAAATCTAAACCAGTGGTTTCCACGTACCAGCAGAGCCCTGCCACATGAACTTCAGCATTACAGCTGGGTTAGAAAAATCATTTCAATCCAGTATCGATTCATAAAATCCCCAGATCGATTTTTTTAATCTACGCTTTTTACAGTCTCTTGTGGACGTGTGGAGCTGTAAACCCGTTAGTCTCGGGTGACCACAGCAAAATCTGGTCAAGTGACAAAAACATGGCTCCACTGACGTCTACATGCAGATGTGTGGTTGCATTTTGTATTTAAAAACTATGGAGACGGCAACGAGCTGGACAGAAGCAAAGCCATATGCAAGATGTGCAAGGGGAAGCCGACAGATGCTGTATGTACCTGTTGATACACAGTGTAGCTGCTGCACTGGGGTACGTTAGCAACACACACTACTTAGCTGCCTATTACGTGTATCTAAACTGTTGCTCATGTTGAACAGAAAGTGCATTAATGGAACTGCTTTGGGCTCCATTCATAATATAAATTAATATTTTTTAATAATGCACCAGCTTAGAGGTACAATCGCTGAGAATCTCATTCATATCCAAGCAACACTGGTTATTGTTGCTGAAATACCTCGAATCAAATCGGGACCTTGTGAATCTGGTGGTTTTATTTATTTTAACAGTATTTTTCAGGAGGTTTGGTTTGGTTTGCATGTATTCGTTTCATTTATCTGTCACTTTTTGCAATCACAATCACAGCACATGGGGTTAGGGTGACAGCCTAGGTTAGCATTTAGCTCAAAGCCCCACTGTACCTAGCATAAGACAGGCTTCATATATACACATCCTCCCACTGTGGTACTGTAGAACAAGTTAAATGGGTAAATGGCACCACAAAGAACTCAACACATTTGCAAAAATAAAAAATAAAAAATTCTCCCAGATTTAAACGTGCAGGATAAAATTTTGCCTATCAGCTGCTCCCATCCAAAGATATCACAGTCAGCTCTGAATGACCCATCTTAGTCACTGGAGGGAGCCTGAGGAGGCTCTATGATGCCTCACCCTGCAGGTCCTCTCCGATGCCCAGAGCCAGGCCATCTTTGGTCCACTGAACAATGCCCGAGTAGTTGAAGACAACACAGGACAGGATCACCGTCTGGCCCCGCACCACCGACTGGTCTGCTGGCTCCTGAGAGAACCTCGCTGTCCACACTGCAGAGACAGAGGAGAGGGGATTGGGAAATAGAGACAAGGATAAGTTAGGGACTTTTTCATTTTCACTGTGTAAAAAAAAAAAAAAAAAAAGAAGAAAAAAAAAAATCACTTCAACCACGGCTATAGCATGTTACTGTATCTTTGGTTTTATGGTTAATTGATTAGAAACTCTGCTCCCCCAGCAGCAGTGGAACGCCACAATTGCCACCTTTGATCACACAATGGCTTGCGGCCATTAAGCCGAGCGGCGAGGAGCAGAGAGGAGAACGGCACGGAAAGGCAGAGGTGTCAAAGAGGAGGAAATCAGAACGGAGTGAGAGAAGAAGAAAGAGAAAGAATGAGGAGGAAGAGGCGGTTAGTGCTGACTCAGGAGAGAGGAGCTGGGAGATCAAACACACAACTTCAGCCATAGGGTCTCACACGCCCCGTTTCTTCTCGCTCCTGACTTTTATTTCTTCAAAACTCTCCGTCCCTCCCTCTCCTCTCGTCCCTCTTGTTTCTCCCCTTCTTCATTCCTCCCTATGAGTCATCTCCCAGGCCTCCACTCCCCAACCCAAACTACAGTGGCTGTCATTGTCTCTCAGACTCTCTCCCTCCAGTCTGTGGTCCACTGCCACAGCAGATAGCCCAGCGCCGTGCTGGCCCACCGACCAACTGTCTGAATACTGAATATAAAGGAGAAAAAAAAACAAAAACACAACAAGCCTCTGCTATTGTTCCACACTGTATGATGACAAGTTGTAATTAGCTGTCCCTTGAAGACATGACACTCATATAATAGAAGAGAGGCAATCACTGTGGAGGATTTACATCTCCCTTTAAAATTTCATTCTTTCCACTCTGTCTCTCGCTCTCATTTCTCTCCTCTCTCCCACTTGTTATTTCGAAGAATATCGTACAGTAGACCATTAACCCAATGCTGCATTCTACCCCCCCCAACCCATCCACCCTCCTCCTCCTCGGCCTCCCTCTGTTCTCTCTCTATAATGTTGTATGTCCTTTACCCAAATTGCTTTCCTTCACTCTCTGCTGATCCCTCCATATGTATGCATCCCCACTCGCCTCTTTCACTTTGTACATCTATAATGCTGTCTATGAATGTCCTCTTGCCGGCACTGATTTTCCTCTACCTCTCCCTCGCCCCACAGTATGGACATGCCTCCTTCTTTCTATATACATATATAATGCTGTATATGTCCTTTTACCCATAATGCTTTCTATTTCTGTGTTCCTCCTCCTCGCTGGTTGGAAGGGGGTTAGAGGCGGACTGTCACAACTCATTTATCACATTAAATATCAGCCCTCCAGCACTTTCTCTCTCCCTCTCTTTTTCATTCCCCTGTTCACCCGTCTCTTTCTTCTCTCACTTTTTCCCTCACTCCCCTTTCTTCACCTCCTACCACTTACATCTCTCCTTCTCACTTGTCCTCTCCACTTTTTTATCACTTGTTTTTCCCCTCACCCTTCCCTCCCTCATTCCCTTACACTTCTCCCTCAGAGCCCTCCAGCACTCCTCTGAAGGTTCCCATCTCTCACTTTTTTTTTCTTTTTTTTTTTAACAACTGCCATATGCCTCTGCACCCCACCTCCCATCTCCCCGCCGTGACCCTCAGTCGCTATCTCTCACGTTTCCCCTCCCTTTCGTACACACAGACGTGCACTCTCCCCCTATCATGTTAGATTTGGTGTGATTTGCAGAGGTACAATATGCCCGATAACACAAAAGAACCCAGTCATGCAAAAAGATTTCCATAGCAATCCCAACAATGGCTTCTGACATTAATATTCTGAAGTTAGAGGAGTTGGTAAAAAGGGAATTAGATGCAGATGGAGCTTTGCAGCATGCATACCTAGAATAATTCAGCAATGAACCACCAAAAAAAAGAAAAAAAAACAATAGAGGCCCTTAATTTGTTCCCTGAGGAATGCCCGAATTAACCGGATTACTGAATTGAGATAAACAAAGCAAACAACATAGCAAGGATGACTGGCTATGAAAAGTTGGGAGGTAAAATCATGTCAGATGAGTCACAAAGCCTTCAACTGCGGACACTGTGAACAGGCACCACAAAGGAGTGCATGTTTTCTCATTAGCTTAAAGTTAAAGTTATATGATTCGTCCAGCGGCTACAAGAAGCTGACTGCATGCAGGAAAATAAGAGACTTCTCGAGCAACTTTTTTCTAGGAATGAATTGTCTATTGTATATATTTCTAACAGTAGGATTTAAGATCAGATTAGTTTATTTGACTTTGAAAATGATGAGGACATTAATTCTCTCCAATCATCCTCTGGCTATGAGCAATGTTGTCCTATGTGTACCAAAAAAAAAAAATCAGCATTTCCTTTTTTTCTTTGTGCTCCTGTTAGCAGTCTGTCGAAGGGGCTCAGCTGGAAAAAGTTAACGTTGTGTACTTCCATACACTGAGTTTTGTGTCCAATTCTAGATAAATATTATGTCATAAATAAAACTTAAATATGTTTTTTCTAATCTTGAAATTTCATTGTTGCTTATGAAGTCAGACACATTAAATGATGTGGAGAAACACTGAAGATTCACAGCAGGGGCTATGTCTGAATTCTATTACCCTGTTTGCTGCTCCCACCCCCAACTTAAACTTCAAGCTTCAAATGAAGTCAACAGTCAGAGACCAAAGTGACCTCTTTTGTTCAAACATTAATCCCAAACTTCATTTGATTAGTTTTAAATGTTTGCAAGGCGTAAACCTGCAATAACTTGTGTTTTGGCCCCTCGCAGGCAGCGGAAACAAGATGTAAACACAACACTGACATGTTATCAATTTGAAGACTTTAAGGCTTAACATGTTAGCGAGCAGTTGCGTATTTAGACATTCAGCAAATCCAGAGGGCCTCCAGAGTCGGGTGGTAATTCTCTGTGGGTTTGTTATTATGAGTGTTCCCTTTCATGAAGTGCTAATTGAGTTGGAGAATGTATGATTGACAAGATATTTTGGAAAAACTGTCATTATAAAAAATTCTCGACAGAGTCTATGCCCCCCCCCCCCCTGATTTCCTGAATGCAGCCTAATTTGATATAAAACTTGCATTTGTGTAATGTTAATTACTGGAACATACAGCGTGGATTTATAGCATCTTAAAAAGCATGAAGAGCCTTTTCTCAGATATACATGGGTGTAAAGAGAGTTTAGCTGGGTTTAAACTACCCCGCAACCTCGACAGTAGCCTGAGGGCAAGCAAATCCTTTCCTCCACCACCTCAGATATGCTAGCTGGAGGTATTCCCTCAACTGCCTCAGCAAACCACAAACATAATCCAAGCTGAATACTCCTGAGTGGAGGCTACACAATCTGTGGAGAAAACACCCATGCAAAAGGCTGAGGACTGAAAACACTGACTCATTTAAACATGTGCTCGTCGCCTTCTGATTTCCATATTACCCAGTTACCACTTGTCAACACGGGCGTATGCGCTCGTGTCTGTGTGTGTCTGTGTTCAAACAAGGAAATCTACAAGCTAGAGAGCAGCCAGAGCAAAGGCAAATCAGAAGAGTGTATGCTAGGGAGCTTGTATTCTTTCATTATGTGGGTTATGCTGCAGTGACAAATTTAGAGTGTGTCCTGATTTCCTTGAGTCACTGATCCCCAAGATACCACCAGGAGACTCCAAGCAGCCTGTCCACACAAAGACCACGGTCACAAAGAGCTGTGACCATGACCATGTGCACAGGGAAACACACACACACACCAAAAGAAAATAAATAAATAAAAAAACAGGCAGCACGGATGACCCAACCCTCACCACATGGGCTAACCATTTCCTGTCAACACACACACAAACACGACCAGCCTAAACCCCAAACATATAATCGACACATAGAGGCGGTTTCCTGAACATGGATTACACCACGACTCGGACTCAACCGAGCATCCCCATCTCCAGTGGGATGGGTCTCAGTTTAGTCTAGGATTAAATACAACCCCAGCCAAAGTTTGGAAAGGGATTAGGATTAATCTGAGGGGCCGAGGACAACAGCCCCTGCAGACAGTGTGACACCAACCTCGGCTTGTCAAAGCAGACACAAAGCCAAAGGCAAGGCACGCACTGCCTCGCCGGGTGACTCACCAAAAGCATGGCCACACGCCGCCGTAGTGTGAACCACCACGGCAATTTAGCCCGAGAGCACCTCTCGCACCATGCCATGGTGTTTTAATAGCAAGGTAATGAACCGTCAATTTGTTGCTGAGAATTACTGAAAGGGTATATGCACGCAAAGATGTTTGGGCTATTTTTAGCAGGCGTGCTGCTCGTATGCCCTGTATTCCTTAATTTGCCACACGCCCTGCTGTTTGGTGGTGAATGTCAACGCTTGCTTTCCAGCACTGAAACGCAGGCTTGCCTCGCCTCTCTGGATGGGGCAGGAGACAAGGATGGAAGTGATGCCATGCAATAGGGGGTTCTGGGAAAAGGTTCACTGGTGGCATTCAGCCTCATTGCATCAGATGCTATTAAATAAAATGCCATTTGTATGGATTGTTATGCATCGATCTAATTATCTTTGTGTCTGGCCCCCTCCCCATACCCCTCTGTACCCCTCCAACAAAGCCCCCCCCACTCCTGCCTTCCTCTCCTTTGCTCCTCTCCAGCCAATCCTGCGCTTCAGCTGGATCACGGACTTGCGTCACCATAGCAACAGCTGACGTGTAAAGTAACTGCCCAAAAAAAGTTTTTCTGTACGAGCATGTCTGCGAGCGTATGTGCATCTGTGTGTCTGATGAAACCCTCCCTTGTGCTCGGTACACCCATTTTTCAGAAAAAAAAAAAACATTTTTCAATGACCTCATCCTCCCTCCACCTATCCAATTAATAGTCCGGCGGCCACACTGGTCTCTCATTATTTCTCCCTCTTTCACCCCCACTCTCCTCACTGTTAGCCAATCCGCTCCAAATTGATTTTGTTATCTGTCTAATTCCATATCGCCGCCGCGTGTGGCCGATGTGTCGGTGTTATGGAGGGGCTGCCTGAAAATGAGATGCAGGAAGAGGAGAACAAAGAGCCGGCTAGGTCCACACACACACACACACACATACAGAACTGTGAAGTGTGATGGAAGGAGGATGACATCATTGTTTCGGGACAAAGTTGCAGCCATAGGAGTCATGCGGCACTGACTCACTCTCCCCCTGTCTGCTCTATATGACTGTACATACATCTGGCTGTCAATCCATCAGTCAGTCTGTGCACTGACACATCTGTCCGTGCATCCCTTGTCAGGATGTGCATGAGAGTGTTTGGACTTAACTAGTGCAGCTGTCTCTTTAAATGTTCCCTTTTAATTCAGAAAACTTACTCCACACACAGACGAGGCCTTTTGTGTCTGACTTGGAGATATCTGGTTTTAATGCGCTACAGAAATGCATTCTATATTTGCATGGATGCACGGTTTATCATATGCTGTTTATAATGTATGCACAGCTGTAAGTAATGATTATTTCACCATTAATTCAGGTCCACTATGTCTATAAAATGTTAGTAAATAGTGGAAAAAGCTCATCAGGATCAATAAGTAGATTATTTTGTAGAAATTCCAGTTTACAATAACATGAAACCCTCATGTTTGAAAAGCTGGAAGCAGAAACTGCATTTTTTTGCTTGACAAAGGATTTCAACAATTATCCAGTTATCAAAAGTGAAAATCTGTCAGCTGACTAATCAACAAATCCACCAGTCAATTCAGCTTTACAAAGTATCCACGAACTACACGCAGTCTCTCCATGTATTTATCTGGCCGTGGGAACTCTAGCACCTGTGCCCATCTCCTCTCGACAACATGGCCGCCTGGCAGGATGGCCATAATAACTTGTCGCCATGGTGACGGCGCTATAGGAACAAGCGAGAGACATAGATGGAGCAAGAGCGGGGAGTGAAAGGAGGCGACCCGCTGAGCCTGCTGACACCGTGTCAGTCAAACACAAAGGTGACTCCTGGAGGTGGGGACGGAGCGGAGGGAAGATTAGGGCCGAGGGGAGAGAGAGCCAGGGAGAGTAAGACTCCGAGACTCCTTCCTTTGTTTGCCGCATTGTCTGCCTGCTCGCTCCCTTCCTCTGTCATCTTACCTTGCCGCCCCCCCCCCTTACTAGCAGTCAGCGACCTCTCTCTTTCTTCCTCTCTTTTGTGGCCTTGCCCCCTCCTCATTCCCTATTCACTTCCCTTTGTCTGGCAGGAATCTACTTAGAAATGATCACTCCTCCTCCTCCTCCCCACCTAGCGCCTTATTCCCTTCTAGGGCTACCTTTCCACCTTCAAGCGTGCAGCTTCTCTCTCCCTCCATCAGTCCTCCCTCCTGTTTCCCTCTCTCCATTACTACCAAAATGGTTGCTGTGGAAACAGGTTTATTTGGAAATGGCAGGAGGAAAATTAGTGCCGTGCTTTGTCCATTTTGAGAGTGCACATGCTCCTGTGAAGGTGTGCGCACCAATTTTCTGTGAATGTGAGTTTGTGCAGACAGTGTGTGTGCATGTGTGTGCGTGTGTGTGTGTTTTTGTGTGTGTGTGTGTGCGCGTGTGTGCCACCCTTTCATTCTCCAGGGTTCCTTTCATACACACATTTCACATCTGAAGAGCTTTATTTGTACCAAACCTGTTACAGACATTGTTACCATGGCTACAGCCAGTGAGGACCACTGACACAATGATAGACACAGTGGCCATGGCAACCCCCAGGATCAGTGGTGGGTAATATGATAATTCATGGACGAGGTATGTGACACATTACGGGCACATGAATATGCTGAAGCGCTGGAAAGCCGGTCTGTCGCTGGTAATCCACGAGTCTTTGTGCAGCCAACGTGCCGAGCGGCTGACAAAGAATATTCCGCTGTAACCAGGGGTGACCAGAACTAACAATAGCTGTCCTCTGGATAAGCTTCAACAACATATATATCAAGCCGCGGCTCCGCAGTTAGTGCGCTGTGTAGCTTGTAGCACAGGGGTCGCCGCTGAATTCAACTGGCACAATCGATATCATAATGAATCAATAATTCACAGCAGTGGTTCCCCATTGATTTTGGGCAGCGACCCATTCCTCAAGCCACTCTGCCTCCAAAAAAAAGCCACGTGATCTAGCAAGTGCACACCCACGCCATCAGCTGTGACAGCTTTCAGAAGGTCCTCGCGTTACAGTACGGCACAGTGATGGAATCCAGCAGGACTATTTTACAAGCAGCGTCCCGTCGATAAATCACCTCCTCCAAGGTCTGCTTTAATTCAATCCAGTGCAATCTAATTTTATTGGTATGTACTGTAGCTTCTTGCAATGTCATCTGTCACAAAGCATCCAATAAAAGCCCGGGGCCTTGACCTCCGAGAGTGAGGTAATATTCATGCAGAGCCCCTCGCTAACATCACCACGAGTGCATCCTGTCACTTTGAAGAGGAGGCGTCTTTGTTGACAGAAAACACACTAAAAAACTAGAGAGCAGTGATAAAGCTGGGCTGAGCGCTTTAAATTATTTGGACAGCATTAGATATATATATAGTATATATTTGTTTTGTCCAATTTATTATGTTTACCACAGTTTTTTATAAAATGTATTAATCCGTATAGGGTTCTACAGGCAACCTGTAGCATGTGGGAATGGATCTTTGTATGTATATTTATTCAATGTAAAGAAAAATTTAAGAGCACACTTATTTGTCGCTATATAGAGTCTCTAATCTTCTACCCCTTTGTATGATATTGCAAAACTGTTACATAATGAATTGATGTTTGATAATTGTCACTTCCTATTGGACCTGGGGTGATGTGATTGGTTGCCGCCTCACAGCCACTCCTCTTTAAGATGACTCCTTATAGTTAAAACCCATTTGCCTGATGAAGGTCTCACACCGAAACGTTGTTAGACGGTGTGCCAGATAGACTGTAGATAAAGATGGAGGTAGCCTCCGTGATGGTTTCTGAACAGCGGCTTTGAGGCTCAGAGTGGGCTGCTCCGCCATCGCCATCTTGGCAGTGCCTGACTCAGCCTAACTGCCGGCTAATCCAAAAATGGGCAAAGAGGTGGTGTGAAGAGGTTTAGTGCAAGCATATACTCACCCACCTGTCACTCCAAGCAGTCACAGCTGAGTTATATAAAACTCCACCCCCCCCCTTGTACACTTGTCATAACGGGGGAAATTAACTTGAGACCAAAACCATTTTTTGTACCAGGCTGTAAACATGTTTATTTCTGCTGTAGTTGGACATTTTAACATGGGGTCTATGGGGATGGACTCACTGTTGGAGCCAGACTCAAGTGCTCATTTGAGGAGCTGTACTTTCTAGCACTTTCGTGTTGGCTTCATGTTGATTCCTATGCAGCTGCCTCACTAAAAAGATGTGCAAAGTGTTCTTTTTCTTTGCATTTGACACCTAAAATACCCTAACATGACAAACCTTACATGATATGTTCACAGTTTGACCTCTATTTTAACCAATGTTGTGCTTCCAACTTTGATGGCAACAGGTTGGAGAAGGCTCTTCCCTGTTTCATCCTGTCAATGCCCCTGTGCACAAAGCTAGGTTTTTTTTTTTTTAAATGGCTTCCCACAGAGCCCTGACCTCTACCCCATTTAACACCTTTGGGATGAACTGGAATGCCAGGTCCTATCACCCAACATGGACAGGAGCAAATCCCTAGAACCAGGTTCCAAAGTTTTGTGGAAAACCTTCCCTGAAGAATGGAGGCTGTTGCTGCAGCAGATTTAATGCCCACTACAACTTTTTGGCCATGTAAGCGTATCTCCCATCATCTCGAGATGAACTTCCTGTAATGTGAATTAAATCAATCTAATCTGAATCTAGGAACATGGGTAAACTGGGTTAAGGTAAATGTAGCCTCGAGGGTATAGCATTGAGCTGGCAGTGGGGATCTCTGACAAAAATAATGCATCTGCACAACATTGTTTTAATGACTGGACTTCAAAGCCATTGATGATCATTACTACCCAGAGATTGCTCAGTCATTACAATCGGGGCCGCAGGCTGTTATATTACATGACGAGGAGACGGCGAGCAATGCGGTGCTGTGGTAACCGATTTAGTTAGACGGCTGACCCTAATGTTGTTATTGTAAAAGGAAGATGGATGGAGAAAGTCGAATCTTTCTCTCTCTAGCCCCCATCCCTCTCTCTCTCTCTCTCTCGGCCCTGTCCCTGTTGAGGAGCAGAAACTGGGAGAGCGGAGAAATGAAGTGACATCATCAGCGTCAGCCACATTCCTGCGGAGGGAGGGGGTGAGGAGGGAGAGGAGAGGAGGGGGGGTGGGGGTGGGGGGAAGAGAAGGAGGAGAATGTCCCAAAACTTTTGAGGTTACAGGACCGACACCCCCCCCCCCCAACACATACACACACACACGCGCCAATGCATCCTTTCTCCCTCCCTCTGCTGTGCATGTTTTCCAGTGTGTGTGTGTGTGTGTGTTACAGTACACGGGCTCCTCTTCCTCATCATGCGTTCCCTGTTTTAATTCATGTGCTTCTCCTCCTGTCCCCTCCCCCACCGCCTCCCCCCCAACTCATACCACCACCACCACCACCCCCCTCCCCCTTCCTCTCCCCTCTTTCTCTCTCCACCGACCAGAGGAATGCAAGAACCACATCTGGAACTTATTAGAGAGCAAGAGAGAGAGAGAGAGAGAGAGAGAGAGAGACAGAAAGGGGTAGATGGAAAGAGAAGGAGAAGTAATGGTGGGGGGAGGAGGAGAAGAAGGAGAGAAAAAAAAGGAAAAAAAGAAAGAAGAAGTCCAGGAGGGGACAGAAAGAGAGAGAGAAGGAATGAACTTTGCTAAGCAGAGAGAGGCTCATGTTGCGAGAGCGAGAGGCAAAGAAACGAAAAAGAAAGTTAACAGCTAACTCCGATTAATGCCAATTAACCTCAGCGGGGACGGGGCGGGGGAAGAGCTCAGCTGGCACCTCAGATGTGGGTTCAATCACTCCCGATTCCAGCGCAAATGTAGCCTTTGAACCGGCCTCGACCATATTCTGTCTGAATGAGCAGCTTCACCGTCCCCACTGAGGGAGCAGTCAGGCCTGAGTAATAGTCCCTTTCTCTCTGCCGCTGGCCTCCCGACCACTCCTCCTCCTCCTCCTCCGTCCTCGTCCCCTCTCTCTTCCCCTCTCCCGGCTCGCTTTTCTTTTCATCCAGCACACCCTCTTCCCCGCACGACAATACCCCCCACCACCACCACCCTCCCTCCCCCACCCCCACCACCTCACCATCTCTTAAACAAACCAAAAAAAAAAAAAGTCTAATCACTCTTGATCAGGCTTCACCCACCTGCCCACGAGACTGCCCCCTCTTTGTCCCTCCCCTTCCATCTCTCCTCCAAACAACTTTTTGTGTAACCTGCCCCCCCCTCCCCCCTCCATCACCCCAAATTGGTCCTCGCTGCAGAATGTGGCCACACAATTTGGGAAAACAAGGCCAATAGATTCAGTCAGATGTGATAAAATGTTGCTCTCTTGCTCAGGGGACTCTGCATAAAGAAACGTTTTTAAGGGGAAGTTTTTTTTGGTTTTTTTGTTTGTTTTTTTTTTCATTTTTCTTTTTATAACTTGGATGCCCCCGGCCTGTCAAGCACAATCAGATTATGGGCCTTTAAATCCTGGGGCTTCACATGAGAAACATTCACAACATAGCCGCTGAGGCTGCTCAAAGGAAACATGTAGACTTTTGATTGAATTTATCTCTGACCACAAGTTTGCTAACGAATTATCCCACTAAATACGTCTGCAGTGTATCAGGTTCTTTTACTGGATCATCTGAGAGCGTGCATGGGAGCCTCTTTGTTCTCCCAAGCACCACTTCAAAAAGCATTATAGGACACTCGTGTCCAGAGGAATGCCCTTAAACAAACATATCAACTGAGAGAAGCAATCAACATGTCACACATTGACAAACACCCGCCGGGACAGAAATGCCAAGAATTTGTTGACTGAACGGAACCCAATGGGGAACAACAGGCGTGGATGTACATTATAACATTATGGGCTCCATTCCCAGATTGAGCTTTACAGCTGGTTCAGTGATTGCTTTCAGTGGCTGATGTCAATTAGAGATGCTTTTCGGTAAATAGGCTTCATTCAGATCCCGTAAAAACCATGACCCGAATTCGCATATTAACGGTAGGATGCTCCTACTGGAGTCATAGCTCGCTCGCTCGCTCGCTCGCTGGCTGGCTGGGATCAAAATTAAAAACAGACTTCTGCCTCGCTACATATGTCACCCCAGATCTACACCCTGAGCCAGCGAGGGTTCAGTATAGCACCGCAAAAATGGTTCGTTAGCCTTGAAGCCATGGCAGAACGCTGTCGGGAAAAAAGCGTCACGTCGCTATAAATAGCTCTATAAGCGGCGATCCATTGAAGTATCCTTACAACTTTGAGTTTCCCTAGGTGGCCCTTTTTTTCTTTATCGGCTACTACTGCTCATACATCATCTCTCCCAGCCATGATCTGAGCAGAAACAAGCAGTTTTAGTAATTATTATAGCCCACTGTGTCCACATCCTTTTTTAATGAACTTTAGAGGTTACATTCCCCCAGATCTGCATGAGCTTAATGAGACAGAGGACTGGCTATGTGGGATTAGCTCAGGCTAACTACTCAGTTCTTCTTTTATTTATTGTGAGAACATAAAAGAAATCACTTGCAGTGTGAGAGAGGACAGCTTTTTTTTCTTTTTTTTTATCCCCCCCCTCAGCAAAAGCAAAAGATTGCATGTACTAACAGTCGTTGTATATGACTCAGTAACTGGAGAAAAACTGGAATTTACTTAGATGAAAATGTCACAGATGATTACCGGCAAGAACCGTTTTAACAAGAGTGTTTTAGTACCAAACTGGATTCTTTATGAGGCTTTTCTAATTCTTCATTTTTTATTTGAACTATTACTTTGAGTCATTAACATTACAGTAGTAGAACCACCGCTTCCCTGATCAAACAACCCCTGAGGAACCCTTCCTTCTCTGGGTGTAAAAGCCCCTCGAATGTGTCTGACTCCTCCGCCGTCTGAATATTTCCTGTGCCGAGCGTAACACAGGAATCCGTCTGAAGTCTATGATTCACGGCTCGGCGCTGTGATTCAGAGCGTACAGTAAGGGCAGCAGCGGCGGCAGCAGCAGCAGCAGCAGCAGCAGCAGCAGTGGCAGCTCGCGGCCTCGGTCCGCACAAAAGGACAGAGGCTGACAAATGGTACACCTGCACTGGAGCCTTTGTCCGAGTCAGCATTTCAGACCACCGTCTGGGCTGTAGGTGCAGTGCTGCAAGTCCGACCTCAAGGCTCTCCTGCTCATTAGGAAGTTAAAGGAGCGTGTTTGCAATGATTGATTATGCAGGAGCATTTAACAGCTGCGTTAATGGTGGCGCCTGCTTGGGACTTATTACCAGGTTGGTATGTAGATACAAGGCCAGGACACTAAATCCATCACTCCGGTGGCGCTGCTGGTAAAGATTCACTATAGTTCGTCCTGGTTGCAGCTTGCATCATCATTTAATCTAAATAACTTCAAAACATTCTGATTCACCACAGCTTTAATTAGCTGCTCGACTAATAACCATGCAATCATTAGCACTAGTAGGCAATTACATGTGTGCAAATTGCAGGCCATGGAATACTGTTTTACTAGTCTAATGAAGAGATAAGGGTGTGCGTGCTCTTAGGAAAAACGCTCCTGAACCTGCAATAAGTGTTATCTCTTTTGAGATGATATTCACTTCAGCTCTCTCTGGATTATTCCTTCTGCTCTTCTGTTTTCGGAGCCCAATGCAAAAGCCACAGTGCAAGATTTGAGAGCTTACATCTATGACACTAATTTAAATCTCGCGTCCCCATTTAGAGCCTGCAAATCTTGTCTTCAGCAAAGCAAATATGTTGGTGTTTGAGAGCCCAACATGGAGTAATAATGGATTATACCATTGTTACAGTGCTACAGCAGACAATGGGACACATGGCTTCACACATGTAATTGGTCTGTGTGTGTGTGTGTGTGTGTGTGTGTGTGTGTGTGTGTGTGTGTGTGTTTATGTAGCCTACATCTGTAGGTGCGTGTGTCCAACGGTTTATGAGTGGACAAACAGGGCAACAGCATGTGACAGAGACAAGGGGTCCCGATGGAGAGAGAGCAAGGGGTGTGTGTATGTGTGTGTGTGTTTGTGTGTTGCAACGGTTGCCAGATTGTGTCACATGTGGATTCATGGGGCGCCTGATATGTGGCTGAGAAGGATTCTGCTCCTGACTGCATGTAGAAGTGTTCATGTGAACCCCCAGCAGCACGCTTTGGGTGGATGCTGAGCATGGCGAGCCAGGCTGAGCGATACAAAGCCTGGCAGACACGGTGACATCATCCCTTTCTATACCTTCCCTTCCCCGAACACGCCCCCTACCTATGATGAAGTGGTCGACTGGCCAGCCAGCAACCAGCTGTGCACGCTCCCGGTCAGCCAAGGTAGACAATGGTGGGGGGGGGGGGGGGGGGGGGGGGGGGGGGGGGGTAAAACAAATAAAAAAAGGGAGGTCTGGTGTGGCTGTGACGCCGCGACAACACACAGATATGCCTCGATCAAACAGGTAGCTTAGAGAAATTACAACCATCCTCTCCTCCTCCTCCTCCTCCTTCAGCCTCCTGTCTCCTAGCAACTCGGCTACAGCTGTGATTATCATAAGCCAACAGTCTACCTGGCACCCCACAGGTATGGAGGGGGAACACATGCATGGGTGCTGCTGCTGCTGCTGCTGCACACGCCTCACTGTGCGGTGGAAAATGCACAGAGGAAGGCAGCAGAGTGGGGGGGGTGGACATGGTCAAGCACTCAGGTAGGACACCAGGACAGGAGCACAAGAGGGGTGATGTGTGTGAGAGAGAGGGAGGGAGAGAGAGAGAGAGAGAGAGGCTGCCTTTCACTACGGGATCACTACAGGGGCTGGGAGCAGCTCTCCCTGACTGACACGCCGCCGGCATGTCGAGCAGCGCCGGCCAATCACTGTCATTCCCGTCACGTCCTCAGCGCCTCGCCACGGGCCGCTCCGTGGGCTCGCCACACGCACGGGGTCATTTAGGCCCGTGCACGCGCGCGCGCCGGTCATGTTCAAGTTGGACGAGAGCACGCGTGCGCGTGGGATAAATGATCATAAATGATGATAAAGGGGGGGGGGGGGGGGGGGGTAAAAGTGTGGTGATCCATTGCTGCGGTGCGGACACGCACACACACACACTCTCTCTCTCTCTCTCTCTCTCTCTCTCTCTCTCTCACACGCCTGAGGTGATCCACCGCTGCGGCTCATATGGGAATGCTATGAAACATGTTATATGTCTACACACACACACACACACACACACACACACACACACTTCTCAGAAGATCACCGGCGGTGTGTTTCCCAGCCTCTGCTGTATATGGAAACCTGCGGCCGTTCATTGTGCGCCTGAAAGCAGAGAGGCAGTCTTACCAGTTTGAAAACTCAACAGCAAACTCAGGAGCAGCAGCCTCTGCATGGTTCAGCCGACCAATAAGTCCGTTATTGGCTCAAACCTCCGTGCGGACAGCATCAAAAAGCGGGAGTTCACTGACTTTCACGATAATTGGACAAAGACCAATAATCCTGCTGCGTCGCTGCTCCTCGTCGCTCCCCTGGTTCGGCTTTTACACCATTTCACCGCTTTTCCCACCGCTCTCCGCTCCTCCGCTCCTCCGCTCCTCGGCGACGGGCCGTTTTCTACTCCGCACCGAGGCAGAAAGCGAGCGTCGACGACCCAGCACACTTCCGGTCAGGGTATTCAAAATAAAATGCAGATGAAAGACGGCGGTCACACGTCGATGGAGATAAATTGCATTTGTGCAAATGAAATCAGTCAGTAATGCGTAATAACGTCATCAGTGTGTGTCGTATTCATTTGAAAAATATGTTTGTTCTTACACTGCAGAGACTGTGGTGGCTCTTGTCAGTGTTACTTTCATACTGAATTCACATTTTCTGTAAGAATAAAGAATATTTTTCTTTAAAATCAAAAGTCTGTAATCTGTGTTGACTGAAATATAACCCACAAACTGTCCTGATTCACATGGTTTTCTCTGGAGACGCTGAGGGATTCATAATGTTAGCAGAATATGCTTCCAGGTTTCCAAAAGTCTGGTAGAAATCAGCAAAAGAATGTTCATAATTCATAACAGGCTAATTACATATTATATATTTCATTATAGACTAATACAAATTGAAGCCTTTATTTCTATTCGCTTATTGCATTGCCATCTTTTCTCTTCAAACAATAAGAAAGTTCTTAAACAACTGGAACAGGCTCTTTTTGACACCTCCCTGACAAATAAAATAAAAGTTCACCCAATGTGATCACGTTGTACTTCCGGTGCCTGCTGTAATCTCTCTGACTTGACGTCATATTCTCATTAGCGGCGCATTCCTCTCTCTCTCTCTCTCTCTCTCTCTCTCACTCTCTCTCTCTCTCTCTCTCACGTCAGCATCACCACAGCACTGCCCCCTTTTTTCTCTCCCTCTGGATCCTGCACACTCCACCACCGGCAAAAAACAAACAAAAAAAAACCATTATGAAATAAAAAAATAAGAACAAACCAGCTTAGAGAGGAATAATCATTTTGACACATTTGCTGCAGTCAGACTGCTTGGTTTCTGCTCTTCCCACTGGGACATGAGGTAATGAAGTAATTTTAGACAGGCCAGCCTCAACTTACCTCTACATCTATATACAAAGAATATCATAGGGAACGTCTGAGCGCAGGCTGCACATCTCATCTGAACACTGCAGACAGGAACTTGCAGGAATGTTGGAGTGAAATCATACACACATTCAAGGTAATATCAAGTCGCACTGAGCTACAAGATCAAGTCAAATATGAGATACTATGCACTGTAAGTAAGGAGCTGTGGAGTTATAGGCCTGCATTATACTCCCTATAATAATATTGATATATTGATATATATATATATATATGTATTTAGTGGGATGAAGCAGTGATGTCACTCCGATGAATCGAACCGCAGGACCGATGATTAAACACGAAACGTCCTCATTCCCGTCACATAATATAGGCTACTGAATCTAGGGACGGTTCCCCATGATGCTGTGACTGTCACAGCTCAGCAGGTCTCCACAGTGAGCCCCCCCACCCCACCCCACCCCCCGTCTCAGGCCGGGGGAAAGTGACTTACTCCGATGCTGGAGCGCCCCCCTGTGTCGTCGACCCAGAGCGACCCCCACAACTGGAGCAAGGATCCCAAAATATCTACTGGCACCGGGATTCAGATGTAAGCCTGATGAGGGATGTGAACTATTGCAGTCTGACACACTCACCTTTTCATTTGCAAACACATATGTGGACTATGTCCACCTTTACTGACAGAAACCTTCGGGAGAGGCTGCAATACATAGAATACAAGTAGCCTGATCATTCATATGTGAACCTATAATAGTAGACTCATTACTGTGCAATATATAGTATTTTGAGGGGAATTAATAAATCATACATTTAAATAATTTGATATGTTTTTTCTAAGATGAAGTGCAAATATTGTAATATATGAAATTATGCTCATGAAGAAAAATACATTCACAGCACTGTCAACTTTAGGGTTTTTATTTAGGAAATAATGTGCAAAATTATTAGAGCTGCTATCAACCCATATTACTCCTGATGAGAGAGATGTGGCTGAAAAAGCAGAATTAAGATTTCAAAAATGTCGTGCAAAAGATAGTGGGAGTAGGTATAAAGTCAGACTGCAGGCAAAATGAACTTACAAATGTGTGAAATAAAGAAAAAAAAAAGTAGGTTAAATGTTGTATTTGTGCCCCATCAGTAAGACAGTAGGAGCCCATCACTACAGAACAAGCATGCTCAAATGACTAAATGTGTTTTGGTCTGAACCGACATTCTTAACTGAATCTATACTCAAGATTGTTTTTCACCATTAGTTTGAATTAAGCAGAAAAAAGCAAATTGTTCAAAGCATGCGCAGAGGAAGGGTGATGGAGCTGTGTTTGCTTTTGTTCACTCCGGCTCACATTGTTGCCACATTAATAAGGATCGACTAATATGACGTTTTAAGCCGCTACCAAAACATCACTTGTGTGTTCGGGTGATAAAAGGATCGCAGGTCTGCCGTGCGGCACGCAGAGTGACTCATCTCTGCCGGGACTCGAACCCGGAGCCTCTGGATTAGAAGTCCAGCGCGCTATTCCATTGCGCCACAGAGACTGCGCCAGCATCTTCCTGCTCTGGCACGGTTTACGTACTTCACATCCTCTCATATCGCTGCTTTCTGCATCCCCGCAGCATCAGGACCAGTCTGAGCCGACATGTTGGCTCTGCCGGGACCCACCACCAGAGGGCGCTGTGGCTCCACGCCGAGGTGGGAGGTGCCGCAGAGATGCATCAGGTTAGCAGGCGTCTGACAGGAAGTGTCGAGTTCGAATATAAAAAATAAAAGCCTCGGATATGCGCGCTCAGTCGAGGCTTTGATTTTGAAACTGTAAGACCAGGAAACTTGTTTTAATCGAGCTAGCTTGACGCCAGCCGCTCATACGGTGTGTGTCGGAGCTTTGCATTCCCCGTTTTCATTGTGAAACATTTGCTCCACTCATACGGCTATATGTGGGTGAGTCGACGAACTGAAATGAAAAGGGATTATAAACTAAATTATGGCTTCTCATAAACTCACATTTTGAGCCAATAACAGCGGACGATGCTTGATATCCCTGTTATAAACACATCAAGTCGTGGAGCCATCGCCACATTTCTCTCACATGTAGGTCAGTGGAGACCCGTCATGAGGATGGTGCAGGGCTCTCACTGTGCGGAGTAATACCAGCGACTGTGGGGTTACACCAAGATTGCATCAGATAACCAGTTACACACCTCCCGCCTCAGGCCCTTCACCACAGTGTGACACTTTCACTAACTTGACTGTCTTTATGCTTTTCTTGTCAAGGACACTCAAGTAGAACAAGCCAGGTTTATGTTTCTGTGCAGCTTAGTTAGTGCATGTGCAGCTTGCACCGAGCGTGCAGCACATACAGTATGTGCAAGTCAGGAAGTTGTATACTTCCTGGTGTTCAGTGTGTCCAATGCCACACTTTTTAGCTGGGTCAGTAAAATGTATAATGTACAGCGCCACTTCTAAAGCCACCTTCTTATCCCTCTAGTCTTCCAGTGCATTTGTCTCGCGAATGCAGCCTAAAAGAAACAGTTAATTGATCTATTCCAATAAGTTTGGACAGTAAATAAACACAACATCCGTGTCCCTCAGCAAGCATCAAATATGACCATTAAGAACTGAATTAACCCACAATGTGGGTTCAGAAAATTGTTTGAAGAATGACACCATATGAGTTTTATATTACTGTAACATGACTGTATGTAGATTACAGTAGATGCACAAACCCAGAAAAAAAAAAGAAAAGCTGAGGACAGAAAGTAGCATCTCAGGCATTTTCAGAAATGCAACCGTTAAACTGTTCTTGGAAAAGTCACTACAAACCCGCAAAATGTAGCAATTTTATGACAGTTTCAAAACTTCCCTGTCTGGTCATAGAGCATACGAAGAAGTTTCACTCTGTCAGCACTGTGTAGATCTCAGAAACTTCTCTGTTTGAGTAGGCATCCTGCAAGCATCACGTGTCTGAAAATCTGCCAGTCTTTACCTCAAAGGAGGTTTAAATCGAAAGCAACTGGACTTGGTTATTTGTCTAGGAAGACGTTTCACCTCTCATCCAAGAGGCTTCATCAGTTCCTTCTCGCACCTGACCAGGCTGGGACTGGTCCAACTATCTGGTGTGGAGACCCAGGTATTTTTAACCTCTGGGAGGGGTTTTCACAAGGCTGATGATGTCATTGGTTCCCTTTGTGCTCCATGTGCCAACGACAGTCGTTAGAGTGACTGTCTTGGTGGAGAGTTGGTTTCGGCTTCGTTGGAGCCCTATTGTGTTATACCGACAGTCGCTGGAGTCACATGCCACTTGTGAACAGTTGTTTCTCTTAGAGGTTAAATTGTTGAATCTCCTGGGAAGGGATGAAAGGGCAGCATTGTAAATTGGAGATAGGTGGTGTCTGAGGCCTCCTCCCCTGTTGAGGGATGGTTTCTCTACTTTCACATAGATGGCTTCTTTCACTCCTCTTTCAAACCACCTGTCCTCTCTGTCCAGGATGTGAACATTGCTGTCCTCAAAGGAGTGGGCTTTCTCCTTGAGATGTAAGTGGACAGCAGAGTCCAAGCCTGAGGAGTTAGCTCTCCTGTGTTGGGCCATGCGTTTATGCAATGGTTGTTTCGTTTCTCCAATGTAGAGGTCTTTGCATTCCTCATTGCATTGGACTGCATACACCAGGTTGCTTTTTCGGGTGTGTGGTGTTCTGTCCTTGGGGTGTACCAGTCTCTGTCTGAGTGTGAGTGTGTACTTGCCCACAGGTAAGTAGACCTAGAATACAGTTGTTTCCTAACACAGATCCATTCATCATTAATCCTTAGGACATGTCATACACAGAATTACTCACTTACTTTTACATTTACACTTGATCCAAGGAAATGACACCAAGATGACACTCACAGCTGTCATAATGTGTGTGAGTGGATGTTGTGAAACTTTTGCAACTTGTGAATAATATGAAATTCTTCTCATACAGTAGGTTCAGATCATATGAATACCCTGATTATCAATCAGCCTGGTCCACTGGCCGATAATCTTTTAACACTGTTATCGTCTGGGGAGGTTTGGTTAGTTTTGGCTAAACTTATTAGCTTAAGCTTGTAAGCTCTTTCCACCCTTATTAATTTGTTAATTAGATGACTGTAACCTTCATTCTGGATTTGGTCCAAAGAGTTACAGCAGGAAGCAAAAGGGGAGATATGGCAGAATTCATAAATTAATGACAAAAACATGAGGAAGAAGAGAGGATTCTGTACATTACAAATGTGTTGAAATCCTCACCTGGGCCAGATGAGTTCAGATCCTCCAACACACAATTTGTCGTCTCAATGAAACACTAGCAGTCTTTTGCGTTCAGTGTAATGAAAGCTTCACTGCAAGTAAATCAAAACACAGGAACAAAACCCGGTCCAGTCCCTGGAATGAGTTGTGCTCTCATTTTTATATCATCTTTCACCCCTCCTGATGTGGGCTTAGTCATCAGAAAAAAATGAACTGTGCCATTTGACCACATACACCATCACACTGAATTAATAATTATACATTTAATCAAAATGGCAATAAATGGTTACACAAAATCATTTACATATTTGATCAAATAAGTAAACAAACCATTAACACTCATAAAGTGATTAAAACAAAAAATTTAATTAAAAAAAAAAAAGTTTTTCACACTATGATTTAAAAAGTAGCTCTTTAGTATAGTGACCACAGTGGTAAGGGATACATTTACAAGAACTGACCAGATAAAAGTGTATATATATATATATATATATATATGCAGAGTTTACAGAATGTTCCACTGTGTTAAAGGAAAAGCTTAACATGACGGGAAATCCAGGGAACCTTTCTTTAAATGGTAATTCACTGTTCTTATTTCAGATGAAAAAAAAATAGTAAGCTAAGCTAAGATAAGCTAAGCTAAACTGCTGCTGGCTCTAGCTACATATTTATCAAACAGACATTTGAGTAATACCAGTTTTATCATCTAATTCTTGGCAATAAAGTGACTGAGCACATTTCCTTAAATGTCCAACTGCTCCTTTAAGTCAGTGACACAAACATTTAGATTTTTGAAATGTGATGTTAAAAAGTGAAACAAATGCTTTTTCTCCTGTGCAAAAATCACAACTAGCAAATACATTGGAAAAAAATATACAAGAACATAAAATGAAATATAAATCACTGACAGATAGAACCCATCAGAACATTGAAACTGGCAACAACTTAAAACTGTAAAGCACTAATAATATATCAGTATTTTTAACACGAGTGCTTCAGTCATTTCACATTCAAGGTACAAAAGAGGGAGGTGACAGGTACAGTAGATGGAGACTTCAGCCTACTGTCCCTGTTAAATAAGGAGTAAGTCTACGACTGTCCGAAGCCTGGACTCCTTCATGTACATTCATTACAACTGTGTTTCAGAATGCTCTCAACAGAGCAAATGAAATAGCCCTCAGATGACTTTTAGCTCTACAAATATCTAAACACAGAAATAAAGGAAACCACGAACTTGAAGACACTGACCAACCAAACCTACTGTATATAAAAATCTTTTAAGTTCTAATAATCTCCAGCATCTTGCCAGTGCTGATGTTATCTGAACAGAGGTGGTCAGGGAGGTAACCGATGACAGTAGACAAGCATACTGGTCTTGAGACATGAGTACTGTATATTTGTATACAGCAGACTGGTTGGCATGTTTATTTGACATGGATAGTTCTCACTGATCAATAGAAAAGCACAACAGTAAATGAGTAAACCTAAATCTCTAATCTTTGGTCCCTAGACAGATAATAAAAAGACAATCAAACTTAATATGTTATATGTTTAAAGACAAACCAACAATAAAAAAAACACAAACACAAACATTTCAGCAGTGATAGTGACCACATTGGGATATAGGTGATGGTTGTTGATGTACTGTGGACAAAGACAGTCACTAATGTTTTTTTTTCTTTGGATAAATCATGAGATAGAGGCTTATTACTGATAAAAAAGTGATTAAAGTCCCACAAAGCAAAAGATGCAAAAAAAGAAGCAAAGTCTCCAAATTGCTGTGGACCAGTCGTCCAAAACCCCAAAGATATTTCATTTAAAATGATATAAAAGAAAGAAAACCAGGAAATTCCCACACTCTCACGCAAAGGCTTAGCATTTTTCCGATTAAATACTTGGTAGATACTAAAACAATGAACTGATTTCCAAGTGAACTCATTGTTGTCACTGTATTGCTGCAGAACTTCTAGGGACACAAGGTTGTATAGATCAGTGGTTCTCAAACTTTCACATCAAGGACAGATGTTAGGTCGCAGACACCCTTTTGATTAGATTTTGTCCCAGGGTCCCCCATCTGATAAGCTTTTTGCTTTTTTATTATACAAAGTGTTTGAAACCAATGACCAAAATAGCCGTACACTCTGTCATTGTGTTACTTATGGATACAGTTATAGTGAAAACAAATTATTCCCCACAGTTCCTTGGACCCCACTTTGAGAACCACTGGTATTGATCACAAAGTTTGCTCCCCCTCCAAAAGTGTTGTCTGAAGCAGAGCAGTGCAGTGGGGGGCTTTCAGTCACATAGAGTAATGGTCGAGGACAGACAATGTGGTAATGGTGGAATTATTGCACAAATCCGAACAAGGGCAAATATACGGTAACTAAAGGGTTACGTTTCCTGGGGGAACTGCTGCTGTGTGTAAATCTAACACGGTGATAAAGAATAGAAGTTTATTGATAACAGTGTGAACTCAACATTGCATGTTTGGCCCGTCCTGATAAGGACCTTCAGTTCCACGTCATTCAGTGTAACTTGGTGAACAACGGTGCACAAGAATATTTTAGCTGCCACTCTTTTTTGCTCAAAGGAGTTTCGAGTTGACATATCCCTTGACACGCTCAACATGTCAAAAAAAAAAAGGGCTCAAAGTCTGTGCAAAGTTTTGACAAGCAGAATCTCCTGGATGCATCAATAAAACAGAGAGGTCTTCCTTTTTTTTTTTGTTGAGTCAGTTCAACAAGAATTTCAGAGACTCTCATTTGTTCAGATACAAGCTGTCACCACTACAGACATGTGTCAGTAGTCTAGTTTGCTGATTTGGGGATCTTTCACCAGAATGATTTTACAGTTCTCCTCTTCCTCTGCCGGGATGTATAGATCGCAAACAGTGCTCTGAGGAAAAGAGGAAGAAACAATGTTAGTGTGTGAAAGAAAACCAAACTCAGTGTGACATTCAAGAACAAAACATCATTTTCTAAAGTAGCACAGTTGCTGTGATTATGGGCACATCTGGCTGGAGAACTGGTGAGTATAACTTCTGAAGCCGAACTTTATGGTGTTTCCAGATATCCTAAGGTGTTCTTGTTATTTTGTCTAATTATTATTTTTTTCTAACTTCCATTATTACTGTCATTTTTGTTAAGAGAACAGTTAAGACATTTTGGGCTTTTTTTTTTTTTGCTCTTAGCTTAGCTTAGCACAAAGACTGGGAACAAGGTGAAACAGCAAGCTTGACTGTGTCCAAAGGTAACGAAGCATTCTTACCAGCATAAGGTTTAATATTTAACACTTAATATCTTCTGTAATGTGTAAAAGTGATGGGTTGTTATCTTAAGGAGGCTTATGTGCCAGACTATTTGTATCTTTTTGTCAGCATAGGTTGCCTGGCAACAGACACAAGGTTACTGCACCAGGCACAAAGACACAATGTGCCTTTTTTACACTTAACATTTCATGTATAATGCCTAACTTATGGACATGAGAGTGGCATCTGCCTCCTCAACCTCCTTCACAAAATGTCTTACGAGTCCTTTAATAATCTTAGGAGGCAGGGCAATCAGGGAGTAAACCTATACTTAAGAAAAAAAAGGGTGTCACCTTATTGTTGTTGTCAGAAATATCGCTGAGGAGGTCCCGAGGCTGTGGTACTTTGGGGAAGATGTGTTCCTTATTCCTGCACAGTGAGAGTCAAATATTAGAAGCAAACAAGAAAAAGACAGCAATTAATAGGAGCCAAGCATAAAAGGTGCAGACTTTACATACTTCCTGCAACACACAATCATCAGGACTGCCAGGCCAGCAAACATCAGTGGGATGATGATGGCAGCATACACCATCGCATTAGGATCTACTTCTGCATCTGCATGCAAAAACATAAGCAACGATCAGCTCAGTGACTTATACAGCTTTGAAGTCAAAATTTAACCGGAGTGCTTTTACAGAGAATTTAAAACCCAATCACAACTTACAACAGCCTCTAGATGGCAGCAGCATTTTCACATCCTTCAAATGGTGGCTTTATATTTCTGCACAGTTCATTTTGCAGTGAAATTCTTCAACAAGACAAAAACACAAGATGAACATACCAAAATACTTCTCGTCACTCCATGGCGTCTCACCATTGTTAGACTTTGCTTTCATAACCATGCGATATTGACAGTGAGGGATCACGTTAAGATGAGTTGATGTTGCTCCTGGAATGGATTTAACCTGAGAGAAAATGAAGGCACAATTACAATAGTGATTAATCAGCTCCATAGTAGATACAGCAATATGACTGAATTCAATGGAGACAATCTATAGCTGTCATAATATGATGCTTAGAACCAACTGCATACCTTATAGTGAATGTAACCACTACTTTTTATATAATGCTGCAGTTGAAACACCAACTTATGTGCATTCATGTATTGTGATTGATATGGTTTTCAAGTGTAATTTCCAAAAAATTGACAAAAGCATTTTTTTTTTGGGTTCACAAATGAGACTTGAAAATTAATTTGTCCAATGTTCAAACAAGACAAAGAGTCTACAACCAAACGAGCAGCTCTGTTGGTTTGTTTTCTTAGTTTTGCAGGTAATTGGTCATAAACCAAGGTATTGTGAAAATACAAAAAAAGTCCTGATTAAAAGTCAGGGGATCAGCAAAGTGATAACAATCCATCCGGAGTGGAAAATTAATGTCTGTATCAAATGTCATTGAATGATAAATGGACTGCAATGATATAACGCTTTTCTAGTCTTATCGACCACTCAAAGCGCCTTACAATACTTGCCACATTTACCCATACACTGATGGAACAGCCATCAGGGGCAATTTGGTGTTCAGTATCTCGCCAAAGGACACTTGGACACATGGACTAGAGGAGCCGGGGATCAAACCACCAGCCAAAACCACAAATGTTAACCTTATGATGGCGCTAGTTGAAAATTCAAAGGATGTCTCTACAAAATTTGGTGTTGATCCATCACATAGATGTTGAGATACCCCCACCCCTTTTGCTGAACTCTGCATCATTCGAGACAGACTGACAGACAAGGCAGATTTTTAACAATGTGCCTCTCAGCAAATCAATGACTCTCTCAGGCACAAAGGAATTTCAGACTGCACACAACGTTTTGCATGTTCCAGTCTGTACTCCAGACTCCAGGTCTGAAAAGTGAAGCCAATGCTTAAGAGCCTTAAAGCTGCATTCTATCTAATGACCATCAGGGGACGACTCCACTGGTCGTAAAAAGAAGTCAGATTGCATTGAAGTTTAGGGGAAAATGTCTCTACTTCTGACTTATTTATTTTTATTATTTATTACCTCAGTAAACGTTTTCTCTAATGAATTTATGGTCTCAATCACTAGTTTCAAGTCTTCTCCAATACAACATGATGTTCATTTTTTTAAGTATGGTCCATTTAGGGGAAAATAGACCATAAAGCAGGGGATGCATTTGGGCGTGGCTGCCATGTGACTGACAGACTGCACCACACATGGCAAACTGTCTGACAATCAGGATAGAGTACAGAACAGGTCAGATCCACCACTCACTCACTCCTCAGCTCCACCTTTTTGACCGAATATGGTTTCTTCTGGTTTCAAAAATCCAAGATGGCGACAGCCAAATTACAAACTCAAGGCTTCAAAACGGTGACTCACAAACCAATGGGTGGGTTAACCCACAAAATTTATTTACTATAAACTGTAATGCGCCTCAGTCATCTCATCGCAGTGACATCATTGATACTAAAATTGCCGTATTAAATATAAAATCTTTAAATAACAAAGCACCTTTTATAAATGACACAATATTGACTTCTGACCAAAACTTGGCAGCTCCCTAATGAGTATTTAACAATAAACCTAGCTACCCCCCTGGGTTTGTGTACATTGACAAGCCACGCACAACTGGGCGGGGTGGTGGTCTTGCAGTGCTCCATCAGTCAACATGTGTGGTTTTAACCATGCCTGTACAACAGGCTATGTAATTTGAATGTCTTGCTCTTTTTAATATGCTGGCTCCCAACCTCTATTACTTTTTCTTATTTATCATCCTCCCAGATCAGCCTCTCTTGCCATTAGTGAACAGTCTGAGTGACTCACATCTTTATTTTCTGAAGAACTCACGAACCCTCTCGAATTCCCTCAGCACGTTAACTTCCCCACAGACACTAAAGGTCATTCACTGGACCTTGTCGGCTCCTCTGGAACTACTCCCTGCAACCTAAATGGCATCGATTTAACAGTGTCAGATCATAAAGGCTGTGCTACTCAATGTTAGCATCCCGGTCCCCTAACAACGACGATCACATATAGGAACATCAAGAGCATTAGTATACCTGTTCTAATGGACATGCAGGAGAGTGAGCTCACCTACAACTACACAAACTCATCAACCAATGGCCTTGTCTCTGAATATAACACGCTTACATCATCTTGCTCCACTCAATTTACACACGGTCCTTCTGCCATACCGCCTCGCTGTTGTTTGTGTCCCCTGGATTTTTACATACAATAACTAAATAAAACACAACAAAATTTAAATATAGTATTAAATATAGTTAAATATAGTAGAGACAAAAATTGTAGAGTTGTGTTTCTTACCGATTCTTTATTACACTCAGTGTAATTAATTATGAAATCCCAGTTCACATTTCTGAGATCAGGAGGAGTCCAGCTGATATTGAATTTGTCCCCAGCCTTAACGACTGTCCACTCAAGAGGAGGTGGTCTCACTGTGCAGAGAGAGACATGACAGAGCAATAGTAACCACAATCCAGTCATAGTCAGACCCAATCTTGAAACCCCCAAACCACCACCACCACCACCACTTCCACCCATCCACCCACACACACACACACACACACACACACACACGTATATTTGTTCTCCTAAAATGGCTGCATTGTGTGTGGCCTAAAGTTTTAAGTTCTCGATTGTGTCATACCCCACATATTACACAAGTGCAAACACACAAGCAGACATACGCACACACACATTCTCACCACACAATAACTAAGAAAGGACACAGAGCAATTCTTCTTAAAACTGTGCAACAGAATGGGGAAGCACAATATCCGCTTTGCTGCGTACCATTATCGGCAAGTTCTTTCCTGAAAGTGTTCCTGAAAAGTGTGTTGTTCACTGTTCCATTAAACAAGATGCGGATGGCATCCACATCTTGGATGTGCAGATCACAACCAGTCCTGATGTCTTTAGTATGAGTGTATGATGAGCACTCTTGTAGAGGGGACATGTGGTTATCTACCCTGTCAACCACTAGTCTAGGAAAGACAGAGAAAAATGGTGATTAACTTTCATGCTGCACACTGAAGAAGTAAATTAATAAAACAATGAATTAATAAAATGAACATACATTTAAATAAACCCAGATCTTACTGGGCCAAGAGGAACAGACATAAAACAGTGTTAAATACTGTTCAATAAAAGTTAAAAAAGTGCAACATTTTGGGAAAGATGACGTTCATTTCCGTGCCGAGAGTTTGATGAGAATATTGACATCTCTCTTGTGACTGTCTCTTGCATATGATGCAATAGCCAGCAGCTGGTCAGTTTGGCTTTCTGGAAACACTTCAGCCTTCCAGCACCTCTAAGCTCACTAACATTTTTATCTTATTGTTTCACCCATACAAACACCAAAAACCACCCAATTGTTAGGTGGTCTAATGATTATCTTGGCAGGGTGCAGTGACTTCCCGAAGTCTCCACTAGTTGCCTGGCAGCCTCATGTTGATAACAACACTTCAGAAAGTCACTGCAGCCAGCCAAGAAATATTTCATACACTCTGTGAGGTTTAACTGCTTCTTCTACAGAGATTTTGAAAAACTGAAGCAGCTATTAACAGATATTTTACACTAACAATGTATGAAACGATGATGTCTTGGCCATTTTATGCCTTTATTCTTTGATAGGACAAATGTAGAAAGACAGGAAATGGAACAGAGAGAAGGGGAATACCATGCAGGAAAGTATCCAGCTAGCTGGAATTCACAGCAGGAACTCCTGCTCAGAGAATCTGTATCCATGTAGTGTATGTCCTAACCACTCACTAGTAATTGTACTATGTACTATGTAATTTTCAGCAGCACAAGGCCGCTGTTTTCAGTGAAAAAGCTCTCCTGTAAACTACCTGCTCAGCCCCAATAAGCAGATAAATACAGTTAGCCACTAGCTTGTGAAAATAGTGGAGCTTTTAGCAGCTTTAGAACCTGAAATTTCCCTCAGAAACACAAGTGGTGCATTTTTCAGTGACTATTTTTATACGCAGATTCATACATACTTGAGACTTTATTGAGTGTTTACAGCAGAGGGAAAGGATGTGGGGGGATGGGTGGATAAAATAAATTACAGTAGCCATGTCCATGGTAATGATGGAATGGGGAAAACTGTCAGGCAAAGGAGTCAGACTTGAGACACAAATTTGAGGACCAGAGATTTGCTTCACTGACAACTTAACTTTGACTTTGTAATCATCACATGACATGACATAACTTGACTTCGATTTTTTTGAATATTTGCATTTTTCTAGATATTTAAGTTCAAGATGTAGAGAAGATGTAGTTATGATTTCTAGTAGGGCCGCAAATTTTTTTTTTTGGATATAGGTAAAACGTGTGACAACATTGTTGTGCATTGTTAGCACCATAAATGTTGTGGTCCTACAGACATGAGAAATACAAATCATATTCTATCATATTCCCCAGATGTAAGGAAACATGCTCGTTTGGTACAAGCCACAACAAAAATCACATCATCATTTTATAGTTTCTCAGTGAAACTGAAATGCAAAAATGATCATTCCATCTGAAGTTTTGACTCATATTGCATATTGCAGATGAACGCTACGTGTAACAAAATGTTAAATATCAGTCAGATTTCTAACACTTAAGCAGCTGCAACAGTTTTTGTTAATGTTGAAAGTTAAACTAAAGTTTTCACAACCATTGTATCTTAAATGATGTAAATGTGGAAGCTGGGGCTGATCATAAGAATTTCATATAACTTGACTTGTGACTTCCTTAATTCTCACCACAGTAATTTGGCACTTGCCTGTGACAGATTGGTATTCATGAGCTTAACCTTGTGAATTAAAAAATAAACTGAATATACTAAAAGTTATATAGGAGTATATTGCTGACGATATTTTCAGACCTACTGTTTAGTTTGAAAAGCAAGATCATGCAATACATTTTAACATTTGATTATGAACTTCAAATGTGGTTATGCCAATGCCAGTGGTTGTCTGGTTATGGCTGGCTGGAGAAAAGAGTCCATCCTCATCACTTAACGCTACATTACCAAATATGGCTTGTGCCCCAACAAATATAAGCCCCACATAGTTGATAAACAATGCCTAAACTGAACTGACACCCGCTTGCACTGATAAAAAGCTGAGCCATTAAATATAAGGAATGTGGCCTTAAATGAACCCAAGCTCATTACTTACATTTGGGCTCACTCTGGGTCTTATGTGACGAAACCAAAGTTGACTACTGCTTAGCAGGAAATAGTGCAATACAGCTTACATGTACTGTGTAACAATGAGTTGAGCTGAGACAACCTTAAATCTACAGCTCTTCTTCCCAGTGCACTTTTCTTGTGTATGTATAATACATTTAAAGTAGGGCTGTCAAACGATACATTTTTTCTTAATCTTTCTTAAAACTCTTAAATCACACGTTTTATCACATGATTAAAATTCTTTTATTTTGCATTTCAGAACTGTTTTCTCTTGCTTGACAACACATAACCATCAGCCTGTCAGAACTAGAAGCTAACGTTAGCATGTCTGACGTGTAATTATGAAGATGTCTGATAATTTATTTATCCGTACACAAGCTCTGGGTAAGTTATATTTCTATTTTCCAACTCATTCGATCTTCACCAACGACGATTCAGGCATTAGATTTAAACACTTTAGGTCTCCCGACACGCCCCTTCATGCAGACCGGAACCCTCCCCCTTTTGCTCCAGAATGTAGCGCGCTAGAATCTTTGGCAACAGAACCAGTGACGGTGTAAAATAAAAAAATCTTTGGTGGCACGTGATTAACACAATTTTAAAAAAGCGTTATGCTCGGCCTTTATTCTCATTGTGAATAACACGTTAACACTGACAGCCCTAATTAAAAGTAACAAAAAAAAAAACTGAATAAAATAAAATACATACTGATAGAAAAAACTGAGAACTGGACCAAGACTGGTTGGCTCCCAGGAGCAATGCGCGTGATTGGAGGAATGAACGAGGCACTGCAAACTCTTCACCATCTCTGGGAGGAACAGAAATGCATACAAACATCCCAATAAACAAACAAGTACATAGCCATTAATCCAGTCCAAGCAATCAGACTTTGAAAACAAAATCAGTTCTTATTAGGGGTGATGGTGAGCAAATCAGCTACCTTTGTAATCGACGACGAGGACAGTCGGCACACTTTCCGTGCCATTACATTTAGTTTTGACAGACAAGTGCAGATATCCCCCTTCCATCACTATGTCATCTGTCCAGGAAAGTGACTGATTTTCCTGAAACACACACAAAAAATAAAAACGCAAAGTGAACAATCAAACCATCATCAGTATTATTAACAATGAGACAACCACACACATTACAGGTAACAGGTAGCTGTGAAGTTGTTTCAGAGAAAGCAAGCATGTCCTGCCCATTTCTTATTATGATGTAGGAATACATCACCAGCAAGATTATTGATCGTCTGTGTGTGCTGTGTTGTTGTTAGTGATCTGTGATTTAGCTTGTTAGCATGAGGCATGAAATTCATTTAGGTGGTCTATGACAAAATCTAGAGTTTAAATACAGTCAGTGATGGAGACCTGTACTTAAGTACAATTCTGAGTCACTTACACTCGGGTATTTTCATTTGATGCTACTGCTAACTACCTCTACTTCCCTACTGACAATTTAGTTCATCTATTTATCATTTATTTGACAGCTATAGTTACTAGTTACTCTGCAGATTGAGATTTTACAAATTAACATATGATCAGCCTCTAAAACAGAGTATGTTCTTACAGACTGAACTACCCAGCTGGAAATAAAGTGGTTCAAATTTGCTCCATCCTGGCCATCTGGAACACTTCAATGTGGTACTTCTGTACGTTTATTTGAATAAAAACCTTTACTTGTAGCAGAATATATTTTCTCTGCTTTGTTTTCTCTGCTGCCGAACGTGGTTTCTTTGCAGTGGTGGTGACCGTTGCTTGACAAGGGCTTCAGCTATTGCTGTCCTTATAATTCAAGAGGTTATAATAGGCCCTCTGAGCAGTACTATGTTTTCAGGGCAGACTGGAGGCGAAGGTGAGTCACTATCATAGAGTGAAAGGACTGGCTGGGGCTAGCTGATAAGCATGATAGAGACAAGGCTTTGTAAGAAATGCAGAGAGTAAGAAATTCCCCAGATGCTTTAATAATATAAACATTTAACAAACAGATAACATATAATAAAGCCAGTGTCATCCTGTAATTATGGTGGTTGTTTATGCAAGTTTATTTTCCAGGCAGTTTCTGGGAACAGTGTATATAAATAATGACCCCTGTATAGTGTAATTAGCTCTGCTCACAGCAGTGCATTGAATTTGAATTTGTGCTTCCAGAGTAGTTGTGTATCCTGGAAATATTTAAACTACTAATTTAAGACCATTAACTTTGGGTATTATTATAACTGGTGGGATACTTTGGTGTAGGTGAAGTTATCCACAATTAAGATTTACAGGAGTTGCATTCATGAAACCTTTCATGAACAACATGCACAGTTTTCAGACAGAATTACGTTTCACCAATTGGAGAAATATCAGTGTACTTACATAATAAGCTTTGCTGTACATCTCCTTGGTTTGTGTCGTCACTTGATAGCTGCAGTTTGAAACTGAAAGCTGTGGTGGTGCCCAGGTCAGCACTGGATTGAAATCATCCCTCCACAGTAGAAACAAATGTTGTGGTGGCAGGATTTGGCCTTAGGGTGGAGAAAGAGACAGACAGAAATCAGGTAACACAGGACTTCAGTGTCCACGCTGATTTGTGCCACATAACTACCCTCAGAACAGACGACTATATTAATAGTGACACATCCGCCTAAACTGAACCAGCTAACTCAGAGATAACCCGTTTCAGATGTGATTTTCGGGGGGGGGGGGGGGGGGGGGGGGGGGGGGTCACATTCACAGCCTCAGTCTCAAATCCCCTCAAATCCCAGACGTGACGTCAGCACTGGGAAACACGCACGTAACCTGGAAAAGGGACGGACTGGAAAACTGCCCTCAGGGAGGTAAATAACAACAAGGCAAGATGATATACAAGTGTCCTTACCTGTTTGGGAGTCGACCGTTAGACACAGGCAGCCTAAAAGGAAAAGGTCTGAACCTTTAAACATCCTGCTGATAGTTTCTTTTCCCGCCGCCGTCCGTGTGTTTTCCTCCAGGAGACGCGCAGCTGTCCGGCGAGCTGCCTGCTGTGCTTTAGAAAAGGAAGAGAGTAACTGTCCGTGTTTCATAGCAGTTTCCAGCTTATTCGGTCCAAGGCACGCAGAAGTAGGAGGTGGGAGCTGGGCGGAGAGCTTCCCCTTTTTTTTTTTTTTTTTTTCTCTTCTCTTTTTTTGTTTTATGAGGTCAGCAAACACGCTTTCACATAGTGCGAGTGTAAAGAACAAGGAAATGTCCTGATCCCTGTGTGGACTTTTCCTGCAATATTATGTCATGTCAATAACGTCACATTATTCATGCTTCATCAAATCGACCCTTCAGTAACAGGAATCAAACTTACAACTGATAAACATCCACAAGCTGCGACAGGCCCATGATTTCCAACTTAACAAGGCCTAGACGGGAATGAATCACTGCCTATTAGCTGGTGACACGTTATCACACCCTTCAGATGTGAACTCATCAGGGGTGACAAAGAAGGGAACCACCCACCCAATACCCCCAGGAAGAACATTTAAATGTGGATATTGGAGAAAATTCACCCTAGAAATGATGTAATCTTATTGTTACAAAAGTTCAGGGCACTTGAAAAAAGTCAGAAACACAATATGCACACAACTGACAAATCAATAAGAAAACACAGCTTATGTTATAGTTTGGTAGAAAGACAAACTGACTTTTATATATATATATATGTGTATATACACACACACACCTGGACAAAATTGTTGGTACCCTTCCGTTAAAGAAAGGAAAACCCACAATGGTCACTGAAAGAACTTGAAATTGACAAAAGGAATAATACATAAAAATGTACTGAAAATTAACTCATGAAAATCAGACATTGCTTTTGAATTGTGGTTCAACAGAATCATTTAAAAAACAAACTACTGAAACTGGCCTGGACAAAAATGATGGTACCCTTAACTTAATATTTTGTTGCACAGGCAATCACTGCAATCAAGCGATTCCTGTAACTCTCAATGAGACTTCTGCACCTGTCAGCAGGTATTTAGGCCCACTCCTCATGAGCAAACTGCTCCAGCTGTCTCAGGTTTGAAGGGTGCCTTCTCCAGACTGCATGTCTCAGCTCCTTCCACACATGTTCAATAGGATTTAGATCAGGGCTCATCGAAGGCCACTTCAGAATAGTCCAATGTTTTGTTCTTAGCCATTCTTGGGTGTTTTTAGCTGTGTGTTTTGGGTCATTATCCTGTTGGAGGACCCATGGCCTGCGACTGAGACCAAGCTTTCTGACACTAGGCAGCACATTTTGCTCCAGAATGCCTTGATAGTCTTGAGATTTCATTGTACCCTGCACAGATTCAAGACACCCTGTGCCAGAAGCAGCAAAGCAGCCCCAGAACAAAACCGAGCCTCCTCCATGTTTCACAGTAGGTACAGTGTTCTTTTCTTTGTATGCTTCATTTTTGCGTCCGTGAACATAGAGCTGATGTGACTTGCCAAAAAGCTCATCTGTCCAAAGGAATTCTCCCAGAAGCTTTGTGGCTTGTCAATATGAATTTTGGTAAATTCCAGTCTCGCTTTTTTATGATTTGCTTTCAACAGTGGTGTCCTCCTCGGTCGTCTTCCGTGAAGTCCACTTTGGCTCAAACAGCGACGGATGGTGCGATCTGACACTGATGTACCTTGACCTTGGAGTTCACCTCTAATCTCTTTGGAAGTTGTTCTGGGCTCTTTGGTTACCATTCGCATTATCCGTCTCTTCAATTTGTCATCAATTTTCCTCTTGCGGCCACGTCCAGGGAGGTTGGCTACAGTCCTGTGGACCTTAAACTTCTGAATAATATGTGCAACTGTAGCCACAGGGACATCAAGCTGCTTGGAGATGGTCTTATAGCCTTTACCTTTAACGTACTTGTCTATAATTTTCTTTCTAATCGCCCGAGACAACTCTCTCCTTGGCTTTCTGTGGTCCATGTGCAGTGTGGTACACACCATGATACCAAACAGCACAGTGACTACTTTTCACCCTTTAAATAGGCAGACTGACTGATTACAAGGTTGAAGACACCTGTGATGCTAATTACAGGACACACCTTAGTTTAACATGTCCCTATGGTCAAATTATTTTCAATCTTTCCTAGGGGTACCATCATTTTTGTCCAGGCCAGTTTCAGTAGTTTGTTTTTTAAATTATTCTTTTGAACCACAATTCAAAAGCAATGTCTGATTTTCATTAGTTAATTTTCAGTAAATTTTAATGTATTATTCTTTTTGTCAGTTTCAAGTTATTTCAGTGACCATTGTGGGGGTTTCCATAGCATCTTTCGCGGATCCAGAATCACAAACTTCTTTAAAACAATAAAAAAAAGTTTGAAAGTTCCAAGCACAGACGAGAAAATAAGTCCTTTAAAAGTAATAAAATAAAATGGTGCAGCTATACGGACAAGACATTCACCAAAAGCCTGTCTGAATAAAAACATTTTTCCCACATCTGTGGGCTTTAGAGGAGTCTGGGTCTCACAAAGATAAGGAGAGCATTCCATAAATTGTGTGCCAAAGCTTTGAAAACCATGGTCACCTCACGTTCAAGGGACAGCCAGTCATTTTTGTTCAGGAGTCCTAAGAGCCTGATTGGCCGTATAAGGAAGGAGGACATAAGGATTATAGTGGGTACTGTGGTTTCACCATACAAGGCTCTGAGTTACCAGCTGTATTTTAAAATGGATGCAGAAATTTATTGGAAGCCAGTGCAAAGAGGAAAAAAACAGGCAGCATGTGTGAAAAGCTGAGCAGCTGCATTTTAGACAGTTTGGAGATGGTTCAAAGGAGGTGAAAAAAAGTGTTACAATAATCAAAATGAGAAGAAAGAAAAGCCTGAATAATCATCTCCATTTCAGCCACATGGTCACCACAGATCTTAATTTGGCAATGTTCCTCAGTGCAGTTGATGTTTGGAATTAGATTTTCAGTAGCAGTTATAAGAGCTTATTTGCATTTAACTGAATCCAGCTGCCAGCCATCCAAATCCTGATAGCATCCAAACATCGAAGATACTCCATATTCCTCTGCCAGGTTTCAGTGAGGCACGGAAAGTCCATACTCTCCCTTATAAGTAGGCCTTTGAGGGGCAATATCAAGTTGGCAATGCAGCAAGCATTAAGCGAAGCAATCCTGACAGAGGACTTATCAGGAGCGGCTCCAGCAGTGGCAAGACACAGCGGGGTCAGGTGACGGGTGCTCAGCCCCTAAGGCTGCCTGCCTTCAGCTGTCTTAAGTTTTCATACATGAAGTAAATTGCTTCACATTCTTACACATGGCACCTTCCAGGAAGTAGTCCAAGAAGTGTCTTACCAATGAGATGGCATTTTGGATTTGCTGAATGAGAAAGCAGATTACACAAGATAGCCAGGTTGTAATCAGTTTAATGTATGCTCAGATGCCGTCACAATTCTCTGTCATTGTTATTCTGTCCAAAAAGTTGTGTACAAAGGTTGAAAACGCTTCTTAACAATACAGGTCCGATTTTTAAGAGACATGTCACTTGTAAGAAAAACTTGATATTAGCATCCAAAATAAGCAGGACATTTGGCCTCTAGAGGCCGAAGTCAGAAATATCAGCATCTGCCAGCAAAGTTCATGCAAGTCAATTTATTTCCTGACTGGCAACAAAGTGAAATTCCTTTTGGTATGCACTAATAATGGGTTACTAGAAGAAATAAAGTGAAAGTGTAGATGGTAAGATCTGCTCCAAGATTAGGTATTCAGAATACCACTGTAGTCATACTTCTCCGTGAAATTTCACAGAAGAGATGATGTCCCTTTCATTTAATTCCCAGTGCTACCAGTAGCACTGGCTCCGTGCTATTTGTCATGCACTCACCCCCTCAGTTCCTTATGAGACAATGTTTGTATCCATGCCACGACAACAAGCTTTTTTCCTCATTTACGGGCTGATTCAGTTCAGTACAGTCCTGGGAATCGCTGAGTGGGAAGAAGGCAGTACTTTCCTGCCACTTAGGTTATTGCTTCCTGTCTATTGTGTGGCAGTCACACAGGCATTTTCTTGTTATTCCTTTGTGATCTCTTCCCTTGGTACAGCAGAGATCCAGCAGAACACCAGCTTCTCTTCCTGGTAGGACAGTGACATGTAAATGTAGCCTTTTTTAAGCCCAATTGCAGTTCTCCACTATACTAAACCAAGCACACACCTTGCCCTAATCCTTTTCTTCCTCCTGTGTGCCCAACAGGAGGATATCAGCAGAGTGCAGGCAGGATGCACCATCTTGTCCTGGTTGCATTTCTGGGTCCATAGCTCCACATCTTCTTATTTTAAATACCTCCAAGGAATCAGTCCCATCCATGACGCGCCTCAGAGCGTACCCCTTGGGCCATCCATAAAGAGTAACTTGATAGCAGCTGAAAACCTTGTTTCTGCTGCCCCCTAGTAGTTGAAGTTCTCACCTGGTCATACAAAACTAGTACAACAGGGCACGCTCCTGACCACACTTGTCAGACGTGCAGCAGGCAGGAAGCTTTCAACCAGACGAGGTCAGTAAAGCAAAGGTATTCAGCCTGGTGTTAAGTCACTCTGTAAAAAAGTCCTGGTGAAATTCGCCTACAGTGGAAGTCCAGCTGTACTGCAGGCGTCACTGTGGACACATACATGTCAGGAGGTTTGCTGGAGGACACCATTTTCAGTTACAAGGGCAATTTTGCAGGGCTCAATGGGTTCTGGCACTGGTGTGTACAGACTCCCTGCTGTGGTCTGGAAAAAAAAAAAGAAAAAAAAAAAAAAAAAACAGTGTAATGAGTGTTTATGGACACACAGAGAGAGTAGGCGAGTGGAGCACACACATTCGTATTATTTTTCCTAAAACATACCATAAGTTCTTTGTTTCCGTTCATCATCATCTCCTTGAATATTGCTGAAGGATCTGGTATGGTGGGGCAAAGGATGTTACTGTGCCTACAAACACAAGACAACAAGCATGTCAGTGACAGAAAGCAACAACCGAAATACAATATTTATGTCAACTGGCAGATGTTCTCTCTCAGAATAATGTGTCCATGGGTTTGTTACAAACAGATTACTGTAATATATTTTTCCTGAATTTTACACGGAAAGTACACGGATTTCTGCGATGGCTTACAGCCAATTGTACACTCATTTTAAAGGACCCCTATGCTCAAAAATGTCTTTGGCTTATGTTACTTCACTTAGATGTTTGAATCACGCTGTGCAGAATGATGTATGTGTGTGTATGGTTTGACGTGAGGAAGCTGCTTTTGTAAAGGGGAATTTTCTCCGTGCTTGGGAGCAGGACATCACAAATACTTTGGAAGCCAACTGTGGTCCAAAATGCAAACTAGGCTCCGTCCGTAGTTTTCAAACATCTAGAACAGACTTTTGGAAACAAGGCTGGACCGGTTTTAGTTTGAACTCTTTTGGAAACGATGATGTAGACACACACGGCCGCTCCGTCATTGGGTCATGTCAGCTGCAACTACCAGCGGTGAATCAATTACAGGCATTGCTAACTTTGTTGTCTTTGCTAGCAGCTGTGCAGTTACATTCTGTGTTTTAACGCCACAACTGTCTTTGCCTTTCCTTGCCGTTCGTAGTATTTTGTGCAACTAATCAACTGCAGAGTAGACAATCTGCTTCCTGTTTGCCCCAGCTTGTGCATGCCCAGTGTATGTGAATGGTCATGTATGTATGCGTTTTCAGGTTGTAATAGTTTCAGATACAGAGCTAAAATAGACATCTGGACAGAGATTAGTCTATTATTATAATTATATTATTAGTCGTATTAGTGTGGACGTAGCCTTCCACAAGCGTGACGTGAAAACCAGAATCTTGACCTGAAAACGCAATTTGAAGTGAAGTAGAACACATTTTGTCCCCGGCAGTTGAACTTGACAAGTACCAATTCATATAATTTCAATGAGGAAGAAGGAATAAAGGTGCTTTAAAATACTCAACCAATTATTGAACTTACTTCGCACATTCATACAGATGCACATTCCTTTCCTACACCTCCCCTGTCGATTGTAGCCACCTTGAAATACCTATCTATCTAGCCTGTAGGTGTTTGTCAGTCATTTCCACTCAGACACGCTCTGTTCACTGATTAAACACTAAAGGTCAACCCTTGGCAGCACTCCAGTCAAGTCCAATTAAAACAGCAACTTCCTATCCCTTTTAAATGTCAGTGATGTTGTGGCAGATCTGAAATACTGGTATGGATTACAGTTCTTGCAAAATTAAGCATTAAGCAATTTGGACACGCTGAGGTTCACTTTGTGGCAGATAGGTGAAATTCTCTGACTTGGGTCAACGTTTCTGTTTCTCAAACATACTTCCTGAAGCAGTAGCAGGACAGAATGACAGCGACAAACAGAATGATGGGGATGATAATGGTGACCACAGTCAGTGTCCCATCGCGAGGCCTGTTTGCACCTGTGGAGAACATCAGATAAGCGTTAGTCAGCTTTTGCAAACAATTTCAAGCTTTTTCCTCATGCAAGTGACTCAAACCCCAAACCCAAACCCAATCATTAGATCCTGCAGCGTCACTCTGCTTGCTCAAATTACATTCTGACGGAAACTGTTACAACATGCAAGGGAGTGGAGAAACTAAGTCCCACTGCAACAGTTGCAGCTGGACAAGTCAGCATGTAATTATTTCTCATCAATTTTTACTTTCCCAGTGTAAATCTGTGTTTAATAATAATATTATATTGATATTATATCAATGCCTGAAGCACTGATGATAGTGATTAGAATCCAGATCCAGATCCAGAAACATTCCTTTAACAACCACAGAGCTGTTATGAGGCAAGCAGTGCAGACACATTTTCTGCTTTACATCTGGTGTCTGCTAAAATCTCTTCTTATCCTGACTGAACTATGCACCAGTTCACCAGGAGAAATCAACGGTTTTAATCCTTCATGTTCTTACTTAGCCCAGCCATTAAACATTCACAGCGCTGGTGGAAAAAGTAAGTGAACCCTTGGATTTAATTAATGGTAAAACTTCCTTTGGTAGCAATAACCTAAAACAAGCTTTCTGTAGCTTCTGCCTCAGCTCAGACATGTTCTCGGGATGTGTTGTGTGGGAGGCTCTCTTCGGGTCATTCCACAGCATCTCTGTTAGGTTACGGTCTGGGCCCTGGCTGGGGCTCTCCAAAAGGCAGATTTCCTTCGTTTGAAGTCATTCTGTTGCAGATTTACATCATTGTTTAGGGTCATTGTCCTGCTGCATCATTCAACTTCCACTGAGCTTCAGCTGGCGGACAGCTGTTTAGCTTTTACTCTGGACTTCTTAGCTGAACACGCACGTCTGGGAGAGTAACCATAGAACTAAATCTTTTCCATTTATAGAAAATTTGTCTGACTGTGGACTGTGTGATGATTATCTAAACTCTTTGAGATGACTTCGTAACTCTATCCAGTTCTATCAAGTCAAAGTAGCTGTAACCCATGCCTCCAATCTGGTTTCATTGCTTGGACTCCAGGTTTGCCAACTCCTGACTCCAGTTAGCTTTTGTTATTAGCTGAGGGGGTTTACATACATTTTCCAACCTACACTGTGAACTTTGAATGATGTGTTCAATATGGACAATGAAACAATACAATGATTTCTGTGTTCTTAATTAAAATAGATTGTTCGTAATTGTAATTATGAGCAAACGTAATCTATTTTAAGAACATGTAACCATATTTCAAAGGCCCTATTGGTAAGTTTTGCTGATGTTACATAGCCAGCGATAGCATTGCCAGCTGTTTAATTACCAGTCTCTTTAAGAGCTTCAGACATCATTGCAATTACAAAACAATTATGAGGTTATAATGCATCCTCTGAGCAGCCTGGACAGTGACTCGTTATCAGTAAATGATGAGACGGCTTGAGGGCTAATGGATTAGCATGCTGTTGAGGAAAAGAAAACTCCTAGTTCCAAGTTTGCTGTGGTGGTGTAAGTTTATTGGAGTTCCAGGTCATGGTGAGCCTACCGACACAGAGTGGGTCTGGTATCAGGAACTGCTCTAGAATGCAGGGCCAGAGAACAGATATACCCTGTCCCCAGGTGTGGTCACAGACAGTTCATGAATGGATCGTATAGTGGATGTGTACTGGTTAGTCATGAGCAACAGGTAACTGTCTTACAGGAGGGTGAACTCTGTAGGGGGGCAGGGATGGCTCCCAGACAAGGTCAGAGACAAAGAAACAAAAGGACAAAGGAGTGACACTCAGGTAGTATAGTCAAGGCAGGGGAGCGGAGATGGGGAGGGTACAACATTTGGCATTGTTTTCCCCAGACGTGTAATGGCAAATGTCCCTTCGAAGAAAATGTATGTTGCATATGTAGATTTTCTTCTTCAATGCTAACTTCAGTAGAAGAAAAGAAGTGACAGAAATGGAAGCAAAACAAGAGGATTGCTGTCCACTTCTGGAGACAGCTCTTGGCAAATGAAGGAATAAAGTTTGATGCTGAACTCACAACGTCTCTCTAGACCGGGGGTTGTAAACAGCTGTTGATGCTAATGTTGCTGTTGATGTTAGCAAAACTTACAAATTAAACAAATTTATCCATGCAGATAATTCCAAGGGGTTCAATTTCTTCTTTTTTTGCCACTGTATATTCTAGTATACTGTACAGTTTTGAACAAAATGCTTAAATACAAAATTCAAAATACAAAAGATTTCAAGAATTAGTTGGCTTGAACCTTGAAGATATAAAAACATGATGCAACTATGTCACTTCATACAAATCGTGTTCTGGCGTATTCATAAATGACAAAAATCAGTAAGTAAAATTGGTTGGACAGTTACCATAAATTACGACTTCACTCCAGTTGCTCTTTATTGGTATGCAAGATTCGTCAGTCACGACTCTGAATTGAATCTCGTAAAGGCAGTGTTCATCATAGGGTATCCTGTGGGTGCTCACACCTTTAGACGTCTCTTGTTGTCGCTGAAAAATAGTAAGCACACAGAACCACAGTGTTGCACTTTGTCAGGTATATGGAAACTATGTAGCCTTGATGAAATAAATATGTAGTTGTCTGAATTTAGATAATTAAATAATTCTTAATTATTATTATCAATAATAATTAAAAATATTTTATTTATTATTTAATAAACAGAAACAGACATTTGTAGAAATACACGTTTGCACTCCTGAAATATAACTGAGGTTTCCATTTGTTTTCCATTATCAACATTGCAAAATGGCCAAATGCAATAATCAAATCAAAGGAACTGCAATTTTTTTTAAATAAAGGTAAAATTTGTAAAATGGTATGTCACAACATACCATAAATGAAGCATTGTCATGCTACAGATCAGGCCTACAAATCATAATCATCATGATATGATTTTTTTTTTTTTTTTTTGCATATTGTTCTGGCCTAATTTGTGGTATTTGCAACTGATCCACTCAATACTTAAATGTGAAAACATATCAGTGTAGCAAATGTAAAACCCCGATACAGAAAAAAGGATAAACAGTGAAATTTGACAACTTACTATGGGCTGGTTGCATTGTGTATAGTTGAACTGGTATTTCCAACAGCTGTTCTTGAACTCGGGAGTCATCCAGCTCAGGTAGAGGTGATGCTTTTCTCTTGTGATGTTCAGCTTTGGTAAAGGTACTGCTGCAGAGATTGTAAAAGGACAAAAAAAGGAAAATCCAATGTTTTAGTTAAAGCAACAAAAAACTAAAAACATGATTCAGTCCCAGGTAATTCAAAGGATTTTAACAGCAGATGTTTTATATTTATTTTCACAATATGTAATGACATCAACAATAAATCATTAAAGATAACACCAACCAAGTGACGTGTTAGATGTTCTAAAGGTGCTTTCTATAGTTTCAGTCTCCACAAGAATACAGATGTCCTGAAAATTCCCACCAGGAACTTCCAGGTAACAACCCCTCCTTATTCCACTGCTGTAATATTGACGGCAGTCTTTTAAATTGTTTATGAATTCCTCAGAAGTTCCACAACTCCTGCAATGACAAAATGGGAGGCGATGAGAGAAGTCATCATTATCATCATCATCATCATCATCACCATCAGTGGTATGCATTTCACCAAAATAAAAAACACCAATTATCTTAGTCCCCCTCTGTTCTCAGTGACTATGGATGCTGCAATTCCTTTAATTGCCACTAGATGTCCTCGCAGCTTACTGTAATGTTTCTGTAGCCTGACAACTGTTGCTACATTCATGCAATTGACAACACTGTCAGCACTGAATGAAGCATAGAAATCCCATCCACATGTTTTCACCCTGCACAGCTGAGGGCCAGATGAGCACTTTGATGCTTTGATTCTTCCATCTGTTGTTAAGGGAAATGTGAGGTCCCTGGAGAATACAATGGACAAGCTTGGTGCGCTGTCTTAAGACCCAGCAACAACATCTGAATTGCAGAATGATGTGCTTTACTGAGACTGTAACTCCACCAATCAAAGAAAGGAGGGCGGACTGCAGTGCTTGTGAACAACAGACCACGCAATCCCAAACATTCGAAGAGTTAAGTCTCTGTAGCGATGGACAGGAGGCAGAGAGAGACCTGGTGATCTTTTGTTAATATATAGGTATAGGTATAGGTATAACTTGGCCTACGTAACATTACGGGGGCAGATGTGGGCCACCAGCATCTTTGAGATTTTCAAATGGGCCATGAGTTGGAAAAGGTTGGGAACCACTGCTCTACACCATGCCTCTCTGCTGTGTCTGTACACAGGACTCCTCTGACAGAATAATCTATATTCTGGCACTAAATTCATGTTTTTCCTGACTTCATGTGTCGGCTGAAGAGCTAAATGCAGTAAACACAGAAATGAGATACGAATGGATACCTTTCTGCACAACTGACTCCCGAAAGAGAAACTATAGGTTCCAGGCTGGTCATTCTATGCTTATCCCTTTTTTTTTTTTTTTTACATGCTGATAAACTTTGGATGATAATATCCCAATGCACACTCTATAATAGCTAATAAATATTATTACATTTAGATAACATAGATACATTTAGAGACATAGTGTCTTATTTACTTTGGCTGTTGCTGCAATTCTCACCTGTAGGAGAGCTTCGGGTCAAGAGACGTATTTACTGGGATCCAGGAACAGTCCATTCCTTTGGGATCAATGACACATCTGAAGTCATCCATCATTTTAGCTGTGTAGGACAAAAACAAAGGCGTCACCCACATACACATAGGAGGATTCAAGTCTGACTCAAAAGCATCATAATGGAGGAGAGGATGGAGAAAATGATTGATTAAGAGGATGTAAATTATTGTATTCTGGTCATGTCAGCTCTCTGATTCTTACCGCGTGGCTTTGAGCTGCCAATGGTTATGCTCGCATCTGTGCTTCCATTCCAGTCAGCACAGGACCCAAAGCAGAGGGCGCAAATGGTGTACGTCCACTCATCAGAACCCATTTCTTCTGTGACAAGAGTGTCCGTGAAATTTCTCCACTCTGTGCGCTGCAAAAACAACATGGGTTTTAATGACACATATCGAAACGCGTCTTTTTCCTCCAAGCGCCGAGGGCTGGAGGTCCATTGTTAAAAATAATTTAAGTCAGAAAGTTACAAATCCTGCAAGCTGCTTTTTTTTTTTTTTTTTGCAGCATTACAGGCTTTACACAGCTGCCATCTTTCAAATTCCATGAAACCTCAGACGACTGAGACTTAACTGCTGAACACTGACATTGCATATTCTTTGTCCTGTGGGTTTCATATCCAAACAACATAAATTACTGTTGTAATTTGATAAAATAAAATTTCTTCTTCTTCTTCTTCTTCTTATTATTATTAGTATTCCCAGAGCAAGGAAATTTGTGTTACAGCACAGTAGCGAGAGTGTAAACAGAAGTAACAAATAATATTGACGTTGCACTGTTTCTACACTGATACTGCACATTTGTTGTGAGTGATTTCCGGAGGACAGTGTTCACTGTGACGTCTGACGGCAGCAGGGAGGAAGGACCTGCACCACACTGTTACAACACAGGCATTGTGTAAAAAATGTTTGTTTCCAAACAAAAGCCAAGAAAGAAAAAGAAAAACACAGCTCTGATGAAATCACTATTACATAATCTCTTATTTCTTTAGATTTACGAGAGCTCTCTCCAAAGCCATGTAGGGCAATACACAACCAGCTGAGTAGTGGTCATAATGAGTAAATTAAATTGGACTTGTAAGATCAGTGGCATGTCCCTTTAAGTGAAACCAATGACTTGCCTGGAATCAATCTGAAGAAACTGTGTTTTACTGGTTGACAGTAATGTCATTTGGCACACCGCTTGTGATCTGCAGCTAATCACCTACATCTGTCTAATAGTGAACTGATATTGCTGCATGGGGACCCCAGGACCTCCCCAACCATACATAGAGACCCAGATTTACCCTGTTTCCTTTGTCATCCCCCTTCCGCCCAGACTCATATTTGATGTCGCATCCCTCTGGCAGATTGCTGGGCTTCTGCCAGGACCAGGACACGTTCACGGTGAAGGGGTCGAGCCACTCGTAGGACAGGTTTGTTGGCGGAGGGAGGTGATCTGTGGGAGAAGAAATGAAAAAGGAGAAATTACCCTCACCTTTACAGAAGCAACCACAATGGTTCCCTATTAGTTCCAGCAACCACTGAATTATGTCCTCACGTTGACTGAATGGCTTTAATCACACACGCCACACCTGTCTCATTAAATAACGAGCAGAATCTGCAAGTCCTCTGACAAATACAAGGTCTGAAGCCTTTTTCCGGATAGGGGGGAAAGGGATGTTCATTTTCGCCCAGGGGTGCTCTTAGGAGTTTCATCTAACCGCGATTAGCCATTTATATAAAGTTGAAAATGTAAAGTAAGATTTCCATAGGTATATTTCGGTTTTGCTGATGCACTGTACAAGACCACTCTTCCGGCTGCCTCCTGAGCAAAGCCGCGTCAGCGCAGCGCGACAGCGCAGCGCGTTAGCGCAGCGCGTCCGGGGCTTTCGTTGCGTGTCTATTCTCAAATAACGGTAGTTGATCAGTAACCAGAGAGGAATGAAAGGCCTCATAAAGACCTGTCTTTAGCTGCTCTATCGAAAGGCCCAGTAAATTACTTTTATGACCATCTCATAAAACAATACAGGCTGTATTAAATAGCCTACAATAATAGTGTCCACTCTAAAAATGAAGCCTCTTCACTGTGCCAGCTTTGAGAGAATCCAGGCAAAATCACCTGCAACCTCGATGATCCTTCTGTTTGACCCCCCCGGTTTGGCTTAGTGAGACACACTAAGATGAGTTCATGGATGTGAAGAGAACAGAGCAGGAATAAGGCCACAGTGGAGTCTTCAACACACAGGAAAACTTTCAATGAGACGTCAAATGTGTTTTGCCCTAAAGGTGGACGGGTCTTGATCTTTTCTAACAGACTATAGATAAAAAAAAAAAACAAGCAGAAGAAGTGAGTCCAGTCAATAATGTGCACTCTGGATATATTTTAGATCTTTTACTCTCCCTCTTCGTGAGCGACCGGTCGTGGTGAAGGTGTGTGTATTTGGTGCGTTCACTTCCTAGAAGTGAGAATGATTTATCAGCCTGGACAGGGGCCCGGGGCAGCACACCGAGGCTCTCACGTCACCGCCTTGTGAAACACCTTTTATAACCGTGACTCACTCGGGCTCAGCTCCTTATACAGCGCCGTGGCTGGGGGGCCGGGGGGTCCGCACCGTAATGCCGAAATAGAGGCGCCACACTGAATCAAAACTGGGGGAAGAGCCGCGGTGTGTAAAACATCATTACTGGGCAGAGACAGAACAAAACAATATTCTTAAACCAAACTCGACGGGAAAGGCTTCGTGGGGATGAGGAAATGCCAGTTTAATCATGTCTGAGCTTGTTTTGTTGGTTTTTTCCTTCTTTCTTCTTTGAAAACGTCTTCGCTCGACTCTCAAGTCTTTTTCAGTGTCAGAAGTTAAACTGTCCAGAGGATGAAGGGTCAGGGCTACAGTCAGGGACTGCACAGTAAATGCTGGAAAATCAGAATGAAGTAAAACCACAGTATGAGTCAGTGAAACAGAAGACAGGAAACCCACGGGGGCAATGAACAGCTCATCCTCACGCTGGCAAAACTAAACGGACGCTTTCATCTCCGAGCGCGTCCGACATACCCAGCGCGTTCAGGGCCGCGAGGAGCGGTTCCAGCGTCGCGGGTTGACCGTGCGCTCCCGTCATCTCACACGAGCCAACCACTAACTGGCGCAGGCATGAAGATAATAAGGAAACCTGGTAATTAGCGTGAGTGTCTACCTGCATGACAGTGGAGCACCGTTGCCAGTGCGCTGCATATTGACAAGGCAAAAAACTCCCAAGTGAAAGTCATGTTGTCCTGGACCGTCGGAGCGGTTATTCCATCTGGCAGCGGGTCAGCTCCCTCGATCCCCCGGGGGTCCCCGGACAGAAGTTAGTGCTCCTGCACCAGAGGCAAACACCGGGGACGGAGTGATGCAAAGGGTCAAAACGGAGAACAGGGGAAAAAATATAAGAAAAGGGGCCACAGGGGCAAGCCGCGGATAAACACAACAAACGCACCTTGACTGCCAGTGGCGCTGCGGTGTCCGCCGAGCCTGCCGGGAACTGAGGGGCGGGGCCGCTGTAAGGAGTGGGAGGGAAGCCGTGATGACAGCGCGGGAATAAGGGTGACTCAGTGGGAATGATGAACCGCTTCGACTTACCCCGTGCAGACAGTGAGAGGGCCGGGGGCGCACAGCCCCCCCCCCCCCCCGTCGCTCCCGGCGCCGAGGCGGACGGCGCATGCGTTGCGATCTTAAGTGCGATATCACAAACCAGCGAGTATCTATCCACTCGTCCAGGAAGTCGTCAGGGTCTAAATGAGTCTGTGAATCATTAGGCTGATTATCTGTGTGGTAATGGCTCTGTGCAGCAACAAGCACAGAGAGTGGACAAACTGATGGGCCAAGGCCAGGAAAACAAAACTGAGACAGCGTAGGTCCTGGGCCCAGCTGTGCTTGTTGAAGCCCCACGACGAGCTCGATCCTCTCACCCACATAGCAAAACAAATGCGGCTCGCACTTGGGCCACATGCTTGTCTTCCTCTGGCCCGGTACATGCCCCAAATCTGGCCCATATGCAGTTTGAATTGAAGATGCTACTGTGCGTCCACATCTGGACCAATGTCGGTGCACACACAGGTCAGTTAATAACAGGAGGATACCAGCCAGACTCTGCCCAGTTATGGAAGTATGGTATATGGGCCAGACTTGGGCCAAGGACCCAGGCGTACACTATGTTGGACCAGAAGTTTAATTTTGCTGGGTAACACCCAACTCCTCTTAGAAGAAATACACTGTATGACCCAAATGATGCAGGCACATAGCTTTATGTAAGTTAAGCCCTTTAATTCCATCTAATTGAAATCTCAGGGTACTGCATGTTAATAGAAAGTTAATCATGAGGCTGGATGTCTTATTTCGAAGATGTCTTATCTACACAGTTTGGGTCAGGCTAAAAAAAACAAAAAAACAAAACAATGGTTCCTACACTATTACATCTTTCATTAGGCCCTACCTGCCTCCTAAATCCACCTCTTTCAAACCTCACATTCCCAGTTTGCAATGCAGGAGCATGACATTTGAATTCTCAAGCCCAAAATGTTGATTTGTTTTTTCAGACTTTGAAGAGCTCCTCCAGGACCAAAGAATAAGTTATACAAAATTATACAACTGTTTTGGTCGGTGGAGTAGTACTCATCACGACAAGTAAACTCCTCTAAAATCAGTGGAGTTTCCCTTTAATGCCACAAAGACAGTGTTGTTATAGTTACAACTTTTGTTGTTGGCACTGTTCCTCTTTCAACATACTGCCCAAAAACACCAACTCCATAATGAAAGAATTAGTTTTCCCAGAACTTGACTGGCACGGAGATGCGACGTCAACCCCATCCCACACCTTCATGGTGACGTGGAGCTCAGACTGAATGGAAACACACATTCAGTGTCCACTTTCACTGTGGCCAGGTTCCCAAACATTGTGGATTGGGAACAACATGTGAGGTACATGTGAGGTGTGTGTGTGTGTGTGTGTGTGTGTGTGTGTTTGAGAGGCTTTTAAAGCTACTTTTTCTCCAGTTGGCAAAATAATCAAACCACAAGGTCCATTTTAGTGGCCGTTGTGGAGCTTTCAGTCGTATCACACAATCTTCCTCTGCAGATTTTGAGGACTCCTCCATCATCTTGGCTCAAAAGTTGATAGTGAAGTCCATGACAACCTGGGCTCCTTTGCAGAGGAAGCCTTCATGAAAGCTCCAGAAGAGCCACTAAACTGACGTCAGGGTGTGATTGTTTTGTCAATGACTAACCTCAAGCTCAGTAGCTTTTCCATGTTTTATTGGAAAAAGGCTTTACAAAGTAATTTTGACAGGCAGCAGCACTTTAGTATACAATGCAGTAAAAATGCAAAAAAAAAAAATCTCTCTGCTGGACAGATTTTGGACTGAACACGAGTCCAAAACGTTACAACTATAAATACATACATACATACAGTACGTACAAACATACATGGATACAGAATTCAATGTACAGCATGAGAACAAATTATGTACATCTGCTTAAATACTATTCATCTATCTGCTAATTTCAGTGTAGCACTTGTGAAATACTGTAAAATAACCAGCACGTGATGGTTGTTATCCATTGAGATAAAGGAGTCTCTTCAGAAGGCAGAGCGCAAAGGCACCGGATCGAAACCCAGATGAGGGGAACTCGTCGCACACTCGCCGTCGAAGCAAACACAACCACACTGCCGTGATGAGTGCGTCCCAGCCTCAAACGTCTACAGGCTATAAGATGAGCCCACAGGGAATACTGTGTCAGTGATTGTTGCAAAGCTCTGATAGAATTTATAATCATCTTCTCTGGTTTGACATTATTCATTACAAATCTATAACACACTGTTATAACCAATAGATTATTTTATTTTTTTTAACATGTACAATTTAATTGAGCTACTTATAAGAAACCAAAACCTTGAGAGCAGCTTTATCACATAGCTGTTACACACTGCCCTGAGGTCTGTCTCTCCTCTTTACATTTGAAACAGACTGAGGAGGCTTTTACATTAGTCATTAAAGAAACAGGGTAGTAACTTTGGCCCAGCGCTCACTATAAGCTGCTGCTCAGACGTGACTTATCTGTTTATCACAATCTGTAAACCTGGCTGGAATGTGCTGCTGGCCTATAAACACCAACCCTTAGCTTGCCAGAGTGTCTCAGTGCTTTCGGTTTGGATGCCTGCTACAGAACCAGTTAAGTTGGGATATTGATCATCCTGCCAGAGACGCACAAAGACTGTGGAACGATGCTCTTGTCTTCTAAAAAGTGTCGTGTCCTGCATAGATCTGAGGGGGAACACTGCAGAGAGAGGACGGGAAGAAATCAAATGCTTTAGTACAGTGTCTCTCTCTAAAGGAACGACAGTCAATCCTGCAGTTTGTCGCCAAGGCAGAAAAAAAAGTGCAATGCAACCTAGCATGACTCAGCATAACACGTGAACCTGACATGCTGACATTTAGTTTGTGTTGCCGCGATACATTCTCTGAAATACTGCTGCTGTGTCTTGAATATCATATCCAACTGCTCTACTGTGATCTTTCACCCGGACCATCTACTGCCAGATGGCGTCTTCGCCGGGGTGCGTTTAGGGCAAAGCGTAACTGAGGGGCAGGGGGCATGACAGTGACAGCTGCCCCGTTCTCATCCTGTCCAGGTCCTGAAGGGAGGAGGTGAGAGGATATACATAGAGGAGGATGGCAGGGGCGCAGAGGGGTGGAGGTCAGCCCAGGTCGGTGGACATCCCGCTGATGGCACGAAACACGTGAAGCGAGTTTTGCAACAGCGAGCGCATCATATCCTCCTGGTAGATCTGGGGGTCGAAGGAAAACACGGACAGGATGAGTGTCAGCTCGGACACAAAGACAAAGGGCAGAAAAACACACACACACACACACACACACACACACACACACACACGCCAAACTCAAATGCACAGGCTGATAGGATGAGACAAACTATGGCTTTCAACACATATAATACTGAAGGGAGAAACATGTTTATAGGATGAAATACATAAAACAAAGCTATTAGAGTATCACGTCTATAATTACATGTTTTTATTACAACAAACATAAATATGACCATGACATTCATGCAGAAATCACACACACAGTATTCCCGGTTGCTGTGTGTAAAGTCACGTTGTCCTTGCCGCCACTTACTGTTTTGTTTTTTAAATTCTTTTATCAGAGAAAATCATATCTTCTATCTCTCTGATCTCTGATTACCGTGTTGTTTTGCACAAGCTCTCTTTTTACACGCTCCACCACTGTGGCAGCACGATAATCAGACTGGGTTGCTTTATTCTTTTGATTTTTTTTTTTTTTTTTTTTTTTAATTCCATTAGATTCGGGAACAGATCTGAGTTGTGGGTGATGAATTAGAGGTCTGGGACTAGGTTTCCACTGCTGCTACTTCTGTTTGTAGTTGCAGTTACTAAACACTTGCATGTACTCCAATCAAACAGCTGCTGCTGAAGCTGAGACGTGTGCAGCAGCAGTCCACAGGGTGAAATGAGGTGAAAGATATTTGTATATTTGACTTTTATTTAATTCATTTTGTGTTTTTGTTGCACTTATGCATGAAATCAACACAAGCACTTTCATTTATTTGGTGCAGAGCAGTTCACGAAACCCTTTAAGGTTACACTTGTCGGTTTGATTTCAAACAGCTTGTGTTACACATCATGCCACACAGTGCGCAGGATGATTTAATGACGCGTTGTTATTATACTGTTCTCTGAAGAACAGATCTGGTTATCATTCATGCAGCTGGAGAGCAATTATAAAAATGGCTGCTCATTTATCTCCATCATCCTCATCTCAAACCAAAAGCAAGAACATGAAAGTTATAAAAACAAAATAATCTGTTACAAACGGACTGTCTGCTTAAAATTGTAACCACTATATTGTCAATAAAGTTATCAAATAAAGTTGTTGCTGGAGTGTCGTCACACGCTTCCCCTTATCCATACACTTTAGAGGTAGGTGCCAGAAATGTGTCCTCTGCTGGTTGTAAGTTATGAAGGCTGTCACAGGACATGTATGTACTTTAAAGGTCCCATGTTTTACACTTTTCTTGGGTTTTATTTGAGTCTCTCTTCTGATTGGCTGACTGTTAACAAAAATCTTGCAAGGTTGGATGGTGGGTCCAGGTGGGTGGGGCTTGGGGCATGGCTGAGAGCAGTGACTGCTTTGTAGTGACATCACAAAGTTACAGAAGTTCTGACGGCTCGTTTCAAGGCTCAGTTTCTGAATACAGGCTGTGTGCATTTCTCTGTGGACTGAGGCTTTGATACTTTCAAAGTATTAATATAGAACCTAGACCTGCTTTATTATCAAAAAAAGACATGGAAATCTCACTTTATACAATATGGGACCTTTAAGTGATTCCTGATTTGCAACATCAAATGTTTCCACATGACAGGCTTTCACCCATGCAATGTCTAAGCTTAAATAACTCAGAGTTGATTCTGGTACAACTTGCCATAGATGCAATCTTCACTAAACTAAACTCTGCCAAAGCCACACTAAAGTCTCCTGCAGTAACAAGGCCTCAACTAAACACATATGGGGAGATAAAACGGGATACAGTACAAGACCTTCTTTAAAAAGATCAAACAGAAATCATCATAAATCATGTGGAAACTCAGCTTCTGCAAAATCATGCTAGCTGTATCCCAGCTGAGTCTTATCTGAGACTTTATTCAGGTTATCTGAGAATATATGAATCTCCTGCAGTTTCCTTTCAACTTTTTCAACACTCTTGCACGTTTTTTTTTCTTTTCTGTATCTGTTTGTAGCTTCCTCCATTTCTAAATGATAAAAACGAGATTCCGTCTTTGCTCCAGAGGAGACAGGTTTTACTACTGCAACCACAAGCTCAGAGACAAAGAGGTGCTGGCAGAAACATGGGCAGGCGTGTTTGTTTGCCAGCGTCCTGGTTTATTTTGGAAGTAACCGAGGTAGCAGTGCACCTACTACCAGCATGTAGTTTTTTTTACGTGTGTCCACATGCAAATGTTCGATCCCTCAACCAGGATGCTCGCGTGTATGTAAACAGAATTTGATTAGTGGCATCTCTCATTTGCAAGCGTTTTCAACACCATCCTCAGTGCCAGCTTCTGAAGTGTAAAAAAATGTTCATGTCTAACGAAAGAGTGACAAGACAAGTTTGTCAAAGGACGGGTTCAAACACTAACGTCACACCTCACCGGGTCTCCCAAACCCACTTTCAGCCTCTGGATGCCTTGTTAAGATCTTTACATTGAAATGAAGTTGCTGCTTTTGCCTGACTCATTATTTTATCGTCACTTGTTTATAATTAAGGCCAGACTTATCTTAACGACCCGTTTTTAAAGCGTCTCCATTCTGATTGCTGTTTTTAATTTTCGTATCCAAAGATTACCTTTGCATTCAAACCAGAACAGTTAATTCACACACATCAAAAAAGAGCAAAAAAAAAAAAAAAAAAAAGACAAAGTGAGGCTTTCATACACTTTATGATCACATTACCTGTTTTTCCTTAAAGCTACAGGTCAGCACAATGGAGAGAAAAAGTCACACCAGTTAGTTTGATAAGATCAGGCAACAAAACACAACCTGACGATGCCAGTAGAACCTGAGATAGTTATGTTGTAATACAACCATGACACATTCCACTGATGGGAAGGGACCAAAAAAAATACTATGCAATCTTATTGAGCAACGGAGAGGCTGTTTACCCTCCCCTACATACAAAATGACTGCAACATAAGATTTAAGGAAAGGGGCAGACGAGTGTGAGAGCCATCTTTTGTGACACTGGGAATCAGTTTTCCAGGAAATGTTCGATAGGAAATTGATGCCTAAATTACCTAAGCTTTCCGCTGCAGCTCCTAATGACTCACTTCAAGTCTGCTCATGACCAGTGTTGAAAGAATCAAGAAGTGTCTGCAAGTTATTTTTGAGGGTCTACACAGTTACGGTAAAATATTAGGCAATTCTGAAGCCTTTGTGAAATCACGCCTACAGTATATTTATGAAAAACAACCAGCAGCTTCAATACAGTCTTTCCGTGCCAGTTATGTTCCCCTGGTAAAAGTGGATCACATTTGTTTACTGCTTGTTGCGTTTCGCTGCTCTTTAAACCCCACTCTGATCGCTGGCACTGTGAGTTAATCACATAAATAAACCACAGTTCAATGAACTTAAACTTCGCTGCAGCTCGAGGCAGTTACAGCTACAATAACACAGTAGACGATCATAAAAATGTGTCAAAAACAGATGTGAATTGAGGACAGAGAATAATGTTATGGACAGGATTTGAAATCTAAATGGTGATTTTAATGTATGTGTGGTTTCAGTTGGCTACATTTACATTGTTTGCACTTGTACTGATTCTCGACACGCCTCATGGTAGACGATAATCTGATTAACATGCCTTTTATATGGAGCACGGCTCACTATAATGCAGCCGTAATGGGATTCTGCAGTGGTTTAATAACACTATAGATCATCTCAAAGGGTCAGTTCACACAAATGAAGAAAAAAACATACTTTGTCATTTAAAGCTATAACATGTAACTTACATTATCCCAATTTTTCCAAGCAATTCTCAAACCTAGAAAAATATGCGATTTTAATTTTAATCTGTTCCATTAAGTCGCCTGTCAATGGCAACATATCCCCTATGCTAATGTGTGGGTGTTGTGGTTGCCTGACAAGCTCAGAATTGACTTTTATCCTGCTTTAAGTCACATTTTTTTTACATACACTTTTTTACAACTGGGTTATTTTCAACTAGATATCTTAACTGGACGAAGGATTTTAGTCATCAGACGTCTGGATCTTAAGTCATTGGAAAAAAAGTCAAAAAATGTTAGACAGCTCAGGACCCAGCCCCTCCCTGACTTCCTGTCGTTGCTAAAGGGCATTGTTGAATCACCAATTGTTACAGTGAAACTATATTATTCACTATTTTTTAGTGGTTATAATCTCCTTTGTTTTTTGGAGAGGAGGCCTCTGTGGATAATACAGCTCCAGGTAAAAAACCCCCTGAACGACCGAGAGAAGCTGGCGGTAATGGCAGTGAAGACAACAGCTCCCATGATCCCATGCTACGTTGCTGAACACCGTCTATTGTTATCATTTTGATTGAGAGACCTCTAAAAGCAGAAGTTACATTCTGCATGTTTAACTCATTTTATGAACATGAGGTAATACGTCTTGATTCTTTTTACAGGCTCATTAAGGGGTGATTTAACTGAATGTGACAAAATTGCAGGATATATATAAACTAAACACTAAGGAAAGAGTCAGGCCGACAACACATTCCCTCTGTTCCCATGAACGGAATACACAGTTTTTTAACATTTATCCAGGCAAACTTGGTCGTGGCGTTAAAGACAGGGTTCACTGTCGTGGGTGTGGAAGCGACACCGTTCTGATTGCACAGACAAAAGGCCTTTGTTTGATCTGTCTGACTAACAGCAACATCAAACAGAACAAAACAAGTCTATGCAAAAATAAAAAGTTGTAAGTCTGGGAGTGGTGAGGTAAGGGTGTGGTACCAGAGAAAAAACAAAACAAAGGGAAAGTCACCCTTCCAGATTACTTAATTGACATCTGGGCTGGTCGCAGATGAATATGATTACCTGTTCGTGGATGATCTCTGACAGCTCCTTCACCATCTCTTTGAAGTTGCCCTTCAGGCCCTCGTGGTACTCGAACTGGTCCTCTTTGATCAGGCGCTCGTTTATGTCCAGGGCCATGCTGCAAGCCTCCACAAAACGTCTGCAAGCATGACAAAATGACAGACTTCATAAGAAATGGCTTCTTATCAGATCGCTTATGAACTGCTTGTAGAATTGTTGAAACTTAAAAAAAAAAAAAAACATATAGTGATTCATTAAAATGAGAATTCATTAACGGTCATTCATGTAGAAGGGAAAAGGGTACCTGAAAATGTCCTTGAGGTCTTTCACTTTTTTATTACCAGACTGGTTGGATTTACTGTCATCTAGGAATGCTCTGGCATAGGCCATGGGACCTGCGTTCACCTGCAGCAAGACGTGTCTGAAAGTGTTAGGCAGTCTTCTACCTGAGCAGACAACTATTTCTCCTGGCACCTAACCACTGATCCCAGCACAGATTAACAGAGTCAAGATTCTGCGACTCAACCTTTTACCTGCACAGACACACAGCCCTGCAGTTTGAGCTGCAGCTGGATCATGTCCACTTCCTGGTGGGAGCAGAGCTTGGTCAGCTCCGCCGTTCGTGCCTTCATCTCGTCTATGGCCACGTCCACCGGCTTGAGCTCCACCTGCTTCTCCCCCACCACCTCCACGCGCTTCTTGACGTACGGGAAGGCGTTGGCAGCTGTAGAGGAGATGGGAGCAGGAGAAAGGGGAGTGTGAGTCAAGGGGGTCAACTTTAGGCGATCCCTCGTGTCGATCATTGCATGAGTTCAAAAAGTGATGACAGAGACACAGTGTGTAGACATTTGAACAATGCAATATCTGTTTTGATGCCTCAGTAAACAAGTAGAAAAATGAGCAAACGCATCTGTTGCTTTTTCCCGCTCTTTAGTGTGTACAGTGTTGTGTCCCTCTTGGTAACGACTACACACAATGAGGCCTGCACGCATTAGCTTAACAAGAGAATAACATTGTGTGAGGGCGCTTGTCAATAGTGTGAGATAAGCCGCAGATGCTTGAATAGGGAGGGATCCTAACATCCAGCTGCCACATGCTACAGTAGCCAGCTGTTTTAATGTTTACTTGCATTTGGGCGTTCACAGCCCTGCACATATGGACAGTGCCATGTGTGTTTAAAACAGAACAAAAAAAATAACACAAGTCAAATGAGTACATCATGAACATCGAGTATGAACTGCCACATACTCCCATAAACGCAGCATGAAACTCCCTCTGGGGTTTCAGTCCCTCATGCTCGCTCTTGTTGCTCCCCCAGTCATCCCACAAAACCCTCCCGGCTGCGTGTGTGCGTGTGTGACGTCTGTGGGGTAGCGCGTTTGTATCTGTGGCGGAGGGAACTGCAGCGGGAGGCAAAAGTGAAGCACTTAAGCGAGTTTATACATGTTTGGAAACGGGGGCTGGAGGTGGAGGAGGATGAGCTGGTTCAGTCGCTGCTACTGTCAGCTCTGTCCGTCTGCCTTGACTTTTATTTACCCTTGTTCAGAGCAAGACACACACACACACACACACAGACAGATAGATGGATAGAGAGAGAGAGATAGAGAGATAGAGAGAGAGAGAGAGAGAGAGAGAGAGAGAGAGAGCACCGGTAAAATACTGCCCTGACCAGCTGTTAAATTATTGACATAATATAGTTATAACCAACATTGGGTTATTCGCCATGACTGTGCAGTGCATGGGGCCTTCTCTGTCCCTTCACGCAGCTGCTAAAATTTTTTTTTTTTTTGTCACAGTGAAAGGTGTCAGTTACATATAATGTTGCTGGTATCATGCCAGTGTGACTAAGCTGATGTTTTCCCCTGATTACTTCTTACCTTGTCACGACTGTAAAATAGGCATGAGACCAAATCTCTAGATCAGACAACACAGCAGCGAGGTGTGAGAGGTGTGTCTCTCTATGCACCAAAGGGTTAAACTGTGCATCCTTGAAGTCTTCCCTTCAAGTAGTCACCTTCGCCTATTGCCCGGTCTGCAATGCACCACTGATCCTTCAGTAGAAAGGAGCCAATCGAGGTGGTTTTGGCTGATTAGGACCCCTCAGTGCCTTCCTTTGGAGGATCTCCAGACACGTCCAACTGGGAGAAACACCCAAGGTGCACCCAGAACTGCCTGGAGGGACTACATATTTCATCTGGCCTCCAAACACCTCACAGGATCCCACAGGAGGAGCTGGAAAGCATTGCTGGACAGAGGGATGTCTGGAATGCTACCACCGCAACTAACTTGCGCCCATGGGCGTGTTGGTCTTAAAATGAGGTTTGGTCAAGTGCATTGTTGGCGCATAGTTCGGATCTTGAGACAGTGGGAAGTGACTGACCAACAAAAACCTGGTCTTAAGTCAGCGGTGCAGTATTTCACTGTTATTTTAAAGATGAATCCTCAAGAGAGTAAGAGACAGTCTGCCTGTTACTCACAAGCACCAGTGTGCCAAACTGTTTCCCATTCATAACCTAGACTAAATGTGTCCATCACAGTTTCATAATGAGCCAAACATTTATTCACACTTCTCGTAATGTGATGGAAAAGATGTCTAACGTGGACGTGATTTTCATGTTGCTTCTGTCCGGGGCTGTGTGCACAGCGCTGATTCACTCAGCCCCTCTGGAAGCAAGTGATTAATACGACCCTTCTGAACCGTGCGCCTGACTCCTCTTTTAAAATAGAAATGTGTCTTTTCTTTGTGTTTTTTTCCTTTGTGTGTGTGTGTGTGTGTGTGTGTGTGTGTGTGTGAGTGTGTTTCGTGTACTTGTGAGCACGGTCCTCCTCTTGCACTGCTCCTCTACCCCTCCGTGCTTCTTGCCCGACAGCGTGTACGGAGTCTCGAACACGAAGCGGTTGATGTTGTGGCACTTCTCAAAGTCGGTCTTCTTCTCCGGCGCCTCCTTCTCCTCGAAGTACGGCTTGACGAACGTCACCTGGACGTAGGCGAACTTCGGGTCCAGGTCTTTGGGGTTCACCTGCGGGGCGAGGGATCAGCTTTTAATAACATATATATGTGTGTGAAGCGTTACTGGCGCGGCTTGTCGAAAGTGGATCATAAAAATGTCATCCAAAAGCGACTCAAACTCTGCTAATATATATCTCCATGGAGGCTTGGCTGCCATGACGCCTGCAGCCTCACTGACCTCCGCTGGACTCTTCCACAAACACAAGGTTAACATTTCTGAAGCCGACACAATAAAAGCAGTGAAAAAGAAATCACTTCTCACACCTGTCAGCTGAGACTTCACTTGGGAAACATTTCCCACAGATGATATTTTCTAAAGAAACACCAGAGCGGGGCGAGCAAAGCCAAATGACTTATTTTCATTTCTGACTGCATTTCAACCACTACGGCAACCTGCCTTTCCAAAAACACACGAACACATCAAGAATAAATCCAAACACCCCCCCCTCTTTCCTGCCTCCGTCTATCTCCTGCACCTTGTTGGAGTCCTGAATGATCCTGACGTTCTCGGGCCCAAACTTCTCCCCGTAGAGCGTCAGCAGCCGCTGGGAGATTTCCGACAGGCCGGTGAGTTTGGGCTCTTTGTAAATGTATTCCTTCCCGTCCTCCTCCTCGAAGAAGCCCTGAGCAAAACACGCATCAGTTATAAATGTGATGAGGAGAAGAAATATGCATTCACACTTCAGTAATAAATCAACAACACAAATCAACTTTGTGAGCTAATCACTGCAAATGCACCTGAAATAAAAGCCCCCTTGGAGCTGCTCACCTGTCCATAAAAAGCCACTCTGAAGTAGGTCCCCAGCAGCCTGCGGCCTGATTGTATCACCTCCATTATCTTGTTGTAGGCTCTGTGCAGAGTGTCGTACAGCCGGCTCAGTTTCTGGACAAACAGGTCAAATGGGATCAGCTCCTGCCCTTATTTTTTATTTATTTATTTTTTTTAAATTTGTTTATTGAAACAACTGGGCAAACTTCTGTGAAACAAGAATCTTTGTCTATGTTCACAACCATGTGTCATATAGTACAAATGAACTGACACTGTGACCAGAACAGTGTCCCCTGGCACATGACGCTGTGATATAAACCTGTAAAATCCTTAAAATCCTCCCTTCATGTGGGGGAGGGTGTGGATGTTTGTGCCTGTCAAGGCATGAGCAGGCAAACAAATAAACATAGCAGCTTTGGTTTTGCTTATGCTTTCCAAAATTACACTTACTATCAGTGGGAGGGGGCTCAGTGTTGAGCCTGGTCGTGACAGAGCAAGAAGACCCTGGGTTCATGTGCACAGAGGTTTGTATTTATTGATATGAATGCGATGTGAATATAAATAGATATGATAACTTGACCTTCATCAGCATGAAGGTGTTGACAGACAACATGCTTGTGCGTGGTGTGTGCGTGGCTGCAGGGATGTTGCTGCGGTACCTCGTACTCGTGACGCTTCTCATAAATGGGGATTATGAGCTTGGCGATGTGCGTGATGAGCTCATAGCGTTCAGCTTTCCACAGCGCCTCCACGCAGACCTCAAGGTGTTCGACCAAGACTTCCTAAAAGAGGCAACATTTTGGATTAAAGGTCCCATATTTTACACTTTTCCAGTGTTTTATTTGAAGTGTTGACATCCATAAAAAGATATATTTATGGTTTTAAGAACCAAAAAACCATCTCAGTGTAGTTTTACATCTCCTCTCTCTCTTTCTGGAGCTCTAGTAACAACAGGTCAGTCAGTCAATCAGAAAAGGGGCTCTGAGACTCTCTTCTGATTTGCCGACTGTTTTCTGAGAGATCAAATAAAAATATAGCAGATTTCAGGCAAACACTCAGAGAGACCAAATTCTGCAAGGTTGGATGGTGGGTCCAGGTGGACTGGGGTTGGGGCAGTGACTGCTTTGTTGTGACATCACAAAGTTACAGAAGTCCTGACGGCTTGTTTAGATATTTCAACAGTATTAATATAGAACATAGACCTGCTTTATAATCAAAAAAGACATGGAAATCTCACTTTATACAATATAGGACCTTTAAATTAGAAACTATCTAAATAAAAAATGAGTTAAACACAATTATGAATCTGACATGGCAGTCAAGGCCAGCCTTTGCCACTTGACAGTTTATGATACTCAGTGCCACACGAACATTCTGATCACTACCGAAAGAGAAGTACTGTGTTCTGACACATGCCAAAAGTTGTTTGTAAGTTCAAAGCAGGATGTTTGGACTGCCTAATCAATGCACCATTTATTTATTTGTTTTATGTCACTTAAGAATGTTTTACGTAAGAAAGAAAACAATGTGCAGATGGTCACACCTCAGTGTAATAGACATCCTGCATTCCCGTGTCTTCCTTCATGGCGGCTTCCTCTTCAATATTCAAAGTGATCTTCTTAAATGCTGCGAGGCCACTGGGGAACAGCTCTGATGAGAGAACACCGAAGAGAAGTTCAAAAACTGCTTCAAATGTTCAAAAAGGAAATTTCTACCAAATACTGTGTTACATTATGCAAGGTTGCAACAGGTCCAGAGTCTGAGCAAATGGCTCTAAAAACAACAATGAAAATTCACAGAGATCCAATTGCGAACGGCTTTTTGAACTGAATCAGAATCAGAATACTTTGTAGATCCCCAGGGGGAAATTAGGCCACGTTACAGTTGCTCTCTCAAGACTAGAAATGTAACAGCAAAGAATAAAGAATATCATAAGATTAAGGTGTAAAGATAAAAAGAGAAGATAAATATTAATATAAAATGTAAAAATATGTCCTTATATTGTAATACACAAATATACAGCTATGCAATATAAATATAAATGCAACAACACATTTGGCAGTTGCACAGTTTATAATTGCACTTGTCAGCACAGAGGTATTGAAAATGAAACTGAAAACTGTTTTGTAAAAACACATGTTACAGAGAAAGCTAAAATATTATGCCATGCTTGATCATTTGTGATATAATGAATAAATATGATATCATGATAAATCACGTGATGAAGGCAGAGCCACTGTGTGCGTGCTGCTGCCTCTGGTCATGCCAAACAAATTTGTTCAGAGATAAGAGTGCTGTAGCTAACTGCTGCACCTTGAACCTCTTTGTTCGCTGACACGCCTTCGAGATAAACACCGTATCACATTTGTTTAGGGGATTACTTAACAGCAGGTATTTGCATGAGGTAAAAATGACCATGAGAGAAAGAAAATAATAAAAAAACAAAAAACAACTGCAGTCCGTGTCTTTGTTTTTACTGGATATCACCATGGTGGTCTAATAATATGAGTCTGTGGAGCGTTTGCATACTGTTTCCAGCAACAGTCATCAAACAAACTGGTGTGTTCTTCATCACCAGTGCAGGCAAATCTTCCTGGAGGACCACAAGTGCATGACTATTTCCTGGTGAAGGTGAGGAACATTGTATGGTGGCGTGTGCAGTCTAAAGTTACATCCTCAAACACTGGGTATGTAGTTTAACTCCTTAAGCAAATATTTTTTCTTACGTTCTTCCTCAGTGAACTATTATTTCTTCATGGTTCAGCGAATAGGGCCTTTTATTAACACAGTACGCACTGCTGCGGTGTTCAGTTACAATGTTTGTGTAAGCCACAAATGGAGGTAAAGTATTTGTGTGTGTGTGCGTGTGTGTGTGTCTGTGTGTAGATGTGTGCCTTACTTTTCCTGTGCAGGTATTCTGCCACCAGCGCAGCCACATGAACGTAACACATGGCCGCCTGTGGAAAAAAAAACAACAAAAAACGAAAACAAACACCAGCAGATTTAGTGAATGTCTCTAAAGTAAATGTTGCAGAAACACAGGTAACACATGCAGGCTACAGATCCAATGGCAATATACCCCAATGACATATTACATAGCATTACTGTGGCTCATTTATTGAGAAGAAAGATCTAGTTTGTTTAAGTATTAAACCGTGAACATGTTTCTCTATGACCAGCCACACCTTCTATTATATTGGCAGCTTATCACCTCTGAAGCAACAACATGTACTAAGGCCTGAAAGCTGCCAAGTAAAAACCTGTTTTTATCCCTGCGGTTGCTCTTCAGTTTCCAATTTACCAATAATGACACATTTCTAACTGTTTCTTTATTCATAAATTTCTCTGATAGTGAGATGCTTCTTTTTATGTTTGGTGAATTTAGCCTGAAAGTTGCCATATGTTTTATGAGTCCCTTTCAATTTGCTGGGAGGAATTAAATTCATCTATGCCCAGCCTTTTTTAAAAAACAATCATTGTTAAGAAATTTACAAAATAAAAATAAAAACAAACAAACAAACAAACAAAAAAAAAACTAAAACAGAATGTAAAACAAAAAAACAAAAAAACCCAAAACAAAATTAAATAACTGATTAAAAATTAAAGGAGCCACTCTTCCCAGGAGCTTCTGCTATCATTGTTTTTATAATACAATATGTTATAATACATCCTATCAGCAGTGCTCCTGCTTCAGGATGGACTGGACTCAACAGTGACTCAGTATTGGAAAGTGAGGAGACGGGCTGACAGGGCCAGTGCTAGCTGGTTAGCATGCTAACTTCTGTAGAAGAAAGGAAGTGGTAGAAATAGAAGCAAAACAATTCAATTCAATTCAATTCAATTTTATTTGTATAGCGCCAAAGCAAGAGTTAACATTGGCGTTTGCGTCCACCGCTGGAGACAGCTCGTGGCAAGTAAAGGGATGAAGCTTGATGCTGAACTCACAACATTTCTTCTAGACTGGTCGGTAAACAGCTGTTAATGCTAACATTAGCTATGTAGCAATAGCAAAACTTACAAATAGCTCCTTGAAAACAACGTAAGCTGAATGAAAAATAAAACAAATAAAACAAAAAATAAAAAATGCTTTAGGAGAGATTAGCTGGGTTTGCTGCTCTGTCATTTTGTTTTTCCTGTTTGCGAGAAGTGCTCTGACCCTGACCAAACAAATAAATGAACTTGAACTGAGGGTAACAGTAAATCAACTGGACCACCCAGGCTCCAGCTCTACGTTAAACTTGACCTCCTTCTGGAGACGATCAAGATTCTCCCTTCAATGAAAAAAAAAAATCACATTGTTATTATATTAAATTATATTAACCAACATTTCTTTTTATGGGCCCCAGTGTCTTTCTGTGTTGAGTCTGCATGTTCTCCCCGTGCCTGCGTGGGTTCCCTCCGGGTACTCCGGCTTCCACCCACAGTCCAAAGACATGCACATTAGGTTAATGACTCTAAATTGCCTGTTGGTGTGAATGTGAGTGTTTTTTTCTATGTGTCGGCCCTGTGATAGGCTGGTGACCTGTCCAGGTGTACCCCGCCCTCGCCCAGTGTCAGCTGGGATTGGCTCCAGCCCCCCGTGACCTTGCATGGATAAGCGGCATAGACAATGGATGGATGGATTTCTTTTTATATAAACTTCTTTGTTTTGACTATTTCCTAGTAATCAACTACAAACATTTACGGCAGCATCACCAAAATAAAATGATCTGACTTCTCTGTTTATTGACATATAATAAAAATGTTTCAATTGCTAGGTAAACACACCAAAATAAAGGTTTTTACTACACTGTATTGTGGTTATGTTGTTACAACCTATAGCCTCAGTCCCCAGAGTGATACAGGGTGAGTAATCCTTCCTTGAAACCTTGTGGGTTTCAAGGACAGCAATCAAGTGAGGAACTGAGAAACAAAACCCAAGGCCATAGAAAATATGCAAAGATGTCTAAGTGTGATTAAGAAGTCAAAAAATCAGCTTGCCCTGTTTCAGAGTCGCAGTTATCTCAACACAGGTAACAATAAAAGAAGAAAAATGATAAAATATAAAGAAACAGACAGGGTTAGGGTTATCAGATATCACACAAGTGGAACGGATATCATTTGAAATCTCTTTGCTGATACCTCAGAGAGATCCCCATTCTTGAGGTGCGCTCGGGCCATGCTGTCCAGCCAGGTCCGCCTCAGCTCGGGGGTGCTGGCGTAGGATCGGGCCAGACTGTACTGGAGGTCCAGCAGCATCTCTGGATCTTTCTCGTGCTCTCTCATCTGGGCCGTGGCCATCAGCACTGTACGGATCCGCTTGGTGAGACCCTTCACTTCCGAAGGGAACGCCGTAGACTGCATCACGCAGAGGAGAGCAAAGAAATACAATCTAGTAAAAACATGATAAAAAATACAGATGTGGTCCTGTTCTTCAAATGTGGCTTCACCAATCCACATGTTGTTGTCAGGCTAAATGATCCTTTAATTCTCATCCAGCTAATTTTAGTTTTTTAAGAGCAGTTTGAGGGTTTTTTAGTCTTAGTAGAAGTTATCCTGAAACAGCGTGCTCTTATTTTGAAATAATGTTAACATGAAAAGAGAATCAAAATCACGATCAGCACCCATATGATTGAATCAGTGCTGATTAAGTGATAGCAGTCACATGAGGCAGGCATGTGGGGAAGCCTCCCAGCATGCACTGGGGTACCAGACTCACGCACAAGTCTCATTTTATGCATTATTATAGTATTATTGTGTTTTACATTGGTCTCCACACTTACTGTTAAACAACTAGATAAAACCATGAATGTGCTTCTTTTTTAAACATGTATTTTATCTTGTATATTTTATCATGTATCATAAGTTACTCTTTATTTGAAGAATAAATGGTGATAATTATAGTAGAAGGTAAAGATTTTTCAAGATAATACTGACATTTTTCATCATCATCATCATCATCATTTTGAGCTTTTATTTTCTTTTTAGTAAATTCTGAATATTTGCCAATCAGTCAGGATATCTGATCCCTTTCATACTTTTCGCCTTTGATGCTGCATCATACTTTCCACAGCAGTTTGCATGAATATGTTTAAAAAGCCAAACCAACAATTAAACCACTGACCCTCGAAGTGGCTCCTTGCAAGATAATCTGTCATCTGTTATCTTCACCTCTTACATACTTACAGTCCAAACAAACAAATAACAGCAAATAGCGCTGCAGATTTAATCTCATATCATAGGCAGCGTGGTTCAGAAATGGGATCCTGCTGCTCCTCTAAAGACAGAATTCATTTAACCTCCATTTAAATCCCCTCCCCCCTCAAAAAAAAAAAAATCATGGATGCCATGCTTTCACTTTCAATAATCTAAACAGAATAAACACACACAAAAATAATTAACAAGCAAACAAACAAACAGCAGCAGATCACAGTGGAAAAAAGTTGCATTCAAGAGCAGTGAAGTGCGATCATGGTTTTACACTGACTGACCATTGTGTTTAGATTTTATGTGAGTTGTAAAATTGTCCAACTCATAAAAACTACAAGCAGTTTTCCACAAATTAGTGTTTACACACAGGACTTTGAGCATTAGCCAATCACTTGGTCAGATAATGACTATGGGACCAGTTTAATAAGGAAGTGATGTATGATGGCATGTTGCCATGTAACGCTTTATAACTAAACAGAGAGAAATGCCCTGTCACGTCTCACTCTCTCATACAGGATGTAGTGATTAACAGAATTACTGTCTCCAGTGATTAATCTCAGAATAAGCATGTGTGTGTGTGTGTGTGTGTGTACTGGAATTAAAATCAGTCACTGCATTTCCCTGAATTTATCACTTTGGGTGCTTTCTCAGTTTAATTACATTGGATTCAGAGCTGTTATTGTAATTCTGTTGACTTCTACCCTACCTTCATGGCTTTGTCACTATTTGCAAAGTTGTTAATGATGGAGAGAGACTCCTGGAAGCGAGAGCTGCCAGTCAGCGCCACGTCGGAGATCAGCTGGCTCACTGCAATGATGATCTGGAGAGAGGAAGGAGGGAAGGGACGATATGGAGAGGAGAGGATGGAGAGGAGAGAAAAAACAAGCTCAATAGAGCATGTATTGACAGAGTCCGCTGAGAGCTAATGGAAACCTGGACTGCTTTCTGTTACTGTGCGTAAGAGCCGGAAACTCCCGAACACAGCAGGCCATCTGTGTTTAAACTGTTCAAACACACCTCTTTACATTCTTCACCTCCGTCACGAAAGCAACTCAAGTATCCGCAAATGTGCATGTGGATAGAAGGTTCCCACGCTCCCCCTTCTTCACAAATCAACACTCACACCACTTTACCTGCAGGTGCGTGCGCAGGAAGGTCTTCCTCTTGGTGTAATCGTAGTTGTTTCTCATCAGCAGGTAGAGCAGGGCGGACGCCTCAGCCCTCAGGGACCCCAGCTTGGAGACGCAGCACTTGAGCACCTCGCAGCACAGGGCCTCGCACAGCGTCACGCGGCCCTTAAACAGCACTGACGGGAACTGACGGGACAAAGTGTTAGTGTATTAAAGGTCAGATCAGGGACGGATTAGAAATTACTGTAAGTATGGAGGGGAGACAGCAGGGGAATGGCAGTGACTGTGTGACCCAAAAAAAACACATATTTCTGACTGTCATGTGGTATATATGCTATTTTCCAATGTCATTTGTCTTTGCCAGATGTTTTTGTTAAAACTATTAGGTCTGTCACAAAGGAAAAGGAGTATGTGTATTTATCTTTTATTGAACTCAGGTTTTTCATGCTTAAATACACATTGTGTAGATGTTTTAAAGATATTTTGTCAGCTTTTAGAATCTAATCTTGAACAATGGTTGATTTCAGCAATGTGTTTTACATTTAATAAAAAAAAAAAAAAAATCATAATCGTGGAAGTTATTATTCTGAGTTCTCTTTTTCTGTTTTGTTTTTATTTTGTCATCAGACATTATCAGGTCAGGACTGATTTTTTTTCAGAACAAAACCAACCACTTTCTCTCAATACTTTCCAACTTCCCTCTCCTGCCTGTCATGTTTCTTTATCCTTTCACAATTTCATCCTTATCTTTTATTTTTAATTTTGTTGTTTTTAACATCTAAATGTTTAATTTATGCCTTCGTTTTTATTGTCCTGTGTAAGCAGCCTGTCTATGCAAGAAAGTGAAGTCAAGTGAAATAAATGAAAGGTCCCATATTTTACACTTTCGTGTTTTATTTGAAGTGTTGATATCCATAAGAGGATATTTTTGGTTTTAAGAACCAAAAACCGTCTCAGTGTAGTTTTACATCTCTTCTGTGGAGCTCCAGCTCTAACTTCAGGTGCATGAGCCGACTGACTGTTTTCTGGGTGATCAATTAAAAATAAACCAGATTTCAGGTAAACTCTCAGAGAAACCAAATCCTGCAAGGTTGGATGGTGGGTCCGGGTGGGCGGGGCTTGGGGCATGGCTGAGAGCAGTGACTGCTTTGTTGTGACATCACAAAGTTCCTGAAGTCCTGACGGCTGGTTTTAAGGCTCAGTTTCTGAATACAGGCTGTGTGCATTTCTCTGTGGACTGAGGCTCTGATACTTTCATAGTATTAATATAGAACCTAGACCAGCTTTATAATAATAATTAAAAAAAAACATGAACATCTCACTTTATAGAATATAGGACCTTTAAATTATTTACATGTTATTACTAGTGAAGAGATCTGCACAGTATTAATATAGAATCTAGACCTGCTTTATAATCAAAAAAGACATGGACATTTACCTTTATACAATATAGGACTAAGTAAACACAATTATGAATCTGATAAGACATTCAAGGCCAGCCTTTGCCACTTGACAGTTTTTGATACTCATTGTCACAAGTACAATTTGATCACTACCAAAACATAAGTGTTGTGTTCTGACACCAGTCCTAGTGATGATGAAAATGTAGAATTTAATGACAATCAAGCCGAATGTTGTTTGTGTGTTCAAATCAGGATCAGAATCAGTATCCTGTAGTCTAGTGAGAATTTATGGCAGCAGGACAATGAATGTGGGACTGACTCAGAAATTACCTATATATATTACGCCCTCTGAACAGCACTATGTGTTTAGAGGCTACAGTGGATCGCCATTGGAAAGTGATGAGAGATGGGGGCTAGCTGATTGGCGTGCTAACTTAAGTAGAAGGAAAAAATGTGATGGAGACAAGAGTTAAGATCGGCATTTCTCTCCATCTCTGGAGACAGCTCTTAGTGAGTAAAGGAATGAAGCTAGATAGTTGATCTCACAACATTTCTTCCAGACTGGTAAGTAAACAGCTTACCAGTCTGTTAATGCTAACACTATCTATGTAGCAATAACAAAACTTACAAATAGCTCCTTTAACTACACTGGTGGTAATTGTGCATGGGATCAAGTCATTGTTGTTTTGGTCTTTTTACAAACTGTGTTTTTGTCAACTCATGGTGCATTTCTTCCTAATGCATGATATTCTGTCAGGTACCTCCCAGAACAAGATTGTTGTTCTCTGCAGAGGTCTATCTCTAACACTCATGCCAGAACACGCTGATGCTATCAGAGGACACCACTTTGGAAGTGGGTGGTCCTGTTCCTTAGGAAGTCTTGTTGGAGCATGCCTCTACTCCCCAGTGAATGTGTGGATAATGTATCTAAAAATACGTACAATCATGAGTAATAACACGTGACCATGGAAACAAGGAAGCAGTGATGCCAACAAAAGAGGAAACGAGACATATTTATTGTATGCATCGTCTGCTTTTCTCAATAGTCCTTTCACTTCAACGGGACAGTGGGTCTTTAGAATAGTTTTGGATGTTATTTATAGGAGAATGAGAGAGAACAACCGTTTTGTTTATTTTCTGGAGGTGTAAAGGTTACAGGGAGCATCCAAGCAACACAAACATTCCAGCGTTCATCGTCAATCTCTGTCTTTGTCACGTACAGTTCACTGTTGGAGACGTGCTTTACACTGTGTACGTATGAAGGAGCGTGCTGACATACCTTGTTAATGAAAGCCCTGAGCGCGGCGAACACGTGTCTCAGGGCAGCTTCTGATTGGCCGACTTTGAGGAAGGTCAGGTACACGTCAAACACCTTCTTCATCAGCGGGTTGTGACCTTCGCTGTCCAGTAGCTGGGTCTGACACAGACAAACACACACAAACACTTGCATTGACTTACATCATTCCTAAGTGCACACACACATACATACACACATGTACACACAAAGTTAATTTTTGGCCTTTTTTTTTTTTTTTTTTGGACAGAGAAAGTGGAGACAGACAGAAACCTGGGAGAGACATGCAGTAAAGGGCCCAACCAGCCAGGAGTCAAACAAGGGACCTGCTGCTCAGGGCTCAGTGTGTCTATATGGTATGAGCCATTGGGACGTCACTGTACACCCAAATTTAACAATGTAGAATACATGCTGCAGTGCACATCCACCTACTGCTTCCCTTATTTGAAGGTTTAGTCACATTTGAGTCAATATGTCTGTTTTTGTGTTTGTGTGTGTGCGCGTGTGTGTGTGTGTGTGTGTGCTGACCTTGAAGCACTGTGTGAAAAGCGACAGGACGTCCAGGACACTCAGGCAGACCTCAGTGGAGATGTTGCCCTCTAGCAGAGCCTGATGGTGGATTTCTGCTTCTGATGGCCCCGTCCCTACAACACACACACGCGCACAACATATTCATATTCATCACACACTTCTGTGCTGATGATTACCACGCTGTGTTTCAGTACCGGTGCTGCTCCTGCTGAAGTCTGGTCTGCTTTAATTTTCTCATTTTAAATGAATTCAAACGGAAAAAATATTCATTGTTTACTGGGTTTGATTGCACATGAATTAAATAAGACTCAATAACTCTTGTTTAATAACTCTTCATGGGGACAATCTCAACATCTTGCACTATTCTATTTGATTAAATTTCCCGTCGTTAGCATGTTGTTTGATGGGAACATCAATAACTTGCTGTTTCTCATTAAAATGAATGAAAATAGAGCGCAAAAATGCAATTTATAGTGGACACATATATCACCTTTGTCATCATTTCACAGGGAAGCTGAGCAACAGGAAAGTTTCCCCAAACAGCAAAAACAAGCTTTACAATGGCTTTAATCCTGCGTTTACTGACAGAGATCTACAAACTGAGCCTGTCGTAGCACTGATGCATACTCAGGGTCACGGTTCTGCTGCAAGATGAATCCCTTTCCAAACACCCGAAAGTCGAAATGTATTGCAAGCCTGTGCAGAATTGGTCAATACGTATGCTGCATGCATCAATCAAGTGTTGATTTTAGGCACGGTTGAATGCAAGCACATCAAGCTCACAGAGGCCTGTTACGCTCCAGTCAAGCAGAAGAGAAGCGCAACATAAAAATATGAGGAGGTTTCCGCTGGCTTATCATAAAATGAGGTACCAGAGACAACTTCAGGGTGAACCAAGGGCAAAACAATCAACAAAAGGAACTATCTCCCCAGAAGGTGCTAACTAACCCAAGGTGAAAATACAAGAAACACCCCTACACCCCTAAAGCTTCAGTGCTATTCACAATAAAGGGAGTCAATCAGATACAAGAAAAACCAGATCTATTTCTGGTTTTGCCCTGCATTTCTGGCTTGTATCCATTCAGCTACAAACTTGTCATTACCTTGGTGCACGTCATTGTTTCTAGGTATTACCACAGTCTCCAACAACATTTCTTCAGACTACAGTAAGGCAGGAGTCTGACTATGTGAGATTAACTTTGAATGAGTGACTCGTGCGGCCATCTCCTCGCCTAAGCTCTTCAAATCAAGCTGTCAAGTTCAAACCTGGGCGCGTGTGTGAATACGTCTTTGTTTCGGATTTGTGTTGTTTCGTCCAGGCTGAAGTGGTTTGGAAACTGTAGCTATGCCATAAAGCTGACACCTTTTTTTAAAAGTTTGCCTAAGTTAAGCCTTTATTTGATAGGACAGTGCCGGGGGACAGAGAGGGGGAATGACATGTGGCGAAGAGGCTGGCCGGCCGGGCGTCAAACCGAGGACTTGCCTGCTCAAGGCTTATCAGCTTACACTACATGGTGTGCACCCCAACTAATCGGCTATCGGGTCAACTGTGCATTTACTAGGAGAACACAGATTAAGTCGATATAAAGGACAGCAGTCACTTGATAACTGTATGTTTTTATATGGTCAGTGGGGACAACATTTCTTGTGAGGTTTGTTTACTGGTCCAGATTTCCTGTCCGTTTCCTGGAAAGAACAATGTAGTTTTTACACAGATCAGAGACACTATACATCATGTGTATGCCCTGTCTACTTGCCTGGAAATAAACCCATAAAACCAACGCTTTGCAGATAACCTGAAGCGTGTAGTTACCTATATTGAGAGTGAGCGAGGCCTCCATGGTGCTGAACTGGTGTATCTTAGTCTGCATGAGACTGGCTCGGTTGCAGCGCATGGCTGGCATCGTCTGAGACTTCCTGTCAGAGGAGAACAGCTTCGGCACGCAAACATCCTGAGTCCTACATAAATAATACATCCGCAGAGAGAGAGAGGGGGAGCTTTAATTTGTTTGAACGATGGAGAGGAAAAAATACAGAAAGAAAACGAGGCCCTGTGTCAGCCGCTGAGACCAAGCTGCAGATGTCTATTATAATAATAATTAACACAGTATTTTATAAGAGAATATGGGACCTTTAGAAACAATGGGTGATATAATGATTAACCCAAGAGCGTCAACATTTCTGTGAAATCAGCCAAGACAACTTGGAGTCTTCGGAGTGTATGTAGCCGGGTTTCATATTTCAGATAGATAAGGCAGGCACGACAGGTGAGACCACAGTGCTTACCGGCCAATGCTCCTCTTTCCAATGTAACGAAACTGAACAAGACAGGTCCTGCAAGAAGAGGTTAAATAACAAGATATATTAGCTGCAGCAGGGAACAGGTGCATGAACACTTTCATTTTTCAGTCCTGGTATTTTTTTAAAGAACAGATTCAGTTTTAGTCAGTTTTAATCCTGTGTACCTCTGTTAATTGTTCATTTATCTCGTTATATGCCAAATATATGTAAAAAAAAAAAAGATCAGAGTATTTTTACATCAAAATCAATGGTTTTTCTCTTCCTGTAAAACGGTTTTAAACGCTTCATGACTCATCCTGCACTCAAGGCCCTCCCCAAACTATATTCTGTCAGTCCCCATTACGACCGGCATACAGGACCTACGAGCTAGCTAATGAATATGTGCCGATGCTGTGTTTTTTTTATTCTGCCCACTTTCACTAGATTTCCTCTTAACCCTCTGTTAAAAAGAAAATGGCCAGAGATCACACACTTTGAAGAAGGAAGGCTGTGCGCTCGACCTCGAGTATGTGACCCCTTCATCAGTTTGGCAACGCACACTGCGGGACTGGTGACCTAACTTAAGCTGTCTGAAAATGCCTTCATTGTGCACTGTGGTGCCACTGTCCAAGTGGAGCCACCAAAAACACATAGAAGACATGCACAGCAGGCAGTGTTACTGCTGTGTCTGTGGACTAGATCTGTGGACACACAACAGAGTGTCGTGTTTGGGAGCCGATGCTCTGTCTCCATTAGCAGAGACTCACAGTACAAACAGTAAAATTAATTTATTATTGTTTTCTAAATGATTTAATTCTGATTGGCTCAGTTTATTTTCCATTGTCATGTCACCCTTTGACTTTTAATATGTTACAGAAAATGAAAAGGTTTCGATGCATTACAACAGGCCACTGTATGGGGAAGAGTACTTTCTTTCATGCGCTACTCACTCTAGCAAACTGAGGAAGTTCATGATGTCTTGAGGGCCGACTTTATTCCAGTAAGCCATGAGAGTGTCTGTGGACGAGAAGAAAGACAAAGCCTATGATGCATGTTGTTTTTTAAATGGCACTCATCAACTTTGAATAAATAGCTCCTGTTGGTTTTAGAGGAGTCGCGCAGATAAATCAACCACACGTACTGCACGGGTGAAGCCTGGCTTATTGTTTGTGAGACAGCCGAGCCAAGTTTCTGCATAGGCTCTATCCCAAAAATAGCAGGAGGGGTAGTTATATCATATCCTGTGTGCAGTCAGTGAAGGCCTGACTGTGTAACGTGGCGATAGGGAACGACTTACCCTCTGACAAGGTCTTGACAATGTGCAGGAAAGAGAACAGGAGGCCTTTGATCTCATACTGTCCCAGTCTGCCGGCTGGGGGCATGGGGCTGCTGCTCATGGTGGAGCCACGTCTCTGCAGCTGTAAGAAAGTTCAACACAAACAAAAACACGCACATAGTGGCGAGATGATGCAGCCAAAGGAAATGAGTCTACATCCTTAAAATCAACAGATTTTACAGTGAAAAACTTTCCTTTAAAAAAAAAACAGGCTGCACAGGATGAAGAAGAGACAGCACAGTTACATTCAGATTGTGTGGATTTATTCTATATTTTTTGTTTGCATGGACACGATGTCTGATATCTCTCTGGGGTCTTATAATTAAACAATGAGCGATTTTATTTATGTAGTACCACATATGACACATTAAAGGAAAAGCCTCCTTCTTTATTATCATCTTTCAATGCCCCTTTAAACATGGTCACAAATATATGGTTACATTTTCTAAAGGGGTAATTTTCTAAAATTGCTGGACACTAACGTTGTTAGTAAACATTATATAAACAGGAATTGACAATGTATTTGTTGGGGACTATTTTCAGCCACAGATTAATACACATTTGGTGCACTATTGCGTATTTACAGCACAAGATGTATGTGAATAAAATGTGTTTTCTTTTAACTTTGTATTTATGAACACGTAACAAGAACAGCAAACAAAGAACTGACTGATAAAAAAGAAACTGGCTAAATAAACCATTTTTCCCATTGTCTTTCTCCCAGCTGTGTGTAGCGTCACATGGAGGAAATCTTTTGTTCTAAAGGATGCAGTTTTTTGACAATATGAAAGAAAGAAGACCAGCTGTAGGACAGCTTTTCTGAAGTTTTTTTTTTCTTATTTTGTAATAGCTTTTTTTTTTACCTGCTGCAAGATAAAACTTTAGGAAGAGGTGTCATCTTCACTAAGCCAGGGAAAAGCTAAAATGAAGGAGCATCAGTGCAATCATCCAGTGCAACAGTGTGTCTTTCTGATGTGCTTTTAATAGTTGTACAACAATGGAAGTTTACACAGCACAGGGAAATATAATATGTCAGGCGCTGGCTACACTAACAATATTAGGTAGCAGGATCAGGTCTGCACACTGGAGTTGTTAACAGTAAGAATAATATGGAATTTATGAAAAGAAGACTAAAGCAATAAATATTTTTATCAGACTAACCAGTAGTTGTGTTAAAGGCCCCATAAGTCACACTTTTCTTATGTTTTATTAACGTGTTGATATCCACGAGAAGATATATTTGTGGTTTTAAGAAACAAAAACCATCTCAATGTAGTTTTACATCTCTTCTCTCAGGCTTCTCTCTTGAGCTTTAGCAGCAACGGGTCAGTGAGGCTGACTGTTTTCTGATTGATTGAATAAAAATATAGCAGATTTCAGGTAAACTCTCAGAGAAACCAAATCCTGCAAAGTTGGATGGCGGGTCCAGGTGGGTGGGGCTTGGGGCATGGCTGAGAACAGTGACTGCTTTGTTGTGACATCACAAAGTTCCAGAAGTCCTTACGGCTAGTTTTAAAGCTAAGTTTCTGAACACAGGCTGTGTGCATTTCTCTGTGGACTGAGGCTTTGATACTTTCATAGTATTAATATAGAACCTAGACCAGCTTTATAATAATAATTAAAAAAAAACATGAACATCTCACTTTATAGAATATAGGACCTTTAAATTATTTACATGTTATTACTAGTGAAGAGATCTGCACAGGCTAAGGATTAGGGAAGCTTGTGTGGCCAAGTGACCTCCAGCTGCATCAATGAAAGCTTAGTTTACTTAGGCTGTTGTGTTTGAAACCATCAACTACCATAAACCAAAGACGGTGCTCTGAAAAGTGTTTCAAGTTTGTAAGTAGACAGATAGTCAATAATCCACTCTACTCAGTCTACATTTAACATCTGGGTGTGTGACTAGAGAGTGGATGTGCACACAGTCCTGGCGCATCAACTCAGGAAACATGAAAAAGCCTGCATGTTTGCCAATTAAAAAAAAAAAAAAAACACATCTCCTTCAGTGAGTAACATGTGGTGTTGGTCAGTGCGGTGGGCGCAGATCAAAAGAACATAACAATAAAATAATGGTAGTCTTTGGCATGTGTTAAATTAAGATTAATGTGTTAAAAATGAAAAGTCAATTCCAGTGCCCCTGAGTCAGCAGGCGCCTCACAATGAGAGGACACTACAACACCGTTCAAAGGAACATGGAGACAGTGTTTTCTAATATTAGTTTTATGAGGAAAATACTCAGTGGAGGCGTCAGACTTGGATCCAAAACAGTTAGGCAGGCCGCTTATTATTACAAGAACTGAACAAGTCTCATAAAAAAGTGAATGACCAAGCAGATGAAATCTCTTTTTGCAGCAAAGCTGCTCTGTGTCAGGCTGTGCTGGGGATACATTAATAAAGTGTTTAACAGTGGCTCGGCAGATGTGAAAGGCTCTCACCTCATTGCTGTCTGGCGTTCCTGGGTCCATGAACAGAGAGCCCCTGGAGTCCTCTCTCCTCACAACATGGCCGTTCTGGAGACCTGGAGCCAACACAATGCAGTAATGTTAGCGACAACAATTAAGTGTTTGCAAATGAAGGGGATGTACTGATGCTCTCCCAAACATGATAATGACTTTAGTTGACCTTAAATACATAATTAGATAACCAGATGCTTTATGTGCTGCATATTTGGCTGTAAATGTCTGCTGTTATCATGATAACTATCAGATAAACAGCCCTTGATAAATCTTTCATTGAGGGGGAGCTCCACTGATTTTATGCAGTGAGACCAGATGGGCCCTTGAAACCGGTTTCAGAAAGTCTTCTGCGGTTATGAAGCAGCCTTGCTGTGTAGTCTGAGAATATAAACCTCATTAAGTCACCAGGGAAAAGAGGCTATTGAATTGCATCATGGGAAGTGTGTTTGGGGTCAGGAGAGCTTCTTCCAGCCTTGTTTTTGACTATTGTTTAGTTCATTGTTTAGTTTAGTTCAGTTTAGTTCTGCCCCTTCTGAACACCAACTTCACAGAGACGCAAAACTAAATAACGGGAGAAGTTTTAAATATTTAGAAGTAGTAACATAATGACAGGCTACTGCTTTCTTTCCAACCTCTTTTTCGTAATTGCTGAGCAACGTCTTTCCATCATTGCAGGACAGCCGGCCTCAGGTGAGTTCTTTAATTTACATGGTTCTGAATCCCAAGAAGAAATAAACAACTACGTACATCACCCTCTTAGTGGAACATGTCTGGCAGGCAGCTGCTGCTTTCAGACAGAGTGCAGCTTAATGGATTGAATTGTGAACAGTTTTGCCGAGGGGCCTCTGCGGCGATGATAATGCACTATGTATAAACAGGAAGAGGCCAGATGCCATATGTGTTGTGCAGAACCAGCGGCTCTGTACTAACCATGGTCTTTCTCAATTGCGGTGCTGATTCTCCTGCTGTCTGTGGAGCCGGTCGATATGAGGTCGTCTCTGGAGCCCTGGACAACCACAAGATGGAGGAAGTAAAAACTTTATAATACGCTAAACTCTCACTTCAAGTTTCAGCCACATAAACGGGAGGAATGCTGTCACCGAATGAAAGTCAATGTATTAAGCTGCACAGTGACACCTTCCGACGGATACCATATGAAGTTTGCATTGCAACTAAACACTTATTGTGAAAACACGAACACATTTATCTTTTCCACATGTTGAGTCTGAGAGACCGCAACTGTAAATTCTCCCGAAAGCAATGCAGCCATCTGCTCCTGTGAAATCACATTATCAAAAGAAGAATGTCTCAGTTTAAATTGACTCTTTGTCTTTTACGGATGCTCCAAAGTTCCTCCTCACCTAATGAGAGGCCAATTTGCATCTTTATATTTTCCTTAATGTAATAAACAACCACATTTTAAAGGGAGTAGGCAGCAGTCTGCCTCAGAGAACAGTGCCCCTGCAGTGACAGTCCAGGGCTGCGAGGGGACTCACGTTGAGGCCGAGGCCAGGGCTGGAGGTGTGTGGCTGGGCAGACAGCTGCTTCAGGTTCTGGTAGAGCAGCTCCAACAGCGGCAGGTAGAGCAAACAGATCCTGGCCTGCTGGTTCTGAAACATTCGAAATGACTTGGATGAGCTTTTTAACAGCAAATGCACTGATGAAGACAGCAACATGAACACACACGTGATGAGAGAGGACTAACGCACTCTGAAAAGTGTACTCAAAAGCATATCTGTCCTCAGGTGCTCTCAATAGTACCCGCACACTAAAAATGAGCTTGTTTGCATAACAGACGCTGTTATCTTGTCGGACGGGTGAATACACCGTTAAACTGCAGCTTAGCATATGTACAGAGCGTGACCTGTGTCAAACTAGTGTCACATCAAACATTAACTCTTCGCGTGCAAACAGTGACATTCTGATTCAAATGGGCTGCACAGTGGGCAAGTGCTTTGCTTAACAAAGACCTCGTGGGGGTGATGAAAGATAAGTGTGCAAATAGGTTTTTCAAACAAGGCAGATTGTTGCATTACTATCTAGAAAGTTTAGGTTTTTTTGGCAGGTTTGTGCCTTTATTTGATAGAGACAGACAGGAAATCTGGTATCACTGTTTCTGGAGAGAAATCTGCCAATACACCACTCATTATAATTATTATTACCATTACTACTGTTATTTATTATTATTATTGTTGATAACACCATTATCTATGGGTATTAGATTTAGTATTTTCAGTATAACAATTAAGTAAACACAGCTGTTCCTGGTCTCTCTCTCTCTCTCTTCTCCCTCTCTCTCCTCCACCCCACCCCACCCTCTGTTTCTCCTCCAACAAACCCAACCAGTCAAGGCAGACACCCCCCCACAGACACACACACCCACATGTCTAGTTCTGTTGGAGGTTTCTTCCTGTTAAAAGGGAGTTTTTCCTCCCCACTCTCGCCAAGTGCTTGCTCTTTGTGGGAACTGTTGGGTTTCTCTCCATAATGACTTTTCTCTATAAACACTTTGCCCTGTAAACCGTCTTGCGATAACGTACATTATGAATAGGCGCTATACAATTGAACCGAAATGCAGGGGTGCCCATGTGGCGTGCGCCCTAACCACTTGGCTTCCAGGTTGGCTCAAGTTTTAAGTTAATAATAGACAAAATCTCTCGTTAAGATTTTTGTGCAGGTGATTTTCAAGTGCAAATGAAAAGACAAGACAGTCGAGTCTGATGTCATGATTACCAAAGTTAGGTACTCATCAAGTGTTATTAACGACTGTAATTCATCATTCTCAACAATAAATCCTTGTTCCATCCTCCCTCTCTATTGTTTTGATTTTTCTTTCTGTTTCCTTTGCTTGTCTCTTCTTGCTCGCATCTTCAGCCCCACCCATCCCTCACCTTGAAGGCTGTGTAGCGGTCGTCCATGGCATGTTTGATGAGAAGATTTTTGAGAACGCTCACGGCCAGCTGCCTGACCTCGGGCCCCTGCTGCAAGGCCTCGGCCACTTCTCTGAGCAGCAGGCCGACCAGGAAGTGGTTGCGGCAGTATTCCTCCGTCAGGCTGAACTCCAGACTTTGCTCTGTGATCGTTTCAGGCAGACATGTCAGTATATTAGCTATGGCAAAAATGACACTGATACCAGTATGGGGCCATCTGCCAAGATTAAGACTGAGCTAATGACAGGGAGACATTTCCTCATACCTCAGACAGATCAGACAGTCTTGTGCTACTTGTTTGTTTAGTTTGCTGGTTGTACATGCAGTTAGAAATCTATTTGCATCTACTTCTTACCAGAGGTGGACAAAGTACACTACTCCATTACTTGAGTCACAGTTTAGGTACTCCTGGTAAAGTATTACTCCACTACATGTGAAAGTTATTCATTATTGAATGTCATCTCAATGTTCAGTTTCTAATGTATTTCCATGCCTCTTTAAAGCACTTGTGTCTGAATGGTGCTATATAAATAAACTTATTTTGCCTTACTAGAGCACTTGCTTTTAAAAATACTTAAAGGTCCCATATTGTATAAAGGTTGATGTCCATGTCTTTTTTTGATTATAAAGCAGGTCTAGGTTCTATATTAATACTGTGAAAGTATCAAAGCCTCAGTCCACAGAGAAATGCTCACAGCCTGTATTCAGAAACTGAGCCTTAAAACCAGCCATCAGGACTTCTGTAACTTTGTGATGTCACAACAAAGCAGTCACTCTCAGACATCCCCCAAGCCCCACCCATCTGGACCCACCATCCAACCCTGTTTAGCTGAAATCTGCTATATTTTTATTTTAACACTCAGAAAACAGTCAGCCAGTCAGAAGAGAGGCTCAGAGCCTCTCCTGAGAGAAGAGATGTAAAACTACACTGAGATGGTTTTTGTCAACACATTGTTGTACTGTTCAACAGTTACAGCACCTAATGACTCTGAAACAACCCACTGAACGCACTGACTTATTTGTAGACCCTGCAGAATAAAGAGCTTGTAGAATATGATAGAAAGTCTGTAGAAATAACAACACATCTGAATCAATAAAAGGTTACTACAAGTTTATCTGGAATTAAACAAACGTTACACACTGTGGCTGGCTTTCTAAAGATGGATGGCAATTTTTTTTAACTTATGGTAAACACAGCAAACATTTGAAATGGATGGAATCTTATTCTATTTCTAAAATTTCGACGCCGACTAGAGATAAGGCTGTGGTGCTCTGGTGAAGAAGCTTTTATCTGAGCTTTATCTAATGTAGCCATCATTAGGCCTCTGCCAAGTTTGAGCTGAAATTGAGCTGAACAAATATGCAGCAGCACAACAGGACTGACACTGTAAGAAGTCTAGTTTTGCACAATAGAAGCAATTTTTTTTTTTTTTTTTGAAAAGTCAACAAAACACTATTACAAATGATCTGTTTTCATTGTTTGATGTTTTGGAAATAAAACAGGATTTTCTTCTCTCGTGAAATCATCATCAATTAAACGTGATGACTTTCAGCAGTTCGCCTCTCTGTTGGAAATGGCTCCCTGGGGCCTGATAAGACAGGTGCCATGACTTGAAAGCAAAAAAACAGCGTTTCCATTTCAATTTAGTCCAAATAGTCTGAACAACCACCTCATTGCGTCCCTTTTTTTTATTTTTATTTTCAAAATTCACATTTCCATCACTCGTTTTTTAAGTTCGCAATTTCAACTTGAGCATTAAGCACGTGAATGGAAACATATCTATGGATTGTCTTTTTCTCCTGTGATGAGCACAACGTATGACCTTCTGCATTTTCAAAATAAAATAAAATTTATTCGCTGACTAAAGTCACAAGCTTCAAAGTAACAAGTACTTCAGAGAAATGTAGTGGAGCCAAATATACCATATTTGTCTTTCAATGTAGTGGAGAAAAAGTCATAGATTTTCAAAATAATAATACTCAAGTAAAGTACAGAAATTTGAAAATATACTTAAGTACAGTACTCAAGTAAATGTACTTCCTTACTGTCCACCCCTGAGTGCAAACACTAATTACTCAGGTCATATACAATATAACCAGTGTTGTTCAATATTGAATCATTCAAAGTTAAACATTGCAAAACAATATGCAACAGAACAGCAACAAGCCCACGAAACACATTCATTCAGACATGACTGTTCCCACACCACACAAAAAAGAGAAATTCAGATATTCATCACACAGGAAATGTATAATGTGATGTGGAACTTTTGGATTTGTATATTCAGAGAAGAGAGATAAATCAACAGGAATCAGAAAAAATGTGCCACTGAAAATGAGAAGTTTCAACATAGACAATAACGTACAGTTTCACAATAATGTGTCAATGTTAAAACTGGCAGTGCAGCCTGGGAACTGAGGAACCATCTGCAATTATCTTCTCCAATGACACAGACAGGCAGACAAAGAGACAGAAAGAGAGAGAGAGAGAGAGAGAGAGAGAGAGAGAGAGAGAGAGAAGACAGACAGCAAGAGGAGAGAGAGGCAGCTTCGTGAGAGATGTTCCTGTCTAGTGTTTGCAAATATCAAGTCAATTATGCATTAAGATAAGGTCATTTGATTCCCACAACAGCAAAGCTCCTCTCGTCCGCAAGACACAGGCACGTGAGGGCATTAGCCTAGAGTTAGCATTGTGCAGAGCGAGCAGGAGTGAATGGGGTGCCTTATGAGAAAAAGGGGGGGGGGCGAGTTAGTGCAGGTCATGTGCAAAGGTTGTTTTTGCGTACGGCAGCAAACACGGAGACGATGGTGTGGAGCAGTGAGCATCACCTACCTACAGGGCCAAAAAGCTCCGTCGCATACGGAATAAAATCTGACCACAAGCAAAACACAAAAAAAAAAAAAACAGAGGGTGGGTGGGAGTAAAAATAAAGAAACTGGGGGTCAAACTGTCAACAACACATGCAGCATTACAACACAAACATGTTTGCTTTTCACTTGTGGGTGTGTATAACATGTAGTGTTAACAAGTGCAAGTGGGTCAGAGTAATGTCACCTGCTTAATAATAGACGTGTGTGTGTGTGAGGGTAATAAATGGGATCAGTGTGGTGGATGCAGGGCAGGGCAGAGTCAGTGAGGGGTCGGGAGTCATGTGAGCACGAGCTAGTCAGTGGTTACATGTGTGGCGGGAAGCATAATGCATTCAGGGGTGGGCAGAATAGGTTGTCTCGACTCTCACCTTGCACCCTCTGCAGCTTGGTGCGCCCAAAAGCCATGGGCAGGTTAAGGGGGATGAAGTGCTCGTGGTTACACATCGTCATTAGGAAATCAAATTTCATTTCAGTCAGCACCTGCGGCAGAAAAACATACATCAGCGTGAGAGTATGGGCCTTGTACACACAAACGCAAACTTCCGTCAACCGCCTCAGTGCAAGAATATAGTTTAAATACACAGTAATCCTCAACACTGCTGACTGAGCCTGTCAAACAAAACTGGCCGGGTGTTGGCTCAATTTGTTAGTCAAATGTGCAGCTGGTACAGAGAGAGACAGAGGAGAGGGAACCGTTTGCTTTTTCTGTTATGTCTGAATTAAAACACACAACTTTCAGTGTGGTGGCTCCTGAGAGCTCAAAGCACTGCAGCTTCAAAAAACACAAGCAAATACAAAAAACGCGTCATTTCAGCTGTTTTTGTTCAGTGCTTTTAATTTTAAAAGTCACAAAGAACTGAACAACAAGTGCGTCCCAGCCAGGTTAGTGTCCCCTGGAAACACTTCAGTTGTCGTCTGTGCTACTTGCACCTTGTATTTGGTTGGGTTGTGAGCATTTGCAGCGTATGTGTTGTCAAATTGATGGAGATATTTTCTGAATTTGCTTGCATGTGTTTTGAGCTCTCAGGGCCACCGTATTTCAGGTAATATAACAGGTAATGTAACTGGCCATCACATACTCCAGCAGCTCTCTCACACTTTTGTCTTTGTATATTACACCGACAGTACATTTTTACTGATTGTGCTGGGCTGCTGAGTCAGGACTAAGAGGCAACCCACCCAGAAGGTGGAGCTGAGAAGGCGTGAGGGGTGGAGCTGACCTGCTCTGTACTCTATCCTGATTGTCAGGCAGGTCGCCGTGTGTGATACAGTCTGTCAATCACACGGTAGCCCCGCCCTTAAATAATGAACATCATGTTGTATTGAAGAAGACTTTAAACTAGAGACTGAAACCATAAACTCATTAGGAAAACGTTTACTGAGGTAATAAATCAAATGAGAAGTAGAGACATTTTTTCATAGACTTCAATACAGTCAGAGTCACCCATTGATGGTCACTGGACAGAATGCAGGTTTAAAATACTTCACATTGGCCTTATTTTTCAGACCTGGAGTCTACATCCATTTTCATATACAGTCAGTTGTCGGGATGTGAACAGTACCTTTGGATCTTTGAGACTGAAATGACGCATGTAGTGATTGACCAGGCCAAAGGCAAAGCCCCTGTTCATGAAGGTCAGGCACCTCTGAAGAGAGAGGAAGCTTGGGTTAGCACACATGCTGCTCAGGCTCTCTATACGCAAGAGGTGTGACCCCAGACAAAACACACATATTTCTGAGATTCAGATTAACATTTAAAAACAGAGCTGTTGTGTTTGTGGAGTGGCAGGGCGAACCATGAAAACGCAAACAAACCACCTCAGATCGGAAATATGTTGGTGTTGATGATTTCAAGCATCAGATAAGTCGGTGAAGTTTGCATGTACGTCACCGTCATTTAGCAAATGAAATGAACTGGGGTTTTTTTTTCAGACCTTGATGAAACTGGCCAGGCTCAGGTTGATGCAGCGAGCTTCCTCTGGGATCTCCATGTGGCGGATGGTGATGTGCGGCATCACTGACAACACCAGCGACTGCAGCGCCTGGTGGAAGCTGTCGGGGAAGCGCTGGGCCCGCGGCATCTAAAGAGATACACCGGACATATATAACAATGTAATGATAGACTGCTTAAATTGAAGGCGATAAAAAGTTAAAACGTCAAACTGTTGGAAACACTGCGAAGACAGATTACCCGTATATAGATACGCTTAAATTAAATATATATTTTCTCTTAACACGCCATCATTTAACTTCTTAACAGCCACAGGCATCTCTTTGCTTACTGCTGAAGGTCTGGCAATCCTGGTTCAGAGCCAGATGAAATACAGACCCATGGCATAAGAATGTGAAATATACACATGGCTCCAGGATTCACAACCAGTCTGCAGTTCTGTCTTTGAGTGTGTCTGAGGTTTTGTTTAAACATGTTGACTTTTATACACATGTGGTATGACCTACATGATCAATGCCTAGTCTAAACATGAGACCTTTACAAGCGGTGCCGCTTGCGTCTAACAAAGCAAGCTGTGATAAACATGTGATAAACAGCTCAATCTTTTTGTGCAAAAGAAGAAGAAGCCGCTCAGTGCCAACCTTGATGCGGTTGCCCTCTTGCAGGTACTGGGCCATGGATTTGGCCATGGTTTCGATAAAGAACCAGGAGTACTGTTGAAAGGGGGATAAAAGAGGACTGGAGTTAGGTGCAGCCTTACTAGGAAAATATAACAGAATAAAGCATATAAAGCAAAAGTGAAACCAACAAAAATATGACTCATAGTCATAGAGATACAGAGATAACAAAGACAGCACAAGCAGCTGCATGTTGGATGATGTCTTCTGTGGAAAGTGGTCCCGAGAGAAGTCGGAGCAATTCACTTTCAGTTTTGAAGACACGAAGAGCCATCTGGTGTTCGGCGTTGGCACTACAACTAAGTGTGTGATGGAAACGGATGCACCTTGAGCAGTTTATTGCTGGTGTTGAAGTCAGCTGTTTGCTTGAGGATGGCTGTGACCGCGGTGGCCAGCACCTCGTGAGTGGTCGCCGAGTTTCCTGACGCGGGGTTGTTGGTAACAAACACATACTGAGGACAGAAGAAAAAAAACACCTAAATCCATATACACATCATTTTTTCTAACTCAGAAGTGTGTGAAATGATTTTGATGGTTTTTTTTTTAAGTAGTTTTTTTTTTTTTTTTTTTTGCCATTTAACTCCTTTATCTGACAGGACAGTGTAGAGGGGGAATGACATGCAGCAAAGAGTCGAATCGGGGACTCGTCTGCTCAGAGCATATGCACTCATGAGGTATGCACCCTAACCATTCGGCTATCAGGTCGCCCCATTCTGATGTTTTAACGCCCATATCAGTGTTTGTGCTGGTGGCCCACCTTGACAAAAGAGCGCAGGTAGTGTTCCAGTCCTTCCTCGTGACATCTGGAGACTATGTGTATGATCACACTGAAAGGAAATGAGGTACTGTAAGCATTTGTATCAGTGGTAAATACAACGTGAACGTGAGGCCACTTTTTTTTTTTTTTTTTTTTTACACAAGTGAACAACTGACCGCAGACAGTTGACCGCAATCTCGTGGGATTCCTTGTTGGCTGTTGTGAGCACCTCAAACAGCTGCATCAGCACCGTTGGTAAGAAGTTGATGATGACATGAGTCTCCATGGCATGTAGGCACTGTGGGAACCAGGAAGAGGCAGAAGGAGAGGAGGAATAGATGGGTCAGGGGTGTCCAACAGGTGGCTCACGAGCTACCAGTAGCTACAGAATACAGTACAAACCATGGATGCATAGTGCAAACTTAAAGCAACACAACTTCCCTCAGTAAATCTGCTCCAAATGCAACTACATCAGATACACAGACATATCCTCCCCTCTTCAACACCAAATCATTATTTGTCAGTTATCAATCAAATTAGTTTGTTTACATCAGATATGACGTGCAGCAACTCTTCTGGATAAAAGAACAGATATAAACTAAACTTTTTCAACAAACAGGAAATTAGTTGCCGTAGATTAAGTGAGATAAATTGTGGGCTTCAACTTGAGCCCTGATTTTTCTTTTAGTCCATGTTTGTTTATATTTTGGAAAATTAAGAGTACCCACTTAGTTATTTTAAGTTCCTTGTTTGGATGTACTGACAACTATCACCGGATCACTGACTGAGGACCTTCTCTTTTCCTCTGACTTCTAAGCAGATTTACGGACGTTTATTTGCAGCGGTGTTATCACATCTGTGTTCAGGTTTAAATGAATCATGACTCAGACTTTTTTAGTTATTTAGTTAGTTGAAGTTATTTTTTTAGGCATTTTTTAATCCATTTATTAAAAAGGATAGTGTAGAGTGACAGGAAATAAGGGGACAGAGAGGGGAATGACATGCAGCAAAGAGGTGGGCCGGTCGGGAGTCATGTCTGCATGTGCTCATGTGGTATGCACCCTAACCACCCGGCTATGAGCTCGCCCCGGCTCAGATATTTGGCAATAAAATTGACACTGATGGGAGTTTCAGATGCTTTTGGAACAAACTGTGAGTTTTGGATACTGATATTTGATGATTTATTAAATGATCCCATTCATCTGACTTGTTTGCTTGGAGATCAGTTTTGAGACGGTATGTGACTAAATTTAACCAGTAATATAAGACATGTGGAGCTCTCAGCTCCTTTTATTTTGTCAAAGCAGCTCTCAGAGTAGAAAAGGTTGGAAATCCCAGAGAAGCTGACAGAGCTCACTATCCATCCTGACACTGATCCCAACTGTGTTAAATGTCAGGACCAGCCAATCTCACCCACATGCTCCATATCTCTATTTTAGAAGTCTGTCTGTGACTGTAGCTTTCCTCAAGTTACTAACAAGCTGTGTTATAATGATGCACTGGAGTCCTCATACAGACATGTGTCCTGTGCTATTGTGTGTAGTTGTTAACTCTGTCTTGCTGACTTAATATTTGTTGTGTGCTCCTTTTTGTATACCTATGTATGTTGTCTTTACTCTGTAAAAAGTGCTGTGTATTAATGTGTTTAGATTTTCAGATACGACCTGCTAAAGGACTGCAGATGTAAATAAGCTTTAAGTTAAAAATGATGATGAAATGTGCACATTGTCCCTTATAAACACAATAAAATAAAATCCTCCCTCTCCTACCTTCTGGATAAAAAAGATGCTCCCTTTCTATAAAATGTGTACTTCTTAGAGCATGTCAGGTTATTTCAGCTGGATGCTGCCCCCACTGGCTGCATGACCCCCTGTACTCCACCAACATTAAAGTCCTGATTTTCCCATGCGAACAGCACACAGTGCATCTAGTGTGGTATTGTCTCTGAAATGTCCTACACTAAATGTCTTACATACTTAAACTCTCTTTTTTTTATCTTTCCTTGTTCCTTGCTGTTTCTACCCTCTGGTCTTAGTATCAGTGCTTCCTGTTAATGTTCATCCAGTCATATATGTGAGGGTTTATGTGCTGTGTTGTTGTTTTTTGTGTTGAAAGTCCCACAAATATAAATCACTATATTAAAAAAAAAAAAAAGGAATAATACAGCAAGGGTTGACTCAACTGCATCAAACCATTAACAGATGATACTGATTTTGTTTGTCTGGGCTCCTCCTCCTCCTCCTGAAGGCGAAACTCTTTACGAGTAAGACCAGAGCTTTATCTGACTGCCTGATCATCTCCGGCTGCACGCGTGAATATTTTATTATTAGCATATTTTATTTTATTATTAGATTCTTATTTCTTTTTGCTTCAAGTGAAATCAAGATGTATCTCAAGGAAAATAGGACAAGAGCTAAAGTTGAGCGCTTGGGTGACACCACATGTGACAGGTGTGTAAGTGAGTGGGTGGTACTGTAGGAGGTGAACCGTACTAAAACTTCTCAGAAACCATCACTTCTCAATTAATCACCGAGTTGATAAAAACCCTGAGCACTGGTGGAGACAGTGTGCGTTCTTTCTGAGGCAGATCATTATCATATATTCTGGTTCTTGTCTGTTACTAATTCTTCTCTGGCAGGAGGTTTATAAAGTGTTGTAAAAAAGTACTCCAGAGACCTTGTCTTTAGGCTCCCTGCCTCCAGAACATGTTATGTTGTATGATGGATGTTTAGTTTGGATTCTAAGCGCTGCTGGGGTCAGAGGGTCAGAGGGTTGGGGAAAGCTACCTACATTGAAACCTATTTGGTTTCAATGTAGGTAACTGGTCTATTTTGGGTTATTTGTGAAATCTTTGGAATCCTTTTTGTATTAAACTGCAACAGGACAAATTATTTAAAAAAAGTTGGACAGTGTAAACCACAGCTGTACAGTCGTCATCTGTTTGATATGAATCTCTTTGTCCTTGTCTTTTAATTTTTTTTCCACACTCCTTTTTTTAGAAAGGATTTGTGTGTCGTGAAGGTGAAAACCCAAGAGTTCATCTCTACTTGTTTAGTTTGGATATCATTTATTTTTGATTTAATTTATTGGTCACATTTTTGTCCCACAGAAGGCGTGGACGGTAAAGACATTGTTTGTATGGACCTTGACATATCACAATAAAGTCAGGGAGCCTGTGTCTGTACAGGATCAATAGCTACGTGCACAGTGACTCGCAGCATCTCACCTTCAGGTATTTGACGAGTTCTGCTGGGTTGCCCTCTGATGTCGTCCTCATCAGCTGGCAGTGCTGGAAGAACTTGTGAAGATGCAGGTCCTGAGGATGAAGCAGCGTCAGTATCATCCATGCACACTCCATCTGAACCAGCTGTCTTTGTGCAGACCTTACGTATATGTGAGGATGTAAAGAACAAACAGAAGAATGAAGTTGTACCTGAGCGAATATCGTTGATGCCACATGGGTCCTCACTTTGAAGAGGGTCTTGGCGTTTTCCACCCACTTGATATCCGGCTGGGACTGTTCAAAGGAGACATGACACACAAATTACACGACATGCTGGGGAAAGGATCAGGAGCACTGTTATCCTGCAGTGTTGACACAATGTCACATGTGTGCTTTTTAGTTCTCCAGCAATCTCCTTTAGCACTAACAATATGAGATGTTAATGTTCTTAGTTGATTCTGGAAATGACAGAAGCGACAGGGGTCGCGTTAACTGAATAGTTTCCCTCATTTACTTCATTTTTTCAACAATGATGGAAAAATGTGAAGGCCGTCCATCACTTTGACAGAGCAGAGCTGAGTTAGAAGACAGGGTAACAAGCTTGCACAGGCAGACGCACAGACCTCTTCCATTTTATGCACATAATACAGCGTGAAGGTAACTAAATTCCCCATGGAGCAACACGTCTGGTTGCTAACAATATGTTACTGACAGAAGGCCTTGGACCATGTCTGAGAGGGATGCAGCTGTGCCCTCAGGGCAGAAGGAGCTCATGCCGCAGGATTTCCTCCTGGGGAGGCGAAAGCTTGCAGCATCAGGAAATCTTCTCGACTTCTGATCACTTCCCTCTGAGAAATGGTCCCCAACTTCAAAACCCTGGCTGAACTGAAGCTGACAAGTCATAATTCAGAGCGCGGGTTCAGCCCTCAGAACAAAATTACAGCCATGAGAAGTCATCTGTCTGCGGCAAAGACACAAAACCTCATGACAGTCGCCTCTGCAGAAATCTGCCTTGATGTGTGCACCCAGTTTAAACCTTCCTTGGAGGAAGGTTTGAGTTCAGGTTGCAACAGGTCAAGTGAGTTTAATTTCTTGTCATTAATTTGTTCATATTTGCCACTTTAGGCACAGTGGCCACGGTGTTAGCGCCCTCTGCTGTCAATGCAGGAAAAAAAATAATGTGGTGTTGAAATGAAAAGTGAAAAGTGATGCACAGTCGGTGTCTCCGAGTTGTTTTTCAAAATTAAATGCTAGAAAGTATAACATATCTCATTATCATAAAAAAATTAATCTAAATGACAGACAATAATAGATTATTGAGGGATTTTTACCCTGTTTGTCAAAATGACAGACAACGAAAAAATCTATCGCAAACTTCAGGTTTTCGGGAGTTCAGGTGTAAGAGGATGTGTTTCTACCTTCCGGGTGTCCTGACACAGGTATCCAGCAGGCAGGGTGGCAGCTACAGAGAGCTGAAGTTCCAATGACTGCATCCTCCCATCTTTTAGCAAAGGCATCCAGGAGTAGCCCACTAGGAAAGATGAAAATAGAAAACTTCCATCAGACTGACCTTAGATAATCTAAACACTGACTTCCTGACAACAGTACAACAGTTTTCCAAGAATAAAATCATCTTACAACATAAAAACTGCAGCCAGCGTTGTGTTTTGGCTGTTGTGGTCTTTTTTTGATAATGCTGCATTCAAGGACGGGCATATAAATGCAGTAAGACACAGTTTCCCGTCAGACTTACCCAGTGACTCCACGCCCTCCCTCTTCTTGCTGCTGGACTTGCTGCTGGACTCACAGCTGATGTGATAAAAGGTGAAGAGGATGTGGTGTTTCTCATGCACATGGACCGGCAGCTCAATCTTTACCTGTGCACAGACGAGTTCACTGGTTTAAGCTTAACATATCAACATACAGACACACAGTACAACTAAACAAACAGTAACAAAGGCTGTTGATACCATGTTGAATTCTGCTTTAATTGATTTTCTCCAAACACCCTGTCAAAGATTGCAGATAGTAGAAATATTATCTGCGACTGTGATTTCACTGCACTTCAAACTTCACTCTACTTTGGAAAAAAAACTCCAAAATAAAAGACTCTCATTCATGCTGCCTTGGGTTTTAGAGGTGAAGCTCCACCATATTTCACACTCTTTCAGAAATAGCACTTCTCTTTTTTTCCCCAAACAGAACTGGATTGAAATGAATTTAAAGTAAGACATCTTACATTTACATTTACTCATTTGGCAGACATGTTAATCCAAAGTGACTTACAAGTGAAGGACATCAGTAATCATCTTGGCTCACCTGGTGGAGAGCATACCATTAAGGCTTAATCTTAACCACAGTGGACCGAGTTCGAGTCCGACCTGAGGCCTTGTGCTGCATGTCATCCTCTCTCTCTCTGTCTCCCTGACTTTCCTGTCTGTCTTTCACTGCAGCTATCACAATAAAGGCAGAAAAATGCCAGAAAAAGTAACATAAAAAAGAGTAAGGCATCTTGTTTTCTCTGCTGTCTTTTGTTGACAGTCGATAACTATCTGCGATTCAAATCAGCCCTGCAGCTTTGCCTCTCACTCCTCTCTCTGTACAGAGAAAAAAAAATCATTTTACAATATAAAATTTGCAGCCAGTCGTTATTCTCCACGGATACACATACATTTCTATACAGAGAGAGGACTGAGGAATTAATCTGTACAGAGGACTGTTAACTTGTATTTAACTTTTAGACAGTTGATGTGGCATCTTGCAGTGAAGTCTACTAAACGCATCTTATCCACAAGGGGGCAGCATTAGCAAGGGAATGTATTTTCCCTGCATGTTGGCACACACCGATTTTCTCACAGGAAGTGACACATAACTGGGCAGAACAGCTATACTGACTCTCCAGTTTTACAGATTTAGCTCACGGCAAATGTCTTAAGAATATCATGAATGAACATGACTCTGCAGTTCGTGACATGGATGTGTGTCACTCAGTCACCACGTTAAAACCTCTCTCATGGGTGAGTCAGATAAAACTTCCTGTGTCCTGACTTTCACAAACGTCAGAATCCTTGGGACATTAATGCTACAACTATTACTGCTACTACTAATAATAAATCAGCCTCTTATAGAACATTTCAGTGACACTTTTCCAGATATAAAGGTTTTAAAAATCAAGATAAAATATGCTGAAAATACAAAGATCATTGATAAAGCAGAAATTTCTCATGATGTGACTGGAAGCTGAAGCATGTGGAGGTAAATCCCAGTAAGCGTGCCAGTGTGTGTGAGAGCCTGCATACGGGTGTATGTGGGGACTCCTAAGATCCTAATCTGTTTAACATCAGGGCCATATGGACCCCCTCTGTTCTCCCTCTCTCGAAGTATCCTGACCTGTTCTGATGAGCTCCTGGATTCACGTGTGTGTGTGTGTGTGTGTGTGTGTGTGTGTGTAGTCGGGGTCAGTGACTGTTTGACCAGTCTAGTGTGAGATCACAGCTCTACCCCTGAGACAGATTTATGGGATTATCTCAGTGCTGCACTGAGGAATTTGAGTACTGAACACGATACAAAAATATAAGGATCCAGGGTGTTTTGAGAAAAAAGATTCATCTTAAGAGTTTCTTAAGTAGTAAACGACTACTGTCTTTCTTATATCGATAGATAAGTTGTCTTTTCCAATTATGTATAACACTTTTGTAAGAGCCACAGTCATCATAACATAATTTATTAATGTTGGTATGTGATTATTGATTAATTGTACATTTCTTCCTGTTAGTTGCTGATCTTTAGTGTATTGTGGCTGCATTACAAGGACGTTATTGCAGCTTTTCACATTGGAAAAAAAAAAAAAAACTTTTTTCATTGGGGTTTTTTTTTTTCCAATAGTGTGCACTTACACAAAGGTAATGAATGATGGTGACTTAACACTGCACTATAAAGAAATGGTAGGTTCTTCTGAATCATATGATGTATAACACTTTTTAACTGATTTTTGCTCAGAATGGGCAAAAATATCAAACTATGTCCAGGTGTCTCTTTGTCTGTGTAGGTTTTCATATGTTAAATATGTCACAGGGCTGTAAATCATTTGCACTGATGCATGTAAATGGGGTCAATGTCATGAAGAGGTCACCTCACCTCGTCGTAGAACTCCGGGCTCTGATTGTGGTGCAGGACAGCTGCGTAGGCGCTGCCGGTGAAGAGCGAGTCTCCTGGCTTCCCATAGATGCACTGAAAAAGGAAAGCAAGCTCATCAGTCATCCAAGTCTGGCACTTTGATGTCAGGGAACAGCAGTGAGTAAGTGCTCAGCAATCTGTGGTTACTGACAATATTTGAAGAGAAGACGACGTGAGTGTGCAAACCCTGAATCACATGCAATTTTGAAGCACCAGGAGTTTCAACAAAGAAAGAATGGGATCTGACTAGACAAGAGGGGCCTCATCCTGACAGATTATATGGATTTTTAGCCTTGCACAACACTGTTTAGTTTATGTTAACTAAGCAGCAGAAACACCCCACCCCCCACCCCTCCACCTCTGCTGGATGTTGAAAACCAACAAACACAGAACAATTACAGCACTTTGACTCCACATGTGGTGACACAAACATTCATTTTTCTTTCCAAATGGCAACTAAAAGCCATTAGCAGTCGTGAATATGGGATCGTTTATGAGCGCACCATCAAAAACACTGCAGGGCCAATATGTTTTGTATTAGAGCAGCAGGGTCTGCAGGAAGAAGATCTCTGGGAAAAAACCTGTGTCACAAAGTCACGCTTGACCAGGTCAGGATATTTCTAATGAGGCACGACAAAGGGGAGGAAGAAAATTCAGACCTGTTCTGATGGCTGGTTTGATACTGTAATTAGGATGCTAACAACTGTGGTCATCTCTAATGAACAATAATGAGCAGTGCTTGCCAGAGGAAGGACAGAGTTCTGGAGCCAAGTGATTGAAATTGAGACTGATAGGAGCCGGGATCAGAAAAACGGCTGGAGCCTCTGCAGGAGGACTTGGAGGATGGGAGAGGCTCATCTCAGACTGGGGAGAAGGTGGAGGCAGATTAAACAGATTTCAGCAAAGATCTGTTGTTGCAGATCACAAGATACAGCGGGACTGCAGGTGGTGCACCTACAATAATAAAGAAAACAACACTTCCGGAGGCCCCCTGCTGCTGCCACAAGTGGAGGGTTGATGGGAGTCTTGATTACCTGACTCCGGATGAGGGTTGAGGCGTAGCTGGGCAAGATGCCTGGAATCTTATCTATAAAAGCTGTCGTGTTCATACACGTACGGTCCCACACAGGATTAAAGATTCAACATTTTCCACTGGTTGCACTGGTGAAGCTAGTCATCAATGTCGCTTTTTTTTGAAAAAGGTTTTTCACCTTGTTAACGTGTCCTTATGATGTTTTTTATATAACACAAGACAAATAATCAGTCAACACCATGACTGAACATTTCCACTGTTGAACTATGGTAAACCAACGACAGTCCCATTAAAATGGACTCATACAGCCAGGGCTTCATAGGTCATATAACCTAAGGAACCAATTCTGTCATCTTGTGGGGAAACAATAAACCCGGAACCTCATCAATCCAAAGAGCCACTTTGTATTAGCACAACCACTAACACTGTGTCAGCCACTACCAGTTACAAGCTAACAAGTAACATAAACAAATAAAAGACACTAACTATGCGAACCGTTCCAATAAGTCTGCTACTTGCCAATTTTGGTCACAACAGACTCCTCATCTGAGTCTGACTGAGGCTCAAACATGTGACTTTATCTCTCTGATATTTCTTCTAATGCTAACTATCCTGTTATGCTCTGCTTTTTCACCAGTCATTGAAACCTTGTCAGTATACAGAGCAAGAGTTTGCATCAGCACAGCCAATAAAACTGTGTCAGTCACTGCCAGTTAAAACAAGTCTGGAGAGGACCTTTGAAATTTCAGGTAAGCCGACAACTAAATCGAACCAGAGCTCATCACAGTAGGTTTGATCATTTATGGCTTAAGATAACAATTTGAAAGAAGCACAAATCTTAGTATTTTCAATTCACAGCCTCTGGAAAATCTTTTTTAACTTTCACATCCCAGTTCCCCAAAAGCTTCACAAGAATTTCCTCTCAGTCTGATTCGAGTAAAACCCAGAACCTCCCTGAGCTTCCGCTGACTCTGATTAAATCTCCTCAGAGGTGTGCTGCCGGCTCCCACTCATTATTTGTAAAGAACTTTCTGCCTCATCATACTTCGAGCATTGTTCGCGACCAGCCTTTGTGTGTGTGTGTGTGTGCATCTCTATCAGAGATATAATACGCATGACTGCACGGCGATCTGTCTGTCTGGACTGTCGTAATCGAGCGCATCAAGTGTAAATGTTTTGGCGGTCCAAGTCAAGGAATTTCTGTTTTCCTCCCTCCTTCTGGAAAAGTGAAAAGAAAAACAAATCCACGGCTCTTTGATGACTGTTTCCACCCGCAAATATTTGAAATGTGTGGCCAGAGAGAAACGGAGAGGAAGAAAAAAAAAGAGTGACCATTCATTATCTCCTGTTGCCAGCTATAATAACCAGCTTCTGTGAGCTTTTCCTTTCTCCTTTTCTGGCCCCTCAGCTGCACGCTGTCTTCCACTTTGTGAAAAGCAATAAAAGGGGAAAATTCATCATGTTTGAGGCTTCTGCTTTTGATTTGATCTCACTTGGGACATTCCACAACTTTTCACAACAGCATTATTGTTTCAGAGACATTTGCACCAGACTCCTGCTAATGTGTTGAGAATAAAATGCCTGATTGTCTTATCATTCCATCAGTACGAACTTAATCTAATCTTTACTACCTGTATCCTTCTCCCCTTTTGTCTGTATGCTATGTTATGTGTGCACGTGCATGTACATTGTCGTGAGCAAGCTTTGTGACAGACATATCATACACTCATCTCTGGATAATGGAAGAAGCTTTGCATCTTGTTATTATAAAAACTAAAGCAGCAAACATTACATTATTGAGTGATGTGATACAGTGACTTCACTTATGTATGTAAGTCTTTGTTTCATTGTCTTTATTCTTTGCATTATGGCCACTGTCTAAAATCTATCAAAAATTCAGAAATTAGATAAACCTTCAAGTAACTGACCTGTGAACACATTCCACAAATCACAAATTAAAATGCATACATCACTAACATACAGCAGCTTCCATACTACAAGAAACTCACCTTTAAAGGGACTGCACCTTCCTCATCTGAGTCTCTGAACTGGATGCAAACTGCAATGTTTCTCGCCTGTTGTGGAGGATCAAAGCACACAGCAGAGGAGTAATCAGTGAACGACCAATCGGCGACACGTGCTTCATTCTGTGGTTTTCATCATTCATTCCCATCGTCCTCTGCCCATCTTCCCTCTGAGTGACGCACCTTGGTGAAGGTCTTCTGGTTGTCGTATTTGAGCTGCAGCGGGTAGATGTAGAGCTGGTTCTTGTAGGTGGTGAAGGGGTAGTTGTACTTGGCCTCCTCAGGGAGGAACTCCTCGACCTCCACGGACACCCGCTCGCAGCCATCCTCGAAGGGCTTGGCGGGAATGTAAGAGGAAGTCACCGTATCTGGAGGGGACAGAGCGCACGAGTTAAGGAAACAAGCCTTCCCTGCTGACTCCCTGTTTCTTGTTCCGTCCCAAAGAGTCCCCTCAGGGTCATTACCTCAGAGCTAAGCACACACAGACATCCCAAATGCTTTTGTCGGCCTGAGCTCACATATAGATATTGATTACAAAAACAGCTGAGACCTTTCAATTTCAATGTACAAAGCTTTGTAAGCTACCATTACATCTTATTTGCAATTATCTTAACTGCTTCCTTGCAGGCATCTAAGTGCTTTCTCCAACTGCTGCGAATGATTCAGAATCTGTGAATTTTCTTTTTTATACCTTCTAAAATACCACCACATCCTCCATTTGGGTACCACCCAAAAAAGCTTCCTCCTCTCCTTCATCCTTCATCCTCCTTTCTGTTGAGACCCGAAAACTGACTCTCAGTTCCAGCCAGTCACTGTTTTCTCTACCATCTGCTTCTTTCCATGTATTTCTACACTATATCGTTTGTACTCTAGGATCCGGAATATTTTGTTACAGGGCTACAGGCATTATGTTTTTTGGGTTGTCTGTCCCATTCTCGTGAACATGATATCTCAGTAACACCTTAAGGGAACTTCTTCAAATTTGGCACAAACATTCATATGGGCTCAAGGATAAACTGATAAGATTTTGGTGGTCAAAGGTCAAAGGTCAAGGTGACTGTGACCTCACAAAACAAAATGTTGGCCTTATGAAGGTGATATCTCAGTAAAGCTTCGAGGTAACTTTTTCAAATTTGGCACAAACAGTCACTGGGACTTAAGGATAAACTGATTAGATTTTGGTGGTTAAAGATCAAAGGTCAAGGTGACTGTGACCTCACAAAACACGTTTTTGGCCACAACTCACAAATTCATACGCTAATTATGAGACAATTCAACATTTTATATCCAAAAGGACAAAGGACACCGTCACTGTGATATCATAATGTTCTGCAAAAACACCCTTTGGTTAGTATTCAGTGCTGTAACTCAGGAAGGAGAGATCGTGACCATATTTCTTGCAACTTGGTTGGTTGGCGGAGGGATACAACCACAAGGTGGTAACTCTAGTTTTTCGCAGTTGTTGGGTTTTGTTTGATCGTCCTGGTGATGAAGAAATTCAAGCTGCTTCTTCTTTTGCTTTTGATATATCACACCCTTGATAAGATCAGCAGCAGCTAAATGTGAAAATGGTGAAACTGTAGAGGCACAGGAAGGCAGTTTACTTTCTTGTGTAACAGCAGGCTCAGTACTGCACCTTATAATGAATGAATGTGTCCTTAGTCTTTCCAAAGCTGAAAGTTTTAACAGTCATTTTATCTTATTTTATTTGTTTTTTCACAATGAGAGGCGAGGATACATGATGCCTTCTTCACATCTACACTGTGGAGTGGTTAGTGTGTTTTAAAGACAGACACTTGGACTTCAAAGCGTGACCGCTGTTACAGAGAGAAACAATGTTGGGCTAAGGGGGGTGTACAGAAATGACAACATACTCGAGAAGTCGGGTGGGACACACTCGATGGTGACATTCAGCTGCCCAGGGATGGTCTGAAGTTTGCTCTTCTCAGGTCTGACAAGGAGAAAGAGATTCAGAATTAGCGGAAGATGCAATCAAGTCTGAATCGGGGGCATTTCTCCTTGATGTAAATCCAAAATGGCACTGTCTCCTGTGCAGTAACATGCATAGATGTGCAAATGCACGAGTGTTTTCAGTAACTAGGCATCGGCTAAAATAGCAGAAATGCGGTGCTGACTCACTTCCTGATGTCGGCCAGCAGCTTGATGATGTCATCAGTGGAGATTTTGCTGCTGTCCTGGCGGTAGAGAGGAGAGAACTTCCCATCCATGTCCAGGCTGCCCTGAGCGTCTTTGAACACCTGCCTGGAAACACACACACACACACACACACACACACACACACACACACACACAGCTACAGTGTCTGCCTCATTCAAACAAAATAATAATAAAATAATAATAATAATTAAAACAAAATAATTAAGCTAATGTGTTTTTTAATCTAAGGTTATTGTAATATAATGCCATTCATTTTCAACTGAATGGGGCAGAAAGGCTGCTTAAGTATTTCTATTATTATTATTAATGTATTGCATCAGTATTACACTGGTTCTTCAGTGCAGCAGGAGACTCTGGTGTAAGTACTATGCGTTACATCTATTTAATAAGAAATAAGAGCTCATTAGGCATGTTAGGGGGTTAGAGGTGTTAGGAGAGGAGGTGCTCTCAGAAGAGATGAGTCTTCAAAAGCTTCTTGAGGATAGAGAGGGATGCCCCTGCTCTGAAAGACTTCAGTAGCTTGTTCCACCAGAAACCACAGATGAGAACAGTCTGGGCTGAGGTTGTCTTGTGTGCAGGGACAATACCAGACGATATTCCCTGGGGGAACACAGTGGCTGAGAAGGAGCATAAGGCTGAATGATTGAGTTCAATCGATGGTGCAGACCCAGAAGTTACTCTGAAGGCAGCATTAGTGACTTGAATTTGACTTGGGCAGCCATGGGTAGCCGGTGTAGGTCGATCTGTAGCAGATTTAAATGTGCCCTTTTGGGCTGACCAAAGACCAGACAGGCTGCTGCATTCTGGACCATCTGTTTCACAGTACAGGCAGGTCCGCCAGGAGGGGGTCGTTGCAGTTGTCGACCATTGGCCTGGAGCAAGAGCTGGGTGACATACTGAGTCAAGTGAGGCCTGATTTCTCTGATGTTGTGTAGTGCAAAGCGGCATGCCTGGGAGCCGGATGCAACAATTCAATAGAATAAAGAAGTGAAACACAATTTTTTTTCTATTATGTTTGGGTGAAGCCAATTTTCCACATCTGGAAACCTGCATGTGTGACTTTATACATACACATTTTTATTAAAAAGACTGTTCGTTATGTGGCCCATAACTGGTTGTAACACGGAGAGATGATCAGCAGACAACTGATACTCACGTATTACTTCCCTGTTCTTTACGTATCATTTAATTTACAATGGTCAATGGACGAACATGAAGTGTAATGTGGATGTATAATAGTTTGTATTATACACTGAGGAATGTGCATGCTGTGTTCCTATTTGTTTTAATATATATATTATTTATTATTATTTATCATGTATTATTTATATGTGCGTATGTGTGTGTGTGTGTGTGTGTGTGTGTATACTTTAATTACTATTACCTCAGGTTTTATACATGTGAATCTTTTGTTTAACATATGTAAACTGAAAACAGCACTGAAGAGGTTCAGTGTCTTTTAATGCAGTCGTATGAGGCCGTTCCACAGTTGAATCCAAACAGATTCATTACTGGGTAATATTTATCCCCGTCTTACTTGGCAGCCCAGGCAAATGGCATCCTGTACTGGCCCAGGCGTTGGCAAGTCTGCTTGGCAGCTTTGAGCACCTTCTGAGCAGTCTGCGGGGAAATGGGAGAAGACAAGCATAAAACACATTAAAATCTAATTTTCCTCATGTGTATGCATTAAAATGAGGTGGGAAGCCAAGACCTTGTTGATGTCCGACGTCTTGATGTACGGCTCGGCGCAGTGGGTGATGCCGTTCTGCAGCACCTTCTCCACGCGGGCCACCAGGAAGATATCGGCGTGAGGGTTGGTCACTGAGAAGATACCCTGGAAGACAGAGGGAGGAGGCTGATTAGTGTAGGAACGTGATGATACTGTGAAGATCTGTGGGTGTAATTTAATTTGCCAGACTGTAACCCTCCCTCTGGGGATTTTCCACAGGGAATATGAAGAGGAGAGAGCTGATGCACGGATGTGAGGAGGAACCACTTCATCCTAATCCAAATAAACACTTCAAATATCTTTTTCACTCTTAAATTCATCCACTGCCTCTCAAGCGCAGGGGAAGCGGCTGCTGTTAGCTGAGGTTATACAGGAAAACCACATGGGGCTCACGTCTATTTTCGGTCTGGTGAGGTCTGTAAGCTTGTAGTGTCAGTTCACACAAACAATCTCAAGGGGACAGAAATGACATTCAGACAGGGCCACGCTGCTCATATTAATACAAAGTTAAAAACATTTCTGGGAACAGAAATAAAAATACAGACAGAAGCAGAAGGAATTTATTCTGGAAATCATAAAGGCCTCAGTAATGAAACAGAGAGGCACTACCGCAGGAGCAGTTGCACCATCTTAGCGGCTAATGCAGCTTTAAGTCAAAAGAGATGTAGACATAACAGACTGCATATTAATAATACACATCTTGGAAGAGGTTAGCATCAACAGTCTCACACACACACACACACCCTGGTCACACTCCAAGCCATAACCCCGTCCGTCCACTCCCATCTGCCCTCCTTCACTCATCTTCACAAGTTTTACACAACCACACGCAGCTGCTTCTGCTTCCAGTCCTTCACATCATGATTTGCTGCTCACTACTCATCACCATACATTTTGCACACAGTGGGAAAAGCAGCGCCGGTCTGTAGATGGGAGAAATCTGCTGAAACTCCCTAAATACTCAGAGCAAAGTATTAGATTTGTTTGTTATGTAATGAAGCGGTGCAGGGCTGCTGGTGTCGTAGACAGATATAATGAGTGGAGGCCTGTCCTTGGACCACACCCAGTGCACCTAAATTAAACTGCGGTCAGCCGAGCTATAACAGCACACTAATCACAGAGGTAGAGCCTGCTATGTTTACATGCGTGCATCTGTATGTGTGTGTGTGTGTAATGTGTGTGTAATGTGTGTGTAGGACTTTCACAGATGTCTGCCGGCAGAACGTAACATTAAGTCCATAAATTAGCCATGTGGTTCTTTTATTTTTTACATCTGTATTAGAAATACTGTTTCTGCACTAGTCCTCTTCTCAACTCTGAGTTCTCCCTGTTGTCAATCTGTTGCTGTGGCAGGGCTCAGGAGGTTAGAGCAGGTCGTCCACTCATCGGAAGGTCGGTGGTGCTATTCCCAGCTCATTTTGAAGTGTCCTGGACCCAAATAGTGTGTGAGAATGTGTTTGTATTTCTGTAAGGAAATGCGCTGCATGAATGTGTGTGTGAATGAGTGGATGTAGCTGCCATTGTAAAGCATGAAAGACTAGAATAGCACTATATAATGAATGAATGAATGAATGAAAGCATTTTGTTTATGAGAGTCTCCTGCACCTTGGGATCATAAGACACTTGACCATAAACCTGATGGCAACATAACAAATCAATACACACACTTCCAAAGTTATTACCAGGTTCAAATCCATTGATTATGTTGGACACAGCATCCTCTGTCTCAGCAGCCAGGCTTCTGCTACGAATCTTATCAAAACAAAAGTCTCCACATCAAAAAGCCAACTCACCATATCAGCATCTGACAACCAAAACAGACCCGGATTCTTCGACTGAAACTTGTCAAACAAATATTTCCTTAAATCAGAATACACAGTATCAGAATATTATAGAAGTGCAGTCCGTTTAACATAACCCTGTCATGTCGGACTGCGTTTTCTAACCTTAATGCTGCTGATTTACAGAGGTCACCGCTCACACGAGAGCATGAGTCTCTCCTGAATAAACTCTAGACTTAATACACAGTGACAACACATAAAGCTGACATCACCGAGCACACGTCAGGAAGCTGGCAGACCGCAGATCTGAAATCACTTTCAAATGCTACATGAATGAGGTCTCATGTGGATCCTCTCAAAGTCGTTAACGGCTGGACGCGGACCAGGCATTGTCTGGAGACTCACTCCCCATCTGGAAATGCTACAGTGACCGAGTGAAAATGCAAAGCACGGCGCTTGGATAAGAAGAGAGACATCAATATGAAGAGCACTGTTATCGTGTAGCTGGGCGAAGAGCTCAGTCACGCGGTCATCACTGCGTTACCGGAGTTCACTGACGTAAGATCAGGGAGCGCATCAAGCGATCGCATATCCCTGGTCACACCCCGGTCAGCTGAGGTCAGCGTGGGAACGCTCAGCGCTGACAGCTCAGCAGTCTGCCGCCTCACTCAGCTATCAAAAGCACAGCGGGACTGAGGATGGTGTCCAAACACAAACACAAACACAACGTGGTGACGCCTGGAAAACACAGGGTGTGAACATTGTTGCACTGATGACGCTGACGAGACAATTCAAAATCCTCCCCGGGCGTTTCATCTTCCGCTGTGCTTACTTGTGTTTTATTGGCTCGATTTGTGTTTATGTTTCAGATAATCTAAGGACACAACACACAGAGGTGCTTCCTGTGAATATAACCCATTGAACCACATAGAAACATTTCCTGTCACGCAATGATCACCTCTGTTGCACTCTGTGACTTCCACATTGTCATTGATGCTATTCATCCATGCTCATATACCTCATATGCCAAACATCCACCTGTACTGTATAAACTGTATGTACCATAGAGTTTCAGATTATCACGTGCAGCTATTTTTTAAATCAATATTTGTACAGTCAGTCAGTTATTGATTTATGTGTACAGGAACTGATTTGTCTACTGATGTTTCTTCATGTCATTGTCAATTTTTTTTGGTTTGGTTTCCCTTAATGTTTACAGTTTGTTGGTGTGTTTTGCGTTTTTTTAAAATTTATATTTACACACTATCTGCTTTACGTTAACTGTTTCTCTTTTGTATTTACTGTAACATCTTTTTTTTTTTTTTTTAGCTTCAAAGCATCCTAAGCTGCATTACTGTTAGGCGTTGTCACTTAATTCACTGTTTTCGGAGCAAATTTCAGAGGTTTGTCAGATGTAAGAAACAGTCTGAACTAATAACCACAAAGTTACTGATATCCGACTCCCAACAGCTCATTTAGTTTGGAGAGAAGACCCAAGCAAAACAACAGAAAGGAGCAACCCACAGACTGAACTAATGCTCATTTTCAGCTATGTCTTCATGTGGTCTGATTGCCACGAACATCAGAGCAAAGAGTTTAGAAAATGAAGAATCAGCCAAACCTCTAACCCCCAACAGGATGATGGCAGGGCTGCAAAATCTCTGTCTAATAAGATCCAGCGTCAATCCAGAGTCAATGTGATGTTTGTTTGTAATTGAGCAGTATAAAACTAAACAAATCGATCCCAGAGATACAACAAAGCAACCTCTCTGGTGGTATTTAGACTAGTGGAGATTCTGCACTATAGCTAAAGACTTTTAAAGCACTTGCCTTATTTGCCTTTTTTTTCCCAGAAGACACTGATTTCCCGAACCAGGTGGAACATTGTGTTTTCCCACCTTGATCTACAGTATATGAGCAATGCAATGATTCAGGTTTCACACCCAGGCCTGCAGAGCTGCTGCACAGTACCAGTGATTCAGATAAAGTCACTTCCTCAATCAGTTTCAAGTTTCTACCTGTGTAGGGAAGCGCAGCAGAGCCTCTGACACCCTCTGGAGAACAGGCAGGCCGTTCCCTTTCCCTGAGTCCCCGTTCACCATTACTCCTCCCCCTCCTCCCTCCCTGAGTCCTCCTCCTCCACCGTCTGAGTCAGATGAAGGGGAGAGCTGGCCTGAGGCGTCGGTCAGCATCTCCCTGACGCAGGGCGGGTTGAGGTCGACGTGGAAGTCGGCCGAGATCTTGCAGCTCTTGGAGACGTCGAAGAGAGCGAGGCTGATGAAGAAGGGCTCCACCTGGGGTTAAAGAGAGAGACGGTGACATTTACATCGTTCTTACATGGTTAGCATAAAACAATAAAAATAACGTTATATAGCACCTTTAAAAACAAACAATTACAAGGTGATTTGACAACAAGGCACAGGCAATAACAACGACATGACAGTAAGGTCGAACAAGCGCAGGTAAAGTGAGAGAGAAAATACATAAAATACTAGTGTGCAATCATATTTGTTTTATTTATTATATTTATTCTGATTTATTTTGTATTTTATGCCTTGTACTTGCATTTTATCTTTCACTGTGTGTTGGAAGGTGTCCTTAATGCTTTGAAAGGCACCTATAAATGAAATATATCATTATTATTTATTATTATATACTTTAATATAAGTGAAAACCACTGTCTACAAAATGTTTCTTAAAAACTGATTTAAAAGAAGTCGCTGATTGTGGCTGATCTTCTCCGGCAGGTCGGTTTAAGCCTCGACTTTGGAAAGACCAGAAGGGCCCGATCTGAGGATCTGAGGCTCACATGGGGTTAACGGTTCTGTTATGTAGCTCAGGGCTAGGCTCTGGTGTGCTTTGAAAGTGATCAGTAAAATTTTATGATCAATTCTAAAACCGACAAGAGGCAAGTGAAGAGAAGTGATGTCTGTTAAGAAGCCTTGTTTTAACAGATGACAACATCTATATATATATATATATATATATATATATATATATATATATATATATATATATATATATATATATATATATATATATATATATATATATATATATATATATATATATATACGTATATATATAGTCTAGCTATAGTGTGTTAACTAAGGCAGCTTTAACTCCTAGCCTAATACCAGTGTGACATTTTACAAGCTGAATGAAGGGTTGAGATAGAGAGATAACCTGGAGTTAGGAGTTGTCTTTATTACATACACAAATGTGCATGTGATATGTGACAGAAAACCAAAACAATGCACACAGAGATGCATATAACCTCAGTGGTGCCCACCTCAAACGTCAGTTTCCAATCTGTATAAAACCTGCTTCAGCCTGCAGTTAAGAAGCTGGCAAACCAACTCAAATACTGCCATCAGTTTAAATTACAACTGTGAGTTCTAATCTGTCATGTAGCAACTAAAAATTGCTGATTAGTACATTTTTTGAAACTTTTGTCTGACAGTAAATTTAGCTTAAATATAGAGGAGTAAATATTATCATAAAATACTTAGACATCGGCCTCAAAACATATTCATTCATCCCTAGTTTGAGAGTTGGCTCTGCAGCACCACAGCCCACACATTTTTGAATGACTGTGCACTTATGCCAGGATGAATGGCTCCTACGTGATGGACAAACCCTCCCTTGATCCAATAAACATTAAATGTATCTGAGACAGTGGAAGGAAAGAGAGGGAATGAAGAGGGGGAGGGAAAGAGAGAGCATGCTGCTCCCAGACCACAAATATGAGTCAGTTCAATCCTCCGACCAGCTCCTCTAATGCACTAGCAAACAGGAGGAGGAAGAGGAGGAGGTCTAACTCAAGGTTTTATGACTACAGCAACACGCTCTGACAAAGACCGAACACACACACACACGGTCTGAACTGCTGCCTCATGCTTTCAGGAGCTCACACACATCCACATTCATCAGACCATTTCTTCCTTAACCTCAAGAGTCAAACAGATTTTAGACTGATTTGAAAATGTTACAACAATATGGAGTTACGTTATCCTCCTGAAAATAGCTTCCAGACAGGCCAACATGAATTATGAAGGTATATTATCTGGGGCAGCACAGCACAGCAGAGGGTGAGGAGAGCGAAAGAGCTGAGGTGAGAAAAGCAAAGTCGTGTTTAAATGCAAACACACAAAATCAGCAGGAAGGTTTTCAAGTTCAGTTTAGGTCTGACCTTAATGTTTTTCTGATCACTTTTTAGGCACAGTTTGTCTTTAAGGTCTGGACTCATTCTAATCATTTTAATCAAAACCTAAGTTGAGGGTAAAGTTGTGGAAGTAAATTAATGACATACATTGGTGAGGACTCCGTCGCCCTTCTCACTAACGCAGCCCTGGAGACTGAAGGTCAGGTCGTGGCAGCTGACCACGATGCGTCGGCCAAAACGCTCCTCGAACGGCTTCACGTCTGGCTCAATGCCTGAGAAGTCCAGCCTCTGAATATCAGACACGAGGGGGGAGGAGAAGGAGGAGGAGGAGGAGGAGAGAAAAGAAGGAAACAGGAGGCATGAAGGTGGGGAGATAAGACAACAAGGAGAAACCAATTGATCCAGAGGAGAGGAGAATAGTGCGAGCAAGGAGAAAAGAGGGAGAAGGTAAGGGAGAAGGAAACAGTGTAAATGGCGGGAAGGAGAGGAGGAGATCAAATGGTCTGAATCAATACTGAAATAAATAAATCATAGAACAACAGAGTGTTCAAAGAGGTATCTTCTATACCTGTGTCTCAGGATCCAGAGAGAAAAGCTTTTGTCTACCATCGTTCCTGTTCATCTTATTGAGCTGGTCTGTCTCCCTGGCGTACTGCAGAAACACAGAGATTGGAGGAATGTAGGTGAAATAAAACATATTTAATCAGTCACCTTAAAGGTCCCATGTTGTATAAAGTAAGATTCCCTTGTCTTACTTGGTTATAAAGCAGGTCTAAGTTCTATAGTAATACAATGACAGTATCAAAGTGCTCAGTCCACAGAGAAATGCACACAGCCTGTATTCAGAAACTAAGCCTTAAAATGAGCTGTCAGGAGTTCTGTAACTTTATGATGTCACAACAAACCAGTCACCGCTCTCAGCCAGGCCCCAAGCCCCACCCATCTGGACACACCATCCAACCTTGCAGGATTTGGTTTGTCTGAGTGTTTACCTGAAATCTCCTATGTTTTTTTTTATAAAACAGACCTGTTCTTACTCGAGCTCCATAAATATATCTTCTTATGGATATCAACACTTCAAATAAAACACAGGAAAAGTCTCAAATGTGGGACCTTTAATATTTCTAATTTTACCCTGTACCCCGGCACCTTTCAGTTTTAAATGGTGCTTGCTAGAAAAATTTAGCCATGAAGCTTGTTGTCATTATTTGACCATTTTTACTGTCATGTTATTCTCATCCAGACAATAAAACGTATATATATTGGCACCAATTCTAAATAAAACAGTGGTTTCAAAACAAAAGTGGTTGCTCACACTACAATGGGACAATAGAGGTGGTTCACTGAGTTGCCTGCTAGCATTTTCTCTGGTAGCAAACCAACACAAACAGAGAGAGAACATAGAGATGGAGAGACAAGCACCCCAACAGAGCCAGACAGAAGAGAGACAGAAGGGCATCTAATGGAGATGAACAAATCAAACCCTCAGGTCACGGCCAGAGCCCTAATCCATCTCCTTCCCCACTTCTCCTCCCCTTGTTTCTGCCTCTCACTGTGTCCTGCCTGCAGACAAACTGCAAGTGATCTTTTTTTGCGTGGAGGGGGGGGGGGGGGGGGGGGGGGGGGGGGGGGGGGCTTTGCTGGAGTGGCCCAGAGCAAACAGTGAAACAGCAGCACAGAGGGCTTTGTTGTCTGCGTGTAGCTCAGGGTTTGTAGACATATTAAAGCAGCACGGTCTCTGTGGGGTAAATACTGCTGTTCTGGTCTCTGCTTCGAAAAACTGACTCAAATACAGAAAGTCCAACAAAAGAACTTCTCTTCTAGGGTTCCTCTATCATCTAGATAATCATGAACAATATAAAATCTAATTGTTGCAGTAATTGACACAACAAAAGTCAATAAACCCTCCAAATAAATAACCATTACATTAATAAATCTTTTCAGCATAAACGCAGACAGTTACCAGGTCAATTACAAAAAAGATTATACACTTGAAATGTCATATCTCACTAACCCAGTCTGAATGAATCAATCACCCATCCATCCTTCATACCTTCATAAGTTCAGGGTGTAAGCTCCTCCCCAGACTCTCCAGCAGGCTCTCACCTTTACCTTGGCTGGTAGTGTCGTCGTCTGATTGGACAGGACAGTGATCACACATGAACAAAGCACAGAGACCCAGTTTGTTAACAAATAAAGTAATTACAAATCAGGCCCAATCAACCGATGTCTCCCTAATGGCTTCCTTTGTGTCTGTGTTTTTTTTCTTCCCAAACTAATATATTTCAGTCTAGTGGCCACAATAAAAAGAGGCCATTCACTAGTCTGCTGTCTCCCAGGTGACACACAACACACTGAGTGGGTACTGATCTGCCCCTCCATGTTTCTGGATGGAGGGGCAATGTCTCCTCAGCATCTTTAAGATTTGTGAACAAGCTAGGCCTACTGGGTTTTAAGTGGAATTTTCTGCACAGTATATTATTACTATTATATTATACACAAACTGCATTAAAATGCAGGCATTCCTCCACAGCTGAGGACAAGCTCAGAATTTACAGCGAATGTGGAAATACATCACTTCTGCTTCCGTTCTGATAACAACTGTAGGTGTACTGTTAAGTTTTGTTATTGCCTTTGGATCATTGTAATATGGAAGCAATTAAAATGTCATAACACAGAGCCCAGACTCCTCTGGGGAGTTCTGCCAGGGAGGGGGATTACTGTAACCCTAGGTACCATTACAGCAGGCTCAGAGGTTGTGTGCAGACATGTTATTATTATTATTATCACAGCTAACTGGCTGTATAGAAACATTTCAATAAGACTGGAAATCACATGTTGACTGAAAGAGGATCTGGATGTGTGTACTTTCCAAGTGATGACAGTTTTCAGATGTAGGTGGCATATAACTCACCCAAGGCGCAGTCCAGGGACTCTGCACCGTTCCTCCTGTCCTGGCCGGCCTCAGTGCTGCTCTGCAGAGCCTGCTTCAGCGTGGCCACCCAGTCCTCCATCTCTGCTTCGCTGTCTGCAGCCAGGAAGTGGCTGTAACGGTCTTGCATCTTCAGCTCAAAGCCGTTACGCCGCATCTTAGGACTCTGACAAAGGAATCATTGTTTTATTTTACATTATTTTCCTTTTTCTCATTATCACTTATTTATGGAAATAGGCAGAGTGCTATGGGATATTTACCACAGAGTTTGGATATATATGTATATATATATATATATATATGATTTACCTGACTAACAGGAAATATCCACACACTACAGCCAAGAAAAACAACTCTATGATGAGCTTTACGTTTGCACGGGGCATCAGATGGATTTAAAACAGACCAAGTCCTTAGTAAAGATTGTTGTTTGGCCTCATATAGGATATTTATCAATGAAAGTGAAGTGACCGCTGGTGTCTTACAGGTTATTAAGTAAGTAAATTTTATTTCTATGGTACCTTTCAAAACCAAAGTTGCTTCACAGATGCACAGAAAATTTAAATAAAAAACATCAAATGCAACAACGAAATGCTTTTAAAATGTCAGTCTGTACATGTTTTGAAAAGCTTTCAGAAGCTGCAGAACAGTCAAAGCACGGTCCTCTTTGTCTCAAGCACAGACAGCGGAACTTTGAACGATTTGGATTTGGATTCAAAAAATCTGAAATGTAAACCACAGCCATGTAGAGACTTAAATGTAATTAGCACACAATTAGACTGAATTCTGAAACAAATACGGAGTCAGTATAACTCAGCCAGCACTGGACAGGTGCAAAACCTGGTTTGCATGTCAAACACAAGCTTTCATATTAAACCCACTAGCCAGAGTAAGTCCCCTCACTCTGCCCATTCATCTCCTTGGCGTGTTCATCAACCTGAAAGCTTCCTGGCACCCTCGTCAATCGGTGCAGATCTGAGTGAGGTACCAGCCTGTGCCAGCAGCAGCAGCAGCAGCAGCAGCAGCAGCAACTCCCCAATACTCTGCTAGAACTAGACTTCTCTGTCCAAGTCAATGGAATGCAGTAATTCTCTTTAATTAGAGCAGCTAAAAACCCCTGGAGCGTGGCAAGACCAGGAAACACACTGACTTTCACGAGGGTGGGAGCTAATGCCAAGAAGTGAAAGCTCACAGAGCATACAGAGGGAAGCACTTCAAAAGAGGGCTCATTTAAAACATGCAACACCCCCAGCATACCTGAACGACATCTATGCAGGAGTCCAGGTAGATGGAGCCCTTGGTGTCTTTGCAATTCTTCTCATCCTTGTAGGAGTTGAGGATGTAGGAGCCGTCGGGGAGCTGAGACAGGTAGAAGTACCTCCTTTTGAACACCTGCAATTCATGGGAAAGGAGAGCAAGTCAGGGAGACTCATATCTTAAACTTTACACAGTTAAATGTTGTGTATGTTATCTGTTTATGTAAAAAGAATAATTGATATTTTAAAGGTCCCATATGATATTTTGAAGGTCCCACTTTTTTACACTTTTCCAGTGTTTATTTTATAGTTTTTATATCCATAAGAAGATATATTTGTGGCTTTGAAAACCAAAAACCATCTCAGTGTACTTTTACATCTCCTCTCTCAGGCTTCTCTCTGGAGCTCTAGTAACAACAGGTCAGTGAGCCAATCAGAAGAGAAGCTCTGAGACTCTCTTCTGATTGGCTGACTGTTTTCTTAGTAAATTAATAAATATAAAGGAGATTTCAGGTAAATTCTCAGAGAAACCAAATCCCGCAAGGTTGGATGGTGGGTCCAGGTGGGTGGGGCTTGGGCCCTGGCTGAGAGTGGTGACTGCTTTGTTGTGACATCAGAAAGTTCCAGAAGTCCTGACAGCTCGTTTCAAGGCTCAGTTTCTGAATACAGGCTGTGTGCATTTCTCTGTGGACTGAGCACTTTGATACTTTCACAGTATTAATATAAAACCTAGACCTGTTTTATAATAAATAAAGACATGGAAATCTCACTTTATACAATATGGGACCTTTAACAGCTTTGAACAGCTAATTACAGACATGCAACGTGAAATGTGGCTTCTAAACACATCTGTTGTTGCTATAAATTCATGTTCCTCTGCTAATGTGATTTACACTCCTGAATGAAGAGATGCTGCAGATGCTGCACTGTTAAGCTTATATTTGATCTTTCACTCTTTTATCATTTATGTTTATGTCTCTCTTGTTATATTAATAACACAGCTTACGCTGGATTCAGCGTTGGTTTTAGGGTATTCTTTTTGTTTCATTCTGCCACTAAAGCCTACTTACACTTCTGACAAGATGTAAATGCTGATGTTAGTGCAGCTGTGGGCAGTGATGTAAACATTACTGGTTATAATACACAGTATGACTGGATAGAATAACAAAAGATGAGAGAGAGTATAGTTTTAATGGTGTCTCAGTCATGCAGGAGGGCAGACGTTGCCATGTCTACCCAGTTTTCTCCCGAAGCCTGCATGTTGTTGCAGGTTGTTGCATTTGTGGGTTATGTTGTATGAATAACAGGCAGGAGGTCTGGTGGTGACTCACCCTCATGGAGACAGACAGACTGCTGTTGATGTTGGCTTTCTGCAACCAGCCCTGCTTCATGATGCCTCCCCTCTGGGAGCACAGCGATGATGAGTCCTGAAAGAGACAAACACAGGCAGGTTAATTCAGGTTAATGCTTCTTTCATTAACATCGCAATACTACAGTGGCCCTGACGAGTCAACACAATGCAAAAGCAACTACACAAATACAAAAGCAACAAAACAAATGCAAAAGCCACAACACAAATACAAAAGCCACAACACAAATGCAAAAGCCACAACGTGAATACAAAAGCCACAACACGAACGCAAGAGCCATAATGTGAATGCAAAAGCTACAACACAAATACAAATTTAGCCACAACAGATATGAGCAGCGGTCTGTCTATATTATTGGACCAGGTTGCTAGGGGACTATTTTTGTTGCCTTTGTATTTGTGTTTTTGCTTTTGCAGTTGTGTTGCAGAATTTGCATTCATGTTGTATCTTTTGCATGAGTGGCTTGGCTTTTATATTCATGTTGTTGCCTTTGCATTCGTGTTGTGGCTTTTGCATTGTGTCGACTCATCTGGGCCACTGTCTTTGTAGACAGTAAACAGTCTCAAAAGCTTAATGTTATGCAGATTGTTTGCTATGAAATATTGAATATTTTTATTGAAAAGTAGCTGGTTTTGAGAAATATTCGCAGTTGTAGTATATAAACATTGTTTATTCATTGAAACATGCTGTCAGTTCTAATCACACACTGTTCAGTCAAATCCATGTATCACAAGAATATCTCTGGTTTCCCATAAATGAGTCATCATAATTCAGCCTCAGTTCCGTCAGAGCAGCTTCTTTATCTCATAACTATCATGGGACTGTTCATCAGCACCACAGAGAAAACATAAACTTCCATCACAAGGGACTCTCTCTCTCTCTCACACACACACACACACACACACACACACTCTCAGTGGCAATGCATCAGGCCACTTGGAGGAATTCATAACACAGGCCTAATTAACTTAATGTAAGCCTGGAGCATGACACACATAACATGACATTGAGTGAAATGGGTTGAGGTGAGCATAGGCGTGTGTGCGCACAATCAGGATGAGCCTAATCACATTGAAGTGACATTTTGTCCTCTGTGTGTCACCCTTCTCTCTCTCTCTCTCTCTCTCTCTCTCCCTCTCTCCCTCTCTCTCTCTCTCTCAGCTTCCTGTAATCTAATTGGCTGTTGGTCCTCCTCCCACAGCTTGCTCATGTATATCCTTCCTTCAGACACACCCTATCTTGTATGTATTTCGTATTGTCACCTAATGCCTGGCATCCCTGATTGCATTATGATTGATTTATTGTTACTGTTATAAAAGGATTTTATAGGAACATAGAAAACTGGCAGACCCTGCCTTATGGTTTGTTCATCTGCCAGACCAGCCATCTCAGACAGAAACGATTACGCAGAGGTAAAGTAACAGCAGCATGGGCTGTTTCAAGAGCCATCTCCCTGCCTTCCCCGTCGCGGCAGCACAGCACCATTTATTTTCCTTCAATTAAACCCTTTCTCTGTCTAAGTTTATCCACGTCCGGCCTGAGGGTAGGGGGAGGAGAATCGATGAGAGCTATTTATAGGATGTATAAGGCTTCTGGTTCCACTGAACTGCACTCTGCAGGGGTCACACTGCTGGGTGGATGACAGAACCAAGAGACCATAAGTCACTGGGACTCCTTCCAGCACCATTACCAGCTCAGTGCACGGCTCCTCTTTTTGCTTATATTTTCAGAACATTCAGCCATGCAGGATGAGCCAAATTTGTGTCTTAGCTTCATGAGTCAAAACAATGAAAGGGATCGTTGTAATTTCCAAGCAGGGTTTATAGCACATCGCTAAAAGCTGTGCATGATTAGTCTGTCCATAACAGCACACCGCTCATCGTCCCTGCAGTGATCAATGCCTGTAATCTAACGGCGCTCAGGCCCCTCCACTCACCTCGTCTTTGGCGTCTTCATCGATCTCATACACGTGAGCTGGCAGCTTGTCCGTCTTCAGGCCTTTGCTTTGAAACGACAGTGAAAGAGGGTCAGCAGGCGATAAATCAGCCGCGCTCCCGACTGTACTCTCCCCTGTGATGAGGTCTCTCTCTATCTGTCTTAAACATCCGGGTTCTTTATACCTTTACTTTTGATAAAGCATGCGACAAATTACAGCCTGATTTACACGTCTTGTATGTTGCTTGACCATGACTGATTGCAATACAGTTTGTTTTTTTTCTCTTGGTATTTGTGGAACGTTCTTTCACATATGACTCTTTCACTCTAATTTGTGGTGCAGGTTGAAGTGCAGGTTGCAGTGATAAAACATCATTTCCTTAGGAAGTTTTATCAGCACTGAATTATGAATTCACAACATCTGGCCTGCACCTGTTGAGCTGTGGAGGAAAATCTGCCCATGCACTAGTTTCCTCTATTCTGCTGGAGCAGCAGAGCTGCACTGATGCACAGACGGAGTGATTTCTTGCATGCAAGCAGACCCATGTGAGCAGAGTAAATCTCTTGTACATGTTACATATTTCTAAGGAAAGAACTCTGATGTTGTTTTGCACACACTCTGAGCTCTAGCCTCTACATTTATCCACATATCCACACTGCATGTCTAATTTACTTGTTTTTCTTCCTTACCTTGGCAACATGCGGAAGTCACCAGAGTAAGCCTCGTATTTGTAGTTGATTACGTGCCAGTCGGTGTTGTACATCTTGATGCACTGCCAAACAGGTCAACACAGAGAGCTGGATTAGGAGCAGCAGACACACACTCTGATATAAAAACCACGCCACATCAGAAAGTGGCCTAACCACACTCACAGTTCTGTCCTGTGCTTGCAATTGGTTCCCTATTTTTGGCGGAGAAGACTCAAGCTCGATGTAAAGCAGCTTAAAGGAGCTATTTGTAAGTTGTTGCTGTTGCTACATGGCAAACATTAGCACTAACGTCTGTTTACTTACTCGTCTTGCTAAGAGCTTCAGCCATCATTGCATTTACAAGACAAAAGGTTGTAATGTGTCCTCAGAAGAGCTGGATGCTACAGTGACCAGAGCTAGCTAATTAGCACGCTAACTTCAGCAGAAGAAACGAATCGACAGAAATTGAAGTAACACTTGCGTTGCTTTCCACCTCTTGAGATACCTCTTGGCGAGTAAAAGAATGAAGTGTGATGTTGAACCCGCAACGTTTCTTTACAGCTGCTAATGCTAACGTTACCTATGTAGCAATAGCAACAACTTGCATATAGCTCCTTTAAGAAACCTTTACCTCTGCCGTGACTCCTCTTTATTAACACTCAAGATGGTTTTCATTGTATGTTACTTTATTCAGCGTGAAACCGCCAAGCAGAAATTCTCAATTAAGTCAAAATGAATGGATCTTTGTTCAGCTGATGCTGAGTAAGCCAAGGTCTGTTTTAACATATCACAGCTGTTTCCATGCTGCATCACGGTTGCGAGCGCTGGCTGAGGAACACAGTGTTGGAACCTGGCAGAGCAGCGGAGTGAATCCACATCATGCCAGAGGAGTCTGTTTTTCATTGTCAATAAAACATATCATCAGTACAGCATGTGGTTACTACTGGCCTGTGCATGCTGTGTTTCTTTATGAGCTTCAAGTGCTCTGCTTCAGGCTGAACGCCATGAAGGCCGTTGTGAAGTCATCAAGAAATCATCCCTAATGTTCGAATTTGGAGTTTTACTTACTGCACCCAGTCATCCCCAAATAAGACCTCACTTGATTTTATTTACTTCTTATCTTAATTATTTATTTTAACTCTGACCAGAAGGACAAGGCTATCATGTTTCCTATTTTATGTGGAATAAGACCGAGCTGACTGTTAGTGTTGTGCTAGTCTTCTGTTGCTGCGTTTTGTACGTCGTTGTTTTGCCAACTGTATTACTGTATTACTGTAACGTTACACTGTCACTCACAAGTTTGTGTATAGAAAAAAAATCAATAAATAAGTTTACGTCTGCTCTTCAATGCTTCTCTGATTAATAAAAGGGAGTTCTGTTTTTGAAAATGCTGAGTTTTAGTTTAGTTCTTTTCAGTGTCAGTGATAGTTTGAGATTTTTTGAGGGGGAACATGTGGTATTTGTCAGGGGTGAGATTTAAAAAGGTAATAAAAGCAATAAAAACTCAACAAAACATAAAACCATTTAAAAAATGTTTTCACTTAGGACACATAAACAACCATCCACAAAGATGACAATAACAGATGTGTGTTAGTCAGTGTGTTTGTGTCATTAACCAGAAAACTCAATTGGACACAATAACAATAATAATATGGGAATAACTGACACAAGACGCAGCCTAAACTGCAAAATGTGTGAAATTGTGTGTCTGAGGTGACATGCAGGTCGAGTCAATCTGAAAAAAAAAAACATGAAAAAACTCAAAAACCAACTAACTCTCGAGGTTTGATTCATTTACATGAAACAACTCAAAAAACTCAACAAACTGGCCTGGCCAGCGCTGGTTGTAGGGTCTGCAGCTCTTTGGCTCATCACTGCAGTTCATTAACAATAAAATACTTGATATTATCAATACAGTGAATGGTTCGAACACATGTACTGGTCATACACTGAGAAATATTTCATATAAAAGGCTCATATATGAAGTAAACCTAAAAAGACAAAAACTAAAGACATTCTCTCTATAATTTTTATTTTATAGTTTCAGTTAGTTATTGTCTTTTTTTCTTTTATAAAGTCTTGTTTTTATTTTTTTTTTCAGTTAACGAAAATGTTTTTTTTCCACATCTAGTCTTAATTATTTTGTTAGCTTTAGTCATGATAATAACCTTGGACCAGATGCTCTTGCTACAAATGTGCTGTTTGACACAAAGTGCGGCCAGGCCGTACACATGGGACTGCTGTGTTAGTGTACCTCTTTGGCAAATAGACTCCTGGCCTCCCGCTCAGCATTCTGGGGCACCGAAGGAACAACAGTCCTCCTCTGTCGGGAGATCTGGGACTCCTGCACACACACACACAAACACACACACACACAAACAGACATGTACACTTGAAAAGCTGTAATGACAGTTTATCTTCTCAGCAAATGATAGCACAGCAGAAACCCAAAGCCAACAGAAGTGAGAGAGGCAGGTAGAGCGAGCCTGGGAGAAAACTGAAGCCTGCGATACAGAGAAACAGATGAGCGTCAACAGATTCTCTACAGACGGGGGGGGGGGACTAGAGCGAGAGTGAGAAGTGTTTCTGAACAAAACCACATGTGTGAAGCAGAGGCACTAAACAGAGGTACCTGGTCAGACCACGTGGACCGACCCGTAAATGACTTTGCCTGGTATGCTGCGGATGAGCGGTGATCAATGATGGGAAATCTCTCTTTAGAAAGTGATATTTTACAGCTCTGTGTTTGACACTTTTACAGGAAAAAAAGCAGCTGATTTGGCTGTTTACTGTGAAGATCTCAGCACAGGTGTCTTGAGGATAAGATTTGGATTCGAACGACAAATTACAGGCTGCAGAGTGAAATTCCAGTGGTGGAGGGGGAGAAACATGCACAGAAGTGCAGATCCAGCACTGATTCCCAGTCCAAACAAGCAGCACATCTGTCTGACATTCTGCCGTTTTATATACATAATGCTGATTGTTATGTGAACAAATGAAAGGATATTATTCAGTTAATTATAACTTATTTCCCCCTGTTGTGATAACATTGCACTCAGCAAGGTAATTGCTGAGATCTGGGACAGTGGAAGAAAAACGTATTTCGAAGATCAAGCAGGTTGAAATAGTTCAGCCACATTCACTAATCCACTTCACATTAGAAATGGAAAGGACCTGAAATGTCTGTCACAATGTGTGATAACACGGGAAATCTGCGTGTGTGCCCAACTCCAGTAAGTATGTTAGGTCAAAGCTGAACCTAGAGGTCAGTCTTTCATTTTCTCTTCCAAACCAGTTTGGCTGTCCAGGAAGTTTTAGAAACTGTTTGAGCATCAGACTGTTTGTGTCTCCTGTTTCCTCTGACAAGTTTTGGTGAGTACAACATAATTATTACTGAAGACAAAAGGTAAATCTAGATCCATGTTGTAGGGAATTGGATTTGTTCATGTTGGGCCTTTAGTATGTGAATACATTTTTTCTGCTATATACTGCTATTCTGCTGGGCTGCTCTCACTCTGTACAGCAGAGCACAGCGGCTCCATTTGGCTGGGCTGATGTCTCATCTTCATTATTATCATTAGCTTATTGCACATATACGAGTATCAGCTAATGTGTCACCGACTAAGTAACAAGAAAATACAGTTCAGAAAGACAGAAAGTAATTTATAGTGTTTACACAGGAGAGCACTGAAAAGTTGATTTTATGTTGTCTATGTTATCTGTTTATGTAAAAAGAATAATATTGGCTGATATGCCATTATCTGATATTTTAAAGGTCCCATATTTTACACCTTTCCTGTGTTTTATTTGAAGTGTTGATCTCCATCAGAAGACATATTTGTGGTTTTAAGAACCAAAGTCATAGACATCTCACTTTATACAATAAGGGACCTTTAACACACAGCGTTGACCTCAAAATTCCTTTATTGGTCAATCTCTATAGTGTGGCTTGAATTTTATAAACTATAATGACAAATTTACCTACATATTTTTCAGTCTTACATCTCAACCAGCCAATTATGGGAGTCTGAGAACCTGAACTACCCCTACAATCAACTGTTAGAAAGCAGAAAACTGCTTGGTTCACTGCACAAGTCGCTGGCTCCCATGGTGATGACGGAGGCAGCGCGGGATAGGGCCGGTCCCTGAGGACACGGCGGTGAAGCATGAGGGGACTCACCGAGACATCGTCGACAGGGCAGAGCAGCAGGTCTCTGTGGGGGTCACTGTGGATCTGGGCCTTTCTCTGAAACACCACAGCTTCATAGTCCAGTGGCTCGATAATCTTTGGCTGCTCCTGCAGGGGGAAACATATGAATACATGTAGTTTCAAATAAACAAACTAGTTCCTTTTTTGATTTCATGTTCTGATCATTTTGTCTTTACTGTGGCTCCGGCAAACTCTACATGCCCCCGCCATTTGAAAGCAGTTAACAAGGGCTCACCCCGAGCACTTTTCATAACCCGTGTAGCAGCAGAGCCACAAGTGATCAGAGAGACAACCACAAGACGAGTGTCATGGTGCAGGGAAACAGTTGCTGAGAGTGGTGTGGGTGGATGAAAAAAATAAAAGCATGAAATGACGAAAGGGAAGCAACTGAGAACAAATACGTAGGCAAAGACAGAAAGAGCAACAAAGGTGAGACAAGATGGCAACTTAATGTGTGGTCAAACAAGGATCATCTTCTTTAGCAGGGAAAAAAAACTCACCAAATATACCACGTGCCACATGAGCTAAACATCATAACTTCCTGTTTTGAGTTTCATAGAGAAGTGGATGATATGAAATCAGCCTCCCTGTTATGCCTTAAAAAGGCCTTCTGGCTAAAACCTAGCCTCCCACAACTAGGTCAAGATGTGATCACAAGTACAAACCTAAACCACTGGGAAAGATTCAGAATTAATTCCAATAAAGTGCCACTTTAAGCTGAAGCTAAGCAGAGAGGATGGTGATGAATAGCTTAGCCAATAAGCCTTGGCTGAGCGACACCAAGCCGGCTGGACTCAAGCAGAGGAAATCAGGCTGTATGGATTTGATCAGCTTTTTGTGCCACATTACTGAGTCACTGCCACCGAGTCTGGAGGCAGCTGACGTGCTGCTCGGTGAACGAGCACAGTGGGGAGAAAAAACTGACTGCGCCCTGCGGCTGGGAAAATGTGAGTGAGTGATTTTTCTACAGTCACATTTCCATTGAAGTGTGGAGCAGCTGAGATGCAGAGCCTCAGTGTTTTCCTACTGAGTGAAGAAGCCAGTAATAAAGTTATGCAGTAGTTTGGCAGCTGTTTTTTTTTCCTGCTTTGGCTGGTCTCTCCTCTCATCTACTGCCTTCACACTAAAACTATCACTGGGTATGTTTACACGTGCAGTTATCCTGTAGTGAGATATCCATCTTAACAGTTTGTGCCCTTTTTACTGCTTAAGGCTCTAAAATCATATTTTTTCAATTGCTGTCTTACTAAGAGTAATTGGGTCCGACATGAACACACAATTCTCTATTTTAACAGTTAGGGTCATTTCACATGAAATAATATGAAAGTATATCTATTGTTGCTTATTTAGTCAAGAATATTAAAGGTCCCATATTGATTAAAATTAGATGTCTGTGTCTTTATTGATTATAAAGCAGGTCTAAGTTCTATATTAAAATGCCAAAGACTTAATGCAATCAACAAACAAAATGCACACAGTCCATATTCAAAATTCAAAAATGAGCCATCAGGACTTCTGTAACCTTCTGATGTCACAACTCTCAGCCATGCCCCAAGCCCAGCCCACCTGGATCCACCATGCAGCCTTGCAGGATTTGGTTTCACTGAGTGTTTACTTGAAATCTGCTATATTTTTATGTGATCACACAGAGAACAGTCAGCCAATCAGAAGACAGGATCTGAGCCTGTCTTCTGATTGGCTGACTGAGGTGTTGTTACTAGAGCTCCAAGGAGAAGCCCGAAAGTTGGTTTTTGGTGATAAAAACCACAAATATATCTTCTTTTGGATATCAATTCTTAAAATAAAACACCAGAAAAGTGGAAAATATGGGACCTTTAATGTCTTTGGATTTGAAATAGGATTTCAAATTATTTTGCATTGTGCAATTTTAGTGGGAATGATCATTTTTGCATTTTCAGTGGAAAAAATATGTATTTTTCTAGGTTTAGTACCAACCAAGTGTTTTGGGTACATGTTTGTTTGGTACGCCTGGAGAACATGATTTCTGGGCTGCAGCACCACTGTGCTTCATTTATAACAGCAAATGGTGACACATTTTGCCTTTCCCAAAAAAATGGAGATTCCACTTGATCATATTTTGATTAATATTTCAGCCTAAATTTGAAATCAAGTTCAGAGGCTGTAAGTACCTTTAAATTAAAATACATCAAATTCTGTGGATTCGAACAATCTTTGGTTACACTGGATGGGTTCAGGGAGGTTTAAGGGGTTAAAATCTCCTTCTTCTTCTATCCTGGTGTTTGTGCACAAGCCAGTGAGGGAAAGGAAGTTCTCCTTTTCCATGTTCTCTAACCAGTAATTTGGCCCATGAAATAAGCTGGTTACATGTACATGTTCACTGCAAATCTTTCCACCAGACACTGGCTTTCTCGGTTGTTCACACAAACCCTGCGTCTGGCATTTTTTTCAACCACTAATCTAAATAAAACTTCCCAACCCTGATGATACCTGTGACATTTCTCTGTGTTATTTGGCATCTTTGTTAAGTACAGACACACTACTCAGTGGGAGCAGCCAGAGCAGCAGCAGCAGCAAAGCACAACACCTACAAAAGTCTGTTGAAAACATTACACATGGCTGTGCCGCCCCTGCACCCAAAAGCAGCAGCTCTGCTTCCTGTCATGTGCAACAAGCTGAACCGCAGCACTACAAGTCAGAGGCAACCGCTCGGCAGCGCACAGTGGCTCGGCTGCAATGCTGATCGTATTACAGAGAGAGCGAGCAAGAGAAAGAAAGCGAGGGGGGGGGGGGGGGGGGGGGGGGGGGGAGCGAGTTAAAAGAGAAGGAAAGACAGATGAGAGAAGGTTCTGCTTTCATAGAGGAGGAAAGAAGCTAAAAAGAATCACAAACAGGCAGCTGTGAAACCACAGCTTCACTGATTGAGAAACAAAGACAGAGAGAGAGAGAGATGCTAAAGCACTGAAGGACATGGCCCAACACTTGGGTGTAACTCTGTGATGCAATTAAGGTACTTTGCTTTCCCATCTTATTTAAGTCACCATCTCCTCTGGCGTCTCGCACTTTCTCCTCTCAGAAACCAGCCTGGCCAGAGAACACTCAAAACACCAATCACTGGCTACAAAGCACTCCCAGCTCTGCCTTCAGGGGGCCTATGATGATGATGACGATGATGATGATGATGTTAGCAAGGGTGCATTTCCAGATGTCTGTGCCCCATTACAGAGCAGCAGTAAGACACTCACGACTCCAACTCGACCAGGTGGAATTTATTACATTGGCTAGAGAAGCTTACACCTATGCACAATGGATGAGTGCACACGCGCACACACACACACACACACACACACACACACACACACACACACACATGCAAGTCACATACAGTACGAAGCAGCTCAACTGTCCCACAGCTGACCCCCGTAAGTGCTCCAGTCTGTGTGTATCTGAGCAGCACAGACATACAGCGGCTCCTGCAAAGGGAGGAAAGGACCCTAGCTATCTGCTTTTATCCTTGTATCATTCCCTGTGTATTCCAAAATAAATGTATTGATATATAAACAGAGCTTCTGGCTGCTTTAACATCATTTCACACTAAGGATGTACAGGTAGGTGCAGGATTTAAACACCAAATTTGAGGCAAATCATTTAGACTTTAAAGGCCCTCTCTGATGAAAATCACCTTTCTAACCTTGTTAACATTTCATATGCAATCAGCGCCATGACTGTGTATTTCCACCTTGGAAGTGAAGTGAACCAATGACAGTCTCAAAAGAAAGGATTCAGACAGCCAGGGATTCATATGTCACAAACCTAAGGAACCAATCCTGTCAACTTGCAGGGACAGAGGGCAGGGCAAAAATAAACCAGAAAACCTGTCAGCCAGTGTTTGCATTAGCACAACCACTAACACTGTGTCAGCCACTGCCAGTTACAAGTTAACAAACAACATAAACAAATAAAAGAAACTGACTACACTAACCGTTCTGCTATGTAAAGTCACTGACTTTGGTCACAACAGACTCCTCAGTCTAAACTGTGGTGGTGGGAGGGGGTACAAGGCCAGATCCAGATTTCTCAGTGAGGAAGTTTATGATTTTTTTTTTTTTTTATGTGGGAAAACCACAAAACAAAATATCAATCATAGCAGAGTATTTAAAACATGTCTGGAGAGGAACTTAAAGCTTCTATTATCCTGCACATCTGCTCACACAGCTATAATGTACTGTCTTTTCTATAAATTTCACAGTTAACTTCATTCTTATTATGTTGTTACTAACAAATAACTGACTAGAAGTGTGTTGCAGTCCAGAGAAACCCACCCCCGATTCACCCCCAACATCACGTTTAATCCTTTTGTTTATCTAAAAACGAAAAAAATGTCCAAATATAGAGACATGAGGGAAATGCCAGCCAGACTCTGTGTAATACTTTGACAGAGGGTAACATTTCTCCTAACTCAACACTGACATGCTCAGTTGGGCGTGGAAACACATGGAGGCTGATGTTCCTGTGCCCTCTAGAAGTCAGTTTTATTTACAGAACGGTGGTTTACAGACCTTTACAAACCTCCTCCGTCATGCCCACATTTGGAAGCCGAAAAAAATTTCACACAACCCCCAAACCACTTGAATAGATTGCATTTTTAATTCAACTGGTAATAATACAACACTGAGGAAACTAATTATAGGAGGAACCAAGTTGAATTCATACAAATCTTATAATCCTCCCATTTGAAAAGCTGAAACCAGGAAAAAAAAAAAGTTTGGCTTTTTTTGCTCATGAGATAACAATTAATTTTCAAAAGAATTGCCTATTAATTTTCTGTTGATTGACAAATCAATACTCAATTCATCTCAAGAGCTACAGCTCCATACAGTTTGCAATTATCAGCTCCTCATTAGCTTAGATTTTTCTAATAATTGTATATTAGTGCAACACAGACACAGACACAAGTCAATAACTGGTCCTATTCCTGATGTGTACCTGCTGGTCATCAGATCAACTCATCAGTCAAGCCTCTGCTGTGTGCTGCAGTGACAGGATTCCCCGAGTAAAAAACGCCAGAGAGACACAAGGAAGGAGTGACCCACATGACACTCATCGTCATACACTGGTGGTTTCACAGACACTATCTTTTTATTTTCAAGTACTCCATGAGATGAGGACTCCAGGAAGACCAGTAATCACTGACACATCAGCTGATTCCCATGAGGTAACTGGGCCTTGTGGGCCTATGGGAGGTCTACATCATCTAGAAAAAGAAGGTTTATTTGACCTCCTGCTTTGGAACATGTAAAACCAGCTCACAGAGGAATCTCAAAACAGGCAGGGAAGGAGAGACTAAGGAAACAAGACGGACCTTATAGAGATGAAGAAGTCGTCTTTCGAGCACACAAACGCAGAGAGGAAGCACGGTCACAGCATGCCTGAGGGAATCCCCATGTGAGAGGAGCGCGGGCCACGCACCCTCCACAAAACAGCGTTTGTTCTCAGTTACCAAGCCAACCATTTACTCCATGAAACCAGCGGCCAAAACCTGCCACTCTGAAACATTAAAAAAAAAAAAAAAAACACACACACACGCACAGCAGAACACAGATGGCTACAAACACACACTCCCATCACCTCTGATGCAGAAATCAGAGCCTTATCACAAGATTATTATGCTGGGAAACTCTTTGCGTCACACTCCTCAAGGTGATGATCATAAGACTTAGAGAGAAATCCCAAGACAACAACAGTTCATCTCACACAAACTCACTCAAAACACCCATGACTGTTGTGCAGTTTGTCATCGCCACATAATCAGAAAGCGTTCTGGGGTCATCAGCTGTCTTCAGTTCAACCTTAGAGAAAACAAGATATCAACAGGCAAGAGTCAAATCTGCACTGACATCACTGGAAGTTTCAAGACAATTGTCACGCCTCTGACAAGAAACTGATTTCACACACACACCATGAGCACGCAAACACACACACAAATGCTGTGTCAGCAGGATCCTAAAAGCTATTCCTCTCAAGCCACTGCGCCTAATCCCTTCTCATTATTAGCAGCCCGTCCACGAGCCTCTACCAGCCACCAACACTGCTATTCATTCAAAAGGAGGATGAATCCGTCATTAAAAATCTTTGAGCTCTGCACACCAGTCATTATCAATCACACATCCATTGTGAAGAAGTGCCTTCTTCTGCAACAATGTGGCCGTTTCCAGCAGAAATAAAGAGGCGCACAGACATTGCTCCAAGGCAAGGACAGGGAAGCCATGCTGCAGCTGTCCAACTGGCACTGCTCCCCATCCGCCAGCACACAAAAGGAGCCGCACAGGGCTGAAAAACCATGTGTTCATCTGCACTATTTTCTCATGCTGACAATTTACAAAACCAAAACCGCGGCATGCAATCGCTCATGGCCTGCCTTTTGATAACACACAATTCTGACACTGTTTTGAGTGCATTCAGAGACACACAGCAGAGGCTCACTGTAGCTGTGAGGTTGTTGGGACAAACGCTGTGAATGAAAACTGGAGGAAAAAAAAAGAAAAAGAAATAAGAGATGTGGAGGATGTGCGGGTAAAGCAGAAATTGACAGTAGCCATTCAGAAAACAGGAGGGGAAATGCTGGTCCTCCTCAGGCAGGACAGAGAGGAGGGGGGTTAGCAGGCCGACCACTCAGTTACATTATCCCAGTCAGCTAAAACGACCGCCGCCGGTCCACAGACGGCGTTCAAGCTCGGCTCACCACAAGGTCCACGGTGCTCCTCACAGCCTCCGACACGCTCTGCCGTACTTCCGCGGCCGTCCCGGGCTTGCTGAGCCTCTTTGTGAATTTTCGCACCTCGGACATAGCGCCGCTCTCTAGTCAGAGTCCACTCCGTGTGAATACGAGCATGCCGCGGCGACCGGACGGAGCGGCGGCGGCGTTGTGTGACAGCCAGATGCGGGGTTGCGTCGGAGGTGAACCAGCCAGCGGTTCGCGTCGTGAGGCGGGGCTGCTGCTGCTGATGAGAGGAGACCAGAGATGGGGTAACGGAGCGAGATGCTTCACCCTCAACGACTTCCGTGTCTCCTCAGCGGAGCAGCGTTATCAAAGATCGTTTATGCGAGGACGACAACGGCCAACCCGCAGTGTTTATCAATATAGAAATATTAAACTCAGATTAATTTTGGATTTGATTTATGGTCCACTAGGAAAAACTGTAATGAATGAATGGACCTTTGGTGTCAATGAATAATAGCCTTTCCCCCGATTAACATTTCTTTTAATGACACACTTTCATTGCTGATGAGAAGCTAAATACAGCGTGAGTGGAGTTAAAGCTGTTACTCTATAGAGACCTCAGCTTATGGTTCCTGAGAGCTGCGCTAAAGAAAGAAATACATGTAGAAACCTGTTAGGGTCACTCCACAACAGCTGTGACATGTGAACAGGAAATAGTTTCATATGAGAGAAAAAATACGAAATTACACATGATTGTTCTCATCATCCTCTCCATCCTCCCAGGTGCTTCATTCTGCACAAGTTGCAAGCCAAGGTTGTATGTTGTATTAATTATTAAATGTAATGCCTATAGTAAAAGAACAGGAGAGCAAAACAAGTTTGGCTGGTAAAGGTTCATTACATCCAGTAAAAGTGGGAAAAATGAAGTAAAGGACCGGTGAATGACGTGGAAGCATGGCGTCAACATTTAAAGTGTGCTGCTCTCTTGTGGAAGAGGTTGCAAATTGCAGGTAAATGGCATTAAACTCTAGGTTTGATCATGGACTGTCCCAGAAAATCATATTTCTCATCTTCATAAATATTAATGTTACCAGTCTACATATGCAGCATACTTACCAAACATACTGAATATGTTGGCTAAGGACATTTTTATGATTTTGAATTTGCAATATGCATCCTTTGCACTGAACACATGTGTCACTGCTGCTTCTGCCAACTAGGAAGCACATTTTAGAGCAAAGTTAGTTTGTACAGCTGTCAGTATGAATATAGTGGTTCTCATGATGCACTGATAGTTAAAGCAGAAGTGGTTGGAGGTCAGAGTTCAGTGTAAATGTACATCTCATCTCATTAAAAGCGCAATCAGAAAGGAACTCTAAATGGGTTTGGGTTGAAACAAAAACAGCTGAAATACTGATCACTGTGGTGTTGCACTGAAGAGACTTGAACAGATTAGGTAAACTTAATTTATTGAGGTGGATTAAGCAACAGTTTTAAGTTAAAAGCTTTAATGAGAGCCTTCAGTTGATACACTCACTCCTGTACATGCTACTGTAGGCCAGAAGTCCATGCTGTTTGTGTCAAGCGTCCAAAAACCAGCATGTCACTTTGAGCAATGACGTGCTGTGAAAAAGGGAGTGGCTGGCTGTTGTCCCAGCATCAGATACGATCTTCACTTGTTATTGTACTGAGTGAACTCCTTCAGAGCCCACTTTTTCATCTCAATCTCCTGCCGTAATCTGCAGTACTCCTCAGCCAGGGCCTCAAACTCTTTGCCCAGAATCTCAAAGGAGGCGAGTTTTAAATCCACAGACTGTTTCTCCACCTGACAGGCCTTCAGCTCAGATTCCAACTTCTCTCTGAAATTGAGATGTAACAGATAAAGATGACTTTTTTTTTTTTTTTTTAAACTTCAGCTACATTGTACCTCCTATGAGGTACAATGTATGACTTTTTTAAGTCTTGGATAAAGTTAAAATCAAAGAACAGACAAACACCACTGAGAAAAAGTACAAACTTCTTCAACAACTATTAATTGCCTTTCAGAAAACAGCCAGACCAAAGTGCTACAGTGGCGAAATATGAATAATATTGACACTGCATGATAAAAATGAGAAATAAATCTCATAGATAAAAAGTCTCTTGCCTTATCTTTCTATGAGAAGATATTGAGTCAGCTGTGTACGTGTCCAGCTGGATTTCTACCATCTCAGCCCTTTGAAGGAAGAGAAAAACAAACATGAAAAACAGAAATACATGTATAGTTTATAAATCTGTTTCTGTCTTTTGTTGTGAGCTGATGACTGTGTTTGATGTTCAGTATGATTTACAGTAGAAATGCGCTGATACTTTGGAACTGGATGCTATAAGGCCAACTAATATTAACAATAAAAAGAAATATCATAACAAAAAAGACTATTATTCGCAGTATTTAGGACTTAGAACCTGGAATTTTTTTTTTTTTTTCACACCACATCACTTAATAGAGTAAAAATATGGTTTAAAATAGTAGTACATGTATGTACAACTACATGGATACTCTTTAACTAGCAGCAACCACATATCAATTTAGAGATGTCTGTTCCTCATAATAAACATTATATTTATATTTATCATTTATATACAGCCCATATATTTCCAAGCATCTAATGCTTGTATGCCATACTATAATAAAATGAATTTGGGTATATGGATCTAATAAGTCTTAGGGTAGACAGGGACAAGTAAATGTCTATAATTAAAAATGTATTTATGAAGGTGAAACGTTGAAATCTGTTTACTTTATCTTCTGTAAGACTAATTCACATTTGCCCTCAAAGTAGTCCAACTTCTTCTTGTCCAAATCTGTCTGGACCTTCAGCCTGTGCTCCAAGATGAGAGACTGGAGAAGCTGAATACACTTAGTCAGCTCCTGGTCAGGGAGAGAAGGAAGCAAATGATGCAAGGATGCAAAATGTTGTTGTGACAAGAACATGGGAAATTTAGGTTTGGTTCCTTGACAACACTAAATACATTCATAGGTGTACTTACAGAGAGGTAGAGTTGAGTCTGTCTCTGCAGGAGAAGGGCGTTTTCCCTGCAGGTCTCCTTCAGACTCTCTGCTCTTTTCTTCTCTTTGTCCAGCTGGACTGACAGGTGAGACAGTTTGCTGTTCTTCAGACCCTCACTCTCGTTCTCTAGAAGTCAATGCAAAACAATTACATGATAAAAATGTTCTGAAAAAGAATGAGAAGTCAAATTTTACTGGTAACCACAGATATGTCAAAGTTAAGGCACTGTACCCCATTCAGGTTGATAGTAAGAGAGGAGGTTCAGACACTTTTTCTTGAGATGTTTCTCCAGCTCTCTGGGTAGACTCTGTTTCATTCTTTGTACATTCTGGTAAAGATAAATATAGCATTGGCATAGGGAAACACACATGGCCTGTTTTGATAATTAATAAAAAGTGGTTTCATTTGAAATTTGTTTCCCTCAACAATATGTGCACTGTGCATCCTGTGCTGAGAAATCATACCAAGGCCAAACATAACTGTATTTAGGGTATACAAATTCAGAAACAACACATACACATACAAAACATGCTGGGAACAAAAGCAAGATTTTAACTATGTAGACGACGGTATTGTATTTTTATGACTCACTTTCTCTGACGGCATGAGCTCCATCACCTGTTGGGTGTTCAGGCCCAGAAGAGAGGGCTGGTCCTGGTTGGTTGTGCTACTTGGATCCAGCTGTCTGACACACTGAGCCACCAGCAGACACTTCTCCATTGTCTCATAGAACTACAGACACAACCAAAGTGATATATTACAGTTGTAATTTTATCACCAGGTAAGTGTGATCATTACTCAATAAAACACTGCCGGCATCTGTATTCTCTTGTCACATTGGTAAACATTAACATACAATGTGAATCTGTAAATTACCAATATAATAATATATGGTTGACGTCTGGGTACTGAAGTTAAAATGTTTGAAAAGGTTACCTTTAGCTGTGATTTGGACCTGGCAATGTGCAAAGTAAGTTGCATAATGCAGCTTTATTGACCCAAAATAAGTATGTTTTCATTGAGTCACTGCAAGCGTTTGTGAATGTGCAGATAAGTTTATGAAATGCACCATGTTCTGGTCTGGGGGCACAGTGGCATGGTGCTTCCTGACACAGTGGTCCTGGGTCATCTCCTGCAGCCCTCTGTGGAGGCTCTCAGAGCGCAGCCAGTGACGCCTCTGGCTCTGCAGCTTCTGCTCAGCCTGGAAAAAAGCATCTGTTTCATGTTCTCACAGAAACATAAAACCTCTCAGACTGAGACATGTATAGGGGAGGAGAGGTCCCATCTGTGTGGCTGCAATTCTTACTGGTTACCAGTAGAGGTCGGTAAGTCAAACTACTGAGTGTGTCATTAAATATAAATAACTTCTCCTCATGTAGTGGCAAATCCAGCAAATAGCTGTTTGGTCTAACTTAAGTTTAGTTTGAATTGATATTAATGAGCATCGTGTAATATTGCACTTGGCATGTCAAGCATACATGTACGTATATATTGAGGGTTTTGTCCCAGTGTGAGCTCAGTGCTGCTGATACCTTGTCCAGCTCTGTTTTCAGTGACACAGTGAGTCCAGTTCGGTCCACATGTTGAGCCAGGGTGGCCAGGAGTTTACAGAGCTGCGGGTTCTGGGCCAGATCCTCCTCGGTCATGTCACACAGAGGGAAGGAGGCGAGGACTAGGTGGGTAGATAGTACATACAGTCAACCTATTATCGGTGGCCAAATGAAATCACCGTCAGGTGATCCACAACAGCACAACTTGACTCCAACTTTAACTCAATGCTACAGCTTGTTGAGCCTACATTCCTGTGTATCACATGCTGTATATAGCTCGATTTTTGGTTAAAAGATTTGAATGATTTATAAGAAATGACGCCGTTAAATGTCCATCTCTTAATGTCTCTCTAGTTATAAAATACATTACATTTCAAGCACCATCCGTGTATTTCACCGGAGTAACGGTCCAGGCTGCAGTTAACGTAGTAATATGAACGTTGTTTTCTTACCCTGTTGATGCAAACTGTCGCCCTTACCAAGCGAGGACACATGTGTAGACTCGGGGCCAGCGGACATTTTTCTAATTCAGATGAATTTTCTTCCTTATTAACCAAACAACGTATCTGTTTGTGGATTTCTGAAGACTTTTCCAGCCAGCACAAACAGGACACGAAAATAAAACGTGTACTTCCTGGATCAAGTTGCGCGCGTCTGCAAGGAGTGTTCCTATTGGCTAACGTTCCCATGTGACCAATACAATCAGAGCTCTGCCCACCTGCGGGGATTAGATGCTGCTCCAGAGCGCAAAGCGAAACTAATCATTGCTAAAAAAAAAAAAAAGTTAGTGTTCAGTAACTTAATCTTCATTGACATTTATGGTGATAGATATTGTAGTGTAGTCTGGATTTGTTTCAAATTTTAGCTTTCTCCAAAAATGTGATATTATCCAAATTATAAAGGCCTTGTGATAAGACTGAGGTGACAGAGACAAGTGCATTCCTGGTAGATAAACTAGCAACTACAACACAAACATCACACTAGGTAGAATAAAATAATCCAAAATATCCACAGTTCACGTCACATGGCATCTTCACAGTATTTCAGTTTGGTGTGAGCAACATGAACTTACTGTTAAGACTAAGTGAGTCATTTTCACACAGGCCTGGATCACAGTGGGGCACTTCTCAATCCACCAGATGATGTAAGAGCAAGAAGCAGCAGCAGACCATGATGAAAGCACTTTCTCTGCCATAGAGGGCATCATCTCCGCCATTCAGGATATGGACCACAAATGGGCTGGAAGATGGACATCTGGAGAGGGGGGGACACTTCAGAGGTGACTCTGGATGAAGAGATGGTTCCATGTTATGACACATAACTCCTTTTACATGTTTATATGATAAAATTATCTGGGCTGACAAAGTGAAAGGACACATCCTCTTTCAGATTGGGACCAGGAGCAATGACAGTAGGAAGAAGTGACGGATTCTGGAAAAGACGACTCTCTGATTCAGAACCCTGAGTGCAATGCAAAGACGGAGGGAGTGTGTGCCTTCTTCATTCATATCTGGGAGCTTATGACATGGCAGTTGTCATGACAAGTGAATCAGTGAATAATTACACTCTCAAAAGTATTAAATAAATAATCTTAATCTAAGTTACAATCATTTTATCAGTATTTGTTGACATGTTTGTATTTTTGTCAATTTAAACTGACTACAAGTTCACCATAGAGGACTGAATAAAGGAGAATCATGACAATATTGGTTATGGCAACACTACACACATTAACTACAGAAAGAAAGTACACATGATACGAATGAGTGTCGAGCTTAATTTAGACCTGACAGAGCTTCAGACATTCCATCTTCACACACAGAGCAGGTGTCTCGTGTTATTATCAAGGGCTTGTGAATATGTGTGCGCCCATAAATGCTGTACTACTCACAATCAAGCACTAGGGTAACACCAGCCATTCCTCAAACATATTCTCCAAAGTGTGTAGGGAAAGTTCAGGGACATCACTAATGTGGGGCGAAGAGAAACACGCTTTTTGAATCTCACCCTTCATGTCCATCTTTAGGGAGCATGCCAGGGCTGGTGTTTCATTGCAGGAGTTTTTCATCGCATGTAGATAGTGTGTCTCATGTTTTAATGCTGGTCATCAACTGTGAGTATTGCCGTACTGTGCGCCTTTCCACCATGACCTCTGGCCTCTCATGTGGGCGTGCCACAGCTGTTTCCTTGCAACAGTCTTTGCCCATATCTGGTCTTCTCGGTGCTGCATTCCTGGTGTTTTGTAACCATACCCTTAACTTAATTTGCCCAAACTAGTTTATACCTAGTCCAGTGTGTGTGTTCTTCCCCTTTCTAGTCTAAATAACTATGTTTCTGGCATGTGATATAACTTTTGCTCGGTACAATATAGTAACTCCACTATAGTGCTGTTTACACAATGGCTGGTGGTCCCCACTCTCATCAATGAGTGGGCAAAATTAGATATGAGAGCCAGTCAATTTGTGTGACATTATAATTGACACGGGATAAAACCAATGGATTGTGTTAGGATGCGACTCCCTATATTTCATTGGTCTCGCTTCTGGACCAACCCTTATTTGCTAAACCAATTAGTGAGCGCTAGAGTTGATTGCCGAGGTTTTAGACCAATCATAAGCCTGGCTTTCCTAACAGGCGGGTCTTTGCCATTGAGGGGTGGGGTGTTCGAGGTCATTCAGTCCCTCTCTGATTCACTCTATCGGCGTGTGTTGAGGGGACGGGTAGTTGGAGTAAGGAGTCGCCGGGCGGTAGTGCGTCTCAAACGCTTTTTGGGAAAGAAACGCCGCTGAAAATTGCACCACAGACTGAAGAAACGACCCCCGGTGACGACTTCTGTGAAATTATTCAACGCGACGACTGCGCCACACGCACCAACCATCAAACGCAGCCAGGCTATCAAATGCTAGCCAGCTAGCATCCCTGAAAACTGACGGGATCAAGGTGTTGATAGCTAGCCTCCCAGCTAATTATCCATCAGCTAGCATCCTCCTGCCGTAGCATCATTAGCTCGCCTCTCCTCATCGCTCACGTCGAGACTCCACCACTGTTCGTGGCGGTGCACCAAATTCCACATTCAGACAAAAACAGACAACGGAGCTTCCTAACTGGCTGCCGCTGGAGAGAGCGTCTGCGTTGCATTAGTTGACACCATCACACCCATCTCCCCAACCCCTTCACCTCTGCCCCTCTCCCTCCACCCGAAACACTGGAAATCCACAAGCGGCCGGATAGCGGCGAAGGGCCGGCGAAGCTGGGGGTGGTAACGTTACCGGACTCGCAGGGAGTCGTAACGGCTACGGACAAGCACAGCCGTGGGGATCTACCGACGAGTATGGACGGACTGGCCGTGGAAGTTCGCGGCTCGAATGGGGCCTTCTACAAGGTAACCTGGTGACAGTCGCAGTTTTTAGTTGTCGTTGTTAAAAGTTTTGTTTCATGATAAACTGTTAGGTTTCGTTCTCCTGAGCGCAGCCCCAGCCAGCCATCACTTGGCTAATGTTAGCTTAGGTCCAGTGCTGATAAACAGGGATGGTTTTGCGTTCCATTGGGGTTGGCCGTTGTAGGGTGGGTAGCTAGCTCCAGCTAGCAGTTAAGCTAAGTACACTTGTCATCACCAAGTATGGCCTATATTTGGCAGCTTTTAGTTATTGTCAATATGATCACAGGCTATGCTATCGGAAAGACAAATGCCTGTAGTTTTGGATTGGCATACAGGAGTACTCATAAGACATTGCTCTGTCTTGAAATGTGGGATGCACGCGTTTAAAACAGTGGCGAGCAGCTAATCAGACAGCTGTTGTGCAGTTCCTACGCACAAGTATGATGAGATGCTACATCAAAGCTCACATACTTCACGTTTGTTTTGTAGCCCTGCCCCACGTCCTAGCAGCACCACACATGTTTATTGGTGTATCGAGGAAGAACTAGAGTGCTAGTTTCTGTTTCAATTCTGCCTCATTTTTAAAAGAAAGTATACTTTCACATCCAGACACATGACTTGAAGTCTTTGATGCTGCTGTGTCACAGCTCGTTTGCTTGTTTTCAAATACCACTTTAAGATGACAACTTGGTGACTTCAAATTGAACTCAACACATACATTTTGTTCAAAGAGAACTCAAATGTGTTTATTCAGTCACTCAGCCATACAGATAAGGGTCTTGGTGAACATTATAGGTTCTGGCATAATTTGGGATTTTAACAATAACTCTAATGGAGGTATTCCCAAACTGAGGCGAGACAATGATGTTGGCAAATAACCCAATACATCCTCTTCCTGATTTCTATTTGGAAGTCCTTATGGCATCTTTTATTTTCATTTCTCTCTGTTTAACTGCATTATTTTCTCCATGTGCCCCTCTTCTCTATGCTGTCTTTGAGCCTTCAGCTGGTCAGTCGACCACATGGTGGTTTAGGGATGAGCCTATATTTACTCTCCTCGTGCTGCTTCACCTGTTGTTCTGTTTTACAGGGTGACAGTTCAGCTCTGGCATGAATGAACAGTTTCCACTCATCTCTATTACGTCCATTATCTCCCCAGCTCTCATTTTGTGGATGAAATGGACACTTAACTGTGTTTGTGACATTTTAAATGTCATATTCCAGTGGCTGTGTTGTCCTTGATGGGAGAGAGCCGAGCTAAAGCTTTACTAGTTTTCCTGTTGTGATTGACACACGGGGTAAAAGGATTTTGCCTTTTAAATGCACTTCATTCACCTTGGTGTCACATTGAGTCAGGTAGTTTTTTCTTTTTAACGACGAATCAGGATTGTATTTATGAACCTGTCAAGGCAATGCAGCACCTGTCTGGAAAGTGGCACTTTGTCCTGTTTAAGGTCTGCACTTTTTGCAGCAGCAAGCACATACCAGACAGACTGATAAAGGACTAAATGAGAGTATTGCAGTACATCTTACATTGTCAAAGATCTCTCTTTGCATATCTTAAATTTACATGTTGTTTTAAGTAGGTCAATCAGCTGAACACACTGGCTACTTATGTGGAAAAGATGCAATTATCTCATTTAATCAGTTTTCATTAGAGAGGAAGTTTGCATTGTTCACCACATGGACCTGCATGTCGCTGCTGGCCAGAGGATGAAGTGATGTCATGAAGCTGCCGGTAACCCCCTCCTTCTCTGCCCCTCATTCCACCAGTCATATCATGCTAGAAAGAGGGCTTGCCTGCCCTTTGACCTGTTAGTACTTGGTGGAAGCAGTACTTAACCTAACATAACAAGCACAGCTGTCTCCTAATGTGATCTCTGGAAATTGGAGGATAAGCACTTCCTCAGTCGGACCTGTTGCCATTGCCGGCGTCTTTTCCAGAAGTAAACCAGCTCTAGTGCTGCTGGGACACAAGAAGTGTGATTGGCAGACAGTAACTGCTTGTGTAGATACCATTAACAGGGACCTTGTCAGAACAGCAGGCAGCGGTGATTGATAATCAGAGTTGAAGTGAGAGTGGACTGCTCGATGGGTGTGAAAATCTCAATGTGTCTACACACACATTGCCCCTGATCCAGTCTGAAACCCCAGCCAGCTTTTCCAGCGCAAAGGCAGAACCTTGCCAGCAAGTGAATCCACACACGCACTCCTGACCCCCAAGCATGATTGCAATTGACGCTACTGCCTGACCTCTCTGTCCCATATACGGTAGTGTCACACTGAGAGACATGCCACACCCACCACTTTCCTCCCGTCTTGTCACTGCTGAGCTCTGGGGGTGTTGGTCAAAGTTTATGGCGTGCTCTGACAGATTTGTGGATGGTCATGATGGACAAGTAACGTTTTTCAGTGATCTCTCTTGTAAGAGTTGTCTGTGGCCGGTCGCATAATCTTTCCATATAAGCTAGGCTGAGTGAGTGCCTGCCTTCCCCATCCATGTGCCCTCATGAACATGCCTCGTTCAAAACTGCTGCCCTCCAACTTACACACAAAGAGAGAGTGCATGCATTTTAATTCTGTTTGTGTATGAATTAGTGTAAGTGTGTGTGTGAGAGAGAGATTTCCAGGCTGTCTGTGCTGTCAGGAGGAGTCAGTGTCCCTCGTCACTTTATGTAGCGCAGAATTCACAGCCAGAGAATTGTGTCAGCGATGTGATGTCTTGGCTTCGAAAAAGCCCGAGATGCTCTTTTCAGCAACAGCCACAGTATCTGTCTAACATGGCTTACAAACCAACTGTCTCGTGTTGTTTACATGCAAAATCAAACGCTCATAGCCCCACCCCTTATCACTGTCTCTCCGTCTTGTGCATTCATGGGAATAAAACAATTTCTTTCTGCTTTTCTTTTAGGGTTACATCAAAGATGTCCACGAAGACTCACTCACAATTGTATTTGAAAATAAGTAAGTTTGCTTTCTCCTTTAACAGCTCCTGTAAGTCTGTCTGCTTTATGATAAATAGTCTTTACATGGGGCAATGAAGCTTGAACTGTACTAATTGAGAGTTACGATGACCGCTCCAGGCTGGTGCTTTACCCAGGCATTCAAAATCGTCCTCCTCAGCACCTGTGCTTGGCATGCAGCTGTCCATACACGTCTCTAACCGTTTTTTTACCCCCTGCTCTGACCCCTCCTGCCCCTGCCATGCTTTCCTATACTCCCAGCCCCACCACCCGTCCCCCTGGTCCCTCTTTATCTACTTGGCTGAGAGTGTAGATTAGGGTGCCCCTAAAAATAGTGAGCCATGGTATGCAGGGTGGGAGGAGTGGCAGTATGGTGGCCTGTGTCATTTTTGGGATGGTTTCTTCCCCCTCCTCCTCCATTTACTTTCTCTGAGCACATGGGGATGTTGGAGTAGCTGGTTGTATAAGACAGTGAATGAATGAAAAACCTTTTTTGGTCTGTAATGATAGTAGTAAGGCTCTTAAATGAAAACTGTTTTTCAGTTTGAGAAACTTTCAAATGAACATACATCTGCTTCCATTTATGTGTCTGAAGTAATAATATCAAGTATCACCTTAGAAAGTCATTTACTGAACTTCATTGCATTCTTGAGCTATTTTCAAGTTCCTATTTAGTGTAAAGGGACATCATACAATGGACACAGTCACTCATTGTTCAGACACAGCTCCTTAAACTTCCTCATTAAACTTAATGAGCCATTTTAATTTTTATTCCATTATGTCTGTTAATGTGCTGTACAGCACCGATGGGTGATACACCAATGCCATTGCAATCCCAATATGACACGAGAGTCAAAAGGGCTTGAATCTAGACCGCCTGAGCTGTTACTGAATTCAATTTTCATACCTGTGATTGTTGATAAGCTGACAAACATTTGTGTTTTATCTGTGTTGTCTCGCTGCAGCTGGCAGCCAGAGAGACAGTTGCCCTTCAGCGACGTGCGGTTGCCTCCTCCAGCCGACTACCACAAGGAAATTGGTGAAGGAGAGGAGGTGGAGGTGAGGCGCGCCGCTTTGTGTCTGTCTGACTCAGCCCATACACCTGAGTTTCCACTAACCTCATGTCTCAAGGCCTTGGTGTCTTGGCGTGTTATCATACAGATCATTATTGGCTAGCACTGACTTTTAACTGTCTTTACTAGGACATTCTTGTGGCATCTAAACGAAATGAAAGTTTCCATGTTTAGGCCTTTTAAAGTATTTTTCTAACTGCAAAACAGGCCAAACAGCTTGTGGCACATGAGGGTTTAGATTAGCATATTTCCTGGTGCTTTTGGTTAGCTAATTAGAACAGCACATTTATAATATGCATGTTGACTTAGTCAAACATTATTATCTGGTGGGAAAGTTGAATATATTGCTTGCATTTTGTACAAGCTGACTGAAATTGAATTTACGCAGGCTGAAAACTCAAGTCACTATAAGATCTCATACTGTCATTACAATATTCAACAAGTTTACCCACATTATACGTTTAGTTCACATCACGCAGCACTAGATAGTTGTACACTTTGTATCCTCTCAGCTTTACCAATCACGAGACAGTGGATTTGTAGGATTCATGTCACGGTGAAGGTCTGCCATTTGCTTGCTGAATATGCAGCTAAGGCCATGTTCACTGTCATTGCATCCTGCTTTCTACTACAAGCTGTTTGAAGCATGCGTAATGACCGTAATAGTTGTGTTTTTTTTTTTTTTTTTAATCTGTGACTCAGCCGTCATTCACTGTATGTCTCCTTACAGGTTTACTCCAGAGCCAACGAACAGGAGCCATGTGGCTGGTGGCTGGCGCGGGTCAGAATGATGAAGGGAGAGGTAAGTGGTTACTAGAAAGCAAGAAACATCATCTTTAAAATGAGATTAAAAAAACAAAACATAAGCTTCATTTACAGGTTGTTTCATTGCTGATATGTGCTAAAGCAGAACAGCGTATCCTCTTTACTTTGGAGAAACGTGTTTTGCCTTAATGGTGATTTCAAATCCTCTTTCCACCTCTGCATGCCTCCATTAATTCAAACACCACGGTCACACAAGAGAAAAGTACAAAGAACAACATGATGCTGTTTTGTTGTCTTGTCATGTGTAAAAAATACATTTTAAACCACTCAGTGTTTGTTTTTTTTAATCAGTGCCTTGGATGCTGTGGTGCACTAAAGGAATTTTTAGTTCGGGGCTTAGATTTCCTGGAGCTATTTCACTGAAACGGATTAATATTGTTGAGAAGATGATGCCTCGTGTCAGTGATAAAATCCAGCCAGGCTAGCTTCCTCTGTGTCTCAGTATTTAATAATCAGTAATAGAGGCTAAGCAATTATCTTTCACTTTGCTACAGCGTTCTATTGTATTGCCAGTAACTGTTTATTAAGCTCTGAGTACCCCAGTATCCTGCATGTATCCTGAGTGAATACAAGCCTGTAGTAAGATAAGTACTGCTGGGTAATGAGCTCAAAGAGTCAGTATGTTCTGATGTGGTCTGACATTGTACCTTCAAATTACATCCTGTGCTGCTTCTTCACACAGACTTGTGTCAAAACGGATTTGCACCAGACTCTGTGTAACAGGCACAGTTGGCTTATTTTGAAGTGTTTTTTCAAATTTTTCAGATAATTTGAACCACTACCGGCTCTTGGTTACCAGCACGAGCTGCAGGTTGAATAGTGGGTCAGTGGGATATGGAAAGGACAGCTTTGCAGTGCTCCTGTGCCATGGGAGCTGCTGCTGGTGTAGTGCTGTTATTTGGAGCAGTCTGATAAGAGCCTGCAGGAATGTCTAGCATTGACTGATGGCTTTAATACTGTCCTTTGAGCATGGAGTGTGCAGCGTTCATCTCGCTGCCTCACTCGTTCATGCTTCCCCTTTTTCTTTGTCTACATTTTGTCGTCTCTCCCTGGTTCATCTTCTTTGGTTCATCCTTTGTTTTCTCTGAAACAGAAGAATCTGTGTTTAGCTTTATTAAGCAAATGAATAAAGCTACAGATTAAATGCATTTTTGATGTTAAGTATATTTTCTTTCAGTCTGAGGGGTGACATCAATTTTGAACTTGACAGCTCATTCTAAATTCTTATATGATTAAATACAGCACTGTATACATCTTAGCATAATGGTGTTTATTTCAATTCACATGTCTGAGCTGTCAGGCTGCCTTGTGTCTGATTTTTCTGCCTATATTATTAAAAATCTGCACCTCGTGGATCTCGTTTTCAGTTCTACGTGATTGAATACGCGGCATGCGATGCCACATACAATGAGATTGTCACATCGGAGCGCATCAGGCCCCTCAACCCCAACAGCCCTTCCTCTCGGAACTCCTTCCATAAAGTCCCCATCCCTGTCCCAGAAGACCTTAGGGACATGTGAGTGTCTTTACATTGTCAGGTTACATACTGTAGACAGATATACTTTAGAATTGGCATAGAAATTTAAAATTTTGGTATTTTTGCAGATATGAATGAATGATTTTACACATTTAAAAACATTTCTTTGAATGTTGAACTCTGACATCACAAGTTGTTTCAGTGAGCAGTGTTGTTACGATGACCCACGGCTGCTAAAAGAATAACGAGGCCAACTCTCCTGTGGATTGTTTTCTTATTGACAGCTGTGCAAATGACAACATTCACAAAGACTTCAGGAAAGCTATCGGAGCCAACTGCATCTTCTACAGTGCCCAAACACACGAACTCATTGTGCTGGTTAGTACTTTGAATACACACATATGCTGGGACTCGCTTCATGAACAAGTCAATGGGCTCATTAGATAAATACAGATGAGGAAATGATACAAACGAGCTGTAGTAACTGTCTCTTAAAGGTTAAAACTAACCACATGTCTGGGATTTTTGGGGTATTCCTATGAAATCTATAGGTTACATTCACTGAACACTTAATTAGGAACACCAAACTAAGAGAGTAGGGCCTCCCTTTGCTCCCAAAACAGCCTCAGTTCTTCATGGCTCAGATTATGTTGATTGCATCACATCATTTTTGCAGATTTGTCAGCTGCACATTCATGCTCCCCAGTCTCCCGTTCCACCACATCCCAAAGGTGTTTGCTGGATTCAGATCTGGTCATAGGGGAGGCCATTAAACTTCACTGAACTTGCTGTCAAGCTCATGAAACCAGTTTGAGATGACATTTGCTTTGTGGCATGGTGCATTATCCTGCTGGAAGTAGCCTTCAGAAGTGAAACTGAGGCCATAAAAGGATATACATGGTCAGCAACAATATGTAGACAGGCTGTGGCACTGAAAGGATGGTTGATTGGTATTAAAGGGCCTGAACTGTGCCAAGAAAACATCCCCCACACCATTAAACCACCATCACCACCAGCCTGTTATTGTTGACACAAGGCAGGTTGGGTACAAGGATTCATGCTGCTGAGGCCAAATTCTGACCCTGCCATCTGCTGCCTCAGCAGAAATCCAGATTCATCAGACCAGGCTACGTTTAGTTTTCAGCTGTGCAGTTTTAGTGAACCTGTGCCCACTTCTGTGCTTGGCTGACATGATCTTCTGCTGTTGTAATCCGTATTGTGCGTTCTGAAGCTTTTCTGATCACCACAGTTGTAAAGAGTGGTTGTCTGCCTTTCTTAGTCTGCCAATTCTCCTCTGCCCCCCACCCCCCTGCTGCTGCTCACTGGGTATTTCTTGTTTTGCACCATTCTGAATAAAACTCTTGAGACTGTCTGTGAAAATCCCAGGAGAGCAGCAGTTTCTGAAATATTCAAACCAGCCCCCCCCCCCCCCCCATTCTCATGTTTGATGTGAACATTGAGTGAAGCTCCTGACCTGTATCTACATGAGTTTATGTATTGCACTGCTGACACATGATTGGCTGAGTGGATAATTGAATGAATGGTGTACAGGTGTTCCTAAAGTGTTCGGTGAGGGTATCTTACATCCCCTTCTTATCTCTCTACAAAAAATTTTGAATCAACATTTATAGCAACGTTGTCAGTGTTCCTTAAAGACTCCTGATTCTAATCAACTAAACAATTCCAAACTCTGTGAATGTAATAATAATGTTTTGAAGTAATTTTGAAGTTGCAACTTAATCTTTTCTTTTTTTTTTTATAATCTTCACAGTCTACAAATGAAACCACAGTAAAGCGTGCAACTCTTCTGAGTGACATGCATTTTCGCAGCATCAGAACCAAGCTTATGCTAATGTCCCGCAACGAAGAAGCCACCAAACATTTGGAGGTAAACTTACTGTGTCAAATACAATCAATCTGCCAGCCCTCGGCAGCATTTGTCTGTGTTCGTTTAGCCCCCAGCCACCCATTTTGGCCTCCTTTTACACATTTACACTCAACCCAAGTTTGTGTTTCCCCCTCCCAGACAAGTAAGCAGTTAGCATCAGCCTACCAGGAGGAGGTGAGGGTCAGGGAGGACCTGATGGGCCTTGCCATCGGTTCCCATGGTGCCAACATCCAACAGGCGAGGAAGGTGCCTGGTGTCACGGCCATCGAGCTGGAGGAGGAAAGCTGCACATTCAGGATCTACGGAGAGGTACACTGCTTAATGAGCTTATGAGCCTTCGTATGTTCTGCGCATGTCTGATGATACTGTAGTGTAATGTGCTGGAATATGTGTGTTGTGCTACAGACACCAGAGGCGGTGAAGCAGGCTAGAGAATATCTTGAGTTCAAAGAAGACTACTTTCAGGTACCCAGGAATCTTGTAGGTGAGTGAGCAACAAAACATTCCTGAGGGAGCTCATTCTGTCGGTGACAACATCACACTTCATCACCATAACATATTTCTTATCACCACACATATACGCTCTTATAATAAAGGCACTCTGTTACCATTCCTTCTTTTTCTTTCTCCCACAGGCAAAGTCATCGGCAAGAACGGCAAAGTCATCCAGGAGATCGTGGACAAGTCGGGCGTGGTCCGCGTCAGGATCGAGGGAGACAACGACAAAAAGCTTCCCCGGGAGGAGGTAGGCAGGCAGGGGGCTGGCAGGGACGACACTGCCAGCAGCAAAGAGGTGAATGGACCGTTCGGCTGGTCTCCCAGTCCCTTACAATCGCCCACACCCCCCCTACCCACACTCCCCACACTCCCCAACCCTCCGCTCTCCAAAAAAGCAAAGCTTCTTAACCGCGGCAGGATGTAGACGTCCCATGTGCTGTCTGCTTTGACACTGTTCCATTCTGCTGCTTTGTCTCTCCTGTTTTGTCACTAGCACTTATGTTTTCATTTGCTTTTCACCAGACACAGCCCACAGCACAACATATGTCAGTTATGTTGGGCGTGTGTGGGAACTTAGCTGTGCGCTCTCCCTGATGGGTTGAGACAGTATGTTTCTGTTGAGTGTGTTTGGTGTGATTTTTTTTTTTTTTTTTTAAAAAGCATACTAATCATTCCAGAGGTGGTTTGTAATTTACCACTTACAATGGGAGGTCTGAACTGTTTCCAATCAGTGATACCTCTCTGACAGTGGGGTTCAATATGTGATGATTATTTGTTTCCCTAAAAAAAAAAGAAAGCACAACACTCAACTCTTCATCTCCCCCTCTTTGTGTTTTATCAGGGCATGGTTCCCTTTGTGTTTGTGGGAACTAAAGAGAACATCAGCAATGCTCAGGCCCTGTTGGAATACCATGTGTCCTATCTCCAGGTAAGTCAGTTCTCCATGTTCACCAGTAGATGGTGGCACTCTCCTTTTCTCTGTTGCTGCCTCTCAGAAAACCTCTGACAAAATAGAGCCGTGTGTTTCCAGCATTTCTGTCCTCTGTGCACTGCAGCCGTTCCTGAGTTTTAATTTGAGTCTGTATATATCTGGACACTTGGTAGAGGAAATACGTCTCTTCGAAGCACAGTGTCTTTATGTGACATTCGGGGTTGGGACAGGGTGCCGTTGGGACGTATGGGCGTATGAGCAGGGTCACTTCACATTGGTCACCTGTCACCCTCCTGCCCAGCACCACATGCGGAAAGCTGCTGAGAGCACCTCATTTTGCCCTTACCTCATGTGCTTTTATAAATAGCCCCTCTCTCTGGGATGGGGGTGAAGGGTAGACTGGAGTTTAGATTACCAGCTATCTGGACCCCGAGCTTCCAGAAATAACATCAGGACCCCCACCCGGCCTCACTTCCTTCACACCTCCCCTGAGGTTCAGCTGTTGTCGGTGGAGGCAGCTGTCGCACTGTGAAGTGAGACCCCCTCCTCCGAATCGCCCACCACTGAAACGCCATAAAAACTGCTGTCAGTGCACTGCCGCCATTAGAAGCAGTGCCCACCCTCCCTCATCTATAAACATCCTTCATGTGGCTCAGCTGAGAAATTAGACATTGTGTTTCTCCTAAAAAAATGATAGTAAAAAAAGAAAAAAGTTTGAAAATGTATTTTAAATGTGATTTCACATGATAAACTGATAACAATGGTTTTATCCTGGCTGTGTTTTTTAGTGTCGTGGGTGAGGACATTAGTTGTCATCCCTTGACCCCCTGGACTGTGTGGGGGGTCAAATGATATTGCCCCAGTTGGAGAACTAACAGACATTTAATCTGTCTCAGCCTCTTTATTGTCCCATGTCAACTACAACTACTCTTGTTTTCAGGGTACCTGAGACAAACCTAACTAAATGGGTGAATCCCCTTTGGCATGTGTGCAAAGGCTGAGAACATTTGAACCAGACTCTGTTAACGCTTCTCAAAACCAGACAGTGTGCTTCTCATTTTTGTGTCTGAACCAAAAGATTAAAAAGTGAGTGGACAATTTCCATCTCCACAGTGTGATTCCACATCTGCCGTGTCATTCAAGGCACAGCTCTACTTTTTCTCATTTTAGATTTGGCAGTGGTTTGGAAGAAGTGGCAATCTAAAAGATGGCAGCGGAGTAATGGTTGAGTCGACAGATGTAGCTGTTTATCTTAACTTTGACCACTATAATCTATGGCTGGTTGGGTACTGGTTGGTGTGTGTGGTTTTTGAGGGCCACATTCCATCAGGTTGAAGGGCTGCACTTGGCGCATTACCGCCACTTAGTGGTAGAGTGAAAGGCCCAAAAGCAGCTCAGGCCCACAGCAGATGTGAGTTCAGACCATGGCTCAGCCCCAGGTTAATAGAACAGAATGTGTGTGTGTGCCGTTTTATAGGCTGAACAAACATGTCAGACTGAAACAATAGCAGTCAATCACAGCCTACATAATTAAATGTCTGAGTAATTCTGCAGTTGAGGTTTTGCTTTTAATCATGTTTTTAATTATTGACAGTCAGGCTAATCCTGTTCTGGTCCGTACACATGTGGATCATCTTGTTTAAATAGCAGCATGCATGCTTTGTTTGTCTGTAAACCTGATAATACATGTTGGTCAGATGATCTGTATACAGTGGCAACACATTGTTTTGTGGACTTGAATGAGCTCAGCTCACCTTGTCATGTTAGATGCTCAGGGTTCTTATGCTTCAGCACCAGCTGGAGAAGATGAAATACGTTTTACATTGAAATAGCAACAACAACAAAGCATGGGTGCCGTTCATGCTTCACCTTGATGACAGATTATTTTGTTAGTTTTTGTTTCATTGTGCATTTTGCTTAGAACTCATCACCCACACTACTATTTGCATTTAACAACGGGTGGATAACCGGGTGTAGGATAGGGTGCAGGGAGGGAGGGGGGTTTTGTTGATGCGTTGCAGTAAACCATGTGCAGAAAAACAGGCTCTCAAGTGCACACTGTCTGTACTGTTTCCCTGTCCCTGCCTTGTAGGAAGTGGAGCAGCTGCGCCTGGAGCGTCTCCAGATTGACGAGCAGCTCCGTCAGATCGGGGTGGGGTACCGCGCACCTGCCAGTCGAACTGGAGGCCCAGGTCCTGACCGGGAGAAAGGCTACTTGACAGACGAGAGCAGCAACTCGCTCCACACCTCTCGCACTTATGGAGGCCGCGGCAGAGGACGCAGGGCCTCCAACAGCCAGTACTCTGGATATGGTGAGAATGAACGTTTTTATTTTAGTAATTAGAAAATAAAAGATAATTATGTAATTTAAAAACTTGTTTTTGTTGTTTGTTTTATGTGACTTGTCTCTGTTTGACACAGGCACAAACTCTGAACTGTCCAATGCCTCTGAGTCGGAGGACGTTAATGAGCGGGACCAGCGGCCCCGTGGCATAGGCGGAGAGGAGAGAGGCTCTCGACGGGGCGGCAGGGGCAGAGGCTCCAACTCAGGACGTGGCCGTGGGGGACCAGGGTCCAAGCCTTCCAACTCAATCAGCTCAGGTAATTAAGGTCCTACGTCAGTTACATACTGACATCCTTCAGATAAGTAGTCATACGTGTTATCATCTCACCTTCTCAGTGAGTTTGAGAGCTTTTCCAAGTCATTGCATCAGTGTAACGGCATCTTCTGGTATGGGTTAAGAATCTAAAGTCATTTAAAGCAGCCTTTTCACATTTATTCTCACTAGTTGTACAATAAGTTAAAAAATTGGAACAATGCTGTGATCCAAAGTTTTGAAGAATAAGTCTCAAGCCGATTGTGTTTCTTGTGAGTTACAAACTGCTAATAATTGAAGTTGAAACCTACGCTCCACAGAGGAAGGAGATTTCACCTAAACATTAAAATAATGATAAGGTGAGAAACAGAACCTCGTCTATGGTGCAGCTTTGCAGGTGCCTTTTTTTTAATCTGAGGCGAACAGGTGTGCTCCTCCTCCATGATGAAGTGAGGAGAGGTCACCTGAGAGTCAGAGGGAGATTAAAAATGAGAAGATTAGGGAAGTGTAGGTGTAATACTAATTCTGTGGTATCTGCAGTGCTGAGGGACCCAGACAGTAACCCATACTCCCTGCTGGAGGGTGAAGGAGAGCTAGCCGACACCGACATCAGCGAAGGCATGGGAGGAGACCGCCGCAGGCGCTCCCGCCGCCGCCGCAACGACCAGGAGCCCAGCGTAATGGACGCTGCTGCAGAGTCGGACAGCCAGGCCGGCCCCAGTGAGAATGGACTGGGTGAGAACTGAAGTGTTGTTCTGTTGCGTTATGATTTGTCAAGAAATAAATTTGTTGCCATGGCTCTTAGTAGGGATCCACACTGCACAGCTCTGAAATTAAAACCACATGCTTGTTGACGAAAGTAGACTCCTGAACAGTGTCAGAGAGACTAACCCGTGTTTTCTCATTTGGCTTTCAGATGAAGAGGCCCGACCTCAGCGCCGCAACCGAAGCCGCCGCCGCCGTAACCGTGGCAACCGCCCAGAGGGAGGTTCACCCAGCCGTGACAGACAGCCAACTGAGAGTGGTGAGTCACTGCTTTTTTCATTTTCCCCTTTGGAAAAAAACGATATATTCTGTGTCAATAAAAGCTTTGATCATTTCCATTTGAGCTGATGCTGATTAGGCAGCTTGTTAGTACAACCTGGCCCCCAGCAACGGCTCTGGCTAACAGATTTCAATGTTTTCAGTGACTGTTGCTGACTACATATCCCGTGCTGACTCCCAGAGCAGACAGAACCTGCCCCAGAAGGAAAACCATGCTGGTCCTGAGCCCAAGGTACAGACAGAAACACACACTGTGACCTCAGCCTGAGTTTTATTGTCTGAAGACAGATTATTGAACCTTTTCTCACCTGTTTTTACCCATCTTTTGTACCCACAGGAGAACGGGACCAGCGCCAAGAAGGATGAGCGAACACCCTCCAAGCGTTCCCCCAGCAAAGGCATGACCTCGGCCAGTGAGACTCTGACCTTGGTCAACGGGGTCTCGTAAAGAGACGGCCCTGCCCCTGGCGAACCCAAGTCTAGAGCAAGACTCCATGGCAAACTCTGTCCCTGCTTGCATTAACTTAAACCTTAAACAGATGAGTGAAAAGTACCTGACAAAAATACCTGAATTCATACTATGAGAGTGAAAAAGTACAAAAAAACGACAAACGCATCTACTTAAAAACACACGTTAACGGTGTATGCTATCCTATCTATCAGTACGTAGTGCTTATTTAAAAAAATACAACTAGCTTGCCAAAAAAGAGCTGGTGGATATGACTTGATTTTTAAAAATACTGAAACACGAGAAACAGGACGAGACTTTTTTGTTTTGTTAATGAAAACGGTTGTCTTTATTTGTGTCCTTTTTTTTTTCTTTTTTTTTTTTTTTTTTTGTTCTGTTAATTTTGTTCATTGTTTATCACTGGTTTGGACTTGGCGGTTGCTCTCTCTCAACCAAAACAGACGCGTCTCTTAACAGTGTTAAAGTACAGACAAGAGAGATGTAAGCTGTAGGGAGTGGCGCACGAGCAGACAGTCCAATAGCTCATGTGACGAGATGTTCGCACACTGAACCTGGGAGTGGAGGCAGACAGATTGGAATATTGATAGACATTGTGCCTTGAATTTGAAAAAAAAAAAAAATAAAAAAAAACTTGAGTTTTTCCATTAAGTTTGTTTTTGTTTCCCCAAGGGGAAGAAAACAGGAAGAGGTGATCTTCCAGTTTTTTTTTTTTTCAATTTTTTTTTTTTTTTTTTCCTTTTTGGTTCCAAGAGGAGAACAAACCTGTGAGGGAGTGATGAGTGAAACGAGGGAAGGAGAGGGAGTGGCTGGCCAACGTGAGGAAAAAGAAGTCTGGTGCCAAACACGAAATTCAAGGCGCTTGTCCTCATTCCGAGTAGAATGGACAGCGTTGGGTGGGCGGGGGGAGGGGTGGGGTGTCAGTGCGTGCGTGTATGTGCGTGCGCGCGTATGTGTGTGTTTGTGTGTGCAGAGTTGAGATTTGGCAACCACAAAACAAAACTGGGGAGGGGTGAGGTAACATACGGAAACGTAGCCCTGGGCGGGTCGCATGGTGAGGCATCTCTATTTATCAGCAGGCCTGAGGGGGGGGTGTCGGCTGACGCGTCACTTCCTCCTCTCACCTGTGTTAGGTCCTTCGAGGGTCCAGGGTGGCGCCCGTACAGCCCTAGTAAACAGGACAGGCTGAGACCAGACAAGACGGCAGACTTGAACTATAGATTTAGACTCAAAGAGAACTATACCGTGCCTCTTTCTCTGTGTCGGAGGGGGGGGCGGCGGTGCTAGCTTCCAGCCACACTAGTGTCTTGATAAACCACTGCAGCGTGCAGCTCCAGACGCACACGAGGGGCGACCACCTTTCTGGGACGGGTGCTGCTAGTGGGGGAGGGGGAGGGGCCTGGAGACTGTGGACTGTGGGATTGGGACAGCTTCAAATGACATGAGAGCCACATGACACACACCTACAGGTACACACACGAGGCATACACACCAGGTGCGTGCAAGTCGAAGCGGTCGCCTGCGATGGCACGACGTACAGGACGGAGAAGGAAAAACTTTAACCAAGCGAGGTGTCTTGTCTTGTACCTGGCAGTTTGGGTTGGCAAATGAAGTAAGAGAGGGACTGGAAACCTCAGTGGCTCTCTGCTCATATTGTTACTGTTGTCTTGGTTACCGCTCTCAAGTTTTTTTGTTGCTATTTCCACATCTTAGAAAATATGAAATAAAAAATTGAAGTGAAATCAACTTCTTCTCTGGAGACGAACTTTGATTTCTCTGTCTTGTGAGTTTGCAGTCTATTTTTCTAACTTGCATGGCATTTAGTTAACGAGTAGTAGGTGGTGCCTGTCCTGTGCATGAGGAAAGGGTGTTATTAATCTGACTTACAAAGCCATTGTTTCATTCACTAGAATTGCTGCTAATGTACACATTGAATGTCCAACTAACGTAGAAACTCTACCTTAAAGAGAGAGAAACTTAAAAAAAAACAACAAAAAAAAACCCCATTACCCACCACCACCCACCACCCCCCTGCTCATCTGCCCAGAACGTCCCAGTTTCTAATCGGTGGATACGAGTCAGGAAGAGACCCATTCCTTTGCTCACAAGTTTCGGAGTCTCTTAAGTATTAAACTACAAGGGCAACATTGTGCATGACAAGCAAGCGTCCACATGACCAAAGGTTTTGAGAGACAGATGAATGGGAGCGTGGTTGAATCGAGATGACCCAGATGCTGCTGTTATACATTTCTGCTCACCTGTATGTTGTGTTTTTAGAGGATGAACGAGCACTTGAGTATTTGTACCTTGGTTCAGTTGCATGTGTGTGAGTGGAGGATGAAGCCCTACTGGTATGTTTTGTGTTGACCTTTATACCTCATTGTGTGAGTACTGTATCCCCCTATGTATCTGTATCCCTCACGTCCTGTTGAAAGACTGCTGGCTGGTGTGTGTGTGTGTGTGTGTGTGCGTGTGTGTGTGTGTGTGCGTGTGTGTGTGCGTGTGTGTGTGTGTGTGCGTGTGTGTGTGTGTGTGTGCGTGTGTGCGTGTGTGCGCGTGCGCGCGTGCGTGTGTGTCTGTGGATGCTGGCTGTACAGTCGACTCCTCACTCTGTCAGATTTTGTCTCTGGTTTTCTCACTCATGTTCTGATGGCAATAAAGGACTTTTCATTGTTTGGTATACATTTTTTCAAGACAGTTTGTTCTTTTTGATGAACAGCCGAAACCCAAATGTCAAGTGAAATCTTTTGCAGGGTCAATATCATTTCAGCATTAAACATTGAAGTAATTTAAAGGTCCCATATTGTATAAAAGTAGATTTCCCTGTCTTTTCTTTTTAGTATAAGGCAGGTCTAGTTTTAATATTAATACTGTGAAAGTATCAAAGCCTCAGTCCACAGAGAAATGCACACAGCCTGTATTCAGAAACTGAGCCTTAAAACCAGCCGTCAGGACCTCTGGAACTTTGTGATGTCACAACAAAGCAGTCACCGCTCTCAGCCCCGCTCAAACCCCGCCCACCTGGACCCACCATCCAACCTTGCAGGATTTGGTTTGAGGAGTGTTTACCTGAAATCTGCTATATTTTTTATTTGATCACTGAAACAGTCAGCCAATCAGAAGAGAGGATCTGAGCTTCTCTTTTGATTGGCTGACTGGCTGTTGTTACTAGAGGTCCAGAGAGAAGCCTGAGAGCAGAGATGTAAAACTGCAATGAGATGTTTTTGGTGCTGAAAACCACAAATGTATCTTCTTATGGACGTCAACACTTCAAATAAAACCCCAGTAAATTGTAAAAAAGTGGGACCTTATTCAAAATGATGAAATATTGCAATGTAACAAAAACAAATGGATTTGTCCTGAGCTATTTTAAGCAAGCCTAATTTTGTATAGAAGCATCAGTGAAGTCCAGCTATTATTTTTATCATTTAGTCGAGCTTTGCCTTCTCATTATCCTTGTGTAACAATTGTAGCTACTAAATGATGCCTTTTCATGCCTTTCATCATGGATGACGACCTGCGCCGACTGTCTTCCAACATCTGCCGCTGAGGACACTTTTTATTTTACTGATGCAATTCTACTTTTGATATGAAACATTCGGCTGGGTATTTACAGTATCTTGGTTGCTGTTTGAATGTTTGTGGGGCCCCTGGAGACAGTGCATCACTTCCTCTTTAATGGAGCTATCGGCCTGTTAGAGGTGGAACTTTTCCCCGTTGGCTTTAATCTAATTTATTGAATGAAATGTTTTACACACTGATCAACAGAGCTAATTAAAACTAATCTTAACTAAGTTATCTTAATTAAGTGCGGTTATAAAACATTAGGAGAAGTCTACTAGAAAGGCGGTAGTGAGCGAAGCTATGGAGGCCTGTGGACACTGAAGCTCCAGGGTTTCATGGCTTTGATAGTCTACATGCAGCAACAGTCATCTGGCAGCTTTACAAGCTACAACATGGTAAACTAATAAACTTTTTCAACTTTTTAAAAAGTCATGTAACATCTGGGCTGCTGTTGATCAGACACAGAAGCATGAGAATAAAAGAATGCTTTCTGGCCATTATATTAAACTCTAAATATCATCATCAGACACCATCCCAAGGCCTGTGAAGGTAAAGGGAGCAGCACAGGAATGCAGCGAAATACTGGGAAATCTGAGGAAAATCCAATGCAGTGAACAAGATTCGTGACACAGAGGGTTGAAAGTTTATTTTCTAGCAAGACACAGCAAGACCCAAAAGCCAAAGTTACACAGGAATGACTTTATGAACTCATAAAGACCTATCCACACACACACAAGGCTGTATTTGCTGCCAAACCTAAACCCATACCTGTACTACATATTTAAATATGTATTCTGTTCACTTGCAGCACATGAAATGATCTGTAGAGATAGTTTTGTGGACTAAGATTATATGTCTTTGATTTACTGGTCAGTTGTTTTCATATCCACATTTATTACAGTTGCCTCCACGATAGTTCATTCCTACAAAACAACTGATTCTGTGCACAACCCTATTCATCCTTCATTTTTATTTATAGAAAGCTACAGGGAAGCTGGGGAAGAATTTGAAACTCAATATTGTTCGTGAGCTGATGCCTGAATAATTTAAGAGAATGATGTAGTGAAAAAATCCCATCATCATCATCATCATCATCATCATCATCATCATCATCATCATCATCATCATCCCTATTGTTGCCACTGTGACTTCACTTTTATCAGTCTATGTCTCCCCCTGCTGGAGATTTACTGTCATAGTCAGCTCTATTAGACTTGGTGGTTAACAGCTGAGAATATTAAATAACATTTTAATGTATATTAATAATAGTTAAACACCACATTAAGGAAAACTACACATATATCCTCAGTATCAGCCATGAGACATTTATTCTCCTGGCACTGGAGTTTATCGTGCAGCTATCACATTTCATTTGACCCCATTTTTGTTTGCTTGGGCTCACAAAGACATATCATTAAGGCATACTCATATACAAACATTTTCCTTTTGAGATTAATGTGAGAAACAAATCCTCTGGTTCCTCGTGGACTCCAGACTCCCTGTTTGAGGAGGATGAACAGCTCAAATTAAAGGGTTGCTGGACTGTTTATACATAATTTCAGTCTATGAAAGTCTGGCTTGCTGAATTCTGTCTCATATCTAAACCAGAAAGGCCTATTGTAGAAGTAGATTAATATAGATGTATACATATTTACAGTACATTATTTGCATGTGTGTGTGTGTGTGTGTGTAGGTCATTCACTGTCCCTCAGCTTGTGGCACATTGATACATATCTGCCCTGTTTCCTTCTCCTCTGAGTATTTTTAACATTGGCTAATATTTAATCTCCATTTAGTTTATTGAATTTTGGATTGGCAGAATTGATTTATTAAAGTAAACGTTCCTTATTTCACTGAATGATTCACATTTTAGGAGGAAGTGCACCTCTGTCTCAACTTCACCTGAGGAACAGTTGAGCAACATGTTGTGTTTTCCTCCCATTACCTTGATCTTTCTTGTGCCAGTTGGAGGTCACTGGGCCTGCACCTGGTCAGGATCTGCCTCCTCTGCTTTCTGTCTCTGCCACTTCAGAGATATTCAGACAGTTCACAATCTCTGTTTAGAGACAAATACCATTCAGATATATCCTGGGAACTCATCTATTCTTTCCAGTGTTTCAAATAGGTTTCTATACATTGTGTTATAACTTGGTTTACTCCGATTGCTGATTGGAAAGCAGTCTTGTTGTGAGACTGATCAGTGTATTTGAGAGGAGGCACTAACTGGCATAGCTGGCTTTTTTTCCAGGGTTCAACTCTTGGTGCTCTCCTTTGAATGTTAATTATCAGTGAGAATCAGTCTACTTCTGCTCCACAGGCAATTGTTGGTGTTTTTCTTTGCATGTGTAAAATATATCTGCATATAGAGATTCTGTTGGGTGTTTATCCAAACTGGTAGAGCCATGATGGCTGAGTGGACCCCGTACTTCACTGCCTTATACTGCAATGGGCAGGTTCACACTATCAAATACTTTAAGCCAGATTTAATAGGAATTTGGAAGTTATACAGTTTCTCTTACCTGCATTTAGAGTTTATTTTCTTTTAATGCATGGACTGCCATGTTGAAACATAATGACGCTGTTATGGTTAAACAAAGTTATACCTTATACTATCCTCATACAATGATTTGATTATTTATGGTGACCTAGGATTTGTTTCCCAGTCTCTCTTTGATCATAGACACGGTGGGCTACCCTTTCCCAGCATGACCAGACCCGTGGTGGAGCTGAAGACCTCAGAATGCAACTTTGTGCACAGTTTGTTCAAGTCATGCACAAAAGTGAATGTTGTTCCTCAGAAAGCTACTGTTTTTTAGCCTCACTTGAAGCATGGCTCTGTGAGCAATGTCAGTCTGTCAGAGGATCTCAACAAACACTGGATGGATGGTCCTAAAACCCAACTCTAACTTTTTCTCATAATGTTAGCCGAATGAAACGACCTTGCTAAGTTAAGGCTACGATACAATATGTCAACACTGAAACCATTTTAGGGTTTTTCAGTTTTTTTGGCCTATGATTTTTTAGGTTCCACAATTCAGCTGTCGTCTTCTGTCTTGACCACTAGTACAATAAAGGACTGATGGTTTTACAAGCGGGTCCCTGATTTGGTTTGTACCCTGCATATGCATGAGTACACAGGCTTGTGCACAATTCACATTTGACCTTTGGTTTCACTCCCGTCTGCTGACCAGCAGCTGGTGGCAGGAACACACACACAATGTGCTTTGGTGAGAAACACCGAATGGTAACATCTTTTGTTGGTTTGCAAGAAAACTCCACAGGGCACCTTTAGTTTTCCACGAGAATCTGAGCACGTTAGGCCTCATTACTGTATTATACCCATCATTTTCACTCCAACAGCATGGATGGAATTCAATCAAACTCTATATTATTATATAAAATATCACTATTAACTTTAAACCTTTAAAAAAATATAAACCCAACCTAGGATGAAAATCATGTGACCCTAAGCGGTCTGAATACAAACAAACGGTCTATCTCTATAAAAGCTCTTTCACTCACAGACCACACAGAGTCTTGTACTTTTCTTTACCTCTATGTAAAAAAAATGAAATATATTTACACCATTTGAAACTGAGATCCTTGTTTTGCTCAAATACAAAGAGACTTTTGTTCTTGTGTTACAAAACATTTCACATATACAGTATGTTCTGACTCCTTCTATTCTCCCAGCTAATAGGGTTCCATATATGGGGACTGCTTGCTGACGCCTGATGAATCCGATGCCTGTTGCCCCAGGGGATGAAACTTGATAAACCCAGCCCTCCAGAGTCCTCCTCTCCAGTGGGAACTTCCCACTGCCAGATCATACCTGTCATCATCCATTTTAAATCAGCCTAATCTGTAGTCCATCCAAGCAGTGAGAGATCAGCAATCATACTGAGCTGTTAGAAAAGTAAGCACCGCTAAGATTTAAATTAAATAAATGTAGTACAAACATAGAGACAGTGTTTTAATATGCGTTATTGAGAGATTGTGACATCATCTGCATCACTGTGCTTTTAAACCAATGCTGCGGGTCAAGTACAATTATCTCCTTCAAGCTGTAAAAACAGCCTCAGTGACTAAATGCAGAGCAACAGAAGAGTGTGATTTGTAGATTTGTCAATTGTGTCCAGATGTAATTCACGTGTGGCTCATGGTGACTGGCTGGAAACGTTTTCTTTCCACAGGAAATGATTCATCAAAATCATCAATTTTCCATCAGTCTACTTTCAGTTTTAAACATGTAAGCCACGACTGAAACGTAGCCTTACTCTTGGGCTCTAGTTTATGTCCCTTGGGTCAGAAATCTGCACCTGGGCCAGTGGAGCTCGGATCCTCCATCACACAACTTTCAGACTCAATAAAAACACAATCTTCTGAGTTCAACACGATGTAGGTTTTATTGTTAAAAAAAAAAAAAAAAGTTTGGCATTGAACTGAATTGTCTCTTTTGTGCATCAGCTTTGATATGCTTACTCCCTCCACCAGCTGGGGACACTATCTGGGTGCCCCCTTATTATTATGTCAAACTGTTGTACATAGACACCATTGTTTCTGAAGTTCGGGAGTTTCCCACCTTGGCTGATTTGATGAACAGTGACTCCCTCTTCCAACATACAGAACATCACACTCACGCTACATATCCTTGAAAGGGACCCACTATAATTCTCAAGAACGCAGGCAGAGCACTGTCCCATCATTTAAAATGATTTACTGGTGTCATTGATAAAACAAGCAGAATACTCTGATTAAAACACACCTGTTGGATTAAAAATATTTCCCACAGTCACATATCAGGCTATACACATTTAAAGCTTCATAATAATAATAATAATAACAATATGAAAAATGGAAGGAACAACTGTGTAATGTGACAGTCACAGTAGAAGAACTCAGTGTTACAGGTAGCGGGCAAAACACAGGACACAAAAGAAGGAACCTCCGCATGAGGAACAGGAGGGAAACATAACAAGGAACATACACAGGAGCATGAGGCAACACAGAGGAACTGAACAGGTCACAAAAGCAGGAACAAAACAGACAAATCAAGAGCGAGGGGAACACAGAGACTTACATACACAGTGGAGGCAAGGGCACAGGTGAACAGGTGAAACACATGAGGACGAGGCAGACAATCACAGAGGCAGGGAAACGAGACAAAGACCAGAAGTAAAACAACCAAAAGACACACGAGGTGGTTAATATCAAAATAAAACAGGAAATAATAATAAACAGAGTCCAAACAAAGTATCACTAAAAGGGAAGACCATGACCCCAAAAAGCCATATATCGCCACTGAAAATGAAAAGAATAGGGACTTTATTTATCATTTATTTAAGTTGCCAGAAACCTGCTCCATGTTTGTTGGATGTGTTGACAGGCAATAGTTTGATAAAGCATTCGGCCACGACACATTAAAGTGTCATTCTTATCTTGCCGTGGAGTTGGACGGCCTGATTTCCTCCCATTGACTGTTTCATATGAAGGAACAGTACAAGTTAAGAGGTTATGATGAAAAAGAAATTCAACAGAAACAACCAATGCAGCTTTAATATGAGTTCACCGGTTACTGAGCCTCTCTAAAATGGTTAGTGACAGCATTGTTCATCCCATAATTTTCCAGTAATGTCAAATTAAGAGTTCTTGGATAATGGATGAGGGCGTAACGTCTGACGAACATAAACTGACTCACAGAGGCTTCATGAGCACTGAGGAAAGAGCTGACAGACCGGCTCACATTTGAAGTATGTAATAGATCCCTCCAGGAGGTTTCCCAAAGCTTTTCACTGCTGCCGTTTGCCTTTCTCTCCTGAATGCTGATGTAAATTACTTACAAGAGGAGAAAAAACACCAACAGTCTCATTTGTTTCGGCATCACATGCATGTCCTTATTGCAAGCTTTAAAAAAAAATTATTATAGATTATTTTTGTCATTGATTCTCCACTTACTGAATATACTTTTTATATTTTAATATACTATTTATATTTTTTTTCTCCCACATGATTATGCAGTATTCTCAAATCTTGGATGAAGTATCTAAATATAAATATAGCTACAAGATGGATATAGATGAAAATAAATATAGAATCAAATAAAAATCAATAAGTGATGAAAATAATAAGAAAAAGAAGAAGAAGACTTTATGTAAGATGTAAACAGTTAAATAATTTTGACAGAATATAACAAATTATTGTTCAAAAAAGTAATTATTTGGGTTTGATTTCATTCATGAAAACAAAATTGAATCATTTTCATTCCTGAAACTACTTAATGTATAATCGTCTGAACATAAACACACGCATTAGATTAGATTTTCTCCTGGTGACAGCAAGCTTTACAGAACAGCCCAGCCCACACAAATGTCATTCATACCTTTTAAAGAAAACTTTCCTTCATACTTCCCACATCCAATCACAGGCCGTACTTTTTGAGCGACACGTCCATTCACCAATCAGATTCCTGGCTGCGCTCACATCGTCAGCCTGTGTTTACTGTTTGTCAGTTTTGGAGTTTCGACTTGGTGGTGGCGCCGTCCACACGCAGTGAGTACTGTCGTTTTCACTGGTTTCTCAACTGGTTTCTGTTGATTTGTAGTTTTACATGTCGTCAACCGTAACTGCGTTTAGTGCCAATGGCTGAACTTAACTTTACTTGGTTCCGTACCAGGCGACAGGTTGGCTAACCCCTGGTAGCTAGCGTTAGCTTGCCAATAGATACTATTGAAACTTAACGAGCCTGTTTAGCAGCTCAGTGGCCAGGAAGTACAAACATGGAAACTTCTCCAACTCCTTATATATGTCAGCTGTATCGTTTATTTCAGACTAAAAACTAAATTCAAACGTTGTTAACAAACGAAGATAAGCATGTCATTTGGTGACATAGTTGAATAATATTTCTCTGGTGGCCCTTTAGCCTGCCGTCGCCTTGATGACAAGCTTTCTATTTCCTTAAAATGACGTTATCTGTTCACCATTTGCTCCCACTGGTTACTTTCTGTTACTGCATGGTGTCCCGTGTTAACTCCTCCTGTCTGTACCCCTTGCAGAGAATACACTGGAGCAACAATGGTAAAGATTTTCATAGGGAACCTATCTCAGCATGCTGGGAAGGATGAAGTTGAGGCTCTGTTTACCCAATATGGCACAGTGACAGAATGTGCCAAGTACAAAAACTATGCCTTTGTCCATATGGAAGACCGCAAGTCTGCCACCAAAGCCATCCGTGAGCTCCATCTCTATAAGCTGAATGGTAGGCCCATCAATGTGGAGCTCAGCAGAGGGAAGAACCAGGCCCCACCTGTGAAGCTCCACATTGCCAATGTAGAAAAGGGATCCGATGAAGAGCTCCGTGCTCTCTTTGAAGAGTATGGCACAGTCACAGAGTGCTCCATTGTCAAGAACTTTGCCTTTGTGCACATGGCCAATCATGAAGAGGCCATGGATGCCATAAAAGGCCTGGACAACACAGAGTTTCAAGGTAAGGAAATTTGATATTCTACTCTTACGAGTGAAAGGATTGGAAGTTTTCTGGGTTTTCCTTACCATCAGTATTTAACCTTTTAGATTTGAGGGACAATGTTTTTTTCTCTCTCAGGAAGTCGCATACATGTTCAGATATCAAAAAGCAGACCCAGGGGGGCACCCGAGGAGGAGGACTATCCACCTCCGCCAGGCAGAGGAGGCTATTATCCTCCTCGCTTCCCAGGGGAGAGGCCCGAGCCTCCCTACAGAGGTCACATGTCCGCTTACCCTCCTCCGCCTCCGCCGCCCCTTCCTCCGAGACGGCCGGCTTATCCTCCGCGTGGCTATGGTGAGCGAGACGGCTACGGGGTGGTTGATTACTATGAGAAATACAGAGCCCGTCCTTACAGCACCGCGGGCTACGATGATAGGTGTGCCATCCCCCCTCCTCCTCCTCCCTCGGCACTGGTTAGAGAACGTCTTGGAATGGGTTCCCTTGACCCATATGAGCGCCGCCCGCTCCCCCATGCTCCTCCGTCCTACATGGCCAGAGACCGAAGCCCCATCAGACGAGCCCCCCTTCCGCCTGCTCCGTCAGCTGGTAACGGCTACTCCTACGAGCGGTCCCGGCTCTCTCCAGTGTCCAGAGTACCGATGTATGCAGCTCCCCGCCCCAGGGACTCCTTTTCGGACAGAGTGCCGCCACCGCCACCACCACCTCGCTATGCAGGCTATTAGGCACCTGAGAGTGTGATAGAAGGTGAGAACAGTCAGAGGCTGTTTCATGACATCATAAACTATATTGATAGACATGATTGGAAAAAATCTTCAAATGAATTTGTACCGAAATAAATGAGAGCTGAATCGGTAATTGAGGTAGAATCACGCTATAAATCCTCACCATCAGTCAGAGCTCTTAATTCCTGCAGATCTGGCTCAGTATACAACCATCAAACATTGCTGGTAGACTCATAAAATATTGCTGCTTTAACATCAAACATCAGTCTTGCGCGATTCCTGAGTAAAACGTGCTCCTTGACATGTGTGGTGTGCTCTCTTTTCAGGTTTAGAATATGACAAGATCGTCGTTGTCTGCTGATGCACGTGGCGCTATACATCCTCCTTGTCTATGGCGGATTGCGTTGCGTTCGCCTGAGACTTACTGGAAGATACTGTATTGCGGACAGTGCCGTACTTAAAAACATACGATTCCATGTCTACAGTTCACGTATTCATCTGAGCTATTCATGCCTTTTATGTTCCTTTGCTTGTTTTACTGTTTAAAGTGTTTTTCAGGATAGCTTGCTGGCTTAGGTGGCGTAGTCCACTCCAGTGAGATGCAGTGCTGCAAAAACTGCACAATCTGCTTTCCAGTCTTTCTAAATGAATAAGGCCTCTGGGAAACTGACTTAATTTTATATCAAGGGAAGATCATTGTGTTCAGACTAAGGTTGCTGGTTGATCTCAAAATGAAAATGGAAAAAATTCAGTTGAGCTTTAATATAATATTTGGTGTGGCAGGTTGTATAATAATCTCTTTAAGATTTGCGACACTTGTTAGCATGACAAATCAAAAGTTTCAGTGTGGTTTTGTTCTTTTTACGCTTTGTGTTATATTTCCTTGCGAACACAGAATCTATAGCACCGTTATGTATGATTTTATTTACTTTACAAGTTGCTTTTCATTTGAAAGCTTTTTAAATAAACGACTGAAACCAAAAATGACGTTTTAACTGTCAAATTATTCCACGCTGGTTAGGCCTTTGTAGCTCAAAGAATACCCAAGCTAATACCATTGTAATACCCAGGCGTTCAACTCATAACACGCTTTCAGTTTAATTCTCCATACCCTTGAGTTATCAGCTTGACACATGGTAGGCGATGCTCTCTTTGTCCTCTTCATTGCAAGTGATAATGGTGGGAAATGTGTGACTTTAAAGTTCTTGTTTGTGAAGCATCACTGACATCTTGCGTTGATGCGTTTTCACTTTAGCCCTCGTGAAGACGACTGGTTGACAGAAATATAATTGATCACTGTTTAAGTCATTGCAAGTGTAAAATGCATGTGTGAGAACTAATACATGAACAAGAAGTCGACTGTGATCCTGCCTTTCCCTTGAGGACCCTCAGAGTTAATGCAGCTAATGAAACCTTTAGCTGCCCACAAACCCTGGAGTGGCAAAAAATGGCCAACAATTATACTAATAAGTTTTTAACCAGTGTCGATCGTCTGCTGTGCGTTGTCCCTGGTGCACAGGGAGCTGCACCTTTCCTCGATCAGCGTCTGCCATTGCCTACCTTGTGTCGAGCCAATCACAGTGGTTTCCTAGAAGTATAACAATAACTGAGCTTTGCGTTGGCTCATTTGTGTCTCCTTGCGACAATTGTTCTGAGGTCTTGATTTGCATTCTTCATTTCTCTGTCACATTACGTATTGGTCACACTTACCATTATTGCTTTAACTCTGAACATGTATAACTTGTGTACTGTATATGTGCCACAAAATGCATGCAGTCTTGGTATTCTTAGTATTTGTGCTCTTTGTAGGTTGTTAGACTCTATGCAAGAGATGTCAGCTCATGGTAAGTCATCCTTGGAAGATGTCCAGCAGCCTGAAGAAGAGAGGTAGATATTGTTTTAAACTGTTTTGCATAAACATCTATTACTGAAGCAATCAGTTGTTTCATACTGCATTTTTCCACACTCTCGATAAGTCATTTTTACATTTTGTAGTTTCTAAATGTGGAAGATATGCAAGGGATGAAGGGATTTATAAAAAATACTCTTAATTTTGCATCTTGCCAACATATAAAAATGAACACAAATACAAAAAACACAAAGTCCTCATTTGAAAAAAGAATCCTTATTACACTTAATATTTTATCCTTTTGATGTTTTTTTCTTTTTTAATTTGGTAAAGCAAATTGTACTTGTACTTCATCTTTAAATCACCAATTACATTTTGGCATAATCAATCTTCAATTTCATTCAGCAAATTATTGAAAAGACGTAGTGGGGTATTCTTATTTTAATTTGATAATGTAGTCTGGGTAGGATATACTGCAGAAATGATAGAAATATTTTTTTGATTTCATCAGTGATGAGTGGGATCACCGACCCTGTGTCTTTCTTCACAGGCTTGTTTCTGCTCTGGCGACTATAATGGGATCTTGATGTGAATTCACAGGACTTGGTGGCCTTTGAACATCACGGGATCCGGTGGTCCTGTGGTTCAAGGTAAGGCAGTATAAGTTCACTATGAAGTCCATGGGAGACTGGTCTATTTTGTGAACCTTGACTGACGTGTTTGTTGTGTTACAGGAAGTGGATTTGGTGCATTGGGTGGTGAGCTAGAGTGAACGTCCCAGCTTGGTCCTCAGAAAACCTACATGGTACATATTTGTGCCCTGCAGCTGATTACACCAAAACAATGGGTTGGGTTACCGTTTGGACTGATTATACTGACCCAAGAGGTCTTATTCCCATTCAACTGCACTTATACAGCACTTTTCTTGTCTTATTGACCACTCAAAGTGCCTTTCAATGAAACCCATATTCACACACTCAGGTTTATACAGCTCTTTTGCCTATACATATAGCACTTATCTACCATACGCACATACTTACTTTCTATGATGATACATCATGGGCAATTTTGGGTTCAGTACCTTCCCCCAGGACACTCTGAAATGCACACTGGAGGAGCTGGTAGTCGAACCACCGACCTTGTGATAAGTGGCGACCCGCTCTGATCTCTCACCCTCGCTGCAGTAGATTCAGATCTATGTTGCCAGTTGGGAGAGGCAGCAAAGAGCACTGGCACAGAAGCAGAGCGGAGTGCTGCTGCGCACAGGGCCAGCAGAAAAAGAAGTCTTTTAGAAACTTTTAAAAGACGGCCACTGAAGCCCACTGAAACATTCCAGTATCTGTTGAAATGTATGCTTCATTTAGAATATTTTCAGCGCTTTGTCTTCCTGCCAAAACAAAGTGAAGTTTAGCTCTCTCTGGTTCCCTCTGCTGACCTGCTGCTGCAGTGTACAGTGTGCGCCGTGGGTGCACTTGTGTGTAGGAATACAGTAGTTCAGCGGCTGAGAAAAATGTACCAAAGGAAACATTTGTTTTGACGGGAAGACAAAACGCTGAAAATATTCTAAATGAAGCGTATGTTTCAATGGATGTTGGTTGCATTGGACTGTTTCAGTGATCTTAATCTACTGGGGGTAATACACTGACTATGCATAACAACGTCACACAGCACCACATCAGATAACCTGAACTATCCCTTTACGTTCTGGAATGTTCCCTTGAAACCTATGCATGACTTTTATATACAAGTGTTAAACATATTTTGCTATTATCTTTATATTTGTGGACCTACAACTATTTTTCATACACTGTATGTTACTGTGTATACTACTGTTTTTTGTTTTTTTTTAAATATGGATGGAGATGGATGCATGTAGTATGCCCTTTTCAGTATGAAATATTTAAACATGTGTCTCAGTAAATAAACACTTTTTTAATAACTGTGTTGTCAATAGTTGGAAACTTTGCTTCTAATTTCATGTAGTTTATTGAGGCTTTAGTCTTTTTTTATTTATTTATTTATTTTGATTTTGATATATGTGGACATCAAAATATTCGCCTCAATGAAAAGTTATGGGTTATAAAGGCAGACAAACAGAGTTTTTACTGAATTCAGCTGTGACGACATGCCCTGTGAAGAGTCAGACTTGTTACATAGTAAGATATTTTTTTTCCTCACTATTAGTCAATGTCACTTGATTTGGAAATGATCTTTTTCCTGATAAAACTTAGAGATGAGCTTGTTCAATGATGAACACAGTGGTTTAGTCTCTTGATAGTACTGGGTTAGAGGTAGCCAGCCATATATAGATAGATACTATAGTTGCTCTGCTTGGAAGAAGGAAATAAAGCAATCTATATATCAAATTGTAAAATTGAAAGTAAATCCCCCACAAATACCAAAGAAAACGTGTCGGTTTCTCTATTCCCTTTTTTGTTGTTGGTTCATTGAGGTTATTTCAGTTTAAAAATATAATTTCTTTTAAGCACACTCCCTTCCTGCTGGGATGGTGTTTCAAGAAATCATAGGTGGTGATTAGAGTCTCAGTACAATCCTGATCAGAGGAGGTTTTATTGGGTTTGCTGCATGACAGTGATTAATCAACCAAACTTTTATGGCTGCTAACAACCTCAGTGACACTGATCCATCTTCTGCTTAAGACCAGGTTTGGACTTTGTTCTCAGATTGTTGCTAAAAGGATCCAGTTTCTGCATCTGACTCAAACAGAATACCATCACCACTGACGTGCTGATAGGAGATAGTTTTAAGGTGATGCAATGTCTCACCTTACTATCTGTTGTTGTTGAGAGCATGACCTGATGAACATATCCGCTCGATATATATTATAGAAAAAGAAATAAAGTCAATCTATTTACTCCAGCACTTCAGTACAGTTTTGAGGTATTTGTACTTAGGAATTTTTATGTTATGCCACTTTATACTTATAAACCACTACATTACAGGAGGAAATACACTTTTTACTCAGCATTATTTTGACAGCTGTAGTTACTAGTCAAGATAAAATAGTTCATCCAGAATTGTATTATCAGCTTATTAGCTCTCTCTCTCTCTCTCTCTCTCTCTATATATATATATATAGCCAGCTGAGCTTATTGCTGAAACCTGAGCTCAAAATGGAAAATGTGGAAAAACCTGTTTGTAAAAGACAAGATGTGAACCCTATTTGTTTCTGTCTTGTAACTGTGATAAGAGTTTCCCTGAACTGGTTATCAAACCTATGGCTGATTTACATTATTTAACAACAATATTCACAAAAACATGTTACCAAAAACAATTTATTGTGTGAGATGAAATTTTAGAAAGAAATAACTTGAGGTCTTTATAGCATTTAAATGTAAAAAGTAGGAGTTATTAATACCACAGCTTTTTTTAACATATAGACATGAAAGTAACAGATACAGGGTTCAAAATAATACTATGATTTCACATTACAAGCAGGGATTTTATCTAAGCCTGTATGAACTCTAATGTAGCAGCTAGAGAGCAATTTGTATTTCCTTTAATTGCAAGTGAATTAAAAAATAACATTTCACGGAGCGGTGCTGGTTCATCATGACGGGCACATGAGAGTCTCATCAGTCTCCAGAGGGCCAAGTGCTATGAACTCAGCTGGGAGACCATTTGTCACAGTTGAGCCTGTGTCCATGACAGGTGTCATACTAGGCACACACATGCATGTCTCCCTGGACGGAGGCACAGGCAGCACCTCAAACTCCACCTCAAAGCTGGCCTTGGCCTCGCCGGACTCGAGGATGGTCAGCATTTCATACTCTCCAAACCGGATCAGGGCCTTATCTGGGAGATCCATCCTCTCCAGGTATCCCAGAGATGAGCTGTTCACTGACAGCCGTCCCCTCTGGCTCAGGTTCTGGATGGTGAACAGCATGTCCTGGCTCTGGGGTGTGCGGTAGGCGTGGAGGGCCAGCTGTTTACGGGACACCCGAGGGTCCATCAGGGTGTAAGTGCAGGCCTGGCTGTCACGTCCCAGCCTGAGAGGGTCATCCGCCGAGTGTCTGCTCCTCCTCCCCAGGGGAAGCACCCCGTAAAGGCCCCTGCAGTTCTGCTGAGGGTGGTAAAGCTTGATCTGGAGACAAGTGAGGAGATCCTCCTCTGTCTCCATTGTCTGAGACACACTCATTGTGAAAAACAGCTCCTGATCAAATCAGTAAGAGGATGAGCTTCTGTGATGAAAGGATCTAGGCACAGAAGGCAAAAATCACATTAGAAATACAATGAAATGTGTGGATTACTAGTCAATCAAAAGAAAAATAATCCAACAAATGGATAAATTCCTGCTGTCTGATGTTTGTGTCTTACCTGTATGTCGATGTTTATAAATTGCACATTCAGATAGGTGCTTTTAATCCGCCCACAGAATCAAATGATGCCTATGCCCAGTGCTCTGACTAACAGTGTTGCTGCTAAGAGTGAAAACAGGAAGAGTCACGCCGACTGGTCCCTGCAAAACTGTTTTCTTCTTCTCTCCGGAGTTTCGTCACTGTCATGAGATCCAGTTGTAACGATGCTGCTTTCAAGTGCAGATTCGGACTGTCTGGCTTTTCAGATGATATCGGTTGCAGCTTTCACTTTTAGATCATTGAAATATTATTTTTGTTGATTGAGACAGTCGGCAGGCTAAAGAGCCCGCCTTTCCTAAAATCTAAAGTTGTAATAGGCATATTTCACCGTTCTCTGACGCGTAGCAAACTAACTTCAAATGAATGTGCTACTTTGTGCCATTGGTCTTATCATAAAAAACACCACTGAATCAGTGCTACATTTGTCTTTCCTTTGTTTCCTTATCTGTTTACTTTACTTTTCTAATGAAATGTTTCATTGATTGGTCGTTGTTTTCTAATATACAACTTTAAGATGAGCACCTGAACGTCGCAGCTGTGGAAATTCCAGGATGACGCAAACAAAGCGAAAAGCTGATGAAACAGAAAGAAGAGACTGCATAGTTTCACAATAAACTCCCCTGCAGGACTTACAACCACTGTAAAACTGTTTTTACATACAGTCTGTTACTGCTTCATGTCAATCCAGCACGAAACTTGCATCTAAACTGGACGATGATTTCAGGAAAGCCAGGACAAAACTAAATATGGCACCTTTTAAAAAAAAACTTTATCACGCATATTTAGTCATATCATTAATATGTAATATACAGTTAGCACAGGGTAGGAAATATGTCAACTAATGATTTATGTAAAGCGAACACGGTAGTTAAACGTCTGTTGTTATTGTTTATAAAACGATGATGAGCACTGCGCCCCCGGCGGCGGGGGGGGGGGGGGGGGGGGGGGGGGGGGGGCGGTGTGGTTGTGAGGTTGTGACGCGGGAAAAGCGCAAGCGAAGAAGAAGAAGAAGAAGAAGACGGGCCGGAAAAACGAAACGGAAGCTGGTCAGAGGAAATCTCCCTCGAAAGGGGTTTGAATTCTTTGTAGAGGCCGCCCGGTAGAAAAGGTAACCTAAAATTTACACGCCGAAGTGGTAGTATTTACATTTCAACGCATTTTAAAATCCTGAAACATCCACTGAGCTTTGCGTGTTGTCCGGCCCGCTGCTTTGAGCTCGGTCTGCGCTGCTTGCCGGAGGCCTAATAGCGTGACTTGGTTAGCGAGCTAACCGTAGCTAACAGCTAGCACAAGCAAATTCGCTGAAACTAAGACCCGATGTTATGTTTAGACTTGGTTAATTATCCGCAACATGGCGTTTTATTTGCAACAAATAGGATAGAAATGTTCTAATTATACAATTAGTGTGACATTTTATGTTAAAATTAGTTGACTTGCTGCGGTAGTCAAACTGTTGTCAGCCATTTTGCAGGGAACGGGCCTGTTTAATTCGCAGTTAAGACTGAGCAAAGGTTTTAGGCCAGCAATTAATCATTGAGTACAAAGGTAAACATGGTTAATTTTGATTAAACGTTTTGTTTTCTTTCTTCACCCCTGATTATCTCGTTTTCTCTAAATTGCCTTTAAACAGGTCTTTCACAAAATGGTGAAAATTTTTGTGGGAAATCTGCCCCGGGAGGCAGACCAGGATGAAATCAAGGCACTCTTTACTCAGTACGGCACAGTCACAGAGTGTGCCATCATTAAAAACTACGCCTTCGTCCACATGGATGACCGCAAGGCCGCCACCAAAGCCATCAAAAATCTCCACCTCTACAAGCTTCACGGCACACCAATCAATGTAGAGGCCAGCCACGGGAAGAACCAGGGCTCAGTCAAACTGCATGTAGCGAATGTAGAGAAGGGATCAGATGAAGAGCTCCGTGCTCTGTTTGAAGAGTACGGCACAGTCACAGAGTGTGCTGTTGTCAAGAATTTTGCTTTTGTACATATGTCCAACTCTGATGAGGCCATGGACGCCATCAAGGGACTGGACAACACCGAATTCCAAGGTAAGAAAGGACCATCATGGAAAATAAAGTAGTTGTGAAGTGTGTGTGGCTGTTGTGAACCTGGTTATGTAATGTGTCTTCTCCGTTATCTGTAATTTTATTTGTATTTAGGAAAACGCATCCATGTCCAGATTTCCAAGAGCCGTCCCAGACACGATGAACGGGATGACTACCCCCCTCCTCCCCCAGACAGAGGTGGCTACTGGCCCCCACGCTATCCAGGAGAGAGGCACGAGCCTCCCCCACCCAGCTACCTGAGAGGCCGCCTCAGCCATATACCCCCAGGTTACCCAGCCCCCCCTCTGCCACCCCCTCCCCCTAGACGAGCTGTTTATCCTGACCGTCCCTATGAGGGTGAGAGGGACAGATACGGCGTGGTAGATTACTATGAGAAGTACAGAGCTCGCCCATATGGCATCGCCTCCTATGAGGATCAACGTGCTGGCGCCCCTCCTCCTCCCCCTCCCCCTTCAGCCGTCGTCCGAGATCGTCTTATGACCTCGCCGCTTGACCCGTATGAGCGTCGACCCCTCCCACCTCCCCCGTCCTCGTACTACACTCGAGATCGCAGCCCCCTCAGGAGAGCGCCTAGCACGCCAATGCCCCCTGCCAGTAATGGCTACTCCTATGAGCGCTCCCGACTCTCTCCGGTCTCCCGGGTCCCGGCATACGGAGTTCCACGTGCCAGGGACCCCTACGCAGACCGGCTGCCCCCGCCACCGCCTGCACGCTACGCTTATTAAGCAAGGCCCGGCATGTGAAGGTGAGAATAGGTCTGAGGTAGATTGGTGTTCCTATCTTTTCTGAAATTGCCCTTCGTCCCTAAAAAGGCAGAGGCAGCTTGTGACCACATCCGTACGCTCTAGGTCTTGTGGGGAAAACAAGGTTTGAAACAACATGCGTACAAAGTGTTATTCAACAGTTTGTAAATTCGTTGATAATGCACGTCTGTGCACCAACTGGGATTTCAGCTAATACCAGTTTTAAATGTGGCTTAATCCGGCAAATACAGACTGTCCAGTGTGGGACCTCTGACTGAAGAACAGGTCTCGAGATTCAGAACTCGAAAAAAGTTGACATTTAGGTAATTACGATGGAACAACGTGCTTTGCATCAACAGTTGCAGGCAGTTCATTTGTGTCATTTGCTCTTTTTTCAGGATCGTCGTCCGCCTGCGTCGCCGCTCGCCGCCTCCTGATGCACGTGACACTATCCACTTCCTGTCTGCGGCTGAGCGCGTTACGTTCCCCTGAGATGCTCACAGGAGGAACTGAATTGCCGACGTCTACGTCTGTTTTTGTTTTTATTTTGGGACAACTTTTAATCTCGTTTTTTTTTTCCCCTATTTGTTTTAGTTTGTCATTGTGCTGTAGAATTTTTAATGCTTGACGTCTGAGTTAGGCGTTTTGTTTTTTTTTAAATTGTACCTTTTACGTTTGAATAATTAGTGTTCTGATGTGGTGTGTAACCTTAGAAAGCTGAATCATTTCAGCAGCAGTTTCTAGGCGATACTTGTGACTGTAGATTTAACTGAACTGAATCATGTTTGGTATTAAATCTAGTCTGCACGTTGCTTCCATCATGTTGAACTTTACATCGAAAACTAAACCTCCATGTGGCGTTGCTGTGAAAATTTAAACTGCTAAGAAATAGGAGTTTTTACACATTTAGAAAGTAACTGTTAATGGTACAGTTACCAAAAAGCGTTCACATGTACCTGTCCACTGTTGATCTTTTTTTTTTATAATAAACGGATTTGTGCAGTAATGTTGTTCACAGATGTGCTCAAAAATCCAGCCCTGCGCTAAAACAACTCATCAGTGTAACCGCTTGAATTGACTTGAATACTTTCGAAAATCTAAATTGATTGATAATGCGTTTATTTATGATGAAATAACAAACTTGTTAAAATCGTCACGCTGATTAAAGAAATGTCTCTTATCTGAGCTTCTCTGAAATACTAAATACAGCTTTTATCATTCATCAGCGCACCTTTTACCCTGTCCCCCTCCCTTAGTGCCAAAACTGAAACTTGTTCCCATAGTAGCTGAAGTGACTAAGGGCGATACCCACCAGGTGAGATTTCATAGATGAGACTAGTTAACCTTGAATCTGGGGGAGATGACATCAAAGGCTACAGGAGATCTTCAGAGTCAACAGGTAAGTCCAGGGCTTTAAGGACTACTGCAGACAGCACATGCTCACATTCAACTGTTTTATAGGTACATATTACTAGTTATCTGCTCCAGAGGTTTACTTTGATTTTGATTGTTCACAGGACCCTGATTGTTAACTAGTTAAATGTTTGTTTTCCTGCTCTTTCCCTGTACACAAAATGATCCATTCAGCTGTAAATCTGCTGTTCTTTATTGTCAGTGTTTGCAGGGAAATAACTCTATAGATACATATAGTTGACAGTCCTTTTTTTTCCAGCACTGCCAGCAAATTGTAGAGCGTGGTTTGCTTGGGGGCAGTTGTTTCTGAAGCTGGAAATTAGAACAGCGTTTATCACAGCTAGGTCAGGTTAAACTGGACAAGAGGTAAGGTTTTGATGTGAGGAAAGAATCAGAAATGCTACATCTTGTTTTACAGACATGATCAGTTTGATTAAACCCTTGTAATGCAGGAAAATTTCACACAGAATTTTGATGGAGGTGAGGAGTTCACAGTGCTCTGCTTTGTATTGCCGTTTTGGATCTTGACCTGCATGAATAAAATATTTAAAACAATAACATGGACTCACTGTTAACTAATACACTGTCATTAAAACTGTAGATGTAGTAGTTTCCCAAATTGCACCATTGTTCCTGCTAATGAGTTACAGTCTTAACTGCACAATTCCAGCTTGATAGCTGGATGAGAAATATTTTTACCAGGGGGCCAATAGAATTGTATTCACTATTTTAAAAATTAGCGTTATGTAACTATATAACTTTAGAGTTATATAAAAATACTTAAATGCAATATCTTAATGTTCACCTAGCAAAATAATTGTCTGACATAAGCAGCTGTTTAAGAACATGCCTAAGTAAACAAAACATTGACAAAATGATTTCAATGAAATATCACACTCCCTATTATTAACACTATAAATTTGTGCATTGGCCTTTTGAGTTTTTTGTTAATAAAATATCAGCATTTAGTCCATATGAGTTTGCTTATGATATTGTAGTATTAAAAAAACAAAAACAAAGCGAATTTTCTGCACTACGAGGTTCGAGGTTTAGCTTTGTTTTCATTGCACAATACAGGATTCCACAACAAAGGAACACATTTTGGTTGGCTGACTGAGGTTTGACACCCAGCTGGGGTTTTCATGAGACTGAGCTCTGCTGGTCTTTTAAAAGGTGAACATTTTAATCACGATTTTTCATTTTTTTTAGGCTTGAATTATTGTATTTTATTGCAGAATTTAAATTTATACTTTTTTGTATGCAAATACTTTATTAAAATAAGGAACACCTTTATATTGATGCTTTGATTCAGATATCAATGGGCCTCATTCACCAATATCCTAGTAAATCAGATTAATGAATGTGTTCTTAAACCACAGCATTGTGCGCACCTGTGTTGTTGTTGTGCAGGTACCAGTGAGGGCCAGCAGGGGGAGCATGCTCTTAATTCAAACTTTTAACTGGTTTGACATCCAGCACCCTGCCAGCGGTTTGGTTGTGTGGTTTGATCCAGATGTTGTCCTGTAAAATGTGTTAGTTTATCAAGCAGTTAAGGTGTGTCTACTCTTCAGAACCATCATTGTATGCAGAATATAATCACCTGATTCAGAGACAGAGAGTGTTAAAACACAATTTTCACACACTCAATTTAGATTGTGTCTGCAGATATAAAAATTAGTGAATGAGTTTATCCATAAAATTAAGGGGTGATCACAATGGATCTAAATGGAGTAGTCATCACTGTACAGCCTGCCAACACTAAATATTAACATGAACTAAATGTCCCCAGTTACGTCAAAAAGTCACTGGAAACTTGATAACTAAATTTATCAAGTCTTCACATCACGCAGCATGGAACAAATTACAAATGTCAACACTTGTTACTTTCAGATTGCATTTCAACCAGATATTTTCAGCTGTATGACATCACAAATTCCCCGTTAGATACTTGCGAATGCGTGGTCATTGTAAAACACAAGTAGACAGACTATGAGAAGATTGGATCGAATTAAGAAACCTCACAAAATCTTTTCTTGGTTAAACACATTTTTGATGAAGCAGAAAAACATTAAACCTCTGCTGTGTGTGGCATGATACAGAGAGCTGAAGGCCTGTCTTCCTGTGGTTGATACTTCACTTTTAGCTGTCATTGACAGTACTGTTTACCACCACAATGGAAAATAACTAACAGGGTATCAACTCCTATGCATGCCAACACATAGCAGTTGTGCTCAGACCACACTGTGCTGTCTCTTCCTGTCAATCATGTGATGTGACCCTCACTCACTCCTCTACTGCTGCAGATCTTAATCTAGCTCTCAATATCAAGGACTGTGGTCAACCGTCAGTGTCTTTACCAGCTCCTCCTCCATCGCACACCAATCAGTGTGTCAGAGAGAAGACAATAAAGAAATGGATAAATAAAAAAAACTGTGCACACAACAAATTATTGCATTGTTGTTTGGCATCATACAAAAATAGATTTTAGGACAAAGGGATGTAACTTTTCTAATGCACAAGTTAAACAAAATGATGAAGCATCATCTCCTCTCTGAGCTGCTGTTCCAGATGTTTCCTGAGTCTATCTGGTGGCAGCGTACACAACATTTGGCTCCAGCTCTCTCTCTGATGCAGGCCTTCTGCTCCTTTTGCCCTTTGGATGGAAACTCAGCGCTGCATAGTTCAGATCATCAGAGCCTGGATTTTCCTTTTGTGGATTGCGTTCTTCATTATGAGCTAAATGACAAACGAATGCCTGGTCAACTCATCAGTTCAGCATCATTGTCCTTTGACGTTACTGTTACTTGCATTTTGTAACAAAGGAAGTTTGGATTAGTCCATCACATGGATACAAATTTAAGCAAATAAAAGCAAATATAGATTCATTAGCTGCCAAAAGTACCTGTCTGAAGTTTCCTGTATTTAACAGCCAGACCAATGACGACCATGATGAGGACTACGGTCACACCACCCAGGATCACAACCATCAGCTGTGTTATTCCATCAGGCTCTTCTACAAGAAACATCCAACAGTTTGCTCCCTCACTGAGTAACATTAAAGAAGTGACATGAAACCATCCAGATGTTTTACATCAACAGTCAATGGAAGAAATATTTAGAAGAATCTTACTTTTCACTTTGATGTCATCATCAGGTTCATCATTGCCTTTAATGAAATATGAGAATAATTAGATACTTTTTATAAATCAATTATGAAGGTGAAAATTGAATGTATCGAAATAGATAAATCAGCAGAATAAGCACCAAAAGAAAGAAAACTTACCTTGAACATTTAAATACATTACAGTAAGTATTGCATGTCCACAGAGATACAGTCCAGAGTCTGATAAATCCACTTCTTTGATTATAAGGAAGATTGTGGACACGTTGGTTCTCATTTCATATTTGCCATTTTTAAATCCATCACAAAATGAGGTTTTGCCATGAAACCCATACACGGAGGAGATGCAGCTGATTTTGGTTTTGTTGTAAAGTCTGGACCAGAATGTGTGAGTTGGAGATCTGGAAATGCTGGAGCACAACAGTGTGACCTCTTCACCAGGCTGGACCTCCACAGTCTGAGACTCAGACACTGAGACAGAGATCCAGCCTGAAACAAACAGCAGACACAGCAAGAGAGCTGATAACGCAACAGCAGAGCATCTTGAATAATGTACTGATAATCAGCATTGTAGAGGATACTGAATAATCCAATGTCAGTACTTACTGCAGAGAAGTAAAGCGGATATCAAGATGAAGCTCCTCATTGTGAATTATCATCTCACTGCTACAACACTTGATCTCTCTGAGCCGTTGGAAACAACAGCAATGCAGTCCATCAGGACTAGTCTTATTATCATTCTATATCATTTATTTAAAGTTTTATATGATTAATTTATAATTTGTCATTTCATGACTGGTGACTCTGGAGAAAGTAATATGTAATTGAAGGTCAGACCACATGTGGTTGAGACTTCAGTCTAGGCTGATAGATATGGTCCTGTTTGTTACAGAGGGAGGTGCCAGGACAGGCAGGTGGAGGCATGATGTAAACATACCCAGGACTGTGAACTGAATGGCTACGAGTGCTTTGTATTTTTCAGCTGAATATTTAGCTCTCCACTATAGGCTGCCAGACTGTGAGGTCTGCAATTAAAAAAAATGAGTATCTATAATGTGAATTCCTTTATTTGAAAAATGTTGTCATGTTTAAGGATTGCTGGACCCAAATGCAGACCTGGTTCAAGTCAAAGATTTATTCAACAAAGATAAAAATACCAAGTCTTACTTTAGGGGGGAAGCAAAGTCCCAACTGGTGCTGCAAGAAAACCGAAATCCATAAACAAAGGCAAATATTCCAGAACATGTATAGACACATGAGGAAACACTGGGGAAACGAACAGGAGCAAAACCGATTGACTAATACAGGAAGTTACCATGAGACTCACAATGTAAGTAATTTCAAAGTAAAACAGGAAATAAACAAAAGTCCAAACATAAAGAGTCCAAAGAAAGTCTAAAGAAAGAGTCCCTTCATGGCAGATCATGACAGTATCCCCCAGCCCCCACCCACCTCCCTGTTAACAGCTGGATTCCAGACGGCCCACTGGGCTGACCAAGAAAACCAACTCGGGGGGGTGAGCGTCCGGAGGAGGAATCCAAGGGCCAGTGGACATGAACGAGACGAATGGGGCTAGAGAAGGTGCAGGAAACTTGGGTGGACTTCAGTACCTCAGCTCTTTGGTCTATCTAATACCCTTTTCACACCAGAATTAGCAGGTATAAGCAGGTTTTTGTTTAACTCAGGGAAACCCACTAAAAAAGGTCATTGAATCCTTTTACACTGCCAGGATACACATATGACTCGGGCTGTTGCCTCCTGCATGGTTCCTGGTGGCCCTGTGGTACACATTCAACCCTAATAAAAAGACTTATCTCTTGGTGTCATTCTTCGGAAGTGTTGTTTGTAGTTATAATGCACAGAATTGAAGGCCGGTCTTCCTGTGGCTGAGACGTTGCTTTAGTTTTTTGCTTTGCTACAACAATGGAAAGTGTAAGTGCAAGTTACCAACACCAGCTTCTTTATCTTTGCATTTTCCATCCACGTATATGACAAACAAATATAGAAACACAGGCGATTAAATCAACTTTTCATTTTATGCTTCTTTACATTTTTTTCACAGAATGTATGTACATAAAGACAATTTGTCAGACAGACTCAAACTTTTGACCTAACAGACCTTGCGATTTTCACTTCAGGTGTGATCTGACCACATGTTGCTGTCTCTTCCAGTCAAACTCGTGATGTCTAGCTCACGTGCACTCCTTCACTGCTGCAGACCTCCATCTAACTCACTGTAAGAGGATCTGAACAGTCATCAGTGTCTTTATCAGCTAAGAACAATCATATTCTTTTGCTCTCAGATACAGATGTATAGTGAGATTTCACAATATGCATCAACATAAAATCGTTATTTCAACATTTTTTGACACAAACCCCCAAAAGCAGATTGATATGATGAAGCATCATCTCCTCTCTGAGCTGCTGTTCCAGATGTTTCCTGAGTCTATCTGGTGGCAGCGTACACAACATTTGACTCCAGCTCTCTCTCTGATGCAGGCCTTCTGCTCCTTTTGGCTTTTGAATGGAAATTCAGTGCTGCATAGTTCAGATTCTCAGAGCCCTGATTCTGTAGATGAAAACATTTAGTCACTCATCTCTCATGAACGAGTTTGTGAGAAAACACAAAACCAGACAACATATAAAGTGGACTTTGATCTTAATCTAAGGCTACATTTAGATTACCTCTCTGTGTTGTGGACTCTGTTCCTCTGTCTTTAAATCTGAATGACAGAAACAGCACATCTGGTCAGTTCATTGATCGGAAATATCACTGTTCAAACTTTTTGGCAAAGAGGAAGTTTTAGATTTGCAGAGTTGTGCACTTACAACTCAGTTAAAAAAAAGTACCTGCATGAAGCTTCCTGGTTTTGACAACCAGAACAATGACGACTATAATGAGGAAAATAATCAGACCACCGAGGATCACACTCATCACAGTTGGTGGTTCAACAGACTCTTCTACAAGAAAGATAAATATATTTAAGTTTCTGTTTCTTATTCTGCATGAGCTCAGCTCTTATTTTGACAGTGACTACAAAGGTACATATCTGCTTCTTCCCAGCTAAAACACAGACAAGACAACATCAACAGTCTTACCTTGAACCTTTAAGTATGTTGCACTGACAATTGTTGTCTTATTTTCCCACTTAGATCCACAGAAATAGAGTCCAGAGTCAGATGAATCAACACTTTTGATCTGGAGAAAGAGGGTCGTCATGTTGGATGTCATGTTAAATTTTCCATTTTTAAATCCATCACAGAACGAAGCATTGCCATCAGAGCTGAACATGGAGGAGATGCAGCTGATGTTGGGTCTGTTGTCCAGTCTGAACCAGAATATGTGACTGATAGTACTGGAGTAGTTGGTACACAGCAGTGTGACTTCTTCACCAGACTGGACCTTCAGAGTGTGAAACTCAGAGACAGAGACAGAGACAGAGATCCAGCCTGAAACACACAAAAAGTAATTTATTCATCAACTTATAATTCAACAGGAACCAAACAAAGCAGGTAAATCATGTTATTAAAGAACAGTTTGTAAGATTCCAGCAGATGAAGAAAGGTTAGTAATTGTTGTATTGAGGAGAAATAGTTAAGTGTACTTACTGCAGGTACAGAGTAAAGCTGCTACCACGTTAAAGTTCATCATTGTGCGTACAGTAGGACTGCACCACTTTAATGTTGGTGACTGAACTGTGCTCCAGTGACAGTGGTCTCAGTGTAAAGAGGCGGGCTGTTCCTCTGTTGATCCGGTTTCTCGGAATGACAATGCTCTGAGGAAAATGGCTGCAAAATAACATCTGCAATGAGAATAGAACAAGGTTATTATCTAACGTTTGTACAAGTCTCTATAGCACAAGGAAGTATAATCTTTCTTTTGTCAGGAAACCTTATACAGTAGTTCCACTAATGACACATCCAATAGATGTTTTAACTGAAAGCTTTTATATTCAATGGACTGGTTGAGAAACATCAGTGCAAAGAGATGTAACCCTGCTGTGTGCATTATGTTGTTGACAATATGCAGCAATAATGAGGTTCTCTGCTGATTTCGATATTTTCTACATCAGACATCTCGGAGTGTCTTATCATGCTTGTTTACACCATATCCACTTACCACAGGAGAGATCATGAATAACTGGCAACACTGGTGTGGCCCACAGTTTTATATACTTTCATCAAGAGTTGTGAGTGAACTAGAAGGAAGGAGAATTAGTCCTATTATACAGTTATAAGAGACTCCTGCACAATCAGCGATTTATATTTTCTGCGGTTAATGGTTCGAGAAGTTTACAAATCAACATCCATTTTTTTGATTTGATCTCATGTTCAAACAAATCCCTAAAAATATGTAAAAGGCCAGTAAATGTAAAATCCTGTTCTCATCTAATAATGAAAAATACTAAAAATACTGGACCTTATCCTAAAGAAAAGATAGTTGCTTCATTCATTCATTCATAGTATTCAGAAATGTATTAGAATTGTAATTCCCATATTTTCCCAAAATCAGACATTGAAATCTGAATTGTTTGGTATTTTTTAAACTGCTAAAGTTCATCTAAATGATGATCAACAAAATTAGCTTGTGCAGTGATGCTAATGCTAATGGTAAACTTTCCAATAAGCTACAAAAAGTGCACATTGGCTTGTCTTTGCTTGATTATAACGTACACCCAATAGAAGCCGATAAAATGAATGTATCAGTAACAGCATTTTAAATCTTACCTGGACAGTGAGAATCACTGGATTCATGTTTGCAGTGCTCAGTAGGTTCAAATGTGAATATCAGTAGATGGATGGGACCTTCACCTACTGCAGGTTTGATGTGATCTATCATTTAGCCTTTAGCAGAGTAAATGTGTTGATTTGAAGCTGTGGAAGTGTCACAATGCTACAGGCATTTTTTCACAACAATGTAGAGAGGTGGGTTTGTGTGAGCGTGGAGCCTGATAAGTGTGACAGGTGATGAGGGGAGCAGTGACAGGGTTCGTGACTAACAGGATGCTCACTGATCTAGAGAGGTGTTCAGCACATGTACAAACTGTCTAGACAGACTGACTGAACCCGTTGATTTTAGCAGTGGAGCTCCACACTGGTGACTGAAAGTTGTCAGCTCAGCTTTGATTCATAGCTCGTTTCTTCCACATTAAAAGCTTATTAAAACCACGAGAACAACCATAGTCTGCCATGAACAATATGTGCTGTGTTTGTATCGTGCTGAATGGAACGTGACTGATTGGACCAGAAACTGACGGAACATCATTGTGATCGTTGCTTCATTCAGTCTTACCACACAGCTGAACATCAGACTTGTGTAACTGGTGATGTGTTCACTTACTGACCTATGTACTGACGTGCTTTTGAGCGGTGCTGCGACCACTTGTGAGCTACACACTCACTGACTATGAATCTTTTGAATTGAACTGAACAAAGTGATTCCAATCAAATCAAAGTGATTTGTGATTTCCACCTCTACACGTCTCTACAAATACAAATAAAATATAACCTCAATATATAAAGTATTTTTATTCTCTGGGCAGATGAAGGCCTGGAGATCAAGGAGCTTCATCTGTTTCAGACCCCATTAAAGGAGCTTTTTGTCAGTTTAGCTATTGCTACATAGCTAAAGTTAGCATTAACAGCTGTTTACCTACCAGTGTAGAAAGTGCTAGTGCTGTCTCCAGCACTGGTTTTAACTCTTGTCTCTATCTCGTATTTTCATCTACTGCAGTTGGCACGCTAACTAGCTAACCCTAGCAATAGCAACTCAGTGTAGGTCTTTTAAACACAACAATGGCCGAAGCTACAATCACCACCACCAGGAGAACACTTACAAATAGCCCCTTTAATGATGCGGATATAGATCCCTCACTGATACAGACAGTGCTTTTTATCACCACAGTGAAACAACAGGTAACAATAGGTAGATGGGGGCTAAATGCTGAACAACAGATGTGTAATATAATAGGTTTTTGTCCCTTGTAAGTACCCGTTGTTCAGGGTGTGCTGTATATCTTATGGCAGTGGCAAATAAACAGGAAGTTATGTTGGTCCTTAAGCTCGTTAGCATGAAGCTGTAAGTTGTCCAAGACTCATCAAACATCAAAATGTACTTCTCCTCATAGATTTAGCATGTCATTATACACACTTACTTTGACGTCACAATTAAAACATGTAGTTGCTGTTCTAATGTACAGTACTATCTGCTTTTGACAGGCTCTACAAATGTAGAGAAGCTGATTCATTTTGTCTTCCTGAGAGAAAAAAACGTCAGCCAGTATTCACAAGTTCATTTCACACTTTATTCTTGCACAAGGTGGAGTTAACAGGCCTCATGATTTTCACCCCAGCTGCGCTCAGACCACACTGAGCTGTTTCTTCCTGTCAAACATGTGATGTGTAGCTCTCGCACACCAGTCGTATTCATTAGACAACAAAACAAAGAGAGTGGGATAATGCACATGTTCTGTGAATAAAGAATCTATCACAAAACTCAATTTTTTCCCTCCAGCTCCAGCATGAGGTGTGTTACATTAGACTCTTGTGTCTATCTGCTGGCAGTGTAAAAAACACGAGTCTCCACTTCTCCCTCTGATGCAGGCCTCCTGCTTCTTGTTGCTGCTGAACACAAACTCAGCGCTGCGTCTTTCAGGTCCTCAGAGTCCAGATTCTGGAAGCAAAAGTGTTTATGGTCACACATCTTACACAGCTGAGGTGTGATATGAAATAATGTCATTCACTGATAAAATAGCCAAAGTGACTCCAACACATTTTAAACAAAACAAAACAAGACATTGAACATTAATTTATCCTTAAAGGTCCCATATTGTATGAAGAGAGATGTCCATGTCTTTTTTTTTATGATAAAGCAGGTTTAGGTTCTATATTAATACTGTGAAGGTATCAAAGCCTCAGTCCACAGAGAACTGTACACAGCCTGTATTCAGAAACTGAGCCTTAAAACGAGACATCAGGACTTCTGTGACTTTGTGATGTCACAACACAGCAGTCACTGTCGCGGTCATGTCCCAAGCCGGGTGTGTCTGAACTCAGCATCCAGTCTTGCAGGATTTTGTTTCTCTGAGTGTTTGAAATATGCTATATTTTATTTGATCACTCAGAAAACATTCAGCCAATCAGAAGAGAGTCTCAGAGCCTCTCTTCTGATTGGCTGACTGACCTGTTGTTACAAGAGCTCCACAGAGAGAAGCCTGAAAGAAGAGATGTGAAACTACACCAAGATGGTTTTTGGTTCTTAAAACCACAAATATATCTTCTTATGGATATCAACACTTTAAATAAAACACTGGACGAGTCTAAAATATGAATTTATGAAAATATGAATGAGACTCACCTCATTCTGTTGTAGATTCTGTTCTTGATTATCAGCTAAAAGATCGAAACAATACATCTGATCAATTAATTGCCACTTTTCAAAAGAATTGCCATTAACAAACAGGAAGCCTTAGACTTGTTCATCATACTGACACAACTTTCTTCACCAAGTACCTGGCTGAAGTTTGCTGACTGTGACAGCCACACCAATGGCAGCTATGATGAGGGGAACCAGGATCACACTCAGGCTTGTTGTTCCATGAGGATTTTCTATGAGAGATGTTATTAAATTAGACTTTATGTACATGTATGTACTTTATCTCCAGTGGCTTAAGATTTGATTAATATATAAATAGACAGACTGGACTTTATTTGTTGGAAACAGCTCAAATGTAACACTGACAATGAAATTTTAATGAGAGGAAAGGAAACGCCAACATTGAGGCTAATGATAAATATAATCTGCTAATTGCTATTATCTATTATTAATATAGTTTTTACAGTGTTATTGTAGTCCTTACTTTGTCGATGTCGAAAGTCTTGACATGAACCTTTACATGTGTTGTACTGACAATTACTGAGTTTTCATTCATGTAAAATCCACAGAAATCAACAATGACGACTATAATGAGGAAAAGAATCAGACCACCGAGGATCACAGTCATCAGAGTTGGTGGTTCAACAGACTCTTCTACAAGAAAGATAAATATATTTAACTTTCTGTTTCTTATTCTGCATGAGCTCAGCTCTTATTTTGACAGTGACTACAAAGGTACATATCTGCTTCTTCCCAACTAAAACACAGACAAGACAACATCAACAGTCTTACCTTGAACCTCTTGAACCTTTAAGTATGTTGCACTGACAGTTGTTATCTTATTGTACCAGTAAGATCCACAGAAATAGAGTCCAGAGTCAGATGAATCAACACTTTTGATCTGGAGAAAGAGGGTCGTCACGTTGGATGTCATGTTAAATTTTCCATTTTTAAACCCATCACAGAACGAAACATTGCCATCAGAGGCGGACATGGAGGAGATGCAGCTGATGTTGGGTCTGTTGTCCAGTCTGAACCAGTGTATGTGACTGATAGTACTGGAGTAGTTGGTACACTGCAGTGTGACATCTTCACCAGACTGGACCTCCACAGTGTGAAACTCAGAGACAGAGACAGAGATCCAGCCTGAAACACACAAAAAGTAATTTATTCATCAACTTATAATTCAACAGGAAGCAAACAAAGCAGGTAAATCATGTTATTAAAGAACAGTTTGTAAGGTTAAGTTCCAGCAGATGAAGAAAGGTCAGTAATTGTTGTATTGAGGAAAAATAGTTAAGTGTACTTACTGCAGGTACAGAGTAAAGCTGCTACCACGTTAGAGTTCATTGTTGTGCGTACAGTAGGACTGCACCACTTTAATGTTGGTGACTGAACTGTTTTCCTGAGAGAGAGGTCTCAGCGTAAAAAAGGTGGGTGTTTCTTTTGACCACCTCCGCGCTCAGACTAACAACGTAAATACTTTCAGAGGAGAAGGTATCAGAGCCTTGTGGGTCTTCTGGCATTAAAGTTGAGAGAAATGTATTCAGGACTTACTGAAGCTGCAGATAATTTATCATGGACAAGTTCATCACATTAATGTCAGTGATGAAGCTGAGCTCCTGGAGGGGTGCTGTCAGCTGAAGAGGTGGGGTCTTTCTTTCTGTTTATCCAGTTGGTTAAACTGACCTCATACATGATTTCAGTAAAACGTGACAAAACCAAATGATGATTTGAGGTCATTTCATATGAAGTTACCATGGTAATGTTCAAACCAAAATAAAAAATGAACATAAGCTATATCACGGCCTTTATAGGATTGACCATAATAATGATTGTGTCAGCTGAGGGTGTTTTGAAAGTGCTTTGGGTTCAGTCCAGTCTTCTCCAGCCCTACAAACCCTCTAGATCACTGTGTTCCTCTGACACCCAACTACTCCACACTCCCCCTCCTGGACTGTGCACCAAGAGCGACAGGGCCTTTAGTGTAGCGGGCCCTAACCTCAGGAGCTCTCTCCTCCAGACAACAGACTTAAAACTCATTGGTTTAGGCTGGCCTTTCCTGGAGCTCTGGAAAATGGACATAATGCATTTTTTATCTTATCATGTGTACATATGACTGAGTGTGTATGTGTATAAATGTGTATGCATGTATATACTGTATTTACATGTGTATGTATGTGTATATGTATGTGTATGCACATGTATGCATTTACATATCTATTTCCATTGTCATTCATTCATTTATTGTTTTATCTTGTCTGTGTCTTATCTTGTTTATGCTGTTTTTCTTTTCTTCGTCTTCTTCCTGTTTTTCTTCTTCTTTTTCTTCTCATTATTATTATTATTATTATTATTATTATTATTATTATTATTACATGTTGTGTTTTCTCTGCTGGCTAGCTCCTGTATTTGGGAATCAACTGGGTTTTTTCTGACTTTGTTATGTGTGTGTGTGTGTGTGTGTGTGTGTGTGAGTGAATGTGTGTATGTGTGACTCTCGCTGTGAGGACAGTTATGTGTGTGGTGACTGGTCTAGCTTTTGTGAACTGCTACACTGTGTGTTCTGGCATCTTGTCATGTCTCATTTCTAAAAACAGATGTGACGTGTGAGTGTCACATCTGTAGAGTTGTTGGAAAGCACCTTCACTGGAGCTGTGCTGAGTGACTCAAATCAGTGCAACTCATTTCTGCCTGTGGTTGAGTCGTTACAGGGACGTGATCATTTTTTCAGGGAGTAATGGTAATGAATAACTGACAGTTTTGGCTGGAGCACAACAACCTTATGAACTGAGACTGACTGACTGTGTCTGTGACTAAATGAGTGATGGAGTTACACCATTGGTCAGCTGAAGGCCTCATGAGTGACAAGGTTACACCACTAGGAGATGGAGCTTTAAAAACACACACACCTCTCTATGCTGACAGCTGACGTGACTGAGCTTCTAACTTCATCTCTGAGTTTCATTTTACAAGTAAACCCAGCTGAGATCACAACACAGCCGTTGTCTTTAATTCACGTGTTTGGTGATTTTGTCAGACGACGTCATGGTTATGAAATCAAGATTCTGGCAGCTTAGAGGTGACTGCTGGTTAGCATGTCATCTTTTAGTTACTGTTTCATACTTGTTCTGTTGTCTGAGATAGAAACAGAAAATAAATGACAATAATTTTATTGGTACAGTGTCCCTGAGGGCTCGACACACTGCGACGTAATAAAACACAACACAAACCAAACAAATATGAAGAACTTATTTTAACCCAAATCACCACCTTTTCCTAAACCTAACCAATCTATGACTGTAATTATAGTATCCATGGTGATGAAGGTAGGTACGCTACTCTCTGTACAGTTTATTTTTCTAACCATGACAACCAAGGAAAACAGTCGTTTTATCCCAGTGTGAAATTATAAAGTTTATTAAAACTGTATTCCACTTCCATTGATATATTATAATAAATATATTAAAATACATCCATGTTCACCTGTTGGTCATTGCTTTTAACTTCAAAAGTCACAAAGCACTGAACAACAAGTGCGTCCCAGCTGGGTTCATCCCTTTTTTGTGTCCCCTGGAAACACTTCTGTTGTGTTGTCTAATTCATAAGTGCTTTTAACTTCGACTTCCTAAAGCATTGAACAAGTTGTGTTCATCGTCGTCTGTGCTACTTGCAGCGTGTTTCTTTATTTGCTTGTGTTAGTATTTGCGGCACATATGTTGTCAAATTGATAAAGATGTTTTCTGAATCTGTTTGTGTTTTGTCTATTTGCATGTGTTTTCTTAAGTGGCAGTGTGTTGAGCTGTCAGGTCCACAGCACTGAAACCTCAGCAGAATGCAAATAGCCTACGACGTGGTCCAGCCATATATTAGGTTCTGACCTAGTCTTGTTCAGTAGCCTGCAGCTGCATTGAGAAGACAGTGAACTGTCACAGTGCAGACGGATGGGCGCTGCACCTGCTGTAGTTTTGCTGTGATCTTTCACGTGTTAAATCTCTACAGCCTGGAACAGAGGGACTGCTTTCATATGAGCCTGTGGAAGTGTCACTGTTTCAGGCGCCTTTTCACAAGTTTACACATGTTTATAGACAATGTGAAAATGAACTAGTGGTGTGAATCTGTCAGAAGTGTGAAGACATCTCGCTAATTCACACAGTGCTGCTTGCAACCACACTGCAGGGTGGGACACAGGGGTGTACAACTATCATACAACTATCATCCTTCTTAAGATAAACACAGTGTGTTTGATTCAAACATGAAGCACGTTAATGTCACAGCTACAATGTGCTGTTCCTATATTGATGTTTCACCACAGTGTTTGTAGAAGAGAACTTGATCACTGTGTCGACCCCACAGAGGAAACTCAGCCAGAATCCACTGCTTCATTTCTGACTTTATTCAAACAAAACTTCACAATTTTCACTTCGGTTGAGCTCAGACTAGAGATGTTCCGATACCATTGTTTCCTCCCCAGTACCGATCCCTGAACTCGTGTATTGGCCGATACAGAGTTCTGATCCGATACTATTGCAATTACAGCCACCTTTAACAGCTGTAAGCTACTATGATTGCTGTCATTGTTGTATGGCGTGGCTCGGGTTAAACTCTTTGTAAACCATGAACAAATACATGAATGCCATAGACTCTTTATATTATTGTCTAATTTGAACAATCATAAAAACAAATAAATACATTTAGGAATAACTAACAGTTCCTACACTAGTTGTCCAAACACTAATGTCACCCCCTGAAATTGAAGCTTTGTGTACTATACATGTTGTATTTTTACTGGTGGGACTTTCCAGAGTAAATTATTGTCAAATGACATTTTGCTAACAGCTAAAGTTACACTATTTACCCTGAATCAGTTCTCCCTCACCACTCTGTACAGTGCAGCTTATAGTGTAGGCTGCTGTTTTAGAGAGGCAAAGAGATGGCAGGTTTATTCGGGTGTGAAACTATGAAGTTTATTCATAAATGACGTGGAATCAGATCTGTGCATAGTCTCGTGTACTCGCCTGATACCTGATCCCATATTTCCAGCAGGATCAGGGGCATTTCTGATACTAGTATCGGAACAACTCCAGCTCAGACTACACTGCTCTTAGGAAGATAGAGGGAGAGAGAGTGTGTAGAAAAGCACATGGAAAATGATTTCATTTAGTAATCTTGAACACACACAGCAGCAGATTAATTTGATAAAAGCATCAGATCCACCCTGAGTCTATTTGCTGGCAGTGTAAATAACATGAGTCTCCACTTCTCTCTGTGATGGAGGCCTCCTGCTTCTCATCGCTGCCGAACACGCACTCAGTGCTGCATCCCTCAGGTCACTGGAGTCCAGACCCTGTCGGTAAAAGTTCACACAGTTACAGATGTCAAAAAAATCCTCATCTTGATTTGTCGTGTCGATTCTACCACTTTTAAAGGAGCTTTGTGTAAGTTTTGTACTAAAAGACGTGATAGAGACGCTGGCGTTTTCCACCTGTGGAGACAGCTCTTGGCGAGTAAAGGATTGAAGTTTGATGCTGAACTTGGAGACTGGTAAGTAAACGGCTGTTAATGCTAATGTTATGCTATGTAGCAATAGCAAAACTTACAAATAGCTCCTTTAAATCATAAGAATAAGTGATAAATCTTGTTTTACCTCACGTTGTTGTGCTTCCTCACCGGCAGCTAAATTAAAGAAACAAAGTGTCGAATCAGTTCATTTTCCTTAAAGTTTGATGTTATCACTTTCAGGCCTGAAGCAGTTTGTAGTTTTTAATCTGAATCTGAATCTTTTTTTTTGGCAGAATGCATAAAAACAATGATCTGTAAATCAGACAAGTACCTGCCGGAGGTCTCATGACTTTAATAACGACACCATTGATGATCACAAGGAAAACAATCAGACCACCCAGGATCGCGTTCATCAGCTTTGTCACTCCATCAGCCTCTGGGAAAAGAAAGGTAATGTAGCGCGCTCCTTTAACAAAATAAAATTAATGCTATTTAGTTGTCAGATTTAACAGAGGGATGGATACCACATGATTTTGTAATAATCTTACCTTCACACACACTTAAAAACTGATCTTACTCCTCTTCAAGAAAGATCATTTAAAACTGACTAAAATGTGACAAATGTAGCTTCACTGTTTTACCTGGAAGTGATTGACAGCTGACACAGAAATCTGTATAAATTTACCTTTAGGCTTCACGTCCTCGATCACTTCATCACTGCCTTTCAATGAAATGAAGATGAATTTAGTCTTGACTTTGTCATATTTGATTCACCTCATGTTCACATTTTTACCATGTTTCAAAAGCAAAAAGAAAATAACTGAAAGTGCAGTGTATTACAATCATAACCATAAATAGGCACCAACTGAAAGACTTTACAGTAATCTCACCTTCAACATGTAAATCTATTACACTGAAAATTGGACGTCCACTTGTGTAAAATCCACAGAAATACAGCCCAGAGTCAGATAAAGCCACTTGTTTGATTTTGAGAAAGAGGTTGGAGATGTTGGATCTCATCTCAAAATTTTCCTTTCCATATCCATCGCAGAATTCAGCTGCGCTGTCAGACCTGATCATAACAGAGATACAGCTGATCTGGGTTCTGTTGACCAGCCTGAACCAGAAGGTCACAGATTCATATTTGGAAATGTTGGAGATCAGCAGTGTGACCTCTTCGCCAGGTCGGCCCCTCACAGTGTGAAACCCAGACCCTGAGACAGAGATCCAACCTGAGACAAGCAGCACACACAACAACAGGTTAAGATGTTTCAAACCAACATGAACGATATCTCTCAATAAAAAGTCAGCAGGAATATCAGAAGTAAACAAGTTTCATTTACAATGAGCTCAACATACAATAACAACATTAGCACAAAGCATAATTCTGTTCCGGTACTTACTGAGGCTGCAGAGAATGAAAGGTGTTATCAAGGTAAAGTTCATCACTGTGTGTTTGACCGAAGCTCTGCAATGGCTGCGACTGAAGTGAGCCCAGGAAGGCTGTGTTTTCAACAGAAAGAGGAAGGATGCTCTTCTTCATGTGCCCTTTTGTGGTTCTCTCTCTCCCTCCAGACGTGGCATGGACACGTTAATGCTGCCCTGCACTTGCAAAAAGTAAGAATATTAATTGAAGCCTCTTCATGTTACCTGCATCAGAAGATTTCAAACTGTGTTGTTGTTTGGAAGCACAGGTTTCCCACTGCATCTGATGTACACGTCTACATAAGGGATTTTAATCAGTGTCACCATCAGCTTGTAGACGACTGTCTTAACATCTGTAGCCTGGCTGCTGTTTTTCAATAGTGAGCTGTCTGATATTTGATCATTTTTATGGTCAAGGCAAACAGAAGTTGTGTGTATCTTTTATTTTGGATGAAGAGATTAGGTTTTGATATTTAATTTGTAGCAACTGAAAATATAAAAAACATGCTAAGACTTAAGGCTGCTCAGCTTTTCTGTGCATGTCAGCAGGAGCAATTTTCAGTTTGACCAAAACAGGAAAAAACCCAAAACAAAACCACCTCCACCTCTTGACATTGACAGCACCCTGACTACACAGTTCACTTACAGACATCGCAGCGCTGCAGTCATACGCACCATGAAGACCTTCACCTTGATAACAGCTTTACTTCTCTGCAGCTTCAGTGAGTACAGAGACTGAATTACTCCCAGTTATATTCACATCTATGGTAACTCCAACCCTCCAGAATTTAAACAATTGATTTATATAAAAGTTTATTTATTTGCTCATGTTCCATTTGTGGTATTGAAATTGAAATGAGGAGCTTCACCTTAACTTATTTATTTATTATTTATTTCTTATTTTATTTTGAACCAATTATTCTCAGCACCAAGTGATGTCATCAGTAATACACCAGAGTTTAAACTTGTAAATTAGAGTTGAATTAATTGTTGCTGTTGCCTTATTACAGTAACTGTTACATTAAACACTCAATCTCTTGTTGTGTCTGCTGCTTATTTCAGGCTGGATCTCATACTGTGATGGATACCAAAATGGAAATATTATGATGAAATCCAACATCTCCAGCATCCTTCTCAAAATCAAACAAGTGGATTCATCTGACCCTGGACTGTATTTCTGTGGATTTTACACAAGTGTATGTCTGATTGTCAGTGTAATATATTTAAATGTTGAAGGTAAGATTACTTTTGTTCAGTTCATTAAAAGGTGATGATCAATTTGATGATGAGGACAACAAGTCTCAAAATAAGATTTCTCTCATTGCGTAGATTGTTGGCCTGGTCTCATGCCACCAAATAGAAAGTTTAATCTGACTCAGTGACTTTTTTTCTAGATGAAGTGTGATCCTGGGGGGTCTGACTGTTTTTCTTTTAATGATCATCATTGGTGTGGTTGTTAAAATCAGGAAACTTCAGACAGATATATTTGAAAGCTTTTGTATCTGTTGTATTTAAGAATACTTTTCACATCCTCTAAAGTTGTTTCAGTTTGGTAACAGGTTTTCATGAAGTGCTCTAAATGCTGTACTTGCCCTGTATCCTGTGCAGTCAATAATGTAATGTCAAGTACAACCAAACTAGTTATAGGCTAAAAGTGGACCGGAGAAGTTTGTCAATGAGCAGTAGACTGACAAGCTCTGCCCCTTGTCTCCTCATATAGACGGTGGCAAACCTGCCAGTGATCATTAAGTTAACTGCATCCAGCTGCTTGTGCTCACTCTGTGTGGGCAGGCATGACTGAGCATCTGGGGCAAAACAGTGACGCCACTGACATGAGACTGAAGGTTACATTTATATGATACATCAGTATTAGGTAGCCTGCCAGCCTCACCAATCTCTGTTTGTTTACCAAGCTCAGCAATTTCAGCAGAGCTACATTTGATGGATGCTGATGGTTATTGAACTAGACAGAATATTATAAATAAGATGTGTTGCCACACTTAATTATTGACCTAAAGGTGTCCATCACAACTCATTTCACTAAGTCAATGGCTAATGTTTCAGCAATTAGAACAGACCTTTGTCATATTGTGAAATCACTGCACTGAATGGGTCTGGCAGTGTGTTGAGACAGTGATGATGTTACTGACAGTTAGGAGAGGAATGAATAATGTTAGACTGGACATGAAGTATTAAAAATCTGACAGACGTTTTGTGCTGGGAGTCAGTTGTTGACGTTAGCGGACTCCATTCCTCAGCTAACGTTAGCTAGTGTTGCACACTTAGCGTGGCAGGGAGGCAGACAAGAGGCACTGATGCGAGGCCCTCGGGAGTGAGCATAAATGTCTCATCCTTTGGAAAAATCAATCCACAGACTGTTATGGACAAACAATATCAGCAGAGGGCAAAAGAAATTCTGCCATCTGCTGGTTGCATCGTGGAACATATCAAGCCTGTTGCAGGGAGTCTTTAGTTCTTTATTTTTACCATGATGCTGTGCAATCATCATATAAATATTTCAAAAATACAAACAATTTCAACTTTTAAAGACACAGAGTGCATCCTACAAGCCTTCATCTCATCATGTCTGGATTATTGCAACAGACTTTTTACTTGTCTGAACCAAAAATCTCCTGATCGACTCCAAACTGTACAGAACTCAGCTGCAAGACTTTGAACCAGAATCACTTCTGTTCAGCCTCTTTACTCTGGCTCCCAGTGTGTTTCAGAATTGATTATAAGATCCGAGTGATCGTTAAATTCCCTGCATATCTCTGACCTTTCAGTACCTTACATGCGTTGAGATTTGCTTTTGAGTCGGCCATACATTTCTGTTGTTTAATCCCACAGCTGTGCTGATTTGTATCCTCTGTCTGAACTACTCCCAATTTCAGTGTGTCTCATCATTAAACCATCTACATATTTAATGTTTCCTCCTCTTTTCTCAGGGGTCTGCCTCTTCTACAACCACAAATAAATGAACACAGACCTTGAAAACCAGCATTGTGTGATGTCATTCTTTTATGCAGCATCTCAGTACAATAAACAGATAAATAAATACATTTTTTAAAAAGAGAAAATTATTTTTTTAATGACTTTATTTATATTTTTTAAATGTACTTGTGTAATTATTATTATTATCATTATTATGATTTTTTTAGGATGGGATGGAGGAGGATATAAACTATAGATATCATGAAGTTGTTATTTCCTTGGGTTCTTTTCTGAGAAATAACTACTGTAAGGGAATGCAATTCAACAAATAAAGAGTATAAAAAAATTAATCGATAAATAATTAGTTCTTTCCTCTCCTATTATTCATCTCACGGCCCCTCAGATTGTTCTTCTGGAGGGGCCCCACCCTGTGGCTTGAAACCACTGGACTACCTCACAGTTTGTACAGTAGCTACAACAGTAAAGTGCTGCTTACAAACTGTTGCACAGTATTAGCAATCTAATAATGTCACATGTGAATGATACTAATCCATACATGCTAACTGCTGATCACACTTCTGCACTTTTTCTGAGGACTTTTACTTGTAGTGGAGTGTTTTGACATTGTTATAATGATACACTGACTTCAGTTTTTATCACCAGTGAACACAAGCAGCTCAAAACAGAGTAAATGTACTTAGTTACATTCCAGCACTGAGTAAAATATATGAATGGTCAGGAAGAGATTGGGACATTGCTAGTGGTTGTCATGGTTACCAGTAAACTGTATTGGCTACAGATGAGAATATTGAAATAGAATAGAATAGAATGTTTAAATGACTCTATGATGATGATTCTATGGAAGGTGACACACAGTGAGAGAGTGTGTTGGTCCAGTTCACCTGTAGACAACACAGAGTTAACACAGACTTCATCTGAGACAACTGGGAACTGGAAGAAGTCACAGTGAAAGACAAGAAACACAGAGTGTTAACCAGCCAGAGTGTCAGTGAACGCAGCAGGTAAGTGCTGAAATGATGAGTTCTTTTTTAAAGCAAGGTTTGAATGTGTTGTTTTCAAATGCAGAAACAGTAGTTTTTAGTTTTTAGAACTCAGATAGACTTGACTCTCTAGACACACACCTCTGTCAACTACTATCAATATAACATGATTCCTCAAACAGAAACATAGTTGAGGAAAGTAAATGTAAAGTAAAGTTTATTGGGATATTGGCTGATGGTTTATTAATACAGTTACACTCTTCGCCTAAAGAGGAGACTTCGTATCCTTTAACAAAGTTGAAGAAACAAAATCACAATGTAAGTAAATTTAATGTTTTCATCAAATTGTATTGCTTAAAACACTCTTAAAAGCATTGACTTCTTTTATATATTGTAACCTTAGATTATATTCTTGGATTATTAAGACTTAACAATTATTATATATTGTTGGAGAGTTCAGTCTTTAATAAATGCATCATATGCTAAATGAGCTACATAAAATCTTTATCTGCAAAGTAAGTGATAACTTTAGCTGTCAGGTAAATGTAGTGAAGTAGTGGTTTAGTAGGACATTTGAACATGGGAGTCTATGGGGACTGACTCACCATTGGAACCAGACTCAAGTGGACATTTGAGGAACTACAGTTTTTGGCACTTCCATGTCGGCTTCATTTTTCAGCCTCAGAAGTTGCCACTCCACAGGAGCCTCTGCAGCTCAGCTTAAAGAGAGAGGAAACTCTGACACAGATGATGAAGCAGCTCGTCTCATCACCTGTTTTGTGTGTGTGTTTGTGTGTCTCCAGCATAACAATGTACCGGTGGTGAGGCTTGCTGAAGGTTTTCAGGAGAACCTGGTTCCCATTGGAATAATGCAAGTAACACACACAAACACAAATGCAAACAAACACATGAGTGTGCACATCTGTGAGCCTCTGTCTGCATCTTCAAACACACTTTTTCTGTTGTCTAATGAATCTGTCTGATGTTATTCATGTAGGAATGGAGAGGTGGTGTACAGCCTTCCTCTTGTCTCTGCTGCTCCTCCACCAAACACCTCCAGCTCACAGTAAGTCAGCCTGACTGGCTCATGGTCTGGAGCAGGAAGAGCACAACAAAGCCAGACTGATAATCAAATCACAGTCACCTTATATTTCATTTCTCACAGCTTCAGGTGTCTGTTATTTGTCAACCAAGATGTTGCTTGTTCCTAAAATACTTCTCTCCTCATGGTCACAGCCCTTCTGTTTTTTTTTCTGTTTTCCCATAGAAAGAGAAAGCGTGACAGCCAGGAGGATGATGGCCGGCCCTATATCAAGAAGCCGCCCAACGCTTTCATGATTTTTAGGGATGAGCAGAGGCCAAAGGTTACTGCAGAACTGAACGACAACAACAGCGCCACACCGAACACCATCCTGGGACAGAGAGTGAGTGACTCTTCATCACAGTTTGGTAAAAGTTGCTGCATTGATCACTGTTTCAGACAACACTTGAAATTTCACTTCAGATTTCCCTCTAACCACAGATCTTCACATCTTGAAAGTATTTTTATTCTTGAAAGCGAATGATTTTTATTTCCTGTCACATGACCAGAAAACAAGTTCACATTGAAACAGGATTTCCAACATTTTATGACACATGTGGGAGTTTGCATTGCAGGGCCTGCACCTATTAATGTGGAAGTGTTGTATCTGTTATCATGTTGTCATGCTTGTGTTCGTGCACCAGTCAGCCTGTAGTGTAGCTGTGTGCACTGACAGTGTGTTGTCGTGTGTCCACAGTGGAAGTCGTTGTCAAAGGAGGAGCAGGCCAAATACTACGAGCAGGCAGAGAAGGAGAGGAGGCTCCACGCCCAGCGACACCCGGACTGGTCCTGCAGTCAGAATTATGTATGTTCACTGCGCTCACATACAACTCATACATGTTTACATCTTCACACTAGATGATGCAACACATTCACTGGCATCAGGTGGAAAGTCAAATGTGTTTGTTTTTGTGTAGGGCAAAAAGAGGAAGAGGGTGAGGAGGAAGGCTCCCACCAGGGCTGAAGGTACGACAATATTTCTGTGGATCACTGTGTGTTTTCATGTGATGTGATGAAAACTGTGATGAATAACAATGAGGATCATAACTTGTCAGAAACATGAACATGATCTGTGATTTTATTTGACTCTGGTGCTACAGATGTTCCTCAGCGCAGGTTTAAGAAGCAGCATCTGGTTTTCAAAGTGTGTTACAAAGTCTCAGTGACTGATCAGTGTTTCTGTTGTTGTTTGTTTGTGTTGCAGCGTCTGAGTGTGAACCTGAGGAGGTCACACAGCAGGTCAAGAGGCTGTGTGTCACCAACTCAGTCCTAAAAAATGATTTATCTCTTGGTGTCATTCTTTGGAAATAACAAGACCCTGTAGTTTGTGTTTATGATGCAGAGAGCTGAGGGCCAGTCTTCCTGTGGTGGAGACGTTGCTTCAGCTTTCATCTTTAGCTTTTCAGTGACTTTTCTACTTCTCATTCAGATATGTGACAAATGAAAACAGACGCAGGTGATTGAATCAACAGCTACTTTTAATGCTTCTTTATATTTTCCACAAACTACTCATGTAGATGCTGATTGTTTTCTGGTTCTGTCAGATTGTGGTCAGAAAACTTTCAGAGCTTGTTTTAGAGCTCATCATTCATCAGCTCAGGTGTGGTCAGACCACACTGTGCTGTGTCTTCCTGTCAAACACTCACTGCTGCAGACCTCCATCTAACTCACTGTAAGAGGATCTGAACAGTCATCAGTGTCTTTACCAGCTAAGAACAATCATATTCTTTTGCTCTCAGATACAGATGTATAGTGAGATTTCACAATATGCATCAACATAAAATCTTTTTGACAGTGATGGCAACTCCTCTCATCCACAAGCAGATTGATATGATGAAGCATCATCTCCTCTCTGAGCTGCTGTTCCAGATGTTTCCTGAGTCTATCTGGTGGCAGCGTACACAACATTTGGCTCCAGCTCTCTCTCTGATGCAGGCCTTCTGCTCCTTTTGGCTTTTGAATGGAAATTCAGTGCTGCATAGTTCAGATTCTCAGAGCCCTGATTCTGTAGATGAAAACATTTAGTCACTCATCTCTCATGAACGAGTTTGTGAGAAAACACAAAACCAGACAACATATAAAGTGGACTTTGATCTTAATCTAAGGCTACATTTAGATTACCTCTCTGTGTTGTGGACTCCGTTCCTCTGTCTTTAAATCTGAATGACAGAAACAGCACATCTGGTCAGTTCATTGATCGAAAATATCACTGTTCAAACTTTTTGGCAAACAGGAAGTTTTATATCTGTAGAGAGTTGTGCACTTGCAACTCAAATAAAAAATGTACAAGTACCTGCATGAAGCTTCCTGATTTTGACAACCAGAACAATGACGACTATAATGAGGATAATAATCGGACCACCGAGGACCACAGTCATCAGAATTGGTGGTTCAACAGACTCTTCTACAAGAAAGATAAATATATTTAACTTTCTGTTTCTTATTCTGCATGAGCTCAGCTCTTATTTTGACAGTGACTACAAAGGTACATATCTGCTTCTTCCCAACTAAAACACAGACAAGACAACATCAACAGTCTTACCTTGAACCTCTTGAACCTTTAAGTATGTTGCACTGACAGTTGTTATCTTATTGTGCCAGTAAGATCCACAGAAATAGAGTCCAGAGTCAGATGAATCAACACTTTTGATCTGGAGAAAGAGGGTCGTCATGTTGGACGTCATGTTAAATTTTCCATTTTTAAATCCATCACAGAACGAAGCATTGCCATCAGAGCCGGACATGGAGGAGATCAGAATCAGAATCAGAATCAGAATCAGTTTTATTGCCAAGTATGTTTTCACATACAAGGAATTTTTTCTAGTGATTGGTGCAATTGATCAGCAACAGTGGGGCTCTCTAGCCTTGTTGATGAGGCTAATAGCAGATGGGAAGAAGCTATTTTTGTGGCGAGAGGTTTTGGTCCTGAAGGACCGCAGCCTCCTGCCAGAGGGGAGTGTCTCAAAGAGACACTTTGAGAGAGAGATGCAGCTGATGTTGGGTCTGTTGTCCAGTCTGAACCAGATTATGTGACCGGGAGTAATGGAGTAGTTGGTACACTGCAGTGTGACATCTTCACCAGACTGGACCTCCACAGTGTGAAACTCAGAGACAGAGACAGAGATCCAGCCTGAAACACACAAAAAGTAATTTATTCATCAACTTATAATTCAACAGGAACCAAACAAAGCAGGTAAATCATGTTATTAAAGAACAGTTTGTAAGTTTCCAGCAGGTGAAGAAAGGTTAGTAATTGTTGCATTGAGGAAAAATAGTTAAGTGTACTTACTGCAGGTACAGAGTAAAGCTGCTACCACGTTAAAGTTCATTGTTGTGCGTACAGTAGGACTGCACCACTTTAATGTTGGTGACTGAACTGTGCTCCAGTGACAGTGGTCTCAGTGTAAAGAGGCGGGCTGTTCCTCTGTTGATCCGGTTTCTCGGAATGACAATGCTCTGAGGAAAATGGCTGCAAAATAACATCTGCAATGAGAATAGAACAAAGCTATTATCTAATGTTTGTACAAGTCTCTATAGCACAAGGAAGTATAATCTATCTTTTGTCAGGAAACCTTATACAGTTGTTCTACTAATGACACATCCAATAGATGTTTTAACTGAAAGCTTGTGTCTTATCATGCTTGTTTACACCATATCCACTTACCACAGGAAAGATCATGAATAACTGGTAACACTGGTGTGGCCCATAGTTTTATATACTTTCATCAAGAGTTGTGAGTGAACCAGAAGGAAGGAGAATTAGTCCTATTATACAGTTATAAGAGACTCCTGCACAATCAGCGATTTATATTTTCTGCGGTTAATGGTTCGAGAAGTTTACAAATCAACATCCATTTTTTTGATTTGAATGTAAAATCCTGTTCTCATCTAATAATGAAAAATACTAAAAATACTGGACCTTATCCTAAAAAAAAGATAGTTGCTTTATTCATTCATTCATTCATTCATAATATTCAGAAATGCATTAGAATTGTAATTCCCATATTCCCTAAATATGAATCTGAATTGTTTGGTATTTTCTAAACTGCTAAAGTTAATGTGCAGTGATGCTAATGTTAATGGTAAACTTTACAATAAGCTACAAAAAGTGCACATTGGCTTGTCAATAAAATGAATGTATCAGTAACAGCATTTTAAATCTTACCTGGACAGTGAGAATCACTGGATTAATGTTTGCAGTGCTCAGTAGGTTCAAATGTGAATATCAGTAGATGGATGGGACCTTCACCTACTGCAGGTTTGATGTGATCTATCATTTAGCCTTTAGCAGAGTAAATGTGTTGATTTGAAGCTGTGGAAGTGTCACAATGCTACAGGCATTTTTTCACAACAATGTAGAGAGGTGGGTTTGTGTGAGCGTGGAGCCTGATAAGTGTGACAGGTGATGAGGGGAGCAGTGACAGGGTTCGTGACTAACAGGATGCTCACTGATCAAGAGAGGTGTTCAGCACATGTACAAACTGTCTAGACAGACTGACTGAACCCGTTGATTTTAGCAGTGGAGCTCCACACTGGTGACTGAAAGTTGTCAGCTCAGCTTTGATTCATAGCGTGTTACTTTCACATTAAGAGCTTATTAAAACCACGAGAACAACCATAGTCTGCCATGAACAATATGTGCTGTGTTTGTATCGTGCTGAATGGAACGTGACTGATTGGACCAGAAACTGACGGAACATCATTGTGATCGTTGCTTCATTCAGTCTTACCACACAGCTGAACATCAGACTTGTGTAACTGGTGATGTGTTCACTTACTGACCTATGTACTGACGTGCTTTTGAGCGGTGCTGCGACCACTTGTGAGCTACACACTCACTGACTATGAATCTTTTGAATTGAACTGAACAAAGTGATTCCAATCAAATCAAAGTGATTTGTGATTTCCACCTCTACACGTCTCTACAAATACAAATAAAATATAACCTCAATATGTAAAGTATTTTTATTCTCTGGGCAGATGAAGGCCTGGAGATCAAGGAGCTTCATCTGTTTCAGACCCCATTAAAGGAGCTTTTTGTCAGTTTAGCTATTGCTACATAGCTAAAGTTAGCATTAACAGCTGTTTACCTACCAGTGTAGAAAGTGCTAGTGCTGTCTCCAGCACTGGTTTTAACTCTTGTCTCTATCTCGTATTTTCATCTACTGCAGTTGGCACGCTAACTAGCTAACCCTAGCAATAGCAACTCAGTGTAGGTCTTTTAAACACAACAATGGCCGAAGCTACAATCACCACCACCAGGAGAACACTTACAAATAGCCCCTTTAATGATGCGGATATAGATCCCTCACTGATACAGACAGTGCTTTTTATCACCACAGTGAAACAACAGGTAACAATAGGTAGATGGGGGCTAAATGCTGAACAACAGATGTGTAATATAATAGGTTTTTGTCCCTTGTAAGTACCCGTTGTTCAGGGTGTGCTGTATATCTTATGGCAGTGGCAAATAAACAGGAAGTTATGTTGGTCCTTAAGCTCGTTAGCATGAAGCTGTAAGTTGTCCAAGACTCATCAAACATCAAAATGTACTTCTCATAGATTTAGCATGTCATTATACACACTTACTTTGACGTCACAATTAAAACATGTAGTTGCTGTTCTAATGTACAGTACTATCTGCTTTTGACAGGCTCTACAAATGTAGAGAAGCTGATTCATTTTGTCTTCCTGAGAGAAAAAAACGTCAGCCAGTATTCACAAGTTCATTTCACACTTTATTCTTGCACAAGGTGGAGTTAACAGGCCTCATGATTTTCACCCCAGCTGCGCTCAGACCGCACTGAGCTGTTTCTTCCTGTCAAACATGTGATGTGTAGCTCTCGCACACCAGTCGTATTCATTAGACAACAAAACAAAGAGAGTGGGATAATGCACATGTTCTGTGAATAAAGAATCTATCACAAAACTCGATTTTTTCCCTCCAGCTCCAGCATGAGGTGTGTTACATTAGACTCTTGTGTCTATCTGCTGGCAGTGTAAAAAACACGAGTCTCCACTTCTCCCTCTGATGCAGGCCTCCTGCTTCTTTTTGCTGCTGAACACAAACTCAGCGCTGCATCTTTCAGGTCCTCAGAGTCCAGATTCTGGAAGTAAAAGTGTTTATGGTCACACATCTTACACAGCTGAGGTGTGATATGAAATAATGTCATTCACTGATAAAATAGCCAAAGTGACTCCAACACATTTTAAACAAAACAAAACAAGACATTCAACATTCATTTATCCTTAAAGGTCCCATATTGTATGAAGAGAGATGTCCATGTCTTTTTTTTATGATAAAGCAGGTTTAGGTTCTATATTAATACTGTGAAGGTATCAAAGCCTCAGTCCACAGAGAACTGCACACAGCCTGTGTTCAGAAACTGAGCCTTAAAACGAGACATCAGGACTTCTGTGACTTTGTGATGTCACAACACAGCAGTCACTGTCGCGGTCATGTCCCAAGCCGGGTGTGTCTGAACCCAGCATCCAGTCTTGCAGGATTTTGTTTCTCTGAGTGTTTGAAATATGCTATATTTTATTTGATCACTCAGAAAACATTCAGCCAATCAGAAGAGAGTCTCAGAGCCTCTCTTCTGATTGGCTGACTGACCTGTTGTTACTAGAGCTCCACAGAGAGAAGCCTGAAAGAAGAGATGTGAAACTACACCGAGATGTTTTTTGGTTCTTAAAACCACAAATATATCTTCTTATGGATATCAACACTTTAAATAAAACACTGGACGAGTCTAAAATATGAATTTATGAAAATATGAATGAGACTCACCTCATTCTGTTGTAGATTCTGTTCTTGATTATCAGCTAAAAGATCGAAACAATGCATCTGATCAATTAATTGCCACTTTTCAAAAGAATTGCCATTAACAAACAGGAAGCCTTAGACTTGTTCATCATACTGACACGACTTTCTTCAACAAGTACCTGGCTGAAGTTTGCTGACTGTGACAGCCACACCAATGGCAGCTATGATGAGGGGAACAGTCACAGTGACCAGGATCACACTCAGGCTTGTTGTTCCATGAGGATTTTCTATGAGAGATGTTATTAAATTAGACTTTATGTACATGTATGTACTTTATCTCCAGTGGCTTAAGATTTGATTAATACATAAAAAGACAGACTGGACTTTATTTGTTGGAAACAGCTCAAATGTAACACTGACAATGAAATTTTAATGAGAGGAAAGGAAACGCCAACATTGAGGCTAATGATAAATATAATCTGCTAATTGCTATTATCTATTATTAATGTAGTTTTTACAGTGTTATTGTAGTCCTTACTTTGTCGATGTCAAAAGTCTTGACATGAACCTTTACATATGTTGTACTGACAATTACTGAGTTTTCATTCATGTAAAATCCACAGAAATCAACAATGACGACTATAATGAGGATAATAATCAGACCACCGAGGATCACACTCGTCACAGTTGATGGTTCAACAGACTCTTCTACAAGAAAGATAAATACATTTAACTTTCTGTTTCTTATTCTGCATGAGCTCAGCTCTTATTTTGACAGTGACTACAAAGGTACATATCTGCTTCTTCCCAACTAAAACACAGACAAGACAACATCAACAGTCTTACCTTGAACCTTTAAGTATGTTGCACTGACAATTGTTGCCTTATTTTCCCACTTAGATCCACAGAAATAGAGTCCAGAGTCAGATGAATCAACACTTTTGATCTGGAGAAAGAGGGTCGTCACGTTGGATGTCATGTTAAATTTTCCATTTTTAAATCCATCACAGAACGAAACATTGCCATCAGAGGCGGACATGGAGGAGATGCAGCTGATGTTGGGTCCGTTGTCCAGTCTGAACCAGTGTATGTGACCGGGAGTACTGGTGTAGTTGGTACACAGCAGTGTGACTTCTTCACCAGACTGGACCTCCACAGTGTGAAACTCAGAGACAGAGACAGAGATCCAGCCTGAAACACACAAAAAGTAATTTATTCATCAACGTATAATTCAACAGGAACCAAACAAAGCAGGTAAATCATGTTATTAAAGAACAGTTTGTAAGATTAAGTTCCAGCAGATGAACAAAGGTTAGTAATTGTTGCATTGAGGAAAAATAGTTAAGTGTACTTACTGCAGGTACAGAGTAAAGCTGCTACCACGTTAAAGTTCATCATTGTGCGTACAGTAGGACTGCACCACTTTAATGTTGGTGACTGAACTGTTTTCCTGAGAGAGAGGTCTCAGCGTAAAAAGGCGGGTGTTTCTTTTGACCACCTCCGCGCTCAGACTAACAACGTAAATACTTTCAGAGGAGAAGGTGTCAGAGCCTTGTGGGTCTCCTGGCATTAAAGTTGAGAGAAATGTATTCAGTGCTTACTGAAGCTGCAGATAATTTATCATGGTCAAGTTCATCACATTAATGTCAGTGATGAAGCTGAGCTCCTGGAGGGGTGCTGTCAGCCGAAGAGGTGGATTCTTTCTTTCTGCTTATCCGGTTGGTTAAACTGACCACATACATGATTTCAGTAAAACAAGTGACAAAACCAAATGATCATCTGAGGTCATTTCATATGAAGTTACCATGGTGATGTTCAAACCAAAATAAAAAATGAACATAAGCTATATCACGGCCTTTATAGGATTGACCGTAATAATGATTGTATCAGCTGAGGGTGTTTGGAAAGTGCTTTATGTCCAGTTTTACATCAAACACACTGGGAAACAAACAAGCTCAGGTGGAAGTAGGTAAGCTTCTGTCTTAGTGCAACATAGTTTTTATCTCTGCAGTCAGTGGAGGGAGACATTGGTCCTGGATGTGTCAGCTCTGCTACTGGGTTCATCCAGTCTTCTCCAGCCCTACACACCCTCTAGATCACTATGTTCCTCTGACACCCACCTACTCCACACTCCCCCCTCTGGACTGTGCACCACGGAGTGCTTTCCTCCAGACTCTGTGCGAGTTCAAATCTGTTGCTTTAAAAAACTCATTGATTTAGGCTGGCCTGTCCTGGAGCTCTGGAAAATGGACATTATGCATTTTTTATCTTATCATGTGTACATATGACTGAGTGTGTATGTGTATAAATGTGTATGCGTGTATATACTGTATTTACATGTGTATGTATGTGTATGCACATGTATGCAATTACATATCTATTTTTATTCATTCATCATTTATATCATTCATTAATTCATTGTTTTATCTTGCCTGTGTCTTATCTTGTTTATGCTTCTGTTTTTCTTGTCTTTCTCTTCTTCTTCTTTTTCTTCTCATTATTATTATTATTATTATTATTATTATTATTATTACATGTTGTGTTTTCTCTGCTGGCTAGCTCCTGTATTTGGGAATCAACTGGGTTTTTTCTGACCTTGTTAGGTGTGTGTGTGTGTGTGTGTGTGTGTGTGTGTGTGTGTGTGTGTGTGTGTTTGTGTGTGTGAGTGATCACTGTGTTCCTCTGACACCCAACTATTCCACACTCCCCCCTCTGGACTGCGCACCAAGAGCGACAGGGCCTCTGGTTCTTCTTCTTCTTCGTTATGTGTGACTCTCACTGTGAGGACAGTTATGTGTGTGGTGACTGGTCTAGCTTTTGTGAACTGCTACACTGTGTGTTCTGGCATCTTGTCATGTCTCATTTCTGTTCCTTGTGACGTGTGAGTGTCACATCTGTAGAGTTGTTGGAAAGCACCTTCACTGGAGCTGTGCTGAGTGACTCAAATCAGTGCAACTCATTTCTGCCTGTGGTTGAGTCGTTACAGGGACGTGATCATTTTTTCAGGGAGTAATGGTAATGAATAACTGACAGTTTTGGCTGGAGCACAACAACCTTATGAACTGAGACTGACTGACTGTGTCTGTGACTAAATGAGTGATGGAGTTACACCATTGGTCAGCTGAAGGCCTCATGAGCGACAAGGTTACACCACTGAGAGATGGAGCTTTAAAAACGCACACACCTCTCTATGCTGACAGCTGACGTGACTGAGCTTCTAACTTCATCTCTGAGTTTCATTTTACAAGTAAACCCAGCTGAGATCACAACACAGCCGTTGTCTTTAATTCACGTGTTTGGTGATTTTGTCAGACGACGTCATGGTTATGAAATCAAGATTCTGGCAGCTTAGAGGTGACTGCTGGTTAGCATGTCATCTTTTAGTTACTGTTTCATACTTGTTCTGTTGTCTGAGATAGAAACAGAAAATAAATGACAATAATTTTATTGGTACAGTGTCCCTGAGGGCTCGACACACTGCGACGTAATAAAACACAACACAAACCAAACAAATATGAAGAACTTATTTTAACCCAAATCACCACCTTTTCCTAAACCTAACCAATCTATGACTGTAATTATAGTATCCATGGTGATGAAGGTAGGTACGCTACTCTCTGTACAGCTTATTTTTCTAACCATGACAACCAAGGAAAACAGTTGTTTTATCCCAGTGTGAAATTATCAAGTTTATTAAAACTGTATTCCACTTCCATTGATATATTATAATAAATATATTAAAATACATCCATGTTCACCTGTTGGTCATTGCTTTTAACTTCAAAAGTCACAAAGCACTGAACAACAAGTGCGTCCCAGCTGGGTTCATCCCTTTTTTGTGTCCCCTGGAAACACTTCTGTTGTGTTGTCTAATTCATAAGTGCTTTTAACTTCGACTTCCTAAAGCATTGAACAAGTTGTGTTCATCGTCGTCTGTGCTACTTGCAGCGTGTTTCTTTATTTGCTTGTGTTAGTATTTGCGGCACATATGTTGTCAAATTGATAAAGATGTTTTCTGAATCTGTTTGTGTTTTGTCTATTTGCATGTGTTTTCTTAAGTTGCAGTGTGTTGAGCTGTCAGGTCCACAGCACTGAAACCTCAGCAGAATGCAAATAGCCTACGACGTGGTCCAGCCATATATTAGGTTCTGACCTAGTCTTGTTCAGTAGCCTGCAGCTGCATTGAGAAGACAGTGAACTGTCACAGTGCAGACGGATGGGCGCTGCACCTGCTGTAGTTTTGCTGTGATCTTTCACGTGTTAAATCTCTACAGCCTGGAACAGAGGGACTGCTTTCATATGAGCCTGTGGAAGTGTCACTGTTTCAGGCGCCTTTTCACAAGTTTACACATGTTTATAGACAATGTGAAAATGAACTAGTGGTGTGAATCTGTCAGAAGTGTGAAGACACAAACATAGATAGATGTCTCGCTAATTCACACAGTGCTGCTTGCAACCACACTGCAGGGTAGGACACAGGGGTGTACAACTATCATACAACTATCATCCTTCTTAAGATAAACACAGTGTGTTTGATTCAAACATGAAGCACGTTAATGTCACAGCTACAATGTGCTGTTCCTATATTGATGTTTCACCACAGTGTTTGTAGAAGAGAACTTGATCACTGTGTCGACCCCACAGAGGAAACTCAGCCAGAATCCACTGCTTCATTTCTGACTTTATTCAAACAAAACTTCACAATTTTCACTTCGGTTGAGCTCAGACTAGAGATGTTCCGATAGCATTGTTTCCTCCCCAGTACTGATCCCTGAACTCGTGTATTGGCCGATACAGAGTTCTGATCCGATACTATTGCAATTACAGCCACCTTTAACAGCTGTAAGCTACTATGATTGCTGTCATTGTTGTATGGCGTGGCTCGGGTTAAACTCTTTGTAAACCATGAACAAATACATGAATGCCATAGACTCTTTATATTATTGTCTAATTTGAACAATCATAGAAACAAATAAATACATTTAGGAATAACTAACAGTTCCTACACTAGTTGTCCAAACACTAATGTCACCCCCTGAAATTGAAGCTTTGTGTACTATACATGTTGTATTTTTACTGGTGGGACTTTCCAGAGTAAATTATTGTCAAATGACATTTTGCTAACAGCTAAAGTTACACTATTTACCCTGAATCAGTTCTCCCTCACCACTCTGTACAGTGCAGCTTATAGTGTAGGCTGCTGTTTTAGAGAGGCAAAGAGATGGCAGGTTTATTCGGGTGTGAAACTATGAAGTTTATTCATAAATGATGTGGAATCAGATCTGTGCATAGTCTCGTGTACTCGCCTGATACCTGATCCCATATTTCCAGCAGCATCAGGGGCATTTCTGATACTAGTATCGGAACAACTCCAGCTCAGACTACACTGCTCTTAGGAAGATAGAGGGAGAGAGAGTGTGTAGAAAAGCACATGGAAAATGATTTCATTTAGTAATCTTGAACACACACAGCAGCAGATTAATTTGATAAAAGCATCAGATCCACCCTGAGTCTATTTGCTGGCAGTGTAAATAACATGAGTCTCCACTTCTCTCTGTGATGGAGGCCTCCTGCTTCTCATCGCTGCCGAACACGCACTCAGTGCTGCATCCCTCAGGTCACTGGAGTCCAGACCCTGTCGGTAAAAGTTCACACAGTTACAGATGTCAAAAAAATCCTCATCTTGATTTGTCGTGTCGATTCTACCACTTTTAAAGGAGCTTTGTGGAAGTTTTGTACTAAAAGACGTGATAGAGACGCTGGCGTTTTCCACCTGTGGAGACAGCGCTTGGCGAGTAAAGGACTGAAGTTTGATGCTGAACTCGGAGACTGGTAAGTAAACGGCTGTTAATGCTAATGTAATGCTATGTAGCAATAGCAAAACTTACAAATAGCTCCTTTAAATCATAAGAATAAGTGATAAATCTTGTTTTACCTCACGTTGTTGTGCTTCCTCACCGGCAGCTAAATTAAAGAAACAAAGTGTCGAATCAGTTCATTTTCCTTAAAGTTTGATGTTATCACTTTCAGGCCTGAATCTTTTTTTTTGGCAGAATGCATAAAAACAATGATCTGTAAATCAGACAAGTACCTGCCGGAGGTCTCATGACTTTAATAACAACACCATTGATGATCACAAGGAAAACAATCAGACCACCCAGGATCGCGTTCATCAGCTTTGTCACTCCATCAGCCTCTGGGAAAAGAAAGGTAATGTAGCGCGCTCCTTTAACAAAATAAAATTAATGCTATTTAGTTGTCAGATTTAACAGAGGGATGGATACCACATGATTTTGTAATAATCTTACCTTCACACACACTTAAAAACTGATCTTACTCCTCTTCAAGAAAGATCATTTAAAACTGTGACAAATGTAGCTTCACTGTTTTACCTGGAAGTGATTGACAGCTGACACAGAAATCTGTATAAATTTACCTTTAGGCTTCACGTCCTCGATCACTTCATCACTGCCTTTCAATGAAATGAAGATGAATTTAGTCTTGACTTTGTCATATTTGATTCACCTCATGTTCACATTTTTACCATGTTTCAAAAGCAATAAGAAAATCACTGAAAGTGCAGTGTATTACAATCATTACCATAAATAGGTACCAACTGAAAGACTTTACAGTAATCTCACCTTCAACATGTAAATCTATTACACTGAAAATTGGACGTCCACTTGTGTAAAATCCACAGAAATACAGCCCAGAGTCAGATAAAGCCACTTGTTTGATTTTGAGAAAGAGGTTGGAGATGTTGGATCTCATCTCAAAATTTTCCTTTCCATATCCATCGCAGAATTCAGCTGCGCTGTCAGACTTGATCATGACAGAGATACAGCTGATCTGGGTTCTGTTGACCAGCCTGAACCAGAAGGTCACAGATTCATATTTGGAAATGTTGGAGATCAGCAGTGTGACCTCTTCGCCAGGTCGGCCCCTCACAGTGTGAAACCCAGACCCTGAGACAGAGATCCAACCTGAGACAAGCAGCACACACAACAACAGGTTAAGATGTTTCAAACCAACATGAACGATATCTCTCAATAAAAAGTCAGCAGGAATATCAGAAGTAAACAAGTTTCATTTACAATGAGTTCAACATACAATAACAACATTAGCACAAAGCATAATTCTGTTCCGGTACTTACTGAGGCTGCAGAGAATGAAAGGTGTTATCAAGGTAAAGTTCATCACTGTGTGTTTGACCGAAGCTCTGCAATGGCTGCGACTGAAGTGAGCCCAGGAAGGCTGTGTTTTCAACAGAAAGAGGAAGGATGCTCTTCTTCATGTGCCCTTTTGTGGTTCTCTCTCTCCCTCCAGACGTGGCATGGACACGTTAATGCTGCCCTGCACTTGCAAAAAGTAAGAATATTAATTGAAGCCTCTTCATGTTACCTACATCAGAAGATTTCAAACTGTGTTGTTGTTTGGAAGCACAGGTTTCCCACTGCATCTGATGTACACGTCTACATAAGGGATTTTAATCAGTGTCACCATCAGCTTGTAGACGACTGTCTTAACATCTGTAGCCTGGCTGCTGTTTTTCAATAGTGAGCTGTCTGATATTTGATCATTTTTATGGTCAAGGCAAACAGAAGTTGTGTGTATCTTTTATTTTGGATGAAGAGATTAGGTTTTGATATTTAATTTGTAGCAACTGAAAATATAAAAAACATGCTAAGACTTAAGGCTGCTCAGCTTTTCTGTGCATGTCAGCAGGAGCAATTTTCAGTTTGACCAAAACAGGAAAAAACCCAAAACAAAACCACCTCCACCTCTTGACATTGACAGCACCCTGACTACACAGTTCACTTACAGACATCGCAGCGCTGCAGTCATACGCACCATGAAGACCTTCACCTTGATAACAGCTTTACTTCTCTGCAGCTTCAGTGAGTACAGAGACTGAATTACTCCCAGTTATATTCACATCTATGGTAACTCCAACCCTCCAGAATTTAAACAATTGATTTATATAAAAGTTTATTTATTTGCTCATGTTCCATTTGTGGTATTGAAATTGAAATGAGGAGCTTCACCTTATAACTTATTTATTTATTATTTATTTCTTATTTTATTTTGAACCAATTATTCTCAGCACCAAGTGATGTCATCAGTAACACACCAGAGTTTAAACTTGTAAATTAGAGTTGAATTAATTGTTGCTGTTGCCTTATTACAGTAACTGTTACATTAAACACTCAATCTCTTGTTGTGTCTGCTGTTTGTTTCAGGCTGGATCTCATACTGTGATGGATACCAAAATGGAAATATTATGATGAAATCCAACATCTCCAGCATCCTTCTCAAAATCAAACAAGTGGATTCATCTGACCCTGGACTGTATTTCCGTGGATTTTACACAAGTGTATGTCTGATTGTCAGTGTAATATATTTAAATGTTGAAGGTAAGATTACTTTTGTTCAGTTCATTAAAAGGTGATGATCAATTTGATGATGAGGACAACAAGTCTCAAAGTAAGATTTCTCTCATTGCATAGATTGTTGGCCTGGTCTCATGCCACCAAATAGAAAGTTTAATCTGACTCAGTGACTTTTGTTCTAGATGAAGTGTGATCCTGGGGGGTCTGACTGTTTTTCTTTTAATGATCATCATTGGTGTGGTTGTTAAAATCAGGAAACTTCAGACAGATATATTTGAAAGCTTTTGTATCTGTTGTATTTAAGAATACTTTTCACATCCTCTAAAGTTGTTTCAGTTTGGTAACAGGTTTTCATGAAGTGCTCTAAATGCTGTACTTGCCCTGTATCCTGTGCAGTCAATAATGTAATGTCAAGTACAACCAAACTAGTTATAGGCTAAAAGTGGACCGGAGAAGTTTGTCAATGAGCAGTAGACTGACAAGCTCTGCCCCTTGTCTCTTCATATAGACGGTGGCAAACCTGCCAGTGATCATTAAGTTAACTGCATCCAGCTGCTTGTGCTCACTCTGTGTGGGCAGGCATGACTGAGCATCTGGGGCAAAACAGTGACGCCACTGACATGAGACTGAATGTTACATTTATATGATACATCAGCATTAGGTAGCCTGCCAGCCTCACCAATCTCTGTTTGTTTACCAAGCTCAGCAATTTCAGCAGAGCTACATTTGATGGATGCTGATGGTTATTGAACTAGACAGAATATTATAAATAAGATGTGTTGCCACACTTAATTATTGACCTAAAGGTGTCCATCACAACTCATTTCACTAAGTCAATGGCTAATGTTTCAGCAATTAGAACAGACCTTTGTCATATTGTGAAATCACTGCACTGAATGGGTCTGGCAGTGTGTTGAGACAGTGATGATGTTACTGACAGTTAGGAGAGGAATGAATAATGTTAGACTGGACATGAAGTATTAAAAATCTGACAGACGTTTTGTGCTGGGAGTCAGTTGTTGACGTTAGCGGACTCCATTCCTCAGCTAACGTTAGCTAGTGTTGCACACTTAGCGTGGCAGGGAGGCAGACAAGAGGCACTGATGCGAGGCCCTCGGGAGTGAGCATAAATGTCTCATCCTTTGGAAAAATCAATCCACAGACTGTTATGGACAAACAATATCAGCAGAGGGCAAAAGAAATTCTGCCATCTGCTGGTTGCATCATGGAGCATATCAAGCCTGTTGCAGGGAGTCTTTAGTTCTTTATTTTTACCATGATGCTGTGCAATCATCATATAAATATTTCAAAAATACAAACCTTTAAAGACACAGAGAGCATCCTACAAGCCTTCATCTCATCATGTCTGGATTATTGCAACAGACTTTTTACTTGTCTGAACCAAAAATCTCCTGATCGACTCCAAACTGTACAGAACTCAGCTGCAAGACTTTGAACCAGAATCACTTCTGTTCAGCCTCTTTACTCTGGCTCCCAGTATGTTTCAGAATTGATTATAAGATCCGAGTGATCGTTAAATTCCCTGTGAAATCTCTGACCTTTCAGTACCTTACTGAGATTTGCTTTTGAGTCGGCCATACATTTCTGTTGTTTAATCCCACAGCTGTGCTGACTTGTATCCTCCGTCTGAACTACTCCCAATTTCAGTGTGTCTCATCATTAAACCATCTACATATTTAATGTTTCCTCCTCTTTTCTCATGGGTCTGCCTCTTCTACAACCACAAATAAATGAACACAGACCTTGAAAACAGAGGTGATGTGTGATGTCATTCTTTTATGCAGCATCTCAGTACAATAAACAGATAAATAAATACATTTTTTAAAAAGAGAAAATTATTTTTTTAATGACTTTATTTATATTTTTTAAATGTACTTGTGTAATTATTATTATTATCATTATTATGGTTTTTTTAGGATGGGATGGAGGAGGATATAAACTATAGATATCATGAAGTTGTTATTTCCTTGGTTTCTTTTCTGAGAAATAACTACTGTAAGGGAATGCAATTCAACAAATAAAGAGTATAAAAAAATTAATCGATAAATAATTAGTTCTTTCCTCTCCTATTATTCATCTCACGGTCCCTCAGATTGTTCTTCTGGAGGGGCCCCACCCTGTGGCTTGAAACCACAGGACTACTTCACAGTTTGTACAGTAGCTACAGCAGTAAAGTGCTGCTTACAAACTGTTGCACAGTATTAGCAATCTAATAATGTCACATGTGAATGATACTAATCCGTACATGCTAACTGCTGATCATACTTCTGCACTTTTTCTGAGGACTTTTACTTGTAGTGGAGTGTTTTGACATTGTTATAATGATACACTGACTTCAGTTTTTATCACCAGTGAACACAAGCAGCTCAAAACAGAGTAAATGTACTTAGTTACATTCCAGCACTGAGTAAAATATATGAATGGTCAGGAAGAGATTGGGACATTGCTAGTGGTTGTCATGGTTACCAGTAAACTGTATTGGCTATGGAATAGAATATTGAAATAGAATAGAATAGAATGTTTAAATGACTCTATGATGATGATTCTATGGAAGGTGACACACAGTGAGAGAGTGTGTTGGTGCAGTTCACCTGTAGACAACACAGAGTTAACACAGACTTCACCTGAGACAACTGGGAACTGGAAGAAGTCACAGTGAAAGACAAGTGTGAGAAAGCCCAACATGTGAAACGCCACCTACTGGTGAAACGGCAGTAACGCGGTCTGAACAGGTCAGGACATGCTCAGTCACACTGACAAGCAGCAGACCAGCTAGTGAGCAGACTGAAGCTGCAGGGACTCTCTGTGTGTGTTTCCCATATCCTGTGTGACATTACATTTCTGTTGCTGTATTATGCTTAAGTAGCAGTTAAAGGAATATTACTGGTGTACTTCAGGCCATATGGCAGTTTATTTATTAATGTTTAAATCTAACTGTTGAATAATATTCTGAGCATAATTTCTAATACATTGTATTGCTTTTCTGTATATTTTCAGACCACACACACACACACACACACATACACACATGTTGTAAAGTGATGTAAAGACCATCAACTTTCATTAAAGAAAGAAAAAAAAGGATCTCTCTATCCAAGTGCCTTGATTCTTTAATGGGGATCATCAGTCCATGATCTGCCGCCTCAACCAGCAATCCTTCATTCTGAGTCTCGCCCCTCAAACACTGGTCCTTTGAGCCGGATTGAGTGCAACCTAAGAGGAGGATCATGGCTAATGCAGCATCAGGCAACGCAGAGCCTGGACGTCCACAGAGAGAACATCACTTACCTGCTTACCTGGATGACTACCAAGTTGGATTCCAGCCATCTGCGCACCCGGACCTACCGACTGCTGTTTCCCGCTCTAGTAGCCACCACAGCAGCAACCATGGCATGTTATCCAACAGGAGTTCATACACCCATAGCAGATCCAGTAGGTGTACATACTACTCCGTTGGTACGTATCCCACTCAGGGTCTCTCAACTGTACAAGCTGCAATCCTGGAAGAGAGAATAAAGCAGTTGGAGTTAGAAGATATGCGCCGTATGATCGAGCATGAAACTCAAGCCGACTTTGAGTGTAAACTGCTGGATCACCAAGCCAAGGAAGCACAGCGACTCCAAGATGAGGCGCTCAAAGCCAGAGAAGCACTCACTAAGCGGCTAGAAAGAGAGCAGCGCCTAACGAGGGCCGAACAGGACCTTGAGATTGCTAAGCTTCGTTCTGCTATGCTTTCCAGTAGCTGGGCACCTGCACATTCAGCTTCACACTCCGACAAGTCAGACCGTTTCCTGGGTTTACCAACACCAGTGCGGGTAAGACAGGTCGACACGCTTTCAACCACCTCCCAGCTACAGTCAACCCAGTTACTTACAACACCAGCTCCTGTTGTGCACCCACGTATTCCCCCCCCACAAGTGATGCAACAAGTCACTCCATTCTCTATGGTGTCTCCTGCTGGACCACAACAACAGCTGCAACCTGCCAATACCAGATCCCATCAGCTCAGCTACAGGGTCCAGTATCCACCACACCTATGTCTGTGAGACTACAACCTGGCCCAGTGTTAGCACCTGCTCCTGCGCCACAACCTGTGCCACACCCTTCGGTGCATGTCATCACCTCAGCACCTCTGGCCCATACTGCGCCTCAAGTGGTGTCGTTCTTTGAGTCACAACCCCCTAGTGGCCTAGCACCGGCAATGAGTTCGCACTCTAACCAACAATCTCCTGCTAATCCAGTAGAGTCTCAGTTTTCAACAGTGTACCAACCAGCCATGGAGCCACTCAGCACTGCTCAGCATGCCAGCCATGGAGCTCCACCACCTTTCTCGACCTACCACAGGCAACAGACTGCTCCAGTTCTCTCCGCTCTCTACTCTGGTTACACACCACTACCCGGAGCTGAGTTACTCCTAGCATCAGCCCTTGGAATCCCTCGACCTTCCCTCCCAGTGTTTGAGAGTGGTCGGGAGAGTGACTTTGCTCTGCTCAAGCTTGCACTAGACAGCGTACTGGGGAGCAACCTTCATCTCAGCGAGCAATATAAATATCAAGTGTTGATCGGACACATCAGGCTCCCAAGCGCGCTGCAGCTTGCCAAGGCGTACATGCATGACCCGGCACCATATACGAGTGCGCTGCAGGCTCTACAAGATAAGTACGGGCAACCACGACAGCTGGTCCAGAGTGAACTAGGTGCCATACTCAATGCGCCTGCTCTCAAGATTGGTGATGCCAATGCCTTTGACTCATTCGCTTTGTCTGTCTAGTCCTTGATAGGCATGTGAAAGACTCTCGAGGGACAAAACGGATATGAGCTCCACTGTGGCTCACACGTTGATCGCCTGCTCAGCAAGATGCCTCCAACCTACCGTGATGGCTTCATTGAGTATTGACTGCGATATGGTATTCTGCAGACTGGCACCGACAGAACCTACACTCTTCAGGACTTGGCTACCTGGCTCCAAACGAAGTCACAAGCAAGGCGGATCTCCAGTAGAGCGGCAGCACTGTATCAGACGGATACCCCCCGACCAGCTAGGAAGGATCAGCGAACCGCTCAACCCAAAGAGAAGCCAAATACTGTGTGCTTCAATGTAGCTGATAGGGCAACCAGGGAAGAGACATCTTCAGCAGAGCTTATGCAGGCCAAGGCCAAACCCAAGCCCAAGCCTTACAGTCCATATTGTGACAGTCAGGACCACTACCTCAATTCCTGTGAGGAATTCAAGAAGCTGACCACCGACCAGGTCCTGAAGTAGCTCAAGGATAGCAAACGGTGTTGTAAATGCGGACGTAATCACACCGAGGACTGGTGCACTCTCAAGCGCCCTTGTAAAACCTGCAAGGAGACACACCTCACCGTCTTGCACGAGTCAGTCCAGGAAACCAAACGGAGGGTGTACACAGTCAGTCTACTCCCCACAAAGGTGTATCTGGATCAGCCCAACAGGTCTCAAAGAGTAATGCTGAAGGTGGTCAAGGTCCTCCTCCATAATGGCGACCGAAGGATGGAGACTTACGCAGTGCTCGATGATGGGTCCGAGAGGAGCATCGTCCTTCCTTAAGTTGTGCAACAGCTCAACCTCGTCTGCCATCCGGAGACTCTACCCTTGCAGACTGTGCACCAAAGCATTAAGCAACTCAATGGCGCATCAGTCTCCCTGGAAGTATCATCACCGCTGCGGCCATCAGAGAAGCACCTGATATCCCACGCCTTCACCGCCGAGGGATTAGCTCTTGCTGAACACATTTATGCAGTTGCTGTGTTGCAGCAGAAATACAAACACCTCAGAGAACTTCCCTTACCCCCGGTGAACCGTGCCCAACCTCTGCTCCTAATCGGGTCTGATATGCACAGCAGCAGAAGATGAGCCCGACTCCGGTCGAACTCCGGAAGTCCACCCTTGGAACATCAGAGGCTCGGAACCCAGACCTACCTGATCCAGTGCAATTCCACACCTGGAAGGAGCTAGTCCAGACTACCGTCACAGCCCTTCATCGGGCCGCTGCCTCCAGCGACCATCAGACTGCAGATGCTGCAACCTACATCAACGCTGAGAAGTTACTCCTGGCCCAGGCTCAGCAGGACTCTTTTCCTGGGGAGTTAAAGGCCCTCAAGGCCAGTCGACCTGTTCCAGCTGACAGTCGTCTGATCACACTCTCACCTGAATATGATGAAGCCACAGGACTACTTCGTGTTGGGGGTAGACTGCGGCACGCAGAGGATCTGGAAGCAGATGCTATCCATCCGCTCATTCTGGACCTGGCGCACCAGATCACCAAACTGCTGATCCAGGACTTCGACGACAAGCTTCTCCATCCAGGACCTGAACGGGTGTTGGCTGAGATGCGACGGCAGTACTGGGTCCTACGTGGCCAGGAAGCGATGCGGAGGCATCAGCACAGCTGCAGAGAATGCCAGCTCTGGCGCGCCAAGCCAGATGACCCCAAGATGGCGGATCTTCCACCCTCCAGGCTGCGCATCCACAAACCGCCATTCTACTCCACGGGAGTGGGCTGTTTTGGCCCATTCATCGTGAAGATCGGCCGCAGGACCGAGAAGCGATGGGGGATTGTGTACAAATGCCTAACTACCAGGTGCGTCCACCACGACCTGTTAGAGAGTCTTGACACGGATGCCTTCCTGCTGTCCTTGCGCAGATTCATCGCCAGGTGCGGCACACCGTTTGAACTCCTGTGTGATAATGGTACCAACTTTGTTGGGGGAGAACAGGAGTTATGGGAGGCCTTTGATGCCATGGCACCTGAGCTGTGAGATCAGCTAGCAAAACAAAAGATCTCCTTCCAGTTCAACCCACCAAGTGCCCCACATTTCGGTGGGGCCTGGGAGCGGGAGGTTCGGTCTGTGAAAACAGTGATCAGTCATCCTCTGAGATCAGTCAGTACCAGAGCCGGTCCTGTACACATGTTCTCGTTGAAGTGGAAGGGATTCTAAACGCTAAACCACTCGGATACGTCTCTGCCGACACTGCTGACCCTGACCCAATTACGCCGCACGTTCTACTTATGGGACGTCGTGATTCCTCACTGCCGCAGGCCCTGTACGACTCAAGCAGTATTCTGGGGACACGACGATGGAGGGATAGTCAGGTGCTAGCAGACAACTTCTGGTCAACCTTCATCCGACGGTACCTGCCAAGCCTACAGGGACGATCTAAGTGGCAGACTGATGGAGGCCAGCTGGCCGTGGACCAAGTCGTCCTGATAGTTGATCCACAGCTCCCACAAGCTCTCTGGCCAGTGGGCAAAGTGGTCAAGGTCCACCCTGGAGCAGATGGAAACATCAGAACAGCCACTGTCAAGGTTAAGGACAAGATCAGTGACTCTGAGGATGGCACTAAGTGATGGACTTTCTCTGGGAGTTCAAATGTCCTCAAGACAGACATTTGGGGGCGGCTGTGTGAGAAAGCCCAACATATGAAACGCCACCTACTGGTGAAATGGCAGTAACGCGGTCTGAACAGGTCAGGACATGCTCAGTCACACTGACAAGCAGCAGACCAGCCAGTGAGCAGACTGAAGCTGCAGGGACTCTCTGTGTGTGTTTCCCATATCCTGTGTGCATTCTTGAGGAAATGTAGGTGATTTCTACCTCCTTAGTGATGGATATTTTGATTATTATTGCAGTTTGTGTTAAATGGAAATACTGTATATTGTGTGAGTTGAGTTAGCTTGAGTAGCTAAGTGGCCTGTAGCTCATAGTTGTTAGCGCTGCCCCTTGCTAGCACTGCAGCTAATTTTGGATGCCTGTGATGGCCTAATAATGATGAATGTTTAGTTTGTAATGCTAATATTGCAACTTGTTTTATTGTTGTGATTCTGACTATAGGCTTATTTGATATTTCGAATTATTTACTGATGTTTATACTTTGGATATAAGGTTATGCTGTTAAGCATGTTTTGCCTCTGCTAATGTTATGTTGGAAATTGTACAGTTTTCTCCACCACTGACATTACATTTCTGTTGCTGTATTATGCTTAAGTTGCAGTTAAAGGAATATTACTGGTGTACTTCAGGCCATATGGCAGTTTATTTATTAATGTTCAAATCTAATTGTTGAATAATATTCTGAGCATAATTTCTAATACATTGTATTGCTTTTCTGTATATTTTCAGAGCACAACACACACACACACACACATACACTGTCACAACCAGGCAAGGACTCTGGACGCAGGTGCAGGATGGTTTCAAAAAAAGTCTTTATTTTTTAAATCAGGCTCCGCAAACAAAAAACTCTCCTGAAAACTGGAGGGACAAAAATCAAGGAACTAGAAATAAAACCAAAAGGAACAAGATACCGATTGGATTCGGCACTGTGGAAGGCTAGATCGTCGTGAATGAATGTCGACATAAACGACACACTGGCACCAGACAAGGGGAGACGCAGACTCTTAAACACATGGTAATAGGGGACAGGTGGAAACAAACAATCAAACCAAGACACACAAGGGAGGGCAAGTGACCTGAAACGAGAGGAGAATTAATCTTTCAAAATAAAACAGGAAATGACAAGACATGGAGACAGGACAAAAAAAAACCAACATGACCTCACCGCGGTGTGACAGAACCCCCCCTTCTAGGGCCGACACCTGACGGACCAGGCAACTCTGGATGGCTCCTATAAAAGTCCTGAATAAGGGAAGGGTCGTCTATATAACTCCGAGGAATCCACTGTCTCTCCTCTGGACCGTACCCCTCCCAGTCCACCAAAAACTGTTTTCCCCGGCCTCTGTTGCGCACAGCTAACAGTCTCTTCACTCTATAAAGTGGACTCCCATCAGCTGCTTCCAGAGGCGGTGGGGGCTTGGCGGCCGGAACCATGGAACTCTCCTTAGCGGGCTTAACCTGACTGACGTGAAAAGTGGGGTGGACACGGAGGGTCCTGGGCAGACGGAGACGGATGGCAGCTGGACTGATGACCTTGGTGATGGGGAAAGGACCCACGAACCGCGGGGCCAGCTTCCTAGAGGGAACCTTGAGGTGAAGATCCTTGGCTGACAACCACACTCTCTGCCCGGGCCGATACGCTGGTGCGGGACGGCGTTTTTGGTCCGCTGCCCTTTTGACTCTGTCCCCCTGACGGATGAGCACCTGGCGGGCAGCGGCCCAGATGCGGTGGCAGCGACGAACCAGGGCGTGGGCGGAGGGAACCGACACTTCTGGCTCCAAGTCAGAAAATACAGGAGACTGGTAGCCATAGGCACACTTGAAGGGGGAGAAACCAGTGGCTGAGGTGGGCAAAGAATTGTGGGCAAATTCCACCCAGACCAGATAGGTGCTCCACAAAGTCGGGTTCTGGGAAACCAGGCATCGGAGGCCAGTTTCCAGCTGCTGGTTGAGGCGTTCGGTCTGGCCGTTGGCCTCTGGGTGATATCCGGACGTCAGACTCGCAGTGGCACCGATGAGTCGACAGAACTCCCTCCAGAACCGGGAAACGAATTGGGGCCCCCGGTCAGACACGACGTCCTTAGGAAACCCATGGATCCTGAAAATGTTCTGCATCATAATTACAGCAGTTTCTTTAGCTGAGGGCAGCTTGGGCAAAGCGATGAAATGTGCCATCTTGGAAAAGCGATCCACCACAGTCAGGACTGTGGTGTTACCTTTCGAGACCGGGAGTCCCGTGATGAAGTCCATAGAGATGTCTGACCACGGTCTGGAGGGGATCGGCAAAGGTTGCAAGAGTCCCATGCGTGACCCGGAGGACGATTTGTTGCGAGCACAGACCGAACAAGCCTCGATGTACTCCCGGACCCCCGCCTCCATCGAAGGCCACCAGAACCGTTGGGAGATGGCGAACATGGTTCTCCGGACTCCCGGATGGCAGGTGAGCAGCGAGGTGTGAGCCCAATGAATTACCCGTGGGCGCAATTCAACAGGGACAAACAAACGATGTTCTGGGCACCCACTGGGCGGAGGCGTCTCACCATTCGCTTGCTTCACCTCCTGTTCTATCTGCCAAGTAACCACTCCAACCACACGGTTAAGTGGGAGGATGGGTTCTGGTTCCTTGGCAACAGGCTCCGGGTCGTAGACGCGTGACAGGGCGTCTGGTTTGACATTCCGGGACCCCGGCCTGTAAGACAACGTGAAGCAAAAACGGTTGAAAAACAATGCCCACCTGGCCTGGCGTGAATTTAGTCTCTTGGCCTGTCTGATATACTCAAGATTCTTGTGATCGGTCCACACAATGAACGGATGCTGGGCCCCCTCCAGCCAGTGTCTCCACTCCTCCAAGGCGACCTTGACCGCCAGCAGTTCCCGGTTGCCAACGTCATAGTTCCTTTCCGCGGAACTCAATCGCCGGGACAGAAAGGCGCAGGGATGCATCTTGCCATCCACCTCTGATCGCTGAGACAGGATCGCCCCGATCCCTACATTAGATGCATCAACCTCCACCACGAATTGACGCTGTGGATCCGGCAAGGTGAGAATGGGCGCCGAGGTGAAGCGGTGCTTGAGGGCCTGGAACGCTTCCTCCGCCTCCGGGGTCCAGATGAATCGAACCTGGGGAGAGGTCAGAGAGTGGAGAGGAGCAGCTATTGCGCTAAAGCCCCTGATGAACCGCCTGTAGAAGTTAGCAAACCCCAGGAACTGCTGAACCTTCTTGCGGCTATCCGGCGTCGGCCACAGCGCTCACTTTAGCCGGATCCATCTGCACCCTTCCAGGGGCTACAATGAAGCCCAGGAAGGAGATGGTATCGGCATGGAACTCGCTCTTCTCAGCTTTGACATACAGGTGATTGTCAAGAAGACGCTTAAGGACTCGGTTAACATGCTGTTTATGAGTGTCAAGGTCTGGTGAGTAGATTAATATGTCATCCAAATAGACGTAGACAAACTGGTCGAGAAAGTCTCTGAGCACATCGTTGATCATGGCCTGAAAGACAGCAGGGGCATTAGTGAGGCCGAAAGGCATGACCAGATATTCATAGTGGCCGCTGGGAGTATTAAACCCAGTCTTCCATTCGTCCCCCTCCCTTATTCGAACTAGGTGGTAAGCGTTGCGTAGATCAAGCTTAGTAAAAACCATGGCCTGCTGAAGCTGATCAAACACAGACGACATTAAAGGGAGTGGATAGCGATTCTTTATTGTAATGTCATTGAGGGGGCTGTAATCAATACATGGTCTTAAGGACCCATCCTTTTTGCTCACAAAAAAGAAACCGGCTCCAGCAGGTGATGAGGACGGGCGGATGAGCCCTGCCTTCAGTGACGACTCAATGTAGTCCTTCATGGCTTGACGTTCGGGCCCTGACACTGAGTACAGACACCCCTTGGGAATGGTGGAGCCGGGGATAAGCTCGATGGCGCAATCATACGGACGATGCGGTGGAAGTGACGTGGCCTTGACCTTGTTAAAAACCTCCCTGAGATGGTGGTAGCAGGCAGGTACGGAGGTCAGATCTGGGTACTGGGACTCTATGTCAGGAGGAACAGAAACACTGTTCATAACTGTGGTAGCCTGTCCAAGAGTCTGGTCCCTCAGGCACTTCCCCTTACAGTCTTCCCCCCACCCCAGGATCTTGCCCGTAGGCCAGTCAATGTGGGGGTTGTGGCTGACGAGCCATGGATGTCCCAGTACCAATGTGCGTGCAGGTGAGTGATACAGGTAAAAATTCATCAGTTCAGAGTGATTGTCTAAGGTAAGGGCCACCGGTTCTGTGACGTCTGTAACAGTGAACAGTTCGGTACCATTCAAGGCCCTAGCCTTAATGGGTTGTGAGAGGGCCTTGGTCTTCAACCCCAACCTCTTTGCTAACTCCCAGTCCATAAGACTTTCATCAGCCCCAGAGTCAATCAAAACATCCAATTCAAGGACTGTGGTGTTGTGTATTACCTTGACAGAGGTCAAACTACGTGGAGCAGACCCGGAAGCTGTGGATTGGCGCCTCATCCGATCTGCCTTAACCGGGCAGGCGGCCACAAGGTGTCCGGGCTCCCCACAGTAGAAGCACCGCCCCTCCTTGAGGCGGCGTTGTCGTTCCGCCTGAGTGAGCCGGGCCCTGCCCAGCTGCATGGGCTCCTCATCTCCAGCAGGAGGAAACTGCCAGCGCTGATCTGATGATGTTCGGCCGGGACCAGACCAGGGAACAGCGGGGATGTGCTGTGAGCGGTCTGGCAACCGCTGGCACCCTCTCCGGAGAGCCTCAAATTCCCGAAGGCGGTTATCAGTTCGGACCGCGAGAGCGATGAGGGAGTCCAGGTCCGGCGGCAGGTCTAGGGGCAGCAGACGCTCTTGAACGGGGGCAGCCAGCCCCTTCAGGAAGACGTCGTAGAGGGCCATGGCGTTCCACCCACTCTCTGCAGCCAAGGTCCGGAAGCGTATGGCGTAGTCACATACGGACTCTTGCCCTTGCCTCAACCCACTCAGCTCCCTCGCCTTTTCCCGTTCAGTAGAGACCGGGTCAAAGGTCTTATGAAGGGCCTCCTTGAAGTCCTGGAGGGAGCTGCAGAGCGGGGACCCCCTTGCCCACTCTGCCGTGGCCCACGCCCTCGCCCTTCCCGCCAGGTGGGAAATCATAAAAGCAATCCTGGCTCGGTCTGTGGGAAATGCGTTGGGGGAGAGTTCAAAATGCATTTCACAGTCTACAAGGAATGACTTACATTGTCCTAGTTCTCCTGAGAATCGCTCAGGAGCTGCCAGCCGGGCTCCAGCTCCGGCGTAGGCGATGGTGGGAGCGGGCGGGGGTTCGGGCGCAGCAGACACAGCCTCCGTCTTCTGAGGGTGACTGAAGAGCTGCTCCATCCGCTCGGTGAGCTGCCCTAGCTGGGCAGAAACGACAGCCTTGAAGTCCTCATGGCTATGGGCGAGGCCACTGACTCCCTGGCCCAGAGCAGCCACCTGCTCATCCTGACGGGCGAGGCGAGCTCCCTGTGCCCGAAGAGCCGCAGTTAGTTGCTCGGATCCTGCTGCGTCCATTCTGGCCAGTGTGTACTGTCACAACCGGGCAAGGACTCTGGACGCAGGTGCAGGATGGTTTCAAAAAAAGTCTTTATTTTTAAATCAGGCTCCGCAAACAAAAAACTCTCCTGAAAACTGGAGGGACAAAAATCAAGGAACTAGAAATAAAACCAAAAGGAACAAGATACCGATTGGATTCGGCGCTGTGGAAGGCTAGATCGTCGTGAATGAATGTCGACATAAACGACACACTGGCACCAGACAAGGGGAGACGCAGACTCTTAAACACATGGTAATAGGGGACAGGTGGAAACAATCAAACAATCAAACCAAGACACACAAGGGAGGGCAAGTGACCTGAAACGAGAGGAGAATTAATCTTTCAAAATAAAACAGGAAATGACAAGACAAGACATGGAGACAGGACAAAAAAAACCAACATGACCTCACCGCGGTGTGACATACACACATGTTGTTAAGTGATGTAAAGACCATCAACCTTCATTAAAGAAAGAAAAAAAAGGATCTCTCTATCCAAGTGCCTTGATTCTTTAATGGGGATCATAGTCCATGATCTGCCGCCTCAACCAGCAATCCTAACCAACCAGAGTGTCAGTGAATGCAGCAGGTAAGTGCTGAAATGATGAGTTCTTTTTTAAAGCAAGGTTTGAATGTGTTGTTTTCAAATGCAGAAACAGTAGTTTTTAGTTTTTATAACTCAGATAGACTTGACTCTCTAAACACACACCTCTATCAACTACTATCAATATAACATGATTCCTCAAACAGAAAAATAGTTGAGGAAAGTAAATGTAAAGTCAAGTTTATTTGGATATTTGCTGATGGTTAATTAATACAGTTACACTTGTGGCCTAAAGAGGAGACATCCTATCCTTTAATAAATTAGAAGTAACAAAATTTCAGTGTGCCTGTAGTGTAGCTGTGTGCGCTGACAGTGTGTTGTCGTGTGTCCACAGTGGAAGTCGTTGTCAAAGGAGGAGCAGGCCAAACACTACGAGCAGGCAGAGAAGGAGAGGAGGCTCCACGCCCAGCGACACCCGGACTGGTCCTGCAGTCAGAATTATGTATGTTCACTGTGCTCACATACAACTCATACATGTTTACATCTTCACACTAGATGATGCAACACATTCACTGGCATCAAGATCAAGATGTTCCTCAGCGCAGGTTTAAGAAGCAGCATCTGGTTTTCAAAGTGTGTTACAAAGTCTCAGTGACTGATCAGTGTTTCTGTTGTTGTTTGCTTGTGTTGCAGCGTCTGAGTGTGAACCTGAGGAGGTCACACAGCAGGTCAAGAGGCTGTGTGTCACCACAGCAGTGACGGAGCCCTCCACCTCCCTCCACCCCAACTCAATCCTAAAAAAATAAAAAAGATTTATCTCTTGGTGTCATTCTTTGGAAATAAGAAGACCCTGTAGTTTGTGCTTATGGTGCAGAGAGCTGAGGGCCAGTCTTCCTGTGGTGGAGACGTTGCTTCAGCTTTCATCTTTAGGTTTCAGTGACAGTTCTTATACCAACATTTCTTCTTTATCTTTTTACTTTTCATTCCGATATGTGACAAATGAAAACAGACACACAGGTGATTGAATCAACAGCTACTTTTAATGCTGCTTTATATTTTCCACAAACTACTCATGTAGATGCTGATTGTTTTCTGGTTCTGTCAGATTGTGGTCAGAAAACTTTCAGAGCTCAGTTTTAGAGCTCATCATTCATCAGCTCAGGTGTGGTCAGACCACACTGTGCTGTGTCCTCCTGTCAAACACTCACTCCTGCACTGCTGCAGACCTCCATCTAACTCACTGTAAGAGGGTCTGAACAGTCATCAGTGTCTTTAACGGCCAAGAACAATCATATTCTTTTGCTCTCAGATACAGATGTATAGTGAGATTTCACAATATGCATCAACATAAAATCTTTTTGACAGTGATGGCAACTCCTCTCATCCACAAGCAGATTGATATGATGAAGCATCATCTCCTCTCTGAGCTGCTGTTCCAGATGTTTCCTGATTTTTGACAACCAGAACAATGACGACTATAATGAGGATAATAATCAGACCACCGAGGATCACACTCATCACAGTTGATGGTTCTCAGATACAGATGTATAGTGAGATTTCAAAATATGCATCAACATAAAATCTTTATTTCAACATTTTTTGACACAAACCCCCAAAAGCAGATCATCTCCTCTCTGAGCTGCTGTTCCAGATGTTTCCTGAGTCTATCTGGTGGCAGCGTACACAACATTTGACTCCAGCTCTCTCTCTGATGCAGGCCTTCTGCTCCTTTTGGCTTTTGAATGGAAATTCAGTGCTGCATAGTTCAGATCATCAGAGCCCTGATTCTGTAAATGAAAACATTTAGTCACTCATTTCTCATGAATGAGTTTGTGAGAAAACACAAAACCAGACAACATATAAAGTGGACTTTGATCTTAATCTAAGGCTACATTTAGATTACCTCTCTGTGTTGTGGACTCTGTTCCTCTGTCTTTAAATCTGAATGACAGAAACAGCACATCTGGTCAGTTCATTGATCGAAAATCACTGTTCAAACTTTTTTGGCAAACAGGAAGTTTTATATCTTTAGAGTTGTGCACTTGCAACTCAAATAAAAAAAGTACAAGTACCTGCACGAAGCTCCCTGGTTTTGAGAACAATGACGACTATAATGAGGAAAATAATCAGACCACCGAGGATCACAGTCATCACAGTTGATGGTTCAACAGACTCTTCTACAAGAAAGATCAATATATTTAACTTTCTGTTTCTTATTCTGCATGAGCTCAGCTCTTATTTTGACAGTGACTACAAAGGTACATATCTGCTTCTTTCCAACTAAAACACAGACAAGACAACATCAACAGTCTTACCTTGAACCTCTTGAACCTTTAAGTATGTTGCACTGACAGTTGTTATCTTATTGTGCCAGTAAGATCCACAGAAATAGAGTCCAGAGTCAGATGAATCAACACTTTTGATCTGGAGAAAGAGGGTCGTCATGTTGGACGTCATGTTAAATTTTCCATTTTTAAATCCATCACAGAACGAAACATTGGCATCAGAGGTCAACATGGAGGAGATGCAGCTGATGTTGGGTCCGTTGTCCAGTCTGAACCAGTGTATGTGACCAGTTGTACTGGAGTAGTTGGTACACTGCAGTGTGACTTCTTCACCAGACTGGACCTTCAGAGTGTGAAACTCAGAGACAGAGACAGAGACAGAGATCCAGCCTGAAACACACAAAAAGTAATTTATTCATCAACTTATCATTCAACAGGAACCAAACAAAGCAGGTAAATCATGTTATTAAAGAACAGTTTGTAAGGTTAAGTTCCAGCAGATGAAGAAAGGTTAGTAATTGCTGTATTGAGGAAAAATAGTTAAGTGTACTTACTGCAGGTACAGAGTAAAGCTGCTACCACGTTAAAGTTCATCATTGTGCGTACAGTAGGACTGCACCACTTTAATGTTGGTGACTGAACTGTGCTCCAGTGACAGTGGTCTCAGTGTAAAGAGGCGGGCTGTTCCTCTGTTGATCCGGTTTCTCGGAATGACAATGCTCTGAGGAAAATGGCTGCAAAATAACATCTGCAATGAGAATAGAACAAGGTTATTATCTAACGTTTGTACAAGTCTCTTGTACAAGCTCGTTTCTTCCACATTAAAAGCTTATTAAAACCATGAGAACAACCATAGTCTGCCATGAACAATATGTGCTGTGTTTGTATCGTGCTGAATGGAACGTGACTGATTGGACCAGAAACTGACGGAACATCATTGTGATCGTTGCTTCATTCAGTCTTACCATACAGCTGAACATCAGACTTGTGTAACTGGTGATGTGTTCACTTACTGACCTATGTACTGACGTGCTTTTGAGCGGTGCTGCGACCACTTGTGAGCTACACACTCACTGACTATGAATCTTTTGAATTGAACTGAACAAAGTGATTCCAATCAAATCAAAGTGATTTGTGATTTCCACCTCTACACGTCTCTACAAATACAAATAAAATATAACCTCAATATGTAAAGTATTTTTATTCTCTGGGCAGATGAAGGCCTGGAGATCAAGGAGCTTCATCTGTTTCAGACCCCATTAAAGGAGCTTTTTGTCAGTTTAGCTATTGCTACATAGCTAAAGTTAGCATTAACAGCTGTTTACCTACCAGTGTAGAAAGTGCTAGTGCTGTCTCCAGCACTGGTTTTAACTCTTGTCTCTATCTCGTATTTTCATCTACTGCAGTTGGCACGCTAACTAGCTAACCCTAGCAATAGCAACTCACTGTAGGTCTTTTAAACACAACAATGGCCGAAGCTACAATCACCACCACCAGGAGAACACTTACAAATAGCCCCTTTAATGATGCGGATATAGATCCCTCACTGATACAGACAGTGCTTTTTATCACCACAGTGAAACAACAGGTAACAATAGGTAGATGGGGGCTAAATGCTGAACAACAGATGTGTAATATAACAGGTTTTTGTCCCTTGTAAGTACCCGTTGTTCAGGGTGTGCTGTATATCTTATGGCAGTGGCAAATAAACAGGAAGTTATGTTGGTCCTTAAGCTCGTTAGCATGAAGCTGTAAGTTCTCCAAGACTCATCAAACATCAAAATGTACTTCTCATAGATTTAGCATGTCATTATACACACTTACTTTGACGTCACAATTAAAACATGTAGTTGCTGTTCTAATGTACAGTACTATCTGCTTTTGACAGGCTCTACAAATGTAGAGAAGCTGATTCATTTTGTCTTCCTGAGAGAAAAAAACGTCAGCCAGTATTCACAAGTTCATTTCACACTTTATTCTTGCACAAGGTGGAGTTAACAGGCCTCATGATTTTCACCCCAGCTGCGCTCAGACCACACTGAGCTGTTTCTTCCTGTCAAACATGTGATGTGTAGCTCTCGCACACCAGTCGTATTCATTAGACAACAAAACAAAGAGAGTGGATTAATGCACATGTTCTGTGAATAAAGAATCTATCACAAAACTCAATTTTTTCCCTCCAGCTCCAGCATGAGGTGTGTTACATTAGACTCTTGTGTCTATCTGCTGGCAGTGTAAAAAACACGAGTCTCCACTTCTCCCTCTGATGCAGGCCTCCTGCTTCTTGTTGCTGCTGAACACAAACTCAGCGCTGCATCTTTCAGGTCCTCAGAGTCCAGATTCTGGAAGCAAAAGTGTTTATGGTCACACATCTTACACAGCTGAGGTGTGATATGAAATAATGTCATTCACTGATAAAATAGCCAAAGTGACTCCAACACATTTTAAACAAAACAAAACAAGACATTCAACATTCATTTATCCTTGAAGGTCCCATATTGTATGAAGAGAGATGTCCATGTCTTTTTTTATGATAAAGCAGGTCTAGGTTCTATATTAATACTGTGAAGGTATCAAAGCCTCAGTCCACAGAGAACTGTACACAGCCTGTATTCAGAAACTGAGCCTTAAAACGAGCCCTCAGGACTTCTGTGACTTTGTGATGTCACAACACAGCAGTCACTGTCGCGGTGTGTCTGAACCCAGCATCCAGTCTTGCAGGATTTTGTTTCTCTGAGTGTTTGAAATATGCTATATTTTATTTGATCACTCAGAAAACATTCAGCCAATCAGAAGAGAGTCTCAGAGCCTCTCTTCTGATTGGCTGACTGACCTGTTGTTGCTAGAGCTCCACAGAGAGAAGCCTGAAAGACGAGATGTGAAACTACACCAAGATGGTTTTTGGTTCTTAAAACCACAAATATATCTTCTGATGGATATCAACACTTTAAATAAAACACTGGACGAGTCTAAAATATGAATTTATGAAAATATGAATGAGACTCACCTCATTCTGTTGTAGATTCTGTTCTTGATTATCAGCTAAAAGATAGAAACAATGCATCTGATCAATTAATTGCCACTTTTCAAAAGAATTGTCATTAACAAACAAGAAGTCTTAGACTTGTTCATCATACTGACACAACTTTCTTCAACAAGTACCTGGCTGAAGTTTGCTGACTGTGACAGCCACACCAATGGCAGCTATGATGAGGGGAACCAGGATCACACTCAGGCTTGTTGTTCCATGAGGATTTTCTATGAGAGATGTTATTAAATTAGACTTTATGTACATGTATGTACTTTATCTCCAGTGGCTTAAGATTTGATTAATATATAAATAGACAGACTGGACTTCATTTGTTGGAAGCAGCTGATCCTTAAATGTCAAAAGTCTTGACATGAACCTTTACATATGTTGTACTGACAATTACTGAATTTTCATTCATGTAAAATCCACAGAAATCAACAATGACGACTATAATGAGGAAAATAATCAGACCACCGAGGATCACACTCGTCACAGTTGATGGTTCCACAGACTCTTCTACAAGAAAGATAAATACATTTAACTTTCTGTTTCTTATTCTGCATGAGCTCAGCTCTTATTTTGACAGTGACTACAAAGGTACATATCTGCTTCTTCCCAACTAAAACACAGACAAGACAACATCAACAGTCTTACCTTGAACCTTTAAGTATGTTGCACTGACAATTACTGCCTTAACGTTCTGGTCAGCTCCACAGCGAGATCCACAGAAATAGAGTCCAGAGTCAGATGAATCAACACTTTTGATCTGGAGAAAGAGGGTCGTCATGTTGGATGTCATGTTAAATTTTCCATTTTTAAATCCATCACAGAACGAAACATTGCCATCAGAGGCGGACATGGAGGAGATGCAGCTGATGTTGGGTCCGTTGTCCGGTCTGAACCAGATTATGTGACCGGGAGTATTGGAGTAGTTGGTACACTGCAGTGTGACATCTTCACCAGACTGGACCTCCACAGTGTGAAACTCAGAGACAGAGACAGAGATCCAGCCTGAAACACACAAAAAGTATTCGTCAACTTATAATTCAACAGGTAAACAATGTAGGTAAATCATGTTATTAAAGAACAGTTTGTAAGTTTCCAGCAGATGAAGAAAGGTTAGTAATTGTTGCATTGAGGAAAAATAGTTAAGTGTACTTACTGCAGGTACAGAGTAAAGCTGCTACCACGTTAAAGTTCATCATTGTGCGTACAGTAGGACTGCACCACTTTAATGTTGGTGACTGAACTGTTTTCCTGAGAGAGAGGTCTCAGCGTAAAAAGGTGGGTGTTTCTTTTGACCACCTCCGCGCTCAGACTAACAACGTAAATACTTTCAGAGGAAAAGGTGTCAGAGCCTTGTGGGTCTCCTGGCATTAAAGTTGAGAGAAATGTATTCAGGACTTACTGAAGCTGCAGATAATTTATCATGGACAAGTTCATCACATTAATGTCAGTGATGAAGCTGAGCTCCTGGAGGGGTGCTGTCAGCTGAAGAGGTGGGGTCTTTCTTTCTGTTTATCCAGTTGGTTAAACTGACCTCATACATGATTTCAGTAAAACGTGACAAAACCAAATGATGATTTGAGGTCATTTCATATGGAGTTACCATGGTAATGTTCAAACCAAAATAAAAAATGAACATAAGCTATATCACGGCCTTTATAAGATTGACCATAATAATGATTGTGTCAGCTGAGGGTGTTTTGAAAGTGCTTTGGGTTCAGTCCAGTCTTCTGCAGCCCTACAAACCCTCTAGATCACTATGTTCCTCTGACACCCAACTACTCCACACTCCCCCCTCTGGACTGTGCACCAAGAGCGACAGGGCCTTTAGTGTAGCTGGCCCTAACCTCAGGAGCTCTCTCCTCCAGACAACAGACTTAAAACTCATTGGTTTAGGCTGGCCTTTCCTGGAGCTCTGGAAAATGGACATAATGCATTTTTTATCTTATCATGTGTACATATGACTGAGTGTGTATGTGTATAAATGTGTATGCGTGTATATACTGTATTAACATGTGTATGTATGTGTATATGTATGTGTATGCACATGTATGCAATTACATATCTATTTCCATTGTCATTCATTCATTTATTGTTTTATCTTGTCTGTGTCTTATCTTGTTTATGCTGTTTTTCTTTTCTTCGTCTTCTTCCTGTTTTTCTTTTTCTTTTTCTTCTCATTATTATTATTATTATTATTATTATTATTACATGTTGTGTTTTCTCTGCTGGCTAGCTCCTGTATTTGGGAATCAACTGGGTTTTTTCTGACTTTGTTATGTGTGTGTGTGTGTGTGTGTGTGTGTGTGTGTGTGAGTGAATGTGTGTATGTGTGACTCTCGCTGTGAGGACAGTTATGTGTGTGGTGACTGGCCCAGCTTTTGTGAACTGCTACACTGTGTGTTCTGGCATCTTGTCATGTCTCATTTCTGTTCCTCCTCTTTAAATAAAACAGATGTGACGTGTGAGTGTCACATCTGTAGAGTTGTTGGAAAGCTCCTTCACTGGAGCTGTGCTGAGTGACTCAGATCAGTGCAACTCATTTCTGCCTGTGGTTGAGTCGTTACAGGGACGTGATCATTTTTTCAGGGAGCAATGGTAATGAATAACTGACAGTTTTGGCTGGAGCACCACAACCTTATGAACTGAGACTGACTGACTGTGTCTGTGACTAAATGAGTGATGGAGTTACACCATTGGTCAGCTGAAGGCCTCATGAGCGACAAGGTTACACCACTAGGAGATGGAGCTTTAAAAACGCACACACCTCTCTATGCTGACAGCTGACGTGACTGAGCTTCTAACTTCATCTCTGAATTTCATTTTACAAGTAAACCCAGCTGAGATCACAACACAGCCGTTGTCTTTAATTCACGTGTTTGGTGATTTTGTCAGACGACGTCATGGTTATGAAATCAAGATTCTGGCAGCTTAGAGGTGACTGCTGGTTAACATGTCATCTTTTAGTTACTGTTTCATACTTGTTCTGTTGTCTGAGATAGAAACAGAAAATAAATGACAGTAATTTTATTGGTACAGTGTTCCTGAGGGCTCGACACACTGCGACGTAAGAAAACACAACACAAACCAAACAAATATGAAGAACTTATTTTAACCCAAATCACCACCTTTTCCTAAACCTAACCAATCTATGACTGTTATTATAGTATCCATGGTGATGAAGGTAGGTACGCTACTCTCTGTACAGTTTATTTTTCTAACCATGACAATCAAGGAAAACAGTTGTTTTATCCCAGTGTGAAATTATCAAGTTTATTAAAACTGTATTCCACTTCCATTGATATATTATAATAAATATATTAAAATACATCCATGTGCACCTGTTGGTCATTGCTTTTAACTTCAAAAGTCACAAAGCACTGAACAACAAGTGCGTCCCAGCTGAGTTCATCCCTTTTTTGTGTCCCCTGGAAACACTTCTGTTGTGTTGTCTAATTCATAAGTGCTTTTAACTTCGACTTCCTAAAGCATTGAACAAGTTGTGTTCATCGTCGTCTGTGCTACTTGCAGCGTGTTTCTTTATTTGCTCGTGTTAGTATTTGCGGCACATATGTTGTCAAATTGATAAAGATGTTTTCTGAATCTGTTTGTGTTTTGTCTATTTGCATGTGTTTTCTTAAGTGGCAGTGTGTTGAGCTGTCAGGTCCACAGCACTGAAACCTCAGCAGAATGCAAATAGCCTACGACGTGGTCCAGCCATATATTAGGTTCTGACCTAGTCTTGTTCAGTAGCCTGCAGCTGCATTGAGAAGACAGTGAACTGTCACAGTGCAGACGGATGGGCGCTGCACCTGCTGTAGTTTTGCTGTGATCTTTCACGTGCCTGGAACAGAGGGACTGCTTTCATATGAGGCTGTGGAAGTGTCACTGTTTCAGGCGTCTTTTCACAAGTTTACACATGTTTATAGACAATGTGAAAATGAACTAGTGGTGTGAATCTGTCAGAAGTGTGAAGACACAAACATAGATAGATGTCTCGCTAATTCACACAGTGCTGCTTGCAACCACACTGCAGGGTGGGACACAGGGGTGTACAACTATCATACAACTATCATCCTTCTTAAGATAAACACAGTGTGTTTGATTCAAACATGAAGCACGTTAATGTCACAGCTACAATGTGCTGTTCCTATATTGATGTTTCACCACAGTGTTTGTAGAAGAGAACTTGATCACTGTGTCGACCCCACAGAGGAAACTCAGCCAGAATCCACTGCTTCATTTCTGACTTTATTCAAACAAAACTTCACAATTTTCACTTCGGTTGAGCTCAGACTAGAGATGTTCCGATACCATTGTTTCCTCCCCAGTTCCTCCCTGAACTCGTGTATTGGCCGATACAGAGTTCTGATCCGATACTATTGCAATTACAGCCACCTTTAACAGCTGTAAGCTACTATGATTGCTGTCATTGTTGTATGGCGTGGCTCGGGTTAAACTCTTTGTAAACCATGAACAAATACATGAATGCCATAGACTCTTCATATTATTGTCTAATTTGAACAATCATAAAAACAAATAAATACATTTAGGAATAACTAACAGTTCCTACACTAGTTGTCCAAACACTAATGTCACCCCCTGAAATTGAAGCTTTGTGTACTATACATGTTGTATTTTTACTGGTGGGACTTTCCAGAGTAAATTATTGTCAAATGACATTTTGCTAACAGCTAAAGTTACACTATTTACCCTGAATCAGTTCTCCCTCACCACTCTGTACAGTGCAGCTTATAGTGTAGGCTGCTGTTTTAGAGAGGCAAAGAGATGGCAGGTTTATTCGGGTGTGAAACTATGAAGTTTATTCATAAATGACGTGGAATCAGATCTGTGCATAGTCTCGTGTACTCGCCTGATACCTGATCCCATATTTCCAGCAGGATCAGGGGCATTTCTGATACTAGTATCGGAACAACTCCAGCTCAGACTACACTGCTCTTAGGAAGATAGAGGGAGAGAGAGTGTGTAGAAAAGCACATGGAAAATGATTTCATTTGGTAATCTTGAACACACACAGCAGCAGATTAATTTGATAAAAGCATCAGATCCACCCTGAGTCTATTTGCTGGCAGTGTAAATAACATGAGTCTCCACTTCTCTCTGTGATGGAGGCCTCCTGCTTCTCATCGCTGCCGAACACGCACTCAGTGCTGCATCCCTCAGGTCACTGGAGTCCAGACCCTGTCGGTAAAAGTTCACACAGTTACAGATGTCAAAAAAATCCTCATCTTGATTTGTCGTGTCGATTCTACCACTTTTAAAGGAGCTTTGTGTAAGTTTTGTACTAAAAGACATAATAGAGACGCTGGCGTTTTCCACCTGTGGAGACAGCTCTTGGCGAGTAAAGGATTGAAGTTTGATGCTGAACTTGGAGACTGGTAAGTAAACGGCTGTTAATGCTAATGTTATGCTATGTAGCATAGCAAAACTTACAAATAGCTCCTTTAAATCATAAGAATAAGTGATAAATCTTGTTTTACCTCACGTTGTTGTGCTTCCTCACCGGCAGCTAAATTAAAGAAACAAAGTGTCGAATCAGTTCATTTTCCTTAAAGTTTGATGTTATCACTTTCAGGCCTGAAGCAGTTTGTAGTTTTTAATCTGAATCTGAATCTTTTTTTTTGGCAGAATGCATAAAAACAATGATCTGTAAATCAGACAAGTACCTGCCGGAGGTCTCATGACTTTAATAACGACACCATTGATGATCACAAGGAAAACAATCAGACCACCCAGGATCGCGTTCATCAGCTTTGTCACTCCATCAGCCTCTGGGAAAAGAAAGGTAATGTAGCGCGCTCCTTTAACAAAATAAAATTAATGCTATTTAGTTGGCAGATTTAACAGAGGGATGGATACCACATGATTTTGTAATAATCTTACCTTCACACACACTTAAAAACTGATCTTACTCCTCTTCAAGAAAGATCATTTAAAACTGTGACAAATGTAGCTTCACTGTTTTACCTGGAAGTGATTGACAGCTGACACAGAAATCTGTATAAATTTACCTTTAGGCTTCACGTCCTCGATCACTTCATCACTGCCTTTCAATGAAATGAAGATGAATTTAGTCTTGACTTTGTCATATTTGATTCACCTCATGTTCACATTTTTACCATGTTTCAAAAGCAAAAAGAAAATAACTGAAAGTGCAGTGTATTACAATCATAACCATAAATAGGCACCAACTGAAAGACTTTACAGTAATCTCACCTTCAACATGTAAATCTATTACACTGAAAATTGGACGTCCACTTGTGTAAAATCCACAGAAATACAGCCCAGAGTCAGATAAAGCCACTTGTTTGATTTTGAGAAAGAGGTTGGAGATGTTGGATCTCATCTCAAAATTTTCCTTTCCATATCCATCGCAGAATTCAGCTGCGCTGTCAGACCTGATCATAACAGAGATACAGCTGATCTGGGTTCTGTTGACCAGTCTGAACCAGAAGGTCACAGATTCATATTTGGAAATGTTGGAGATCAGCAGTGTGACCTCTTCGCCAGGTCGGCCCCTCACAGTGTGAAACCCAGACCCTGAGACAGAGATCCAACCTGAGACAAGCAGCACACACAACAACAGGTTAAGATGTTTCAAACCAACATGAACGATATCTCTCAATAAAAAGTCAGCAGGAATATCAGAAGTAAACAAGTTTCATTTACAATGAGCTCAACATACAATAACAACATTAGCACAAAGCATAATTCTGTTCCGGTACTTACTGAGGCTGCAGAGAATGAAAGGTGTTATCAAGGTAAAGTTCATCACTGTGTGTTTGACCGAAGCTCTGCAATGGCTGCGACTGAAGTGAGCCCAGGAAGGCTGTGTTTTCAACAGAAAGAGGAAGGATGCTCTTCTTCATGTGCCCTTTTGTGGTTCTCTCTCTCCCTCCAGACGTGGCATGGACACGTTAATGCTGCCCTGCACTTGCAAAAAGTAAGAATATTAATTGAAGCCTCTTCATGTTACCTGCATCAGAAGATTTCAAACTGTGTTGTTGTTTGGAAGCACAGGTTTCCCACTGCATCTGATGTACACGTCTACATAAGGGATTTTAATCAGTGTCACCATCAGCATTAGGACGACTGTCTTAACATCTGTAGCCTGGCTGCTGTTTTTCAATAGTGAGCTGTCTGATATTTGATCATTTTTATGGTCAAGGCAAACAGAAGTTGTGTGTATCTTTTATTTTGGATGAAGAGATTAGGTTTTGATATTTAATTTGTAGCAACTGAAAATATAAAAAACATGCTAAGACTTAAGGCTGCTCAGCTTTTCTGTGCATGTCAGCAGGAGCAATTTTCAGTTTGACCAAAACAGGAAAAAACCCAAAACAAAACCACCTCCACCTCTTGACATTGACAGCACCCTGACTACACAGTTCACTTACAGACATCGCAGCGCTGCAGTCATATGCACCATGAAGACCTTCACCTTGATAACAGCTTTACTTCTCTGCAGCTTCAGTGAGTACAGAGACTGAATTACTCCCAGTTATATTCACATGAATGGTAACTCCAACCCTCCAGAATTTAAACAATTGATTTATATAAAAGTTTATTTATTTGCTCATGTTCCATTTGTGGTATTGAAATTGAAATGAGGAGCTTCAGCTTAACTTATTTATTTCTTATTTTATTTTGAACCAATTATTCTCAGCACCAAGTGATGTCACCAGTAACACACCAGAGTTTAAACTTGTAAATTAGAGTTGAATTAATTGTTGCTGTTGCCTTATTACAGTAACTGTTACATTAAACACTCAATCTCTTGTTGTGTCTGCTGTTTGTTTCAGGCTGGATCTCATACTGTGATGGATACCAAAATGGAAATATTATGATGAAATCCAACATCTCCAGCATCCTTCTCAAAATCAAACAAGTGGATTCATCTGACCCTGGACTGTATTTCTGTGGATTTTACACAAGTGTATGTCTGATTGTCAGTGTAATATATTTAAATGTTGAAGGTAAGATTACTTTTGTTCAGTTCATTAAAAGGTGATGATCAATTTGATGATGAGGACAACAAGTCTTAAAGTAAGATTTCTCTCATTGCGTAGATTGTTGGCCTGGTCTCATGCCACCAAATAGAAAGTTTAATCTGACTCAGTGACTTTTGTTCTAGATGAAGTGTGATCCTGGGGGGTCTGACTGTTTTTCTTTTAATGATCATCATTGGTGTGGTTGTTAAAATCAGGAGACTTCAGACAGATATATTTGAAAGCTTTTGTATCTGTTGTATTTAAGAATACTTTTCACATCCTCTAAAGTTGTTTCAGTTTGGTAACAGGTTTTCATGAAGTGCTCTAAATGCTGTACTTGCCCTGTATCCTGTGCAGTCAATAATGTAATGTCAAGTACAACCAAACTAGTTATAGGCTAAAAGTGGACCGGAGAAGTTTGTCAATGAGCAGTAGACTGACAAGCTCTGCCCCTTGTCTCCTCATATAGACGGTGGCAAACCTGCCACATCAGTATTAGGTAGCCTGCCAGCCTCACCAATCTCTGTTTGTTTACCAAGCTCAGCAATTTCAGCAGAGCTACATTTGATGGATGCTGATGGTTATTGAACTAGACAGAATATTATAAATAAGATGTGCTGCCACACTTAATTATTGACGTAACAGCGTCCATCACAACTCATTTCACTAAGTCAATGGCTAATGTTTCAGCAATTAGAACAGACCTTTGTCATATTGTGAAATCACTGCACTGAATGGGTCTGGCAGTGTGTTGAGACAGTGATGATGTTACTGACAGTTAGGAGAGGAATGAATAATGTTAGACTGGACATGAAGTATTAAAAATCTGACAGACGTTTTGTGCTGGGAGTCAGTTGTTGACGTTAGCGGACTCCATTCCTCAGCTAACGTTAGCTAGTGTTGCACACTTAGCGTGGCAGGGAGGCAGACAAGAGGCACTGATGCGAGGCCCTCGGGAGTGAGCATAAATGTCTCATCCTTTGGAAAAATCAATCCACAGACTGTTATGGACAAACAATATCAGCAGAGGGCAAAAGAAATTCTGCCCTCTGCTGGTTGCATCATGGAGCATATCAAGCCTGTTGCAGGGAATCTTTAGTTCTTTATTTTTACCATGATGCTGTGCAATCATCATATAAATATTTCAAAAATACAAACTTTTAAAGACACAGAGAGCATCCTACAAGCCTTCATCTCATCATGTCTGGATTATTGCAACAGACTTTTTACTTGTCTGAACCAAAAATCTACTGATCGACTCCAAACTGTACAGAACTCAGCTGCAAGACTTTGAACCAGAATCACTTCTGTTCAGCCTCTTTACTCTGGCTCCCAGTATGTTTCAGAATTGATTATAAGATCCTAGTGATCGTTATAACAATTGACATTGTTATAAGGATACACTGACTTCAGTTTTTATCACCAGTGAACACAAGCAGCTCAAAACAGAGTAAATGTGCTTAGTTACATTCCAGCACTGAGTAAAATATATGAATGGTCAGGGAAGAGATTGGGACATTGCTAGTGGTTGTCATGGTTACCAGTAAACTGTATTGGCTACAGATGAGAATATTGAAATAGAATAGAATAGAATGTTTAAATGACTCTATGATGATGATTCTATGGAAGGTGACACACAGTGAGAGAGTGTGTTGGTGCAGTTCACCTGTAGACAACACAGAGTTAACACAGACTTCATCTGAGACAACTGGGAACTGGAAGAAGTCACAGTGAAAGACAAGAAACACAGAGTGTTAACCAGCCAGAGTGTCAGTGAACGCAGCAGGTAAGTGCTGAAATGATGAGTTATTTTTTAAAGCAAGGTTTGAATGTGTTGTTTTCAAATGCAGAAACAGTAGTTTTTAGTTTTTAGAACTCAGATAGACTTGACTCTCTAAACACACACCTCTGTCAACTACTATCAATATAACATGATTCCTCAAACAGAAACATAGTTGAGGAAAGTAAATGTAAAGTCAAGTTTATTGGGATATTGGCTGATGGTTTATTAATACAGTTACACTCTTCGCCTAAAGAGGAGACTTCATATCCTTTAACAAAGTTGAAGAAACAAAACCACAATGTAAGTAAATTTAATGTTTTCATCAAATTGTATTGCTTAAAACACTCTTAAAAGCATTGACTTCTTTTATATATTGTAACCTTAGATTATATTCTTGGATTATTAAGACTTAACAATTATTATATATTGTTGGAGAGTTCAGTCTTTAATAAATGCATCATATGCTAAATGAGCTGCATAAAATCTTTATCTGCAAAGTAAGTGATAACTTTAGCTGTCAGGTAAATGTAGTGAAGTAGTGGTTTAGTAGGACATTTGAACATGGGAGTCTATGGGGACTGACTCACCACTGGAGCCAGACTCAAGTGGACATTTGAGGAACTACAGTTTTTGGCACTTTCACGTCAGCTTCATTTTTCAGCCTCAGAAGTTGCCACTCCACAGGAGCCTCTGCAGCTCAGCTTAAAGAGAGAGGAAACTCTGACACAGATGATGAAGCAGCTCGTCTCATCACCTCTTTTGTGTGTGTGTGTGTGTGTCTCCAGTACAACAATGTACCGGTGGTGAGGCTTGCTGAAGGTTTTCAGGAGAACCTGGTTCCCATTGGAATAATGTAAGTAACACACACAAACACAAATGCAAACAAACACATGAGTGTGCACATCTGTGAGCCTCTGTCTGCATCTCCAAACACACTTTTTCTGTTGTCTAATGAATCTGTCTGATGTTATCATGTAGGAATGGAGAGGTGGTGTACAGCCTTCCTCTTGTCTCTGCTGCTCCTCCACCAAACACCTCCAGCTCACAGTAAGTCAGCCTGACTGGCTCATGATCTGGAGCAGGAAGAGCACAACAAAGCCAGACTCATAATCAAATCACAGTCACCTTATATTTCATTTCTCACAGCTTCAGGTGTCTGTTATTTGTCAACCAAGATGTTGCTTGTTCCTAAAATACTTCTCTCCTCACGGTCATAGCTCTTCTGTTTTTTTTTCTGTTTTCCCATAGAAAGAGAAAGCGTGAGAGCCAGGAGGATGATGGCCGGCCCTATATCAAGAAGCCGCCCAGTGCTTTTGTGACGATGACCTCGTCACTGATTACGGATGGCACATGGTAAAGATACTCAACAATACATTTGTCGTTCAGACACATAATGCCTTCTGTCGTGATGGTGGGTGCACACATCACATTAGAACAACAACTTCAGTTTTACACACACATACATTGCAGGTAGATAATTGATTTACGTACATTGTTGATTTGTCTCAGCATTTATAAGCCTCTGGCCAGAAAGTCTCTCAAGGAGAGGGGAGTGCCAGGCTTTCTGAGTGTGGCTGTGCAACAAGCAGTTGACTTCTGCAAGCTTGTATTTTTTTTCCTGTTTTGCTGTGTTTTTCTGCAGTTTTTTGAACAGCTTTCATGATTTTTAGGGATGAGCAGAGGCCAAAGGTTACTGCAGAACTGAACGACAACAACAGCGCCACAGCGAACACCGTCCTGGGACAGAGAGTGAGTGTCTTTGCTCTGTTTGTTTCAGACTCTTCATCACAGTTTGGTAAAAGTTGCTGCATTGATCACTGTTTCAGACAACACTTCAAATTTCACTTCAAATTTCCCTCTAACCTCAGATCTTCACATCTTGAAAGTATTTTTATTCTTGAAAGCGAATGATTTTTATTTCCTGTCACATGACCAGAAAACAAGTTTACATTGAAACAGGATTTCCAGCATTTTATGACACATGTGGGAGTTTGCATTGCAGGGCCTGCACCTATTAATGTGGAAGTGTTGTATCTGTTATCATGTTGTCATGCTTGTGTTCGTGCACCAGTCAGCCTGTAGTGTAGCTGTGGAGAGGAGGCTCCACGCCCAGCGACACCTGGACTGGTCCTGCAGTCAGAATTATGTATGTTCACTGCGCTCACATACAACTCATACATGTTTACATCTTCACACTAGATGATGCAACACAGTCACTGGCATCAGGTGGAAAGTCAAATGTGTTTGTTTTTGTGTAGGGCAAAAAGAGGAAGAGGGTGAGGTGGAAGGCTCCCACCAGGGCTGAAGGTACGACAATATTTCTGTGGATCACTGTGTGTTTTCATGTGACGTGATGAAAACTGTGATGAATAACAATGAGGATCATAACTTGTCAGAAACATATACATGATCTGTGATTTTATTTGACTCTGGTGCTGAAGATGTTCCTCAGCGCAGGTTTAAGAAGCAGCATCTGGTTTTCAAAGTGTGTTACAAAGTCTCAGTGACTGATCAGTGTTTCTGTTGTTGTTTGTTTGTGTTGCAGCGTCTGAGTGTGAACCTGAGGAGGTCACACAGCAGGTCAAGAGGCTGTGTGTCACCAACTCAATCCTAAAAAATGATTTATCTCTTGGTGTCATTCTTTGGAAATAACAAGACCCTGTAGTTTGTGTTTATGATGCAGAGAGCTGAGGGCCAGTCTTCCTGTGGTGGAGACGTTGCTTCAGCTTTCATCTTTAGCTTTTCAGTGACTTTTCTACTTCTCATTCAGATATGTGACAAATGAAAACAGACGCAGGTGATTGAATCAACGGCTACTTTTAATGCTTCTTTATATTTTCCACAAACTACTCATGTAGATGCTGATTGTTTTCTGGTTCTGTCAGATTGTGGTCAGAAAACTTTCAGAGCTCAGTTTTAGAGCTCATCATTCATCAGCTCAGGTGTGGTCAGACCACACTGTGCTGTGTCTTCCTGTCAAACACTCACTGCTGCAGACCTCCATCTAACTCACTGTAAGAGGATCTGAACAGTCATCAGTGTCTTTAACGGCCAAGAACAATCATATTCTTTTGCTCTCAGATACAGATGTATAGTGAGATTTCACAATATGCATCAACATAAAATCTTTTTGACAGTGATGGCAACTCCTCTCATCCACAAGCAGATTGATATGATGAAGCATCATCTCCTCTCTGAGCTGCTGTTCCAGATGTTTCCTGAGTCTATCTGGTGGCAGCGTACACAACATTTGACTCCAGCTCTCTCTCTGATGCAGGCCTTCTGCTCCTTTTGGCTTTTGAATGGAAATTCAGTGCTGCATAGTTCAGATCCTCAGAGCCCTGATTCTGTAGATGAAAACATTTAGTCACTCATTTATCATGAACGAGTTTGTGAGAAAACACAAAACCAGACAACATATAAAGTGGACTTTGATCTTAATCTAAGGCTACATTTAGATTACCTCTCTGTGTTGTGGACTCTGTTCCTCTGTCTTTAAATCTGAATGACAGAAACAGCACATCTGGTCAGTTCATTGATCGGAAATATCACTGTTCAAACTTTTTGGCTAACAGGAAGTTTTATATCTGTAGAGAGTTGTGCACTTGCAACTCAAATAAAAAATGTACAAGTACCTGCATGAAGCTTCCTGGTTTTGACAACCAGAACAATGACGACTATAATGAGGATAATAATCGGACCACCGAGGATCACACTCATCACAGTTGATGGTTCAACGGACTCTTCTACAAGAAAGATAAATACATTTAACTTTCTGTTTCATATTCTGCATGAGCTCAGCTCTTATTTTGACAGACTAAAACACAGACAAGACAACATCAACAGTCTTACCTTGAATCTCTTGAACCTTTAAGTATGTTGCACTGACAATTACTGCCTTAACGTTCGGGTCAGCTCCACAGTAAAATCCACAGAAATAGAGTCCAGAGTCAGATGAATCAACACTTTTGATCTGGAGAAAGAGGGTTGTCATGTTGGATGTCATGTTAAATTTTCCATTTTTAAATCCATCACAGAATGAAACATTGCCATCAGAGCTCAACATGGAGGAGATGCAGCTGATGTTGGGTCTGTTGTCCAGTCTGAACCAGTGTATGTGACCAGTTGTACTGGAGTAGTTGGTACACTGCAGTGTGACTTCTTCACCAGACTGGACCTCCACAGTGTGAAACTCAGAGACAGAGACAGAGATCCAGCCTGAAACACACAAAAAGTAATTTATTCATCAACTTATAATTCAACAGGAACCAAACAAAGCAGGTAAATCATGTTATTAAAGAACAGTTTGTAAGTTTCCAGCAGATGAAGAAAGGTTAGTAATTGTTGCATTGAGGAAAAATAGTTAAGTGTACTTACTGCAGGTACAGAGTAAAGCTGCTACCACGTTAAAGTTCATCATTGTGCGTACAGTAGGACTGCACCACTTTAATGTTGGTGACTGAACTGTGCTCCAGTGACAGTGGTCTCAGTGTAAAGAGGCGGGCTGTTCCTCTGTTGATCCGGTTTCTCGGAATGACAATGCTCTGAGGAAAATGGCTGCAAAATAACATCTGCAATGAGAATAGAACAAGGTTATTATCTAACGTTTGTACAAGTCTCTATAGCACAAGGAGCTTTAATCTTTCCTATATCAGGAAACCTTAATTGGACTGGTTGAGAAACATCAGTGCAAAGAGATGTAACCCTGCTGTGTGCATTATGTTGTTGACAATATGCAGCAATAATGAGGTTCTCTGCTGATTTCGATATTTTCTACATCAGACATCTCGGAGTGTCTTATCATGCTTGTTTACACCATATCCACTTACCACAGGAAAGATCATGAATAACTGGTAACACTGGTGTGGCCCACAGTTTTATATACTTTCATCAAGAGTTGTGAGTGAACTAGAAGGAAGGAGAATTAGTCCTATTATACAGTTATAAGAGACTCCTGCACAATCAGCGATTTATATTTTCTGCGGTTAATGGTTCGAGTTTACAAATCAACATCCATTTTTTTGATTTGATCTCATGCTCAAACAAATCCCTAAAAATATGTCAAAGCCAGTAAATGTAAAATTCTGTTCTCATCTAATAATGAAAAATACTAAAAATACTGGACCTTATCCTAAAAAAAAGATAGTTGCATCATTCATTCATTCATTCATAGTATTCAGAAATGTATTAGAATTGTAATTCCCATATTTTCCCTAAATCAGACATTGAAATCTGAATTGTTTGGTATTTTTTAAACTGCTAAAGTTCATCTAAATGATGATCAACAAAATTAGCTTGTGCAGTGATGCTAATGTTAATGGTAAACTTTACAATAAGCTACAAAAAGTGCACATTGGCTTGTCTTTGCTTGATTATAACGTACACCCAATAGAAGCCGATAAAATGAATGTATCAGTAACAGCATTTTAAATCTTACCTGGACAGTGAGAATCACTGGATTCATGTTTGCAGTGCTCAGTAGGTTCAAATGTGAATATCAGTAGATGGATGGGACCTTCACCTACTGCAGGTTTGATGTGATCTATCATTTAGCCTTTAGCAGAGTAAATGTGTTGATTTGAAGCTGTGGAAGTGTCACAATGCTACAGGCATTTTTTCACAACAATGTAGAGAGGTGGGTTTGTGTGAGCGTGGAGCCTGATAAGTGTGACAGGTGATGAGGGGAGCAGTGACAGGGTTCGTGACTAACAGGATGCTCACTGATCAAGAGAGGTGTTCAGCACATGTACAAACTGTCTAGACAGACTGACTGAACCCGTTGATTTTAGCAGTGGAGCTCCACACTGGTGACTGAAAGTTGTCAGCTCAGCTTTGATTCATAGCTCGTTTCTTCCACATTAAAAGCTTATTAAAACCACGAGAACAACCATAGTCTGCCATGAACAATATGTGCTGTGTTTGTATCGTGCTGAATGGAACGTGACTGATTGGACCAGAAACTGACGGAACATCATTGTGATCGTTGCTTCATTCAGTCTTACCACACAGCTGAACATCAGACTTGTGTACACGTCTACACGTCTCTACAAATACAAATAAAATATAACCTCAATATGTAAAGTATTTTTATTCTCTGGGCAGATGAAGGCCTGGAGATCAAGGAGCTTCATCTGTTTCAGACCCCATTAAAGGAGCTTTTTGTCAGTTTAGCTATTGCTACATAGCTAAAGTTAGCATTAACAGCTGTTTACCTACCAGTGTAGAAAGTGCTAGTGCTGTCTCCAGCACTGGTTTTAACTCTTGTCTCTATCTCGTATTTTCATCTACTGCAGTTGGCACGCTAACTAGCTAACCCTAGCAATAGCAACTCAGTGTAGGTCTTTTAAACACAACAATGGCCGAAGCTACAATCACCACCACCAGGAGAACACTTACAAATAGCCCCTTTAATGATGCGGATATAGATCCCTCACTGATACAGACAGTGCTTTTTATCACCACAGTGAAACAACAGGTAACAATAGGTAGATGGGGGCTAAATGCTGAACAACAGATGTGTAATATAACAGGTTTTTGTCCCTTGTAAGTACCCGTTGTTCAGGGTGTGCTGTATATCTTATGGCAGTGGCAAATAAACAGGAAGTTATGTTGGTCCTTAAGCTCGTTAGCATGAAGCTGTAAGTTGTCCAAGACTCATCAAACATCAAAATGTACTTCTCATAGATTTAGCATGTCATTATACACACTTACTTTGACGTCACAATTAAAACATGTAGTTGCTGTTCTAATGTACAGTACTATCTGCTTTTGACAGGCTCTACAAATGTAGAGAAGCTGATTCATTTTGTCTTCCTGAGAGAAAAAAACGTCAGCCAGTATTCACAAGTTCATTTCACACTTTATTCTTGCACAAGGTGGAGTTAACAGGCCTCATGATTTTCACCCCAGCTGCGCTCAGACCGCACTGAGCTGTTTCTTCCTGTCAAACATGTGATGTGTAGCTCTCGCACACCAGTCGTATTCATTAGACAACAAAACAAAGAGAGTGGGATAATGCACATGTTCTGTGAATAAAGAATCTATCACAAAACTCGATTTTTTCCCTCCAGCTCCAGCATGAGGTGTGTTACATTAGACTCTTGTGTCTATCTGCTGGCAGTGTAAAAAACACGAGTCTCCACTTCTCCCTCTGATGCAGGCCTCCTGCTTCTTGTTGCTGCTGAACACAAACTCAGCGCTGCATCTTTCAGGTCCTCAGAGTCCAGATTCTGGAAGCAAAAGTGTTTATGGTCACACATCTAACACAGCTGAGGTGTGATATGAAATAATGTCATTCACTGATAAAATAGCCAAAGTGACTCCAACACATTTTAAACAAAACAAAACAAGACATTGAACATTCATTTATCCTTAAAGGTCCCATATTGTATGAAGAGAGATGTCCATGTCTTTTTTTATGATAAAGCAGGTCTAGGTTCTATATTAATACTGTGAAGGTATCAAAGCCTCAGTCCACAGAGAACTGCACACAGCCTGTATTCAGAAACTGAGCCTTAAAACGAGACATCAGGACTTCTGTGACTTTGTGATGTCACAACACAGCAGTCACTGTCGCGGTCATGTCCCAAGCCGGGTGTGTCTGAACCCAGCATCCAGTCTTGCAGGATTTTGTTTCTCTGAGTGTTTGAAATATGCTATATTTTATTTGATCACTCAGAAAACATTCAGCCAATCAGAAGAGAGTCTCAGAGCCTCTCTTCTGATTGGCTGACTGACCTGTTGTTACTAGAGCTCCACAGAGAGAAGCCTGAAAGAAGAGATGTGAAACTACACCGAGATGTTTTTTGGTTCTTAAAACCACAAATATATCTTCTTATGGATATCAACACTTTAAATAAAACACTGGACGAGTCTAAAATATGAATTTATGAAAATATGAACGAGACTCACCTCATTCTGTTGTAGATTCTGTTCTTGATGATCAGCTAAAAGAAAGAAACAATGCATCTGATCAATTAATTGCCACTTTTCAAAAGAATTGCCATTAACAAACAGGAAGCCTTAGACTTGTTCATCATACTGACACGACTTTCTTCAACAAGTACCTGGCTGAAGTTTGCTGACTGTGACAGCCACACCAATGGCAGCTATGATGAGGGGAACAGTCACAGTGACCAGGATCACACTCAGGCTTGTTGTTCCATGAGGATTTTCTATGAGAGATGTTATTAAATTAGACTTTATGTACATGTATGTACTTTATCTCCAGTGGCTTAAGATTTGATTAATAGATAAATAGACAGACTGGACTTTATTTGTTGGAAACAGCTCAAATGTAACACTGACAATGAAATTTTAATGAGAGGAAAGGAAACGCCAACATTGAGGCTAATGATAAATATAATCTGCTAATTGCTATTATCTATTATTAATGTAGTTTTTACAGTGTTATTGTAGTCCTTACTTTGTCGATGTCAAAAGTCTTGACATGAACCTTTACATATGTTGTACTGACAATTACTGAGTTTTCATTCATGTAAAATCCACAGAAATCAACAATGACGACTATAATGAGGAAAATAATCAGACCACCGAGGATCACACTCGTCACAGTTGATGGTTCAACAGACTCTTCTACAAGAAAGATCAATATATTTAACTTTCTGTTTCTTATTCTGCATGAGCTCAGCTCTTATTTTGACAGTGACTACAAAGGTACATATCTGCTTCTTCCCAACTAAAACACAGACAAGACAACATCAACAGTCTTACCTTGAACCTTTAAGTATGTTGCACTGACAATTACTGCCTTAACGTTCTGGTCAGCTCCACAGTAAGATCCACAGAAATAGAGTCCAGAGTCAGATGAATCAACACTTTTGATCTGGAGAAAGAGGGTCGTCACGTTGGATGTCATGTTAAATTTTCCATTTTGAAATCCATCACAGAACAAAGCATTGGCATCAGAGCTGAACATGGAGGAGATGCAGCTGATGTTGGGTCTGTTGTCCAGTCTGAACCAGTGTATGTGACTGATAGTACTGGAGTAGTTGGTACACTGCAGTGTGACTTCTTCACCAGACTGGACCTCCACAGTGTGAAACTCAGAGACAGAGACAGAGATCCAGCCTGAAACACACAAAAAGTAATTTATTCATCAACTTATAATTCAACAGGAACCAAACAAAGCAGGTAAATCATGTTATTAAAGAACAGTTTGTAAGTTTCCAGCAGATGAAGAAAGGTCAGTAATTGTTGCATTGAGGAAAAATAGTTAAGTGTACTTACTGCAGGTACAGAGTAAAGCTGCTACCACGTTAAAGTTCATTGTTGTGCGTACAGTAGGACTGCACCACTTTAATGTTGGTGACTGAACTGTTTTCCTGAGAGAGAGGTCTCAGCGTAAAAAGGTGGGTGTTTCTTTTGACCACCTCCGCGCTCAGACTAACAACGTAAATACTTTCAGAGGAGAAGGTGTCAGAGCCTTGTGGGTCTCCTGGCATTAAAGTTGAGAGAAATGTATTCAGTGCTTACTGAAGCTGCAGATAATTTATCATGGTCAAGTTCATCACATTAATGTCAGTGATGAAGCTGAGCTCCTGGAGGGGTGCTGTCAGCTGAAGAGGTGGGGTCTTTCTTTCTGCTTATCCGGTTGGTTAAACTGACCACATACATAATTTCAGTAAAACAAGTGACAAAACCAAATGATCATCTGAGGTCATTTCATATGAAGTTACCATGGTAATGTTCAAACCAAAATAAAAAATGAACATAAGCTATATCACGGCCTTTATAGGATTGACCATAATAATGATTGTATCAGCTGAGGGTGTTTGGAAAGTGCTTTATGTCCAGTTTTACATCAAACACACTGGGAAACAAACAAGCTCAGGTGGAAGTAGGTAAGCTTCTGTCTTAGTGCAACATAGTTTTTATCTCTGCAGTCAGTGGAGGGAGACATTGGTCCTGGATGTGTCAGCTCTGCTACTGGGTTTAGTCCAGTCTTCTCCAGCCCTACACACCCTCTAGATCACTATGTTCCTCTGACACCCACCTACTCCACACTCCCCCCTCTGGACTGTGCACCACGGAGTGCTTTCCTCCAGACTCTGTGCGAGTTCAAATCTGTTGCTTTAAAAAACTCATTGATTTAGGCTGGCCTGTCCTGGAGCTCTGGAAAATGGACATTATGCATTTTTTATCTTATCATGTGTACATATGACTGAGTGTGTATGTGTATAAATGTGTATGCGTGTATATACTGTATTTACATGTGTATGTATGTGTATGCACATGTATGCAATTACATATCTATTTTTATTCATTCATCATTTATATCATTCATTAATTCATTGTTTTATCTTGCCTGTGTCTTATCTTGTTTATGCTTCTGTTTTTCTTGTCTTTCTCTTCTTCTTCTTTTTCTTCTCATTATTATTATTATTATTATTATTATTATTATTATTACATGTTGTGTTTTCTCTGCTGGCTAGCTCCTGTATTTGGGAATCAACTGGGTTTTTTCTGACCTTGTTAGGTGTGTGTGTGTGTGTGTGTGTGTGTGTGTGTGTGTGTGTGTGTGTGTGTGTGTGTGTGTGTTTGTGTGTGTGAGTGATCACTGTGTTCCTCTGACACCCAACTATTCCACACTCCCCCCTCTGGACTGCGCACCAAGAGCGACAGGGCCTCTGGTTCTTCTTCTTCTTCGTTATGTGTGACTCTCACTGTGAGGACAGTTATGTGTGTGGTGACTGGTCTAGCTTTTGTGAACTGCTACACTGTGTGTTCTGGCATCTTGTCATGTCTCATTTCTGTTCCTTGTGACGTGTGAGTGTCACATCTGTAGAGTTGTTGGAAAGCACCTTCACTGGAGCTGTGCTGAGTGACTCAAATCAGTGCAACTCATTTCTGCCTGTGGTTGAGTCGTTACAGGGACGTGATCATTTTTTCAGGGAGTAATGGTAATGAATAACTGACAGTTTTGGCTGGAGCACAACAACCTTATGAACTGAGACTGACTGACTGTGTCTGTGACTAAATGAGTGATGGAGTTACACCATTGGTCAGCTGAAGGCCTCATGAGCGACAAGGTTACACCACTAGGAGATGGAGCTTTAAAAACGCACACACCTCTCTATGCTGACAGCTGACGTGACTGAGCTTCTAACTTCATCTCTGAGTTTCATTTTACAAGTAAACCCAGCTGAGATCACAACACAGCCGTTGTCTTTAATTCACGTGTTTGGTGATTTTGTCAGACGACGTCATGGTTATGAAATCAAGATTCTGGCAGCTTAGAGGTGACTGCTGGTTAGCATGTCATCTTTTAGTTACTGTTTCATACTTGTTCTGTTGTCTGAGATAGAAACAGAAAATAAATGACAATAATTTTATTGGTACAGTGTCCCTGAGGGCTCGACACACTGCGACGTAATAAAACACAACACAAACCAAACAAATATGAAGAACTTATTTTAACCCAAATCACCACCTTTTCCTAAACCTAACCAATCTATGACTGTAATTATAGTATCCATGGTGATGAAGGTAGGTACGCTACTCTCTGTACAGTTTATTTTTCTAACCATGACAACCAAGGAAAACAGTCGTTTTATCCCAGTGTGAAATTATAAAGTTTATTAAAACTGTATTCCACTTCCATTGATATATTATAATAAATATATTAAAATACATCCATGTTCACCTGTTGGTCATTGCTTTTAACTTCAAAAGTCACAAAGCACTGAACAACAAGTGCGTCCCAGCTGGGTTCATCCCTTTTTTGTGTCCCCTGGAAACACTTCTGTTGTGTTGTCTAATTCATAAGTGCTTTTAACTTCGACTTCCTAAAGCATTGAACAAGTTGTGTTCATCGTCGTCTGTGCTACTTGCAGCGTGTTTCTTTATTTGCTTGTGTTAGTATTTGCGGCACATATGTTGTCAAATTGATAAAGATGTTTTCTGAATCTGTTTGTGTTTTGTCTATTTGCATGTGTTTTCTTAAGTGGCAGTGTGTTGAGCTGTCAGGTCCACAGCACTGAAACCTCAGCAGAATGCAAATAGCCTACGACGTGGTCCAGCCATATATTAGGTTCTGACCTAGTCTTGTTCAGTAGCCTGCAGCTGCATTGAGAAGACAGTGAACTGTCACAGTGCAGACGGATGGGCGCTGCACCTGCTGTAGTTTTGCTGTGATCTTTCACGTGTTAAATCTCTACAGCCTGGAACAGAGGGACTGCTTTCATATGAGCCTGTGGAAGTGTCACTGTTTCAGGCGCCTTTTCACAAGTTTACACATGTTTATAGACAATGTGAAAATGAACTAGTGGTGTGAATCTGTCAGAAGTGTGAAGACATCTCGCTAATTCACACAGTGCTGCTTGCAACCACACTGCAGGGTGGGACACAGGGGTGTACAACTATCATACAACTATCATCCTTCTTAAGATAAACACAGTGTGTTTGATTCAAACATGAAGCACGTTAATGTCACAGCTACAATGTGCTGTTCCTATATTGATGTTTCACCACAGTGTTTGTAGAAGAGAACTTGATCACTGTGTCGACCCCACAGAGGAAACTCAGCCAGAATCCACTGCTTCATTTCTGACTTTATTCAAACAAAACTTCACAATTTTCACTTCGGTTGAGCTCAGACTAGAGATGTTCCGATACCATTGTTTCCTCCCCAGTACCGATCCCTGAACTCGTGTATTGGCCGATACAGAGTTCTGATCCGATACTATTGCAATTACAGCCACCTTTAACAGCTGTAAGCTACTATGATTGCTGTCATTGTTGTATGGCGTGGCTCGGGTTAAACTCTTTGTAAACCATGAACAAATACATGAATGCCATAGACTCTTTATATTATTGTCTAATTTGAACAATCATAAAAACAAATAAATACATTTAGGAATAACTAACAGTTCCTACACTAGTTGTCCAAACACTAATGTCACCCCCTGAAATTGAAGCTTTGTGTACTATACATGTTGTATTTTTACTGGTGGGACTTTCCAGAGTAAATTATTGTCAAATGACATTTTGCTAACAGCTAAAGTTACACTATTTACCCTGAATCAGTTCTCCCTCACCACTCTGTACAGTGCAGCTTATAGTGTAGGCTGCTGTTTCAGAGAGGCAAAGAGATGGCAGGTTTATTCGGGTGTGAAACTATGAAGTTTATTCATAAATGACGTGGAATCAGATCTGTGCATAGTCTCGTGTACTCGCCTGATACCTGATCCCATATTTCCAGCAGGATCAGGGGCATTTCTGATACTAGTATCGGAACAACTCCAGCTCAGACTACACTGCTCTTAGGAAGATAGAGGGAGAGAGAGTGTGTAGAAAAGCACATGGAAAATGATTTCATTTAGTAATCTTGAACACACACAGCAGCAGATTAATTTGATAAAAGCATCAGATCCACCCTGAGTCTATTTGCTGGCAGTGTAAATAACATGAGTCTCCACTTCTCTCTGTGATGGAGGCCTCCTGCTTCTCATCGCTGCCGAACACGCACTCAGTGCTGCATCCCTCAGGTCACTGGAGTCCAGACCCTGTCGGTAAAAGTTCACACAGTTACAGATGTCAAAAAAATCCTCATCTTGATTTGTCGTGTCGATTCTACCACTTTTAAAGGAGCTTTGTGTAAGTTTTGTACTAAAAGACGTGATAGAGACGCTGGCGTTTTCCACCTGTGGAGACAGCTCTTGGCGAGTAAAGGATTGAAGTTTGATGCTGAACTTGGAGACTGGTAAGTAAACGGCTGTTAATGCTAATGTTATGCTATGTAGCAATAGCAAAACTTACAAATAGCTCCTTTAAATCATAAGAATAAGTGATAAATCTTGTTTTACCTCACGTTGTTGTGCTTCCTCACCGGCAGCTAAATTAAAGAAACAAAGTGTCGAATCAGTTCATTTTCCTTAAAGTTTGATGTTATCACTTTCAGGCCTGAAGCAGTTTGTAGTTTTTAATCTGAATCTGAATCTTTTTTTTTGGCAGAATGCATAAAAACAATGATCTGTAAATCAGACAAGTACCTGCCGGAGGTCTCATGACTTTAATAACAACACCATTGATGATCACAAGGAAAACAATCAGACCACCCAGGATCGCGTTCATCAGCTTTGTCACTCCATCAGCCTCTGGGAAAAGAAAGGTAATGTAGCGCGCTCCTTTAACAAAATAAAATTAATGCTATTTAGTTGTCAGATTTAACAGAGGGATGGATACCACATGATTTTGTAATAATCTTACCTTCACACACACTTAAAAACTGATCTTACTCCTCTTCAAGAAAGATCATTTAAAACTGACTAAAATGTGACAAATGTAGCTTCACTGTTTTACCTGGAAGTGATTGACAGCTGACACAGAAATCTGTATAAATTTACCTTTAGGCTTCACGTCCTCGATCACTTCATCACTGCCTTTCAATGAAATGAAGATGAATTTAGTCTTGACTTTGTCATATTTGATTCACCTCATGTTCACATTTTTACCATGTTTCAAAAGCAAAAAGAAAATAACTGAAAGTGCAGTGTATTACAATCATAACCATAAATAGGCACCAACTGAAAGACTTTACAGTAATCTCACCTTCAACATGTAAATCTATTACACTGAAAATTGGACGTCCACTTGTGTAAAATCCACAGAAATACAGCCCAGAGTCAGATAAAGCCACTTGTTTGATTTTGAGAAAGAGGTTGGAGATGTTGGATCTCATCTCAAAATTTTCCTTTCCATATCCATCGCAGAATTCAGCTGCGCTGTCAGACCTGATCATAACAGAGATACAGCTGATCTGGGTTCTGTTGACCAGCCTGAACCAGAAGGTCACAGATTCATATTTGGAAATGTTGGAGATCAGCAGTGTGACCTCTTCGCCAGGTCGGCCCCTCACAGTGTGAAACCCAGACCCTGAGACAGAGATCCAACCTGAGACAAGCAGCACACACAACAACAGGTTAAGATGTTTCAAACCAACATGAACGATATCTCTCAATAAAAAGTCAGCAGGAATATCAGAAGTAAACAAGTTTCATTTACAATGAGCTCAACATACAATAACAACATTAGCACAAAGCATAATTCTGTTCCGGTACTTACTGAGGCTGCAGAGAATGAAAGGTGTTATCAAGGTAAAGTTCATCACTGTGTGTTTGACCGAAGCTCTGCAATGGCTGCGACTGAAGTGAGCCCAGGAAGGCTGTGTTTTCAACAGAAAGAGGAAGGATGCTCTTCTTCATGTGCCCTTTTGTGGTTCTCTCTCTCCCTCCAGACGTGGCATGGACACGTTAATGCTGCCCTGCACTTGCAAAAAGTAAGAATATTAATTGAAGCCTCTTCATGTTACCTGCATCAGAAGATTTCAAACTGTGTTGTTGTTTGGAAGCACAGGTTTCCCACTGCATCTGATGTACACGTCTACATAAGGGATTTTAATCAGTGTCACCATCAGCTTGTAGACGACTGTCTTAACATCTGTAGCCTGGCTGCTGTTTTTCAATAGTGAGCTGTCTGATATTTGATCATTTTTATGGTCAAGGCAAACAGAAGTTGTGTGTATCTTTTATTTTGGATGAAGAGATTAGGTTTTGATATTTAATTTGTAGCAACTGAAAATATAAAAAACATGCTAAGACTTAAGGCTGCTCAGCTTTTCTGTGCATGTCAGCAGGAGCAATTTTCAGTTTGACCAAAACAGGAAAAAACCCAAAACAAAACCACCTCCACCTCTTGACATTGACAGCACCCTGACTACACAGTTCACTTACAGACATCGCAGCGCTGCAGTCATATGCACCATGAAGACCTTCACCTTGATAACAGCTTTACTTCTCTGCAGCTTCAGTGAGTACAGAGACTGAATTACTCCCAGTTATATTCACATCTATGGTAACTCCAACCCTCCAGAATTTAAACAATTGATTTATATAAAAGTTTATTTATTTGCTCATGTTCCATTTGTGGTATTGAAATTGAAATGAGGAGCTTCACCTTAACTTATTTATTTATTATTTATTTCTTATTTTATTTTGAACCAATTATTCTCAGCACCAAGTGATGTCATCAGTAATACACCAGAGTTTAAACTTGTAAATTAGAGTTGAATTAATTGTTGCTGTTGCCTTATTACAGTAACTGTTACATTAAACACTCAATCTCTTGTTGTGTCTGCTGCTTATTTCAGGCTGGATCTCATACTGTGATGGATACCAAAATGGAAATATTATGATGAAATCCAACATCTCCAGCATCCTTCTCAAAATCAAACAAGTGGATTCATCTGACCCTGGACTGTATTTCTGTGGATTTTACACAAGTGTATGTCTGATTGTCAGTGTAATATATTTAAATGTTGAAGGTAAGATTACTTTTGTTCAGTTCATTAAAAGGTGATGATCAATTTGATGATGAGGACAACAAGTCTCAAAATAAGATTTCTCTCATTGCGTAGATTGTTGGCCTGGTCTCATGCCACCAAATAGAAAGTTTAATCTGACTCAGTGACTTTTTTTCTAGATGAAGTGTGATCCTGGGGGGTCTGACTGTTTTTCTTTTAATGATCATCATTGGTGTGGTTGTTAAAATCAGGAAACTTCAGACAGATATATTTGAAAGCTTTTGTATCTGTTGTATTTAAGAATACTTTTCACATCCTCTAAAGTTGTTTCAGTTTGGTAACAGGTTTTCATGAAGTGCTCTAAATGCTGTACTTGCCCTGTATCCTGTGCAGTCAATAATGTAATGTCAAGTACAACCAAACTAGTTATAGGCTAAAAGTGGACCGGAGAAGTTTGTCAATGAGCAGTAGACTGACAAGCTCTGCCCCTTGTCTCCTCATATAGACGGTGGCAAACCTGCCAGTGATCATTAAGTTAACTGCATCCAGCTGCTTGTGCTCACTCTGTGTGGGCAGGCATGACTGAGCATCTGGGGCAAAACAGTGACGCCACTGACATGAGACTGAAGGTTACATTTATATGATACATCAGTATTAGGTAGCCTGCCAGCCTCACCAATCTCTGTTTGTTTACCAAGCTCAGCAATTTCAGCAGAGCTACATTTGATGGATGCTGATGGTTATTGAACTAGACAGAATATTATAAATAAGATGTGTTGCCACACTTAATTATTGACCTAAAGGTGTCCATCACAACTCATTTCACTAAGTCAATGGCTAATGTTTCAGCAATTAGAACAGACCTTTGTCATATTGTGAAATCACTGCACTGAATGGGTCTGGCAGTGTGTTGAGACAGTGATGATGTTACTGACAGTTAGGAGAGGAATGAATAATGTTAGACTGGACATGAAGTATTAAAAATCTGACAGACGTTTTGTGCTGGGAGTCAGTTGTTGACGTTAGCGGACTCCATTCCTCAGCTAACGTTAGCTAGTGTTGCACACTTAGCGTGGCAGGGAGGCAGACAAGAGGCACTGATGCGAGGCCCTCGGGAGTGAGCATAAATGTCTCATCCTTTGGAAAAATCAATCCACAGACTGTTATGGACAAACAATATCAGCAGAGGGCAAAAGAAATTCTGCCATCTGCTGGTTGCATCGTGGAACATATCAAGCCTGTTGCAGGGAGTCTTTAGTTCTTTATTTTTACCATGATGCTGTGCAATCATCATATAAATATTTCAAAAATACAAACAATTTCAACTTTTAAAGACACAGAGAGCATCCTACAAGCCTTCATCTCATCATGTCTGGATTATTGCAACAGACTTTTTACTTGTCTGAACCAAAAATCTCCTGATCGACTCCAAACTGTACAGAACTCAGCTGCAAGACTTTTAACCAGAATCACTTCTGTTCAGCCTCTTTACTCTGGCTCCCAGTGTGTTTCAGAATTGATTATAAGATCCGAGTGATCGTTAAATTCCCTGCATATCTCTGACCTTTCAGTACCTTACATGCGTTGAGATTTGCTTTTGAGTCGGCCATACATTTCTGTTGTTTAATCCCACAGCTGTGCTGATTTGTATCCTCTGTCTGAACTACTCCCAATTTCAGTGTGTCTCATCATTAAACCATCTACATATTTAATGTTTCCTCCTCTTTTCTCAGGGGTCTGCCTCTTCTACAACCACAAATAAATGAACACAGACCTTGAAAACCAGCATTGTGTGATGTCATTCTTTTATGCAGCATCTCAGTACAATAAACAGATAAATAAATACATTTTTTAAAAAGAGAAAATTATTTTTTTAATGACTTTATTTATATTTTTTAAATGTACTTGTGTAATTATTATTATTATCATTATTATGATTTTTTTAGGATGGGATGGAGGAGGATATAAACTATAGATATCATGAAGTTGTTATTTCCTTGGGTTCTTTTCTGAGAAATAACTACTGTAAGGGAATGCAATTCAACAAATAAAGAGTATAAAAAAATTAATCGATAAATAATTAGTTCTTTCCTCTCCTATTATTCATCTCACGGCCCCTCAGATTGTTCTTCTGGAGGGGCCCCACCCTGTGGCTTGAAACCACTGGACTACCTCACAGTTTGTACAGGAGCTACAACAGTAAAGTGCTGCTTACAAACTGTTGCACACTATGAGCAATCTAATAATGTCGCGTATGAATGATACTAATCCGTACATGCTAACTGCTGATAACACTTTCTGAGGACTATTACTTGTAATGGAGTATTTTGACATTGTTGTAATGATACACTGACTTCAGTTTTTATCACCAGTGAACACAAGCAGCTCAAAACAGAGTAAATGTACTTAGTTACATTCCAGCACTGAGTAAAATATATGAATGGTCAGGAAGAGATTGGGACATTGCTAGTGGTTGTCATGGTTACCAGTAAACTGTATTGGCTACAGATGAGAATATTGAAATAGAATAGAATAGAATGTTTAAATGACTCTATGATGATGATTCTATGGAAGGTGACACACAGTGAGAGAGTGTGTTGGTCCAGTTCACCTGTAGACAACACAGAGTTAACACAGACTTCATCTGAGACAACTGGGAACTGGAAGAAGTCACAGTGAAAGACAAGAAACACAGAGTGTTAACCAGCCAGAGTGTCAGTGAACGCAGCAGGTAAGTGCTGAAATGATGAGTTCTTTTTTAAAGCAAGGTTTGAATGTGTTGTTTTCAAATGCAGAAACAGTAGTTTTTAGTTTTTAGAACTCAGATAGACTTGACTCTCTAGACACACACCTCTGTCAACTACTATCAATATAACATGATTCCTCAAACAGAAACATAGTTGAGGAAAGTAAATGTAAAGTAAAGTTTATTGGGATATTGGCTGATGGTTTATTAATACAGTTACACTCTTCGCCTAAAGAGGAGACTTCGTATCCTTTAACAAAGTTGAAGAAACAAAATCACAATGTAAGTAAATTTAATGTTTTCATCAAATTGTATTGCTTAAAACACTCTTAAAAGCATTGACTTCTTTTATATATTGTAACCTTAGATTATATTCTTGGATTATTAAGACTTAACAATTATTATATATTGTTGGAGAGTTCAGTCTTTAATAAATGCATCATATGCTAAATGAGCTACATAAAATCTTTATCTGCAAAGTAAGTGATAACTTTAGCTGTCAGGTAAATGTAGTGAAGTAGTGGTTTAGTAGGACATTTGAACATGGGAGTCTATGGGGACTGACTCACCATTGGAACCAGACTCAAGTGGACATTTGAGGAACTACAGTTTTTGGCACTTCCATGTCTGCTTCATTTTTCAGCCTCAGAAGTTGCCACTCCACAGGAGCCTCTGCAGCTCAGCTTAAAGAGAGAGGAAACTCTGACACAGATGATGAAGCAGCTCGTCTCATCACCTGTTTTGTGTGTGTGTTTGTGTGTCTCCAGCATAACAATGTACCGGTGGTGAGGCTTGCTGAAGGTTTTCAGGAGAACCTGGTTCCCATTGGAATAATGCAAGTAACACACACAAACACAAATGCAAACAAACACATGAGTGTGCACATCTGTGAGCCTCTGTCTGCATCTTCAAACACACTTTTTCTGTTGTCTAATGAATCTGTCTGATGTTATTCATGTAGGAATGGAGAGGTGGTGTACAGCCTTCCTCTTGTCTCTGCTGCTCCTCCACCAAACACCTCCAGCTCACAGTAAGTCAGCCTGACTGGCTCATGGTCTGGAGCAGGAAGAGCACAACAAAGCCAGACTGATAATCAAATCACAGTCACCTTATATTTCATTTCTCACAGCTTCAGGTGTCTGTTATTTGTCAACCAAGATGTTGCTTGTTCCTAAAATACTTCTCTCCTCATGGTCACAGCCCTTCTGTTTTTTTTTCTGTTTTCCCATAGAAAGAGAAAGCGTGACAGCCAGGAGGATGATGGCCGGCCCTATATCAAGAAGCCGCCCAACGCTTTCATGATTTTTAGGGATGAGCAGAGGCCAAAGGTTACTGCAGAACTGAACGACAACAACAGCGCCACACCGAACACCATCCTGGGACAGAGAGTGAGTGACTCTTCATCACAGTTTGGTAAAAGTTGCTGCATTGATCACTGTTTCAGACAACACTTGAAATTTCACTTCAGATTTCCCTCTAACCACAGATCTTCACATCTTGAAAGTATTTTTATTCTTGAAAGCGAATGATTTTTATTTCCTGTCACATGACCAGAAAACAAGTTCACATTGAAACAGGATTTCCAACATTTTATGACACATGTGGGAGTTTGCATTGCAGGGCCTGCACCTATTAATGTGGAAGTGTTGTATCTGTTATCATGTTGTCATGCTTGTGTTCGTGCACCAGTCAGCCTGTAGTGTAGCTGTGTGCACTGACAGTGTGTTGTCGTGTGTCCACAGTGGAAGTCGTTGTCAAAGGAGGAGCAGGCCAAATACTACGAGCAGGCAGAGAAGGAGAGGAGGCTCCACGCCCAGCGACACCCGGACTGGTCCTGCAGTCAGAATTATGTATGTTCACTGCGCTCACATACAACTCATACATGTTTACATCTTCACACTAGATGATGCAACACATTCACTGGCATCAGGTGGAAAGTCAAATGTGTTTGTTTTTGTGTAGGGCAAAAAGAGGAAGAGGGTGAGGAGGAAGGCTCCCACCAGGGCTGAAGGTACGACAATATTTCTGTGGATCACTGTGTGTTTTCATGTGATGTGATGAAAACTGTGATGAATAACAATGAGGATCATAACTTGTCAGAAACATGAACATGATCTGTGATTTTATTTGACTCTGGTGCTACAGATGTTCCTCAGCGCAGGTTTAAGAAGCAGCATCTGGTTTTCAAAGTGTGTTACAAAGTCTCAGTGACTGATCAGTGTTTCTGTTGTTGTTTGTTTGTGTTGCAGCGTCTGAGTGTGAACCTGAGGAGGTCACACAGCAGGTCAAGAGGCTGTGTGTCACCAACTCAGTCCTAAAAAATGATTTATCTCTTGGTGTCATTCTTTGGAAATAACAAGACCCTGTAGTTTGTGTTTATGATGCAGAGAGCTGAGGGCCAGTCTTCCTGTGGTGGAGACGTTGCTTCAGCTTTCATCTTTAGCTTTTCAGTGACTTTTCTACTTCTCATTCAGATATGTGACAAATGAAAACAGACGCAGGTGATTGAATCAACGGCTACTTTTAATGCTTCTTTATATTTTCCACAAACTACTCATGTAGATGCTGATTGTTTTCTGGTTCTGTCAGATTGTGGTCAGAAAACTTTCAGAGCTCAGTTTTAGAGCTCATCATTCATCAGCTCAGGTGTGGTCAGACCACACTGTGCTGTGTCTTCCTGTCAAACACTCACTGCTGCAGACCTCCATCTAACTCACTGTAAGAGGATCTGAACAGTCATCAGTGTCTTTAACGGCCAAGAACAATCATATTCTTTTGCTCTCAGATACAGATGTATAGTGAGATTTCACAATATGCATCAACATAAAATCTTTTTGACAGTGATGGCAACTCCTCTCATCCACAAGCAGATTGATATGATGAAGCATCATCTCCTCTCTGAGCTGCTGTTCCAGATGTTTCCTGAGTCTATCTGGTGGCAGCGTACACAACATTTGGCTCCAGCTCTCTCTCTGATGCAGGCCTTCTGCTCCTTTTGGCTTTTGAATGGAAATTCAGTGCTGCATAGTTCAGATCCTCAGAGCCCTGATTCTGTAGATGAAAACATTTAGTCACTCATTTATCATGAACGAGTTTGTGAGAAAACACAAAACCAGACAACATATAAAGTGGACTTTGATCTTAATCTAAGGCTACATTTAGATTACCTCTCTGTGTTGTGGACTCTGTTCCTCTGTCTTTAAATCTGAATGACAGAAACAGCACATCTGGTCAGTTCATTGATCGGAAATATCACTGTTCAAACTTTTTGGCTAACAGGAAGTTTTATATCTGTAGAGAGTTGTGCACTTGCAACTCAAATAAAAAATGTACAAGTACCTGCATGAAGCTTCCTGGTTTTGACAACCAGAACAATGACGACTATAATGAGGATAATAATCGGACCACCGAGGATCACACTCATCACAGTTGATGGTTCAACGGACTCTTCTACAAGAAAGATAAATACATTTAACTTTCTGTTTCATATTCTGCATGAGCTCAGCTCTTATTTTGACAGACTAAAACACAGACAAGACAACATCAACAGTCTTACCTTGAATCTCTTGAACCTTTAAGTATGTTGCACTGACAATTACTGCCTTAACGTTCGGGTCAGCTCCACAGTAAAATCCACAGAAATAGAGTCCAGAGTCAGATGAATCAACACTTTTGATCTGGAGAAAGAGGGTTGTCATGTTGGATGTCATGTTAAATTTTCCATTTTTAAATCCATCACAGAATGAAACATTGCCATCAGAGCTCAACATGGAGGAGATGCAGCTGATGTTGGGTCTGTTGTCCAGTCTGAACCAGTGTATGTGACCAGTTGTACTGGAGTAGTTGGTACACTGCAGTGTGACTTCTTCACCAGACTGGACCTCCACAGTGTGAAACTCAGAGACAGAGACAGAGATCCAGCCTGAAACACACAAAAAGTAATTTATTCATCAACTTATAATTCAACAGGAACCAAACAAAGCAGGTAAATCATGTTATTAAAGAACAGTTTGTAAGTTTCCAGCAGATGAAGAAAGGTTAGTAATTGTTGCATTGAGGAAAAATAGTTAAGTGTACTTACTGCAGGTACAGAGTAAAGCTGCTACCACGTTAAAGTTCATCATTGTGCGTACAGTAGGACTGCACCACTTTAATGTTGGTGACTGAACTGTGCTCCAGTGACAGTGGTCTCAGTGTAAAGAGGCGGGCTGTTCCTCTGTTGATCCGGTTTCTCGGAATGACAATGCTCTGAGGAAAATGGCTGCAAAATAACATCTGCAATGAGAATAGAACAAGGTTATTATCTAACGTTTGTACAAGTCTCTATAGCACAAGGAGCTTTAATCTTTCCTATATCAGGAAACCTTAATTGGACTGGTTGAGAAACATCAGTGCAAAGAGATGTAACCCTGCTGTGTGCATTATGTTGTTGACAATATGCAGCAATAATGAGGTTCTCTGCTGATTTCGATATTTTCTACATCAGACATCTCGGAGTGTCTTATCATGCTTGTTTACACCATATCCACTTACCACAGGAAAGATCATGAATAACTGGTAACACTGGTGTGGCCCACAGTTTTATATACTTTCATCAAGAGTTGTGAGTGAACTAGAAGGAAGGAGAATTAGTCCTATTATACAGTTATAAGAGACTCCTGCACAATCAGCGATTTATATTTTCTGCGGTTAATGGTTCGAGTTTACAAATCAACATCCATTTTTTTGATTTGATCTCATGCTCAAACAAATCCCTAAAAATATGTCAAAGCCAGTAAATGTAAAATTCTGTTCTCATCTAATAATGAAAAATACTAAAAATACTGGACCTTATCCTAAAAAAAAGATAGTTGCATCATTCATTCATTCATTCATAGTATTCAGAAATGTATTAGAATTGTAATTCCCATATTTTCCCTAAATCAGACATTGAAATCTGAATTGTTTGGTATTTTTTAAACTGCTAAAGTTCATCTAAATGATGATCAACAAAATTAGCTTGTGCAGTGATGCTAATGTTAATGGTAAACTTTACAATAAGCTACAAAAAGTGCACATTGGCTTGTCTTTGCTTGATTATAACGTACACCCAATAGAAGCCGATAAAATGAATGTATCAGTAACAGCATTTTAAATCTTACCTGGACAGTGAGAATCACTGGATTAATGTTTGCAGTGCTCAGTAGGTTCAAATGTGAATATCAGTAGATGGATGGGACCTTCACCTACTGCAGGTTTGATGTGATCTATCATTTAGCCTTTAGCAGAGTAAATGTGTTGATTTGAAGCTGTGGAAGTGTCACAATGCTACAGGCATTTTTTCACAACAATGTAGAGAGGTGGGTTTGTGTGAGCGTGGAGCCTGATAAGTGTGACAGGTGATGAGGGGAGCAGTGACAGGGTTCGTGACTAACAGGATGCTCACTGATCAAGAGAGGTGTTCAGCACATGTACAAACTGTCTAGACAGACTGACTGAACCCGTTGATTTTAGCAGTGGAGCTCCACACTGGTGACTGAAAGTTGTCAGCTCAGCTTTGATTCATAGCTCGTTTCTTCCACATTAAAAGCTTATTAAAACCACGAGAACAACCATAGTCTGCCATGAACAATATGTGCTGTGTTTGTATCGTGCTGAATGGAACGTGACTGATTGGACCAGAAACTGACGGAACATCATTGTGATCGTTGCTTCATTCAGTCTTACCACACAGCTGAACATCAGACTTGTGTACACGTCTACACGTCTCTACAAATACAAATAAAATATAACCTCAATATGTAAAGTATTTTTATTCTCTGGGCAGATGAAGGCCTGGAGATCAAGGAGCTTCATCTGTTTCAGACCCCATTAAAGGAGCTTTTTGTCAGTTTAGCTATTGCTACATAGCTAAAGTTAGCATTAACAGCTGTTTACCTACCAGTGTAGAAAGTGCTAGTGCTGTCTCCAGCACTGGTTTTAACTCTTGTCTCTATCTCGTATTTTCATCTACTGCAGTTGGCACGCTAACTAGCTAACCCTAGCAATAGCAACTCAGTGTAGGTCTTTTAAACACAACAATGGCCGAAGCTACAATCACCACCACCAGGAGAACACTTACAAATAGCCCCTTTAATGATGCGGATATAGATCCCTCACTGATACAGACAGTGCTTTTTATCACCACAGTGAAACAACAGGTAACAATAGGTAGATGGGGGCTAAATGCTGAACAACAGATGTGTAATATAACAGGTTTTTGTCCCTTGTAAGTACCCGTTGTTCAGGGTGTGCTGTATATCTTATGGCAGTGGCAAATAAACAGGAAGTTATGTTGGTCCTTAAGCTCGTTAGCATGAAGCTGTAAGTTGTCCAAGACTCATCAAACATCAAAATGTACTTCTCATAGATTTAGCATGTCATTATACACACTTACTTTGACGTCACAATTAAAACATGTAGTTGCTGTTCTAATGTACAGTACTATCTGTTTTTGACAGGCTCTACAAATGTAGAGAAGCTGATTCATTTTGTCTTCCTGAGAGAAAAAAACGTCAGCCAGTATTCACAAGTTCATTTCACACTTTATTCTTGCACAAGGTGGAGTTAACAGGCCTCATGATTTTCACCCCAGCTGCGCTCAGACCGCACTGAGCTGTTTCTTCCTGTCAAACATGTGATGTGTAGCTCTCGCACACCAGTCGTATTCATTAGACAACAAAACAAAGAGAGTGGATTAATGCACATGTTCTGTGAATAAAGAATCTATCACAAAACTCAATTTTTTCCCTCCAGCTCCAGCATGAGGTGTGTTACATTAGACTCTTGTGTCTATCTGCTGGCAGTGTAAAAAACACGAGTCTCCACTTCTCCCTCTGATGCAGGCCTCCTGCTTCTTGTTGCTGCTGAACACAAACTCAGCGCTGCATCTTTCAGGTCCTCAGAGTCCAGATTCTGGAAGCAAAAGTGTTTATGGTCACACATCTAACACAGCTGAGGTGTGATATGAAATAATGTCATTCACTGATAAAATAGCCAAAGTGACTCCAACACATTTTAAACAAAACAAAACAAGACATTGAACATTCATTTATCCTTAAAGGTCCCATATTGTATGAAGAGAGATGTCCATGTCTTTTTTTATGATAAAGCAGGTTTAGGTTCTATATTAATACTGTGAAGGTATCAAAGCCTCAGTCCACAGAGAACTGTACACAGCCTGTATTTAGAAACTGAGCCTTAAAACGAGACATCAGGACTTCTGTGACTTTGTGATGTCACAACACAGCAGTCACTGTCGCGGTCATGTCCCAAGCCGGGTGTGTCTGAACCCAGCATCCAGTCTTGCAGGATTTTGTTTCTCTGAGTGTTTGAAATATGCTATATTTTATTTGATCACTCAGAAAACATTCAGCCAATCAGAAGAGAGTCTCAGAGCCTCTCTTCTGATTGGCTGACTGACCTGTTGTTACAAGAGCTCCACAGAGAGAAGCCTGAAAGAGGAGATGTGAAACTACACCGAGATGTTTTTTGGTTCTTAAAACCACAAATATATCTTCTTATGGATATCAACACTTTAAATAAAACACTGGACGAGTCTAAAATATGAATTTATGAAAATATGAATGAGACTCACCTCATTCTGTTGTAGATTCTGTTCTTGATTATCAGCTAAAAGATCGAAACAATACATCTGATCAATTAATTGCCACTTTTCAAAAGAATTGCCATTAACAAACAGGAAGCCTTAGACTTGTTCATCATACTGACACAACTTTCTTCACCAAGTACCTGGCTGAAGTTTGCTGACTGTGACAGCCACACCAATGGCAGCTATGATGAGGGGAACAGTCACAGTGACCAGGATCACACTCAGGCTTGTTGTTCCATGAGGATTTTCTATGAGAGATGTTATTAAATTAGACTTTATGTACATGTATGTGCTTTATCTCCAGTGGCTTAAGATTTGATTAATACATAAAAAGACAGACTGGACTTTATTTGTTGGAAACAGCTCATCTTTAAATGTCAATGTCTTGACATGAACCTTTACATATGTTGTACTGACAATTACTGAGTTTTCATTCATGTAAAATCCACAGAAATCAACAATGACGACTATAATGAGGATAATAATCAGACCACCGAGGATCACAGTCATCACAGTTGGTGGTTCAACAGACTCTTCTACAAGAAAGATAAATACATTTAACTTTCTGTTTCTTATTCTGCATGAGCTCAGCTCTTATTTTGACAGTGACTACAAAGGTACATATCTGCTTCTTCCCAACTAAAACACAGACAAGACAACATCAACAGTCTTACCTTGAACCTTTAAGTATGTTGCACTGACAATTACTGCCTTAACGTTCTGGTAATCTCCACAGTAAGATCCACAGAAATAGAGTCCAGAGTCAGATGAATCAACACTTTTGATCTGGAGAAAGAGGGTCGTCATGTTGGATGTCATGTTAAATTTTCCATTTTTAAATCCATCACAGAACGAAACATTGCCATCAGAGCTGAACATGGAGGAGATGCAGCTGATGTTGGGTCTGTTGTCCAGTCTGAACCAGAATATGTGACTGATAGTACTGGAGTAGTTGGTACACTGCAGTGTGACTTCTTTGCCAGACTGGACCTCCACAGTGTGAAACTCAGAGACAGAGACAGAGATCCAGCCTGAAACACACAAAAAGTAATTTATTCATCAACTTATAATTCAGCAGGAAGCAAACAAAGCAGGTAAATCATGTTATTAAAGAACAGTTTGTAAGATTAAGTTCCAGCAGATGAAGAAAGGTCAGTAATTGTTGTATTGAGGAAAAATAGTTAAGTGTACTTACTGCAGGTACAGAGTAAAGCTGCTACCACGTTAAAGTTCATTGTTGTGCGAACAGTAGGACTGCACCACTTTAATGTTGGTGACTGAACTGTTTTCCTGAGAGAGAGGTCTCAGTGTAAAAAGGCGGGTGTTTCTTTTGACCACCTCCGCGCTCAGACTAACAACGCAAATACTTTCAGAGGAGAAGGTGTCAGAGCCTTGTGGCTCTTCTGGCATTAAAGTTGAGAGAAATGTATTCAGTGCTTACTGAAGCTGCAGATAATTTATCATGGTCAAGTTCATCACATTAATGTCAGTGATGAAGCTGAGCTCCTGGAGGGGTGCTGTCAGCTGAAGAGGTGGATTCTTTCTTTCTGCTTATCCGGTTGGTTAAACTGACCACATACATGATTTCAGTAAAACGTGACAAAACCAAATGATCATCTGAGGTCATTTCATATGAAGTTACCATGGTAATGTTCAAACCAAAATAAAAAATGAACATAAGCTATATCACGGCCTTTATAGGATTGACCGTAATAATGATTGTATCAGCTGAGGGTGTTTGGAAAGTGCTTTATGTCCAGTTTTACATCAAACACACTGGGAAACAAACAAGCTCAGGTGGAAGTAGGTAAGCTTCTGTCTTAGTGCAACATAGTTTTTATCTCTGCAGTCAGTGGAGGGAGACATTGGTCCTGGATGTGTCAGCTCTGCTACTGGGTTCATCCAGTCTTCTCCAGCCCTACACACCCTCTAGATCACTATGTTCCTCTGACACCCACCTACTCCACACTCCCCCCTCTGGACTGTGCACCACGGAGTGCTTTCCTCCAGACTCTGTGCGAGTTCAAATCTGTTGCTTTAAAAAACTCATTTGTTTAGGCTGGCCTTTCCTGGAGCTCTGGAAAATGGACATTATGCATTTTTTATCTTATCATGTGTACATATGACTGAGTGTGTATGTGTATAAATGTGTATGCGTGTATATACTGTATTTACATGTGTATGTATGTGTATATGTATGTGTATGCACATGTATGCATTTACATATCTATTTCCATTGTCATTCATTCATTTATTGTTTTATCTTGTCTGTGTCTTATCTTGTTTATGCTGTTTTTCTTTTCTTCGTCTTCTTCCTGTTTTTCTTCTTCTTCTTCTTCTCTTCCTCTTCTTCTTCTTCTTCTTGTTACATATTGTGTTTTCTCTGCTGGCTAGCTCCTGTATTTGGGAATCAACTGGGTTTTTTCTGACTTTGTTATGTGTGTGTGTGTGTGTGTGTGTGTGTGTGTGTGTGTGTGTGTGTGTGTGTGTGTGTGTGTGTGTGTGTGTGAGTGAATGTGTGTATGTGTGACTCTCGCTGTGAGGACAGTTATGTGTGTGGTGACTGGTCTAGCTTTTGTGAACTGCTACACTGTGTGTTCTGGCATCTTGTCATGTCTCATTTCTGTTCCTTGTGACGTGTGAGTGTCACATCTGTAGAGTTGTTGGAAAGCACCTTCACTGGAGCTGTGCTGAGTGACTCAAATCAGTGCAACTCATTTCTGCCTGTGGTTGAGTCGTTACAGGGACGTGATCATTTTTTCAGGGAGCAATGGTAATGAATAACTGACAGTTTTGGCTGGAGCACAACAACCTTATGAACTGAGACTGACTGACTGTGTCTGTGACTAAATGAGTGATGGAGTTACACCATTGGTCAGCTGAAGGCCTCATGAGTGACAAGGTTACACCACTAGGAGATGGAGCTTTAAAAACACACACACCTCTCTATGCTGACAGCTGACGTGACTGAGCTTCTAACTTCATCTCTGAGTTTCATTTTACAAGTAAACCCAGCTGAGATCACAACACAGCCGTTGTCTTTAATTCACGTGTTTGGTGATTTTGTCAGACGACGTCATGGTTATGAAATCAAGATTCTGGCAGCTTAGAGGTGACTGCTGGTTAACATGTCATCTTTTAGTTACTGTTTCATACTTGTTCTGTTGTCTGAGATAGAAACAGAAAATAAATGACAATAATTTTATTGGTACAGTGTCCCTGAGGGCTCGACACACTGCGACGAAAGAAAACACAACACAACACAAACAAATATGAAGAACTTATTTTAACCCAAATCACCACCTTTTCCTAAACCTAACCAATCTATGACTGTTATTATAGTATCCATGGTGATGAAGGTAGGTACGCTACTCTCTGTACAGTTTATTTTTCTAACCATGACAACCAAGGAAAACAGTTGTTTTATCCCAGTGTGAAATTATCAAGTTTATTAAAACTGTATTCCACTTCCATTGATATATTATAATAAATATATTAAAATACATCCATGTTCACCTGTTGGTCATTGCTTTTAACTTCAAAAGTCACAAAGCACTGAACAACAAGTGCGTCCCAGCTGGGTTCATCCCTTTTTTGTGTCCCCTGGAAACACTTCTGTTGTGTTGTCTAATTCATAAGTGCTTTTAACTTCGACTTCCTAAAGCATTGAACAAGTTGTGTTCATCGTCGTCTGTGCTACTTGCAGCGTGTTTCTTTATTTGCTTGTGTTAGTATTTGCGGCACATATGTTGTCAAATTGATAAAGATGTTTTCTGAATCTGTTTGTGTTTTGTCTATTTGCATGTGTTTTCTTAAGTGGCAGTGTGTTGAGCTGTCAGGTCCACAGCACTGAAACCTCAGCAGAATGCAAATAGCCTACGACGTGGTCCAGCCATATATTAGGTTCTGACCTAGTCTTGTTCAGTAGCCTGCAGCTGCATTGAGAAGACAGTGAACTGTCACAGTGCAGACGGATGGGCGCTGCACCTGCTGTAGTTTTGCTGTGATCTTTCACGTGTTAAATCTCTACAGCCTGGAACAGAGGGACTGCTTTCATATGAGGCTGTGGAAGTGTCACTGTTTCAGGCGCCTTTTCACAAGTTTACACATGTTTATAGACAATGTGAAAATGAACTAGTGGTGTGAATCTGTCAGAAGTGTGAAGACATCTCGCTAATTCACACAGTGCTGCTTGCAACCACACTGCAGGGTGGGACACAGGGGTGTACAACTATCATACAACTATCATCCTTCTTAAGATAAACACAGTGTGTTTGATTCAAACATGAAGCACGTTAATGTCACAGCTACAATGTGCTGTTCATATATTGATGTTTCACCACAGTGTTTGTAGAAGAGAACTTGATCACTGTGTCGACCCCACAGAGGAAACTCAGCCAGAATCCACTGCTTCATTTCTGACTTTATTCAAACAAAACTTCACAATTTTCACTTCGGTTGAGCTCAGACTAGAGATGTTCCGATACCATTGTTTCCTCCCCAGTACCGATCCCTGAACTCGTGTATTGGCCGATACAGAGTTCTGATCCGATACTATTGCAATTACAGCCACCTTTAACAGCTGTAAGCTACTATGATTGCTGTCATTGTTGTATGGCGTGGCTCGGGTTAAACTCTTTGTAAACCATGAACAAATACATGAATGCCATAGACTCTTTATATTATTGTCTAATTTGAACAATCATAAAAACAAATAAATACATTTAGGAATAACTAACAGTTCCTACACTAGTTGTCCAAACACTAATGTCACCCCCTGAAATTGAAGCTTTGTGTACTATACATGTTGTATTTTTACTGGTGGGACTTTCCAGAGTAAATTATTGTCAAATGACATTTTGCTAACAGCTAAAGTTACACTATTTACCCTGAATCAGTTCTCCCTCACCACTCTGTACAGTGCAGCTTATAGTGTAGGCTGCTGTTTTAGAGAGGCAAAGAGATGGCAGGTTTATTCGGGTGTGAAACTATGAAGTTTATTCATAAATGACGTGGAATCAGATCTGTGCATAGTCTCGTGTACTCGCCTGATACCTGATCCCATATTTCCAGCAGCATCAGGGGCATTTCTGATACTAGTATCGGAACAACTCCAGCTCAGACTACACTGCTCTTAGGAAGATAGAGGGAGAGAGAGTGTGTAGAAAAGCACATGGAAAATGATTTCATTTAGTAATCTTGAACACACACAGCAGCAGATTAATTTGATAAAAGCATCAGATCCACCCTGAGTCTATTTGCTGGCAGTGTAAATAACATGAGTCTCCACTTCTCTCTGTGATGGAGGCCTCCTGCTTCTCATCGCTGCCGAACACGCACTCAGTGCTGCATCCCTCAGGTCACTGGAGTCCAGACCCTGTCGGTAAAAGTTCACACAGTTACAGATGTCAAAAAAATCCTCATCTTGATTTGTCGTGTCGATTCTACCACTTTTAAAGGAGCTTTGTGTAAGTTTTGTACTAAAAGACGTGATAGAGACGCTGGCGTTTTCCACCTGTGGAGACAGCTCTTGGCGAGTAAAGGATTGAAGTTTGATGCTGAACTCGGAGACTGGTAAGTAAACGGCTGTTAATGCTAATGTAATGCTATGTAGCAATAGCAAAACTTACAAATAGCTCCTTTAAATCATAAGAATAAGTGATAAATCTTGTTTTACCTCACGTTGTTGTGCTTCCTCACCGGCAGCTAAATTAAAGAAACAAAGTGTCGAATCAGTTCATTTTCCTTAAAGTTTGATGTTATCACTTTCAGGCCTGAAGCAGTTCGTAGTTTTTAATCTGAATCTGAATCTTTTTTTTTGGCAGAATGCATAAAAACAATGATCTGTAAATCAGACAAGTACCTGCCGGAGGTCTCATGACTTTAATAACAACACCATTGATGATCACAAGGAAAACAATCAGACCACCCAGGATCGCGTTCATCAGCTTTGTCACTCCATCAGCCTCTGGGAAAAGAAAGGTAATGTAGCGCGCTCCTTTAACAAAATAAAATTAATGCTATTTAGTTGGCAGATTTAACAGAGGGATGGATACCACATGATTTTGTAATAATCTTACCTTCACACACACTTAAAAACTGATCTTACTAAACTAAACTGACTAAAATGTGACAAATGTAGCTTCACTGTTTTACCTGGAAGTGATTGACAGCTGACACAGAAATCTGTATAAATTTACCTTTAGGTTTCACGTCCTCGATCACTTCATCACTGCCTTTCAATGAAATGAAGATGAATTTAGTCTTGACTTTGTCATATTTGATTCACCTCATGTTCACATTTTTACCATGTTTCAAAAGCAATAAGAAAATAACTGAAAGTGCAGTGTATTACAATCATTACCATAAATAGGTAGCAACTGAAAGACTTTACAGTAATCTCACCTTCAACATGTAAATCTATTACACTGAAAATTGGACGTCCACTTGTGTAAAATCCACAGAAATACAGCCCAGAGTCAGATAAAGCCACTTGTTTGATTTTGAGAAAGAGGTTGGAGATGTTGGATCTCATCTCAAAATTTTCCTTTCCATATCCATCGCAGAATTCAGCTGCGCTGTCAGACCTGATCATAACAGAGATACAGCTGATCTGGGTTCTGTTGACCAGTCTGAACCAGAAGGTCACAGATTCATATTTGGAAATGTTGGAGATCAGCAGTGTGACCTCTTCGCCAGGTCGGCCCCTCACAGTGTGAAACCCAGACCCTGAGACAGAGATCCAACCTGAGACAAGCAGCACACACAACAACAGGTTAAGATGTTTCAAACCAACATGAACGATATCTCTCAATAAAAAGTCAGCAGGAATATCAGAAGTAAACAAGTTTCATTTACAATGAGCTCAACATACAATAACAACATTAGCACAAAGCATAATTCTGTTCCGGTACTTACTGAGGCTGCAGAGAATGAAAGGTGTTATCAAGGTAAAGTTCATCACTGTGTGTTTGACCGAAGCTCTGCAATGGCTGCGACTGAAGTGAGCCCAGGAAGGCTGTGTTTTCAACAGAAAGAGGAAGGATGCTCTTCTTCATATGCCCTTTTGTGGTTCTCTCTCTCCCTCCAGACGTGGCATGGACACGTTAATGCTGCCCTGCACTTGCAAAAAGTAAGAATATTAATTGAAGCCTCTTCATGTTACCTGCATCAGAAGATTTCAAACTGTGTTGTTGTTTGGAAGCACAGGTTTCCCACTGCATCTGATGTACACGTCTACATAAGGGATTTTAATCAGTGTCACCATCAGCTTGTAGACGACTGTCTTAACATCTGTAGCCTGGCTGCTGTTTTTCAATAGTGAGCTGTCTGATATTTGATCATTTTTATGGTCAAGGCAAACAGAAGTTGTGTGTATCTTTTATTTTGGATGAAGAGATTAGGTTTTGATATTTAATTTGTAGCAACTGAAAATATAAAAAACATGCTAAGACTTAAGGCTGCTCAGCTTTTCTGTGCATGTCAGCAGGAGCAATTTTCAGTTTGACCAAAACAGGAAAAAACCCAAAACAAAACCACCTCCACCTCTTGACATTGACAGCACCCTGACTACACAGTTCACTTACAGACATCGCAGCGCTGCAGTCATACGCACCATGAAGACCTTCACCTTGATAACAGCTTTACTTCTCTGCAGCTTCAGTGAGTACAGAGACTGAATTACTCCCAGTTATATTCACATCTATGGTAACTCCAACCCTCCAGAATTTAAACAATTGATTTATATAAAAGTTTATTTATTTGCTCATGTTCCATTTGTGGTATTGAAATTGAAATGAGGAGCTTCATCTTAACTTATTTACTTCTTATTTTATTTTGAACCAATTATTCTCAGCACAAAGTGATGTCACCAGTAACGTACCAGGGTTTAAACTTGTAAATTAGAGTTGAATTAATTGTTGCTGTTGCCTTATTACAGTAACTGTTACATTAAACACTCAATCTCTTGTTGTGTCTGCTGTTTGTTTCAGGCTGGATCTCATACTGTGATGGATACCAAAATGGAAATATTATGATGAAATCCAACATCTCCAGCATCCTTCTCAAAATCAAACAAGTGGATTCATCTGACCCTGGACTGTATTTCTGTGGATTTTACACAAGTGTATGTCTGATTGTCAGTGTAATATATTTAAATGTTGAAGGTAAGATTACTTTTGTTCAGTTCATTAAAAGGTGATGATCAATTTGATGATGAGGACAACAAGTCTCAAAGTAAGATTTCTCTCATTGCGTAGATTGTTGGCCTGGTCTCATGCCACCAAATAGAAAGTTTAATCTGACTCAGTGACTTTTGTTCTAGATGAAGTGTGATCCTGGGGGGTCTGACTGTTTTTCTTTTAATGATCATCATTGGTGTGGTTGTTAAAATCAGGAGACTTCAGACAGATATATTTGAAAGCTTTTGTATCTGTTGTATTTAAGAATACTTTTCACATCCTCTAAAGTTGTTTCAGTTTGGTAACAGGTTTTATTGAAGTGCTCTAAATGCTGTACTTGCCCTGTATCCTGTGCAGTCAATAATGTAATGTCAAGTACAACCAAACTAGTTATAGGCTAAAAGTGGACCGGAGAAGTTTGTCAATGAGCAGTAGACTGACAAGCTCTGCCTCTTGTCTCTTCATATAGATGGTGGCAAACCTGCCAGTGATCATTAAGTTAACTGCATCCAGCTGCTTGTGCTCACTCTGTGTGGGCAGGCATGACTGAGCATCTGGGGCAAAACAGTGACGCCACTGACATGAGACTGAAGGTTACTGAACGGCATCATGTTGGTAGATGAGGTAACTAAAGTTACCCTGTTTTTATTTGTTTTGTTTTATTTATTTTATTTGTATGTTGGGAGTGAGCATAAATGTCTCATCCTTTGGAAAAATCAATCCACAGACTGTTATGGACAAACAATATCAGCAGAGGGCAAAAGAAATTCTGCCCTCTGCTGGTTGCATCGTGGAGCATATCAAGCCTGTTGCAGGGAGTCTTTAGTTCTTTATTTTTACCATGATGCTGTGCAATCATCATATAAATATTTCAAAAATACAAACAATTTTACCTTTAAAGACACAGAGAGCATCCTACAAGCCTTCATCTCATCATGTCTGGATTATTGCAACAGACTTTTTACTTGTCTGAACCAAAAATCTCCTGATCGACTCCAAACTGTACAGAACTCAGCTGCAAGACTTTTAACCAGAATCACTTCTGTTCAGCCTCTTTACTCTGGCTCCCAGTGTGTTTCAGAATTGATTATAAGATCCGAGTGATCGTTAAATTCCCTGTGAAATCTCTGACCTTTCAGTACCTTACATGCGTTGAGATTTGCTTTTGAGTCGGCCATACATTTCTGTTGTTTAATCCCACAGCTGTGCTGATTTGTATCCTCCGTCTGAACTACTCCCAATTTCAATGTGTCTCATCATTAAACCATCTACATATTTAATGTTTCCTCCTCTTTTCTCATGGTTCTGCCTCTTCTACAACCACAAATAAATGAACACAGACCTTGAAAACCAGCATTGTGTGATGTCATTCTTTTATGCAGCATCTCAGTACAATAAACAGATAAATAAATACATTTTTTAAAAAGAGAAAATTATTTTTTTAATGACTTTATTTATATTTTTTAAATGTACTTGTGTAATTATTATTATTATCATTATTATGATTTTTTTAGGATGGGATGGAGGAGGATATAAACTATAGATATCATGAAGTTGTTATTTCCTTGGGTTCTTTTCTGAGAAATAACTACTGTAAGGGAATGCAATTCAACAAATAAAGAGTATAAAAAAATTAATCGATAAATAATTAGTTCTTTCCTCTCCTATTATTCATCTCACGGTCCCTCAGATTGTTCTTCTGGAGGGGCCCCACCCTGTGGCTTGAAACCACTGGACTACCTCACAGTTTGTACAGTAGCTACAACAGTAAAGTGCTGCTTACAAACTGTTGCACAGTATTAGCAATCTAATAATGTCACATGTGAATGATACTAATCCGTACATGCTAACTGCTGATCACACTTCTGCACTTTTTCTGAGGATTTTTACTTGTAGTGGAGTGTTTTGACATTGTTATAATGATACACTGACTTCAGTTTTTATCACCAGTGAACACAAGCAGCTCAAAACAGAGTAAATGTACTTAGTTACATTCCAGCACTGAGTAAAATATATGAATGGTCAGGAAGAGATTGGGACATTGCTAGTGGTTGTCATGGTTACCAGTAAACTGTATTGGCTATGGATGAGAATATTGAAATAGAATAGAATAGAATGTTTAAATGACTCTATGATGATGATTCTATGGAAGGTGACACACAGTGAGAGAGTGTGTTGGTCCAGTTCACCTGTAGACAACACAGAGTTAACACAGACTTCATCTGAGACAACTGGGAACTGGAAGAAGTCACAGTGAAAGACAAGAAACACAGAGTGTTAACCAGCCAGAGTGTCAGTGAACGCAGCAGGTAAGTGCTGAAATGATGAGTTCTTTTTTAAAGCAAGGTTTGAATGTGTTGTTTTCAAATGCAGAAACAGCAGTTTTTAGTTTTTAGAACTCAGATAGACTTGACTCTCTAAACACACACCTCTGTCAACTACTATCAATATAACATGATTCCTCAAACAGAAACATAGTTGAGGAAAGTAAATGTAAAGTAAAGTTTATTGGGATATTGGCTGATGGTTTATTAATACAGTTACACTCTTGGCCTAAAGAGGAGACTTCATATCCTTTAATAAAGTTGAAGAAACAAAATCACAATGTAAGTAAATTTAATGTTTTCATCAAATTGTATTGCTTAAAACACTCTTAAAAGCACTGACTTCTTTTATATATTGTAACCTTAGATTATATTCTTGGATTATTAAGACTTAACAATTATTATATATTGTTGGAGAGTTCAGTCTTTAATAAATGCATCATATGCTAAATGAGCTGCATAAAATCTTTATCTGCAAAGTAAGTGATAACTTGAGCTGTCAGGTAAATGTAGTGGAGTAGTGGTTTAGTAGGACATTTGGACATGAGAGTCTATGGGGACTGACTCACCACTGGAGCCAGACTCAAGTGGACATTTGAGGAACTACAGTTTTTGGCACTTCCATGTCTGCTTCATTTTTCAGCCTCAGAAGTTGCCACTCCACAGGAGCCTCTGCAGCTCAGCTTAAAGAGAGAGGAAACTCTGACACAGATGATGAAGCAGCTCGTCTCATCACCTGTTTTGTGTGTGTGTTTGTGTGTCTCCAGTACAACAATGTACCGGTGGTGAGGCTTGCTGAAGGTTTTCAGGAGAACCTGGTTCCCATTGGAATAATGTAAGTAACACACACAAACACAAATGCAAACAAACACATGAGTGTGCACATCTGTGAGCCTCTGTCTGCATCTCCAAACACACTTTTTCTGTTGTCTAATGAATCTGTCTGATGTTATTCATGTAGGAATGGAGAGGTGGTGTACAGCCTTCCTCTTGTCTCTGCTGCTCCTCCACCAAACACCTCCAGCTCACAGTAAGTCAGCCTGACTGGCTCATGATCTGGAGCAGGAAGAGCACAACAAAGCCAGACTGATAATCAAATCACAGTCACCTTATATTTCATTTCTCACAGCTTCAGGTGTCTGTTATTTGTCAACCAAGATGTTGCTTGTTCCTAAAATACTTCTCTCCTCACGGTCACAGCCCTTCTGTTTTTTTCTGTTTTCCCATAGAAAGAGAAAGCGTGAGAGCCAGGAGGATGATGGCCGGCCCTATATCAAGAAGCCGCCCAGTGCTTTTGTGACGATGACCTCGTCACTGATTACGGATGGCACATGGTAGAGATACTCAACAATACATTTGTCGTTCAGACACATAATGCCTTCTGTCGTGATGGTGGGTGCACACATCACATTAGAACAACAACTTCAGTTTTACACACACATACATTGCAGGTAGATAATTGATTTACGTACATTGTTGATTTGTCTCAGCATTTATAAGCCTCTGGCCAGAAAGTCTCTCAAGGAGAGGGGAGTGCCAGGCTTTCTGAGTGTGGCTGTGCAACAAGCAGTTGACTTCTGCAAGCTTGTATTTTTTTTCCTGTTTTGCTGTGTTTTTCTGCAGTTTTTTGAACAGCTTTCATGATTTTTAGGGATGAGCAGAGGCCAAAGGTTACTGCAGAACTGAACGACAACAACAGCGCCACAGCGAACACCGTCCTGGGACAGAGAGTGAGTGTCTTTGCTCTGTTTGTTTCAGACTCTTCATCACAGTTTGGTAAAAGTTGCTGCATTGATCACTGTTTCAGACAACACTTCAAATTTCACTTCAAATTTCCCTCTAACCTCAGATCTTCACATCTTGAAAGTATTTTTATTCTTGAAAGCGAATGATTTTTATTTCCTGTCACATGACCAGAAAACAAGTTCACATTGAAACAGGATTTCCAGCATTTTATGACACATGTGGGAGTTTGCATTGCAGGGCCTGCACCTATTAATGTGGAAGTGTTGTATCTGTTATCATGTTGTCATGCTTGTGTTCGTGCACCAGTCAGCCTGTAGTGTAGCTGTGGAGAGGAGGCTCCACGCCCAGCGACACCCGGACTGGTCCTGCAGTCAGAATTATGTATGTTCACTGCGCTCACATACAACTCATACATGTTTACATCTTCACACTACATGATGCAACACAGTCACTGGCATCAGGTGGAAAGTCAAATGTGTTTGTTTTTGTGTAGGGCAAAAAGAGGAAGAGGGTGAGGAGGAAGGCTCCCACCAGCGCTGAAGGTACGACAATATTTCTGTGGATCACTGTGTGTTTTCATGTGATGTGATGAAAACTGTGATGAATAACAATGAGGATCATAACTTGTCAGAAACATGAACATGATCTGTGACTTTATTTGAGCAGCATCTGGTTTTCAAAGTGTGTTACAAAGTCTCAGTGACTGATCAGTGTTTCTGTTGTTGTTTGTTTGTGTTGCAGCGTCTGAGTGTGAACCTGAGGAGGTCACACAGCAGGTCAAGAGGCTGTGTGTCACCAACTCAATCCTAAAAAATGATTTATCTCTTGGTGTCATTCTTTGGAAATAACAAGACCCTGTAGTTTGTGTTTATGATGCAGAGAGCTGAGGGCCAGTCTTCCTGTGGTGGAGACGTTGCTTCAGCTTTCATCTTTAGCTTTTCAGTGACTTTTCTACTTCTCATTCAGATATGTGACAAATGAAAACAGACACACAGGTGATTGAATCAACGGCTACTTTTAATGCTGCTTTATATTTTCCACAAACTACTCATGTAGATGCTGATTGTTTTCTGGTTCTGTCAGATTGTGGTCAGAAAACTTTCAGAGCTCAGTTTTAGAGCTCATCATTCATCAGCTCAGGTGTGGTCAGACCACACTGTGCTGTGTCTTCCTGTCAAACACTCACTGCTGCAGACCTCCATCTAACTCACTGTAAGAGGATCTGAACAGTCATCAGTGTCTTTAACGGCCAAGAACAATCATATTCTTTTGCTCTCAGATACAGATGTATAGTGAGATTTCACAATATGCATCAACATAAAATCTTTTTGACAGTGATGGCAACTCCTCTCATCCACAAGCAGATTGATATGATGAAGCATCGTCTCCTCTCTGAGCTGCTGTTCCAGATGTTTCCTGAGTCTATCTGGTGGCAGCGTACACAACATTTGGCTCCAGCTCTCTCTCTGATGCAGGCCTTCTGTTCCTTTTGGCTTTTGAATGGAAATTCAGTGCTGCATAGTTCAGATTCTCAGAGCCCTGATTCTGTAGATGAAAACATTTAGTCACTCATTTATCATGAACGAGTTTGTGAGAAAACACAAAACCAGACAACATATAAAGTGGACTTTGATCTTAATCTAAGGCTACATTTAGATTACCTCTCTGTGTTGTGGACTCTGTTCCTCTGTCTTTAAATCTGAATGACAGAAACAGCACATCTGGTCAGTTCACTGATCGAAAATCACTGTTCAAACTTTTTGGCTAACAGGAAGTTTTATATCTGTAGAGAGTTGTGCACTTGCAACTCAATTAAAAAATGTACAAGTACCTGCATTAAGCTTCCTGGTTTTGACAACCAGAACAATGACGACTATAATGAGGATAATAATCGGACCACCGAGGATCACAGTCATCAGAGTTGATGGTTCAACAGACTCTTCTACAAGAAAGATAAATACATTTAACTTTGTTTCTTATTCTGCATGAGCTCAGCTCTTATTTTGACAGTGACTACAAAGGTACATATCTGCTTCTTTCCAACTAAAACACAGACAAGACAACATCAACAGTCTTACCTTGAACCTTTAAGTATGTTGCACTGACAATTACTGCCTTAACGTTCTGGTCAGCTCCACAGCGAGATCCACAGAAATAGAGTCCAGAGTCAGATGAATCAACACTTTTGATCTGGAGAAAGAGGGTCGTCATGTTGGATGTCATGTTAAATCTTCCATTTTGAAATCCATCACAGAACGAAAAATTGGCATCAGAGGCGGACATGGAGGAGATGCAGCTGATGTTGGGTCCGTTGTCCAGTCTGAACCAGAGTATGTGACTGATAGTACTGGAGTAGTTGGTACACAGCAGTGTGACATCTTCACCAGACTGGACCTCCACAGTGTGAAACTCAGAGACAGAGACAGAGATCCAGCCTGAAACACACAAAAAGTAATTTATTCATCAACTTATAATTCAACAGGTTAACAATGTAGGTAAATCATGTTATTAAAGAACAGTTTGTAAGTTTCCAGCAGATGAAGAAAAGTCAGTAATTGTTGCATTGAGGAAAAATAGTTAAGTGTACTTACTGCAGGTACAGAGTAAAGCTGCTACCACGTTAAAGTTCATTGTTGTGCGAACAGTAGGACTGCACCACTTTAATGTTGGTGACTGAACTGTTTTCCTGAGAGAGAGGTCTCAGTGTAAAAAGGCGGGTGTTTCTTTTGACCACCTCCGCGCTCAGACTAACAACGTAAATACTTTCAGAGGAGAAGGTGTCAGAGCCACAAGGCTCAAACAACAGACAAGAGAGTCGTTACTGTACCGTTAATGTAAAAAACATTTAATTGGAAAAATAAGCAAATACCTTTTAATTCTGGCATTAAAGTTGAGAGAAATGTATTCAGGACTTACTGAAGCTGCAGATAATTTATCATGGACAATTTCATCACATTAATGTCAATGATGAAGCTGAGCTCCTGGAGGGGTGCTGTCAGCTGAAGAGGTGGGGTCTTTTTTTCTGCTTATCCAGTTGGTTAAACTGACCTCATAGATTAACAGAAAAAAACAAAAAAACAAAACAAAACAAAACCACCTCCACCTCTTGACATTGTCAGCACCCTGACTACACAGTTCACTTACAGTCATACGCACCATGAAGACCTTCATCTTGATAACAGCTTTACTTCTCTGCACCGTCAGTGAGCACAGAGACTGAATTACTCCCAGTTATATTCTGCCCTATGGTAACTGTAACCCTCCAGAATTTAAACAATTATATAAAATTTTATTTATGTAGCGGAGTTGGGTTATTTTGAATAGTGGTAAATAGTTGCGACAACGCCACCTGGGGAATTGCATCCCAAGAAATACAATGGAAAGCACAAGATTCAAATTACAAGGACTCACAGGTTCGTTGGCTGCTACAACTAGGACAGAGCCGTGTTTCAAAATAAGGAGTTTTTAAATTGAAAATGGCAGGCTAAAGAAGGAAAAGAAACTAATGCACACAATATTAAAACCAGACTGACAGTCTCAGTCTCTCTCACACACACACACACACACACACACACACACACACACACACACACACACACACCTTGCTGAAAGAAAAATGAAACAAAATTAATTGAGCAATAAAACAACAAACACAACCCAGTTGGTTAACAGAGATAAACCAATATAAAAACAAAAAGTAAGTACAAGCAGAACAGCAGCAGGTGAACCTACAAAAAGACAACACAAGTTACATAGTTTCCTAGTTCACCATTCTGCAATTGTGGATTTTGTAGCTCATCCTACTCACCACCTCTAGCAGGAATTCTACTCACAGGACTTAGGAATGGCAGGCTCCTGTAGCACACTGTTCAAACTACGAAAACAAAAACCATAAAGTAAATGCACTGATAAAAACTGATAATCCTATATGGCTAAGGTGACCAGGGAGGGAATGAGGCAGAGGCTGAGTATGGCTCCCAGCTGCCTTTTATTTGGCCCTGGTTAGGGAATTGGCTGAGGGGAGGAGTCAAGCCTGGAGCTGCATTCAAGGGTGCAAAATGCAGCACTCCACTACATTTATTTGCTCATGTTCCATTTGTTTTATTGAAATTGACATGAGGAGCTTCACCTTGATGACTTATTTATGTTTGACTTCATTATGAACTTCTTATTCTCAGCACCAAGTGATGTCACCAGCAACACACCAGAGTTTAAACTTGTAAATTAGAGAATAATTAATTGTTGCTGTCGCCCTATTACAATAACTGTTACATTAAACACTCAGATGTGAATCTCTTGTTATGTTGTCTGTTTGTTTCAGGCTGGATCTCTGTCGGTCACACTGCTGTGCTCCAGCATTTACAAATATTAATCTGTGACATTCTGGTTCAGAACCAAGGTCAGCTGCACCTTTTGTTAAATCAAACAAGTGGATTTATCTGACTCTGGACTGTGTTTCTGTGGATTTTACACAAGTGGACATGAACAAAACAGTGGCATGACTTACATGAGACTGAACGTTACTGACCGGCATCATGTTGATAGATGAGGTAATTAAAGTCACCCTGTTTTTATATTTTGACAAATCACTGTACTGAATGGGTCTGGCAGTATTTGAGACAGCGATGATTCTACTGTCAGTTATAAGAGAGGAATGAATAATGTTAGACTGGAGATAAAGCATTAAAAATCAATTGGTGTCTTTCAGGAGAGTGGCTGGCACAGACCTAGACCCATGATCTGCAGGATTATGATCGGTGCTGATGTAGTTCCACTGCCTTGGGTACAAGGACTTCCTGATTCTTGTCACTCTGTTTGCCACATAGACATAGAAGATTCTGGAAACATAAATGTAGCCCAGCAGAATCTTGCTGTCTGTATAGAACTTGATTGTGAAACTCCGTATCAATTTCATCTGTTATCAGGTCAGCAAGCTCTGTTGCCAAGACAGCTGCACACAGCTCCAAATGAGGGATGGTGAGCGCAGGACGTGAAGCCAGTTTGGATGTCCCAGTGATGAACCCGGCATGGCTGTGCTCTTCTGCATCAACTGCTCTAAGCTACAGCTGATATAGCTACTGTCAATGCATCTGAGAGGACACAAATTTCTCTTTGTACTGTGGTGAGTGGAGAAACAGGAATATAGGTCCTCTGGATCTGGAGTTGCCTAAGTTCCATTAGGGAACCATCCCAGGCATTCCACTGAATTTCTTTCTCTTCTGGTAGTGGAGTATCCCAATCATACTTTTCTGTGGAGATATCTCTCACAAGTGCGTTACCCTGAATCGTGATTGGTGCCACAAACCCCAAGGGATCGTATCGTAACTGTTGACTGTTGAAAGGATGCCCCATCTGGTGAAAGGTTTTTCTTTATCAGACACGCAGAAAGAGAAGCTGTCTGTTTGTAGATCCCATCTGAGGCCTAGACTGCGTTGGAGAGGATCAGATGACAGGCCCAGATCCGTAAGACGTTTGGCATGATCCTTGGGGAAAAGCATCCATAACAGTACTACTCTTAGATGCTATCTTATGCAACATCAATGCTTGACTCAGCTAACGTTTCCCTTATTTTTTTCAGAACGTGGATGGCTTCATCTGCAGTGGGGAATGAGGCAAATCCATCATTCACATAAAAGTTTCTCATGACGAACTGCTTGGCATCTGAACCATGTTCTTCTTGTCCTTCTTGTAAGCTGTTACTGAATACATGTACTGTCATTTGGTACTCAGTCACTGGTTTTGTGAAGTCGTTATTGTTCTGTTTTAGTTGTGACAAGATAGGTTTTAATGTTTGATTTTAGGGAAGAGCACTTGATGTAATTAATTTTTATTGTATTTTGTATAAATATAAGAATTAGAAGTTCAACACTGCCACCTGTTGACTCTTTTTGGTCCAGCAGGAAGTGTTTGTTAATTTTGAATTAAAAACTTTAACCAGGAAGTGTTAATATAATTGCAGAGGAAAGACGTTTGGCTACACATGTCGTTAATTAGCTGCTCCAGCATACATCTTGTTGAGGTTGCATTGTCGGTATGTATTATTGTTATGTTTATATGCCTTTTACTTCCGTATATTGTCATTCAGGTGGTAAAATATACGCCATTTGCTCATTAGGAATTCCTTTCATTTTGCATTTCTCTCTAGCATACTGTTTTCATTAGCCATGCTATTTTTTTGGTTGAGATGGTGTATCAGTATGAGGTGTAGTTGTTTGAGAAGTATGTTTAATGTACTTGTGCGACATTTTTGACACAAGAGATTTATTTGTGAAATTTATGCAAATGCAGGTGATATTTCTTTTGATAGTTTACACATCTGTGGAGATGTAATATACATTATTTTGATCGTTTTGTCTGTATTCCTTTTTAGTTTCACCCTTTGCTTCTGTCAATAAACCTTGCAAAACTGTATCCAGAGTCTTGATGGGAGAGAGGTGTTTAGCTGCCTGTCAATACGTGAATAGGGCATGCATCAAGGACAGTACAGTGAAACAACGGCATCCTAGCAGACAAGATATCGCTGTCTGGGCTAACAGCAGACACTTCTAAGACGCCACAACGTACCAGCAAAGTACGGCTATCACAGCAGTGTCTCACCGGAAGCTATCAACGCCATCATGTCTAACAAATCATTTCAGACAAGATCTCGGACCTCATGTTCTTCGACTGGTTCAGCAGCAGCCAAGGCAAGAGCAAAAGCAGAGGCAGCAAAGACTCATCTGACTTTCGCACAGAAAGAAGTAAGCCTAGAACTAGAAAAGGCTCAAATCGAAGCATCCATTGAACTCCTTAAATGTGAGAAAGAGGCAGCTACAGCTGTCGCAGAAGCAGAGGTCTTGGAAGCTGCTGCTCATTCACAAATAGATGAACACAGCAATGGTCCTGTCTTAGGCCCCCCTTCTCTTTAAAGTGCACACCGCACTGAAAAGTATGTCATGGATCAGGCCAAATTAGTAGAAAACCAAAAAGCTGACATGCCAAAAGAGCCTTCTTCATTCGATAAGACTTCAGCCAACATAATGGAACGGCCCTGTGACATTCAGCCCTCACACACCAACCCAGTAAACTGTGGACTATTACCAGAAACAAAGACTCATTCCGAACAGCCCGTGTATAAGCAACACACTGCAGCCATTTCCTTATCTCACTTTCCCTCCCATCCACCTCCAGATAACTACAACGACAGTCATGGTTGGGCACAACAGAAACCAAGAACCATCTATTATGATCCCACCTGCAACCCCAGGCCTTCAGGTCACAGTGACAGGAACATCAGTGAATTTGTCAGATACTTTGCTCGTCGTGAAATTGTAGCAACAGGTCTTCTTCAGTTCAATGACAAGCCGCAGAACTACAGAGCCTGGAAACGCTCTTTTGAGAATTCAGTAAGGGGTCTAGATCTGACAGCAAGTGAGGAGATGGATTTATTATTTAAGTGGCTTGGCAAGGAATCCGCTGAGCATGTTGAACAAATCAGAGCCATACACATCAAACATCCAGATGCAGGATTAAAAATGATCTGGGAAAGACTTGAACAATGCTATGGCTCAACAGAGGTAATTGAAGATGCTCTGTTCAAATGAATTGACAACTTTCCAAAGATCACAAACAGAGATTATGTGAAGCTCAGAAAATTCAGTGACATACTCATGGAACTCCAGAGCGCCAAGGAGGAGGGAGACCTTCCTGGCCTCTCTTTCCTGGACTCTGCAAGGGGTGTAAATCCAAAAACTGCCCTTTTATCTGCAAGACAAGTGGGTTTCAGTTGGTGCAAACTACAAACGTGACTACAACGTTTCCCCCATTCAATGTGTTTGTGGACTTTGTTAGCCAAGAAGCTAAAAAGAGAAGCCCATGGAAGAACGCAGGACATTTCTGAAAGAGAACAGTATTTGTTTTAGATGCTGCGCTTCTTCAACACATTTTGCTAAACATTGTAAGGGCAATGCTCTGAATGCGGCAGTGAGAGTCACAACACAGCTCTTCACCCAGGTCCAGTTCCCTCGAGCAAAGAAACTGATCCTGCTGCAGAGCATGGCGGGGAGCAGGATGCCACCCTGCCAAGTGAAATCACTTCCAAATGCACTCAAGTTTGTGGCGGCAACCTTGAGTGCTCTAAAATCTGCCTTGTGAAGGTGTATCCAGCAGGTAACCCAGACCAGACGGTTAGGCTGTATGCAATTCATGACTAACAGAGTAACTGGTCTTTAGTCCGCTCAGAGTTTTTTGAAATGTTCAATGAAAATGGCCCTAGTTCTCCCTACTCACTAAGAACATGTGCAGGCCTTAAAGAAACAGTGGGTAGGAGAGCCACTGGTTACGTAGTAGAGTCTCTAGATGGGACAGTTAACATCCCCCTGTGCAGTCTTATTGAGTGTAATGACATCCCCAACAACAGAGAGGAGATAGCAACGCCCAGCGCAGCACTCCATCACCTTCATTTAAAGACTGTCACACACCTTGTCCCAGAACTTGGCACAAAAATTGGACTTGGGGTGGGTCATAGTGGGAAATGTATGTCTGGGTGGTGTTCACAACACAATGACAGTAAATGCCTTCTACACAAACACAAAAGAGAGAGGACGGCTAACACTTTTCCAGCCATGCCGTAATCTGTCCAACATAAAAGAGAAACCTTGTGGGATCCAAATCCCCAACCACAGCACGCCACGACCTAGGGACAGATCTAGCTGTGAAGCAGACCACCTTGGATGTTGTGTGTTTGAACAAACTAAAAATGACAATCAGGTCTCCCCTTCCATTCAAGACAATGCCTTCATGAAAATAATGGAAAAAAGAATGAAAAAGGATGGAAACAATAGTTGGACAGCTCCATTACCATTCAAGTTCCCACGCCATAGGCTCCCCAACAACAGGCCGCTGGCTGTGAATCGACTCATGTCTCTGATTCGCAACTTTGATAGGAAACCAGAAATTAGAGACCATTTCATAGCCTTCATGGAAAAGATTTTCCAAAATGGTCTCACCGAGATAGCTCCTCCTTTAAAGGAAAACGAGGAGAGATGGTATTTGCCTCTGTTTGGGGTCTACCACTCCAAGAAGCCAAAACAGATCAGAGTTGTGTTTGATAGCAGTGCACAGTACAACGGACTGTCACTTAACAATGTTTTACGAACAGGTCTGGACCTCAACAACTCACTTCTTGGTGTCCTGATACGCTTCAGGAAAGAAGCAGTAGCCTTTACAGCAGACATTGAGCAGATGTTTTACTGTTTCTACGTGCGGGAAGAAGACAGGAACTTTCTCCGCTTTCTGTGGTTTTGTGACAATAACCCCTGCAACGACATCATAGAGTATTGGATGAGGGTCCACGTCTTCGGAATTAGTGCTTCTCCTGCAGTAGCGATATTTGGCCTACATTAGTCTGTCCAGTGCAGTGAGACAGACTTTGATCCCGATGTCAAGCAGTTTGTGACTCGTGACTTCTATGTAGATGATGGTCTTAAATCCCTTCCTACTGTTGAAATGGCCGTGACTCTACTGCAGAAGACTTGTCATATCCTTGCCAGATCGAACTTGAGGTTACACAAAATTACAGCCACCAGAAGAGAGATCCTGGAAGCCTTCCCATCCCAAGATCATGCAAAAGATCTCAAAGACTTAGATCTTGAAGCAGACACATTGCCTGTCTCCTTTGGGACCTCAAGAGAGACTGTTTCACCTTTAACGTGTCTGATGAAGCAAAACCTTTCACTTGACGTGGTGTCTTATCCACCATAAACAGTCTCTATGACCCACTAGGCTTTGCAGCACCCGTCACAATCCACGGCAAATCCATCCTCAGAGAGCTCACTGCAGATAATGGTGACTGGGACGCCTCACTGCCTCAAGGGATGGAGGAGTCATGGGTTCTTTGGAAAGAGTCACTGCGGGCACTGTCTAACCTCTCAATCAACAGAACATACACTGATATCTCAACTTCAGAAGCTGCGAACAGAGAACTGTGCATCTTCTGTGATGCATCGACCAAAGCCATTGCTGCAGTGGCTTACTTGAAGGTAACTGATGCAAGCAGGAACTGTGAAGTTGGCTTTGTCATGGGGAAAGCAAAGCTGACACCACGCCCTGAACAAACTATCCCCAGATTAGAACTTTGTGCTGCCGTGCTAGCAGTTGAGCTTGCTGAGCTGGTCTCAGAAGACCTGGATGTTCAGCTGAACAACACCCATTTCTATACAGACATTAAAGTTGTTCTGGGATATATTTACAACAAGACCAGACGCTTTTATGTCTATGTGGGCAATCGAGTGAATCGGATTAGGAGGTCCTCACGAGCAGATCAGTGGCATTTATCGTCGAACCACAAAAACCTCAGAAGTCACGGTGGTCCTCACAGACTGTGAAACAGTAAAGCATTTGTTGCAAATCCACCGTAACTGCAATAGGCTCTCTGCGGATGCAAGGATTCCAAGTATAGTGTTATTCAGATCTGTTAACTTCAAGAGGATGTCACTGAGGGAGATGCCTTCATGTTTGGCACTGGAATCAAATATCACCCTTATTTGATCTTGCTTCTTGGAGTCGTAGACACCAAATGTTGATAGGTACCAGCACTCTTGATTCTCCCTCAGTGGCAGAGCATGTGTGTTTCAGCTGTATATGTGAGAGGTTTTCAGTAGTGTGCGTAAAACCTGTTCACTTGTATGTTGGGGTTTGAGAAGGGTTTCATATGTGTATATGCATGGTAATTCTAGATAATGTCCCTCACGGCCAGTGATACACAAACACAACACATTCATGTTCCCACAAACACATTCAGGTTGGTGGTGAATTTAGTAACACACACTGTCATCTTATGTTGAACAGCTGTGATGGAAACACAAAAGTACAAATCCACAGAGCTCCTCAGCTGAGATTTAAAGTTACTTCAGTTTATTTTATTCACTTCAATAATGTTTTCCTGGCTGAACTAGGGTTGCGCATCCCTCTGTGATAAACAATTCGATATGCATCTAGATACACAGGTTAAGATTCGATTCAAAAACGATATCCTTTTATTACAGACCGATTCGATACGAATCGATTCCATACAGCGTAAGAACGATTCGATTCTATGGTTAATATTTGTTGTAGATATTTTATATAATAAAGAAACCAAGTCTATGAAAGTGACAGTACAATAGTTTCTTTTTAAATATGCACTGGCAAAAAAAACAAACAGAACAACAAAATCACATTTATGTATTTATTTTTAGACATGGACCAAAAAAAAGTCTGGCTGAATCGTTGGATGGGAACTCCAGAGGTAAAAGTAGCACAGAATAGTAACAACAAACTTTGTTAGAGCTTCCCTTCCTTCTTAGATCAGACCAGGATTTTTGTTTCCCCAATGCGTTGAAAACCTTTCTCTGTGCATTGTCACCTTTGGTCAGGCTGACGCTTTCGTTCTCCACCTCCTCCATTTTCCGTGTTGTCTCAGCTCTCGCGTTGTTTTAGAGACCTGGCGCGTGTGTAATGCCGCCAACCAATTCAAAGTCTCGCGATACCCGATCCATGACTCTACAACCGATTCATCTAGGAATTAATTGATAATTCGTATCGATTGAGGAGGCTGCTACTGATGCAGCCGTATCTCTCACTTGTTGAACCGAATATCCGGTCGCATCGGTTTATCGTTCACAACCCTAGGCTGAACAGTTGTGTTGCTGTGAGTTACCAGCAGAGTCAAACACAGCCCATGTGATCAAAGTGGTGAGCTTCAAATGAATATGAAATTTTACTTGATTACAGGTTCTGAAGAAGAATGGTGAAGGACCAACAAATACCAAGAGACAGAAGACTGCAACAGGATTCAAGAAGCTCTATGAGCGGTTTGAACTACATGGGCTCTGACACAGAAAATAATCAGATCTGAAGAAGAATTCTCCTCAAACACATTAAATATACACAACAATACTGAGAGTATGTAAACCACCTGTCCTGGATGGTGTAGTGGTCTGAACTCCTGGTTTTCACCTTGATGGTCCAGGTTCAGTTCAAGCTTTGGGAAAGTATCAGGTATTTGCTGTTTAGTTTTTATTTTGAAGTGATGAAGAAATGATTCAAATGCACAACTTCAGTTTCAGCAAATCTGCTTTCGATGGAGCTCTCATGGTGAAAACAATCAGGTTTCATAAAACTGTACAGAATCGCTTCAATGCTGGTGATTTATCCAACGATTTGATCAGTTTGCCAACAAAGTGCAAACCATCCCACATGGTCACGTGGTCAGGATTACTGGTTCTCTCCCTGTGGTCCTGGACTCGGTTTTTGAAGTAATCTGATTTAATAATCCTCAAAGACCCATTCTGTGGTTGTGATTTATCAGCAGAGTCAAGTAGAGTCCAAATCTGGAGACGTGAAAAACAGAAAAGTGAAATTTTTGTCACACCGCGGTGAGGTCAAGTTGGGTTTTTGTCCTGTCTCCATGTCTTGTCTTGTCATTTCCAGTTTTATTTTGAAAAGTAACTCTCCTCTTGTTTCAGGTCACTTGCCCTTCCTCGTGTGTCTCGGTCTGATGAGTGCCTGTTGAGTGTTTCCACCTGTCCCTTGTTACCCTGTGTATATGAGTCTGCGTCTCCCTTTGTCTTGTGCCAGTGTATTCATCTTCGTCAATGTCTGCGTGCGTTCACTCCAGTCTTACCACAGTCTTGTCCCAGTCCCATTTGGTTTTTGTTCCGGTTCCTCCAAGAAGAGGGATTTTCAGTTGTAAGTTTCATTGCATAGTGCCTCCAGTTTTCAGGAGAGTTTTTTGTTGGTTCGACTTCTTTTGTTATTTCTTTTGCTTCCGTAGCGGGAGTGATTTTCTGTTTCTACAAACGTTTCATAGTCTTTTGTGTTTTCCTCCTTTAGTGGAGCGATTATTATTTTGGTACCTTTTGTAGCAACGCTTCTCCCATTGGGAAATATAATAGAGCTAATTTTCTTAGCCTGCTTCTGTTACTCGGTCTCGGAGGATTCGTATCTGATTCTTGCAATAAAGACTTTTATTGAAGAAATCCTGCATCTGCGTCCTGTGTCCTAGCCAGGGTGTGACAATATTAGTCTGACAAGGAAAAATACTGGTAAACCAACAGTTGAGGATTTGAACTCACAACCTCACTATCAATAAATCACCTTTAATCAACCTAGGCTGTCAGATCAGCTGATGCTAAACAGACTCAAAGTCACATCAAAGTTCATGTCATGTATTTGAAAATAAAATGTGTCCTGTGTTTTTGTACAAGTCATTTCATTTATAAACTATGTCCTCAAAGTGAATAATGTGATGTCAAGTAAAACCAAACCAGTTATAGTCGACAAGTGGATTGGAGAATTTCATGAATGAGCAGCAGGCTGATGAGCTCTTTGAGCTGTGATTAAATACACATGTGACATCAGCGTCCTGGTGGCTCACCTTGCTTTTGCTGCAGGTCATCTCCTCTCTCTCTCCCTGACTTTCCTGTCTCTCTCTGTCTCACTGTGGCTGTCAGAACAAAGAAAGAGGCAGTTGGCAGATATTTGTTTTATAATTCATCAATATGGTTGATAGCCTACATTATTGATATGACACTGCCCGGTTTCAAACATCTACATAAATAACCACATCAATCTATCCTGTATGATTCATAAATAAGATGTACACATTTAAGCTTTATTTCAGCAGCTTTATTTCTCCACATGGATGGACCAGTAAATTCTGACCAGTAAGCTGCTCCAAGGCCACTGTGGTGTGTAAAATAACAAGATATTTCCACGCTGCATCAAGTTTGTTTAAAGTATTTTTGGGGCATTTTCTCTAATTGTCCTCTGGGTTAGAGCTGGTCCAGCTGATAACTCAGCTGGTTGAGAAGGTGGTTTGTTCACATCCTCGTCCTGATCTGTTGGTTATTTAGTTTTTTCTTCTCCAAACAAACTAAAATTTCATGTATATGTTCTTCATGTCTCCAACTTTTATTAATCAGTCTTAATTATCTTAAAAGAAACAAATGTAGCATTTCCTACACAGGGAATTGAACCCTAGACACCTCAATGAGATGCAGAGATTTAGCAAATGAACCAAACTCTTCCATAATTCATCAACATTCAAAGTGATGAGATGAAGTTTGGGGGGAACGGTCAGTGTTGTTAGGAGCTCTGCTCTGAACTCTGAGGAATTATTTTCCATATGAGAGCTGATGTAGCTGAGAAAGTCCTGATAGCTGAGGTGGTTCAGACGCAGGTTTGGTAAAACACAAGATGTGAATTCAAATCCTCTCTTCATCACTTGTTGAACAGAGGAAGAAAGAGAAAACAGTGACACCATCCTCTCCTAAAAGAAGACCTGAACCCAGATCAGCTGAGTGAAGACCAGGAGCTCTGACCACCTGGGACATGAGGTTATGGAGATCTGGATTTACTGATAATGAAGAGACAAGCAGCTGGACACAGCTCCATTGGATTCCCCTGGATTTGAACCTCAGCTGGGACGACCTGAGGTATGTGGCCAAGGTGTGTGTGTGTGTGTGTGTGTGTGTGTGTGTGGACAGCATTGTTGTGCCTTGATACATTGTCCTTTTAATTCCACCAAACAAAGGTGTGTGACACAGAAATTAGTGGTTTGTGGTGAATGTGTAAGTGGTTTCAAAACAAAGACTGAAACCAGGAAAAATGGAAAAAAAGGAAAAAGTGTGAAAGCAGCGACCCTGAAGGGAACGAAGAGGAAGTGAGTACCAGAGCAGGTAAGTTAAAGCAGCTCCACCTGGAGCAGCTACAACTGTAAAATGCTGCTGAAGCATCGATGACTCAGGATTAATCATCTCATTTATAACATCAGTCACAGAGCCACCAGAGGGCAGCAGAGTAAAAGCTTTACTCATTACATCAACAGTAGCAGCAGAGGAAGACACTGATTCAGTTTATACAGCACATTTCATGAAAGGTGAACTCAGTGAGATTTACATTCAAATGTTTACAACAGCCAGAAACAGGAAGAGAAGAAAAAACAAGACACAACAGCAAGAAAAACACAAGTGAAAAAGACAAGAATAAAGAGTGAGAGTGAAGCAGTGTGTTGTCTGAACCAGCAGAGGGCAGCTGAGTGAAGGTTTGACTCCTGACAGCAGGAGGAAGCAGAGAGGAGTCATCGAAGGCTGAAAGATGAACTGAAGGTGATTTTAAATTCATTTGACACGAAACAAACTTTAATCTGTTGACGTTGTTGCTTTGAGTTCTTTCGAATTCAAATATAAAGACAAACAGCAGCTTCTTTTCTGATTTAAAGTTGACTGAAACATTGTTGTGAAATGTTGTTGAAATGGAAAAACACAGTCGACCCACAGCAGACAACAGGACAGACTGTTCCTTTAAGAAGTGTGTGCACAGCTTCAGGGATAGTTCCTCTACTTTGACCATGAGTTCTGTTTCTATTATTGACTCTGTTTCTGAGGATGTGTGGTCCCTTGTTGCCGCTGAGCTTTTCTTTCATCACAGTACATCCCAGACAGAATCTGTGACTCTGAACACTTTGATCATTTTCACCATGAACAGCTGTTAGAAGACCAACTCTGTGTTCTGGTGAAATGGTGAAAATCGTCTCCTCTCAGTCTCAGACAGGCGTCACATCAGTCAACGACTCCGTCCACTGTGTTTGTGAGATGGATTTGACACAATGACGCAGACACTGGTCCAGACAAAGGTCCAGTCTGCAGGTCCAGAGCGGGGACTTTATAAGAAATGTGAGTTTCTACAGACACCAAACATGTCCGACTGAACTTTGGTGAAATGTGAATAAAATGATGCAGCAGGACATTTGATGGCATCTGAGCTTTGAATATTTTATCATGAAGAAAAACATGATGTAAAGAATATATGATGTTATAATGAAAGCTTTTGACACTTTAATGTTGCTGCCATGAAATGATCATTTCACTGTTGAACTCATGAGTTTGTGGTTTTTCTTTCCCCTTTAAAACCTCCCACTCAGAGGAAAACCACACAACAGCTTCAGCTGAGCCGCCAATCAGCAGCAGCAGCCTCATCTGTGGGCAGCAGGGGCTGATGGGAGGTTTGAGGAGGCGTCAGAAACCACGTGGCCCTGGTCTGATCTCACAGCTCGTCCTTGTTTGGCCTCAGCTGCATCAGAGCTCCACTTCTCCCCAGGTTCACCAGAGGAAACACCACTGCACAAAATGCTTTTCCTCCCAGCTGCTGCTCTGTGCTGTCTGTGTTCAGGTGAGTGTTTCCAGCCAATCAGGAGCCAACAAAGTCCACCTGTGACAAACACTGTCACACTGACCTTCATCTACCTGTCTGTGTCTCTACAGCGCTGGTTGCCATGGCAGCAGAGCTGATTCAGGACCAGTTATCATTGACCAGGAGAGTTGGTGGATCGGTCTCCTTCAGCTGTGGAGGAACTGACCAGTGTGACAGTGATAATGTATTCTGGTACCAGAAGAAAGAGAGAGAAACATTCACACTTATTCTGCGTTTTAATAAGAGAGATGGTGAAGTTAACAAAGGTTACAATCATCCTCAGAAAGATGATTTCACAGCTGTTAACAAACAGAACGTCTGGGAGTTGAAGATAGACAAAGTTAAACTCTCTCATTCAGCCTCCTACTACTGCTCATGTTGGAAGAGAGGTTCCCACAGTGAGAAATGATCCCTGCAGCCTGAACAAAAACCAACAGATGAACAGATGTCAAACAGAGTTTGTGACAGGAAGAGAGCAGTAAACCACAGCCCAGGTTGACATATTTCACCTCCAGCTCAGACACGTTTTCTTGGCTTTTCTATGATATTGATTCATATTGTGACTTTTCTGGTTGAAGCTCGTCACATGAGAAAAATAGATAAAATACTGAACCTCTCGATCATGTGATGTGCACGCACATGTCACACATCCAGTGTGTTCCTGTCCTTAAGTTTATCTGTGGCGTCTCTCCTGGAGCTGTAGTGGTGACAATTCAGGAAACACTCCCATGGGTCTAATCAGAGGGAGGGGACAAAGGACTTATATGGTCATTTAGGTTGGAGGACTTGTAGCGTTAGGGTTGGGTTAGTTGGAGGATTTGATTAAGGTTAAAATAAGCACTTTGAAGTTAAGATGAGGCTCGTTGTCATGGTTACAATAAACACGTGGTTAAGGTTATAGAACGGAAACAGGAAACTAACAGAGGTCTCCTGTGTTTAGGTCCAGCATCCCTTACAAACATCTTTACAAATGTCAATGTGATATTGAATCAGCTCTAAGAGTGTTAGCATGCTAACATTAGCTAACATGTAAATTAGTCCTGAAAACAAAGATCCGCTGAGGCTGATGGGAACATCATTAGTTGTGCAGGTGTTTGATCATAAACCAAAGAATTGGACAAATTCAAATGTGACCTGATGATGGCGCAAGATGAAAAGTCAGAGGATCAGCAAAGTTATTCCAGTTCATCCTGAGGGGACCATGAACGTCTGAAGCAGTTGAAATGAGAATATTTGTTGAGATATTTGAGTGTGAAGAAAAAAGAAAAGAGAAGAAGAGACAGTCATGTTGATCTGAACATTAGAGAAACACATGATGGAGCTGAAATATGATCCTGGTTCATAATGTGGACTCGTTCACCTCAGCTGACACATTCAACAGCAGACAGGTTTTTGTATCAGTCTCTTTCACTGTGGGGGGAGGCAGCTACCTCATCTTTGGCTCTGGAGCTAAACTGTATGTAACAGGTAAGAACAAACATTTATTTTCCTTCAGTTGTTTTATTGAAGAAGTAGAAAATGTGTTTTCAGTCAGTTTCTGCTGCTTCAGACTTTACATGTTAGTTTGTTCATAGTTAGTACAAAGTTCCTGATGCAGCCGTTGTTCAATGAAAAAGTTCAATCATTAGTGAAAAGATGTTTAAATCTCACTGCACAGCAGAAGGAATTCTTTATTTCTGCTGGAGCTCAAAAGGTTTTGAAGAGTCCAAAAAGTGTGATATTGTAAGTGCATCGTGGATTCTCATCAGCTGCTGCTTCATGAATCATCAGACTGCTTTTCTTTCCTCTCTTCTCTCTGCTCAAATCAATTGACTTGTACATGAAGGACTGTGGAGGATTTTCCTGCTCAGTTGACTTTTTGTACAAAATGTCCAGTTAATCAAAGTGAATTTCAGTGATGAGCAGGGTTCTTCAGATTCACTCTGATTCTTAGTTAAATTTTTTAAAACCTTATTTTCCTTGATGGGAAATAATATTTCAATGGTTGATGCTGGAAAATACAGTAAATTAATACAGTTGTTGTCTGATGATGAATGTATTTTTTATGAAATATTCATTTTAAACAAAAACAAACACCTTATTTGAGGAATAATAAAAATGCATTGTTGTTACAATATTTATACAGATGTCATAATGTGAAATAATTATGAGGAAAGGTTCAATCAATTAATAGACGGAAATATAGCTTGTCTGTGGATATAATATATCTTGCAGTGACATAAACTATAGAGCTATACCTCCAGAGTATATCTTCTAATATTCAGAGGAAATACAATTTCTATAATGTTTAATTTGTTCATCTAATGAATGTTACTACACTTTATATAATGGTGAATGTTATATAACGTGAATATATTTCACAACAATGTGAAATATATTTGGAATTATTTGAATCCAATTAGTCTATATTTTGTTTTTTATTTTACTAGTTAGGTGGTAATAACTGTTATTTATATGACTGTAAATATTTCTTTCATTTAAACATGTTTTTAGTTAGATGTAAAATTGATCTAAAATAGTCTGAGAAAATATTTAAATAAATATTTGATTGATGTGTATTTTAGAAGCAAAGAATATACCAAAACCTCTGTTGGGATAAGAAATATCAAAAATACATGCACACTGTATTTTTAATTATATATATTGTTAGAATATATCATGATAAATGTTTTTTGTTCTTTATATCAGTCATAAAATCTTGTAATGGTATTCTTAACATGAAATATTTGGTTAATACTGTATATCTTATGAGAGTCGCTGTTTTTTAAATAATAGTAAATATGTATTCTTGTTAATGATATACTTGGATAATTTGATACTTAAATATTGTAAATATACAAATACTATAATGCCACATTTATTCTGAGCTTATGATTTATAAAAGTGAAACGTGAATATAAAGTATTTAAACAGTGTTTCCATCTTTGACTTTCTTGAACTTGATCTTTCTCTGATGATATACATAATATATAACCATGATCTATAGCTCAGTAAATATATGTGAAGGTGAATCCAGTATATGTGGGGACCTTTGTGCTGTATGGATGAGTAGTTGAGTGATCAGAGTCCATGTAGTTTCCAGGATCAGACTGAATGCAGTGCAGTGCTGGAAGCTGCTGTTGACTGTGTGAATGTGTGTCTGTGCTGCTTGTTGCTGCTGTCAATCTTCAGATGAGCAGGTAGTGAAGCCCGTGGTGAGCGTGTACCCAGCAGCATCCAGAGCCCACCTGGAGGGGAACAGCTCCCTGCTGTGTCTGGCCTCAGCCATGTTTCCTCCTCGGGTCCAGTTCTCCTGGAAAAGACAGAAGGAGGGTGGTCCTCTGGAGGAGCTGCCCCCTGCTGAGGGAGAGCAGCTGGAGCTCACAGAGTCGGGACGCTCCGCCGCCATCTTGCTGATCCATCAGCCAGAGAACAGCACATATAAATACAGCTGCTACGTCAAGCACGAGGGGGGAACGGTGGAGGCCCCGACACAACAAGGTGATGAAGGCTTGGTGACTGTGTTGAGCAGCGATTCAGCTTCATGTGGAGACGCTGTCAAAGAGAGCAGAGGAGCAGAGCACTGACATTTCTCACTGCAGCTCCAAACATTTGACTCCTCTTGTGTTTCAGAGGTTCCAGCTCCAGCAGCCTCCTGTCCTCCAGAGAGAGAGCCAGCACACCCGGCAGCTCTGCAGCAAGCTCCCTGTAAGATCACCTGCTGCCTCTCTGCATGGACAGCTCCAATGTTCTGCTGCAGTTAGGGCTGCATATCAGTCTGTTCACTTCCTGCTCATCACTGAAGGATTGAAACATACACTCCCTGATTGTGTTAGAGTGTCCAACAGCACAACAAACCCCAGTCACAGAGCTTTCACTGCACCATCCTGACTAATAACACGTGTTGGGGGCACTATACTAAATGTGGGGCTTTGAGGGAGCTACAACAACTTTAGGGACTGTATCTTAAAGCTCTACTCATTCATATTTCTACATTAATAATGAATCTAATGACTGTGTGTAAGGTTAAAGGTCAGAGATGACTTTATTCAGCTTCTGCCCCCAAGTGGCAGCAAAAAGAAAATCAGTGAATCCAATTTCAAGCTCATAACAACCTGTGTCTTTTTATTTCTGGACTTTCCATTTGATCCTGGAGTGATTTGAATTGTCATAAACACTTGACAGAAGAAGGTGGTGAAGGCTTGGTGACTGTGTTGAGCAGAGATTCAGCTTCATGTGGAGACGCTGTCAAAGAGAGCAGAGGAGCAGAGCACTGACTGATTTCTTTTTGAATCCTTTTCTGTTGCAGTGGGTCCCCTGGATCCTCTCCAGCCTCAGTGCAGGGGGGAGCTGCTCTGTCTGCTGTACACAGTGCTGATAGTGAAGAGTCTGGTGTCCTGCTGTGGACTCTCTCTGCTGATGATCCTCAGGAACAAGGGACCGTCCACCAACGGCACACATGCTGACTGATTGTTTTCTGCTCGCCTTTTCTCACCATCACTTCATCTCATTTATCTCTTTGATCACTGTTCAGAAATTTAAGTCAAATGTGTTTTTTTATTCAAAGGTTAAATACAGTCAGTCTAAAAAATATAAAAACATATATACACATACATTTTCACTTTTCAAATGTATATTATTTAGTATTGTGTTATGTTGATGCTGTATTTTATTACCACTTTTAATTGAGATTTGTTTAATAATAGAAAATGTAGCTGAATAATTAGCTGCTTGGTAGATATGTTATTGTTCATGTTATTTTTTTTCTCTTCTTGTTTTTCATTTTAATACATTTTAAGCTGACAATGAAATTTTTGTCAAATTCTTTTAGCGTTACTCTTTGAATAAATAAATAACAATAGTGTTCATGGATTGTTAACATGTTTTTTAAATTGATTTTCATTTGGCCTCGGAGTAAATCATCAGAAAGTTCAAAAACTATATTTGGCTATTTACACTGACACCTACATGTAATTAACTCTGGGTGTAAATAGCTCTTAATCTACTTTCACACAGAACAAAGGCAAAGGATGATATGAACAGTGGCACAGAGCCAAACAAGCACAACAACACTAAGAAAGATAAGCAAACACAAATTTGTCACTATTTAATACAAACAAGTAGGTGTGGCTGTACCTTGAGGTTCAGTGCTGGTTCCCCTGATCATTTAGGTTGTATATTAATGATCTTTTATCATTGTGTCAGTTTGGATGTAAAACTCTACGCTGACGACGCTGTTGTTTACACATATGAACAATCAGCAGATCAAGCTGCTGTGAAACTACAGTTGTTATAAAAATAATCAAACTTTACTCTTAATACAGAATATCAGTGAACTAAGAATTATATTTCAAGAGTGAAATCACAAGTATTGTGTCTTTGTGACATATTTATTTGAAAAAATAAAACAGACAGATGCAATACACTCAATACACTCAAAACCTGTTTTTGAAACATGCTGAAAATTAGACATTTTTGAAACTTAAAAATAAAACTATGAATCACTAAACATTTAGGACACAGAGGCATTTCAGTATCATAATTGTATCATCTCCATAAATAATATTTAAATAACCATAGTATTGTTTTCCATAAAGAGAAAACCTGACCCATCACCTTTTACGTGCTGAGGCTGACGTTATTCAATTTACCCATAAGCAGTTGTGTATCTTATCTACACTGACTAAAGCTAAAGCAGCAGAATGACACCTTGAGTTTTTTTTTATCAGTATTTAAACCAAGTGTTTTAACAGCTTCTAGAGCCCAAAACACAAAACGACCAGTGTAGTTGACAGCTACACTGATAACAACTGAAGCTTGAATGTAATTCACCAGAGGTCAGTGGGTTCATGAGGTGAATTGATTGAGATGTACAGACTCGTCTGACAACAGCTTTTGTTTTTTATCATTTACTGAAAAAATGAGAGCTGAGGTGAACCAACATGGCCGCTCTAGTTCTGCCTCAAGAAGAGAACAACAACATGATGTGTTTGTCTCAGTGTGTTTGTGATTCTGTCTCTGTGTGGTTTGTGGTTTGTTGGTCAGATTAATTGGAACAAATGGACTTTTTTTACTTTTCAAATTTACAGTCAGGGACTCAGTGATGAAAACTATCTCATGGTTTCAATATACTCTGTGAAATGTAAATTTCATTGAATTAATAATCAATTTTTATTGATTTTCAAAATGTGTTTCATGTGAAAAACAACTGATAATTTCATGTTAAAATAACAACAAATTAATGAAAATATAAATTATAAAATGAACAAATCATAATGTAACATTTCCTATAATACAAATAAAATCATTACCTTGGGTTTTAGTGAATGAATAATCATGACAAAGCCCCCTAATATGTTAGAGGTTTACAAAGTGACAGTTTTATTCTCCATACTATCATGTTGAGACTTCAGTTTGTAATTAGCCTCGTGTGAACGCTCTGAAGACTGAAAACACTGTTAGAATCAGTGACAGCTGATAAAATGGGACCTGATCAGAACGAAGGAGCTTTAACGTTGTTTTGTTTTAGTCAAAGTTCATTTCTCAGCTCTGAGTTGTGGATCTGAGCTGTTTCTCTCACAGATGAAGAACATAGATCCTTCCTGCAATGATTCTTTAACAGAGTGGATGGTTGCAGCTGTCATTGTGCTGTTAAAGCTAAAAGCCACAGCTAACAGTGTGGAGGCTACAGAGCAGAAACCCACACAGCCCGTCTGCTGCAGGAAAGGAAGTGTTGATTCGTTGTCAACAGTGAGCCCTAATAACCACTGAGAGCAGATTCATATCTGCTGCTGTACACACTCATGAACCCCCCTCCCTCTCTGTAGTTTGTCTCTTAGTGACAGTTTTTTCCACTGAACCCTCCACCCACACAGAGTTCAACTGAGACCACAGACCAACAAACACCACCCACCTGGAGGTTATTTAATTAAAGATGTATGTAATTATTGTTTCATATTTAACTTAATATAAATTTCAAATTGCTCATCAATAATTTCATACTTTTACCTTTACATGAATTTGAAGTAACTTGCCTGCTGTTTTATATGTGTGTGTAAACAACAGTGTCATCAGCGTAGAGTTTTACATCCACACTGACACAGTTGGAAAAGATGATTTAATGTTTATGTTAAATGATGTAAATACACAACACTGATCGTTTTGGCAAATCCACACCCACACTTGTGTGTATAAAAGTTGTGTGTTTGTGTTTGCTGTTCTTGGTTTGGCTTTGTTCTCTTCGTTAAGCTGTTTGCTTACATTTGTATCATCCTCTACATTTGTTGTTGGAGCTTTATTAAAGTTTACTGAAAGCTGTTTGCAGCCATCGTCAAATTACTTGAAGGTGTCAATATATCTGACCAAAATAGTCGAGTCTCTTTCTAATTATTTGATATTAAAACCAAATTTAAATCCATAAAACCCAGGATGTTTATTAATATATTGACTATGTTACAGAGAATGAATTTGACAAACTGGCCACACTGGACAGAAAGTATTAAAAAGTAAGGTAAGAAAGGGAAATGTACAATAAACAATATAATATTTGCCAGACAACTAATGATTTAGCTTAATTTTCTATTAATACACAAGTCCCAATTACAGGTGGATATAGAGCATTGAAACACTTAAATACTAACACACTATGAACTAACACACTGACGAACACTAAAAGAGTTTAAACTTAGAACCTGCAAACAAATGTGTGATATATGACATATGTATTTATATTTTTAGACTGACTCTATCTAAGATTTGGATAAAAACACACATTTGACTTAAATTTCTGAACAGTGATCAAAGAGATAAATGAGATGAAGTGATGGTGAGAAAAGGCGAGCAGAAAACAGTCAGTCAGCATGTGTGCAGTTGGTGGACGGTCCCTTGTTCCTGAGGATCATCAGCAGAGGGAGTCCACAGCAGTACACCAGACTCTTCACTATCAGCACTGTGTACAGCAGACAGAGCAGCTTCACCCTGCACTGAGGCTGGAGAGGATCCAGGGGACCCACTGCAACAGAAAAGGATTCAAAAAGAAATCAGTCAGTGCTCTGCTCCTCTGCTCTCTTTGACAGCGTCTCCACATGAAGCTGAATCACTGCTCAACACAGTCACCAAGCCTTCATCACCTTCTTCTGTCAAGTGTTTATGACAATTCAAATCACTCCAGGATCAAATGGAAAGTCCAGATAGAAAAAGACACAGGTTGTTATGAGCTTGAAATTGGATTCACTGATTTTCTTTTTGCAGCCACTTGGGGGCAGAAGAACTCAACAACAAGCTAAATAAAGTCATCTCTGACCTTTGACCTTACACACAGTCATTAGATTCATTCTTAATGTAGAAATGTGAATGAGTAGAGCTTTAAGATACAGTCCCTAAAGTTGTTGTAGCTCCCTCAAAGCCCCACATTTAGTATAGTGCCCCCAACACGTGTTATTAGTCAGGATGGTGCAGTGAAAGCTCTGTGACTGGGGTTTGTTGTGCTGTTGGACACTCTAACACAATCAGGGAGTGTATGTTTCAATCCTTCAGTGATGAGCAGGAAGTGAACAGACTGATATGCAGCCCTAACTGCAGCAGAACATTGGAGCTGTCCATGCAGAGAGGCAGCAGGTGATCTTACAGGGAGCTTGCTGCAGAGCTGCCGGGTGTGCTGGCTCTCTCTCTGGAGGACAGGAGGCTGCTGGAGCTGGAACCTCTGAAACACAAGAGGAGTCAAATGTTTGGAGCTGCAGTGAGAAATGTCAGTGCTCTGCTCCTCTGCTCTCTTTGACAGCGTCTCCACATGAAGCTGAATCACTGCTCAACACAGTCACCAAGCCTTCATCACCTTGTTGTGTCGGGGCCTCCACCGTTCCCTCCTCGTGCTTGATGTAGCAGCTGTATTTATATGTGCTGTTCTCTGGCTGATGGATCAGCAAGATGGCGGCGGAGCGTCCCGACTCTGTGAGCTCCAGCTGCTCTCCCTCAGCAGGGGGCAGCTCCTCCAGAGGACCACCCTCCTTCTGTCTTTTCCAGGAGAACTGGACCCGAGGAGGAAACATGGCTGAGGCCAGACACAGCAGGGAGCTCTTCCCCTCCAGGTGGGCTCTGGGTGCTGCTGGGTACACGCTCACCACGGGCTTCACTACCTGCTCATCTGAAGATTGACAGCAGCAACAAGCAGCACAGACACACATTCACACAGTCAACAGCAGCTTCCAGCACTGCACTGCATTCAGTCTGATCCTGGAAACTACATGGACTCTGATCACTCAACTACTCATCCATACAGCACAAAGGTCCCCACATATACTGGATTCACCTTCACATATATTTACTGAGCTATAGATCATGGTTATATATTATGTATATCATCAGAGAAAGATCAAGTTCAAGAAAGTCAAAGATGGAAACACTGTTTAAATTCTTTATATTCATGTTTCACTTTTATAAATCATAGGCTCAGAATAAATGTGGCATTATAGTATTTGTATATTTACAATATTTGAACTATATCTTTAATAAAAATACATGTTTATTATTATTTAAAATACAGTGGCAGTCATAAGAAATACAGTATTAACCAAGTATTTAAATTTAATAATAACATTACAAGATTTTATTTCTAATATAAGGAACAAAAAATATTTCATGTGATATATTCTGACATTATACAAGACTAAATATATGTATTTTTGTATTTTCCTATACCTACAGAGGTTTAGGATTTTTCTTTTGTTTATATAAACAGAAAATTTTTATTTCATGATACTAAATTCTATTTTTTATTATAGGTACATCAGTCATATATTTATTTAAATATTTACTCAGACTATTTTAATCAAACTAAAAACATATTTTAGGGAAAGAAATATTTACATTCATATAAATAAAAGTTATTACCACCAAACAAATGAAATAAAAACAATATATAGACTAATTATATTTAAATAATTCCAAATATATTTCACATTGTTGTTGATACATTTTGAAAATTTAGACACGTTCACCATTATATGAAGTGTGGTTACATTCATTAGATGAACAAATTAAACATTATAAGAAATTATATTTACTGTGAATTACTGTGGAAGTATAGATCTGTAGTTTATATCATCCTGCATGATATATTATATCCACAGAAAAGCTATATTTCAGTCTATTAGTTAATTGAAACTTTACTAATAATTATTTAACATTATTCTAGCTGTATGAATTTTAAATGTAATGTTTTACAATACTCATATTTTTCCTCAAATTAAGTGTTTGTTTTTGTTGTTGTTAAAATGAATATTTTATGTAAAATGCATTTATCATCAGACAACAACTGTATCAATTTACTGTATCAATTTACTGTATTTTCCAACATAAGCTTTTGAAATAATATTTCCCATCAAGGAAAATAAGGTTTAAAAGCATGTAAGTTTGAAGAATCAGAGTGAATCTGAAGAATCCTGCTCATCACTGAAATTCACTTTGATTAACTGGACATTTTGTACAAAAAGTCAACTGAGCAGGAAAATCCTCCACAGTCCTTCATGTACAAGTCAATTGATTTGAGCAGAGAGAAGAGAGGAAAGAAAAGCAGTCTGATGATTCATGAAGCAGCAGCTGATGAGAATCCACGATGCACTTACAATATCACACTTTTTGGACTCTTCAAAGCGTTTTTAGCTCCAGCAGAAATAAAGAATTCCTTCTGCTGTGCAGTGAGATTTAAACATCTTTTCACTAATGATTGAACCTTTTCATTGAACAATGGCTGCATCAGGAACTTTGTACTAACTATGAACAAACTAACATGTAAAGTCTGAAGCAGCAGAAACTGACTGAAAACACATTTTCTACTTCTTCAATAAAACAACTGAAGGAAAATAAATGTTTGTTCTTACCTGTTACATACAGTTTAGTTCCAGAGCCAAAGATGAGGTAGTTCCAGATTGTTCCCACAGTGAAAGAGACTGATACAAAAACCTGTCTGCTGTTGAATGTGTCAGCTGAGGTGAACGAGTCCACATTATGAACCAGGATCATATTTCAGCTCCATCATGTGTTTCTCTAATGTTCAGATCAACATGACTGTCTCTTCTTCTCTTTTCTTTCTTGTTCACACTCAAGTATCTCAACAAATATTCTCATTTCAACTGCTTCAGACGTTCATGGTCCCCTCAGGATGAACTGGAATAACACTGCTGATCCTCTGACTTTTCATCTTGCGCCATCATCAGGTCACATTTGAATTTGTCCAACACTTTGGTTTATGATCAAACACCTGCACAACTAATGATGTTCCCATCAGCCTCAGCGGCTCTTTGTTTTCAGGACTAATTTACATGTTAGCTAATGTTAGCATGTTAACACTCTTAGAGCTGATTCAATATCACATTGACATTTGTAAAGATGTTTGTAAGGGATGCTGGACCCAAACACAGGAGATCTTGGTTTGTTTACTTTTTCAAACTGATATTTAACGTTGTCTGTTTTAACCACCATTGCTCTATAACCATAACTATGTGGTTATTAATGTAACTGTGACAACAAGGCTCATCTAAACTTAACAGAGTATTTATTTTAACCCAAACCATGATCTTTCCTTAAACCTAACCAAACATTGTGTCAGTGTTGTCACATCATGACACCAACAAGTCCTCCAACCCAAATAACCATCTATGTCCTATGTCCCCCTCCTCTGATAAGACCCATGGGAGTGTTTCCTGAATTGACGCCACTACAGCTCCAGGCGAGACGCCACAGATAAACTTAAGGACAGGAACACACTGGATGTGTGACATGTGTGTGCACATCACGTGATCTAGAGGTTCAATATTTCATCTATTTTTCTCACGTGACGAGCTTCAACCAGAAAAGTTAGACAGAGAAAAGATCTGTTGATGTCATAGTGACATCATAGCAGCAACATTACATAAACCTGACGCCTTTCACTACAGTTGTCTTTGTCTCGTCTGAATCTGAATATGACACAGACATGAAAACATATCAATATATATTTGGATGTATTTGCATGTGGAGACTGTGGTGTTTTAGAGACATTTTCTGTCAAACATAAATCAGAAATTAATTTATAATGAAAACAAATCCAACATTCAAGTCACCTACAAACTCTATGTAGAGAGACAGAGCTGGAAGCAGCAGTGACACAGCAGACACACAGCCGGTGTGAACACACACACACGTGTTTCTCTGCAGCAGGTCAGTGACACAGCCGCCACACACACCCAACACAGGCAGTGTGTTCCCGGAGTAAAACCCACTGCTGACACATAAATCAAACTGACCCTTTGATGTTGTGACAGTGCTGTGGTCAACTTGGTTAGTTTAGATGAAGATCCTGGTTTGGGTTCAAATAAGTACTTAGTTAACATCACAGGACCTTCATCACCATGGTTACAATAATAAACACGTGGTTCAGGTTCGATGAGCCTCGTTGCCAAGGTTACACCAATAATCAAGTTGAGGTCAGGGAACGATGGTGGTGATGCTTTAGAAAAATCAGCAGTGACTCTGTTGGAGATGAAATGAACAGCGGTCTCCTGTGATAAAGTCCAGTGTTTTGTTGATGAAGTGTAATAACTTTGATCCTCTGACTCTTCATCAAGCGTCATCATGATTTTATTCATTTAGTTCCTTTGATTGTTTTCTCTTCATCTTGTTTTATTCTTGTGCTTCTGAGTTTCCTCTTTGTCCTCACTGTGTGGAACAACAGGAAACCTGCTGAAACATCTGATCACAATATGAATCAATATCATAGAAAAGTCAAGAAAACGTGTCTGAGCTGGAGGTGAAATATGTCAACCTGGGCTGTGGTTTACTGCTCTCTTCCTGTCACAAACTCTGTTTGACATCTGTTCATCTGTTGGTTTTTGTTCAGGCTGCAGGGATCATTTCTCACTGTGGGGAGCAGACTTATAACAGGAGCAGTAGTAGGAGGCTGAATGAGAGAGTTTAACTTTGTCTATCTTCAACTCACAGCCGTTCTGTTTGTTAACAGCTGTGAAATCATCTTTCTGAGGATGACCGTACCTTGAGTCTATGTATCCATTATTCTTGTTAATATAAAGTATGACTGTGAATGTTTCTCTCTCTTTCTTCTGGTACCAGAATACATTTTCATAGTCACACTGGTAAGTTCCTCCACAGCTGAAGGAGACTGATCCACCAACTCTCCTGGTCAATGATAACTGGTCCTGAATCAGCTCTGCTGCCATGGCAACCAGCGCTGTAGAGACACAGACAGGTAGATGAAGGTCAGTGTGACAGTGTTTGTCACAGGTGGACTTTGTCGGCTCCTGATTGGCTGGAAACACTCACCTGAACACAGACAGCACAGAGCAGCAGCTGGGAGGAAAAGCATTTTGTGCAGTGGTGTTTCCTCTGGTGAACCTGGGGAGAAGTGGAGCTCTGATGCAGCTGAGGACAAACAAGGACGAGCTGTGAGATCAGACCAGGGCCACGTGGTTTCTGACGCCTCCTCAAACCTCCCATCAGCCCCTGCTGCCCACAGATGAGGCTGCTGCTGCTGATTGGCGGCTCAGCTGAAGCTGTTGTGTGGTTTTCCTCTGAGTGGGAGGTTTTAAAGGGGAAAGAAAAACCACAAACTCATGAGTTCAACAGTGAAATGATCATTTCATGGCAGCAACATTAAAGTGTCAAAAGCTTCTATGTTTCAGTGTGTGATTGGTCAAACTGAGACCTTCAGTCTCCAACATGTTGTTTGTGTTCAGTCTTCAAATGTCTGCTGCTGAAGAAGCAGATGAAGGTGACTGTCAGCCTGCAGAGGGGAGTCATTTATTATTTCATCTCTTTATCTTTGGTTTATTCTCATTATTTTCATCTTTTCTAGAAATTTTCCCAGACTTCTCTGTTTCTCTGAACTGATGGAGTGAAAAGTTTCTTGGTCTTGATTTTAATCTGACAGCAGATCAGAAATCTGGGTCACCATGATGCACAAACACAACAACACATTCATGTTCCCACAAACACATTCGGGTTGGTGGTGAATTCAGTAACACACACTGTCATGTGTTGTTGAACAGCTGTGATGGAAACACAAAAGTACAAATCCACAGAGCTCCTCAGCTGAGATTTTAACCCTTAAAGTTCCTTCAGTTTATTTCATTCACTTCAATAATGTTTTCCTGGCTGAACAGTTGTGTTGCTGTGAGTTACCAGCAGAGTCAAACACAGCCCATGTGACCAAAGTGGTGAGCTTCAAATAATTATGAAATTTTACTTCATTACAAGTGCTGAAGAAAAATGGTGAAGGACCAACAAATACCAGGAGACTGAAGACCACAACAGGATTCAAACACACAACCTCACTGTTACAAATCCTCTTCTAGCAGAAGCTCTATGAGGGGTTTGAACTACATGGGCTCAGACACAGAAAATAATCAGATCTGAAGAAGAATTCTCCTCAAACACATTAAATATACACAACAATACTGAGAGCATGTAGACCACCTGTCCTGGATGGTGTAGTGGTCTGAAGTCCTGGTTTTCACCTTGATGGTCCAGGTTCAGTTCAAGCTTTGGGAAAGTATCAGGTATTTGCTGTTAAGTTTTTATTTTGAAGTGATGAAGAAATGATTCAAATGCACAACTTCAGTTTCAGCAAACCTGCTTTTGATGCAGCTCTCATGCTGAAAACAATCAGGTTTCATAAAACTGTACAGAATCGCTTCACTGTTGACGTTTTATCCAACGATTTGATCAGTTTGCCAACAAAGTGCAAACCGTCCCACATGGTCACGTGGTCAGGATTACTGGACTCGGTTTTTGAAGTAATCTGATTTAATAATCCTCAAAGACCCATTCTGTGGTTGTGATTCACAAGCAAAGTCAAGTAGAGTCCAAATCTGGAGATGTGAAAAACAGAAAAGTGAAATTTTAGTCTGACAAGAAAAATACTGGTAAACCAACAGTTGAAGGGAGGATTTGAACTCACAACCTCACTCTCAGTAAACCACCTTTAATCAACCTGAGCTGTCAGATCAGCTGACGCAGACTCAAAGTCACATCAAAGTTCATGCCATGTATTTGAAATGTATTTGTTCTGTTCTGATCATAACTTTCAAAAGTGTCTGAATCTCTTCCCACACTGGAAAGTGAACCCAGGCTGCCTGGCTGAAAACCAGTAAATTCTGACCAGTAAACTGCTCCAAGGCCACTGTGGTGTGTAAAATAACAAGATATTTCCACGCTGCATCAAGTTTGTTTAAAGTATTTTGGGGCATTTTCTCTAATTGTCCTCTGGGTTAGAGCTGGTCCAGCTGATAACTCAGCTGGTTGAGAAGGTGGTTTGTTCACATCCTCGTCCTGATCTGTTGGTCTTTTAGTTTTTTTTCTTTTCCAAACGAACTAAAATTTAATGTATATGTTCTTCATGTCTCCAACTTTTATTAATCAGTCTTAATTATCTTAAAAGAAACAAATGTAGCGTTTCCTACACAGGGAATTGAACCCTAGACACCTCAATGAGATGCAGAGATTTAGCAAATGAACCAAACTCTTCCATAATTCATCAACATTCAAAGTGATGAGATGAAGTTTGGGGGGAACGGTCAGTGTTGTTAGGAGCTCTGCTCTGAACTCTGAGGAATTATTTTCCATATGAGAGCTGATGTAGCTGAGAAAGTCCTGATAGCTGAGGTGGTTCAGACGCAGGTTTGGTAAAACACAAGATGTGAATTCAAATCCTCTCTTCATCACTTGTTGAACAGAGGAAGAAAGAGAAAACAGTGACACCATCCTCTCCTAAAAGAAGACCTGAACCCAGATCAGCTGAGTGAAGACCAGGAGCTCTGACCACCTGGGACATGAGGTTATGGAGATCTGGATTTACTGATAATGAAGAGACAAGCAGCTGGACACAGCTCCATTGGATTCCCCTGGATTTGAACCTCAGCTGGGACGACCTGAGGTATGTGGCCAAGGTGTGTGTGTGTGTGTGTGTGGACAAGATTGTTGTTCCTTGATACATTGTCCTTTTAATTCCACCAAACAAAGGTGTGTGACACAGAAATTAGTGGTTTGTGGTGAATGTGTAAGTGGTTTCAAAACAAAGACTGAAACCAGGAAAAATGGAAAAAAAGGAAAAAGTGTGAAAGCAGCGACCCTGAAGGGAACGAAGAAGAAGTGAGTACCAGAGCAGGTAAGTTAAAGCAGCTCCACCTGGAGCAGCTACAACTGTAAAATGCTGCTGAAGCATCGATGACTCAGGATTAATCATCTCATTTATAACATCAGTCACAGAGCCACCAGAGGGCAGCAGAGTAAAAGCTTTACTCATTACATCAACAGTAGCAGCAGAGGAAGACACTGATTCAGTTTATACAGCACATTTCATGAAAGGTGAACTCAGTGAGATTTACATTCAAATGTTTACAACAGCCAGAAACAGGAAGAGAAGAAAAAACAAGACACAACAGCAAGAAAAAAACAAGTGAAAAAGACAAGAATAAAGAGTGAGAGTGAAGCAGTGTGTTGTCTGAACCAGCAGAGGGCAGCTGAGTGAAGGTTTGACTCCTGACAGCAGGAGGAAGCAGAGAGGAGTCATCGAAGGCTGAAAGATGAACTGAGGGTGATTTTAAATTCATTTGACACGAAACAAACTTTAATCTGTTGACGTTGTTGCTTTGAGTTCTTTCGAATTCAAATATAAAGACAAACAGAAGCTTCTTTTCTGATTTAAAGTTGACTGAAACATTATTGTGAAATGTTGTTGAAATGGAAAAACACAGTCGACCCACAGCAGACAACAGGACAGACTGTTCCTTTAAGACGTGTGTGCACAGCTTCAGGGATAGTTCCTCTACTTTGACCATGAGTTCTGTTTCTATTATTGACTCTGCTTCTGAGGATGTGTGGTCCCTTGGTGCCGCTGAGCTTTTCCTTCATCACAATACATCCCAGACAGAATCTGTGACTCTGACCACTTTGATCATTTTCACCATGAACAGCTGTTAGAAGACCAACTCTGTGTTCTGGTGAAATGGTGAAAATCGTCTCCTCTCAGTCTCAGACAGGCGTCACATCAGTCAACGACTCCTTCCACTGTGTTTGTGTGATGGATTTGACACAATGACGCAGACACTGGTCCAGACAAAGGTCCAGTCTGCAGGTCCAGAGCGGGGACTTTATTAGAAATGTGAGTTTCTACAGACACCAAACATGTCCGACTGAACTTTGGTGAAATGTGAATAAAATGATGCAGCAGGACATTTGATGGCATCTGAGCTTTGAATATTTTATCATGAAGAAAAAAATGATGTACAGAATATATGATGTTATAATAAAAGCTTTTGACACTTTAATGTTGCTGCCATGAAATGATCATTTCACTGTTGAACTCAGTAGAGTTTGTGGTTTTTCTTTCCCCTTTAAAACCTCCCACTCAGAGGAAAACCACACAACAGCTTCAGCTGAGCCGCCAATCAGCAGCAGCAGCCTCATCTGTGGGCAGCAGGGGCTGATGGGAGGTTTGAGGAGGCGCCAGAAACCACGTGGCCCTGGTCTGATCTCACAGCTCGTCCTTGTTTGTCCTCAGCTGCATCAGAGCTCCACTTCTCCCCAGGTTCACCAGAGGAAACACCACTGCACAAAATGCTTTTCCTCCCAGCTGCTGCTCTGTGCTGTCTGTGTTCAGGTGAGTGTTTCCAGCCAATCAGGAGCCAACAAAGTCCACCTGTGACAAACACTGTCACACTGACCTTCATCTACCTGTCTGTGTCTCTACAGTGCTGGTTGCCATGGCAGCAGAGCTGATTCAGGACCAGTTATCATTGACCAGGAGAGTTGGTGGATCAGTCTCCTTCAGCTGTGGAGGAACTGACCAGTGTTACAACTCTTATGTATTCTGGTACCAGAAGAAAGAGAGAGAAACATTCACACGTATACTGCGTTTTGATAAGAGTAATGGTGGAGTGGAAAAAGGTTATAATCATCCTCAGAAAGATGATTTCACAGCTGTTAAAAAACAGAACGACTGTGAGTTGAAGATAGACAAAGTTAAACGCTCTCATAAAGCCTCCTACTACTGCTCCTGTTGGAAGTCTGCTCCCCACAGTGAGAAATGATCCCTGCAGCCTGAACAAAAACCAACAGATGAACAGATGTCAAACAGAGTTTGTGACAGGAAGAGAGCAGTAAACCACAGCCCAGGTTGACATATTTCACCTCCAGCTCAGACACGTTTTCTTGACTTTTCAATGATATTAATTCATATTTTGATCAGATTTTTCAGCAGATTTCCTGTTGTTCCACACAGTGAGGACAAAGAGGAAACTCAGAAGCACAAGATTAAAACAAGATGAAGAGAAAACAATCAAAGGAACTAAATGAATAAAATCATGATGGTGCTTGATGAAGAGTCAGAGGATCAAAGTTATTACACTTCATCAACATTATTATGCATATTCCACATGCAGCTGCTCACATGCTTCAAATATATATTGATATTTCTTTCATGTCTGTGTCATATTCAGATTCAGACTAGACAAAGACAACTGTAGTGAAAGGCGTCAGGTTTATGTAATGTTGCTGCTATGATGTCACGATGACATCAACAGATCTTTTCTCTGTCTAACTTTTCTGGTTGAAGCTCGTCACATGAGAAAAATAGATGAAATATTGAACCTCTAGATCACGTGATGTGCACGCACATGTCACACATCCAGTTTGTTCCTGTCCTTAAGTTTATCTGTGGCGTCTCTCCTGGAGCTGTAGTGGTGACAATTCAGGAAACACTCCCATGGGTCTAATCAGAGGGAGGGGACAAAGGACTTATATGGTCATTTAGGTTGGAGGACTTGTAGGGTTAGGGTTGGGTTAGTTGGAGGACTTGGTTTGGTTAAAACAAGCACTTTGAAGTTAAGATAATGCTCGTCATCATGGTTACAATAATAACCACATGGTTAAGGTTATAGAACGGAAACAGGAAACTAACAGAGGTCTCCTGTGTTTAGGTCCAGCATCCCTTACAAACATCTTTATAAATGTCAATGTGATGAAAAGTCAGAGGATCAGCAAAGTTATTCCAGTTCATCCTGAGGGGACCATGAACGTCTGAAGCAGTTGAAATGGGAATATTTGTTGAGATATTTGAGTGTGAACAAAAAAGAAAAGAGAAGAAGAGACAGTCATGTTGATCTGAACATTAGAGAAACACATGATGGAGCTGAAATATGATCCTGGTTCATAATGTGGACTCGTTCACCTCAGCTGACACATTCAACAGCAGACAGGTTTTTGTATCAGTCTCTTTCACTGTGGGAGGATGGTACTACTTCATCTTTGGCTCTGGAACTAAACTGTATGTAACAGGTAAGAACAAACATTTATTTTCTTTCAGTTGTTTTATTGAAGAAGTAGAAAATGTGTTTTCAGTCAGTTTCTGCTGCTTCAGACTTTACATGTTAGTTTGTTCATAGTTAGTACAAAGTTCCTGATGCAGCCGTTGTTCAATGAAAAAGTTCAGTCATTAGTGAAAAGATGTTTAAATCTCACTGCACAGCAGAAGGAATTCTTTATTTCTGCTGGAGCTCAAAAGGTTTTGAAGAGTCCAAAAAGTGTGATATTGTAAGTGCATTGTGGATTCTCATCAGCTGCTGCTTCATGAATCATCAGACTGCTTTTCTTTCCTCTCTTCTCTCTGCTCAAATCAATTGACTTGTACATGAAGGACTGTGGAGGATTTTCCTGCTCAGTTGACTTTTTGTACAAAATGTCCAGTTAATCAAAGTGAATTTCAGTGATGAGCAGGATTCTTCAGATTCACTCAGAAAGGTTGATGCTGGAAAATACAGTAAATGAATACAGTTGTTGTCTGATGATAAATGTATTTTATATGAAATATTCATTTTAACAACAATAAAAACAAACACTGAATATTAGGAAAAATATATGTATTTTTAAAACATTACATTTAATATTTAAACTGACGGTATATGATTAAATAATTATGAGGTAAGGTTCACTTAACTAATAGACTGGCATATTGATTTTCTATGGATATTATAAACCATGCAGGATGATATAAACTATAGATCTATACTTCCACAGTATATCTTACAGTAATTCTCAGTAAATATAATTTGTATAATGTTTAATTTGTTCATCTAATGAATGTTATCATACTTTATATAATGGTGAATGTGTGTATATTAGCATAATATATCAAAAACAATGTGAATTATATTTGAATTATTTGAATATAATTAGTCTATATATTGTTTTTTATTTCAATAGTTGGGTGGTAATAACTGTTATTTATATGACTGTAAATATTTCTTTCACATAAACATGTTTTTAGTTTGATGTAGAATTGATCTAAAATTGTCTGAGTAAATATTTTAATCATGAGATAATAATCAATATATGATACATTTATCATTTAATAAAATGTTTCTATTTATGTAAGCAAAAAATATACCAAAACCTCTGTAGTCATAAGAAAAATCAATAATACATGCACACTTTAATTATATATATTGTCAGAATATATAATGATACATTTTGTTCTTTATGTTCTACATACTTGTAATGTTATTCTTAACATGAAACATTTAGTTAATACTGTATATCTTATGAATGTCACTGTATTTTAAATAATAATAAATATATATATTTTTTAAAGATATACTTCAACACTAGGATACTTAAATCTTGTAAATATACAAATACTATAATGACACATTTATTCTGAGCTTATGATTTATAAAAGTGAAACATGAATATAAAGAATTTAAACAGTGTTTCCGTCTTTGACTTTCTTGAACTTGATCTTTCTCTGATGATATACATAATATATAACCATGATCTATAGCTCAGTAAATATATTTGAAGGTGAATCCAGTATATGTGGGGACCTTTGTGCTGTATGGATGAGTAGTTGAGTGATCAGAGTCCATGTAGTTTCCAGGATCAGACTGAATGCAGTACAGTGCTGGAAGCTGCTGTTGACTGTGTGAATGTGTGTCTGTGCTGCTTGTTGCTGCTGTCAAGCTTCAGATGAGCAGGTAGTGAAGCCCGTGGTGAGCGTGTACCCAGCAGCACCCAGAGCCCACCTGGAGGGGAAGAGCTCCCTGCTGTGTCTGGCCTCAGCCATGTTTCCTCCTCGGGTCCAGTTCTCCTGGAAAAGACAGAAGGAGGATGGTCCTCTGGAGGAGCTGCCCCCTGCTGAGGGAGAGCAGCTGGAGCTCACAGAGTCGGGACGCTCCGCCGCCGTCTTGCTGATCCATCAGCCAGAGAACAGCACATATAAATACAACTGCTACGTCAAGCACGAGGGGGGAACGGTGGAGGCCCCAACACAACAAGGTGATGAAGGCTTGGTGACTGTGTTGAGCAGTGATTCAGCTTCATGTGGAGACGCTGTCAAAGAGAGCAGAGGAGCAGAGCACTGACATTTCTCACTGCAGCTCCAAACATTTGACTCCTCTTGTGTTTCAGAGGTTCCAGCTCCAGCAGCCTCCTGTCCTCCAGAGAGAGAGCCAGCACACCCGGCAGCTCTGCAGCAAGCTCCCTGTAAGATCACCTGCTGCCTCTCTGCATGGACAGCTCCAATGTTCTGCTGCAGTTAGGGCTGCATATCAGTCTGTTCACTTCCTGCTCATCACTGAAGCATTGAAACATACACTCCCTGATTGTGTTAGAGTGTCCAACAGCACAACAAACCCCAGTCACAGAGCTTTCACTGCACCATCCTGACTAATAACACGTGTTGGGGGCACCATACTAAATGTGGGGCTTTGAGGGAGCTACAACAACTTTAGGGACTGTATCTTAAAGCTCCACTCATTCATATTTCTACATTAAGAATTAATTTCATGACTCTGTGTAAGGTCAAAGGTCAGAGATTACTTTTTTTAGCTTGTTGTTGAGTTTTTCTGCCCCCAAGTGGCTGCAAAAAGAAAATCAGAAATTTCAAGCTCATAACAACCTGTGTCTTTTTCTATCTGGACTTTCCATTTGATCCTGGAGTGATATGAATTGTCATAAACACTTGACAGAAGAAGGTGATGAAGGCTTGGTGACTGCGTTGAGCAGCGATTCAGCTTCATGTGGAGACGCTGTCAAAGAGAGCAGAGGAGCAGAGCACTGACTGATTTCTTTTTGAATCCTTTTCTGTTGCAGTGGGTCTCCTGGATCCTCTCCAGCCTCAGTGCAGGGTGAAGCTGCTCTGTCTGCTGTACACAGTGCTGATAGTGAAGAGTCTGGTGTACTGCTGTGGACTCTCTCTGCTGATGAGCCTCAGGAACAAGGGACCGTCCACCAACTGCACACATGCTGACTGACTGTTTTCTGCTCGCCTTTTCTCACCATCACTTCATCTCATTTATCTCTTTGATCACTGTTCAGAAATTTAAGTCAAATGTGTTTTTTTATTCAAAGGTTAAATACAGTCAGTCTAAAAATACAAAAACATATATACACATATATTTTCACTTTTTAAATGTATATTATTTAGTATTATGTTATGTCGATGCTGTATTTTATTACCACTTTTAATGGTCACTTGTTTAATAACAGAAAATGAAGTTGAATCATTAGCTGCTTGGTAGATATGTTTTTTTTTCATGTTATTTTTTTCTCGTCTTGTTTTTCATTTTAATACATTTTAACCTGAAAAGGATTTTTGTCAAATTCTTCCAGTGTTATTGTTTCAATAAATAAATAATCACCTATGTGTAATTGATTCTGGGTGTAAATAGCTCTTACTCTACTTTCACACAGTGTACAGAACAAAGGCAAAGGATGATATGAACAGTGGCACAGAGCCAAACAAGCACAACAACACTAAAAAAGATAAGCAAACACAAATCTGTCGTTATTTAATACAACGTTTTTGTGGCTGTACCTTGAGGTTCAGTGCAGGTTGTATTTTAATGATCTTTGATCATTGTGTCGGTGTGGATGTAAAACTCTACGCTGATGACACTGTTGTTTACACTACAGTTATAAAAAACTTTACTCTAAATACTGAAGATAAGTAAACTATTACTACTAGAATTATATCTATCTAATACTTTTCAAGACTGAAATCCCAAAAAGTTATATTCACACTTTGAAAAAATAAAACATGTTGTATAGTAATATATAACACAGGCACAAAACACTCAAAACCTGTTTTCTAAACATGCTACACATGAGACATTTTTGAAATATAAAAATAAAACTATGACTCACTAAACATTTAGGACACAGAGGCATTTCAGTATCATCATTGTGTCATCTCTATAAATAATATTTAAATAACCATAGTATTGTTTTCCATTAAGAGAAAACCTGACCCAACACTTAACCTTTTACGTGCTGAGGCCGACGTCACTCAATTTACCCATAAGCAGTTGTGTATCTTATCTACACCGACTGAAGCTAAAGCAGCAGAATGACACCTTCAGTTTTTTATCAGTGTTTAAACCAAGTGTTTTAACAGCTTCTAGAGCCCAAAACACATAACGACCAGTGTGAGTGAAGCACAGACAGCTACACTGATAACAACTGAAGCTTGAATGTAATTCACCAGAGGTCAGTGGGTCAGTGGGTTCATGAGGTGAATTGATTGAGATGTACAGACTCGTCTGACAACAGCTTTTGTTTTTTATCATTTACTGAAATAATGAGAGCTGAGGTGAAACAACATGGCCGCTCTAGTTCTGCCTCAAGAAGAGAACAACAACATGATGTGTTTGTCTCAGTGTGTTTGTGATTCTGTCTCTGTGTGGTTTGTGGTTTGTTGGTCAGATTAATCAGAACAAAATGACTTTTTTTATTTTTAAATTTACAGTCAGAGACTCAGTGATGAAAAATCTCTCATGGTTTCAATTTAAACTCTGTGAAATGTAAATTTCACTGATTCAATAATTAAATTGATTGTTTAGCAAAATGTGCTTCCTGTGAAAAATAACTAATAATTTCATGTTAAAATAACAACAACAAATAAATGAAAATATGAATTATAAAATGAACAAATCATAATGTAACATTTCCTATAATACCACTAAAATCATTACCTTGGGTTTTAGTGAATGAATAATCATGATTACCTCCCCTAATGTGTTAGAGGTTACAAAATGACAGTTTTATTCTCCATACTCTCATGTTGAGACTTCAGTTTGTATTTAGTCTCGTGTGAACGCTCTGAAGACTGAAAACACTGTTAGAATCAGTGACAGCTGATAAAATGGGACCTGATCAGAACGAAGGAGCTTTAACGTCGGCTGCAGAGCAGAAACCCACACAGCCCGTCTGCTGCAGGAAAGGAAGTGTTGATTCGTTGTCAACAGTTTTTTCTGAGTCCTAATAACCACTGAGAGCAGATTCATATCTGCTGCTGTACACACTCATGAACCCCCCCCCTCTCTCTGTAGTTTGTCTCTTGGTGACACTCTTGGTGGTTCAACTGAGCCCACAGACCCCCAAACACCACCCACCTGGAGGTCTTGTTCGTGGGATGTTTTTAATGGGAATTTGGAGCTTTAGCAACCAAAGGTCACTTTACAGTTGACACTGCCAACAAGTGCTTGTACATAACTGACACAGGTTGTTTGTCAGGACCGTCCAACACGACACAAATGAGTTTTCTGACCTGATTTCTCCAGAATTTGAACAAAGGAAAGTTGGAATTTCTCCACTTGTTTAGATGCTGAAGTAAATTTTATTGTATCATTTGAAACTGCTCTTCAGTCTATATATGCTCCCTTTAGGAAACTTTATTAGGAGGCACCAGATGAATTTCCATTGTTACGCAGATGACACCCAGCTGTACTTATCCATGAAGCCAGGTGAGACTAACCAGGTAGCCAAGCTTCAGGTCTGTCTTAAGGACATAATAACCTGGATGACCAGTAATTTCTTACTCTTACAAAACTGAAGTTATTGTAATTGGCCCAAAACACCTCAGAGATACACTATGTGATAATATACTGACTCTGGATGACATCACCTTGGCCTCCAGTGCTACAGTCAGAAACCTTGGTGTCATTTTTGACCAGGACTTGTCCTTTACTTCACATATAAAGCAAGTCTCTAGGACAGCCTTCTTCCACCTGCGCAATATTGCTAAAATCAGACCCATTCTATGTCTAAAGGATGCTGAAAAACTAGTTCATGCATTTGTTACCTCAAGACTGGACTACTGTAACTCTTTATTGTCAGGATGTCCCAAAAATTCAGTGAAAAGCCTCCAATTGATCCAGAATGCGTCAGCACGAGTACTGACAGGACCTAGGAAACGGGATCACATCTCTCCTGTGTTAGCCTCTCTGCATTGGCTCCCTGTAAAATCCAGGATAGAATTTAAAATCCTCCTCCTCACCTACAAAGCCATTAATGGTCAGGCACCATCGTACCTTGAAGAGCTTATACTTCCCTTTTTCCCAATAGGACACTTCGCTCTCTAAATGCAGGTCAACTTGTGGTTCCCAGAGTTTGTAAGAGTAGAATGGGGGGCAGAGCCTTCAGCTATCAGGCTCCTCTCCTGTGGAACCAGCTCCCAGTGTGGGTTCGGGAGGCAGACACCCTCTCTACCTTTAAGATCAGGCTTCAAACTGTCCTGTTTAGTAAAGCTTATAGTTAGGGCTGGCTTGGGTATGTCCTGACCCATCCCTTAGTTATGCTGCTATAGAGCTAGACTGCTGGGGGATTCCCATGATTCACTGGGTGCTCTCTCTCTATTTCTGTCTCTCTCCCTCTCTCTCTCTCTCTCGATGACTTCATGCCATTAACTTTGTATTTTTTTTCTCTCTCTCGTAGTTTGTGCTTCTCCTCTCTCTCCCTCTCTCTGTCCTCATTCTGCAGGTCTCTCTGCCTCGGGAGCAGCAGGATCCAGATCCACCACTACTCATCTTTACTATCAACCACTGTTACCTGTCATTATTATTGATAACACCATTACCGACACAGCTGTTCCTGGTCTCTCTCTCTCTCTCTCTTCTCTCCCCTCTCCTCCCCCTCCCCCTCTTTTTATCTCCTCCTAAACCCAACCGGTCGAGGCAGACGGCCGCCCACCCTGAGCCCGGTTCTGTTGGAGGTTTCTTCCTGTTAAAGGGAGTTTTTCCTCCCCCCTGTCACCAAGCGCTTGCTCGTTGTGGGAACTGTTGGGTTTTTCTCTGTAACAAAGTAAGGTCTTGACCTTACCCTGTAAAGTGCCTTGAGATAATGTATATTATGATTTGGCGCTATACAAATAAAATTGAATTGAATTGAATTGAAAAATGTTTTAAAAATAAGTTTGGAGCGTGAATCATGTCACAGACGAAACCTCATGAAAATTATAATTATTATAAATAATTATTTGATCTAAAAATCAAATTTATATCAATAAAAACCAGGATGTTCATTAATATATTGACAATGTTACATTGAATGAATTTGACACTCTACAGAAAGTATTAAAAGGCAAAAAGACAGAAAACATTAAATAATCAATAAAATATTTCTCAGATAAATAATGACTTGGCTTAATTTTCTATTCATATACAAGTTGCAATTAAAAGTGGATATAGAGCATTAGAACAACACTGAAAAACAACAACAAGTTTAAACTTAGAACCTGCAAATATATTTGTGATATATGATATATGTATTTATGATTTTTAGACTGACTATCAGCAGATTGACCAATCACACACTGAAACATAGAAGCTTTTGACACTTTAATGTTGCTGACATGAAATGATCATTTCACTGTTGAACTCATGAGTTTGTGGTTTTTCTTTCCCCTTTAAAACCTCCCACTCAGAGGAAAACCACACAACAGCTTCAGCTGAGCCGCCAATCAGCAGCAGCAGCCTCATCTGTGGGCAGCAGGGGCTGATGGGAGGTTTGAGGAGGCGTCAGAAACCACGTGGCCCTGGTCTGATGTCACAGCTCGTCCTTGTTTGTCCTCAGCTGCATCAGAGCTCCACTTCTCCCCAGGTTCACCAGAGGAAACACCACTGCACAAAATGCTTTTCCTCCCAGCTGCTGCTCTGTGCTGTCTGTGTTCAGGTGAGTGTTTCCAGCCAATCAGGAGCCAACAAAGTCCACCTGTGACAAACACTGTCACACTGACCTTCATCTACCTGTCTGTGTCTCTACAGCGCTGGTTGCCATGGCAGCAGAGCTGATTCAGGACCAGTTATCATTGACCAGGAGAGTTGGTGGATCAGTCTCCTTCAGCTGTGGAGGAACTGACCAGTGTGCCCTTGATTATGTATTCTGGTACCAGAAGAAAGAGAGAGAAACATTCACACTTATTCTGCGTTTTAATAAGAGAAATCGTGAAGTTTACAAAGGTTACAATCATCCTCATGCAGACGATTTCACAGCTGTTAACAAACAGAACGGCTGTGAGTTGAAGATAGACAAAGTTAAACTCTCTCATTCAGCCTCCTACTACTGCTCCTGTTGGAAGAAAGGTTCCCACAGTGAGAAATGATCCCTGCAGCCTGAACAAAAACCAACAGATGAACAGATGTCAAACAGAGTTTGTGACAGGAAGAGAGCAGTAAACCACAGCCCAGGTTGACATATTTCACCTCCAGCTCAGTTTTCCGACCTCAACTTGATTATTGGTGTAACCTTGGCAACGAGGCTCATCTAACCTGTAGCAAGTGTTTATTACTGTAACCATGGTGATGAAGGTCCTGTGATGTTAACTAAGTACTTATTTGAACCCAAACCAGGATCTTCACCTAAACTAACCAAGTTGACCACAGCACTGTCACAACATCAAAGGGTTAGTTTGATTTATGTGTCAGCAGTGGGTTTTACTCCGGGAACACACTGCCTGTGTTGGGTGTGTGTGGCGGCTGCGTCACTAACCTGGTGCAAATTATTTTCTGATTTATGTTTGACAGAAAATGTCTCTAAAACACCACAGTCTCCACATGCAGCTGCTCACATGCTTCAAATATATATTGATATTTTTTCATGTGTGTGTCATATTCAGATTCAGACGAGACAAAGACAACTGTAGTGAAAGGCGTCAGGTTTATGTAATGTTGCTGCTATGATGTCACTATGACATCAGCAGGTCTTTTCTCTGTCTAACTTTTCTGGTTGAAGCTCGTCACGTGAGAAAAATAGGTGAAATATTGAACCTCTAGATCACGTGATGTGCACGCACATGTCACACATCCCGTGTGTTCCTGTCCATAAGTTTATCTGTGGCATCTCTCCTGGAGCTGTAGTGGTGTCAATTCAGGAAACACTCCCATGGGTCTAATCAGAGGGAGGGGACAAAGGACTTATATGGTCATTTAGGTTGGAGGACTTGTAGGGTTAGGGTTGGGTTAGTTGGAGGACTTGGTTTGGGTTAAAATAAGCACTTTTAAGTTAAGATGAGGCTCGTCGTCATGGTTACAATAATAACCACGTGGTTAAAGTTATAGAATGGAAACTCCTGTGTTTAGGTCCAGCATCCCTTACAAACATCTTTACAAATGTCAATGTGATATTCAATCAGCTCTAAGAGTGTTAGCATTAGCTAACATGTAAATTAGTCCTGAAAACAAAGAGCCGCTGAGGCTGATGGGAACGTCATTAGTTGTGCAGTTGTTTGATCATAAACCAAAGTGTTGGACAAATTCAAATGTGACCTGATGATGGCGCAAGATGAAAAGTCAGAGGATCAGCAAAGTTATTCCAGTTCATCCTGAGGGGACCATGAACGTCTGAACCATGTTGAAATGGGAATATTTGTTGAGATATTTGAGTGTGAAGAAAAAAGAAAAGAGAAGAAGAGACAGTCATGTTGATCTGAACATTAGAGAAACACATGATGGAGCTGAAATATGATCCTGGTTCATAATGTGGACTCGTTCACCTCAGCTGACACATTCAACAGCAGACAGGTTTTTGTATCAGTCTCTTTCACTGTGGGAGGATGGTACTACTTCATCTTTGGCTCTGGAGCTAAACTGTATGTAACAGGTAAGAACAAACATTTATTTTCTTTCAGTTGTTTTATTGAAGAAGTAGAAAATGTGTTTTCAGTCAGTTTCTGCTGCTTCAGACTTTACATGTTAGTTTGTTCATAGTTAGTACAAAGTTCCTGATGCAGCCGTTGTTCAATGAAAAAGTTCAATCATTAGTGAAAAGATGTTTAAATCTCACTGCACAGCAGAAGGAATTCTTTATTTCTGCTGGAGCTCAAAAGGTTTTGAAGAGTCCAAAAAGTGTGATATTGTAAGTGCATTGTGGATTCTCATCAGCTGCTGCTTCATGAATCATCAGCTGCTTTTCTTTCCTCTCTTCTCTCTGCTCAAATCAATTGACTTGTACATGAAGGACTGTGGAGGATTTTCCTGCTCAGTTGACTTTTTGTACAAAATGTCCAGTTAATCAAAGTGAATTTCAGTGATGAGCAGGATTCTTCAGATTCACTCAGAAAGGTTGATGCTGGAAAATACAGTAAATGAATACAGTTGTTGTCTGATGATAAATGTATTTTATATGAAATATTCATTTTAACAACAACAAAAACAAACACTTAATTTGAGGAAAAATATATGTATTTTAAAACATTACATTTAATATTTAAACAGACGGTATATGATTAAATAAAAATAAGTAAATGTTCAATTAATTAATAGACTGGCATATTGATTTTCTATGGATATAATATATCATGCAGGATGATATAAATTATAGATCTAAACTTCCACAGTATATCTTACAATAATTCTCAGTAAATATAATTTGTATAATGTTTAATTTGTTCATCAAATGAATGTGAAAATACTTTATATCATGGCGAATGTGTGTAAATTAGCAAAATATATCAAAGAAAAAAATATATAAATAAAAAATATTTTAAATTCTTTTAATATGAATTCCTTTAACATAATTGGTCTATATATTGTTTTTTTTTTTAATAGTTAGGTGGTAATAACTGTTATTTATATGACTGTAAATATTTCTTTCACTTAAACATGTTTTTAGTTTGATGTGTCGATATTTTAATCATAAGATAATGATCAATATTTTATTTATGTAAGAAAAAATATAACAAAACCTCTGTAGGTATAAAAAAAATCAAAAATACATGCACATTTTTTTTTAATTATATATATTGTCAGAATATATCATGATAAATTTTTTTGTTCTTTATATTTGTGAGAATATTTAATAATTTTATACTTTACATGAAATATTTAGTTAATACTGTATATCTAATAAGTGTCATTGTATTTTAAATAAGAGTGAATATGTTTTTTTGTTAAAGATATACTTGGATACCTGTGTACTTAAATATTGTAAATATACAGATACTATAATGCCACATTTATTCTGAGCTTATGATTTATAAAAGTGAAACATGAATACAAAGAATTTCAACAGTGTTTCCATCTTTGACTTTCTTGAACTTGATCTTTCTCTGATGATATACATAATATATAACCATGATCTATAGCTCAGTAAATATATGTGAAGGTGAATCCAGTATATGTGGGGACCTTTGTGCTGTATGGATGAGTAGTTGAGTGATCAGAGTCCATGTAGTTTCCAGGATCAGACTGAATGCAGTGCAGTGCTGGAAGCTGCTGTTGACTGTGTGAATGTGTGTCTGTGCTGCTTGTTGCTGCTGTCAATCTTCAGATGAGCAGGTAGTGAAGCCCGTGGTGAGCGTGTACCCAGCAGCATCCAGAGCCCACCTGGAGGGGAAGAGCTCCCTGCTGTGTCTGGCCTCAGCCATGTTTCCTCCTCGGGTCCAGTTCTCCTGGAAAAGACAGAAGGAGGGTGGTCCTCTGGAGGAGCTGCCCCCTGCTGAGGGAGAGCAGCTGGAGCTCACAGAGTCGGGACGCTCCGCCGTCATCTTGCTGATCCATCAGCCAGAGAACAGCACATATAAATACAGCTGCTACGTCAAGCACGAGGGGGGAACGGTGGAGGCCCCGACACAACAAGGTGATGAAGGCTTGGTGACTGTGTTGAGCAGTGATTCAGCTTCATGTGGAGACGCTGTCAAAGAGAGCAGAGGAGCAGAGCACTGACATTTCTCACTGCAGCTCCAAACATTTGACTCCTCTTGTGTTTCAGAGGTTCCAGCTCCAGCAGCCTCCTGTCCTCCAGAGAGAGAGCCAGCACACCCGGCAGCTCTGCAGCAAGCTCCCTGTAAGATCACCTGCTGCCTCTCTGCATGGACAGCTCCAATGTTCTGCTGCAGTTAGGGCTGCATATCAGTCTGTTCACTTCCTGCTCATCACTGAAGGATTGAAACATACACTCCCTGATTGTGTTAGAGTGTCCAACAGCACAACAAACCCCAGTCACAGAGCTTTCACTGCACCATCCTGACTAATAACATGTGTTGGGGGCACTATACTAAATGTGGGGCTTTGAGGGAGCAACAACAACTTTAGGGACTGTATCTTAAAGCTCCACTCATTCATATTTCTACATTAAGAATGAATCTAATGACTGTGTGTAAGGTCAAAGGTCAGAGATGACTTTATTTAGCTTGTTGTTGAGTTTTTCTGTCCCCAAGTGGCAGCAAAAAGAAAATCAGTGAATCCAATTTCAAGCTCATAACAACCTGTGTCTTTTTCTATCTGGACTTTCCATTTGATCCTGGAGTGATTTGAATTGTCATAAACACTTGACAGAAGAAGGTGATGAAGGCTTGGTGACTGTGTTGAGCAGAGATTCAGCTTCATGTGGAGACGCTGTCAAAGAGAGCAGAGGAGCAGAGCACTGACTGATTTCTTTTTGAATCCTTTTCTGTTGCAGTGGGTCCCCTGGATCCTCTCCAGCCTCAGTGCAGGGTGAAGCTGCTCTGTCTGCTGTACACAGTGCTGATAGTGAAGAGTCTGGTGTACTGCTGTGGACTCTCTCTGCTGATGATCCTCAGGAACAAGGGACCGTCCACCAACGGCACACATGCTGACTGACTTTTTTCTGCTCGCCTTTTCTCACCATCACTTCATCTCAATTATCTCTTTGATCACTGTTCAGAAATTTTTGCGAAATTTATCTTTTTATGTAAATGTTCAATACAGTCATTCTAAAAATATAAAAACAGGGATGGCCTGATGGCGGAGTGGTTAGGGCGTGTACCACACAAACTGATGCTCTTAGCAGGTGAGTGCCAGTTCGACTCCCGACTGGCCCGACTCTTTCCTGCGTGTCATTCCTGTCACTCTGTACTGTCCTGTCGAATAAAGGCAAAAATGCCCAACACAATATCTTTAAAAAAACAAAAGCAAATATACACATATATTTTCACTTTTTAAAAGTATATCATTTAGTAATGTGTTATGTTGATGCTGTATTTCATTACCACTTTTAATTGTGATTTTTTTGATAATAGAAAATGAAGCAGAATTATTAGCTGCTTACTAGATATGTTATTGATCATGTTACTTTTTTCTCTTATTTTTTTCATTTTAATACATTTCAACCTAACAATGAAATTTTTGTCCAATCCTCTTTGAATAAATAAAAAAAATCACAGTGTTTAAGGGTTTGTTAACATGTTTTTGAATTGATTTCCATTTGTCTTCAGAGCAAATCATCATAAAAATAAAAAAAGTATTTTGACTATTTACACTGACACCCACATGTAAATTAACTCTGGGTGTTCGTGATATGAACAATGGCACAGAGCTAAACAAGCACAACAACACGAAGAAAGATAAGTAACATAAATTTATCGAAATTTCATACAAACAAGTAGGTGTGGCTGTATCTTGAGGTTCAGTGCTGGTTCCCCTGGTCACTTAGGTTGTATATTAATCATCTTTTATCATTGTGTCAGTGTGGATGTAAAACTCTACGCTGATGACACTGTTGTTTACACACATGAACAATCAACAGATTGAGCTGCTGTGAAACTACAGTTGTTATAACAATAATCAAACTTTACTCTTAATACAGAGGAAATGTAAACTAAGAATTATATTTATCTAACACGTTTCAAGACTGAAATCACAAAATTCTTCACAAAGACATAAGTTATATTCACACTTTGAAAAAATAAAACATGTAGGCATTACAGGCGTTTCAGTATCATCGTGTCATCTCTATAAATAATGTTTTAATAATCAGTGTATTTTTTTCCATAAAGAGGAAACCTGTACACTAAGATCCTTTCCCACATGTCCTGATGTCTTGTATTATGCTACAGTTTGGAGCTGAAGAAACTGTTGTTAAACTGACAAGAATAAATAACAGGACACAGAGGCATTTCAGTGTCATCATTGTGTCATCTCTATAAATAAGATGTAAATAATCAGAGTATTGTTTTCCATAAAGAGAAAACCTGACCCAACACTTAACCTTTTACCTGCTGAGGCCGACTTCATTAAATTTACCCATCAGGAGTTGTGTATCTTCTCTACACTGACTAAAGCAGAACAACAACACCTTCAGTTTTTTATCAGTGTTTCAACCAAGTGTTTTAACAGCTTCCACAGCCCAATACACAACACATCTGTGTAGCTGTGTTTCTGACTCAGAAGAGAATAAACATAATTCTTGAGCCACATAACGACCAGTGTGAGTGAAGCACAGACAGCTACACTGATAACAACTGAAGCTTGAATGTAATTCACCAGAGGTCAGTGGGTCAGTGGGTTCATGAGGTGAATTGATTGAGATGTACAGACTCGTCTGACAACAGCTTTTGTTTTTTATCAACTGTAACTTACTGAAATAATGAGAGCTGAGGTGAACCAACATGGCCGCTCTAGTTCTGCCTCAAGAAGAGAACAACAACATGATGTGTTTGTCTCAGTGTGTTTGTGTTTCTGTCTCTGTGTGGTTTGTGGTTTGTTGGTCAGATTAATCAGAACAAAATGACTTTTTTTATTTTTAAATTTACAGTCAGGGACTCAGCGTTGAAAACTATCTCATGGTTTCACTTTACAATGAATCAATAATCAATTTTATCTATGAGCAAAATGTGCTTCATGTGAAAAATAACTAATAATTTCATGTTAAAATAACAACAACAAATTAATGAAAATATAAATTATAAAATGAACAAATCATAATGTAAAATTTCCTATAATACGACAAAAATCATTACCTTGGGTTTTGGTGAATGAATAATCATGATTAACTCTCCTAATATGTTAGAGATTTACAAAATTCCACAGTTTTATTCTCCATACTCTCATGTTGAGACTTCAGTTTGTATTTAGTCTCGTGTGAACGCTCTGAAGACTGAAAACACTGTTAGAATCAGTGACAGCTGATAAAATGGGACCTGATCAGAACGAAGGAGCTTTAACGTCGGCTGCAGAGCAGAAACCCACACAGCCCGTCTGCTGCAGGAAAGGAAGTGTTGATTCGTTGTCAACAGTTTTTTCTGAGTCCTAATAACCACTGAGAGCAGATTCATATCTGCTGCTGTACACACTCATGAACCCCCCTCCCTCTCTGTAGTTTGTCTCTTAGTGACACTTTTGTCCACTGAGCCCTCCACCCACACAGAGTTCAATTGAGCCCACAGACCCACAAAGACCACCTGCCTGGACATCTCCTTCGTGGGATGTTTTTAATAGGAATTTGGAGCTTTGGCAACCAAAGGTCACTTTACAGTTGACACTGCCAACAAGTGCTTGTACATAACTGACACAGGTTGTTTGTCAGGACCATCCAACACGACACAAATGAGTTTTCTGATTTGATGTCTCCAGAGTTTGAACAAAGACAAGTTTGAATTTCTCCACTTGTTTAGACGCTGAAGTAAATTGTATTGTATCATTTTAAACATGTTTTAAAAAAAAGTTTGGAGCGTGAATCATGTCACAGACGAAACCTGATAAAAATTATAATTATTATTAATAATTATTTGAGCTAAAACTCTAAATTATTTCAATAAAAACCAGGATGTTTATTAATATATTGACAATGTTACACTCAATGAATTTGACACTCTACAGAAAGTATTAAAAGGCAATAAAAACACAGAAAACATCCAATAATCAATAAAATATTTTCCAGATAACTAATGATTCGGCTTAATTTTCTATTTATATACAAGTTGCAATTAAAAGTGGATATAGAGCATTAAAACAACACTGAAAAACAACAACAAGTTTAAACCTAGAACCTGCAAATATATATTTGTGAAATACAATGTATGTATTCATGATTTTTAGACTGACTATCAGCACCGTGTACAGGATACAGAGCAGAGTCAGAGAAAACATAATTGAAGTGAATGAAATAAAGTGAAGGAACTTTAAGGGTTAAAATCTCAGCTGAGGAGCTCTGTGGATTTGTACTTTTGTGTTTCCATCACAGCTGTTCAACAACAGATGACAGTGTGTGTTACTAAATTCACCACCAACCTGAATGTGTTTGTGGGGACATGATTGTGTTGTGTTTGTGCATCACGGTGACACAGATATTTTTTGGGCATTTTTGCCTTTATTAGACAGGACAGTAGAGAGTGACAGGGGCAGAGAGGGGGAACAACATGCAGGAAAGGGTTGGAGCGGTTGAGAGTTGAAGCGGCCAAAACGCAGGTGCTCTTAGTGGGGGAACTGAAAATAATGATAATAACCCAAAGATGAAGAGATGAAATAATAAATGACTCCCCTCTGCAGGCTGACAGTCACCTTCATCTTCTTCTTCAGCAGCAGACATTTGAAGACTGAACACAAACAACATGTTGGAGACTGAAGGTCTCAGTTTGACCAATCACACACTGAAACATAGAAGCTTGTGACACTTTAATGTTGCTGCCATGGAATGATCATTTCACTGTTGAACTCATGAGTTTGTGGTTTTTCTTTCCCCTTTAAAACCTCCCACTCAGAGGAAAACCACACAACAGCTTCAGCTGAGCCGCCAATCAGCAGCAGCCTCATCTGTGGGCAGCAGGGGCTGATGGGAGGTTTGAGGAGGCGTCAGAAACCACGTGGCCCTGGTCTGATCTCACAGCTCGTCCTTGTTTGTCCTCAGCTGCATCAGAGCTCCACTTCTCCCCAGGTTCACCAGAGGAAACACCACTGCACAAAATGCTTTTCCTCCCAGCTGCTGCTCTGTGCTGTCTGTGTTCAGGTGAGTGTTTCCAGCCAATCAGGAGCCAACAAAGTCCACCTGTGACAAACACTGTCACACTGACCTTCATCTACCTGTCTGTGTCTCTACAGCGCTGGTTGCCATGGCAGCAGAGCTGATTCAGGACCAGTTATCATTGACCAGGAGAGTTGGTGAATCAGTCTCCTTCAGCTGTGGAGGAACTGACCAGTGTGACTATGATTATGTATTCTGGTACCAGAAGAAAGAGACAGAAACATTCACAGTCATACTTGATATTAACAAGAATAATGGAAAGATAGACTCAAGCTACGGTCATCCTCAGAAAGATGATTTCACATCTGTTAATGAACAGAACGGCTGGGAGCTGAAGATAGACAAAGTTAAACTCTCTCATTCAGCCTCCTACTACTGCTCCTGTTGGAAGGATGCTCCCCACAGTGAGAAATGATCCCTGCAGCCTGAACAAAAACCAACAGATGAACAGATGTCAAACAGAGTTTGTGACAGGAAGAGAGCAGTAAACCACAGCCCAGGTTGACATATTTCACCTCCAGCTCAGACACGTTTTCTTGACTTTTCTATGATATTGATTCATATTGTGATCAGATATTTGAGCAGGTTTCCTGTTGTTCCACACAGTGAGGACAAAGAAGAAACTCAGAAGCACAAGAATAAAACAAGATGAAGAGAAAACAATGAAAGGAACTAAATGAATAAAATCATGATGGTGCTTGATGAAGAGTCAGAGGATCAAAGTTATTACACTTCATCAACAAAACACTGGACTTTATCACAGGAGACCGCTGTTCATTTCATCTCCAACAGAGTCACTGCTGATTTTTTTAAAGCGTCACCACCATCGTTCCCTGACCTCAACTTGATTATTTGTGTAACCATGGCAACGGGGCCCATCTAACCTGAACCAGGTGTTTATTATTGTAACCATGGTGACGAAGGTCCTGTGATGTTAACCAAGTACTTATTTGAACCCAAACCAGGATCTTCACCTAAACGAACCAAGTTGACCACAGCACTGTCACAACATCAAAGGGTCAGTTTGATTTATGTGTCAGCAGTGGGTTTTACTCCGGGAACACACTGCCTGTGTTGGGTGTGTGTGGCGGCTGCGTCGCTGACCTGCTGCAGAGAAACACGTGTGTGTGTGTTCACACCGGCTGTGTGTCTGCTGTGTCACTGCTGCTTCCAGCTCTGTCTCTCTACATAGAATTTGTAGGTGACTTGAATGTTGGATTTGTTTTCATTATAAATTAATTTCTGATTTATTTTTGACAGAAAATGTCTCTAAAACACCACAGTCTCCACATGCAGCTGCTCACATGCTTCAAATATATATTGATATTTTTTCATGTCTGTGTCATATTCAGATTCAGACTAGACAAAGACAACTGTAGTGAAAGGCCTCAGGTTTATGTAATGTTGCTGCTATGATGTCACTATGACATCAACAGATCTTTTCTCTGTCTAACTTTTCTGGTTGAAGCTCGTCACATGAGAAAAACAGGTGAAATATCGAACCTCTAGATCACGTGATGTGCACGCACATGTCACACATCCAGTGTGTTCCTGTCCATAAGTTTATCTGTGGTGTCTCTCCTGGAGCTATAGTGGTGACAATTCAGGAAACACTCCGATGGGTCTAATCAGAGGGAGGGGACAAAGGACTTATATGGTCATTTAGGTTGGAGGACTTGGAGGGTTAGGGTTGGGTTAGTTGGAGGACTTGGTTTGGGTTAAAATAAGCACTTTGAAGTTAAGATGAGGCTTGTTGTCATGGTTACAATAATAACCACGTGGTTAAAGTTATAGAATGGAAACTCCTGTGTTTAGGTCCAGGATCCCTTACAAACATCTTTACAAATGTCAATGTGGTGAAAAGTCAGAGGATCAGCAAAGTTATTCCAGTTCATCCTGAGGGGACCATGAACGTCTGAAGCAGTTGAAATGGGAATATTTGTTGAGATATTTGAGTGTGAAGAAAAAAGAAAAGAGAAGAAGAGACAGTCATGTTGATCTGAACATTAGAGAAACACATGATGGAGCTGAAATATGATCCTGGTTCATAATGTGGACTCGTTCACCTCAGCTGACACATTCAACAGCAGACAGGTTTTTGTATCAGTCTCTTTCACTGTGGGAGGATGGTACTACCTCATCTTTGGCTCTGGAGCTAAACTGTATGTAACAGGTAAGAACAAACATTTATTTTCCTTCAGTTGTTTTATTGAAGAAGGTGAAAATGTGTTTTCAGTCAGTTTCTGCTGCTTCAGACTTTACATGTTAGTTTGTTCATAGTTAGTACAAAGTTCCTGATGCAGCCGTTGTTCAATGAAAAGGTTCAATCATTAGTAAAAAGATGTTTAAATCTCACTGCACAGCAGAAGGAATTCTTTATTTCTGCTGGAGCTCAAAAGGCTTTGAAGAGTCCAAAAAGTGTGATATTGTAAGTGCATTGTGGATTCTCATCAGCTGCAGCTTCATGAATCATCAGGCTGCTTTTCTTTCCTCTCTTCTCTCTGCTCAAATCAATTGACTTGTACATGAAGGACTGTGGAGGATTTTCCTGCTCAGTTGACTTTTTGTACAAAATGTCCAGTTAATCAAAGTGAATTTCAGTGATGAGCAGGATTCTTCAGATTCACTCTGGTTCTTCAAAGTTACATGTTTTTAAACCTTATTTTCCTTGATGGGAAATAATATTTCTAATAATTCGAAATAAATAGTAAATTTATTCAGTTGTTGTCTGATGATAAATGAATTTTATATCAAATATTCATATTAACAACAACAAAAACAAACACTTAATATGAGGAAAAATATATGTATTTTAAAATATTAAATTTATATTTAAAAAGACGGTGTATGATTAAATAATTATGAGTAAAGGTTCAATTAATTAATAGACTGACATATGGATTTTCTATGGATATAATATATCATGCAGGATGATATAAACTATAGATCTATACTTCCACAGTATATCTTACAGTAATTCTCAGTAAATATAATGTTTAATTTGTTCATCAAATGAATGTTAACATACTTTATATAATGGCGACTGTGTGTAAATGTGAATTGTAAAACAATGTGAATTATATTTGGAATTGTTTAAATATAATTAGTCTATATATTGTTTTTTATTTCAGGAGTTAGGTGGTAATAACTATAAATATTTCTTTGACATAAACATGTTTTTAGTTTGATTTAAAATTGATCTAAAATTATCTGAGTAAATATTTTAATCATATGATAATCATCAATAGATGATACATTTATCATTTCATAAATTTTTTCTATTTATGTAAGAATAAAATATACCAAAACCTCTGTAGGTATAAGAAAAATCAAAAATACATGCACACTTTAATTATATATATTGTCAGAATATATAATGATGAATGTTTTTTGTTCTTTATATTTGTAAGAAAATCTGGTAATTTTATACTTAACATGAAATATTTGGTTAATACTGTATAACTCATGAGTGTCAATGTATTTTAAATAATAGTAAATATGTATTTTTGTTAAAGATATACTTGGATACTTGGATACTTAAATATTGTAAATATACAAATACTATAATGTCACATTTATTCTGAGCTTATGATTTATAAAAGTGAAACATGAATATAAAGAATTTAAACAGTGTTTCCATCTTTGACTTTCTTGAACTTGATCTTTCTCTGATGATATACATAATATATAACCATGATATATAGCTCAGTAAATATATGTGAAGGTGAATCCAGGATATGTGGGGACCTTTGTGCTGTATGGATGAGTAGTTGAGTGATCAGAGTCCATGTAGTTTCCAGGATCAGACTGAATGCAGTGCAGTGCTGGAAGCTGCTGTTGACTGTGTGAATGTGTGTCTGTGCTGCTTGTTGCTGCTGTCAAGCTTCAGATGAGCAGGTAGTGAAGCCCGTGGTGAGCGTGTACCCAGCAGCACCCAGAGCCCACCTGGAGGGGAAGAGCTCCCTGCTGTGTCTGGCCTCAGCCATGTTTCCTCCTCGGGTCCAGTTCTCCTGGAAAAGACAGAAGGAGGGTGGTCCTCTGGAGGAGCTGCCCCCTGCTGAGGGAGAGCAGCTGGAGCTCACAGAGTCAGGACGCTCCGCCGCCATCTTGCTGATCCATCAGCCAGAGAACAGCACATATAAATACAGCTGCTACGTCAAGCACGAGGGGGGAACGGTGGAGGCCCCAACACAACAAGGTGATGAAGGCTTGGTGACTGTGTTGAGCAGTGATTCAGCTTCATGTGGAGACGCTGTCAAAGAGAGCAGAGGAGCAGAGCACTGACATTTCTCACTGCAGCTCCAAACATTTGACTCCTCTTGTGTTTCAGAGGTTCCAGCTCCAGCAGCCTCCTGTCCTCCAGAGAGAGAGCCAGCACACCCGGCAGCTCTGCAGCAAGCTCCCTGTAAGATCACCTGCTGCCTCTCTGCATGGACAGCTCCAATGTTCTGCTGCAGTTAGGGCTGCATATCAGTCTGTTCACTTCCTGCTCATCACTGAAGGATTGAAACATACACTCCCTGATTGTGTTAGAGTGTCCAACAGCACAACAAACCCCAGTCACAGAGCTTTCACTGCACCATCCTGACTAATAACATGTGTTGGGGGCACTATACTAAATGTGGGGCTTTGAGGGAGCTACAACAACTTTAGGGACTGTATCTTAAAGCTCTACTCATTCATATTTCTACATTAAGAATGAATCTAATGACTGTGTGTAAGGTCAAAGGTCAGAGATGACTTTATTTAGCTTGTTGTTGAGTTTTTCTGCCCCCAAGTGGCTGCAAAAAGAAAATCAGTGAATCCAATTTCAAGCTCATAACAACCTGTGTCTTTTTCTATCTGGACTTTCCATTTGATCCTGGAGTGATTTGAATTGTCATAAACACTTGACAGAAGAAGGTGGTGAAGGCTTGGTGACTGTGTTGAGCAGAGATTCAGCTTCATGTGGAGACGCTGTCAAAGAGAGCAGAGGAGCAGAGCACTGACTGATTTCTTTTTGAATCCTTTTCTGTTGCAGTGGGTGCCCTGGATCCTCTCCAGCCTCAGTGCAGGGTGAAGCTGCTCTGTCTGCTGTACACAGTGCTGATAGTGAAGAGTCTGGTGTACTGCTGTGGACTCTCTCTGCTGATGAGCCTCAGGAACAAGGGACTGTCCACCAACGGCACACATGCTGACTGACTGTTTTCTGCTCGCCTTTTCTCACCATCACTTCATCTCATTTATCTCTTCGATCACTGTTCAGAAATTTATGTGAAATGTATCTTTTTATGTACACATTAGATACAGTCATCCTAAAAATATAAAAACATATAAACACATATATTTTCACTTTTTAAATGTATATTATTTAGTATTATATTATGTCGATGCTGTATTTTATTACCACTTTTAATGATGACTTGTTTAATAATAGAAAATGTAGCTGAATAATTTGTTGCTTGGTAGATATATGATTGTTCATGTTATTTTTTTCTTGTCTTGTTTTTCATTTTAATACATTTTAACCTGACAGTGAATTTTTTGTCAAATTCTTTCAGTGTTATTGTTTCAATAAATAAATAATTACAGTGTTTTTGGATTGTTAACATATTTTTAAACATTTCCATTTGACTTCGGAGCAAATCATCAGAAAAATGAAAAACTATATTGACTATTTACACTGACACCTATGTGTAGCTTGACTCTGAGTGTAAATAGCTCTCTCTCTACTTTCACACGGTCTCAAGAACAAAGGCAAAGGATGATATGAACAGTGGCACAGAGCCAAACAAGCACAACAACACTAAGAAAGATAAGCAAACTTCAGCAAATTTGTCACTATTTAATACAAACAAGTAGGTGTGGCTGTACCTTGAGGTTCAGTGCTGGTTCCCCTGATCATTTAGGTTGTATATTAATCATCTTTGATCATTGTATCTGTGTGGATGTAAAACTCTATGCTGAAGACACTACAGGTATAAAAAATTATCAAACTTATTATATTTATATTTTATTTATTTATATATATATATATAATTATATTTATCTAACACGTTTAAAGACTGAAATCATAAAATTCTTCACAAAGACACAAGTTATACACATTTTGAAAAAGTAAAATGTATGTTGTATAGTAATATATAACACAGACACAATACACTCATAAGCTGTTTTTGAAACATGCTAAAAACGAGATTTTTTGGAAATTTAAAAATAAAACTGTCAATCACTAAACATTTAGGACACAGAGGCATTTCAGTGTCATCATTGTGTCATCTCTATAAATAATATTTAAATAACCATAGTCTCATTTTCTATCAAGAGAAAACCTGACCCAACCCTTAACTTTTTACGAGCTGAGGCCGACGTCATTCAATTTACCCATAAGTTGTTGTGTATCTTATCTACACCGACTGAAACTAAAGCAGCACAATGACACTTTCAGTTTTTTATCAGTGTTTAAACCAAGTGTTTTAACAGCTTCTAGAGCCCAAAACACATAACGACCAGTGTGAGTGAAGCACAGACAGCTACACTGATAACAACTGAAGCTTGAATGTAATTCACCAGAGGTCAGTGGGTCAGTGGGTTCATGAGGTGAATTGATTGAGATGTACAGACTCGTCTGACAACAGCTTTTGTTTTTTATCAACTGTAACTTACTGAAATAATGAGAGCTGAGGTGGAACAACATGGCCGCTCTAGTTGTGCCTCAAGAAGAGAACAACAACATGATGTGTTTGTCTCAGTGTGTTTGTGTTTCTGTCTCTGTGTGGTTTGTGGTTTGTTGGTCAGATTAATCGGAACAAATGGACTTTTTTTATTTTTCAAATTTACGGTCAGGGACTCAGTGTTGAAAACTATCTCATGGTTTCAATTTATACTCTGTGAAATGTAAATTTCATTGAATTGATAATCAATTTTATTGATTTTCAAAATGTGCTTTAATAATTTCATGTTAAAATAAGAACAAATTAATGAAAATATAAATTATAAAATGAACAAATCATACTGTAACATTTCCTATAATACCACTAAAATCATTACCTTGGGTTTTCGTGAACGAATCATGACGACGAACTCGCCTAATGTGTTAGAGGTTTACACAATGACAGTTTTATTCTCCATACTCTCATGTTGAGACTTCAGTTTGTAATTAGTCTCGTGTGAACGCTCTGAAGACTGAAAACACTGTTAGAATCAGTGACAGCTGATAAAATGGGACCTGATCAGAACGAAGGAGCTTTAACGTCGGCTGCAGAGCAGAAACCCACACAGCCCGTCTGCTGCAGGAAAGGAAGTGTTGATTCGTTGTCAACTGTTTTTTCTGAGTCCTAATAACCACTGAGAACAGATTCATATCTGCTGCTGTACACACTCATGAACCCCCCTCCCTCTCTGTAGTTTGTCTCTTAGTGACACTTTTTCCACTGAGCCCTCCACCCACACAGAGTTCAACTGAGCCCACAGACCCACAAACACCACCCGACTGGAGGTCTTGTTCGTGGGATGTTTTTAACGGGAATTTGGAGCTTTAGCAACCAAAAAGCTCCAAATTCCCCAAATTCCAACACGACACAAAGGAGCTGAGCATCCTGACAGCCTGGTGAATGAAGCTGTCCTTTAGCCTGCTGGTTCTGGCCCGGAGACTCCGCAGTCGTCTTCTGATGGAAGGTGGTCTCGTCATCGTTGCTGATGAGACCTACCACAGTCGTGTCGTCTGCAAACCTGATGAAGATGTTGGAGCTCTCTTTCAGTGTGCAGTCGTGGGTCAGCAGGGTGAAGAGGAGGGGGCTCAGCACACATCCTTGGGGGGCCCCTGTGTTCAGAGTGATAGTGCTGGAGGTGTCGCTGCCAGCCTGTACAGACTGCGGTCTCCCCGTCAGGAAGTCAGTTGCACATCGAAGTATTCAGCCCCAGCTGGTCCAGTTTGTGAATGAGCTGTTGGGGATGATTGTGTTGAATGCTGAGCTGAAGTCGATGAACAGCATTCTAACGTAGCAGTCTTTCGTCTCCAGGTGTGTGAGGGCTGAGTGAAGGGCAGTGGAGATGGCATCATCGGTTGAGCGGTTGGACCGATATACAAACTGGAAAGGGTCCAGGGAGGAGGGGAGGGCAGACTTGATGTGCTGCATGACGAGCCGCTCGAAGCACTTCATAAGGATGGGAGTGAGTGTGACCGGGCGGTAGTCATTGAAGCAGGAGGGAGACGTCTTCTTCGGGACCGGGATGATGGTGGTGGCTTTGAGGCATGTGGGGACAACAGCCTGGCTCAAAAGAATTTTCTGATCTGATGTCTCCAGAATTGAACAAAGACAAGTTTGAATTTCTCCACTTGTTTTAATGCTGAATTGAATTTTGTTGTATCATTTTAAACATGTTTTAAAAATAAGTTTGGAGTGTGAATCATGTCATAGACGAAACCTCATAAAAATCATAATTATTATAAATAATTATTTGATCTATTTTTGATTTTAAGACTGACTATCAGCACCGTGTACAGGATACAGAGGAGAGTCAGAGAAAACATCCCTGAAGTGAATGAAATAAAGTGAAGGAACTTTAAGGGTTAAAATCTCAGCTGAGGAGCTCTGTGGATTTGTACTTTTGTGTTTCCATCACAGCTGTTCAACAACAGATGACAGTGTGTGTTACTCAATTCACCACCAACCTGAATGTGTTTGTGGGAACATGAATGTGTTGTTGTGTTTGTGCATCATGGTGACCCAGAATTTTTTTTCCTTTTAAGATATTTTTTGGGCATTTTTGCCTTTATTAGACAGGACAGTAGAGAGTGAAAGAGGCAGAGAGGGGGAACAACATGCAGGAAAGGGTTGGAGCGGTTGGGAGTTGAACCGGCCAAAACACAGATGCTCTTGGGGGGAACCTGCTAAGAGCATCAAGACCAAGAAACTTTTCACTCCATCAGTTCAGAGAAACAGAGAAGTCTGGGAAAATTTAGAGAAAAGATGAAAATAATGAGAATAAACCAAAGATAAAGAGATGAAATAATAAATGACTCCCCTCTGCAGGCTGACTGTCACCTTCATCTTCTTCTTCAGCAGCAGACATTTGAAGACTGAACACAAACAACATGTTGGAGACTGAAGGTCTCAGTTTGACCAATCACACACTGAAACATAGAAGCTTGTGACACTTTAATGTCGCTGCCATGAAATGATCATTTCACTGTTGAACTCATGAGTTTGTGGTTTTTCTTTCCCCTTTAAAACCTCCCACTCAGAGGAAAACCACACAACAGCTTCAGCTGAGCTGCCAATCAGCAGCAGCAGCCTCATCTGTGGGCTGCAGGGGCTGATGGGAGGTTTGAGGAGGCGTCAGAAACCACGTGGCCCTGGTCTGATCTCACAGCTCGTCCTTGTTTGTCCTCAGCTGCATCAGAGCTCCACTTCTCCCCAGGTTCACCAGAGGAAACACCACTGCACAAAATGCTTTTCCTCCCAGCTGCTGCTCTGTGCTGTCTGTGTTCAGGTGAGTGTTTCCAGCCAATCAGGAGCCAACAAAGTCCACCTGTGACAAACACTGTCACACTGACCTTCATCTACCTGTCTGTGTCTCTACAGTGCTGGTTGCCATGGCAGCAGAGCTGATTCAGGACCAGTTATCATTGACCAGGAGAGTTGGTGAATCAGTCTCCTTCAGCTGTGGAGGAACTGACCAGTGTGACTATAATGATTATGTATTCTGGTACCAGAAGAAAGAGACAGAAACATTCATAGTCATACTTGATATTAACAAGAATAGTGGATACATAGACTCAGATTATGGTCATCCTCAGAAAGATGATTTCACAGCTGTTAACAAAGAGAACGGCTGTGAGTTGAAGATAGACAAAGTTAAACTCTCTCATTCAGCCTCCTACTACTGCTCATGTTGGAAGAGAGGTTCCCACAGTGAGAAATGATCCCTGCAGCCTGAACAAAAACCAACAGATGAACAGATGTCAAACAGAGTTTGTGACAGGAAGAGAGCAGTAAACCACAGCCCAGGTTGACATATTTCACCTCCAGCTCAGACACGTTTTCTTGGCTTTTCTATGATATTGATTCATATTGTGATCAGATATTTGAGCAGGTTTCCTGTTGTTCCACACAGTGAGGACAAAGAGGAAACTCAGAAGCACAAGAATAAAACAAGATGAAGAGAAAACAATGAAAGGAACTAAATGAATAAAATCATGATGGCGCTTGATGAAGAGTCAGAGGATCAAAGTTATTACACTTCATCAACAAAACACTGGACTTTATCACAGGAGACCGCTGTTCATTTCATCTCCAACAGAGTCACTGCTGATTTTTTTAAAGCGTCACCACCATCGTTCCCTGACCTCAACCTGACTGTTGGTGTAACCATGGTAACGAGGCTCATCTAACCTGCAGCAAGTGTTTATTATTCTAACCATGGTGACGAAGGTCCTGTGATGTTAACTAAGTACTTATTTGAACCCAAACCAGGATCTTCATCTAAACTAACTAAGTTGACCACAGCACTGTCACAACATCAAAGGGTCAGTTTGATTTATGTGTCAGCAGTGGGTTTTACTCCGGGAACACACTGCCTGTGTAGGGTGTGCGTGGCGGCTTCGTCGCTGACCTGCTGCAGAGAAACACGTGCGTGTGTGTGTCAGGGGTGAAAGTAGTTTTAAATTCTTGCTGGTACTTTGTGGAAAAATCAAACGTCCCAGTACAATAAATCCAACGCACCTATCCCCTCAGTAAGTACTGTGTTTAAGAAGTAAATTAAATTGTCTGATGCCCTGGACTTCATGTATTTTGATGCCGGCATCAGTAAGAGAACTAGCTTATAAGCTATACACGGAGCTAACTTAGCCCATTTTCCACCGGTCAAAAAACCTGCTAAGACCCGTGAACATCTGGCTTTTGTTGGTAGTGATGAAGGGTTTAATCGCAGTTAATTTGCAGGAGACACTGGTATTTGTTGGCTCCTGCTGTGATTGGCTCCAATCGTCATTGATGTAAACACAAAACCCAGGTGAATCCACTATTTTTCGCCTCTTTTCCTGCTGTAACGTGTCTCAGAGGACACAGACACACACCTGTCACCTGCCCAGCACGGTGCCGTTACACCAGAACCTCTGAAGCTCTGAAAGTTTTAAAAATACACAACCACAGATCGAAACATCTCATACGGAGGTTCCGACACTTTCACAACTTTTCACAACTTTCACCAGTTTGCAGGGCGGCTAGCTGCTCACTCTTCCTCCACTGCTTCTGTGTGTGTGCTCTGAGTGCAGTGATGACATCACTCCCTGCAGTTGTGTGTGTCCTGAGTCTGAACAGAATATATACCTATACCTGCTAATTTTAGTGGAAAAAGGGTATTTGATGAGAGGATGAAGGGGAACTATCCTTCTGGTCATGAAAAGAAGGGAAACGTCATGAGTGAATAACAATGATTATCTATTCATACATTATTCTCTAATTATAATAACATCACACCGTTGGTATTGCAGCCTCTAGGAAAGACACATGTTGGGAGGGAAGGTTTAGCTAACCAGCAGTAACACTGAGCGGGAGAACCACTGATGCTGGTACATTCCACACTTTAACACTGTTACAGCTTTAGGGGCGGGGTATGCTAAGTGGGGGTCAAAGTGCGTCACCAGTACCCTGTTTAAGGCCACGCCCAAAAAAATGCTCAACACAAAAATTATTAAACACAGTTTAACGGTATAACTGCACAATTCAGTACCACACAAGTTTCACGTTTCACACGTTTTCAGGAATAGTTCTCCAACATATATATTGATTTTATAAACAAATCTGTGAATTTGCTTAACAGGATCTGTAAACGTAGTGTTGCACGTCTCGAAGGCTGGGCTCATGGGAGACCACCGGACTCTCTCCCAGGGGAGGGGGAGAGAAGCAGGGCAAGAGCCCTGAGGAAGAGAGGGAGCTGTCAGGACAAGGCTCCGTCCAACATGGACCAAAACACAGCACGGACGGTTCAGAAGCAATTCAGAACGAGTTAAGAGCAATTTATAAACAGACAAAGTGATGTTCAAGACTGCACATTGCTAGCAGATCTATTTTGTTGCCTAAAGTGCGGCCGTGACTGGTTCTGAATTTGGGCTTTAGCAGGCAGCTGCTCTCCCCTCTCCCTGGTACTGCGTACGCCACTGAATCTTTTACTGGGACGCAGTACCGGGCCGCACCGGCTTACTTTCACCCCTGGTGTGTGTGTGTTCACACCGGCTGTGTGTCTGCTGTGTCACTGCTGCTTCCAGCTCTGTCTCTCTACATAGAGTTTGTAGGTGACTTGAATGTTGGATTTTTTTTCATTATAAATTAATTTCTGATTTATTTTTGACAGAAAATGTCTCTAAAACACCACAGTCTCCACATGCAGCTGCTCACATGCTTCAAATATATATTGATATTTTTCATGTCCGTGTCATATTCAGATTCAGACTAGACAAAGACAACTGTAGTGAAAGGCGTCAGGTTTATGTAATGTTGCTGCTATGATGTCACGATGACATCAACAGATCTTTTCTCTGTTTGTTTTTGCTGGGAGGAGCTCGTCACGTGAGAAAAATAGGCGAGATGCTGAAAGTCTAGATCACACCATACAGCCGCGAGGCTCCGCTCTAACCCGTTAACATCAGCACTGAAATGAAAACTTAGACGTTCTGCAGCTGCCACACACACGTCACACATCCAGTGTGTTCCTGGCTTCAAGTTTATCTGTGGGTCGGGACAAAGGACTTATATGGTCATTTAGGTTGGAGGACCTGTTGGTTTCATGATGTGACAACACTGTGGTTAATGTTTGGTGAGGTTTAAGGAAAGATCATGGTTTGGGTTAAAATAAGCACTTTTAATTTGAGGTTCGATGAGCCTTGTCGTCATGGTTACAATAATAACCACGTGATTAAAGTTAGAGAACGATGTTGGTTAAAAGAGGCAGCATTAAATATCAGTTTGAAGCAGCTGCTTGTCTCATCATTATCAGTAAATCCAGATCTCCATGACCTCATGTCCCAGGTGGTCAGAGCTCCTGGTCTTCACTCAGCTGATCTGGGTTCAGGTCTTCTTTTAGGAGAGGATGGTGTAACTGTTTTCTCTTTCTTCCTCTGTTCAACAAGTGATGAAGACAGGATTTGAATTCACATGTTGTGTTTTACCAAACCTGCATCTGAACCACCTCAGCTATCAGGACTTTCTCAGCTACATCAGCTCTCAACTGTTGGTTTGTCAGTATTTTTCTTGTCAAAATACTTTTTTGTTTTTCACGTCTTCAGATTTGGACACTTCTTGACTCTGCTGGTGAATCACATCCACAGAATGGGTCTTTGAGGATTATTAAATCAGATTACTTCAAAAACTGAGTCCAGGACCACAGGGAGAGAACCAGTAATCCTGACCACATGACCATGTGGGAAACCTGATAGTTTTCAGCATGAGAGCTGCATAAAAAGCAGCTTTGCTGAAACTGAAGTTGTGCATTTGAATCATTTCTTCCTCACTTCAAAATAAAAACTAAACAGCAACTACCTGATACTTTCCCAAAGCTTGAACTGAACCTGGACCATCAAGGTGAAAACCAGGAGTTCAGACCACGACACCACCCAGGACAGGTGGTCTACATGCTCTCAGTATTGTTGTGTATATTTAATGTGTTTGAGGAGAATTCTTCTTCAGACCTGATTATTATCTGTGTCAAACCCCTCATAGAGCTTCTGCTAAAAGAGGATTTGTAACAGTGAGGTTGTGTGTTTGAATCCTGTTGTGGTCTTCAGTCTGGTCACATGGGCTGTGTTTGACTCTGCTGGTAACTCACAGCAACACAACTGTTCAGCCAGGAAAACATTATTGAAGTGAATGAAATAAAGTGAAGGAACTTTAAGGGTTAAAATCTCAGCTGAGGAGCTCTGTGGATTTGTACTTTTGTGTTTCCATCACAGCTGTTCAACAACAGATGACAGTGTGTGTTACTAAATTCACCACCAACCTGAATGTGTTTGTGGGAACATGAATGTGTTGTTGTGTTTGTGCATCATGGTGACGTAGATTTCTGATCTGCTGTCAGATTAAAATCAAGACCAAGAAACTTTTCACTCCATCAGTTCAGAGAAACAGAGAAGTCTGGGAAAATTTCTAGAAAAGATGAAAATAATGAGAATAAACCAAATATAAAGAGATGAAATAATAAATGACTCCCCTCTGCAGGCTGACAGTCACCTTCATCTTCTTCTTCAGCAGCAGACATTTGAAGACTGAACACAAACAACATGTTGGAGACTGAAGGTCTCAGTTTGACCAATCACACACTGAAACATAGAAGCTTTTGACACTTTAATGTTGCTGCCATGAAATGATCATTTCACTGTTGAACTCAGCAGAGTTTGTGGTTTTTCTTTCCCCTTTAAAACCTCCCACTCAGAGGAAAACCACACAACAGTTTCAGCTGAGCCGCCAATCAGCAGCAGCAGCCTCATCTGTGGGCAGCAGGGGCTGATGGGAGGTTTGAGGAGGCGTCAGAAACCACGTGGCCCTGGTCTGATCTCACAGCTCATCCTTGTTTGTCCTCAGCTGCATCAGAGCTCCACTTCTCCCCAGGTTCACCAGAGGAAACACCACTGCACAAAATGCTTTTCCTCCCAGCTGCTGCTCTGTGCTGTCTGTGTTCAGGTGAGTGTTTCCAGCCAATCAGGAGCCAACAAAGTCCACCTGTGACAAATACTGTCACACTGACCTTCATCTACCTGTCTGTGTCTCCACAGCGCTGGTTGCCATGGCAGCAGAGCTGATTCAGGACCAGTTATCATTGACCAGGAGAGTTGGTGAATCAGTCTCCTTCAGCTGTGGAGGAACTGACCAGTGTGACGGAACTTTAGTATATTGGTACCAGAAGAAAGAGAGAGAAACTTTCACATGTATTCTGTATTTTGATAAGAGTGATGGTGAAATTAACAAAGGTTACAATCATCCTCAGAAAGATTTCACAGCTGTTAGCAACGAGAACGGCTGTGAGTTGAAGATAGACAAAGTTAAACTCTCTCATTCAGCCTCCTACTACTGCTCATGTTGGAAGGATGCTCCCCACAGTGAGAAATGATCCCTGCAGCCTGAACAAAAATCAACAGATGAACAGATGTCAAACAGAGTTTGTGACAGGAAGAGAGCAGTAAACCACAGCCCAGGTCGACATATTTCACCTCCAGCTCAGACACGTTTTCTTGACTTTTCTATGATATTGATTCATATTGTGATCAGATTTTTCAGCAGGTTTCCTGTTGTTCCACACAGTGAGGACAAAGAGGAAACTCAGAAGCACAAGAATAAAACAAGATGAAGAGAAAACAATCAAAGGAACTAAATGAATAAAATCATGATGGTGCTTGATGAAGAGTCAGAGGATCAAAGTTATTACACTTCATCAACAAAACACTGGACTTTATCACAGGAGACCGCTGTTCATTTCATCTCCAACAGAGTCACTGCTGATTTTTTTAAAGCGTCACCACCATCGTTCCCTGACCTCAACTTGATTATTTGTGTAACCATGGTAACAAGGCTCATCTGACCTGAACCAGGTGTTTATTATTGTAACCATGGTGATGAAGGTCCTGGGATGTTAACTAAGTACTTATTTGAACCCAAACTAGGATCTTCATCTAAACGAACCAAGTTGACCACAGCACTGTCACAACATCAAAGGGTCAGTTTGATTTATGTGTCAGGGGTGAAAGTAGTTTTAAATTCTTGCTGGTACTGGAAAAATCAAACGTGCCAGTACAATAAATCAAATGCACCTATCCCCTCAGTAAGTACTGTGTTTAAGAAGTAGACGCCCATGCACAGTCACGTACTGCTGAGAGTGAAATCCCTGATCGTTAGCTCACACACAGCTTGTTCAATCTGTTCTCTGTGTTGTTGAAATTGAACGAAACAACATGAAACACAACTGCTTATTCTGCTCTTGATTTTATTTGGGACATTTCACAATGAATGGAATGACATTAAAGATTCCTTAAAGCAGAAAAACATATGAGTTCTGAATTTGCCATACCACAGAAAAATGGCATATTAAACCCCCTGCCAAATTTGAATGAATGAAAATATTGCAAAATATATAAAATTAGGTTTCAAACTTGTGAAAAAATAAGCAGTATTATCAACTCTGGAACGCTGGGGGCGTGTCCGCTGGAGGCACTGAAACCACGCCCACCGTCGGGAGAGCTTCCGCATCTCTTAACGGTCTCACAAATTTATGCTGAAAGGAAACATGACTGCGTCCAACAGCTATATTGATTGTACACACACACACGTGTTGTATATATTTTCACATTACAAATTGCTCTAAATTGTCTGATGCCCTGGACCTTTTCTATTTCAATGGCGGCATCTGTAAGCGGTAAATAGCGTATAGGCTAAACACGGAGCTAACTTAGCCCATTTCCCACTGGTCAAAGAACCTGCTAAGACCTGCAAACATCGGGCCTTTGTTGGTAATGATGAAGGGTTTAATCGGCATTCACAGCCGGGTTAAATGAATTTGCAGTAGATGTGGGTATTTATTGGCTCCTGCTGCGATCAGCTCCGATCGTCATTGATGTAAACACAAAACCCGGGTGAATCCACTAATTTTCGCCTCTTTTCCTGCTGTAACGTCTCTCAGAGGACACAGACACACACCTGTCACCTGTCCAGCACGGTGCCGTTACACCAGAACCTCTGCGGCTCCACTGAGCGTGATGATGAAAGAGTGAGCTGCAGCTCTGAAAGTTTTAAAAACACAACCACAGATCGAAACATCTCATACGGAGGCTCCGACACTTTCACAACTTTCACCAGTTTGCAGGGCGGCTAGCAGCTCACTCTCCCTCCACTGCTTCTGTGTGTGTGCTCTGAGTGCAGTGATGACATCACTCCCTGCAGTTGTGTGTGTCCTGACTCTGAACAGAATATATACCTATACCCGCTAATTTTAGTGGAAAAAGGGTATTTGATGAGAGGATGAAGAGGAACTATCCTTCTGGTCATGAAAAGAAGGGAAACGTCATGAGTGAATAACAATGATTATCTATTCATACATTATTCTCTAATTATAATAACATCACACCGTTGGTATTGCAGCCTCTAGGAAAGACACATGTTGGGAGGGAAGGTTTAGCTAACCAGCAGTAACACTGAGCGGGAGAACCACTGATGCTGGTACATTCCAGACTTTTAAACCGTTACAGCTTTAGGGCACACCCCTGGTGTGTGTTCACACCGGCTGTGTGTCTGCTGTGTCACTGCTGCTTCCAGCTCTGTCTCTCTACACAGAGTTTGTAGGTGACTTGAATGTTGGATTTGTTTTCTTTATAAATTAATTTCTGATTTATTTTTGACAGAAAATGTCTATAAATCACAACAGTCTCCACATGCAGCTGCTCACATGCTTCAAATATATATTGATATTTTTTCATGTCTGTGTCATATTCAGATTCAGACGAGACAAAGACAACTGTAGTGAAAGGCTGTAGATCATGTGATGTGCACGCACATGTCACACAACCAGTTTGTTCCTGTCCTTAAGTTTATTTGTGGTGTCTCTCCTGGAGCTGTAGTGGCGTCAATTCAGGAAACACTCCCATGGGTCTAATCAGAGGGTGGGGACTAACAGAGGTCTCCTGTGTTTAGGTCCAGCATCCCTTACAAACATCTTTACAATTGTCAATGTGATGAAAAATCAGAGGATCAGCAAAGTTATTCCAGTTCATCCTGAGGGGACCATGAACGTCTGAACCATGTTGAAATGGGAATATTTGTTGAGATATTTGAGTGTGAACAGAAAAGAAAAGAGAAGAAGAGACAGTCATGTTGATCTGAACATTAGAGAAACACATGATGGAGCTGAAATATGATCCTGGTTCATAATGTGGACTCGTTCACCTCAGCTGACACATTCAACAGCAGACAGGTTTTTGTATCAGTCTCTTTCACTGTGGGAGGATATGGTTACTTCATCTTTGGCTCTGGAGCTAAACTGTATGTAACAGGTAAGAACAAACATTTATTTTCCTTCAGTTGTTTTATTGAAGAAGTAGAAAATGTGTTTTCAGTCAGTTTCTGCTGCTTCAGACTTTACATGTTAGTTTGTTCACAGTTAGTACAAAGTTCCTGATGCAGCCGTTGTTCAATGAAAAGGTTCAATCATTAGTGAAAAGATGTTTAAATCTCACTGCACAGCAGAAGGAATTCTTTATTTCTGCTGGAGCTCAAAAGGTTTTGAAGAGTCCAAAAAGTGTGATATTGTAAGTGCATTGTGGATTCTCATCAGCTGCTGCTTCATGAATCATCAGCTGCTTTTCTTTCCTCTCTTCTCTCTGCTCAAATCAATTGACTTGTACATGAAGGACTGTGGAGGATTTTCCTGCTCAGTTGACTTTTTGTACAAAATGTCCAGTTAATCAAAGTGAATTTCAGTGATGAGCAGGATTCTTCAGATTCACTCTGGTTCTTCAGAGTTACATGTTTTTCAATCTTATTTTCATTGATTGGAAATTATATTTCAAAAGTTTATGCTGGAAAACACAGTAAATTAATTCAGTTGTTGTCTGATGATAAACGTATTCTATATGAAATATTCATTTTAACAACAACAAAAACAAACACTTAATATGAGGAAAAATATATGCAATGTACAACATTACATTTAATATTCATTCAGATGATATAATATGAAATAATTATGAGTAAAGGTTTAATTAATAATAGACTGACATAAAGATTTTCTATGGATATAATATATAATGTAGGATGATATAAACTATAGATCTATACTTCCAAAGTAATTCACGTTAAATATAATTTGTATAATGTTTAATAAAATATATACCTAAACCTCTGTAGGTATAAGAAAAATCAAAAAAATATTCACACTGTATTTTTAATTATATATATTATCAGAATATATCATGATAAATTTTGTTTTAGTTTAGTTTAGTTTTAGTTTTTTGTTCCTCATACCAGTCATAAAATCATGTAATGTTATTCTTAAAATGAAGTATTTGGTTAATACTGTATATCTTATGACTGTCATTGTATTTCAAATAATAGTGAATATGTATTTTTGTTAAAGATATACTTGGATACCTGTATACTTAAATATTGTAAATATACAAATACTATAATGCCACATTTATTCTGAGCTCATGATTTATAAAAGTGAAACATGAATATAAAGAATTTAAACAGTGTTTCCATCTTTGACTTTCTTGAACTTGATCTTTCTCTGATGATATACATAATATATAACCATGATCTATAGCTCAGTAAATATATGTGAAGGTGAATCCAGTATATGTGGGGACCTTTGTGCTGTATGGATGAGTAGTTGAGTGATCAGAGTCCATGTAGTTTCCAGGATCAGACTGAATGCAGTGCAGTGCTGGAAGCTGCTGTTGACTGTGTGAATGTGTGTCTGTGCTGCTTGTTGCTGCTGTCAAGCTTCAGATGAGCAGGTAGTGAAGCCCGTGGTGAGCGTGTACCCAGCAGCACCCAGAGCCCACCTGGAGGGGAAGAGCTCCCTGCTGTGTCTGGCCTCAGCCATGTTTCCTCCTCGGGTCCAGTTCTCCTGGAAAAGACAGAAGGAGGGTGGTCCTCTGGAGGAGCTGCCCCCTGCTGAGGGAGAGCAGCTGGAGCTCTCAGAGTCGGGACGCTCCGCCGCCATCTTGCTGATCCATCAGCCAGAGAACAGCACATATAAATACAACTGCTACGTCAAGCACGAGGGGGGAACGGTGGAGGCCCCGACACAACAAGGTGATGAAGGCTTGGTGACTGTGTTGAGCAGTGATTCAGCTTCATGTGGAGACGCTGTCAAAGAGAGCAGAGGAGCAGAGCACTGACATTTCTCACTGCAGCTCCAAACATTTGACTCCTCTTGTGTTTCAGAGGTTCCAGCTCCAGCAGCCTCCTGTCCTCCAGAGAGAGAGCCAGCACACCCGGCAGCTCTGCAGCAAGCTCCCTGTAAGATCACCTGCTGCCTCTCTGCATGGACAGCTCCAATGTTCTGCTGCAGTTAGGGCTGCACATCAGTCTGTTCACTTCCTGCTCATCACTGAAGGATTGAAACATACACTCCCTGATTGTGTTAGAGTGTCCAACAGCACAACAAACCCCAGTCACAGAGCTTTCACTGCACCATCCTGACTAATAACATGTGTTGGGGGCACCATACTAAATGTGGGGCTTTGAGGGAGCTACAACAACTTTAGGGACTTTATCTTAAAGCTCCACTCATTCATATTTCTACATTAAGAATGAATCTAATGACTGTGTGTAAGGTCAAAGGTCAGAGATGACTTTATTTAGCTTGTTGTTGAGTTCTTCTGACCCCAAGTGGCTGCAAAAAGAAAATCAGTGAATCCAACTTCAAGCTCATAACAACCTGTGTCTTTTTCTATCCGGACTTTCCATTTGATCCTGGAGTGATTTGAATTGTCATAAACACTTGACAGAAGAAGGTGGTGAAGGCTTGGTGACTGTGTTGAGCAGAGATTCAGCTTCATGTGGAGACGCTGTCAAAGAGAGCAGAGGAGCAGAGCACTGACTGATTTCTTTTTGAATCCTTTTCTGTTGCAGTGGGTCCCCTGGATCCTCTCCAGCCTCAGTGCAGGGTGAAGCTGCTCTGTCTGCTGTACACAGTGCTGATAGTGAAGAGTCTGGTGTCCTGCTGTGGCCTCTCTCTGCTGATGATCCTCAGGAACAAGGGACCGTCCACCAACGGCACACATGCTGACTGACTGTTTTCTGCTCGCCTTTTCTCACCATCACTTCATCTCAATTATCTCTTTGATCACTGTTCAGAAATTTAAGTCAAATGCGTTTTTTTATTCAAAGGTTAAATACAGTCAGTCTAAAAATATAAAAACATAGATACACATATATTTTCACTTTTAAAATGTATATTATTTAGTATTATGTTATGTCGATGCTGTATTTTATTACCACTTTTAATGGTGACTTGTTTAATAATAGAAAATGAAGTTGAATCATTAGCTGCTTGGTAGATATGTTATTGTTCATGTAATTTTTTTCTCTTCTTCTTTTTCATTTTAATACATTTTAACCTGACAATGAAATTTTTGTCAAATTCTTTCAGTGTTACTCTTTCATTAAATAAAAAAATCACAGTGTTTATGGTTTTATTAAGATCTTTTTTTTCATTTGGCTTTGGAGTTTATCATCAGAAAAATAAAAAACTATATTGACTATTTACACTGACCCCTACATGTCACTTGATTCTGGGTGTAAGTAGCTCTTACTCTACTTTCACAGACTGTCCAGAAAAATGGTACAGGATGATATGAATATAGGCACAGAACCAAAAAAGCACAACACTAAGAAACATGAGCTAACATATGGTAAATATTTAGATATTTAATACAAACAAGTAGGTGTGGATCTACCTCCAGATTCACTGTTGGGTCCACTGATCATTTAGGTTGCATATTCATCATCCTTTATCATTGTGTCAGTGTGGATGTAAAACTCTACGCTGATGACACTGTTGTTTACACACATGAACAATCAGCAAATCAAGCTCCTGTGAAACTACAGTTGTTATAAAAATGATCAAATAGCAGCTTGAACAGTCGGAGCTGAAGTTTAAATGTTGGTAACATGTTGTGTGTGTTTTACTCAATGACGCAATTACAACTTTAATCTTAATACAAAATATCAGTAAACTAAGAATTACATTGATCTAACATGCTGCAAGACAGAATCACAAACTGTTTCACAAACAACCACACGTTATAAAAACACTTTGAAAAAATAAAACATGCTGTATAGTAATATATAACATAGATACAATACACTCAAAACCTGCTTTTGAAACATATTAAATATGAGAAGAAGAGATAAATATAAATTTTCTTTGTATGGATGTTGTAAAATGTTTATGCACGCTAAGATCCTTTCCCACATGTCCTGATGTCTTGTATTATGCTACAATTTGGAGTCAAGCTGAAGAAACTGTTGTTAAAGTGTCAAGAATCACTAACATTTAGGACACAGAGGCATTTCAGTGGCATCATTGTGTCATCTCTATAACTAAGATGTACATAACCATATTTTTCCATAAAGAGAAAACCTGACCAAACACTTTTACATTCTGTGGCCGACTTCATTAAATTTACCCATCAGGAGTTGTGTATCTTCTCTACACTGACTAAAGCAGAACAACAACACCTTCAGTTTTTTATCAGTGTTTAAACCAAGTGTTTTAACAGCTTCCACAGCCCAATACACAACACATCTGTGTAGCTGTGTTTCTGACTCAGAAGAGAATAAACATAAATCTTGAGCCACATAACGACCAGTGTGAGTGAAGCACAGACAGCTACACTGATAACAACTGAAGCTTGAATGTAATTCACCAGAGGGCAGTGGGTCAGTGGGTTCATGAGGTGAATTGATTGAGATGTACAGACTCGTCTGACAACAGCTTTTGTTTTTTATCAACTGTAACTTACTGAAATAATGAGAGCTGAGGTGGAACAACATGGCCGCTGTAGTTCTGCCTCAAGAAGAGAACAACAACATGATGTGTTTGTCTCAGTGTGTTTGTGTTTCTGTCTCTGTGTGGTTTGTGGTTTGTTGGTCAGATTAATCAGAACAAATTGACTTTTTTTATTTTAAATTTACAGTCAGGGACTCAGTGTTGAAAAATCTCTCATGGTTTCAATTTACACCCCGTGAAATGTAAATTTCATTGAATTAACAATTAATTTGACTGTTTAGCAAAATGTGCTTCATGTGAAAAATAACAGATAATTTCATGTTAAAATAACAACAACAAATTAATGAGACTATGAATTATAAAATGAACAAATCATACTATAACATTTCCTATAATACCACTAAATTCATTACCTTGGGTTTTAGTGAATGAATAATCATGACTAACTCCCCTAATATGTTAGAGGTTTACACAATGAGAGTTTTATTCTCCATACTCTCATGTTGAGACTTCAGTAGTTTGTCTCTTAGTGACACTTTCTTCCACTGAGTCCTCCACCCACACAGAGTTCAACTGAGCCCACAGACCCACAAACACCACCCGCCTGGACGTCTCCTTCGTGGGATGTTTTTAATGGGAATTTGGAGCTTTAGCAACCAAAGGTCACTTTACAGTTGACACTGCCAACAAGTGCTTGTACATAACTGACACAGGTTGTTTGTCAGGACCATCCAACACGACACAAATGAGTTTTCTGATCTGATGTCTCCAGAGTTTGAACAAAGAATAGTTTGAATTTCTCCACTTGTTTAGACGCTGAAGTAAATTTTATTGTATTGTGTTTTAAACATGTTTTAAAAATAAGTTTGGAGTGTGAATCATGTCACAGATAAAACCTCATGAAAATTATAATTATTATAAATAATTATTGATCTAAAAATCTAATTTATATCAATAAAAAACAGGATGTTCATTAATATATTGACAATGTTACATTGGATGAATTTGACACTCTACAGAAAGTATTAAAAGGCAAAAAGACAGAAGACATTAAATAATCAATAAAATATTTCTCAGATAAATAATGACTTGGCTTAATTTTCTATTAATATACAAGTTGCAATTAAAAGTGGATATAGAGCATTAAAACAACACTGAAAAACAACAAGTTTAAACCTAGAACCTGCAAATATATTTGTGATATATGATATATGTATTTATGATTTTTAGACCAACTATCAACAGTTTGAACAATCACACACTGAAACATAGAAGCTTGTGACACTTTAATGTTGCTGCCATGAAATGATCATTTCACTGTTGAACTCATGAGTTTGTGGTTTTTGTTTCCCCTTTAAAACCTCCCACTCAGAGGAAAACCACACAACAGCTTCAGCTGAGCCGCCAATCAGCAGCAGCAGCCTCATCTGTGGGCAGCAGGGGCTGATGGGAGGTTTGAGGAGGCGTCAGAAACCACGTGGTCCTGGTCTGATCTCACAGCTCGTCCTTGTTTGTCCTCAGCTGCATCAGAGCTCCACTTCTCCCCAGGTTCACCAGAGGAAACACCACTGCACAAAATGCTTTTCCTCCCAGCTGCTGCTCTGTGCTGTCTGTGTTCAGGTGAGTGTTTCCAGCCAATCAGGAGCCAACAAAGTCCACCTGTGACAAACACTGTCACACTGACCTTCATCTACCTGTCTGTGTCTCTACAGCGCTGGTTGCCATGGCAGCAGAGCTGATTCAGGACCAGTTATCATTGACCAGGAGAGTTGGTGAATCAGTCTCCTTCAGCTGTGGACGAACTGACCAGTGTAGCAACTCTTTTGTATTCTGGTACCAGAAGAAAGAGACAGAAACATTCACAGTCATACTTGATATTAACAAGAATAATGGAAACATAGACTCAAGCTACGGTCATCCTCAGAAAGATGATTTCACATCTGTTAATGAACAGAACGGCTGGGAGCTGAAGATAGACAAAGTTAAACTCTCTCATTCAGCCTCCTACTACTGCTCCTGTTATAAGTTTGCTCCCCACAGTGAGAAATGATCCCTGCAGCCTGAACAAAAACCAACAGATGAACAAATGTCAAACAGTGTTTGTGACAGGAAGAGAGCAGTAGAGAGCAGGTTGAAGCTCGTCACATGAGAAAAATAGATAAAATATTGAACCTCTAGATCACGTGATGTGCACGCACATGTCACACATCCAGCGTGTTCCTGTCCTTAAGTTTATCTGTGGTGTCTCTCCTGGAGCTGTAGTGGCGTCAATTCAGGAAACACTCCCATGGGTCTAATCAGAGGGAGGGGACAAAGGACTTATATGGTCATTTAGGTTGGAGGACTTGTAGGGTCAGGGTTGGGTTAGTTGGAGGACTTGGTTTGGGGTAAAATAAGCACTTTTAAGTTTAGATGATGCTCGTCGTCATGGTTACAATAATAATTACGTAGTTAAGGTTATAGAACGGAAACAGGAAACTAACAGAGGTCTCCTGTGTTTAGGTCCAGCATCCCTTACAAACATCTTTACAATTGTCAATGTGATGAAAAGTCAGAGGATCAGCAAAGTGATTCCAGTTCATCCTGAGGGGACCATGAACGTCTGAAGCAGTTGAAATGGGAATATTTGTTGAGATATTTGAGTGTGAAGAAAAAAGAAAAGAGAAGAAGAGACAGTCATGTTGATCTGAACATTAGAGAAACACATGATGGAGCTGAAATATGATCCTGGTTCATAATGTGGACTCGTTCACCTCAGCTGACACATTCAACAGCAGACAGGTTTTTGTATCAGTCTCTTTCACTGTGGGAGGATGGTACTACCTCATCTTTGGCTCTGGAGCTAAACTGTATGTAACAGGTAAGAACAAACATTTATTTTCCTTCAGTTGTTTTATTGAAGAAGTAGAAAATGTGTTTTCAGTCAGTTTCTGCTGCTTCAGACTTTACATGTTAGTTTGTTCATAGTTAGTACAAAGTTCCTGATGCAGCCGTTGTTCAATGAAAAAGTTCAATCATTAGTGAAAAGATGTTTAAATCTCACTGCACAGCAGAAGGAATTCTTTATTTCTGCTGGAGCTCAAAAGGTTTTGAAGAGTCCAAAAAGTGTGATATTGTAAGTGCATTGTGGATTCTCATCAGCTGCTGCTTCATGAATCATCAGACTGCTTTTCTTTCCTCTCTTCTCTCTGCTCAAATCAATTGACTTGTACATGAAGGACTGTGGAGGATTTTCCTGCTCAGTTGACTTTTTGTACAAAATGTCCAGTTAATCAAAGTGAATTTCAGTGATGAGCAGGATTCTTCAGATTCACTCAGACAGGTTGATGCTGGAAAATACAGTAAATGAATACAGTTGTTGTCTGATGATAAATGTATTTTATATGAAATATTCATTTTAACAACAACAAAAACAAACACTTAATCTGAGGAAAAATATATGCAATGTACAACATTACATTTAATATTCATTCAGATGATATAATGTGAAATAATTATGAGGAAAGGTTTAATTAATAATAGACTGACATAAAGATTTTCTATGGATATAATATATCATGCAGGATGATATAAACTATAGATCTATACTTCCAAAGTAATCCACGTTAAATATAATTTGTATAATGTTTAATTTGTTCATCTAATGAATGTAACCTCACTTTATATAATGGCAAATGTGTCTATATTTGCAGAATATATCAACGACAATGTGAAATATTTTTGGAAACCGTTGAATATAATTGGTCTACATATTTTTTAAATTTATTTTACTAGTTTGGTGGTAATAACTGTTATTTATATGACTGTAAATATGTCTTTCACTTAAATATGTTTTTAGTTTGATGTAGAATTTCTCTAAAATAGTCTAAGTAAATATTTTAATCATAAGATAATCATCAATGGATGATACATTTAATATTTAATATTTTTTTTCTATTTATGTAACCAAAAAATATACCTAAACCTCTGTAGGTATAAGAAAAATTAAAAAAATATGCACACTGTATTTTTTATTTAAAAATATATTGTCAGAATATATCATGATAAATTTTGTTTTAGTTTAGTTTAGTTTAGTTTTAGTTTTTTGTTCTTTATACCAGTCATAAAATCATGTAATGTTATTCTTAAAATGAAGTATTTGGTTAATACTGTATATCTTATGACTGTCATTGTATTTCAAATAAGAGTGAATATGTATTTTTGTTAAAGATATACTTGGATACCTGTATAATTAAATCTTGTAAATACTATAATGACACATTTATTCTGAGCTTATGATTTATAAAAGTGAAACATGAATATAAAGAATTTAAACAGTGTTTCCATCGTTGACTTTCTTGAACTTGATCTTTCTCTGATGATATACATAATATATAACCATGATCTATAGCTCAGTAAATATATGTGAAGGTGAATCCAGTATATGTGGGGACCTTTGTGCTGTATGGATGAGTAGTTGAGTGATCAGAGTCCATGTAGTTTCCAGGATCAGACTGAATGCAGTGCAGTGCTGGAAGCTGCTGTTGACTGTGTGAATGTGTGTCTGTGCTGCTTGTTGCTGCTGTCAATCTTCAGATGAGCAGGTAGTGAAGCCCGTGGTGAGCGTGTACCCAGCAGCACCCAGAGCCCACCTGGAGGGGAAGAGCTCCCTGCTGTGTCTGGCCTCAACCATGTTTCCTCCTCGGGTCCAGTTCTCCTGGAAAAGACAGAAGGAGGGTGGTCCTCTGGAGGAGCTGCCCCCTGCTGAGGGAGAGCAGCTGGAGCTCACAGAGTCGGGACGCTCCGCCGCCATCTTGCTGATCCATCAGCCAGAGAACAGCACATATAAATACAGCTGCTACGTCAAGCACGAGGGGGGAACGATGGAGGCCCCAACACAACAAGGTGATGAAGGCTTGGTGACTGTGTTGAGCAGTGATTCAGCTTCATGTGGAGACGCTGTCAAAGAGAGCAGAGGAGCAGAGCACTGACATTTCTCACTGCAGCTCCAAACATTTGACTCCTCTTGTGTTTCAGAGGTTCCAGCTCCAGCAGCCTCCTGTCCTCCAGAGAGAGAGCCAGCACACCCGGCAGCTCTGCAGCAAGCTCCCTGTAAGATCACCTGCTGCCTCTCTGCATGGACAGCTCCAATGTTCTGCTGCAGTTAGGGCTGCATATCAGTCTGTTCACTTCCTGCTCATCACTGAAGCATTGAAACATACACTCCCTGATTGTGTTAGAGTGTCCAACAGCACAACAAACCCCAGTCACAGAGCTTTCACTGCACCATCCTGACTAATAACACGTGTTGGGGGCACTATACTAAATGTGGGGCTTTGAGGGAGCTACAACAACTTTAGGGACTGTATCTTAAAGCTCCACTCATTCATATTTCTACATTAAGAATGAATCTAATGACTGTGTGTAAGGTCAAAGGTCAGAGATGACTTTATTTAGCTTGTTGTTGAGTTCTTCTGACCCCAAGTGGCTGCAAAAAGAAAATCAGTGAATCCAATTTCAAGCTCATAACAACCTGTGTCTTTTTCTATCTGGACTTTCCATTTGATCCTGGAGTGATTTGAATTGTCATAAACACTTGACAGAAGAAGGTGGTGAAGGCTTGGTGACTGTGTTGAGCAGTGATTCAGCTTCATGTGGAGACGCTGTCAAAGAGAGCAGAGGAGCAGAGCACTGACTGATTTCTTTTTGAATCCTTTTCTGTTGCAGTGGGTCCCCTGGATCCTCTCCAGCCTCAGTGCAGGGTGAAGCTGCTCTGTCTGCTGTACACAGTGCTGATAGTGAAGAGTCTGGTGTACTGCTGTGGACTCTCTCTGCTGATGAGCCTCAGGAACAAGGGACCGTCCACCAACTGCACACATGCTGACTGACTGTTTTCTGCTCGCCTTTTCTCACCATCACTTCATCTCAATTATCTCTTTGATCACTGTTCAGAAATTTAATTCAAATGTGTTTTTTTATTCAAAGGTTAAATACAGTCAAATATATATACACATATATTTTCACTTTTTAAATGTATATTATTTAGTATTATGTTATGTCGATGCTGTATTTCATTACCATTTTTAATGGTGACTTGTTTAATAATAGAAAATGTAGCTGAATAATTAGCTGCTTGGTAGATATGTGATTTTTCATGTTATATTTTCTTGTCTTGTTTTTCATTTTAATACATTTGAACCTGACAATGGAATTTTTGTCAAATTCTTTCAGTGTTATTGTTTCAAGAAATAAATAATCACAGTATTTTTGGATTATTTTTTAAAATTTCCATTTGGCTTCAGAGTAAATCATCAGAAAAATGAAAAGTTATATTGACTATTTACACTGACACCTATGTGTAGCTTGACTCTGAGTGTAAATAGCTCTTACTCTACTCTACTCACACAGTGTCCAGAATAAAGGCAAAGGATGATATGAACAGTGGCAAAGAGCCAAACAAGCACAACAACACTAAGAAAGATAAGCAAACACAAATTTGTCACTATTTAATACAAACAAGTAGGTGTGGCTTTACCTTGAGGTTCAGTGCTGGTTCCCCTGAGCATTTAGGTTGTATATTAATGATCTTTTATCTTTGTGTCAGGGTGTGTGTAAAACTCTATGCTGATGACACTGTTGTTTACACTCCAGGTATAAAAAATAATCAAACTTATTATATTTATATTATATTTATATATATAATTATATTTATCTAACACGTTTCAAGACTGGAATCACAAAATGCTTCACAAAGACACAAGTTATACACACTTTGAAAAAATAAAACATGTTGTATAGTAATATATAACACAGACACAATACACTCAAAACCTGTTTTTGAAACATGCTAAAAAGGAGAATTTTTTTAAATTTAAAAATAAAACTATGAATCACTAAACATTTAGGACACAGAGGCATTTCAGTATCATCATTGTGTCATCTCTATAAATAATATTTAAATAACCATAGTATTGTTTTCCATTAAGAGAAAACCTGACCCAACACTTAAACTTTTACGTGCTGAGGCCGACGTCATTCAATTTACCCATAAGCAGTTGTGTATCTTATCTACACCGACTGAAGCTAAAGCAGCACAATGACACCTTCAGTTTTTTATCAGTGTTTAAACCAAGTGTTTTAACAGCTTCTAGAGCCCAAAACACAAAACATCAGTGTAGTTGACAGCTACACTGATAACAACTGAAGCTTGAATGTAATTCACCAGAGGTCAGTGGGTCAGTGGGTTCATGAGGTGAATTGATTGAGATGTACAGACTCGTCTGACAACAGCTTTTGTTTTTTATCAACTGTAACTAACTGAAATAACGAGAGCTGAGGTGAACCAACATGGCCGCTCTAGTTCTGCCTCAAGAAGAGAACAACAACATGATGTGTTTGTCTCAGTGTGTTTGTGTTTCTGTCTCTGTGTGGTTTGTGGTTTATTGGTCAGATTAATCAGAACAAATGGACTTTTTTTATTTTTAAATTTACAGTCAGAGACTCAGTGATGAAAAATCTCTCATGGTTTCAATTTAAATTCTGTGAAATGTAAATTTAATTGAATTAATAATTAATGTATTGATTTTCAAAATGTGCTTCATGTGAAAAACAACTGATAATTTCAGGTTAAAATAACAACAAATTAATGAAAATATAAATTATAAAATGAACAAATCATAATGTAACATTTCCTATAATACCACTAAATTCATTACCTTGGGTTTTAGTGAATGAATAATCATGACGAACTCTCCTAATATGTTAGAGATTTACACAATGACAGTTTTATTCTCCATACTCTCATGTTGAGACTTCAGTTTGTATTTAGTCTCGTGTGAACGCTCTGAAGACTGAAAACACTGTTAGAATCAGTGACAGCTGATAAAATGGGACCTGATCAGAACGAAGGAGCTTTAACGTCGGCTGCAGAGCAGAAACCCACACAGCCCGTCTGCTGCAGGAAAGGAAGTGTTGATTCGTTGTCAACAGTTTTTTCTGAGTGCTAATAACCACTGAGAGCAGATTCATATCTGCTGCTGTACACACTCATGAAGTAAATTGTATTATATCATTTTAAACATGATTTAAAAATAAGTTTGGAGTGTGAATCATGCCACAGACTGTTTGCTTACATTTGTATCGTTCTCTACATTTGCTGCTGCAGCTTCATTAAAGTTTACTGAGAGCTGTTTACAGCCATAGTCAAATTACTTGTAGGTGTCAATATATATGACCAAGATAGTCAAGAGTCTGTTTCCAATTATTTGATCTAAAAATCAAAATCAATATATATCAATAAAAACCAGGATGTTTATTCATATATTGACTATGTTACATTGAATGAATTTGACACTCTAAAGAAAGTATTAAAAGGCAATAAAAACAAAGAAAATATCCAATAATCAATAAAATATTTACCAGATAACTAATGATTCAGCTTACTTTTCTATTAATATACAAGTTGCAATTAAAAGTGGATATAGAGCATTAAAACAACACTGAAAAAAGAAGAGAGTTTAAACCGAGAACCTGCAAATATATGTGTGATATATGATATATGTATATATGATTTTTAGACTGACTATCAGCACCGTGTACAGGATACAGAGCAGAGTCAGAGAAAACATTATTGAAGTGAATGAAATAAACTGAAGGGACTTTAAGGGTTAAAATCTCAGCTGAGGAGCTCTGTGGATTTGTACTTTTGTGTTTCCATCACAGCTGTTCAACAACAGATGACAGTGTGTGTTACTAAATTCACCACCAACCCGAATGTGTTTGTGGGAACATGATTGTGTTGTTGTGTTTGTGCATCTGGGTGACCCAGAATTTCTTGTCCTTTTAAGATAATTTTTTGGCATTTTTGTCTTTATTAGACAGGACAGTAGAGAGTGACAGAGGCAGAGAGGGGGAACAACATGCAGGAAAGGGTTGGACTGGTTGGGAGTTGAACCGACCAAACCGCAGATGCTCTTAGTGGAGGAACCTGCACAGAGCATCAAGAGAGCATCAAGACCAAGAAGCTTTTCACTCCATCAGTTCAGAGAAACAGAGAAGTCTGGGAACATTTAGAGAATAGATGAAAATAATGAGAATAAACCAAAGATGAACAGATGAAATAATAAATGACTCCCCTCTGCAGGCTGACAGTCACCTTCATCTGCTTCTTCAGCAGCAGACATTTGAAGACTGAACACAAACAACATGTTGGAGACTGAAGGTCTCAGTTTGACCAATCACACACTGAAACATAGAAGCTTTTGACACTTTAATGTTGCTGCCATGAAATGATCATTTCATTGTTCAACTCATGAGTTTGTGGTTTTTCTTTCCCCTTTAAAACCTCCCACTCAGAGGAAAACCACACAACAGCTTCAGCTGAGCCGCCAATCAGCAGCAGCAGCCTCATCTGTGGGCAGCAGGGGCTGATGGGAGGTTTGAGGAGGCGTCAGAAACCACGTGGCCCTGGTCTGATCTCACAGCTCGTCCTTGTTTGTCCTCAGCTGCATCAGAGCTCCACTTCTCCCCAGGTTCACCAGAGGAAACACCACTGCACAAAATGCTTTTCCTCCCAGCTGCTGCTCTGTGCTGTCTGTGTTCAGGTGAGTGTTTCCAGCCAATCAGGAGCCAACAAAGTCCACCTGTGACAAACACTGTCACACTGACCTTCATCTACCTGTCTGTGTCTCTACAGCGCTGGTTGCCATGGCAGCAGAGCTGATTCAGGACCAGTTATCATTGACCAGGAGAGTTGGTGGATCAGTCTCCTTCAGCTGTGGAGGAACTGACCAGTGTGACAGTGCTTATGTATTCTGGTACCAGAAGAAAGAGACAGAAACATTTACAGTCATACCTGATATTAACAAGAATAATGGAAACATAGACTCAAGGTACGGTCATCCTCAGAAAGATGAAGATAGACAAAGTTAAACTCTCTCATTCAGCCTCCTACTACTGCTCATGTTATAAGGATGCTCCCCACAGTGAGAAATGATCCCTGCAGCCTGAACAAAAACCAACAGATGAACAGATGTCAAACAGAGTTTGTGACAGGAAGAGAGCAGTAGAGAGCAGGTTGAAGCTTGTCATGTGAGAAAAATAGGTGAAATATTGAACCTCTAGATCATGTGATGTGCACACACATGTCACACATCCAGTGTGTTCCTGTCCTTAAGTTTATCTGTGGCGTCTCTCCTGGAGCTGTAGTGGTGACAATTCAGGAAACACTCCCATGGGTCTAATCAGAGGGAGGGGACAAAGGACTTATATGGTCATTTAGGTTGGAGGACCTTTAGGGTTAGGGTTGGGTTAGTTGGAGGACTTGGTTTGGGGTAAAATAAGCACTTTGAAGTTTAGATGATGCTCGTCGTCATGGTTACAATAATAACCACGTGATTAAGGTTATAGAACGGAAACAGGAAACTAACAGAGGTCTCCTGTGTTTAGGTCCAGCATCCCTTACAAACATCTTTACAATTGTCAATGTGATGAAAAGTCAGATGATCAGCAAAGTTATTCCAGTTCATCCTAAGGGGACCATGAACGTCTGAAGCAGTTGAAATGGGAATATTTGTTGAGATATTTGAGTGTGAGCAAAAAAGAAAAGAGAAGAAGAGACAGTCATGTTGATCTGAACATTAGAGAAACACATGATGGAGCTGAAATATGATCCTGGTTCATAATGTGGACTCGTTCACCTCAGCTGACACATTCAACAGCAGACAGGTTTTTGTATCAGTCTCTTTCACTGTGGGAGCAGACTACTACCTCATCTTTGGCTCTGGAACTAAACTTTATGTAACAGGTAAGAACAAACATTTATTTTCCTTCAGTTGTTTTATTGAAGAAGGTGAAAATGTGTTTTCAGTCAGTTTCTGCTGATTCAGACTTTACATGTTAGTTTGTTCATAGTTAGTACAAAGTTCCTGATGCAGCCGTTGTTCAATGAAAAAGTTCAATCATTAGTGAAAAGATGTTTAAATCTCACTGCACAGCAGAAGGAATTCTTTATTTCTGCTGGAGCTCAAAAGGTTTTGAAGAGTCCAAAAAGTGTGATATTGTAAGTGCATTGTGGATTCTCATCAGCTGCTGCTTCATGAATCATCAGCTGCTTTTCTTTCCTCTCTTCTCTCTGCTCAAATCAATTGACTTGTACATGAAGGACTGTGGAGGATTTTCCTGCTCAGTTGACTTTTTGTACAAAATGTCCAGTTAATCAAAGTGAATTTCAGTGATGAGCAGGATTCTTCAGATTCACTCAGAAAGGTTGATGCTGGAAAATACAGTAAATGAATACAGTTGTTGTCTGATGATAAATGTATTTTATTTGAAATATTCATTTTAACAACAACAAAAACAAACACTTAATATGAGGAAAAATATATGTATTTTAAAACATTATATTTAATATTTAAACAGACGGTATAATATTAATTATGAGGAAAGGTTCAATTAACTAATAGACTGGCATATAGATTTTCTATGGATATAATATATCATGCAGGATGATATAAACTATAGATCTATACTTCCACAGTATATCTTACAGTAATTCTCAGTAAATATAATTTCTCTAATGTTTAATTTGTTCATCAAATGAATGTTAACATACTTTATATCATGGCAAATGTGTGTAAATTAGCAAAATATATCAAAGAAAAAAAAAAAAATTTTAAATTCTTTTAATATGAATTCTTTTAATAAAATTAGTCTATATTGTTTTTTATTTTACTAGTTAGGTGGTAATAACTGTTATTTATATGACTGTAAATATTTCTTTCACTTAAACATGTTTTTAGTTTGATGTAGAATTGATCTAAAATTGTCTGAGTAAATATTGTAATCATAAGATATTGATCAATATTCTATTTAAATAAGCAAAAAATCAAAAATACATGCACAATGTATTTTTAATTATATATATTGTCAGAATATATCATGATAAATATTTTTTGTTCTTTATATTTATCAGCCATAAAATCTTGTAATGTTATTCTGAAAGTGAAATATCTGGTTAATACTGTATATCTTATGACTATCATTGTATTTCAAATAATAGAAAATATGCATTTTTGTTAAAGATAAACTTGGATACTTGGATAATTCAATATTTTTAAATATACAAATACTATAATGCACCATTTATTCATAGCTTATGATTCATAAAAGTGAAACATGAATATAAAGAATTTCAACAGTGTTTCCATCTTTGACTTTCTTGAACTTGATCTTTCTCTGATGATATACATAATATATAGCCATGATCTATAGCTCAGTAAATATATGTGAAGGTGAATCCAGTATATGTGGGGACCTTTGTGCTGTATGGATGAGTAGTTGAGTGATCAGAGTCCATGTAGTTTCCAGGATCAGACTGAATGCAGTGCAGTGCTGGAAGCTGCTGTTGACTGTGTGAATGTGTGTCTGTGCTGCTTGTTGCTGCTGTCAATCTTCAGATGAGCAGGTAGTGAAGCCCGTGGTGAGCGTGTACCCAGCAGCACCCAGAGCCCACCTGGAGGGGAAGAGCTCCCTGCTGTGTCTGGCCTCAGCCATGTTTCCTCCTCGGGTCCAGTTCTCCTGGAAAAGAAAGAAGGAGGGTGGTCCTCTGGAGGAGCTGCCCCCTGCTGAGGGAGAGCAGCTGGAGCTCACAGAGTCGGGACGCTCCGCCGCCATCTTGCTGATCCATCAGCCAGAGAACAGCACATATAAATACAGCTGCTACGTCAAGCATGAGGGGGGAACGGTGGAGGCCCCAACACAACAAGGTGATGAAGGCTTGCTGACTGTGTTGAGCAGTGATTCAGCTTCATGTGGAGACGCTGTCAAAGAGAGCAGAGGAGCAGAGCACTGACATTTCTCACTGCAGCTCCAAACATTTGACTCCTCTTGTGTTTCAGAGGTTCCAGCTCCAGCAGCCTCCTGTCCTCCAGAGAGAGAGCCAGCACACCCGGCAGCTCTGCAGCAAGCTCCCTGTAAGATCACCTGCTGCCTCTCTGCATGGACAGCTCCAATGTTCTGCTGCAGTTAGGGCTGCATATCAGTCTGTTCACTTCCTGCTCATCACTGAAGGATTGAAACATACACTCCCTGATTGTGTTAGAGTGTCCAACAGCACAACAAACCCCAGTCACAGAGCTTTCACTGCACCATCCTGACTAATAACACGTGTTGGGGGCACTATACTAAATGTGGGGCTTTGAGGGAGCTACAACAACTTTAGGGACTGTATCTTAAAGCTAAACTCATTCATATTTCTACATTAAGAATGAATCTAATGACTGTGTGTAAGGTCAAAGGTCATAGATGACTTTATTTAGCTTGTTGTTGAGTTCTTCTGTCCCCAAGTGGCAGCAAAAAGAAAATCAATGAATCCAATTTCAAGCTCATAACAACCTGTTTCTTTATATAGCTGGATTTTCCATTTGATCCTGGAGTGATTTGAATTGTCATAAACACTTGACAGAAGAAGGTGATGAAGGCTTGGTGACTCTGTTGAGCAGAGAGTCAGCATCATGTGGAGACGCTGTCAAAGAGAGCAGAGGAGCAGAGCACTGACTGATTTCTTTTTGAATCCTTTTCTGTTGCAGTGGGTCCCCTGGATCCTCTCCAGCCTCAGTGCAGGGTGAAGCTGCTCTGTCTGCTGTACACAGTGCTGATAGTGAAGAGTCTGGTGTCCTGCTGTGGACTCTCTCTGCTGATGATCCTCAGGAACAAGGGACCGTCCACCAACGGCACACATGCTGACTGACTGTTTTCTGCTCGCCTTTTCTCACCATCACTTCATCTCATTTATCTCTTTGATCACTGTTCAGAAATTTAAGTGAAATGTGTTTTTTTATTCAAAGGTTAAATACAGTCAGTCTAAAAATATAAAAACATATATACACATATATTTTCACTTTTTAAATGTACATTATTTAGTATTATGTTATATCGATGCTGTATTTTATTACCACTTTTAATGGTGACTTGTTTAATAACAGAAAATGAGGTTGAATCATTAGCTGCTTGGTAGATATGTTATTGTTCATGTAATTTTTTCTCGTCTTGTTTTTCATTTTAATACATTTTAACCTGACAAAGAAATTGTTGTCAAATTCTTTCAGTGTTACTGTTTCAATGAATAAATAATCACAGTGTTTATGGATTGTTAAAATGTTTTTTAACATTACCTTTTGACGTCAGAGTAAATCATCAGACAAATGAAAAGTTATATTGACTATTTACACTGACACTTATGTGTAATTGATTCTGGGTGTAAATAGCTCTTACTCTACTTTCACACAGTGTACAGAACAAAGGCAAAGGATGATATGAACAGTGGCACAGAGCCAAACAAGCACAACAACACTAAGAAAGATAAGCAAACACAAATTTGTCGTTATTTAATACAACGTTGGTGTGGCTGTACCTTGAGGTTCAGTGCAGGTTGTATATTAATGATCTTTTATCATTGTGTCAGTGTGGATGTAAAACTCTACGCTGATGACACTGTTATTTACACTACAGTTATAAAAAATAATCAAACTTTACTCTAAATACCGAAGTTAAGTAAACTAAGAATTATATTTATCTAATACTTTTCAAGACTGAAATCACAAAATGCTTCACAAAGACACAAGTTATATTCACTCTTTGAAAAAATAAAACATGTTGTATAGTAATATATAACACAGACACAATACACTCAAAACCTGTTTTCTAAACATGCTACACATGAGACATTTTTGAAATATAAAAATAAAACTATGAATCACTAAACATTTAGGACACAGAGGCATTTCAGTATCATCATTGTGTCATCTCTGTAAATAATATTTAAATAACCATAGTATTGTTTTCCATTAAGAGAAAACCTGACCAAACACTTAACCTTTTACGTGCTGAGGCCGACGTCATTCAATTTACCCATAAGCAGTTGTGTATCTTCTCCACACCGACTGAAGCTAAAGCAGCAGAATGACACCTTCAGTTTTTTATCAGTGTTTAAACCAAGTGTTTTAACAGCTTCTAGAGCCCCAAACACAAAACATCAGTGTAGTTGACAGCTACACTGATAACAACTGAAGCTTGAATGTAATTCACCAGAGGTCAGTGGGTCAGTGGGTTCATGAGGTGAATTGATTGAGATGTACAGACTCGTCTGACAACAGCTTTTGTTTTTTATCAACTGTAACTAACTGAAATAATGAGAGCTGAGGTGAACCAACATGGCCGCTGTAGTTCTGCCTCAAGAAGAGAACAACAACATGATGTGTTTGTCTCAGTGTGTTTGTGTTTCTGTCTCTGTGTGGTTTGTGGTTTATTGGTCAGATTAATCAGCACAAATTGACTTTTTTTATTTTTAAATTTACAGTCAGGGTCTCAGTGTTGAAAAATCTCTCATGGTTTCAATTTACACTCTGTGAAATGTAAATTTCATTGAATTAATGATTAATTTGATTGATTAGCAATGTGCTTCACGTGAAAAATAACTGATAATTTCATGTTAAAATAACAACAACAAATAAATGAAAATATGAATTATAAAATGAACAAATCATAATGTAACATTTCCTATAATACCACTAAATTCATTACCTTGGGTTTTAGTGAATGAATAATCATGACTAACTCCCCTAATGTGTTAGAGGTTTACACAATGACAGTTTTATTCTCCATACTCTCATGTTGAGACTTCAGTTTGTAATTAGTCTCGTGTGAACGCTCTGAAGACTGAAAACACTGTTAGAATCAGTGACAGCTGATAAAATGGGACCTGATCAGAATGAAGGAGATTTAACGTCGGCTGCAGAGCAGAAACCCACACAGCCCGTCTGCTGCAGGAAAGGAAGTGTTGATTCGTTGTCAACAGTTTTTTCTGAGTCCTAATAACCACTGAGAGCAGATTCATATCTGCTGCTGTACACACTCATGAACCCCCCTCCCTCTCTGTAGTTTGTCTCTTAGTGACACTTTTTCCACTGAGCCCTCCACCCACACAGAGTTCAACTGAGCCCACAGACCCACAAACACCACCCGCCTGGACGTCTCCTTTGTGGGTTGTTTTTAATGGGAATTTGGAGCTTTAGCAACCAAAGGTCACTTTACAGTTGACACTGGCAACAAGTGCTTGTACATAACTGACACAGGTTGTTTGTCAGGACCGTCCAACACGACACAAATGAGTTTTCTGATCTGGTTTCTCCAGAATTTGAAAAAAGAAAAGTTTGGATTTCTCCACTTGTTTAGACGCTGAAGTAAATTTTATTGTATCATTTGAAACATGTTTTAAAAATAAGTTTGGAGCGTGAACCATGTCACAGACGAAACCTCATGAAAATTATAATTATTATAAATAATTATTTGATCTAAAAATCTAATTTATATCAATAAAAACCAGGATGTTTATTAATATATTGACAATGTTACATTGAATGAATTTGACACTCTACAGAAAGTATTAAAAGGCAAAAAGACAGAAAACCTTAAATAATCATTAAAATATTTCTCAGGTAAATAATGACTTGGCTTAATTTTCTATTAATATACAAGTTGCAATTAAAAGTGGATATAGAGCATTAAAACAACACTGAAAAACAACAAGTTTAAACTTAGAACCTGCAAATATATTTGTGATATATGATATATGTATTTATGATTTTTAGACTGACTATCAACAGTATGACCAATCACACACTGAAACATAGAAGCTTTTGACACTTTAATGTTGCTGACATTTCACTGTTGAACTCATGAGTTTGTGGTTTTTCTTTCCCCTTTAAAACCTCCCACTCAGAGGAAAACCACACAACAGCTTCAGCTGAGCCGCCAATCAGCAGCAGCAGCCTCATCTGTGGGCAGCAGGGGCTGATGGGAGGTTTGAGGAGGCGTCAGAAACCACGTGACCCTGGTCTGATCTCACAGCTCGTCCTTGTTTGTCCTCAGCTGCATCAGAGCTCCACTTCTCCCCAGGTTCACCAGAGGAAACACCACTGCACAAAATGCTTTTCCTCCCAGCTGCTGCTCTGTGCTGTCTGTGTTCAGGTGAGTGTTTCCAGCCAATCAGGAGCCAACAAAGTCCACCTGTGACAAACACTGTCACACTGACCTTCATCTACCTGTCTGTGTCTCTACAGCGCTGGTTGCCATGGCAGCAGAGCTGATTCAGGACCAGTTATCATTGACCAGGAGAGTTGGTGAATCAGTCTCCTTCAGCTGTGGAGGAACTGGCCAGTGTGACAGCACTTTTGTATTCTGGTACCAGAAGAAAGAGAGAGAAACATTCACACGTATTCTGTATTTTGATAAGAGTGATGGTGAAGTTTACAAAGGTTACAATCATCCTCAGGCAGATGATTTCACACCTGTTAAAAAACAGAACCTCTGTGAGTTGAAGATAGACAAAGTTAAACTCTCTCATTCAGCCTCCTACTACTGCTCCTGTAGGAAGGATGCTCCCCACAGTGAGAAATGATCCCTGCAGCCTGAACAAAAACCAACAGATGAACAGATGTCAAACGGAGTTTGTGACAGGAAGAGAGCAGTAAACCACAGCCCAGGTTGACATATTTCACCTCCAGCTCAGACACGTTTTCTTGACTTTTCTATGATATTGATTCATATTGTGATCAGATATTTGAGCAGGTTTCCTGTTGTTCCACACAGTGAGGACAAAGAAGAAACTCAGAAGCACAAGAATAAAACAAGAAGAAGAGAAAACAATGAAAGGAACTAAATGAATAAAATCATGATGGCGCTTGATGAAGAGTCAGAGGATCAAAGTTATTACACTTCATCAACAAAACACTGGACTTTATCACAGGAGACCGCTGTTCATTTCATCTCCAACAGAGTCACTGCTGATTTTTTTAAAGCGTCACCACCATCGTTCCCTGACCTCAACCTGATTGTTGGTGTAACCATGGTAATGAGGCTCATCTAGCCTGAACCGCATGTTTATTATTGTTACCATGGTGATGAAGGTCCTGTGATGTTAACTAAAGTACTTATTTGAACCCAAACCAGGATCTTCACCTAAACTAACCAAGTTGACCACAGCACTGTCACAACATCAAAGGGTCAGTTTGATTTATGTGTCAGCAGTGGGTTTTACTCCGGGAACACACTGCCTGTGTTGGGTGTGTGTGGCGGCTGCGTCACTGACCTGCTGCAGAGATACACGTGTGTGTGTGTGTGTGTGTGTGTGTGTGTGTCAGGGGTGAAAGTAGTTTTAAATTCTTGCTGGTAAAAATCAAATGTTGCAGTAAAATAAATCAAATGCACCTATCCCCTCAGTAAGTACTGTGTTTAAGAAGTAGACGCCCATGCAGTCACGTACTGCTGAGAGTGAAATCCCTGATCGTTAGCTCACACACAGCTTGTTCAATCTGTTCTCTGTGTTGTTGAAATTGAACGAAACAACATGAAACACAACTGCTTATTCTGCTCTTGATTTTATTTGGGACATTTCGCAATGAATGAAATGACATTCAAGATTCTGTAAAGCAGAAATACATATGAGCTCTGAGTTTGCCACATCACAGAAAAATGGCATATTAAACCCCCTGCCAAATTTGAATGAATAAAAATATTACAAAACATATAAAATTAGGTTTCAAACTTGTGAAAAAATAACCAGTATTATCAACTCTGGAACGCTGGGGGCGTGTCCGCTGGAGGCACTGAAACCACGCCCACCGTCGGGAGAGCTTCCGCATCTCTTAACGGTCTCACAAATTTGTGCTGAAAGGAAACATGACTGCGTCCAACAGCTATATTGATTGTACACACACACATGTGTTGTATATATTTTCACATTACAAATTGCTCTAAATTGTCTGATGGCCTGGACCTTTTCTATTTCGATGGCGGCATCTGTAAGCGGTAAATAGCGTATAGACTATACACGGAGCTAACCTAGCCCATTTCCCACTGGTCAAAGAACCTGCTAAGACCTGCGAACATCGGGCCTTTGTTGGTAATGATGAAGGGTTTAATCGGCATTCACAGCCGGGTTAAATGAATTTGCAGTAGATGTGGGTATTTATTGGCTCCTGCTGCGATCAGCTCCGATCGTCATTGATGTAAACACAAAACCCGGGTGAATCCATTAATTTTCACCTCTTTTCCTGCTGTAACGTGTCTCAGAGGACACAGACACACACCTGTCACCTGTCCAGCACGGTGCCGTTACACCAGAACCTCTGCGGCTCCACTGAGCGTGATGATGAAAGAGTGAGCTGCAGCTCTGAAAGTTTTAAAAACACAACCACAGATCGAAACATCTCATACGGAGGCTCCGACACTTTCACAACTTTCACCAGTTTGCAGGGCGGCTAGCAGCTCACTCTTCCTCCACTGCTTCTGTGTGTGTGCTCTGAGTGCAGTGATGACATCACTCCCTGCAGTTGTGTGTGTCCTGACTCTGAACAGAATACATACCTATACCTGCTAATTTTAATGGAAAAAGGGTATTTGATGAGAGGATGAAGAGGAACTATCCTTCTGGTCATGAAAAGAAGGGAAACGTCATGAGTGAATAACAATGATTATCTATTCATACATTATTCTCTAATTATAACGACACCACACCGTTGGTATTGCAGCCTCTAGGAAAGACACATGTTGGGAGGGAAGGTTTAGCTAACCAGCAGTAACACTGAGCGGGAGAACCACTGATGCTGGTACATTCCACACTTTAACACTGTTACAGCTTTAGGGGCGGGGTATGCTAAGTGGGGGTCCAAGTGCGTCATCAGTACCCCGTTTAAGGCCACGCCCAAAAAAATGCTCAACACAAAAATTATTAAACACACTTTAACGGTATAACTGCACAATTCAGTACCACACAAGTTTCATGTCTCACAAGTTTTCAGGAATAGTTCCGTCCAACATGGACCAAAACACAGCACGGACGGTTCAGAAGCAATTCAGAACGAGTTAAGAGCAATTTATAAACAGACAAAGTGATGTTCAAGACTGCACATTGCTAGCCGATCTATTTTGTTGCCTAAAGTGCGGCCGTGACTGGTTCTGAATTTGGGCTTTAGCAGGCAGCTGCTCTCCCCTCTCCCTGGTACTGCGTACGCCACTGAATCTTTTAGTGGGACGCAGTACCGGGCCGTACCGGCTTACTTTCACCCCTGGTGTGTGTGTGTTCACACCGGCTGTGTGTCTGCTGTGTCACTGCTGCTTCCAGCTCTGTCTCTCTACATAGAGTTTGTAGGTGACTTGAATGTTGGATTTGTTTTCATTATAAACTAATTTCTGATTTACATTTGACAGAAAATGTCTCTAAATCACCACAGTCTCCACATGCAGCTGCTCACATGCTTCAAATATATATTGATATTTTTTCATGTGTGTGTTATATTCAGATTCAGACTAGACAAAGACAACTGTAGTGAAAGGCGTCAGGTTTATGTAATGTTGCTGCTATGATGTCACTATGACATCAACAGGTCTTTTCTCTGTTTGTTTTTGCTGGGAGGAGCTCGTCACGTGAGAAAATAGAGGAGATGCTAAAAGTCTAGATCACACCATACAGCCGCGAGGCTCCGCTCTAACCCGCTCTAAGACGTTCTGCAGCTGCCACACACACGTCACACATCCAGTGTGTTCCTGGCTTCAAGTTTATCTGTGGGTCGGGACAAAGGACTTATATGGTCATTTAGGTTGGAGGACCTGCTGGTTTCATGATGTGACAACACTGTGGTTAATGTTTGGTTAGGTTTAAAGAAAGATCATGGTTTGGGTTAAAATAAGCACTTTTAAGTGAAGGTTCGATGAGCCTCGTTGTCATGGTTACAATAATAACCACGTGATTAAAGTTATAGAACGATGTTGGTTAAAAGAGACAGCATTAAATATCAGTTTGCAACAGCTGCTTGTCTCATCATTATCAGTAAATCCAGATCTCCATGACCTCATGACTCAGGTGGTCAGAGCTCCTGGTCTTCACTCAGCTGATCTGGGTTCAGGTCTTCTTTTAGGAGAGGATGGTGTCACTGTTTTCTCTTTCTTCCTCTGTTCAACAAGTGATGAAGAGAGGATTTGAATTCACATGTTGTGTTTTACCAAACCTGCGTCTGAACCACCTCAGCTATCAGGACTTTCTCAGCTACATCAGCTCTCAACTGTTGGTTTGTCAGTATTTTTCTTGTGAAACTAAAATTTCACTTCTCTGTTTTTCACATCTCCAGATTTGGACACTTCTTGACTCTGCTGGTGAATCACAATCACAGAATGGGTCTTTGAGGATTATTAAATCAGATTACTTCAAAAACCGAGTCCAGGAACCAGTAATCCTGACCACGTGACCATGTGGGAAACCTGATTGTTTTCAGCATGAGAGCTGCATCGAAAGCAGGTTTGGTGAAACTGAAGTTGTGCATTTGAATCATTTCTTCATCACTTCAAAATAAAAACTAAACAGCAAATACCTGATACTTTCACAAAGCTTGAACTGAACCTGGACCATCAAGGTGAAAACCAGGAGTTCAGACCACTACACCATCCAGGACAGGTGGTCTTCATGCTCTCAGTATTGTTGTGTATATTTAATGTGTTTGAGGAAAATTCTTCAGATCTGATTATTTTCTGTGTCTGAGCCCATGTAGTTCAAACCCCTCATAGAGCTTCTGCTAGAAGAGGATTTGTAACAGTGAGGTTGTGTGTTTGAATCCTGTTGTGGTCTTCAGTCTCCTGGTATTTGTTGGTCCCTCACCATTTTTCTGACAGGAAAACATTATTGAAGTGAATGAAATAAAGTGAAGGAACTTTAAGGGTTAAAATCTCAGCTGAGGAGCTCTGTGGATTTGTACTTTTGTGTTTCCCTCACAGCTGTTCAACAACAGATGACAGTGTGTGTTACTAAATTCACCACCAACCTGAATATGTTTGTGGGAACATGAATGTGTTGTTGTGTTTGTGCATCATGGTGACCCAGATTTCTGATCTGCTGTCAGATTCAAATCAAGACCAAGAAACTTTTCACTCCATCAGTTCAGAGAAACAGAGCAGTCTGGGAAAATTTAGAGAAAAGATGAAAATAATGAGAATAAACCAAAGATGAACAGATGAAATAATAAATGACTCCCCTCTGCAGGCTGACAGTCACCTTCATCTTCTTCTTCAGCAGCAGACATTTGAAGACTGAACACAAACAACATGTTGGAGACTGAAGGTCTCAGTTTGACCAATCACACACTGAAACATAGAAGCTTTTGACACTTTAATGTTGCTGCCATGAAATGATCATTTCACTGTTCAACTCATGAGTTTGTGGTTTTTCTTTCCCCTTTAAAACCTCCCACTCAGAGGAAAACCACACAACAGCTTCAGCTGAGCCGCCAATCAGCAGCAGCAGCCTCATCTGTGGGCAGCAGGGGCTGATGGGAGGTTTGAGGAGGCGTCAGAAACCACGTGGCCCTGGTCTGATCTCACAGCTCGTCCTTGTTTGTCCTCAGCTGCATCAGAGCTCCACTTCTCCCCAGGTTCACCAGAGGAAACACCACTGCACAAAATGCTTTTCCTCCCAGCTGCTGCTCTGTGCTGTCTGTGTTCAGGTGAGTGTTTCCAGCCAATCAGGAGCCAACAAAGTCCACCTGTGACAAACACTGTCACACTGACCTTCATCTACCTGTCTGTGTCTCTACAGCGCTGGTTGCCATGGCAGCAGAGCTGATTCAGGACCAGTTATCATTGACCAGGAGAGTTGGTGAATCAGTCTCCTTCAGCTGTGGAGGAACTGACCAGTGTAGCAATGATTATGTATTCTGGTACCAGAAGAAAGAGACAGAAACATTCAGTGTGATTCTTTATATTAACAAGAATAGTGGATACATAGAATCAGGTTACGGTCATCCTCAGGCAGATGATTTCACAGCTGTTAACAAACAGAACGGCTGTGAGTTGAAGATAGACAAAGTTAAACTCTCTCATTCAGCCTCCTACTACTGCTCATGTGTGAAGTTTGCTCCCCACAGTGAGAAATGATCCCTGCAGCCTGAACAAAAACCAACAGATGAACAGATGTCAAACGGAGTTTGTGACAGGAAGAGAGCAGTAAACCACAGCCCAGGTTGACATATTTCACCTCCAGCTCAGACACGTTTTCTTGACTTTTCTATGATATTGATTCATATTGTGATCAGATATTTGAGCAGGTTTCCTGTTGTTCCACACAGTGAGGACAAAGAGGAAACTCAGAAGCACAAGAATAAAACAAGATGAAGAGAAAACAATCAAAGGAACTAAATGAATAAAATCATGATGGTGCTTGATGAAGAGTCAGAGGATCAAAGTTATTACACTTCATCAACATTATTATACATATTCCACATGCAGCTGCTCACATGCTTCAAATATATATTGATATGTTTTCATGTCTGTGTCATATTCAGATTCAGACTACACAAAGACAACTGTAGTGAAAGGCGTCAGGTTTATGTAATGTTGCTGCTATGATGTCACTATGACATCAACAGATCTTTTCTCTGTCTAACTTTTCTGGTTGAAGCTCGTCACATGAGAAAAATAGATTAAATATTGAACCTCTAGATCACGTGATGTGCACACACATGTCACACATCCAGTGTGTTCCTGTCCTTAAGTTTATCTGTGGCGTCTCTCCTGGAGCTGTAGTGGCTCCAATTCAGGAAACACTCCCATGGGTCTAATCAGAGGGTGGGGACAAAGGACTCATATGGTCATTTAGGTTGGAGGACTTGTAGGGTTAGGGTTGGGTTAGTTGGAGGACTTGGTTTTGGTTAAAATAAGCACTTTTAAGTTAAGATGATACTCGTCGTCATGGTTACAATAATAACCACGTGGTTAAGGTTATAGAATGGAAACTCCTGTGTTTAGGTCCAGCATCCCTTACAAACATCTTTACAAATGTCAATGTGATATTCAATTAGCTCTAAGAGTGTTAGCATGCTAACATTAGCTAACATGTAAATTAGTCCTGAAAACAAAGAGCTGCTGAGGCTGATGGGAACGTCATTAGTTGTGCAGTTGTTTGATCATAAACCGAAGTGTTGGACAAATTCAAATGTGACCTGATGATGGCGCAAGATGAAAAGTAAGAGGATCAGCAAAGTTATTCCAGTTCATCCTGAGGGGACCATGAACGTCTGAAGCAGTTGAAATGAGAATATTTGTTGAGATATTTGAGTGTGAAGAAAAAAGAAAAGAGAAGAAGAGACAGTCATGTTGATCTGAACATTAGAGAAACACATGATGGAGCTGAAATATGATCCTGGTTCATAATGTGGACTCGTTCACCTCAGCTGACACATTCAACAGCAGACAGGTTTTTGTATCAGTCTCTTTCACTGTGGGAGGAGGCTGGTACTATATGTTTGGCTCTGGAGCTAAACTGTATGTAACAGGTAAGAACAAACATTTATTTTCCTTCAGTTGTTTTATTGAAGAAGTAGAAAATGTGTTTTCAGTCAGTTTCTGCTGCTTCAGACTTTACATGTTAGTTTGTTCATAGTTAGTACAAAGTTCCTGATGCAGCCGTTGTTCAATGAAAAAGTTCAGTCATTAGTGAAAAGATGTTTAAATCTCACTGCACAGCAGAAGGAATTCTTTATTTCTGCTGGAGCTCAAAAGGTTTTGAAGAGTCCAAAAAGTGTGATATTGTAAGTGCATTGTGGATTCTCATCAGCTGCTGCTTCATGAATCATCAGACTGCTTTTCTTTCCTCTCTTCTCTCTGCTCAAATCAATTGACTTGTACATGAAGGACTGTGGAGGATTTTCCTGCTCAGTTGACTTTTTGTACAAAATGTCCAGTTAATCAAAGTGAATTTCAGTGATGAGCAGGATTCTTCAGATTCACTCAGAAAGGTTGATGCTGGAAAATACAGTAAATGAATACAGTTGTTGTCTGATGATAAATGTATTTTATATCAAATATTCATTTTAACAACAACAAAAACAAACACTTAATTTGAGGAAAAATATATGTATTTTAAAACATTACATTTAATATTTAAACAGACGGTATAAGATTAAATAATTATGAGGAAAGGTTCAATTAACTAATAGACTGACATATGGATTTTCTATGGATATAATATATCATGCAGGATGATATAAACTATAGATCTATACTTCCACAGTATATCTTACAGTAATTCTCAGTAAATATAATTTGAACAAAGTTTAATTTGTTCATCAAATGAATGTTATCATACTTTATATAATGGCGAATGTGTGTAAATTAGCAAAATATATCAAAGAAAAAAAAATATATTTTAAATTCTTTTAATATAATTAGTCTATATATTGTTTTTTATTTTACGAGTTAGGTTGTGGTAGTGGTAATAACTGTTATTGATATGACTGTAAATATTTCTTTCACTTAAACATGTTTTTAGTTTGATGTAGAATTGATCTAAAATTGTCTGAGTAAATATTTTAATCATAAGATAATGATCAATATTTTATTTAAGTAAGAAAAACATATACCTAAACCTCTGTAGGTATAAGAAAAATCAAAAATACATGCACACTTTATGTTTAATTATATATATTTTCAGAATATATAATGATACATTTTGTTCTTATTTGTAAGAATATTTAATAATTTTATACTTAACATGAAATATTTAGTTAATACTGTATATCTTATTAGTGTCACTGTATTTTAAATAAGAGTGAATATGTATTTTTTTAAATATATACTTGCATACCTGTATACTTAAATCTTGTAAATATACAAATACTATAATGCCACATTTATTGTGAGCTTATGATTTATAAAAGTGAAACATGAATATAAAGAATTTAAACAGTGTTTCCATCTTTGTCTTTCTTGAACTTGATCTTTCTCTGATGATATACATAATATATAACCATGATCTATAGCTCAGTAAATATATGTGAAGGTGAATCCAGTATATGTGGGGACCTTTGTGTTGTATGGATGAGTAGTTGAGTGATCAGAGTCCATGTAGTTTCCAGGATCAGACTGAATGCAGTGCAGTGCTGGAAGCTGCTGTTGACTGTGTGAATGTGTGTCTGTGCTGCTTGTTGCTGCTGTCAATCTTCAGATGAGCTGGTAGTGAAGCCCGTGGTGAGCGTGTACCCAGCAGCACCCAGAGCCCACCTGGAGGGGAAGAGCTCCCTGCTGTGTCTGGCCTCAGCCATGTTTCCTCCTCGGGTCCAGTTCTCCTGGAAAAGACAGAAGGAGGGTGGTCCTCTGGAGGAGCTGCCCCCTGCTGAGGGAGAGCAGCTGGAGCTCACAGAGTCGGGACGCTCCGCCGCCGTCTTGCTGATCCATCAGCCAGAGAACAGCACATATAAATACAACTGCTACGTCAAGCACGAGGGGGGAACGGTGGAGGCCCCGACACAACAAGGTGATGAAGGCTTGGTGACTGTGTTGAGCAGTGATTCAGCTTCATGTGGAGACGCTGTCAAAGAGAGCAGAGGAGCAGAGCACTGACATTTCTCACTGCAGCTCCAAACATTTGACTCCTCTTGTGTTTCAGAGGTTCCAGCTCCAGCAGCCTCCTGTCCTCCAGAGAGAGAGCCAGCACACCCGGCAGCTCTGCAGCAAGCTCCCTGTAAGATCACCTGCTGCCTCTCTGCATGGACAGCTCCAATGTTCTGCTGCAGTTAGGGCTGCACATCAGTCTGTTCACTTCCTGCTCATCACTGAAGGATTGAAACATACACTCCCTGATTGTGTTAGAGTGTCCAACAGCACAACAAACCCCAGTCACAGAGCTTTCACTGCACCATCCTGACTAATAACACGTGTTGGGGGCACTATACTAAATGTGGGGCTTTGAGGGAGCTACAACAACTTTAGGGACTGTATCTTAAAGCTCCACTCATTCATATTTCTACATTAAGAATTAATTTAATGACTCTGTGTAAGGTCAAAGGTCAAACATGACTTTATTTAGCTTGTTGTTGAGTTCTTCTGTCCCCAAGTGGCAGCAAAAAGAAAATCAGTGAATCCAATTTCAAGCTCATCGCAACCTGTGTCTTTTTTTATCTGGACTTTCCATTTGATCCTGGAGTGATTTGAATTGTCATAAACACTTGACAGAAGAAGGTGGTGAAGGCTTGGTGACTGTGTTGAGCAGCGATTCAGCTTCATGTGGAGACGCTGTCAAAGAGAGCAGAGGAGCAGAGCACTGACTGATTTCTTTTTGAATCCTTTTCTGTTGCAGTGGGTCTCCTGGATCCTCTCCAGCCTCAGTGCAGGGTGAAGCTGCTCTGTCTGCTGTACACAGTGCTGATAGTGAAGAGTCTGGTGTCCTGCTGTGGACTCTCTCTGCTGATGATCCTCAGGAACAAGGGACCGTCCACCAACGGCACACATGCTGACTGACTGTTTTCTGCTCGCCTTTTCTCACCATCACTTCATCTCATTTATCTCTTTGATCACTGTAAAGAAATTTATGTGAAATTTATCTTTTTATGTAAATGTTAGATACAGTCATCCTAAAAATATAAAAACAGGGACGGCCTGATGGTGGAGTGGTTAGGGCGCGTTCCACATGAGCTGATGCTCTTAGCACGTGAGCGCCAGTTCGACTCCCGACCGGCCCGACTCTTTCCTGCGTGTCATTTCCCTCTCTTTGCACCTTTCCTGTCACTCTCTACTGTCCTGTCAAATAAAGGCAAAAATGCCCAACACAATGTCTTTAAAAAAATAAAAAACTAAAACAAATATACACATATATTTTCACTTTTCAAATGTATATCAATTAATATTGTGTTATGTTGATGCTGTATTTCATTACCACTTTTAATTGTGAGTTGTTTAATAATAGAAAATGAAGCAGAATTATTAGTTGCTTACTAGATATGTTATCGTTCATGTTTTTTTTTTCTATTATTTTTTTTCATTTTAATACATTTTAACCTGACAATTACATTTTTGTCAAATCCTCTTTGAATAATAAAAAATCACAGTGTTTAAGTTTTGTTAACATGTTTATTGAATTGATTTCCATTTGGCCTCAGAGCAAATCATCAGAAAAACAAAAAAAAAACTATGTTGAGTATTTACACTGACACCCACATGTAAATTAACTCTAGGTGTAAATAGCGCTTACTCTACTTTCACACAGTGTCCAGAACAAAGGTACAGGATGATATGAACAATGGCACAGAGCCAAACAAGCACAACAACACTAAGAAAGAGAAGTAACATAAATTTGTTGCTATTTATTACAAACAAGTAGGTGTGGCTGTACCTTGAGGTTCAGTGCTGGTTCCCCTGATCATTTAGGTTGTATATTAATCATCTTTTATCATTGTGTCAGTTTGGATGTAAAACTCTACGCTGACGATGCTGTTATTTACACACATGAACAATCAGCAGATTGAGCTGCTGTGAAACTACAGTTGTTATAAAAATAATCAAACTTTACTTTGAAATCAGAACATAAGTAAACTAAGAATTATATTTATCTAACACGTTTCAAGACTGAAATCACAAAATTCTTCACAAAGACATAAGTTATATTCACACTTTGAAAATTTCAGTATCGTCGTGTCATCTCTATAAATAATATTTAAATAACCAGAGTATTGTTTTCCATAAAGAGGAAACCTGTACATTAAGATCCTTTCCCACATGTCCTGATGTCTTGTATTATGCTACAGTTTGGAGCTGAAGAAACTGTTATTAAACTGTCAAGAATCACTAACATTTAGGACACAGAGACATTTCAGTGTCATCATTGTGTCATCTCTATAAATAAGATGTAAATAATCAGAGTATTGTTTTCCATAAAGAGAAAACCTGACCCAACACTTAACCTTTTACCTGCTGAGGCCGACTTCATTAAATTTACCCATCAGGAGTTGTGTATCTTCTCTACACTGACTAAAGCAGGACAACAACACCTTCAGTTTTTTATCAGTGTTTAGACCAAGTGTTTTAACAGCTTCAACAGCCCAATACACAACACATCTGTGTAGCTGTGTTTCTAAGTCAGAAGAGAATAAACATAAATCTTGAGCCACATAACGACCAGTGTGAGTGAAGCACAGACAGCTACACTGATAACAACTGAAGCTTGAATGTAATTCACCAGAGGGCAGTGGGCCAGTGGGTTCATGAGGTGAATTGATTGAGATGTACAGACTCGTCTGACAACAGCTTTTGTTTTTTATCAACTGTAACTTACTGAAATAATGAGAGCTGAGGTGAAACAACATGGCCGCTCTAGTTCTGCATCAAGAAGAGAACAACAACATGATGTGTTTGTCTCAGTGTGTTTGTGTTTCTGTCTCTGTTTGGTTTGTGGTTTATTGGTCAGATTAATCAGAGCAAATTAACTTTTTTAATTTTCAAATTTACAGTCAGGGACTGAAAACACTGTTAGAATCAGTGACAGCTGATAAAATGGGACCTGATCAGAACGAAGGAGCTTTAACGTCGGCTGCAGAGCAGAAACCCACACAGCCCGTCTGCTGCAGGAAAGGAAGTGTTGATTCGTTGTCAACAGTTTTTTCTGAGTCCTAATAACCACTGAGAGCAGATTCATATCTGCTGCTGTACACACTCATGAACCCCCCTCCCTCTCTGTAGTTTGTCTCTTTGTGACTCTTTTTTCCACTGAGCCCTCCACCCACACAGAGTTCAACTGAGCCCACAGACCCACAAAGACCACCCGCCTGGAAGTCTCCTTCGTGGGAAATGGGAATTTGGAGCTTTAGCAACCAAAGGTCACTTTACAGTTGACACTGCCAACAAGTGCTTGTACATAACTGACACAGGTTGTTTGTCAGGACCGTCGACACAAATGAGTTTTCTGATCTAATGTCTCCCGAATTTGAAAAAGACAAGCTTGAATTTCTCCACTTGTTTAGATGCTGAAGTAAATTGTATTGTATCATTTGAAACATGTTTTAAAAATAAGTTTGGAGCATGAACCATGTCACAGACAAAACCTCATAAAAATGATCATTATTATAAATAATTATTTGAGCTAAAACTCTAAATTATATCAAGAAAAACCAGGATGTTTATTAATATATTGACAATGTTACACTGAATGAATTTGACACTCTACAGAAAGTATTAAAAGGCAATAAAAACACAGAAAACATCCAATAATGAATAAAATATTGATCAGATAACTAATGCTTCAGCTTAATTTTCTATTTATATACAAGTTGCAATTAAAAGTGGATATAGAGCATTAAAACAACACTGAAAAACAACAACAAGTTTAAACCTAGAACCTGCAAATATATTTGTGAGATATGATATATGTATTCATGATTTTTAGACTAACTATCAGCACCGTGTACAGGATACAGAGCAGAGTCAGAGAAAACATTAGTGAAGTGAATGAAATAAAGTGAAGGAACTTTAAGGGTTAAAATCTAAGCTGAGGAGCTCTGTGGATTTGTACTTTTGTGTTTCCATCACAGCTGTTCAACAACACATGACAGTGTGTGTTACTAAATTCACCACCAACCTGAATGTGTTTGTGGGAACATGATTGTGTTGTTGTGTTCGTGCATCATAGTGACCCAGGTTTCTGATCTGCTGTCGGATTAAAATCAAGACCAAGAAGCTTTTCACTCCATCAGTTCAGAGAAACAGAGCAGTCTGGGAAAATTTAGAGAAAAGATGAAAATAATGAGAATAAACCAAAGATAAAGAGATGAAATAATAAATGACTCCCCTCTGCAGGCTGACAGTCACCTTCATCTTCTTCTTCAGCAGCAGACATTTGAAGACTGAACACAAACAACATGTTGGAGACTGAAGGTCTCAGTTTGACCAATCACACACTGAAACATAGAAGCTTGTGACACTTTAATGTTGCTGCCATGAAATGATCATTTCACTGTTGAACTCAGCAGAGTATGTGGTTTTTCTTTCCCCTTTAAAACCTCCCACTCAGAGGAAAACCACACAACAGCTTCAGCTGAGCCGCCAATCAGCAGCAGCAGCCTCATCTGTGGGCAGCAGGGGCTGATGGGAGGTTTGAGGAGGCGTCAGAAACCACGTGGCCCTGGTCTGATCTCACAGCTCATCCTTGTTTGTCCTCAGCTGCATCAGAGCTCCACTTCTCCCCAGGTTCACCAGAGGAAACACCACTGCACAAAATGCTTTTCCTCCCAGCTGCTGCTCTGTGCTGTCTGTGTTCAGGTGAGTGTTTCCAGCCAATCAGGAGCCAACAAAGTCCACCTGTGACAAACACTGTCACACTGACCTTCATCTACCTGTCTGTGTCTCTGCAGCGCTGGTTGCCATGGCAGCAGAGCTGATTCAGGACCAGTTATCATTGACCAGGAGAGTTGGTGGATCAGTCTCCTTCAGCTGTGGACGAACTGACCAGTGTGACTATGATTATGTATTCTGGTACCAGAAGAAAGAGAGAGAAAGATTCACACCCATTCTGTATATAAAAAGGAATGATGGCAGTGTTAAAAAAGGTTATGGTCATCCTCAGGAAGATGATTTCACAGCTGTTAAAAAACAGAATGGCTGTGAGTTGAAGATAGACAAAGTTAAACTCTCTCATTCAGCCTCCTACTACTGCTCATGTTGGAAGAGAGGTTCCCACAGTGAGAAATGATCCCTGCAGCCTGAACAAAAACCAACAGATGAACAGATGTCAAACAGAGTTTGTGACAGGAAGAGAGCAGTAAACCACAGCCCAGGTTGACATATTTCACCTCCAGCTCAGACACGTTTTCTTGGCTTTTCTATGATATTGATTCATATTGTGATCAGATATTTGAGCAGGTTTCCTGTTGTTCCACACAGTGAGGACAAAGAGGAAACTCAGAAGCACAAGAATAAAACAAGATGAAGAGTAAACAATCAAAGGAACATTTTTATTATTGTAACCATGGTGATGAAGGTCCTGGGATGTTAACTAAGTACTTATTTGAACCCAAACCAGGATCTTCACCTAAACTAACCAAGTTGACCACAGCACTGTCACAACATCAAAGGGTCAGTTTGATTTATGTGTCAGCAGTGGGTTTTACTCCGGGAACACACTGCCTGTGTTGGGTGTGCGTGGCGGCTGCGTCACTGACCTGCTGCAGAGAAACACGTGTGTGTGTTCACACCGGCTGTGTGTCTGCTGTGTCACTGCTGCTTCCAGCTCTGTCTCTCTACATAGAGTTTGTAGGTGACTTGAATGTTGGATTTGTTTTCATTATAAATTAATTTCTGATTTATTTTTGACAGAAAATGTCTCCACATGCAGCTGCTCACATGCTTCAAATATATATTGATATGTTTTCATGTCTGTGTCATATTCAGATTCAGACGAGACAAAGACAACTGTAGTGAAAGGCGTCAGGTTTATGTAATGTTGCTGCTATGACGTCACTATGACATCAACAGGTTTTCTCTGTCTAACTTTTCTGGTTGAAGCTCGTCACATGAGAAAAATAGATAAAATATTGAACCTCTAGATCACGTGATGTGCACACACATGTCACACATCCAGTTTGGTTCTGTCCTTAAGTTTATCTGTGGCGTCTCTCCTGGAGCTGTAGTGGCTCCAATTCAGGAAACACTCCCATGGGTCTAATCAGAGGGAGGGGACAAAGGACTTATATGGTCATTTAGGTTGGAGGACTTGGAGGGTTAGGGTTGGGTTAGTTGGAGGACTTGGTTTGGGTTAAAATAAGCACTTTTAAGTTAAGATGAGGCTCGTCGTCATGGTTACAATAATAACCACATGGTTAAGGTTATAGAACGGAAACAGGAAACTAACAGAGGTCTCCTGTGTTTAGGTCCAGCATCCCTTACAAACATCTTTATAAATGTCAATGTGATGAAAAGTCAGAGGATCAGCAAAGTTATTCCAGGTCATCCTGAGGGGACCATGAACGTCTGAAGCAGTTGAAATGGGAATATTTGTTGAGATATTTGAGTGTGAAGAAAAAAGAAAAGAGAAGAAGAGACAGTCATGTTGATCTGAACATTAGAGAAACACATGATGGAGCTGAAATATGATCCTGGTTCATAATGTGGACTCGTTCACCTCAGCTGACACATTCAACAGCAGACAGGTTTTTGTATCAGTCTCTTTCACTGTGGGAGGAGGCTGGTACTATATGTTTGGCTCTGGAACTAAACTGTATGTAACAGGTAAGAACAAACATTTATTTTCCTTCAGTTGTTTTATTGAAGAAGTAGAAAATGTGTTTTCAGTCAGTTTCTGCTGCTTCAGACTTTACATGTTAGTTTGTTCATAGTTAGTACAAAGTTCCTGATGCAGCCGTTGTTCAATGAAAAAGTTCAATCATTAGTGAAAAGATGTTTAAATCTCACTGCACAGCAGAAGGAATTCTTTATTTCTGCTGGAGCTCAAAAGGTTTTGAAGAGTCCAAAAAGTGTGATATTGTAAGTGCATTGTGGATTCTCATCAGCTGCAGCTTCATGAATCATCAGACTGCTTTTCTTTCCTCTCTTCTCTCTGCTCAAATCAATTGACTTGTACATGAAGGACTGTGGAGGATTTTCCTGCTCAGTTGACTTTTTGTACAAAATGTCCAGTTAATCAAAGTGAATTTCAGTGATGAGCAGGATTCTTCAGATTCACTCAGAAAGGTTGATGCTGGAAAATACAGTAAATGAATACAATTGTTGTCTGATGATAAATGTATTTTATATGAAATATTCATTTTAACAACAACAAAAAAAAACACTTAATTTGTGGAAAAATATATGTATTTTAAAACATTACATTTAATATTTAAACAGACGGTATAAGATTAAATAATAATAAGTAAATGTTCAATTAATTAATAGACTGACATATGGATTTTCTATGGATAGAATATATCATGCAGAATGATATAAACTATTGATCTATACTTCCACAGTATATCTTCTCAGTAAATATAATGTTTATTTTGTTCATCAAATGAATGTTATCATACTTTATATAATGGCAAATGTGTGTAAATGAGAAAAATATATCAAAGGAAAAAAAAAAAATATATATATATATATAAAATATATTTCAAATTCTTTTAATATAAATTCTTTTAATATAATTAGTCTATATATTGTTTTTTATTTTACGAGTTAGGTTGTGGTAGTGGTAATAACTGTTATTGATATGACTGTAAATATTTCTTTCATTTAAACATGTTTTTAGTTTGATGTAGAATTGATCTAAAATTGTCTGAGTAAATATTTAAATCATAAGATAATGATCAATATTTTATTTATGTAAGAAAAAAATTTAACAAAACAAAACCTCTGTAGGTATAAGAAAAATCAAAAATACATGCACCCTTTATGTTTAATTATATATATTGTCAGAATATGTCATGATACATTTTGTTCTTTATATTTGTAAGAATATTTAATAATTTTATACTTAACATGAAATATTTAGTTAATACTGTATATCTAATTAGTGTCATTGTATTTTAAATAAGAGTGAATATGTATTTTTGTTAAAGATATACTTGCATACCTGTATACTTAAATCTTGTAAATATACAAATACTATAATGACACATTCATTCTGAGCTTATGATTTAAAAAAGTGAATTTATCATTTTATTAAATTTTTCTTTTTATATCAGCAAAAAATACTTAAACTCCTGCAGGTATAAGAAAAATAGATGCACACTTTATTTTTAATTAAATATATTGTCAGAATATATCATGATAAATGTTTTTTGTTCTTTATATCACTCAAAAATATATCTTGTCATGTAATTCTTATCATGAAATATTTAGTTAATACTGTATATCTTATGACTGTCATTGTATTTCAAATAATAGTAAATATGCATTTTTGTTAAAGATAAACTTTGATACTTGGATAGTGAAATATTGTAAATATACAAATACTATAATGCCTCATTTATTCTGAGCTTATGATTCATAAAAGTGAAACATGAATATAAAGAATTTAAACAGTGTTTCCATCTTTGACTTTCTTGAACTTGATCTTTCTCTGATGATATACATAATATATAGCCATGATCTATAGCTCAGTAAATATATGTGAAGGTGAATCCAGTATATGTGGGGACCTTTGTGTTGTATGGATGAGTAGTTGAGTGATCAGAGTCCATGTAGTTTCCAGGATCAGACTGAATGCAGTGCAGTGCTGGAAGCTGCTGTTGACTGTGTGAATGTGTGTCTGTGCTGCTTGTTGCTGCTGTCAATCTTCAGATGAGCTGGTAGTGAAGCCCGTGGTGAGCGTGTACCCAGCAGCACCCAGAGCCCACCTGGAGGGGAAGAGCTCCCTGCTGTGTCTGGCCTCAGCCATGTTTCCTCCTCGGGTCCAGTTCTCCTGGAAAAGACAAAAGGAGGGTGGTCCTCTGGAGGAGCTGCCCCCTGCTGAGGGAGAGCAGCTGGAGCTCACAGAGTCGGGACGCTCCGCCACCATCTTGCTGATCCATCAGCCAGAGAACAGCACATATAAATACAGCTGCTACGTCAAGCACGAGGGGGGAACGGTGGAGGCCCCAACACAACAAGGTGATGAAGGCTTGGTGACTGTGTTGAGCAGCGATTCAGCTTCATGTGGAGACGCTGTCAAAGAGAGCAGAGGAGCAGAGCACTGACATTTCTCACTGCAGCTCCAAACATTTGACTCCTCTTGTGTTTCAGAGGTTCCAGCTCCAGCAGCCTCCTGTCCTCCAGAGAGAGAGCCAGCACACCCGGCAGCTCTGCAGCAAGCTCCCTGTAAGATCACCTGCTGCCTCTCTGCATGGACAGCTCCAATGTTCTGCTGCAGTTAGGGCTGCATATCAGTCTGTTCACTTCCTGCTCATCACTGAAGCATTGAAACATACACTCCCTGATTGTGTTAGAGTGTCCAACAGCACAACAAACCCCAGTCACAGAGCTTTCACTGCACCATCCTGACTAATAACACGTGTTGGGGGCACTATACTAAATGTGGGGCTTTGAGGGAGCTACAACAACTTTAGGGACTGTATCTTAAAGCTCTACTCATTCATATTTCTACATTAAGAATGAATCTAATGACTGTGTGTAAGGTCAAAGGTCAGAGATGACTTTATTTAGCTTGTTGTTGAGTTCTTCTGCCCTAAATTGGCAGCAAAAAGAAAATCAATGAATCCAATTTCAAGCTCATAACAACCTGTGTCTTTTTCTATCTGGACTTTCCATTTGATCCTGGAGTGATTTGAATTGTCATAAACACTTGACAGAAGAAGGTGATGAAGGCTTGGTGACTGTGTTGAGCAGAGATTCAGCTTCATGTGGAGACACTGTCAAAGAGAGCAGAGGAGCAGAGCACTGACTGATTTCTTTTTGAATCCTTTTCTGTTGCAGTGGGTCTCCTGGATCCTCTCCAGCCTCAGTGCAGGGTGAAGCTGCTCTGTCTGCTGTACACAGTGCTGATAGTGAAGAGTCTGGTGTCCTGCTGTGGACTCTCTCTGCTGATGATCCTCAGGAACAAGGGACCGTCCACCAACTGCACACATGCTGACTGACTGTTTTCTGCTCGCCTTTTCTCACCATCACTTCATCTCATTTATCTCTTTGATCACTGTTCAGAAATTTAAGTCAAATGTGTTTTTTTATTCAAAGGTTAAATACAGTCAGTCTAAAAATATAAAAACATACATACACATATATTTTCACTTTTTAAATGTACATTATTTAGTATTATGTTATATCGATGCTGTATTTTATTACCACTTTTAATGGTGACTTGTTTAATAACAGAAAATGAGGTTGAATCATTAGCTGCTTGGTAGATATGTTATTTTTCATGTTATTTTTTTCTCTTCTTCTTTTTCATTTTAATACATTTTAAACTGAAAAGGATTTTTGTCAAATTCTTTCAGTGTTACTGTTTCAATAAATAAATAATCACCTATGTGTAATTGATTCTGGGTGTAAATAGCTCTTACTCTACTTTCACACAGTGTACAGAACAAAGGCAAAGGATGATATGAACAGTGGCACAGAGCCAAACAATCACACAACAACACGAAGAAAGATAAGCAAACACAAATCTGTCACTATTTAATACAACGTTTGTGTGGCTGTACCTTGAGGTTCAGTGCAGGTTGTATTTTAATGATCTTTGATCATTGTGTCGGTGTGGATGTAAAACTCTACGCTGATGACACTGTTGTTTACACTACATTTATAAAAAACTTTACTCTAAATACCGAAGATAAGTAAACTAAGAATTATATCTATCGAATACTTTTCAAGACTGAAATCCCAAAAAGTTATATTCACACTTTGAAAAAATAAAACATGTTGTATAGTAATATATAACACAGACACAAAACACTCAAAACCTGTTTTCTAAACATGCTACACATGAGACATTTTTGAAATATAAAAATAAAACTATGACTCACTAAACATTTAGGACACAGAGGCATTTCAGTATCATCATTGTGTCATCTCTATAAATAATATTTAAATAACCATAGTATTGTTTTCCATTTAGAGAAAACCTGACCCAACACTTAACCTTTTACGTGCTGAGGCCGACGTCACTCAATTTACCCATAAGCACTTGTGTATCTTATCTACACCGACTGAAGCTAAAGCAGCAGAATGACACCTTCAGTTTTTTATCAGTGTTTAAACCAAGTGTTTTAACAGCTTCTAGAGCCCAAAACACAAAATGACCAGTGTAGTTGACAGCTACACTGATAACAACTGAAGCTTGAATGTAATTCACCAGAGGTCAGTGGGTCAGTGGGTTCATGAGGTGAATTGATTGAGATGTACAGACTCGTCTGACAACAGCTTTTGTTTTTTATCAACTGTAACTTACTGAAATAATGAGAGCTGAGGTGGAACAACATGGCCGCTCTAGTTCTGCCTCAAGAAGAGAACAACAACATGATGTGTTTGTCTCAGTGTGTTTGTGATTCTGTCTCTGTGTGGTTTGTGGTTTGTTGGTCAGATTAATCAGAACAAAATGACTTTTTTTATTTTCAAATTTACAGTCGGAGACTCAGTGATGAAAACTCTCTCATGGTTTCAATTTAAACTCTGTGAAATGTAAATTTCACTGATTCAATAATTAAATTGATTGTTTAGCAAAATGTGCTTCATGTGAAAAATAACTGATAATTTCATGTTAAAATAACAACAACAAATTAATGAAAATATGAATTATAAAATGAACAAATCATAATGTAACATTTCCTATAATACCACTAAAATCATTACCTTGGGTTTTAGTGAATAAATAATCATGACGAACTCCCTGAATGTGTTAGAGGTTACAAAATGACAGTTTTATTCTCCATACTCTCATGTTGAGATTTCAGTTTGTAATTAGTCTTGTGTGAACGCTCTGAAGACTGAAAACACTGTTAGAATCAGTGACAGCTGATAAAATGGGACCTGATCAGAACGAAGGAGCTTTAACGTCGGCTGCAGAGCAGAAACCCACACAGCCCGTCTGCTGCAGGAAAGGAAGTGTTGATTCGTTGTCAACAGTTTTTTCTGAGTCCTAATAACCACTGAGAGCAGATTCATATCTGCTGCTGTACACACTCATGAACCCCCCTCCCTCTCTGTAGTTTGTCTCTTGGTGACACTTTTTCCACTGAGCCCTCCACCCACACAGAGTTCAACTGAGCCCACAGACCCACAAAGACCACCCACCTGGAGGTCTCCTTCGTGGGAAGTTTTTAATGGGAATTTGGAGCTTTAGCAACCAAAGGTCACTTTACAGTTGACACTGCCAACAAGTGCTTGTACATAACTGACACAGGTTGTTTGTCAGGACTGTCCAACACGACACAAATGAGTTTTCTGACCTGATTTCTCCAGAATTTGAACAAAGGAAAGTTGGAATTTCTCCACTTGTTTAGACGCTGAAGTAAATTTTATTTTATAATTTGAAACTGCTCTTCAGTCTATATATGCTCCCTCTAGGAAACTTTATTAGGAGGCACCAGATGAATTTCCATTGTTACGCAGATGACACCCAGCTGTACTTATCCATGAAGCCAGGTGAGACTAACCAGGTAGCCAAGCTTCAGGTCTGTCTTAAGGACATAATAACCTGGATGACCAGTAATTTCTTACTCTTAAATTCAGACAAAACTGAAGTTATTGTAATTGGCCCAAAACACCTCAGAGATACACTATGTGATAATATACTGACTCTGGATGACATCACCTTGGCCTCCAGTGCTACAGTCAGAAACCTTGGTGTCATTTTTGACCAGGACTTGTCCTTTACTTCACATATAAAGCAAGTCTCTAGGACAGCCTTCTTCCACCTGCGCAATATTGCTAAAATCAGACCCATTATATGTCTAAAGGATGCTGAAAAACTAGTTCATGCATTTGTTACCTCAAGACTGGACTACTGTAACTCTTTATTGTCAGGATGTCCCAAAAATTCAGTAAAAAGCCTCCAATTGATCCAGAATGCGTCAGCACGAGTACTGACAGGACCTAGGAAACGAGATCACATCTCTCCTGTGTTAGCCTCTCTGCATTGGCTCCCTGTAAAATCCAGGATAGAGTTTAAAATCCTCCTCCTCACCTACAAAGCCTTTAATGGTCAGGCACCATCGTACCTTGGAGAGCTTATAGTTCCCTATTTTCCCAATAGGACACTTCGCTCTCTAAATGCAGGTCAACTTGTGGTTCCCAGAGTTTGTAAGAGTAGAATGAGGGGCAGAGCCTTCAGCTATCAGGCTCCTCTCCTGTGGAACCAGCTCCCAGTGTGGGTTCGGGAGGCAGACCCCCTCTCTACCTTTAAGATCAGGCTTAAAACTGTCCTGTTTAGTAAAGCTTATAGTTAGGGCTGGCTCAGGTATGTCCTGACCCATCCCTTAGTTATGCTGCTATAGAGCTAGACTGCTGGGGGATTCCCATGATTCACTGGGTGCTCTCTCTCTATTTCTGTCTCTCTCTCTCTCTCTCTCTCTCTCGATGACTTCATGCCATTAACTTTGTTTCTTTTTCTCGCCCGTAGTTTGTGCTTCTCCTCTCTCTCCCTCTCTCTGTCCTCATTCTGCAGGTATCTCTGCCTCGGGAGCAGCAGGATCCAGATCCACCACTACTCATCTTTACTATTAACCACTGTTACCTGTCATTATTATTGATAACACCATTACCTATACAGCGGTTCCTGGTATCTCTCTCTCTCTCTTCTCTCCCCTCTTCTCCTCCCAACCCCTTTTTTTATCTCCTCCTAAACCCAACCGGTCGAGGCAGACGGCCGCCCACCCTGAGCCCGGTTCTGTTGGAGGTTTCTTCCTGTTAAAGGGAGTTTTTCCTCCCCCCTGTCGCCAAGCGCTTGCTCGTTGTGGGGACTGTTGGGTTTTTCTCTGTAACAAAGTAAGGTCTTGACCTTACCCTGTAAAGTGCCTTGAGATAATGTATATTATGATTTGGCGCTATACAAATAAAATTAAATTGAATTGAATTGAAAAATGTTTTAAAAATAAGTTTGGAGCGTGAATCATGTCACAGACGAAACCTCATGAAAATTATAATTATTATAAATAATTATTTGATCTAAAAATCGAATTTATATCAATAAAAACCAGGATGTTCATTAATATATTGACAATGTTACATTGAATGAATTTGACACTCTACAGAAAGTATTAAAAGGCAAAAAGACAGAAAACATTAAATAATCAATAAAATATTTATCAGATAAATAATGACTTGGCTTTATTTTCTATTCATATACAAGTTGCAATTAAAAGTGGATATAGAGCATTTGAACAACACTGAAAAATAACAAGTTTAAACTTAGAACCTGCAAATATATTTGTGATATATGATATATGTATTTATGATTTTTAGACTGACTATCAACAGATTGACCAATCACACACTGAAACATAGAAGCTTGTGACACTTTAATGTTGCTGCCATGAAATGATCATTTCACTGTTGAACTCAGCAGAGTTTGTGGTTTTTCTTTCCCCTTTAAAACCTCCCACTCAGAGGAAAACCACACAACAGCTTCAGCTGAGCCGCCAATCAGCAGCAGCAGCCTCATCTGTGGGCAGCAGGGGCTGATGGGAGGTTTGAGGAGGCGTCAGAAACCACGTGGCCCTGGTCTGATCTCACAGCTCGTCCTTGTTTGTCCTCAGCTGCATCAGAGCTCCACTTCTCCCCAGGTTCACCAGAGGAAACACCACTGCACAAAATGCTTTTCCTCCCAGCTGCTGCTCTGTGCTGTCTGTGTTCAGGTGAGTGTTTCCAGCCAATCAGGAGCCAACAAAGTCCACCTGTGACAAACACTGTCACACTGACCTTCATCTACCTGTCTGTGTCTCTACAGCGCTGGTTGCCATGGCAGCAGAGCTGATTCAGGACCAGTTATCATTGACCAGGAGAGTTGGTGGATCAGTCTCCTTCAGCTGTGGAGGAACTCACCAGTGTGACAGCACTTTAGTATATTGGTACCAGAAGAAAGAGAGAGAAATATTAACACTTATTCTGCGTTTTGATACAAGTAATGATAGAGTTAACAAAGATTACAATCATCCTCAGAAAGATGATTTCACACCTGTTAATAAACAGAACGGCTGTGAGTTGAAGATAGACAAAGTTAAACTCTCTCATTCAGCCTCCTACTACTGCTCATGTTATAAGTCTGCTCCCCACAGTGAGAAATGATCCCTGCAGCCTGAACAAAAACCAACAGATGAACAGATGTCAAACAGAGTTTGTGACAGGAAGAGAGCAGTAAACCACAGCCCAGGTTGACATATTTCACCTCCAGCTCAGACACGTTTTCTTGGCTTTTCTATGATATTGATTCATATTGTGATCAGATATTTGAGCAGGTTTCCTGTTGTTCCACACAGTGAGGACAAAGAGGAAACTCAGAAGCACAAGAATAAAACAAGATGAAGAGTAAACAATCAAAGGAACTAAATGAATAAAATCATGATGGTGCTTGATGAAGAGTCAGAGGATCAAAGTTATTACACTTCATCAACAAAACACTGGACTTTATCACAGGAGACCGCTGTTCATTTCATCTCCAACAGAGTCACTGCTGATTTTTTTAAAGCGTCACCACCATCGTTCCCTGACCTCAACCTGATTGTTGGTGTAACCATGGCAACGAGGCTCATCTAACCTGCAGCAAGTGTTTATTACTGTAACCATGGTGATGAAGGTCCTGTGATGTTAACTAAGTACTTATTTGAACCCAAACCAGGATCTTCACCTAAATGAACCAAGTTGACCACAGCACTGTCACAACATTAAAGGGTCAGTTTGATTTATGTGTCAGCAGGTGGGTTTTACTCCGGGAACACACTGCCTGTGTTGGGTGTGTGTGGCGGCTGCGTCACTGACCTGCTGCAGAGAAACACGTGTGTGTGTGTTCACACCGGCTGTGTGTCTGCTGTGTCACTGCTGCTTCCAGCTCTGTCTCTCTACATAGAGTTTGTAGGTGACTTGAATGTTGGATTTGTTTTCTTTATAAATGAATTTCTGATTTATTTTTGACAGAAAATGTCTCTAAAACACCACAGTCTCCACATGCAGCTGCTCACATGCTTCAAATATATATTGATATTTTTTCATGTGTGTGTCATATTCAGATTCAGACGAGACAAAGACAACTGTAGTGAAAGGCGTCAGGTTTATGTAATGTTACTGCTATGACGTCACTATGACATCAACAGGTCTTTTCTCTGTCTAACTTTTCTGGTTGAAACTCGTCACATGAGAAAAATAAGTGAAATATCAAACCTCTAGATCATGTGATGTGCACGCACATGTCACACATCCCGTGTGTTCCTGTCCTTAAGTTTATCTGTGGCGTCTCTCCTGGAGCTGTAGTGGCGTCAATTCAGGAAACACTCCCATGGGTCTAATCAGAGGGAGGGGACAAAGGACTTATATGGTCACACCCGGCAGCTCTGCAGCAAGCTCCCTGTAAGATCACCTGCTGCCTCTCTGCATGGACAGCTCCAATGTTCTGCTGCAGTTAGGGCTGCATATCAGTCTGTTCACTTCCTGCTCATCACTGAAGGATTGAAACATACACTCCCTGATTGTGTTAGAGTGTCCAACAGCACAACAAACCCCAGTCGCAGAGCTTTCACTGCACCATCCTGACTAATAACACGTGTTGGGGGCACTATACTAAATGTGGGGCTTTGAGGGAGCTACAACAACTTTAGGAACTGTATCTTAAAGCTCCACTCATTCATATTTCTACATTAAGAATGAATCTAATGACTGTGTGTAAGGTCAAAAGTCAGAGATGACTTTTTTTAGCTTGTTGTTGAGTTCTTCTGCCCCCAAGTGGCAGCAAAAAGAAAATCAGTGAATCCAGCTTCAAGCTCATAACAACCTGTGTCTTTTTCTATCTGGACTTTCCATTTGATCCTGGAGTGATTTGAAATGTCATAAACACTTGACAGAAGAAGGTGATGAAGGTTTGGTGACTGTGTTGAGCAGAGATTCAGCTTCATGTGGAGACACTGTCAAAGAGAGCAGAGGAGCAGAGCACTGACTGATTTCTTTTTGAATGCTTTTCTGTTGCAGTGGGTCCCCTGGATCCTCTCCAGCCTCAGTGCAGGGTGAAGCTGCTCTGTCTGCTGTACACAGTGCTGATAGTGAAGAGTCTGGTGTCCTGCTGTGGACTCTCTCTGCTGATGATCCTCAGGAACAAGGGACCGTCCACCAACGGCACACATGCTGACTGACTGTTTTCTGCTCGCCTTTTCTCACCATCACTTCATCTCAATTATCTCTTTGATCACTGTTCAGAAATTTATGTGAAATTTATCTTTTCATGTAAATGTTAGATACAGTCAGTATAAAAATATAAAAACAGGGACGGCCTGATGGCGGAGTGGTTAGGTCCCATACCGCACAAGCTGATGCTCTTAGCAGGTGAGTTCCAGTTCGACTCCCGACTGGCCCGACTCTTTCCTGCGTGTCATTCCTGTCACTCTCTACTGTCATGTCGAATAAAGGCAAAAATGCCCAACACAATATCTTAAAAAAAACAAAAGCAAATATACACATATATTTTCACTTTTTAAATGTATATCATTTAGTATTGTGTTATGTTGATGCTGTATTTCATTACCACTTTTAATTGTGAGTTGTTTAATAATAGAAAATGAAGCTGAATCATTAGCTGCTTGTTAGATATGTTATTGTTCATGTTATTTTGTTCTCTTCTTGTTTTTTCATTTTAATACATTTTAACCTGACAATGAAATTTTTTGTCAAATCCTCTTTGAATAAATAAAAAATCACAGTGTTTAAGGTTTGTTAACATGTTTTTTGAATTGATTTCCATTTGGCCTCAGAGCAAATCATTAGAAAAATAAAAAAAAACTATGCTGACTATTTCCACTGACACCTACGTGTAATTGACTCTGGGTGTACATAGCTCTAGCTCTAATCTACTTTCACACCGTGTCCAGAACAAAGGTACAGGATGATATGAACAGTGGCACAGAGCCAAACAAGCACAACAACACTAAGAAAGATAAGTAACGTAAATTTATCGCTATTTAATACAAACAAGTAGGTGTGGCTGTACCTTGAGGTTCAGTGCTGGTTCCCCTGGTCACTTAGGTTGGATATTAGTGATCTTTTATCATTGTGTCAGTGTGGATGTAAAACTCTACGCTGATGACACTGTTGTTTACACACATGAACAATCAGCAGATTGAGCTGCTGTGAAACTACAGTTGTTATTAAAAATAATCAAACTTTACTCTTAATACAGAAGGAATGTAAACTAAGAATTATATTTATCTAATACGTTTCAAGACTGAAATCACAAAATGCTTCACAAAGACATAAGTTATACTGACACAAAATAAAGCATGTTGTATAGTAATATACAACACAGACACAATACACTCAAAACCTGTTTTTGAAACATGCTAAAAATGAGAATTTTTTTAAATTTAAGACAAGAATCACTAACAGTTAGGACACAGAGGCATTTCAGTGTCATCATTGTGTCATCTCTAAATAAAAATAACTTGTAAATAACCAGAGTATTGTTTTCCATAAAGAAAAATCCTGACCCAACACTTAACCTTTTACCTGCTGAGGCCGACTTCATTAAATTTACCCATCAGGAGTTGTGTATCTTCTCTACACTGACTAAAGCAGGACAACAACACCTTCAGTTTTTTATCAGTGTTTAAACCAAGTGTTTGAACAGCTTCCACAGCCCAATACACAACACATCTGTGTAGCTGTGTTTCTAAGTCAGAAGAGAATAAACATAAATCTTGAGCCACATAACGACCAGTGTGAGTGAAGCACAGACAGCTACACTGATAACAACTGAAGCTTGAATGTAATTCACCAGAGGTCAGTGGGTCAGTGGGTTCATGAGGTGAATTGATTGAGATGTACAGACTCGTCTGACAACAGCTTTTGTTTTTTATCAACTGTAACTTTCTGAAATAATGAGAGCTGAGGTGAAACAACATGGCCGCTCTAGTTCTGCCTCAAGAAGAGAACAACAACATGATGTGTTTGTCTCAGTGTGTTTGTGTTTCTGTCTCTGTGTGGTTTGTGGTTTGTTGGTCAGATTAATCAGAACAAAATGACTTTTTTTATTTTTAAATTTACAGTCAGGGACTCAGTGTTGAAAACTCTCTCATGGTTTCAATTTACACTCTGTGAAATATAAATTGAATTGAATGAATAATCAGTTTTATTGATTATCAAAATGTGATTCATGTGAAAAATAACAGATAATTTCATGTTAAAATGAGAACAACAAATTAATGAAAATATAAATTATAAAATGAACAAGTCATACTGTAACATTTCCTATAATACCACTAAAATCATTACCTTGGGTTTTAGTGAATAAATAATCATGACAAACCCCCATAATGTGTTAGAGGTTTACACAATGACAGTTTTATTCTCCATACTCTCATGTTGAGACTTCAGTTTGTAATTAGTCTCGTGTGAACGCTCTGAAGACTGAAAACACTGTTAGAATCAGTGACAGCTGATAAAATGGGACCTGATCAGAACGAAGGAGCTTTAACGTCGGCTGCAGAGCAGAAACCCACACAGCCCGTCTGCTGCAGGAAAGGAAGTGTTGATTCGTTGTCAACTGTTTTTTCTGAGTCCTAATAACCACTGAGAGCAGATTCATATCTGCTGCTGTACACACTCATGAACCCCCCTCTCTCTCTGTAGTTTGTCTCTTAGTGACACTTTTTTCCACTGAGCCCTCCACCCACACAGAGTTCAACTGAGCCCACAGACCCACAAAGACCACCCGCCTGGACGTCTCCTTCGTGGGATGTTTTTAATGGGAATTTGGAGCTTTAGCAACCAAAGGTCACTTGACAGTTGACACTGCCAACAGGTGCTTGTACATAACTGACACAGGTTGTTTGTCAGGACCGTCCAACATGACACAAATGAGTTTTCTGATCTGATGTCTCCAGAATTTGAAAAAGACAAGCTTGAATTTCTCCACTTGTTTAGATGCTGAAGTAAATTGTATTGTATCATTTGAAACATGGTTTAAAAAAAAGTTTGGAGCGTGAATCATGTCACAGACGAAACCTCATGAAAAATATAATTATTATAAATAATTCTTTGATCTAAAAATCTAATTTATATCAATAAAAACCAGGATGTTTATTAATATATTGACAATGTTACATTGGATGAATTTGACACTCTACAGAAAGTATTAAAAGGCAAAAAGACAGAAAACATTAATTAATCAATAAAATATTTCTCAGATAAATAATGACTTGGCTTTATTTTCTATGAATATACAAGTTGCAATTAAAAGTGGATATAGAGCATTAGAACAACACTGAAAAACAACAACAAGTTTAAACTTAGAACCTGCAAATACATTTGTGATATATGATATATGTATTTATGATTTTTAGACTGACTATCAACAGTTTGACCAATCACACACTGAAACATAGAAGCTTGTGACACTTTAATGTTGCTGCCATGAAATGATCATTTCACTGTTGAACTCATGAGTTTGTGGTTTTTCTTTCCCCTTTAAAACCTCCCACTCAGAGGAAAACCACACAACAGCTTCAGCTGAGCCGCCAATCAGCAGCAGCAGCCTCATCTGTGGGCAGCAGGGGCTGATGGGAGGTTTGAGGAGGCGTCAGAAACCATGTGGCCCTGGTCTGATCTCACAGCTCGTCCTTGTTTGTCCTCAGCTGCATCAGAGCTCCACTTCTCCCCAGGTTCACCAGAGGAAACACCACTGCACAAAATGCTTTTCCTCCCAGCTGCTGCTCTGTGCTGTCTGTGTTCAGGTGAGTGTTTCCAGCCAATCAGGAGCCAACAAAGTCCACCTGTGACAAACACTGTCACACTGACCTTCATCTACCTGTCTGTGTCTCTACAGCGCTGGTTGCCATGGCAGCAGAGCTGATTCAGGACCAGTTATCATTGACCAGGAGAGTTGGTGGATCAGTCTCCTTCAGCTGTGGACGAACTGACCAGTGTAACAGTGATTATGTATTCTGGTACCAGAAGAAAGAGACAGAAACATTCACACGTATTCTGCGTTTTGATAAGAGTGATGGTGAAGTTTACAAAGGTTACAATCATCCTCAGGAAGATGATTTCACACCTGTTAAAAAACAGAACCTCTGTGAGTTGAAGATAGACAAAGTTAAACTCTCTCATTCAGCCTCCTACTACTGCTCATGTTATAAGTTTGCTCCCCACAGTGAGAAATGATCCCTGCAGCCTGAACAAAAACCAACAGATGAACAGATGTCAAACAGAGTTTGTGACAGGAAGAGAGCAGTAAACCACAGCCCAGGTTGACATATTTCACCTCCAGCTCAGACACGTTTTCTTGGCTTTTCTATGATATTGATTCATATTGTGATCAGATATTTGAGCAGGTTTCCTGTTGTTCCACACAGTGAGGACAAAGAAGAAACTCAGAAGCACAAGAATAAAACAAGATGAAGAGAAAACAATCAAAGGAACTAAATGAACAAAATCATGATGGTGCTTGATGAAGAGTCAATTATGTTGATTATTGGTGTAACCATGGCAATGAGGCTCATCTTACCTGAACCACATGTTTATTATTGTAACCATGGTGATGAAGGTCCTGTGATGTCAACTAAGTACTTATCACGTACGTGATGTGATGTGCACGTACATGTCACACATCCAGTGTGTTCCTGTCCTTAAGTTTATCTGTGGCGTCTCTCCTGGAGCTGTAGTGGTGACAATTCAGGAAACACTCCCATGGGTCTAATCAGAGGGAGGGGACAAAGGACTTATATGGTCATTTAGGTTGGAGGACTTGTAGGGTCAGGGTTGGGTTAGTTGGAGGACTTGATTTGGGTTAAAATAAGCACTTTTAAGTTAAGATGATGCTCGTCATCATGGTTACAATAATAACCATGTGGTTAACGTTATAGAATGGAAACAGGAAACTAACAGAGGTCTCCTGTGTTTAGGTCCAGCATCCCTTACAAACATCTTTATAAATGTCAATGTGATGAAAAGTCAGAGGATCAGCAAAGTTATTCCAGTTCATCCTGAGGGGACCATGAACGTCTGAAGCAGTTGAAATGGGAATATTTGTTGAGATATTTGAGTGTGAGCAAAAAAGAAAAGAGAAGAAGAGACAGTCATGTTGATCTGAACATTAGAGAAACACATGATGGAGCTGAAATATGATCCTGGTTCATAATGTGGACTCGTTCACCTCAGCTGACACATTCAACAGCAGACAGGTTTTTGTATCAGTCTCTTTCACTGTGGGAGCAGGCAGCTGGTACTATATGTTTGGCTCTGGAACTAAACTGTATGTAACAGGTAAGAACAAACATTTATTTTCCTTCAGTTGTTTTATTGAAGAAGTAGAAAATGTGTTTTCAGTCAGTTTCTGCTGCTTCAGACTTTACATGTTAGTTTGTTCATAGTTAGTACAAAGTTCCTGATGCAGCCATTGTTCAATAAAAAAGTTCAATTATTAGTGAAAAGATGTTTAAATCTCACTGCACAGCAGAAGGAATTCTTTATTTCTGCTGGAGCTCAAAAGGCTTTGAAGAGTCCAAAAAGTGTGATATTGTAAGTGCATTGTGGATTCTCATCAGCTGCTGCTTCATGAATCATCAGACTGCTTTTCTTTCCTCTCTTCTCTCTGCTCAAATCAATTGACTTGTACATGAAGGACTGTGGAGGATTTTCCTGCTCAGTTGACTTTTTGTACAAAATGTCCAGTTAATCAAAGTGAATTTCAGTGATGAGCAGGATTCTTCAGATTCACTCAGAAAGGTTGATGCTGGAAAATACAGTAAATGAATACAGTTGTTGTCTGATGATAAATGTATTTTATATGAAATATTCATTTTAACAACAACAAAAACAAACACTTAATTTGAGGAAAAATATATGTATTTTAAAACATTACATTTAATATTTAAACAGACGGTATAAGATTAAATAATAATAAGTAAATGTTCAATTAATTAATGGACTGGCATATGGATTTTCTATGGATATAATATATCATGCAGGATGATATAAACTATTGATCTAAACTTCCACAGTATATCTTACAATAATTCTCAGTAAATATAATTTGTATAATGTTTAATTTGTTCATCAAATGAATGTGAAAATACATTATATCATGGCGAATGTGTGTAAATTAGCAAAATATATCAAAGAAAAAAATATATAAATAAAAAATATTTTAAATTCTTTTAATATAAATTCCTTTAACATAATTGGTCTATATATTGTTTTTTATTTTAATAGTTAGGTGGTAATAACTGTTATTTATATGACTGTAAATATTTCTTTCACTTAAACATGTTTTTAGTTTGATGTAGAATTGATCTAAATTTGTCTGAGTCGATATTTTAATCATAAGATAATGATCAATATTTTATTTATGTAAGAAAAAATATAACAAAACCTCTGTAGGTATAAAAAAAATCAAAAATACATGCACATTTTTTTTTAAATTATATATATTGTCAGAATATATCATGATAAATTTTTTTGTTCTTTATATTTGTGAGAATATTTAATAATTTTATACTTTACATGAAATATTTAGTTAATACTGTATATCTAATTAGTGTCATTGTATTTTAAATAATAGTGAATATGTTTTTTTGTTAAAGATATACTTGGATACCTGTGTACTTAAATATTGTAAACATACAGATACTATAATGCCACATTTATTCTGAGCTTTTGATTTATAAAAGTGAAACATGAATATAAAGAATTTAAACAGTGTTTCCATCTTTGTCTTTCTTGAACTTGATCTTTGTCTGATGATATACATAATATATAACCATGATATATAGCTCAGTAAATATATATGAAGGTGAATCCAGTATATGTGGGGACCTTTGTGCTGTATGGATGAGTAGTTGAGTGATCAGAGTCCATGTAGTTTCCAGGATCAGACTGAATGCAGTGCAGTGCTGGAAGCTGCTGTTGACTGTGTGAATGTGTGTCTGTGCTGCTTGTTGCTGCTGTCAATCTTCAGATGAGCAGGTAGTGAAGCCCGTGGTGAGCGTGTACCCAGCAGCACCCAGAGCCCACCTGGAGGGGAAGAGCTCCCTGCTGTGTCTGGCCTCAGCCATGTTTCCTCCTCGGGTCCAGTTCTCCTGGAAAAGACAGAAGGAGGGTGGTCCTCTGGAGGAGCTGCCCCCTGCTGAGGGAGAGCAGCTGGAGCTCACAGAGTCGGGACGCTCCACCGCCATCTTGCTGATCCATCAGCCAGAGAACAGCACATATAAATACAGCTGCTACGTCAAGCATGAGGGGGGAACGGTGGAGGCCCCAACACAACAAGGTGATGAAGGCTTGGTGACTGTGTTGAGCAGCGATTCAGCTTCATGTGGAGACGCTGTCAAAGAGAGCAGAGGAGCAGAGCACTGACATTTCTCACTGCAGCTCCAAACATTTGACTCCTCTTGTGTTTCAGAGGTTCCAGCTCCAGCAGCCTCCTGTCCTCCAGAGAGAGAGCCAGCACACCCGGCAGCTCTGCAGCAAGCTCCCTGTAAGATCACCTGCTGCCTCTCTGCATGGACAGCTCCAATGTTCTGCTGCAGTTAGGGCTGCATATCAGTCTGTTCACTTCCTGCTCATCACTGAAGGATTGAAACATACACTCCCTGATTGTGTTAGAGTGTCCAACAGCACAACAAACCCCAGTCACAGAGCTTTCACTGCACCATCCTGACTAATAACATGTGTTGGGGGCACTATACTAAATGTGGGGCTTTGAGGGACCTACAACAACTTTAGGGACTTTATCTTAAAGCTCCACTCATTCATATTTCTGCATTAAAAATGAATCTAATGACTGTGTGTAAGGTCAAAGGTCAGAGATGACTTTATTTAGCTTGTTGTTGAGTTCTTCTGCCCCCAAGTGACAGCAAAAAGAAAATCAATGAATCCAACTTCAAGCTCATAACAACCTGTGTCTTTTTCTATCTGGACTTTCCATTTGATCCTGGAGTGATTTGAAATGTCATAAACACTTGACAGAAGAAGGTGATGAAGGTTTGGTGACTGTGTTGAGCAGAGATTCAGCTTCATGTGGAGACGCTGTCAAAGAGAGCAGAGGAGCAGAGCACTGACTGATTTCTTTTTGAATCCTTTTCTGTTGCAGTGGGTCCCCTGGATCCTCTCCAGCCTCAGTGCAGGGTGAAGCTGCTCTGTCTGCTGTACACAGTGCTGATAGTGAAGAGTCTGGTGTACTGCTGTGGACTCTCTCTGCTGATGATCCTCAGGAACAAGGGACCGTCCACCAACGGCACACATGCTGACTGACTGTTTTCTGCTCGCCTTTTCTCACCATCACTTCATCTCATTTATCCCTTTGATCACTGTTCAGAAATTTATGTGAAATGTATCTTTTTATGTACACGTTAGATACAGTCATCCTAAAAATATAAAAACATATATACATATATATTTTCACTTTTTAAATGTATATTATTTAGTATTATGTTATGTCGATGCTGTATTTTATTACCACTTTTAATGGTGACTTGTTTAATGATAGAAAATGAAGCTGAATAATTAGTTGCTTGGTAGATATGTGATTGTTCATGTTATTTTTTTCTGGTCTTGTTTTTCATTTTAATACATTTTAACCTGACAATGAATTTTTTGTGAAATTCTTTCAGTGTTTTTGTTTCAATAAATAAATAATTACAGTGTTTTTGGATTGTTAACATATTTTTTAACATTTCCATTTGACTTCGGAGCAAATCATCAGAAAAATGAAAAACTATATTGACTATTTACACTGACACTTATGTGTAGCTTGACTTTGAGTGTAAATAGCTCTCTCTCTACTTTCACACAGTCTCAAGAACAAAGGCAAAGGATGATATGAATATAGACACAGAGCCAAACAAGCACAACAACACTAAGAAGGATAAGCAAACTTCAGCAAATTTGTCACTATTTAATACAAACAAGTAGGTGTGGCTGTACCTTGAGGTTCAGTGCTGGTTCCCCTGATCATGTAGGTTGTATATTAATCATCTTTTATCATTGTGTCGGTGTGGATGTAAAACTCTATGCTGAAGACACTGTTGTTTACACTACAGGTATAAAATATAATCAAACTTATTATATTTATATTTTATATATATATATATATATATATATATATATATATATATATATATATATATATATAAAATTATATTTATCTAACACATTTAAAGACTGAAATCACAAAATGCTTCACAAAGACACAAGTTATACACATTTTGAAAAAGTAAAATGTATGTTGTATAGCAATATATAACACAGACATAATACACTCAAAAGCTGTTTTTGAAACATGCTAAAAACGAGATTTTTTTGAAATTTAAAAATAAAACTGTCAATCACTAAACATTTAGGACACAGAGGCATTTCAGTATCATCATTGTGTCATCTCTATAAATAATATTTAAATAACCATAGTCTCATTTTCTATCAAGAGAAAACCTGACCCAACCCTTAACCTTTTACCTGCTGAGGCCGACGACATTCAATTTACCCATAAGCAGTTGTGTATCTTATCTACACCAACTGAAACTAAATCAGCAAGAGAAAACCTGACCCAACATCTTTTACATGCTGAGGCTGACGTTATTCAATGGGTAACCATAAGCAGTTGTGTATCTTCTCCACACCGACTGAAACTTAAGCAGCACAATGACACTTTCAGTTTTTTATCAGTGTTTAAACCAAGTGTTTTAACAGCTTCTAGAGTCCAAAACACAAAACGACCAGTGTAGTTGACAGCTACACTGATAACAACTGAAGCTTGAATGTAATTCACCAGAGGTCAGTGGGTCAGTGGGTTCATGAGGTGAATTGATTGAGATGTACAGACTCGTCTGACAACAGCTTTTGTTTTTTATCAACTGTAACTTACTGAAATAATGAGAGCTGAGGTGAACCAACATGGCCGCTGTAGTTCTGCCTCAAGAAGAGAACAACAACATGATGTGTTTGTCTCAGTGTGTTTGTGTTTCTGTCTCCGTGTGGTTTGTGGTTTGTTGGTCAGATTAATTGGAACAAATGGACTTTTTTATTTTTAAATTTACAGTCAGGGACTCAGTGTTGAAAACTCTCTCATGGTTTCAATTTACACTCTGTGAAATGTAAATTTCATTGAATTGATAATCAATTTTATTGATTTTCAAAATGTGCTTTAATAATTTCAGGTAAAAATAAGAACAAATTAATGAAAATATAAATTATAAAATGAACAAATCATAATGTAACATTTCCTGTAATACCACTAAAATCATTACCTTGGGTTTTCGTGAATGAATCATCATGACGAACTCCCCTAATGTGTTAGAGGTTTACACAATGACAGTTTTATTTCCATACTCTCATGTTGAGACTTCAGTTTATAATTTATCTCGTGTGAACGCTCTGAAGACTGAAAACACTGTTAGAATCAGTGACAGCTGATAAAATGGAACCTGATCAGAACGAAGGAGCTTTAACGTCGTTTTGTTTTAGTCAAAGTTCATTTCTCAGCTCTGAGTTGTGGATCTGAGCTGTTTCTCTCACAGATGAAGAACTGAAGAACACAGATCCTTCCTGCAATGGTTCTTTAACAGAGTGGATGGTTGTAGCTGTCATTCTGTTGTTGAAGTGAAAAGCCACAGCTAACAGTGTGGAGGCTACAGAGCAGAAACCCACACAGCCCGTCTGCTGCAGGAAAGGAAGTGTTGATTCGTTGTCAACAGTTTTTTCTGAGTCCTAATAACCACTGAGAGCAGATTCATATCTGCTGCTGTACACACTCATGAACCCCCCTCCCTCTCTGTAGTTTGTCTCTTAGTGACACTTTTTTCCACTGAGCCCTCCACCCACACAGAGTTCAACTGAGCCCACAGACCCACAAACACCACCCGACTGGAGGTCTTGTTCGTGAGATGTTTTTAACGTGAATCCAGGCTGTCAGGATGCTCAGCTTCTTTGTGTCGTGTTGGAATTTGGGGAATTTGGAGCTTTAGCTTTAGCAACCAAAGGTCACTTTACAGTGACCTTTGGTTGCTAAAGCTCCAAATTCCCCAAATTCCAACACGACATAAAGAAGCTGAGCATCCTGACAGCCTGGTGAATGAAGCTGTCCTTTAGCCTGCTGGTTCTGGCCCAGAGACTCCGCAGTCGTCTTCCTGATGGAGGGTGGTCTCGTCATTGTTGCTGATGAGACCTACCACAGTCGTGTCGTCCGCAAACTTGATAAAGATGTTGGAGCTCTCTTTCGGTGTGCAGTCGTGGGTCAGCAGGGTGAAGAGGAGGGGGCTCAGCACACATCCTTGGGGGGCCCCTGTGTTCAGAGTGATAGTGCTGGAGGTGTCGCTGCCAGCCTGTACAGACTGCGGTCTCCCCGTCAGGAAGTCAGTTGCACATCGAAGTATTCAGCCCCAGCTGGTCCAGTTTGTGAATGAGCTGTTGGGGGATGATTGTGTTAAATGCTGAGCTGAAGTCGATGAACAGCATTCTAACGTAGCAGTCTTTTGTCTCCAGGTGTGTGAGGGCTGAGTGAAGGGCAGTGGAGATGGCATCATCGGTTGAGCGGTTGGACCGATATGCAAACTGGAAAGGGTCCAGGGAGGAGGGGAGGGCAGACTTGATGTGCTGCATGACGAGCCGCTCGAAGCACTTCATAAGGATGGGAGTGAGTGTGACCGGGCGGTAGTCATTGAAGCAGGAGGGAGACGTCTTCTTCGGGACCGGGATGATGGTGGTGGCTTTGAGGCATGTGGGGACAACAGCCTGGCTCAAAAGAATTTTCTGATCTAATGTCTCCAGAACTGAACAAAGACAAGTTTGAATTTCTCCACTTGTTTTAACGCTGAAGTGAATTTTGTTGTATCATTTTAAACATGTTTTAAAAATAAGTTTGGAGTGTGAATCATGTCATAGACGAAACCTCATAAAAATCATAATTATTATAAATAATTATTTGATCTATTTTTGATTTTAAGACTGACTATCAGCACCGTGTACAGGATACAGAGCAGAGTCAGAGAAAACATTATTGAAGTGAATGAAATAAACTGAAGGGACTTTAAGGGTTAAAATCTCAGCTGAGGAGCTCTGTGGATTTGTGCTTTTGTGTTTCCATCACAGCTGTTCAACGACACATGACAGTGTGTGTTACTAAATTCACTACCAACCTGAATGTGTTTGTGGGAACATGAATGTGTTGTTGTGTTTGTGCATCATAGTGACCCAGAATTTTTTGTCCTTTTAAGATATTTTTTGGGCATTTTTGCTTTTATTAGACAGGACAGTAGAGAGTGACAGGGGCAGAGAGGGGGAACAACATGCAGGAAAGGGTTGGACTGGTTGAGAGTTGAACCGACCAAACCGCAGATGCTCTTAGTGGAGGAACCTGCACAGAGCATCAAGAGAGCATCAAGACCAAGAAACTTTTCACTCCATCAGTTCAGAGAAACAGAGAAGTCTGGGAACATTTCGAGAAAATATGAAAATAATGAGAATAAACCAAAGATAAAGAGATGAAATAATAAATGACTCCCCTCTGCAGGCTGACAGTCACCTTCATCTTCTTCTTCAGCAGCAGACATTTGAAGACTGAACACAAACAACATGTTGGAGACTGAAGGTCTCAGTTTGACCAGTCACACACTGAAACATAGAAGCTTTTGACACTTTAATGTTGCTGCCATGAAATGATCATTTCACTGTTGAACTCATGAGTTTGTGGTTTTTGTTTCCCCTTTAAAACCTCCCACTCAGAGGAAAACCACACAACAGCTTCAGCTGAGCCGCCAATCAGCAGCAGCAGCCTCATCTGTGGGCAGCAGGGGCTGATGGGAGGTTTGAGGAGGCGTCAGAAACCACGTGGCCCTGGTCTGATCTCACAGCTCGTCCTTGTTTGTCCTCAGCTGCATCAGAGCTCCACTTCTCCCCAGGTTCACCAGAGGAAACACCACTGCACAAAATGCTTTTCCTCCCAGCTGCTGCTCTGTGCTGTCTGTGTTCAGGTGAGTGTTTCCAGCCAATCAGGAGCCGACAAAGTCCACCTGTGACAAACACTGTCACACTGACCTTCATCTACCTGTCTGTGTCTCTACAGCGCTGGTTGCCATGGCAGCAGAGCTGATTCAGGACCAGTTATCATTGACCAGGAGAGTTGGTGGATCAGTCTCCTTCAGCTGTGGAGGAACTGACCAGTGTAGCAATGATTATGTATTCTGGTACCAGAAGAAAGAGACAGAAACATTCACACGTATTCTGCTTTTAGATAAGAGAGATGGTGAAGTTTACAAAAGTTTCAATCATCCTCAGGAAGATGATTTCACAGCTGTGAGTTGAAGATAGACAAAGTTAAACTCTCTCATTCAGCCTCCTACTACTGCTCATGTTGGAAGGATGCTCCCCACAGTGAGAAATGATCCCTGCAGCCTGAACAAAAACCAACAGATGAACAGATGTCAAACAGAGTTTGTGACAGGAAGAGGGCAGTAAACCACAGCCCAGGTTGACATATTTCACCTCCAGCTCAGACATGTTTTCTTGACTTTTCTATGATATTGATTCATATTGTGATCAGATATTTGAGCAGGTTTCCTGTTGTTCCACACAGTGAGGACAAAGAGGAAACTCAGAAAAACAAGAATAAAACAAGATGAAGAGAAAACAATCAAAGGAACTAAATGAATAAAATCATGATGGTGCTTGATGAAGAGTCAGAGGATCAAAGTTATTACACTTCATCAACAAAACACTGGACTTTATCACAGGAGACCGCTGTTCATTTCATCTCCAACAGAGTCACTGCTGATTTTTTTAAAGCGTCACCACCATCGTTCCCTGACCTCAACTTGATTATTTGTGTAACCATGGCAACGGGGCCCACCTAACCTGAACCAGGTGTTTATTATTGTAACCATGGTGATGAAGGTCCTGTGATGTTAACCAAGTACTTATTTGAACCCAAACCAGGATCTTCACCTCAAACTAACCAAGTTGACCACAGCACTGTCACAACATCAAAGGGTCAGTTTGATTTATGTGTCAGCAGTGGGTTTTACTCCGGGAACACACTGCCTGTGTTGGGTGTGTGTGGCGGCTGCGTCACTGACCTGCTGCAGAGAAACACGTGTGTGTGTGTGTGTGTGTGTGTGTGTCAGGGGTGAAAGTAGTTTTAAATTCTTGCTGGTACTTTGTGGAAAAATCAAACGTCCCAGTACAATAAATCAAATGCACCTATCCCCTCAGTAAGTACTGTGTTTAAGAAGTAGACGCCCATGCACTGTCACGTACTGCTGAGAGTGAAATCCTCGATCGTTAGCTCACACACAGCTTGTTCAATCTGTTCTCTGTGTTGTTGAAATTGAACGAAACAACATGAAACACAACTGCTTATTCTGCTATTGACTTTATTTGGGACATTTCGCAATGAATGGAATGACATTAAAGATTCTGTAAAGCGGAAAAACATATGAGAAAAATGGCATATTAAACGCCCTGATTCGTTGTCAACTATTTTTTCTGAGTCCTAATAACCATATATATATATATATATATATAATTAGGTTTCAAACTTCAAACTCAAAAAATAACCAGTATTATCAACTCTGGAATGCTTGGGGTGTGTCCGCTGGAGGCACTGAAACCACGGCCACCGTCGGGAGAGCTTCCGCATCGCTTAACGGTCTAACAAATTTGTGCTGAAAGGAAACATGACTGCGTCCAACAGCTATATTGATTGTACACACACACACACACACAAACACAAGCACATGTGTTGTATATATTTTCACATTACAAATTGCTCTAAATTGTCTGATGCCCTGGACTTCATGTATTTCGATGCCGGCATCAGTAAGAGAACTATCTTATAAGCTATACACGGAGCTAACTTAGCCCATTTTCCACCGGTCAAAAAACCTGCAAAGACCCGCGAACATCGGGCTTTTGTTGGTAGTGATGAAGGGTTTAATCGCAGTTAATTTGCAGGTTACACTGGTATTTATTGGCTCCTGCTGCGATTGGCTCCGATCGTCATTGATGTAAACACAAAACCCGGGTGAATCCACTATTTTTCGCCTCTTTTCCTGCTGTAACGTGTCTCAGAGGACACAGACACACACCTGTCACCTGTCCAGCTGTGTGCTGGGCTGTTACACCAGAAACTCTGAAGCTTTGAAAGATTTAAAAACACACAACCACAGATCAAAACATCTCATACGGAGGCTCCAACACTTTCACAACTTTCACCAGTTTGCAGGGCGGCTAGCAGCTCACTCTCCCTCCACTGCTTGTGTGTGTGTGCTCTGCATCTGTAGCGGGTCCCAGCTAGGCCTTCGCTAACAGAAATATAGATAATCCCAACTAGAGCGCTGGAAACTGGAAACACAGGACAGAAATGAGAGACACAGGACAGCTACTGCTCATTTTCCAGGTCCATTGGATTATATTTTATTCTCGCATTCACATGCTAAACTTTCAACTGCAACAATGAATCAATTCTGTTATTTTTGTTTGCATTAAAGCAGTGGTATCTAAACCACATTTGACTGACATTACATGTCTATCTTTTTCACATATTACTTATGAAATAAACTTGTATTAAACCAAAAATAAACATTACATTTTCCCTTAATCATGTCAACTATTATCACCAATCATGTAATCTATCATCAATCATGTGATCTATTATCAATCATGCGCTCACTTCTCATCCACACATTGTCTACCCTCTCACCCAAAGAGGAATAACTGTACATAAAGTACATATTGTAAGTATCCACTTAATATAACAGAAGGAATCTCTTTTGCAGATTAACTATCCCACATTTTGAATACACACTCCACACACAATAATAAAACTTTCCACACATTAGCCCACCGAATTATCCCCCCAAATGCCAAGGAGCCAAAGAAAATACACAAAAGTAAACATTTGACTATGGCGACGGACTCCATTTTAGCCACCACAATAGCCTTGTACCGTGGCACTTTCATTGTTTGCACACTGAACGAGCGTCTAGCTTCTTTCCCACACATCACTGGGGGTTCATATTATCTTACAAACATCTGAAGTCAGAGAAAAAGTTGATAACCAACCTGGAAACACAGGACAGAAATGAGAGACACAGGACAGCTACTGCTCATTTTCCAGGTCCATTGGATTATGAGCTTCACTCCCGCGATGCCCTGTAAACAGTCCCAGTGACGCCGCCGGTAAGTGCTGCCACCCAGTGTCCATTTCTCGCAACCTCAAGTCATTGTGTGTTTCTCTTTCTTATTCTTACTTAGCAGAATAAAATAATAAAATGAGATAATAGCAGTGGCCATAAACCAAACAGTAACTTCAGAGGAAATTAAACAATAATAATCTCAACAAAAATACTTTTGTGAGTATCACATCCACCCCGACAAACAAAAATGGCTCCCGACATTTGATACAACCCCCCAAAAAAACTCTCCCTTTTTTTTCTTTAATAAACTTGTGTGTTGAATGGTGTGTAGTATACGTAAGGCATGTACATTTGTGGCGTGTAAGGAGCAGGTGAGATGAACTGTCTGGTCATGTGTGGCATGAAAGGTGGAGAGGCTATCTGTGAGGAGATAGAACCTACATGGGTTTGTATTGAAGGTTGGCCCAGTGACTCATAAGTGAAAGTCGGTCTTGGTGTCCTCTCCCTGGCTGACCTCCTCACCTCTCTGTGTTCATCTTCTACAGGCAAAGTCCTTATAAAGGGCGAATCCGCTCTTTCCACCTGTATTTGTTCAGCATGGTCATTTTGCTCATCCTCTTCAGGCTGAGGTAGGTGCACGACATCATGTTCATTTGTCTGCGATTCATCACCCACTAATTCTGCTTCTCTTTCTTTTACAGGGGTTTGTTTGTGCTCTCTTCCAGGTAAGTTTGTCTCATCCGTGTTTGTATTGTCTCTTTCAGGTAGGTTTGTCTCATCCGTGTTTGTATTGTCTCTTTCAGGTAGGTTTGTCTCATCCGTGTTTGTATTGTCTCTTTCAGGTTCCGTTTCTCTCCTTGGTACTGCATTTGAATGTTCCTTGTCGGTCATGAACGGTTTCTTTGGGGTCTGAACAGGAACCGCTGCAGGAGGAAATGGCTGTGATACCGACATTTGCCCTCCTCCTGAGGCTGTTGGTCTGCCTTGTCCAGATTGATCACTTTCCATCCTGACGACAGGTGTTCTCAACCAATAACCTCCCGTCCCCTCATCCTCATCATCAGTGTCTGACATCACATCGTCGTCAGTCGGGCTTGCCCTCTGTTGGGGTTGTTTTTGTCTCTGAGGGGGTGTTAAAGCCAGATCAGCTGACTGCGCTGGGCTCTCAACAGGTAAGTCATTGACTAAAAGTAGCAAATTTCTGTGTATGGTTCTGTTTCTCGCACTTGGGTCTCCCTCAGGATGAATGACATATACAGTATTATCAGAGATTTGCTCCTTCACCACATAAATCTTCTTCTCCCAGTAGGAACGAAGTTTACCGGGTCCACCTCACTCACCCATGTTTCGAACCAGCACTCGATCTCCTGATTTGAGGACCACTCCCCTCGCTTTTTGGTCATAGTAAGACTTGTTCTTTGCACTTGATGACAAGCTGGTTTTATTTGCTATCTTGTATGCTTCTGTCATCCTTTTTGATCATTTCTCCACATATCCTTTGTGTGTCACTGATCCGGTGCTTTCCAATAATCCGAACAAGAGATCCACAGGGAGACGGGGGTGTTGTCCATAGAGCAGGTAACGAGGTGAGTACCCCGTGGACTCGTGACCAGTGCAGTTGTATGCATGTATCATTTGTGGTAAATGTTCCTTCCATCTCTCCTTTTCTCTGTCTGTCAGTGTCCGTAACATTTGAAGCAATGTGCGGTTGAACCGCTCAGCGGGGTTACACTGTGGATGGTACGGAGACGTCCGTGAGTGTCCGACCCCTGACAGCCGTCCAAGGGTGCGGAAAAGGTTGTTCTCGAACTCACGTCCGTGATCATGGTGGAGACGATTTGGATAACCAAGACGAGGTATGTAGTCGTTGTATATTCGTTCAGCTGCAGTTTGTTCTGATTTGTTTTTGGTTGGGTAAGCCTGAGCAAATCTGGTAAAATGGTCAATTACTACCAGAATGTACTCAAAGCCTCCTTTGCTCTTCTCCAGGTGTAAATAGTCTATGCAAACCAGATCAAGAGGGGAAGAAGAGGTCAGGCCCCCCATTGGTGCACGCACATGTGTGGTGGGTTTTCTTTGTTTTATGCAGCTGCATTTTCTTGTGACATAATTCTCTATACATTTCTTCATGTACGGCCAATAGAAACGTTCTCTGGCGAGGTGGAGCACACGTTCTGTCCCAACGTGTCCCATGTTGTCATGGAGATGTTTCAGGGCAACTGACTGGTACTTGACAGGTAGGACCAACTGTTTTCTTTCTGATGTCCGGCGGTACAGGACTCCCTTCTCCAAATGCAGTTGACTCCACTCATGAAGGAGCTTGCGAGTGAGCCCGCCCACTGACCTTCTGACCTCATTAGTGAGAACATTATTGGTCTCTTTCAGTCTTATTATTTCCCCTACCCCATGTCATCCTGTTGGGCTTTTGCTAGCTCTTCGAGGCTTATTTCAGGCAAAAGTGGATGAGGCTGTGGTATTACATCAACAGAGGAGGTGTAAAGTGCAGCTATCCATGCTACATCCTTCTTCAGAGCTGCCCTGCCTCCTTCCCAGGTTGCATGCAGCACGTCCTGAGACAGCTCCTCAGTGCATGTTGTAACATAGTTGTCAATATCGAGTGGGATGCGTCAGAGTGTATCGGCATCGATATTGTTCTTTCCAGGTCTGTATTTTATGTTGAAGCGGAACTCTGACAATTCTCCAACCCAGTGATGTCCAACTGCATTTAGTTTTGCAGTGCTCATGACGTAGGTAAGTGGGTTATTATCAGTGTAGATGGTAAAATGTGGAGCGTAGAAGAGATAATCTCTGAATTTCTCACACACTGCCCACTTCAGAGCCAGGAACTCGAGTTTTCCGCTGTGGAGCCTGTAGTTCCTTTCCGCCGGTGTCAGAGTTCTTGATCCATATCCGATCACTCGCATTTTCCCACCTTGCTGCTGATAGAGGATTGCGCCAAGCCCTTTCTCCGACGCATCGGTGTGTAGGATGAATGGGTCCTCGAAGTTGGGGTACGCGAGGACCGGGGGGTTGGTCAGCATACAGATGAGCCTTTGCAGAGTGCTTTGGTGTTCAGCCTTCCACTCAATAGGTGTTTTGGACGGGAGTTGTGGACCCTTGGACTTGGAGTGACGTGGAAGGAGTTGGGGCAATGAGGACTTAACTTGGAGCAACTCATACAGCGGTTTCGCTATTTTTGTGAAATCCTGTACATAGGAGCGATAATAGCTCAGGAAACCGAGGACCTGTCGGAGTTCACCAACTGTTTGGGGCGGTTTGTTTTTTAAAGCCAGCACCGCGTCGATGTCTTTGGGGTCAACTCGAACTCCTTCGGCCGACACCAAGCGTCCAACATAGCGGACCTCCTCCTGGAACATCTCGCACTTCTCTGCTCGTAGCTTCACCCCATGGTGCTGCAGTGCTACAAGAACCCTGCGAATCACCTCCACGTGGTCACTGAAAGATCTGGAGTAGCAGAGTAGGTCGTCCAAATACGGGATGCAACACTCGTCTCGCAGGGAGCCCAACATCTCCTCCATGCTCCTCTGGAAAGCCGCAGGTGCATTAGAAAGTCCGAATGGGATTCTTGTCCATTCGTAAAGCCCCCAGGGTGTGATGAAGGCGGTGAGATGGCGAGACCCTTCTGCTACAAACCCCTGGTGGTAAGCTTTACCTTGATCAAGTATGCTGAACACTGAATATCCACCCAGCGTGTCTGTCAAATCCTGTATTCGCGGCAGTGGATGCCTGTCAGGTACTGTTTTTTGATTTAGGAGGTGATAATCTATACAGAGGCGTAGAGTGCCGTCCTTCTTCCTCACACACACCACTGGAGCAGAGTAGGAAGACTTAGATTTCACTATCCATCCTTTTATAATAAGATCTTGAATGTACTCTTTTACCTCTTTAAACAGTGGTTTGGGAATGGATGTGTATGCTCTCTGCACAGGGACGTCGTCTTTCAGGTTGATCACCATTTGCAGATTTGGGATACAGCCGATGTCATCTCCATCTCTTGCAAAAGCGTTCGATTCCTCATACAGCATCCTCCTAGCAGCCTCCTGCTGTTCTTCCTCCAGGTGGTCGATGTTTACAGGTGGGTGCCAGAGGGGTGAATCTGAGCTGCTGACATGAGTGGTGGTGACCTCACTGACAATCGCTGCAGGCTGTGATTTGTCCCGGATATCTGCCTCCACAACATTTTCAACATGCTGCAGGATCCCTAGCGCTGTTTTACGTGGTATTGTGATGTCATGATTAGTGTTGTTGCCAATTGGGATGGTGACATAGGGTTTGTTTGGGTTCTGGATTTGTAACAAACCTGGCCCTACATCCCACTGTCCAGACGACAGACAGTCTTCATCTGTTTCAAACAACACTAACTGTGTAGAGGCATCCATGTTTGAAGGGACCCGACACTTCACCCATGACACTTCACCAGCCGGGAGTATGATGTCTTTGGCCCCTGTTCTCACACGCCCCTGCTGCATTACTGACTTTGATGTCTGAACAAAGTTAGTTAGTTAGTTAGTAAGGGCTTCAGCTGTTTTGCTGGGGACAGATATGGCATTGCTAAGCAGGCTAACAAGTACTGGCATTAGCTTCTCTCGTTGGCCACAAATTAACACCTCCAAAACATTAAAGCCAATGGTCTGTCCATGGGGTAGCTGCTGATGAGAAATGGGACACTAATGGACAGATTGGGGTCCAAATTACCTGGCAAGTTCATTGTAATATTAACCCACCCATCATATGGAACGAGATCACCATTTGCTGCAGTGACTCTCAGTTCCTCCACCCCCTAAGATCTCGGAAACTGGGTGAGTGCTGAGGTCAGGTAAGTATTCTTCCTTCCAGGCACGGCTGACTATACTGACTTGTGACCCGGAGTCGAGCAGTGAGGTGACAGGTAAGCCATTTAGATAGCTCTGAACTAGGGCCTTTTTACCAATGAAACTAGCAACAGCTCTGGCTTTAGCTACACGTGGTAGTTGAGGAGGGGGCTGTGCTACTTGTATGCAGTGACTTTGTGTGCTTAACATTACTGGGGTCAGGGGTGAGGAGGGGCTTGTCTTTTCATTTTTGGCCTTGCTTACCGGTTGGGACTTACTTCCAGTCTCGGCCACTAGATGTCCCCCTCCAGTGGCCGGTTGAAGTTTCCCTGCCTCTTTGGCCGTTTCAGACAGCCGGCTGCACGGTGTCCATCATTCCCACATATGAAACAATGTTTACAATCTTGTCTGTCTTGTTCCACACAGCTTGGACAGCCATAGGGTTTTCCACGTTTAGATTGTGTTCTATTCTGGTTGTACTGACGCCCATTGTTTGTTAGCTGTTGTTCATTTTGTTTTTGCATGGTCATAACAAGTCTGGTGAGTTCCTCTACTTTGGTCGTGAGGTCTCTCAAGGGATCAGGTTTTGCTTGGTTTGATTTGGACTCTACACTCTCTGACTTTGGGTTAGGTCTCTTTACTCCATCTGGTTCAAATTGCGCGCTGTGTGTGTTTGTTACCGTCTGTCTGCGTGAAGAACCAAGTCTTTTCATCCTCTCATTTTCTTCACTGGTGATTTTCATCACATGGCGAAGGATCATCTCATCGGTGACGCCGCTGCTTGACAACAAAGGTTTGAGTTCTCTGCGTATGTCAGTGTGTTTGTGTCCAAAGCCTTGGTATACTGTATGCAGGAAAACATCTTGTACTGTAGCAGCAGAGTATTTAATGTCAAATGTCAGTTTTGATGTGAATAGGATGCGCTGTTTTAAACCCATCACCCGGTAGAGGAACTGTTGTGGTGTCTCGTTCTCTTCTTGTTTCGTGCACATCAACTCTTGGAATGACTCTGTGCTGTTCTTTTCTCTTAAGTGAGTTTGGAGAAACCCCTTGAGTTCAGCCACCGCTATGTCGTCTTTATTTATCAACATCTCTTTGAATATGCCTGGTCTTATGATTTTGAGTACACCACGAACAATCTCTGAATCGGAAAATCCCTCCCTGATTCCATCATCAATCTGCTTGCAGACATTATTGTAGGTGATGTCTGAGGATTGATCACCAACCTGATCGCCTTGAACCTTGAACTCTCTCCTGGGTAGGTAACTGAGTTCCCTCGGGGACACCATCCCTTCGCGAGCTGACTGGGAGGCAGGTTCACCGGGTGGATTGCTGCTCGGCTGCCTGGACAGGACAGTGGGCGGGGGCTAAAGTGTCTGTGGCAGTGTAGCATGTACTGGTATACACTGTATGAGTTTCTTGCTCAGCTCTTCATAACTAGCGAGCACTTTAAGCAAATCAGCGTTCGCTGTGTCAGGTGCATTTAACACTGTAGCTTTAACTGAGCCTAAATCTGGTGCAGCATTATCATTAGGTGATTCAGTACTGACTGAAATGGGTGTGTGGTGACTCTGAATGTGGGTGTCTGTGGTGATTTTGGGAGATGTTTGGATAATGACAGAACCATCAGACGAACCAACAAGGTCTACAACCTTTTCACCACTTGGCACAGCATTTACCTCAGAATCATCCTTTACATTTAGCAGTGGCATATCATTGTCACGACATTTTACTATCTCATCAATAATGTCTTTTAACATCAGCAACTGGACCATTCCCTGGTCTTCTGTTTCAAGTAACTGCTTGTTATACATGAACGAGTGAATGTGGTCGTAATACACCTCCTGATCTCCCTCCTTAAGCTCTGTCTGGTGCACATCCAACGCTGGATCCACCGATCCGGCGACCCGAAGAAGCTCTTCAGTTGACAAGGTGTTCCACACCAGGCTTCTCCTCCCACCATCCGACATGATGGCTCCTCGTTCCCCTCACGGCTGGCAACACCGTCTGATGATGGCACAGTTGACTCTGGGTCACAGACCTCCACTCGTCCACAGCTGCAGTCCCCACGGCTGGATAGGGCTGTTGGTCGGCGTCTGGATGATGCGGCCCTCTCTCCTAGTTGCTGATCAGCGTTGTCATAGACATCACTCGGCTTCCGGTCCAATAGATGGCACCGAAGAATCCTGGACGAGCCCCCAAGAATCTGTAGCGGGTCCCAGCTAGGCCTTCGCTAACAGATATATAGATAATCCCGACTGGAGCGCTGGAAACTGGAAACACAGGACAGAAATGAGAGACACAGGACAGCTACTGGTCATTTTCCAGGTCCATTGGATTATGAGCTTCACTCCCGCGATGCACTGTAAACAGTCCCAGTGACGCCGCCGGTAAGTGCTGCCACCCAGTGTCCATTTCTCGCAACCTCAAGTCATTGTGTGTTTCTCTTTCTTATTCTTACTTAGCAGAATAAAGTAATAAAATTAGATAATAGCAGTGGCCGTAAACCAAACAGTAACTTCAGAGGAAATTAAACAATAATAATCTCAACAAAAATACTTTTGTGAGTATCACAAGTGCAGTGATGACATCACTCCCTGCAGTTGTGTGTGTCCTGAGTTTGAACAGAATATATACCTATACCCGCTAATTTTAGTGGAAAAAGGGTATTTGATGAGAGGATGAAGAGGAACTATCCTTCTGGTCATGAAAAGAAGGGAAACGTCATGAGTGAATAACAATGATTATCTATTCATACATTATTCTCTAATTATAATGACACCACACCGTTGGTATTGCAGCCTCTAGGAAAGACACATGTTGGGAGGGAAGGTTTAGCTAACCAGCAGTAACACTGAGCGTGAGAACCACTGATGCTGGTACATTCCAGACTTTTAAACCGTTACAGCTTTAGGGGCGGGGTATGCTAAGTGGGGGTCAAAGTGTGTCATCAGTACCCCGTTTAAGGCCCGCCCAAAAAAATGCTCAACACAAAAATTATTAAACACAGTTTAACACTATAACTGCACAATTCAGTACCACACAAGCTTCACGTTTCACACGTTTCAGGAATAGCTCCGTCCAACATGGACCAAAACACAGCACGGACGGTTCAGAAGCAATTCAGAACGAGTTAAAAGCAATTTATAAACAGACAAAGTGATGTTCAAGACTGCACATTGCTAGCAGATCTATTTTGTTGCCTAAAGTGCGGCCGTGACTGGTTCTGAATTTGGGCTTTAGCAGGCAGCTGCTCTCCCCTCTCCCTGGTACTGCGTACGCCACTGAATCTTTTAGTGGGACGCAGTACCGGACCGTACCGGCTTACTTTCACCCCTGGTGTGTGTTCACACCGGCTGTGTGTCTGCTGTGTCACTGCTGCTTCCAGCTCTGTCTCTCTACATAGAGTTTGTAGGTGACTTGAATGTTGGATTTGTTTTCTTTATAAATTAATTTCTGATTTATTTTTGACAGAAAATGTCTCTAAATCACCACAGTCTCCACATGCAGCTGCTCACATGCTTCAAATATATATTGATATTTTTTCATGTGTGTGTCATATTCAGATTCAGACTAGACAAAGACAACTGTAGTGAAAGGCGTCAGGTTTATGTAATGTTGCTGCTATGATGTCACGATGACATCAACAGATCTTTTCTCTGTTTGTTTTTGCTGGGAGGAGCTCGTCACGTGAGAAAAATAGGCGAGATGCTGAAAGTCTAGATCACACCATACAGCCGCGAGGCTCCGCTCTAACCCGTTAACATCAGCACTGAAATGAAAACTTAGACGTTCTGCAGCTGCCACACACACGTCACACATCCAGTGTGTTCCTGGCTTCAAGTTTATCTGTGGGTCGGGACAAAGGACTTATATGGTCATTTAGGTTGGAGGACCTGTTGGTTTCATGATGTGACAACACTGTGGTTAATGTTTGGTGAGGTTTAAGGAAAGATCATGGTTTGGGTTAAAATAAGCACTTTTAAGTTGAGGTTCGATGAGCCTCGTTGTCATGGTTACAAAAATAACCACGTGATTAAAGTTATAGAACGATGTTGGTTAAAATAGACAGCATTAAATATCAGTTTGCAACAGCTGCTTGTCTCATCATTATCAGTAAATCCAGATCTCCATGACCTCATGACTCAGGTGGTCAGAGCTCCTGGTCTTCACTCAGCTGATCTGGGTTCAGGTCTTCTTTTAGGAGAGGATGGTGTCACTGTTTTCTCTTTCTTCCTCTGTTCAACAAGTGATGAAGAGAGGATTTGAATTCACATGTTGTGTTTCACCAAACCTGCATCTGAACCACCTCAGCTATCAGGACTTTCTCAGCTACATCAGCTCTCAACTGTTGGTTTGACAGTATTTTTCTTGTCAAACTAAAATTTCACTTCTCTGTTTTTCACATCTCCAGATTTGGACACTTCTTGACTCCGCTGGTGAATCACAACCACAGAATGGGTCTTTGAGGATTATTAAATCAGATTACTTCAAAAACTGAGTCCAGGAACCAGTAATCCTGACCACGTGACCATGTGGGAAACCTGATTGTTTTCACCATGAGAGCTGCATCAAAAGCAGGTTTGCTGAAACTGAAGTTGTGCATTTGAATCATTTCTTCATCACTTCAAAATATAAAATAAACAGCAAATACCTGATACTTTCCCAAAGCTTGAACTGAACCTGGACCATCAAGGTGAAAACCAGGAGTTCAGACCACTACACCACCCAGGACAGGTGGTCTAATGCTCTCAGTATTGTTGTGTATATTTAATGTGTTTGAGGAGAATTCTTCTTCAGATCTGATTATTTTCTGTGTCTGAGCCCATGTAGCTCAAACCCCTCATAGAGCTTCTGCTAGAAGAGGATTTGTAACAGTGAGGTTGTGTGTTTGAATCCTGTTGTGGTCTTCAGTCTCCTGGTATTTGTTGGTCCTTCACCATTTTTCTTCAGCACTTGTAATGAAGTAAAATTTCATATTCATTTGAAGCTCACCACTTTGGTCACATGGGCTGTGTTTGACTCTGCTGGTAACTCACAGCAACACAACTGTTCAGCCAGGAAAACATTATTGAAGTGAATGAAATAAACTGAAGGAACTTTAAGGGTTAAAATCTCAGCTGAGGAGCTCTGTGGATTTGTACTTTTGTGTTTCCATCACAGCTGTTCAACAACACATGACAGTGTGTGTTACTGAATTCACCACCAACCCGAATGTGTTTGTGGGAACATGAATGTGTTGCTGTGTTTGTGCATCATGGTGACCCGGATTTTTGATCTGCTGTCAGATTAAAATCAAGACCAAGAAACTTTTCACTCCATCAGTTCAGAGAAACAGAGAAGTCTGGGAAAATTTCTAGAAAAGATGAAAATAATGAGAATAAACCAAAGATAAAGAGATGAAATAATAAATGACCCCCCTCTGCAGGCTGACAGTCACCTTCATCTTCTTCTTCAGCAGCAGACATTTGAAGACTGAACACAAACAACATGTTGGAGACTGAAGGTCTCAGTTTGACCAATCACACACTGAAACATAGAAGCTTTTGACACTTTAATGTTGCTGCCATGAAATGATCATTTCACTGTTCAACTCATGAGTTTGTGGTTTTTCTTTCCCCTTTAAAACCTCCCACTCAGAGGAAAACCACACAACAGCTTCAGCTGAGCCGCCAATCAGCAGCAGCAGCCTCATCTGTGGGCAGCAGGGGCTGATGGGAGGTTTGAGGAGGCGTCAGAAACCACGTGGCCCTGGTCTGATCTCACAGCTCGTCCTTGTTTGTCCTCAGCTGCATCAGAGCTCCACTTCTCCCCAGGTTCACCAGAGGAAACACCACTGCACAAAATGCTTTTCCTCCCAGCTGCTGCTCTGTGCTGTCTGTGTTCAGGTGAGTGTTTCCAGCCAATCAGGAGCCAACAAAGTCCACCTGTGACAAACACTGTCACACTGACCTTCATCTACCTGTCTGTGTCTCTACAGCGCTGGTTGCCATGGCAGCAGAGCTGATTCAGGACCAGTTATCATTGACCAGGAGAGTTGGTGAATCAGTCTCCTTCAGCTGTGGAGGAACTGACCAGTGTAGCAATGATTATGTATTCTGGTACCAGAAGAAAGAGACAGAAACATTCACAGTCATACTTGATATTAACAAGAATAATGGAAACATAGACTCAAGCTACGGTCATCCTCAGAAAGATGATTTCACATCTGTTAATGAACAGAACGGCTGGGAGCTGAAGATAGACAAAGTTAAACTCTCTCATTCAGCCTCCTACTACTGCTCATGTTATAAGGATGCTCCCCACAGTGAGAAATGATCCCTGCAGCCTGAACAAAAACCAACAGATGAACCGATGTCAAACAGAGTTTGTGACAGGAAGAGAGCAGTAGAGAGCAGGTTGAAGCTCGTCACGTGAGAAAAATAGGTGAAATACTGAACCTCTAGATCATGTGATGTGCACACACATGTCACACATCCAGTGTGTTCCTGTCCTTAAGTTTATCTGTGGCGTCTCTCCTGGAGCTGTAGTGGCTCCAATTCAGGAAACACTCCCATGGGTCTAATCAGAGGGAGGGGACAAAGGACTTATATGGTCATTCAGGTTGGAGGACCTTTAGGGTTAGGGTTGGGTTAGTTGGAGGACTTGGTTTGGGGAAAAATAAGCACTTTGAAATTTAGATGATGCTCGTCGTCATGGTTACAATAATAACCACGTGATTAAGGTTATAGAACGGAAACAGGAAACTAACAGAGGTCTCCTGTGTTTAGGTCCAGCATCCCTTACAAACATCTTTACAATTGTCAATGTGATGAAAAGTCAGATGATCAGCAAAGTTATTCCAGTTCATCCTGAGGGGACCATGAACGTCTGATGCAGTTGAAATGGGAATATTTGTTGAGATATTTGAGTGTGAACAAAAAAGAAAAGAGAAGAAGAGACAGTCATGTTGATCTGAACATTAGAGAAACACATGATGGAGCTGAAATATGATCCTGGTTCATAATGTGGACTCGTTCACCTCAGCTGACACATTCAACAGCAGACAGGTTTTTGTATCAGTCTCTTTCACTGTGGGAGGAGGCTGGTACCTCATCTTTGGCTCTGGAACTAAACTGTATGTAACAGGTAAGAACAAACATTTATTTTCCTTCAGTTGTTTTATTGAAGAAGTAGAAAATGTGTTTTCAGTCAGTTTCTGCTGCTTCAGACTTTACATGTTAGTTTGTTCATAGTTAGTACAAAGTTCCTGATGCAGCCGTTGTTCAATGAAAAAGTTCAATCATTAGTGAAAAGATGTTTAAATCTCACTGCACAGCAGAAGGAATTCTTTATTTCTGCTGGAGCTCAAAAGGTTTGAAGAGTCCAAAAAGTGTGATATTGTAAGTGCATTGTGGATTCTCATCAGCTGCTGCTTCATGAATCATCAGACTGCTTTTCTTTCCTCTCTTCTCTCTGCTCAAATCAATTGACTTGTACATGAAGGACTGTGGAGGATTTTCCTGCTCAGTTGACTTTTTGTACAAAATGTCCAGTTAATCAAAGTGAATTTCAGTGATGAGCAGGATTCTTCAGATTCAGTCAGAAAGGTTGATGCTGGAAAATACAGTAAATGAATACAGTTGTTGTCTGATGATAAATGTATTTTATATGAAATATTCATTTTAACAACAACAACAAACAAAAACACTTAATTTGAGGAAAAATATATGTATTTTAAAACATTACATTTAATATTTAAACTGATGATATAAGATTAAATAATTACGAGGAAAGGTTCAATTAATTAATAGACTGACATAGATTTCCTATGGATATAATATATCGTGCAGGATGATATAAAGTATAGATGTATACTTCCACAGTATATCTTACAGTAATTCTCATTAAATATAATTTCACTAATGTTTATTTTGTTCATCAAATGAATGTTAACATACTTTATATCATGGCAAATGTGTGTAAATTAGCAAAATATATCAAAGAAAAAAAAAATTAAATTCTTTTAATATGAATTCTTGTAATATAATTAGTCTATATATTGTTTTTTATTACAATAGTTGGGTGGTATTAACTGTTATTTATATAACTGTAAATATTTCTTTCACTTAAACATGTTTTTAGTTTGATGTAGAATTGATCTAAAATTGTCTGAGTAAATATTGTAATCATAAGATAATAATCAATATTTTATTTATGTAAGCAAAAAATATAACAAAACCTCTGTAGGTATAAGAAAAATCAAAAATACATGCACACTTTATTTTTAATTATATATATATATATATATATATATATATATATATATATATTGTCAGAATATATAATGATACATTTTGTTCTTTATATTTGTGAGAATATTTAATAATTTTATACTTAACATTAAATATTTAGTTAATACTGTACATCTTATTAGTGTCACTGTATTTTAAATAAGAGTGAATATGTATTTTTGTTAAAGATATACTTGCATACCTGTATACTTAAATCTTGTAAATATACAAATACTATAATGCCACATTTATTCTGAGCTCATGATTTATAAAAGTGAAACATGAATATAAAGAATTTAAATCTTGTTTCCATCTTTGACTTTCTTGAACTTGATCTTTGTCTGATGATATACATAATATATAACCATGATCTATAGCTCAGTAAATATATGTGAAGGTGAATCCAGTATATGTGGGGACCTTTGTGCTGTATGGATGAGTAGTTGAGTGATCAGAGTCCATGTAGTTTCCAGGATCAGACTGAATGCAGTGCAGTGCTGGAAGCTGCTGTTGACTGTGTGAATGTGTGTCTGTGCTGCTTGTTGCTGCTGTCAATCTTCAGATGAGCAGGTAGTGAAGCCCGTGGTGAGCGTGTACCCAGCAGCACCCAGAGCCCACCTGGAGGGGAAGAGCTCCCTGCTGTGTCTGGCCTCAGCCATGTTTCCTCCTCGGGTCCAGTTCTCCTGGAAAAGACAGAAGGAGGGTGGTCCTCTGGAGGAGCTGCCCCCTGCTGAGGGAGAGCAGCTGGAGCTCACAGAGTCGGGACGCTCCGCCGCCATCTTGCTGATCCATCAGCCAGAGAACAGCACATATAAATACAGCTGCTACGTCAAGCACGAGGGGGGATCGGTGGAGGCCCCGACACAACAAGGTGATGAAGGCTTGGTGACTGTGTTGAGCAGTGATTCAGCTTCATGTGGAGACGCTGTCAAAGAGCAGAGGAGCAGAGCACTGACATTTCTCACTGCAGCTCCAAACATTTGACTCCTCTTGTGTTTCAGAGGTTCCAGCTCCAGCAGCCTCCTGTCCTCCAGAGAGAGAGCCAGCACACCCGGCAGCTCTGCAGCAAGCTCCCTGTAAGATCACCTGCTGCCTCTCTGCATGGACAGCTCCAATGTTCTGCTGCAGTTAGGGCTGCACATCAGTCTGTTCACTTCCTGCTCATCACTGAAGGATTGAAACATACACTCCCTGATTGTGTTAGAGTGTCCAACAGCACAACAAACCCCAGTCACAGAGCTTTCACTGCACCATCCTGACTAATAACACGTGTTGGGGGCACTATACTAAATGTGGGGCTTTGAGGGAGCTACAACAACTTTAGGGACTGTATCTTAAAGCTCTGCTCATTCATATTTCTACATTAAGAATTAATTTAATGACTGTGTGTAAGGTCAAAGGTCAGAGATGACTTTATTTAGCTTGTTGTTGAGTTTTTCTGCCCCCAAGTGGCTGCAAAAAGAAAATCAGAAATTTCAAGCTCATAACAACCTGTGTCTTTTTCTATCTGGACTTTCCATTTGATCCTGGAGTGATTTGAATTGTCATAAACACTTGACAGAAGAAGGTGATGAAGGCTTGGTGACTGCGTTGAGCAGCGATTCAGCTTCATGTGGAGACGCTGTCAAAGAGAGCAGAGGAGCAGAGCACTGACTGATTTCTTTTTGAATCCTTTTCTGTTGCAGTGGGTCCCCTGGATCCTCTCCAGCCTCAGTGCAGGGTGAAGCTGCTCTGTCTGCTGTACACAGTGCTGATAGTGAAGAGTCTGGTGTCCTGCTGTGGACTCTCTCTGCTGATGATCCTCAGGAACAAGGGACCGTCCACCAACGGCACACATGCTGACTGACTGTTTTCTGCTCGCCTTTTCTCACCATCACTTCATCTCATTTATCTCTTTGATCACTGTTCAGAAATTTAAGTCAAATGTGTTTTTTTATTCAAAGGTTAAATACAGTCAGTCTAAAAATACAAAAACATATATACACATATATTTTCACTTTTTAAATGTACATTATTTAGTATTATGTTATGTCGATGCTGTATTTTATTACCACTTTTAATGGTCACTTGTTTAATAACAGAAAATGAAGTTGAATCATTAGCTGCTTGGTAGATATGTTCTTTTTTTCATGTTACTTTTTTCTCGTCTTGTTTTTCATTTTAATACATTTTAACCTGAAAAGGATTTTTGTCAAATTCTTTCAGTGTTACTGTTTCAATAAATAAATAATCACCTATGTGTAATTGATTCTGGGTGTAAATAGCTCTTACTCTACTTTCACACAGTGTACAGAACAAAGGCAAAGGATGATATGAACAGTGGCACAGAGCCAAACAATCACACAACAACACGAAGAAAGATAAGCAAACACAAATCTGTCACTATTTAATACAACGTTTGTGTGGCTGTACCTTGAGGTTCAGTGCAGGTTGTATTTTAATGATCTTTGATCATTGTGTCGGTGTGGATGTAAAACTCTACGCTGATGACACTGTTGTTTACACTACAGTTATAAAAAACTTTACTCTAAATACCGAAGATAAGTAAACTAAGAATTATATCTATCGAATACTTTTCAAGACTGAAATCCCAAAAAGTTATATTCACACTTTGAAAAAATAAAACATGTTGTATAGTAATATATAACACAGACACAAAACACTCAAAACCTGTTTTCTAAACATGCTACACATGAGACATTTTTGAAATATAAAAATAAAACTATGAATCACTAAACATTTAGGACACAGAGGCATTTCAGTATCATCATTGTGTCATCTCTATAAATAATATTTAAATAACCATAGTATTGTTTTCCATTAAGAGAAAACCTGACCCAACACTTAACCTTTTACGTGCTGAGGCCGACGTCATTCAATTTACCCATAAGCAGTTGTGTATCTTCTCTACACCGACTGAAGCTAAAGCAGCAGAATGACACCTTCAGTTTTTTATCAGTGTTTAAACCAAGTGTTTTAACAGCTTCTAGAGCCCAAAACACAAAATGACCAGTGTAGTTGACAGCTACACTGATAACAACTGAAGCTTGAATGTAATTCACCAGAGGTCAGTGGGTCAGTGGGTTCATGAGGTGAATTGATTGAGATGTACAGACTCGTCTGACAACAGCTTTTGTTTTTTATCAACTGTAACTTACTGAAATAATGAGAGCTGAGGTGGAACAACATGGCCGCTCTAGTTCTGCCTCAAGAAGAGAACAACAACATGATGTGTTTGTCTCAGTGTGTTTGTGTTTCTGTTTCTGTGTGGTTTGTGGTTTGTTGGTCAGATTAATCAGAACAAAATGACTTTTTTTATTTTTAAATTTACAGTCAGGGTCTCAGTGTTGAAAACTCTCTCATGGTTTCAATTTAAACTCTGTGAAATGTAAATTTCACTGATTCAATAATTAAATTGATTGTTTAGCAAAATGTGCTTCATGTGAAAAATAACTAATAATTTCATGTTAAAATAACAACAACAAATAAATGAAAATATGAATTATAAAATGAACAAATCATAATGTAACATTTCCTATAATACCACTAAAATCATTACCTTGGGTTTTAGTGAATAAATAATCATGACGAACTCCCTGAATGTGTTAGAGGTTTACAAAATGACAGTTTTATTCTCCATACTCTCATGTTGAGATTTCAGTTTGTAATTAGTCTCGTGTGAACGCTCTGAAGACTGAAAACACTGTTAGAATCAGTGACAGCTGATAAAATGGGACCTGATCAGAACGAAGGAGCTTTAACGTCGGCTGCAGAGCAGAAACCCACACAGCCCGTCTGCTGCAGGAAAGGAAGTGTTGATTCGTTGTCAACAGTTTTTTCTGAGTCCTAATAACCACTGAGAGCAGATTCATATCTGCTGCTGTACACACTCATGAACCCCCCTCCCTCTCTGTAGTTTGTCTCTTGGTGACACTTTTTCCACTGAGCCCTCCACCCACACAGAGTTCAACTGAGCCCACAGACCCACAAAGACCACCCACCTGGAGGTCTCCTTCGTGGGAAGTTTTTAATGGGAATTTGGAGCTTTAGCAACCAAAGGTCACTTGACAGTTGACACTGCCAACAAGTGCTTGTACATAACTGACACAGGTTGTTTGTCAGGACTGTCCAACACGACACAAATGAGTTTTCTGACCTGATTTCTCCAGAATTTGAACAAAGGAAAGTTGGAATTTCTCCACTTGTTTAGACGCTGAAGTAAATTTTATTTTATAATTTGAAACTGCTCTTCAGTCTATATATGCTCCCTCTAGGAAACTTTATTAGGAGGCACCAGATGAATTTCCATTGTTACGCAGATGACACCCAGCTGTACTTATCCATGAAGCCAGGTGAGACTAACCAGGTAGCCAAGCTTCAGGTCTGTCTTAAGGACATAATAACCTGGATGACCAGTAATTTCTTACTCTTAAATTCAGACAAAACTGAAGTTATTGTAATTGGCCCAAAACACCTCAGAGATACACTATGTGATAATATACTGGCTCTGGATGACATCACCTTGGCCTCCAGTGCTACAGTCAGAAACCTTGGTGTCATTTTTCACCAGGACTTGTCCTTTACTTCACATATAAAGCAAGTCTCTAGGACAGCCTTCTTCCACCTGCGCAATATTGCTAAAATCAGACCCATTATATGTCTAAAGGATGCTGAAAAACTAGTTCATGCATTTGTTACCTCAAGACTGGACTACTGTAACTCTTTATTGTCAGGATGTCCCAAAAATTCAGTGAAAAGCCTCCAATTGATCCAGAATGCGTCAGCACGAGTACTGACAGGAACTAGGAAACGAGATCACATCTCTCCTGTGTTAGCCTCTCTGCATTGGCTCCCTGTAAAATCCAGGATAGAGTTTAAAATCTTCCTCCTCACCTACAAAGCCATTAATGGTCAGGCACCATCATACCTTGGAGAGCTTATAGTTCCCTATTTTCCCAATAGGACACTTCGCTCTCTAAATGCAGGTCAACTTGTGGTTCCCAGAGTTTGTAAGAGTAGAATGGGGGGCAGAGCCTTCAGCTATCAGGCTCCTCTCCTGTGGAACCAGCTCCCAGTGTGGGTTCGGGAGGCAGACACCCTCTCTACCTTTAAGATCAGGCTTCAAACTGTCCTGTTTAGTAAAGCTTATAGTTAGGGCTGGCTCAGGTATGTCCTGACCCATCCCTTAGTTATGCTGCTATAGAGCTAGACTGCTGGGGGATTCCCATGATTCACTGGGTGCTCTCTCTCTATTTCTGTCTCTCTCTCTCTCTCTCTCTCTCTCGATGACTTCATGCCATTAACTTTGTTTCTTTTTCTCTCCCGTAGTTTGTGCTTCTCCTCTCTCTCCCTCTCTCTGTCCTCATTCTGCAGGTATCTCTGCCTCGGGAGCAGCAGGATCCAGATCCACCACTACTCATCTTTACTATTAACCACTGTTACCTGTCACTATTATTGATAACACCATTACCTATACAGCGGTTCCTGGTCTCTCTCTCTCTCTCTTCTCTCCCCTATTCTCCTCCCAACCCCTTTTTTCATCTCCTCCTAAACCCAACCGGTCGAGGCAGACGGCCGCCCACCCTGAGCCCGGTTCTGTTGGAGGTTTCTTCCTGTTAAAGGGAGTTTTTCCTCCCCCCTGTCGCCAAGCGCTTGCTCGTTGTGGGGACTGTTGGGTTTTTCTCTGTAACAAAGTAAGGTCTTGACCTTACCCTGTAAAGTGCCTTGAGATAATGTATATTATGATTTGGCGCTATACAAATAAAATTAAATTGAATTGAATTGAAAAATGTTTTAAAAATAAGTTTGGAGCGTGAATCATGTCACAGACGAAACCTCGTGAAAATTATAATTATTATAAATAATTATTTGATCTAAAAATCGAATTTATATCAATAAAAACCAGGATGTTCATTAATATATTGACAATGTTACATTGAATGAATTTGACACTCTACAGATAGTATTAAAAGGCAAAAAGACAGAAAACATTAAACAATCAATAAAATATTTATCAGATAAATAATGACTTGGCTTTATTTTCTATTCATATACAAGTTGCAATTAAAAGTGGATATAGAGCATTAGAATAACACTGAAAAACAACAAGTTTAAACTTAGAACCTGCAAATATATTTGTGATATATGATATATGTATTTATGATTTTTAGACTGACTATCAACAGATTGACCAATCACACACTGAAACGTAGAAGCTTGTGACACTTTAATGTTGCTGCCATGAAATGATCATTTCACTGTTGAACTCATGAGTTTGTGGTTTTTCTTTCCCCTTTAAAACCTCCCACTCAGAGGAAAACCACACAACAGCTTCAGCTGAGCCGCCAATCAGCAGCAGCAGCCTCATCTGTGGGCAGCAGGGGCTGATGGGAGGTTTGAGGAGGCGTCAGAAACCACGTGGCCCTGGTCTGATCTCACAGCTCGTCCTTGTTTGTCCTCAGCTGCATCAGAGCTCCACTTCTCCCCAGGTTCACCAGAGGAAACACCACTGCACAAAATGCTTTTCCTCCCAGCTGCTGCTCTGTGCTGTCTGTGTTCAGGTGAGTGTTTCCAGCCAATCAGGAGCCAACAAAGTCCACCTGTGACAAACACTGTCACACTGACCTTCATCTACCTGTCTGTGTCTCTACAGCGCTGGTTGCCATGGCAGCAGAGCTGATTCAGGACCAGTTATCATTGACCAGGAGAGTTGGTGGATCAGTCTCCTTCAGCTGTGGAGGAACTGACCAGTGTGACAGTGTTTATGTATTCTGGTACCAGAAGAAAGAGACAGAAACATTCACAGTCATACTTGATATTAACAAGAATAATGGAAACATAGACTCAAGCTACGGTCATCCTCAGAAAGATGATTTCACATCTGTTAATGAACAGAACGGCTGGGAGCTGAAGATAGACAAAGTTAAACTCTCTCATTCAGCCTCCTACTACTGCTCCTGTTATAAGTTTGCTCCCCACAGTGAGAAATGATCCCTGCAGCCTGAACAAAAACCAACAGATGAACAGATGTCAAACAGAGTTTGTGACAGGAAGAGAGCAGTAGAGAGCAGGTTGAAGCTCGTCACGTGAGAAAAATAGGTGAAATACTGAACCTCTAGATCATGTGATGTGCACACACATGTCACACATCCAGTGTGTTCCTGTCCTTAAGTTTATCTGTGGCGTCTCTCCTGGAGCTGTAGTGGCTCCAATTCAGGAAACACTCCCATGGGTCTAATCAGAGGGAGGGGACAAAGGACTTATATGGTCATTCAGGTTGGAGGACCTTTAGGGTTAGGGTTGGGTTAGTTGGAGGACTTGGTTTGGGGAAAAATAAGCACTTTGAAATTTAGATGATGCTCGTCGTCATGGTTACAATAATAACCACGTGATTAAGGTTATAGAACGGAAACAGGAAACTAACAGAGGTCTCCTGTGTTTAGGTCCAGCATCCCTTACAAACATCTTTACAACTGTCAATGTGATGAAACGTCAGAGGATCAGCAAAGTTATTCCAGTTCATCCTGAGGGGACCATGAACGTCTGAAGCAGTTGAAATGGGAATATTTGTTGAGATATTTGAGTGTGAAGAAAAAAGAAAAGAGAAGAAGAGACAGTCATGTTGATCTGAACATTAGAGAAACACATGATGGAGCTGAAATATGATCCTGGTTCATAATGTGGACTCGTTCACCTCAGCTGACACATTCAACAGCAGACAGGTTTTTGTATCAGTCTCTTTCACTGTGGGAGGATGGTACTACCTCATCTTTGGCTCTGGAACTAAACTTTATGTAACAGGTAAGAACAAACATTTATTTTCCTTCAGTTGTTTTATTGAAGAAGTAGAAAATGTGTTTTCAGTCAGTTTCTGCTGCTTCAGACTTTACATGTTAGTTTGTTCATAGTTAGTACAAAGTTCCTGATGCAGCCGTTGTTCAATGAAAAAGTTCAATCATTAGTGAAAAGATGTTTAAATCTCACTGCACAGCAGAAGGAATTCTTTATTTCTGCTGGAGCTCAAAAGGTTTTGAAGAGTCCAAAAAGTGTGATATTGTAAGTGCATTGTGGATTCTCATCAGCTGCTGCTTCATGAATCATCAGCTGCTTTTCTTTCCTCTCTTCTCTCTGCTCAAATCAATTGACTTGTACATGAAGGACTGTGGAGGATTTTCCTGCTCAGTTGACTTTTTGTACAAAATGTCCAGTTAATCAAAGTGAATTTCAGTGATGAGCAGGATTCTTCAGATTCAGTCAGAAAGGTTGATGCTGGAAAATACAGTAAATGAATACAGTTGTTGTCTGATGATAAATGTATTTTATTTGAAATATTCATTTTAACAACAACAAAAACAAACACTTAATATGAGGAAAAATATATGTATTTTAAAACATTATATTTAATATTTAAACAGACGGTATAATATTAATTATGAGGAAAGGTTCAATTAACTAATAGACTGGCATATAGATTTTCTATGGATATAATATATCATGCAGGATGATATAAACTATAGATCTATACTTCCACAGTATATCTTACAGTAATTCTCAGTAAATATAATTTCTCTAATGTTTAATTTGTTCATCAAATGAATGTTAACATACTTTATATCATGGCAAATGTGTGTAAATTAGCAAAATATATCAAAGAAAAAAAAAAAAAAATTTAAATTCTTTTAATATTAATTCTTTTAATAAAATTAGTCTATATTGTTTTTTATTTTACTAGTTAGGTGGTAATAACTGTTATTTATATGACTGTAAATATTTCTTTCACTTAAACATGTTTTTAGTTTGATGTAGAATTGATCTAAAATTGTCTGAGTAAATATTGTAATCATAAGATATTGATCAATATTCTATTTAAATAAGCAAAAAATCAAAAATACATGCACAATGTATTTTTAATTATATATATTGTCAGAATATATCATGATAAATATTTTTTGTTCTTTATATTTATCAGCCATAAAATCTTGTAATGTTATTCTGAAAGTGAAATATCTGGTTAATACTGTATATCTTATGACTATCATTGTATTTCAAATAATAGAAAATATGCATTTTTGTTAAAGATAAACTTGGATACTTGGATAATTCAATATTTTTAAATATACAAATACTATAATGCACCATTTATTCATAGCTTATGATTCATAAAAGTGAAACATGAATATAAAGAATTTAAACAGTGTTTCCATCTTTGACTTTCTTGAACTTGATCTTTCTCTGATGATATACATAATATATAACCATGATCTATAGCTCAGTAAATATATGTGAAGGTGAATCCAGTATATGTGGGGACCTTTGTGCTGTATGGATGAGTAGTTGAGTGATCAGAGTCCATGTAGTTTCCAGGATCAGACTGAATGCAGTGCAGTGCTGGAAGCTGCTGTTGACTGTGTGAATGTGTGTCTGTGCTGCTTGTTGCTGCTGTCAATCTTCAGATGAGCAGGTAGTGAAGCCCGTGGTGAGCGTGTACCCAGCAGCATCCAGAGCCCACCTGGAGGGGAAGAGCTCCCTGCTGTGTCTGGCCTCAGCCATGTTTCCTCCTCGGGTCCAGTTCTCCTGGAAAAGACAGAAGGAGGATGGTCCTCTGGAGGAGCTGCCCCCTGCTGAGGGAGAGCAGCTGGAGCTCACAGAGTCGGGACGCTCCGCCGCCATCTTGCTGATCCATCAGCCAGAGAACAGCACATATAAATACAGCTGCTACGTCAAGCACGAGGGGGGAACGGTGGAGGCCCCAACACAACAAGGTGATGAAGGCTTGCTGACTGTGTTGAGCAGTGATTCAGCTTCATGTGGAGACGCTGTCAAAGAGAGCAGAGGAGCAGAGCACTGACATTTCTCACTGCAGCTCCAAACATTTGACTCCTCTTGTGTTTCAGAGGTTCCAGCTCCAGCAGCCTCCTGTCCTCCAGAGAGAGAGCCAGCACACCCGGCAGCTCTGCAGCAAGCTCCCTGTAAGATCACCTGCTGCCTCTCTGCATGGACAGCTCCAATGTTCTGCTGCAGTTAGGGCTGCATATCAGTCTGTTCACTTCCTGCTCATCACTGAAGGATTGAAACATACACTCCCTGATTGTGTTAGAGTGTCCAACAGCACAACAAACCCCAGTCACAGAGCTTTCACTGCACCATCCTGACTAATATCACGTGTTGGGGGCACTATACTAAATGTGGGGCTTTGAGGGAGCTACAACAACTTTAGGGACTGTATCTTAAAGCTAAACTCATTCATATTTCTACATTAAGAATTAATTCAATGACTGTGTGTATGGTCAAAAGTCAAACATGACTTTATTTAGCTTGTTGTTGAGTTCTTCTGTCCCCATGTGGCAGCAAAAAGAAAATCAATGAATCCAATTTCAAGCTCATAACAACCTGTTTCTTTATATATCTGGATTTTCCATTTGATCCTGGAGTGATTTGAATTGTCATAAACACTTGACAGAAGAAGGTGATGAAGGCTTGGTGACTGTGTTGAGCAGCAATTCAGCTTCATGTGGAGACGCTGTCAAAGAGAGCAGAGGAGCAGAGCACTGACTGATTTCTTTTTGAATCCTTTTCTGTTGCAGTGGGTCCCCTGGATCCTCTCCAGCCTCAGTGCAGGGTGAAGCTGCTCTGTCTGCTGTACACAGTGCTGATAGTGAAGAGTCTGGTGTCCTGCTGTGGACTCTCTCTGCTGATGATCCTCAGGAACAAGGGACCGTCCACCAACTGCACACATGCTGACTGACTGTTTTCTGCTCGCCTTTTCTCACCATCACTTCATCTCATTTATCTCTTTGATCACTGTTCAGAAATTTAAGTCAAATGTGTTTTTTTATTCAAAGGTTAAATACAGTCAGTCTAAAAATATAAAAACATATATACACATATATTTTCACTTTTTAAATGTACATTATTTAGTATTATGTTATGTCGATGCTGTATTTCATTACCACTTTTAATGGTGACTTGTTTAATAATAGGAAATGTAGCTGAATAATTAGCTGCTTGGTAGATATGTTATTTTTCATGTTATATTTTCTTGTCTTGTTTTTCATTTTAATACATTTGAACCTGACAATTAAATTTTTGTCAAATTATTTCAGTGTTACTGTTTCAATAAATAAATAATCACAGTATTTTTGGATTGTTAACATATTTTTTAAAATTTCCATTTGGCTTCAGAGTAAATCATCAGAAAAATGAAAAACTATATTGACTATTTACACTGATACCTATGTGTAGCTTGACTCTGAGTGTAAATAGCTCTTACTCTACTTTCACACAGTGTCCAGAATAAAGGCAAAGGATGATATGAACAGTGGCACAGAGCCAAACAAGCACAACAACACTAAAAAAGATAAGCAAACACAAATTTGTCGTTATTTAATACAACGTTGGTGTGGCTGTACCTTGAGATTCAGTGCAGGTTGTATATTAATGATCTTTTATCTTTGTGTCAGTGTGTGTGTAAAACTCTACGCTGATGACACTGTTGTTTACACTCCAGGTATAAAAAATAATCAGACTTATTATATTTATATTATATTTATATATATTATTTATCTAACACGTTCCAAGACTGGAATCACAAAATGCTTCACAAAGACACAAGTTATACACACTTTGAAAAAATAAAACATGTTGTATAGTAATATATAACACAGACACAATACACTCAAAACCTGTTTTTGAAACATGCTAAAAATTAGACATTTTTGACAGAGGCATTTCAGTGTCATCATTGTGTCATCTCTATAAATAATATTTAAATAACCACAGTATCGTTTTCCATAAAGAGAAAACCTGACCCAACACTTAACCTTTTACGTGCTGAGGCCGACGTCATTCAATTTACCCATAAGCAGTTGTGTATCTTATCTACACCGACTGAAGCTAAAGCAGCAGAATGACACCTTCAGTTTTTTATCAGTGTTTAAACCAAGTGTTTTAACAGCTTCTAGAGCCCAAAACACAAAACGACCAGTGTAGTTGACAGCTACACTGAAAACAACTGAAGCTTGAATGTAATTCACCAGAGGTCAGTGGGTCAGTGCGTTCATGAGGTGAATTGATTGAGATGTCTCAGTGTGTTTGTGTTTGTGTCTCTGTCTGGTTTGTGGTTTGTTGGTCAGATTAATCAGAACAAATGGACTTTTTTTATTTTTCAAATTTATAGTCAGAGACTCAGTGTTGAAAACTCTCTCATGGTTTCAATTTATACTCTGTGAAATGTAAATTTCATTGAATTAATAATTAATTTATTGATTTTCAAAATGTGCTTCATGTGAAAAATAACTGATAATTTCAGGTTAAAATAACAACAAATTAATGAAAATATAAATTATAAAATGAACAAATCATAATGTAACATTTCCTGTAATACCACTAAAATCATTACCTTGGGTTTTAGTGAATAAATAATCATGACGAACTCCCTGAATGTGTTATGTTATGTTATGTGTGAGACTTCAGTTTGTAATTAGTCTCGTGTGAACGCTCTGAAGACTGAAAACACTGTTAGAATCAGTGATGGCTGATAAAATGGGACCTGATCAGAACGAAGGAGCTTTAACGTTGTTTTGTTTTAGTCAAAGTTCATCTCTCAGCTCTGAGTTGTGGATCTGAGCTGTTTCTCTCACAGATGAAGAACACAGATCCTTCCTGCAATGATTCTTTAACAGAGTGGATGGTTGCAGCTGTCATTGTGTTGTTGAAGTGAAAAGCCACAGCTAACAGTGTGGAGGCTGCAGAGCAGAAACCCACACAGCCCGTCTGCTGCAGGAAAGGAAGTGTTGATTCGTTGTCAACAGTTTTTTCTGAGTCCTAATAACCACTGAGAGCAGATTCATATCTGCTGCTGTACACACTCATGAAGTAAATTGTATTGTATCATTTTAAACATGATTTAAAAATAAGTTTGGAGTGTGAATCATGCCACAGACTGTTTGCTTACATTTGTATCGTCCTCTACATTTGTTGCTGCAGCTTCATTAAAGTTTACTGAGAGCTGTTTACAGCCATAGTCAAATTACTTGTAGGTGTCAATATATATGACCAAGATGGTCAAGCCTGTTTCCAATTATTTGATCTAAAAATCAAAATTATATCAATAAAAGCCAGGATGTTTATTCATATATTGACTATGTTACATTGAATGAATATGACACTCTAAAGAAAGTATTAAAAGGCAAAAAGACAGAAAACATCCAATAATCAATAAAATATTTACCAGATAACTAATGATTCAGCTTAATTTTCTATTAATATACAAGTTGCAATTAAAAGTGGATATAGAGCATTAAAACAACACTAAAAAAAGAAGAGAGTTTAAACCGAGAACCTGCAAATATATGTGTGATATATGATAATTGTATATATGATTTTTAGACTGACTATCAGCACCGTGTACAGGAAACAGAGCAGAGTCAGAGAAATGATTATTGAAGTGCATGAAATAAACTGAAGGGACTTTAAGGGTTAAAATCTCAGCTGAGGAGCTCTGTGGATTTGTACTTTTGTGTTTCCATCACAGCTGTTCAACAACACATGACAGTGTGTGTTACTAAATTCACCACCAACCTGAATGTGTTTGTGGGAACATGATTGTGTTGTGTCATCATGGTGACCCAGAATTTCTTTTCTTTTTAAGATATTTTTTGGGCATTTTTGTCTTTATTAGACAGGACAGTAGAGAGTGACAGGGGCAGAGAGGGGGAACAACATGCAGGAAAGGGTTGGACCGGTTGGGAGTTGAACCGACCAAACCGCAGGTGCTCTTAGTGGAGGAATCTGCACAGAGCATCAAGACCAAGGAACTTTTCACTCCATCAGTTCAGAGAAACAGAGAAATCTGGGAAAATTTAGAGAAAATATGAAAATAATGAGAATAAAACAAAGATGAACAGATGAAATAATAAATGACTCCCCTCCGCAGGCTGACAGTCACCTTCATCTTCTTCTTCAGCAGCAGACATTTGAAGACTGAACACAAACAACATGTTGGAGACTGAAGATCTCAGTTTGACCAATCACACACTGAAACATAGAAGCTTTTGACACTTTAATGTTGCTGCCATGAAATGATCATTTCACTGTTGAACTCATGAGTTTGTGGTTTTTCTTTCCCCTTTAAAACCTCCCACTCAGAGGAAAACCACACAACAGCTTCAGCTGAGCCGCCAATCAGCAGCAGCAGCCTCATCTGTGGGCAGCAGGGGCTGATGGGAGGTTTGAGGAGGCGTCAGAAACCACGTGGCCCTGGTCTGATCTCACAGCTCGTCCTTGTTTGTCCTCAGCTGCATCAGAGCTCCACTTCTCCCCAGGTTCACCAGAGGAAACACCACTGCACAAAATGCTTTTCCTCCCAGCTGCTGCTCTGTGCTGTCTGTGTTCAGGTGAGTGTTTCCAGCCAATCAGGAGCCAACAAAGTCCACCTGTGACAAACACTGTCACACTGACCTTCATCTACCTGTCTGTGTCTCTACAGCGCTGGTTGCCATGGCAGCAGAGCTGATTCAGGACCAGTTATCATTGACCAGGAGAGTTGGTGGATCAGTCTCCTTCAGCTGTGGAGGAACTCACCAGTGTGACAGCACTTTAGTATATTGGTACCAGAAGAAAGAGAGAGAAACATTCACACGTATTCTGCGTTTTGATAAGAGTGACGATGAAGTTTATAAAGGTTACAATCATCCTCAGAAAGATGATTTCACAGCTGTTAACAAACAGAACGGCTGTGAGCTGAAGATAGACAAAGTTAAACTCTCTCATTCAGCCTCCTACTACTGCTCCTGTTGGAAGGATGCTCCCCACAGTGAGAAATGATCCCTGCAGCCTGAACAAAAACCAACAGATGAACAGATGTCAAACAGAGTTTGTGACAGGAAGAGAGCAGTAAACCACAGCCCAGGTTGACATATTTCACCTCCAGCTCAGACACGTTTTCTTGACTTTTCTATGATATTGATTCATATTGTGATCAGATATTTGAGCAGGTTTCCTGTTGTTCCACACAGTGAGGACAAAGAGGAAACTCAGAAGCACAAGAATAAAACAAGATGAAGAGAAAACAATGAAAGGAACTAAATGAATAAAATCATGATGGTGCTTGATGAAGAGTCAGAGGATCAAAGTTATTACACTTCATCAACAAAACACTGGACTTTATCACAGGAGACCGCTGTTCATTTCATCTCCAACAGAGTCACTGCTGATTTTTTTAAAGCGTCACCACCATCGTTCCCTGACCTCAACCTGATTATTGGTGTAACCATGGCAACGAGGCTTATCTAGCCTGAACCGCATGTTTATTATTGTAACCAAGGTGATGAAGGTCCTGTGATGTTAACTAAGTACTTATTTGAACCCAAACCAGGATCTTCACCTAAATGAACCAAGTTGACCACAGCACTGTCACAACATTAAAGGGTCAGTTTGATTTATGTGTCAGCAGTGGGTTTTACTCCGGGAACACACTGCCTGTGTTGGGTGTGTGTGGCGGCTGCGTCGCTGACCTGCTGCAGAGAAACACGTGTGTGTGTGTTCACACCGGCTGTGTGTCTGCTGTGTCACTGCTGCTTCCAGCTCTGTCTCTCTACATAGAGTTTGTAGGTGACTTGAATGTTGGATTTGTTTTCATTATAAATTAATTTCTGATTTATGTTTGACAGAAAATGTCTCTAAAACACCACAGTCTCCACATGCAGCTGCTCACATGCTTCAAATATATATTGATATTTTTTCATGTGTGTGTCATATTCAGATTCAGACTAGACAAAGACAACTGTAGTGAAAGGCGTCAGGTTTATGTAATGTTACTGCTATGACGTCACTATGACATCAACAGGTCTTTTCTCTGTCTAACTTTTCTGGTTGAAGCTCGTCACATGAGAAAAATAGATAAAATATTGAACCTCTAGATCACGTGATGTGCACCCACATGTCACACATCCAGTGTGTTCCTGTCCTTAAGTTTATCTGTGGCGTCTCTCCTGGAGCTGTAGTGGCGTCAATTCAGGAAACACTCCCATGGGTCTAATCAGAGGGAGGGGACAAAGGACTTATATGGTCATTTAGGTTGGAGGACTTGTAGGGTCAGGGTTGGGTTAGTTGGAGGACTTGGTTTGGGTTAAAATAAGCACTTTGAAGTTAAGATGAGGCTCATCATCATGGTTACAATAATAACCACGTGGTTAAGGTTATAGAACGGAAACAGGAAACTAACAGAGGTCTCCTGTGTTTAGGTCCAGCATCCCTTACAAACATCTTTACAAATGTCAATGTGGTGAAAAGTCAGAGGATCAGCAAAGTTATTCCAGTTCATCCTGAGGGGACCATGAACGTCTGAAGCAGTTGAAATGAGAATATTTGTTGAGATATTTGAGTGTGAACAAAAAAGAAAAGAGAAGAAGAGACAGTCATGTTGATCTGAACATTAGAGAAACACATGATGGAGCTGAAATATGATCCTGGTTCATAATGTGGACTCGTTCACCTCAGCTGACACATTCAACAGCAGACAGGTTTTTGTATCAGTCTCTTTCACTGTGGGAGGAGGCTGGTACTATATGTTTGGCTCTGGAGCTAAACTGTATGTAACAGGTGAGAACAAACATTTATTTTCCTTCAGTTGTTTTATTGAAGAAGTAGAAAATGTGTTTTCAGTCAGTTTCTGCTGCTTCAGACTTTACATGTTAGTTTGTTCATAGTTAGTACAAAGTTCCTGATGCAGCCGTTGTTCAATGAAAAAGTTCAATCATTAGTGAAAAGATGTTTAAATCTCACTGCACAGCAGAAGGAATTCTTTATTTCTGCTGGAGCTCAAAAGGTTTTGAAGAGTCCAAAAAGTGTGATATTGTAAGTGCATTGTGGATTCTCATCAGCTGCTGCTTCATGAATCATCAGACTGCTTTTCTTTCCTCTCTTCTCTCTGCTCAAATCAATTGACTTGTACATGAAGGACTGTGGAGGATTTTCCTGCTCAGTTGACTTTTTGTAAAAAATGTCCAGTTAATCAAAGTGAATTTCAGTGATGAGCAGGATTCTTCAGATTCAGTCAGAAAGGTTGATGCTGGAAAATACAGTAAATGAATACAGTTGTTGTCTGATGATAAATGTATTTTATTTGAAATATTCATTTTAACAACAACAAAAACAAACACTTAATGTGAGGAAAAATATATGTATTTTAAAACATTACATTTAATATTTAAACTGACGGTATACTATTAAATAATTCTGAGGAAAGGTTCAATTAATTAATAGACTGATATATGGATTTTCTATGGATAGAATATATCATGCAGGATGATATAAACTATTGATCTATACTTCCACAGTATATCTTACAGTAATTCTCATTAAATATAATTTGTATAATGTTTAATTTGTTCATCAAATGAATGTTAACATACTTTATATAATGGCGAATGTGTGTAAATTAGCAAAATATATCAAAGAAAAAAAACATATATATATATATATATATATATATATATATATATATATATATATATATATATATATATATATATATATATATATATATATATATATATTAAATTCTTTTAATATAAATTCTTTTAATATAAATAGTGTATATATTGTTTTTTATTTTACTAGTTAGGTGGTAATAACTGTCATTTTTATGACTGTAAATATTTCTTTTATTTAAAAGTGTTTTTAGTTTGATGTAGAATTGATCTAAAATTGTCTGAGTAAATATTGTAATCATAAAATAATGATCAATATTTTATTTATGTAAGAAAAAAATATAACAAAACCTCTGTAGGTATAAGAAAAATCTAAAATACATGCACACTTTATGTTTAATTATATATATTGTCAGAATATATCATGATACATTTTTTTATATATTCTTTATATCAGTCATAAAATCTTGTAATGTTTTTCTTAACATGAAATATTTGGTTAATACTGTATATCTTATGAGTGTCACTGTATTCTAAATAAGAGTGAATATGTATTTTTTAAAGATATACTTGGATACCTGTATACTTAAATCTTGTAAATATACAAATACTATAATACCACATTTATTCTGAGCTTATGATTTATAAAAGTGAAACATGAATATAAAGAATTTAAACAGTGTTTCCATCTTTGACTTTCTTGAACTTGATCTTTCTCTGATGATATACATAATATATAACCATGATCTATAGCTCAGTAAATATATATGAAGGTGAATCCAGTATATGTGGGGACCTTTGTGCTGTATGGATGAGTAGTTGAGTGATCAGAGTCCATGTAGTTTCCAGGATCAGACTGAATGCAGTGCAGTGCTGGAAGCTGCTGTTGACTGTGTGAATGTGTGTCTGTGCTGCTTGTTGCTGCTGTCAATCTTCAGATGAGCAGGTAGTGAAGCCCGTGGTGAGCGTGTACCCAGCAGCACCCAGAGCCCACCTGGAGGGGAAGAGCTCCCTGCTGTGTCTGGCCTCAGCCATGTTTCCTCCTCGGGTCCAGTTCTCCTGGAAAAGACAGAAGGAGGGTGGTCCTCTGGAGGAGCTGCCCCCTGCTGAGGGAGAGCAGCTGGAGCTCACAGAGTCGGGACGCTCCGCCGCCATCTTGCTGATCCATCAGCCAGAGAACAGCACATATAAATACAGCTGCTACGTCAAGCACGAGGGGGGAACGGTGGAGGCCCCAACACAACAAGGTGATGAAGGCTTGGTGACTGCGTTGAGCAGTGATTCAGCTTCATGTGGAGACGCTGTCAAAGAGAGCAGAGGAGCAGAGCACTGACATTTCTCACTGCAGCTCCAAACATTTGACTCCTCTTGTGTTTCAGAGGTTCCAGCTCCAGCAGCCTCCTGTCCTCCAGAGAGAGAGCCAGCACACCCGGCAGCTCTGCAGCAAGCTCCCTGTAAGATCACCTGCTGCCTCTCTGCATGGACAGCTCCAATGTTCTGCTGCAGTTAGGGCTGCATATCAGTCTGTTCACTTCCTGCTCATCACTGAAGGATTGAAACATACACTCCCTGATTGTGTTAGCGTGTCCAACAGCACAACAAACCCCAGTCACAGAGCTTTCACTGCACCATCCTGACTAATAACACGTGTTGGGGGCACTATACTAAATGTGGGGCTTTGAGGGAGCTACAACAACTTTAGGGACTTAAAACTCCACTCATTCATATTTCTACATTAAGAATGAATCTAATGACTGTGTGTAAGGTCAAAGGTCAGATGACTTTATTTAGCTTGTTGTTGAGTTCTTCTGCCCTCAAGTGGCAGCAAAAAGAAAATCAGTGAATCCAACTTCAAGCTCATAACAGCCTGTGTCTTTTCATATCTGGACTTTCCATTTGATCCTGGAGTGATTTGAATTGTCATAAACACTTGACAGAAGAAGGTGGTGAAGGCTTGGTGACTGTGTTGAGCAGAGATTCAGCATCATGTGGAGACGCTGTCAAAGAGAGCAGAGGAGCAGAGCACTGACTGATTTCTTTTTGAATCCTTTTCTGTTGCAGTGGGTCCCCTGGATCCTCTCCAGCCTCAGTGCAGGGTGAAGCTGCTCTGTCTGCTGTACACAGTGCTGATAGTGAAGAGTCTGGTGTACTGCTGTGGACTCTCTCTGCTGATGATCCTCAGGAACAAGGGACCGTCCACCAACTGCACACATGCTGACTGACTGTTTTCTGCTCGCCTTTTCTCACCATCACTTCATCTCATTTATCTATTTGATCACTGTTCAGAAATTTAAGTCAAATGTGTTTTTTTTTTATTCAAAGGTTAAATACAGTCAGTCTAAAAATATAAAAACATATATACACATATATTTTCACTTTTAAAATGTATATTATTTAGTATTATGTTATGTTGATGCTGTATTTTATTACCACTTTTAATGGTGACTTGTTTAATAATAGAAAATGAAGTTGAATCATTAGCTGCTTGGTAGATATATATTATTTTTCATGTAATTTTATCTCTTCTTGTTTTTCATTTTTAAACATTTTAACCTGACAATGAAATTTTTTGTCAAATTCTTTCAGTGTTACTCTTTGAATAAATAAATAATCACAGTGTTTTTGGATTGTTAAAATGTTTTTTAACATTTCCTTTTGACTTTGGAGTAAATCATCAGAAAAATGAAAAACTATATTTGACTATTTACACTGACACTTACGTGTAATTGACTCTGGGTGTAAATAGCTCTTACTCTACTTTCACACAGTGTCCAGAACAAAGGCACAGGATGATTTGAACATATACACAGGGCCAAACACGCACAACAACACTAAGAAAGATAAGCAAACTTAAGCAAATTTGTCACTATGTTACAAACATTAGGTGTGGCTGTACCTTGAGGTTCAGTGCTGGTTCCCCTGATCATTTAGGTTGTATATTAATCATCTTTGATCATTGTGTCAGTGTGGATGTAAAACTGTATCCTGATGACACCGTTGTTTACACATATGAACAATCAGCAGACCGAGCTGCTGTGAAACTACAGTTGTTATAAAAATAATCAAACTTTACTCTTAATACAGAAGATAAGTAAACTGAGAATTATTTTAACTAACATGTTTCAAGACTGAAATCCCAAAATGCTTCACAAAGACACAAGTTGTATGCACACTTTAAAAAAATAAAGCATGTTATATATAACACAGACACAATACACTCAAAACCTGTTTTTGAAACATGCTAAAAATGAGAATTTTTGAAATTCAAAAATAAAACTATGTATCACTAAATGGTTAGGACACAGAGGCATTTCAGTATCATCGTGTCATTTCTTATATAATCTGTAAATAACCACAGTATCGTTTTCCATAAAGAGAAAACCTGACCCAACACTTAACCTTTTACCTGCTGAGGCCGACTTCATTAAATTTACCCATAAGCAGTTGTGTTTCTTATCTACACCGAAGCTAAAGCAGGACAACAACACATTCAGTTTTTTATCAGTGTTTAAACCAAGTGTTTTAACAGCTTCCACAGACCAATACACAACACATTTGTGTAGCTGTGTTTCTAAGTCAGAAGAGAATAAACATAATTCTTGAGCCACATAACGACCAGTGTGAGTGAAGCACAGACAGCTACACTGATAACAACTGAAGCTTGAATGTAATTCACCAGAGGTCAGTGGGTCAGTGGGTTCATGAGGTGAATTGATTGAGATGTACAGACTCGTCTGACAACAGCTTTTGTTTTTTATCAACTGTAACTTACTGAAATAATGAGAGCTGAGGTGGAACAACATGGCCGCTCTAGTTCTCCATCAAAAAGAGAACAACAACATGATGTGTTTGTCTCAGTGTGTTTGTGTTTCTGTCTCTGTGTGGTTTGTGGTTTGTTGGTCAGATTAATCAGAACAAATGGAGTTTTTTAATTTTTAAATTTACAGTCAGGGACTCAGTGTTGAAAAATCTCTCATGGTTTCAATTTACACTCTGTGAAATGTAAATTTCATTGAATTAATAATCAATTTTATTGATTTGCAAAATGTGCTTCATGTGAAAAATAACTGATAATTTCATGTTAAAATAAGAACAAATTAATGAAAATATAAATTATGAAATGAACAAATCATAATGTAACATTTCCTATAATACCACTAAAATCATTACCTTGGGTTTTAGTGAATGAATAATCATGACATCATAACTCTCCTAATATGTTTGTGGTTTACAAAATTCCACAGTTTTATTCTCCATACTCTCATGTTGAGACCTCAGTTTGTATTTAGTCTCGTGTGAACGCTCTGAAGACTGAAAACACTGTTAGAATCAGTGACAGCTGATAAAATGGGACCTGATCAGAACGAAGGAGCTTTAACGTCGGCTGCAGAGCAGAAACCCACACAGCCCGTCTGCTGCAGGAAAGGAAGTGTTGATTCGTTGTCAACTGTTTTTTCTGAGTCCTAATAACCACTGAGAACAGATTCATATCTGCTGCTGTACACACTCATGAACCCCCCTCCCTCTCTGTAGTTTGTCTCTTAGTGACACTTTTTTCCACTGAGCCCTCCACCCACACAGACCACCCGCCTGGAGGTCTCCTTCGTGGGATGTTTTTAATGGGAATTTGGAGCTTTAGCAACCAAAGGTCACTTTACAGTTGACACTGCCAACAAGTGCATGTACATAACTGACACAGGTTGTTTGTCAGGACCGTCCAACATGACACAAAGTTATCAAAGTTATCAAAGTTATCCAAGTCAGCTTTATTGTCAATTCTGCTACACATACAGGACATACAGCACAATTGAAATTACAGTCCTCTCTGACCCATGGTGCAAATAAAGAAATAAAACATAATGTAAACAAAAAGTTTTTACAAAGTGTAGTCATGTGACCGTGCAAATGTAGGGGTGGAAGTGATGTCAGATGCCGAGGGGGAGGCAGGGGAGGGTTATGTGTGCAGTAGGGAGGGTTGTGTATGCAGGGGGGAGGGGGGGGCGGGGAGGGAGCTGAGCATCCTGACAGCCTGGTGAATGAAGCTGTCCTTTAGCCTGCTGGTTCTGGCCCGGAGACTCCGCAGTCGTCTTCCTGATGGAGGGTGGTCTCGTCATTGTTGCTGATGAGACCTACCACAATCGTGTTGTCCGCAAACCTGATGAAGATGTTGGAGCTCTCTTTCGGTGTGCAGTCATGGGTCAGCAGGGTGAAGAGGAGGGGGCTCAGCACACATCCTTGGGGGGGCCGCTGTGTTCAGAGTGATAGTGCTGGAGATGTTGCTGCCAGCCCGTACAGACTGCGGTCTCCCCGTCAGGAAGTCAGTTGCACATCGAAGTATTCAGCCCCAGCTGGTCCAGTTTGTGAATGAGCTGTTGGGGGATGATTGTGTTGAATGCTGAGCTGAAGTCGATGAACAGCATTCTAACGTAGCAGTCTTTTGTCTCCAGGTGTGTGAGGGCTGAGTGAAGGGCAGTGGAGATGGCATCATCGGTTGAGCGGTTGGACCGATATACAAACTGGAAAGGGTCCAGGGAGGAGGGGAGGGCAGACTTGATGTGCTGACGATGACGATGACGAGCTGCTCGAAGCACTTCATAAGGATGGGAGTGAGTGCGACCGGGCGGTAGTCATTGAAGCAGGAGGGGGACAACTTCTTCGGGACCGGGATGATGGTGGTGGCTTTGAGGCATGTGGGGACAACAGCCTGGCTCAAATGAGAGACAGTTTGAATTTCTCCACTTGTTTTTATGCTGAAGTGAATTTTGTTGTATCATTTTAAAAATAAGTTTGGAGTGTGAATCACGTCATAGACGAAACCTCATAAAAATCATAATTATTATAAATAATTATTTGATCTATTTTTGATTTTAAGACTGACTATCAGCACCGTGTATATGATACAGAGCAGAGTCAGAGAAAACATTCTTGAAGTGAATGAAATAAACTGAAGGAACTTTAAGGGTTAAAATCTCAGCTGAGGAGCTCTGTGGATTTGTGCTTTTGTGTTTCCATCACAGCTGTTCAACGACACATGACAGTGTGTGTTACTAAATTCACCACCAACCTGAATGTGTTTGTGGGAACATGAATGTGTTGTTGTGTTTGTGCATCATGGTGACCCAGAATTTATTTTTTGGGCATTTTTGCCTTGATTAGACAGGACAGTAGAGAGTGACAGGGGCAGAGAGGGGGAACAACATGCAGGAAAGGGTTGGACTGATTGGGAGTTGAACCGGCCAAACCGCAGGTGCTCTTAGTGGGGGAATCTGCGAAGAGCATCAAGACCAAGAAGCTTTTCACTCCATCAGTTCAGAGAAACAGAGAAATCTGGGAAAATTTAGAGAAAAGATGAAAATAATGAGAATAAACCAAAGATAAAGAGATGAAATAATAAATGACTCCCCTCTGCAGGCTGACAGTCACCTTCATCTTCTTCTTCAGCAGCAGACATTTGAAGACTGAACACAAACAACATGTTGGAGACTGAAGGTCTCAGTTTGACCAATCACACACTGAAACATAGAAGCTTTTGACACTTTAATGTTGCTGCCATGAAATGATCATTTCACTGTTGAACTCATGAGTTTGTGGTTTTTCTTTCCCCTTTAAAACCTCCCACTCAGAGGAAAACCACACAACAGCTTCATCTGAGCCGCCAATCAGCAGCAGCAGCCTCATCTGTGGGCAGCAGGGGCTGATGGGAGGTTTGAGGAGGCGTCAGAAACCACGTGGCCCTGGTCTGATCTCACAGCTCGTCCTTGTTTGTCCTCAGCTGCATCAGAGCTCCACTTCTCCCCAGGTTCACCAGAGGAAACACCACTGCACAAAATGCTTTTCCTCCCAGCTGCTGCTCTGTGCTGTCTGTGTTCAGGTGAGTGTTTCCAGCCAATCAGGAGCCAACAAAGTCCACCTGTGACAAACACTGTCACACTGACCTTCATCTACCTGTCTGTGTCTCTACAGTGCTGGTTGCCATGGCAGCAGAGCTGATTCAGGACCAGTTATCATTGACCAGGAGAGTTGGTGGATCAGTCTCCTTCAGCTGTGGAGGAACTGGCCAGTGTGACTATGATTATGTATTCTGGTACCAGAAGAAAGAGACAGAAACATTCACACGTATTCTTTATATAAAAAGGAATGATGGTAGTATTTACAAAGGTTACAATCATCCTCAGAAAGATGATTTCACACCTGTTAACAAACAGAACGGCTGTGAGTTGAAGATAGACAAAGTTAAACTCTCTCATTCAGCCTCCTACTACTGCTCATGTTATAAGGATGCTCCCCACAGTGAGAAATGATCCCTGCAGCCTGAACAAAAACCAACAGATGAACAGATGTCAAACAGAGTTTGTGACAGGAAGAGAGCAGTAAACCACAGCCCAGGTTGACATATTTCACCTCCAGCTCAGACACGTTTTCTTGGCTTTTCTATGATATTGATTCATATTGTGATCAGATATTTGAGCAGGTTTCCTGTTGTTCCACACAGTGAGGACAAAGAGGAAACTCAGAAGCACAAGAATAAAACAAGATGAAGAGTAAACAATCAAAGGAACTAAATGAATAAAATCATGATGGCGCTTGATGAAGAGTCAGAGGATCAAAGTTATTACACTTCAGGTGAAATATTGAACCTCTAGATCACGTGATGTGCACGCACATCTCACACAACCAGTTTGTTCCTGTCCTTAAGTTTATCTGTGGCGTCTCTCCTGGAGCTATAGTGGTGACAATTCAGGAAACACTCCCATGGGTCTAATCAGAGGGAGGGGACAAAGGACTTATATGGTCATTGAGGTTGGAGGACTTGTAGGGTTAGGGTTGGGTTAGTTGGAGGACTTGGTTTGGGTTAAAATAAGCACTTTGAAGTTAAGATGAGGCTCATCATCATGGTTACAATAATAACCACGTGGTTAAGGTTATAGAACGGAAACAGGAAACTAACAGAGGTCTCCTGTGTTTAGGTCCAGCATCCCTTACAAACATCTTTACAAATGTCAATGTGATGAAAAGTCAGAGGATCAGCAAAGTTATTCCAGTTCATCCTGAGGGGACCATGAACGTCTGAAGCAGTTGAAATGGGAATATTTGTTGAGATATTTGAGTGTGAAGAAAAAAGAAAAGAGAAGAAGAGACAGTCATGTTGATCTGAACATTAGAGAAACACATGATGGAGCTGAAATATGATCCTGGTTCATAATGTGGACTCGTTCACCTCAGCTGACACATTCAACAGCAGACAGGTTTTTGTATCAGTCTCTTTCACTGTGGGAGGAGGCTGGTACCTCATCTTTGGCTCTGGAGCTAAACTGTATGTAACAGGTAAGAACAAACATTTATTTTCCTTCAGTTGTTTTATTGAAGAAGTAGAAAATGTGTTTTCAGTCAGTTTCTGCTGCTTCAGACTTTACATGTTAGTTTGTTCATAGTTAGTACAAAGTTCCTGATGCAGCCGTTGTTCAATGAAAAAGTTCAATCATTAGTGAAAAGATGTTTAAATCTCACTGCACAGCAGAAGGAATTCTTTATTTCTGCTGGAGCTCAAAAGGTTTTGAAGAGTCCAAAAAGTGTGATATTGTAAGTGCATTGTGGATTCTCATCAGCTGCTGCTTCATGAATCATCAGACTGCTTTTCTTTCCTCTCTTCTCTCTGCTCAAATCAATTGACTTCTACATGAAGGACTGTGGAGGATTTTCCTGCTCATTTGAGTTTTTGTACAAAATGTCCAGTTAATCAAAGTGAATTTCTGTTCATTCTTCAAAGTTACATGTTTTTAAACCTTATTTTTCTTGATGGGAAATAATTTTTCTAAAAATTCGAAATAAATAGTAAATCTATTCAGTTGTTGTCTGATGATAAATTAATTTTATATCAAATATTCATATTAACAACAACAAAAACAAACCCTTAATATGAGGAAAAATATATGTATTGTACAACATTACATTTAATATTCATTCAGATGATATAATGTGAAATTATTATGAGTAAAGGTTCAATTAATTAATAGAATGACATAAAGATTTTCTATGGATATAATATATCATGCAGGATGATATAAACTATAGATCTATACTTCCAAAGTAATTCACGTTAAATATAATTTGTATAATGTTTAATTTGTTCATCTAATGAATGTAACCACACTTTATATAATGGTGAATGTGTCTAAATTTGCAGAATATATCAACAACAATGTGAAATATATTTGGAATCCTTTGAATATAATTAGTCTATATTTTTTAAATTTATTTTACTAGTTAGGTGGTAATAACTGTTATTTATTTGATTGTGGATATTTCTTTCACTTCAACATGTTTTTGGTTTGATGTAGAATTGATCCAAAATTGTCCAAGTAAATATTTTAATCATAAGATAATGATCAATAGATGATAAATTTAATATGTAATACATTTTTTTTTATTTAAATAAGCAAAAAATATACCAAAACCTATAAGAAAAATCAAAAATACATGCACAATGTATTTTGAATTATATATATTGTCAGAATATATCATGATAAATATTTTTTGTTCTTTATATTTATCAGTCATAAAATCTTGTAATGTTTTTCTTAACGTGAAATATTTGGTTAATACTGTATATCTTATGACTATCATTGTATTTGAAATAATAGTAAATATGCACTTTTGCTAAAGATAAACTTGGATACTTGGATAATTCAATATTTTTAAATATACAAATACTATAATACCACATTTATTCTGAGCTTATGATTTATAAAAGTGAAACATGAATATAAAGAATTTAAACAGTGTTTCCATCTTTGACTTTCTTGAACTTGATCTTTCTCTGATGATATACATAATATATAGCCATGATCTATAGCTCAGTAAATATATGTGAAGGTGAATCCAGTATATGTGGGGACCTTTGTGCTGTATGGATGAGTAGTTGAGTGATCAGAGTCCATGTAGTTTCCAGGATCAGACTGAATGCAGTGCAGTGCTGGAAGCTGCTGTTGACTGTGTGAATGTGTGTCTGTGCTGCTTGTTGCTGCTGTCAATCTTCAGATGAGCAGGTAGTGAAGCCCGTGGTGAGCGTGTACCCAGCAGCACCCAGAGCCCACCTGGAGGGGAAGAGCTCCCTGCTGTGTCTGGCCTCAGCCATGTTTCCTCCTCGGGTCCAGTTCTCCTGGAAAAGACAGAAGGAGGGTGGTCCTCTGGAGGAGCTGCCCCCTGCTGAGGGAGAGCAGCTGGAGCTCACAGAGTCGGGACGCTCTGCCGCCATCTTGCTGATCCATCAGCCAGAGAACAGCATATATAAATACAGCTGCTACGTCAAGCACGAGGGGGGAACGGTGGAGGCCCCGACACAACAAGGTGATGAAGGCTTGCTGACTGTGTTGAGCAGTGATTCAGCTTCATGTGGAGACGCTGTCAAAGAGAGCAGAGGAGCAGAGCACTGACTGATTTCTTTTTGAATCCTTTTCTGTTGTAGTGGGTGCCCTGGATCCTCTCCAGCCTCAGTGCAGGGTGAAGCTGCTCTGTCTGCTGTACACAGTGCTGATAGTGAAGAGTCTGGTGTACTGCTGTGAACTCTCTCGGCTGATGAGCCTCAGGAACAAGGGACCGTCCACCAACTGCACACATGCTGACTGACTGTTTTCTGCTCGCCTTTTCTCACCATCACTTCATCTCATTATCTCTTTGATCACTGTAAAGAAATTTATGTGAAATGTATCTTTTCATGTAAATGTTAGATACGGTCATTCTAAAAATATAAAAACAGGGACGGCCTGATGGCGGAGTGGTTAGGGCGCGTTCCACACAAGCTCATGCTCTTTGCAGGTGAGTGCCAGCTCGGCTCCCAACCGGCCTGGCTCTTTCCTGCGTTTCATTCCTGTCACTCTCTACTGTCCTGTCGAATAAAGGCAAAAATGCCCAACACGATATCTTTAAAAAAATAAAAAACAAGAACAAATATACATATATATTTTCACTTTTTAAATGTATATCATTTAGTATTGTGTTATGTTGATGCTGTATTTCATTACCACTTTAATTGTGAGTTGTTTAATAATAGAAAATGAAGCTGAATTTTTAGCTGCTTACTGGATATGTTATTGTTTATGTTGTTTTTTTTTCTTATTTTTTTCATTTTAATACATTTTAACTTGACAATGAAATTTTTGTCAAATCATCTTTGAATAAATAAAAAATCACAGTGTTTAGGGTTTGTTAACATGTTTTTTAATTGATTTCCATTTGGCCTCAGAGCAAATCATCAGAAAAATAAAAAAGACTATGTTGACTATTTCCACTGACACCCACATGCAAATTAACTGTGGGTGTACATAGCTCTTACTCTACTCAGTGTCCAGAACAAAGGTACAGGATGATATGAACAGTGGCACAGAGCCAAACAAGCACAACAACACTAAGAAAGAGAAGTAACATAAATTTGTTGCTATTTAATACAAACAAGTAGGTGTGGCTGTACCTTGAGGTTCAGTGCTGGTTCCCCTGATCATTTAGGTTGTATATTAATGATCTTCTATCATTGTGTCAGTGTGGATGCAAAACTCTACGCTGACGATGCTGTTGTTTACACACATGAACAATCAGCAGGTCGAGCTGCTGTGAAACTACAGTTGTTATGAAATATAATCAAACTTTACTCTTAATACAGAAGATAAGTAAACTAAGAATTATATTTATCTAACATGTTTCAAGACTGAAATCACAAAATGCTTCACAAAGACACAAGTTATATACACACTTTGAAAAAATAAAACACGTTGTATAGTAATATATAACACAGACACAATACACTCAAAACCTGTTTTTGAAACATGATAAAAATGAGAATTTTTTGAAATTTAAAAATAAAACTATGAATCACTAAACATTTAGGACACAGAGGCATTTCAGTGTCATCATTGTGTCATCTCTATAAATAATATTTAAATAACCATAGTCTCATTTTCTATCAAGAGAAAACCTGACCCAAAATTTCACCTTTTACATGCTGAGGCTGACATCATTGAATCAGTGTTTAAACCAAGTGTTTTAACAGCTTCTAGAGCCCAATACACAACACATCTGTGTAGTTGACAGCTACACTGATAACAACTGAAGATTGAATGTCATTCACCAGAGGTCAGTGGGTCAGTGGGTTCATGAGGTGAATTGATTGAGATGTACAGACTCATCTGAAAACAGCTTTTGTTTTTTATCATTTACTGAAATAATGAGAGCTGAGGTGAACCAACATGGCCGCTCTCGTTCTGCCTCAAGAAGAGAACAACAACATGATGTGTTTGTCTCAGTGTGTTTGTGTTTCTGTCTGTGTGTGGTTTGTGGTTTATTGGTCAGATTAATTGGAACAAATTTACTTTTTTTATTTTTAAATTTACAGTCAGGGACTCAGTGATGAAAACTCTCTCATGGTTTCAATTTACACTCTGTGAAATGTAAATTTAATTGAATTAATCATCAATTTTATTGATTTTAAAATGTGCTTCATTTGAAAAATAACTGATAATTTCATGGTAAAATAAGAACAAATTAATGAAAATATAAATTATGAAATGAACAAATCATGCTGTAACATTTCCTATAATACCACTAAATTCATTACCTTGGGTTTTAGTGAATGAATAATCATGACTAACTCCCCTAATTTGTTAGAGGTTTACAAAATGACAGTTTTATTCTCCATACTCTCATGTTGAGACCTCAGTTTGTAATTAGTCTCATGTGAACGCTCTGAAGACTGAAAACACTGTTAGAATCAGTGACAGCTGATAAAATGGGACCTGATCAGAACGAAGGAGCTTTAACGTTGTTTTGTTTCCTCAAAGTTCATTTCTCAGCTCTGAGTTGTGGATCTGAGCTGTTTCTCTCACAAATGAAGAACACAGATCCTTCCTGCAATGATTCTTTAACAGAGTGGATGGTTGCAGCTGTCATTGTGCTGTTAAAGCTAAAAGCCACAGCTAACAGTGTGGAGGCTACAGAGCAGAAACCCACACAGCCCGTCTGCTGCAGGAAAGGAAGTGTTGATTCGTTGTCAACAGTTTTTTCTGAGTCCTAATAACCACTGAGAGCAGATTCATATCTGCTGCTGTACACACTCATGAACCCCCCTCCCTCTCTGTAGTTTGTCTCTTGGATACACTTTTCCACTGAGCCCTCCACCCACACAGAGTTCAACTGAGCCCACAGACCCACAAAGACCACCCTCCTGGAGGTTATCTAATTAAACTTATATGTAATTGTTGTTGCATATTTAATTTAATATAAATTTCAAATGGCTTATAAATGATTTTATATTTTTACCTTTACATGAATTTGAAGTAACTTGCCTGGTGTTTTTTGTGTGTGATTAAACAACAGTGTCATCAGCGTAGAGTTTTACATCCACACTGACACAGATGATTAATGTTCATGTTAAATGATAAAAATATACAACACCCACATTTACTTGATTATGTATGAAAGCTGTGTTTGTTTTTGCTGTTCTTTGTTTGGCTTTGTTCTCCTTGTTAAGCTGTTTGCTTACATTTTTATCATCCTCTACATCTATTCTTGGACCTTTATTAAAGTTTACTGAAAGCTGTTAGCAGCCACAATTAAATTACTTGTAGGTGTCAATATATATGACCAAGATAGTCGAGTCTGTTACTAATTATTTGATTATTATTTAAATCCACAAAAACCTGGATGTCTATTAATATATTGACTATGTTGCAGTGGATGAATTTGACAAACTGGCCACACTGGACAGAAAGTATTGAAAAGTAAGTTAAGAAAGGAAAATGTACAATTAACAATATAATATTTGCCAGACAACTCATGATTTAGCTTTATTTTCTATTAATATACAAGTCCCAATTACAGGTAGATATACAGCATTGAAACACTTAAATACTAACACCAGAAGAGTTTAATCTTAGAACCTGCAAACAAATGTGTGATATATGACATATGTATTTACTATTTTTAGACTGACTCTATCTAAGATTTGGATAAAAAACACACTTGACTTAAATTTCTTTACAGTGATCAAAGACATAATGAGATGAAGTGATGGTGAGAAAAGGCGAGCAGAAAACAGTCAGTCAGCATGTGTGCAGTTGGTGGACGGTCCCTTGTTCCTGAGGATCATCAGCAGAGAGAGTCCACAGCAGTACACCAGACTCTTCACTATCAGCACTGTGTACAGCAGACAGAGCAGCTTCACCCTGCACTGAGGCTGGAGAGGATCCAGGGGACCCACTGCAACAGAAAAGGATTCAAAAAGAAATCAGTCAGTGCTCTGCTCCTCTGCTCTCTTTGACAGCGTCTCCACATGATGCTGACTCTCTGCTCAACAGAGTCACCAAGCCTTCATCACCTTCTTCTGTCAAGTGTTTATGACAATTCAAATCACTCCATCAAATGGAAAGTCCAGATAGAAAAAGACAAAGGTTGTTATGAGCTTGAAGTTGGATTCACTGATTTTCTTTTACAGCCAATTGGGGGCAGAAGAACACAACAACAAGCTAAATAAAGTCGACTCTGACCTTTGACCTTACACTGTGATTAGATTCATTCTTAATGTAGAAATATGAATAAATAGAGCTTTGAGATAGATCAGGGAGTGTATGTTTCAATCCTTCAGTGATGAGCAGGAAGTGAACAGACTGATATGCAGCCCTAACTGCAGCAGAACATTGGAGCTGTCCATGCAGAGAGGCAGCAGGTGATCTTACAGGGAGCTTGCTGCAGAGCTGCCGGGTGTGCTGGCTCTCTCTCTGGAGGACAGGAGGCTGCTGGAGCTGGAACCTCTGAAACACAAGAGGAGTCAAATATTTGGAGCTGCAGTGAGAAATGTCAGTGCTCTGCTCCTCTGCTCTCTTTGACAGCGTCTCCACATGAAGCTGAATCACTCCTCAACACAGTCACCAAGCCTTCATCACCTTGTTGTGTTTGGGCCTCCACCATTTCCCCCTCGTGCTTGACGTAGCAGCTGTATTTATATGTGCTGTTCTCTGGCTGATGGAACAGCAAGATGTTGTCTTTTAATCACCATTATTCTAAAATCGTATCTACATGGTTACCTTTAACTATGACAATGAGGCTCATCTAACCTTAACTTAGTGCTTATTTTAACCCAAACCATGATATTTCCTTAAACCTCACCAAACATTAACCACAGTGTTGTCACATCATGAAACCAACAAGTCCTCCAACCTAGATGACCATATATGTCCTTTGTCCCCACCCTCTGATTAGACTCATGGGAGTGTTTCCTGAATTGGAGCCACTACAGCTCCAGGAGAGACACCACAGATAAACTTAAGGACAGGAGCACGCTGGATGTGTGACATGTGTGTGACATGACAGAAAAAGACTTGTTGATGTCATTGTGACGTCATAGCAGCAACATTACATAAACCTGACGCCTTTCACTACAGTTGTCTTTGTCTAGTCTGAATCTGAATATGACACAGACATGAAAAAATATCAATATATATTTGAAGCATGTGAGCAGCTGCATGTGGAGACTGTGGTGTTTTAGAAACATTTTCTGTCAAAAATAAATCAGAAATTAATTTATAATGAAAACAAATCCAACATTCAAGTCACCTACAAATTCTATGTAGAGAGACAGAGCTGGAAGCAGCAGTGACACAGCAGACACACAGCCGGTGTGAACACACACACACGTGTTTCTCTGCAGCAGGTCAGTGACGCAGCCGCCACACACACCCAACACAGGCAGTGTGTTCCCGGAGTAAAACCCACTGCTGACACATAAATCAAACTGACCCTTTGATGTTATGACAGTGCTGTGGTCAACTTGGTTAGTTTAGGTGAAGATCCTAGTTTGGGTTCAAATAAGTACTTAGTTAACATCACAGGACCTTCATCACCATGGTTACAATAATAAACATGCGGTTCAGGTAAGATGAGCCTCGTTGCCATGGTTACACAAATAATCAAGTTGAGGTCAGGGAACGATGGTGGTGACGCTTCAAAAAAATCAGCAGTGACTCTGTTGGAGAAGAAATGAACAGCGGTCTCCTGTGATAAAGTCCAGTGTTTTGTTGATGAAGTGTAATAACTTTGATCCTCTGACTCTTCATCAAGCGTCATCATGATTTTATTCATTTAGTTCCTTTCATTGTTTTCTCTTCTTCTTGTTTTATTCTTGTGCTTCTGAGTTTCCTCTTTGTCCTCACTGTGTGGAACAACAGGAAACCTGCTCAAATATCTGATCACAATATGAATCAATATCATAGAAAAGTCAAGAAAACGTGTCTGAGCTGGAGGTGAAATATGTCAACCTGGGCTGTGGTTTACTGCTCTCTTCCTGTCACAAACTCTGTTTGACATCTGTTCATCTGTTGGTTTTTGTTCAGGCTGCAGGGATCATTTCTCACTGTGGGGAGCAAACTTATAACAGGAGCAGTAGTAGGAGGCTGAATGAGAGAGTTTAACTTTGTCTATCTTCAACTCACAGCCGTTCTGTTTGTTAACAGGTGTGAAATCATCTTCCTGAGGATGATTGTAACCTTTGTTAACTCCATCATTTCTTTTATTAAAATGCAGAATTGGTGTTAATATTTCTGTCTCTTTCTTCTGGTACCAGAATACATAAACACCGTTACACTGGTCAGTTCCTCCACAGCTGAAGGAGACTGATTCACCAACTCTCCTGGTCAATGATAACTGGTCCTGAATCAGCTCTGCTGCCATGGCAACCAGCGCTGTAGAGACACAGACAGGTAGATGAAGGTCAGTGTGACAGTGTTTGTCACAGGTGGACTTTGTCGGCTCCTGATTGGCTGGAAACACTCACCTGAACACAGACAGCACAGAGCAGCAGCTGGGAGGAAAAGCATTTTGTGCAGTGGTGTTTCCTCTGGTGAACCTGGGGAGAAGTGGAGCTCTGATGCAGCTGAGGCCAAACAAGGACGAGCTGTGAGATCAGACCAGGGCCACGTGGTTTCTGACGCCTCCTCAAACCTCCCATCAGCCCCTGCTGCCCACAGATGAGGCTGCTGCTGCTGATTGGCGGCTCAGCTGAAGCTGTTGTGTGGTTTTCCTCTGAGTGGGAGGTTTTAAAGGGGAAAGAAAAACCACAAACTCATGAGTTCAACAGTGAAATGATCATTTCATGGCAGCAACATTAAAGTGTCAAAAGCTTTCATTATAACATCATATATTCTTTACATCATTTTTTTCTTCATGATAAAATATTCAAAGCTCAGATGCCATCAAATGTCCCGCTGCATCATTTTATTCACATTTCACCAAAGTTCAGTCGGACATGTTTGGTGTCTGTAGAAACTCACATTTCTTATAAAGTCCCCCCTCTGGACCTGCAGACTGGACCTTTGTCTGGACCAGTGTCTGCGTCATTGTGTCAAATCCATCTCACAAACACAGTGGACGGAGTCGTTGACTGATGTGACGCCTGTCTGAGACTGAGAGGAGACGATTTTCACCATTTCACCAGAACACAGAGTTGGTCTTCTAACAGCTGTTCATGGTGAAAATGATCAAAGTGTTCAGAGTCACAGATTCTGTCTGGGATGTACTGTGATGAAAGAAAAGCTCAGCGGCAACAAGGGACCACACATCCTCAGAAGCAGAGTCAATAATAGAAACAGAACTCATGGTCAAAGTAGAGGAACTATCCCTGAAGCTGTGCACACACGTCTTAAAGGAACAGTCTGTCCTGTTGTCTGCTGTGGGTCGACTGTGTTTTTCCATTTCAACAAGATTTGACATGACTTAATAAAGCTTTTACTCTGCTGCCTTCTGGTGGCTGCAGCAACACATTGCTCACACCAGGCAACTGTAATTCCATGTAGGAGTGGTGATGAAAAAACAGGATTTACTAATGAAAAAGTCCCAGCAGCACAAAGTCAAAATACTCCATCACCAATAAAATCCTGCCTTTGAAATTCTACTTCAGCAAAGGAAATAAGTGTTTTGAGCTAAATGTACTTAAAGTCTCAAAATAAAAGTTGTTGTGACTGATGTTATAAATGAGATGATTAATCCTGAGTCATCGATGCTTCAGCAGCATTTTACTGTTGTTGCTGCTCCAGGTGGAGCTGCTTTAACTTACCTGCTCTGGTACTCACTTCCTCTTCGTTCCCTTCAGGGTCGCTGCTTTCACACTTTTTTTTTCAGTTTTTCCTGGTTTCAGTCTTTGTTTTGAAACGACTTACACATTCACCACAAACCACCAATTTCTGTGTCACACACCTTTGTTTGGTGGAATTAAAAGGACAGTGTATCAAGGCACAACAATCTTGTCCACACACTCACACACACACACACAAACACACACACACCTTGGCCACATACCTCAGGTCGTCCCAGCTGAGGTTCAAATCCATGTCTCCGTGTTTCAAGTCATCGTCGTTCCCACTGGACCATCTTCAGCGCTGATGAACTCACAGGAGCAGAGAGAGAAAGAACATCAGAGTGAAGGAGACAGGATGGTATCGAGGCACAGATCTGGGGAAGGATACAGAAAACTTTCTGCAGCATTGAAGGTCCCAGAGAGCACAGTGGCCTCCATCGTCTGTAAATGGAAGAAGTTTGGAACCACCAGGACTCTTCCTAGAGCTGGCCGCCCGGCCAATCTGAGTGATCGGGGCAGAAGGGCCTTAGTAAGGGAGGTGACCATGACCCTCATGGTCACTCTGACAGCATTGCTCTGTGGAGAGAGGAGAACCTTCCAGAAGGACAACCATTTCTGCAGCACTCCACCAATCAGGCCTGTATGGTAGAGTGGCCAGACGGAAGCCACTCCTCAGTAAAAGGCACATGACAGCCCACCTGGAGTTTGCCAAAAGGCACCTGAAGGACTCTCAGACCATGAGAAACAAAATTCTCTGGTCTGATGAAACAAAGATTGAACTCTTTGGCCTGAATGCCAAGCGTCATGTCTGGAGGAAACCAGGCACCGCTCATCACCTGGCCAATACCATCCCTACAGTGAAGCATGGTGGTGGCAGCATCATGCTGTGGGGATGTTTTTCAGCAGCAGGAACTGGGAGACTAGTCAGGGTCCAGGGAAAGATGAATGCAGCAATGTACAGAGACGTCCTTGATGATAACCTGCTCCAGAGCGCTCTGGACCTCGGACTGGGGCGAAGGTTCATCTTCCAACAGGACAACGACCCTAAGCACACAGCGGATTAGGCGTAGTGCGTGTAGAATTTTGAGGTAGAAAATGAATTTAATCCATTTCGGAATAAGGCTATAACATAACAAAATGTGGAAAAAGTGAAGCGCTGTGAATACTTTCTGGGTGCACTGTTAAACAGTCTACATATTTAATGTTTCCTCCTCTTTTCTCATGGGTCTGCCTCTTCTACAACCACAAATAAATGAACACAGACCTTGAAAATCAGCATTGTGTAATGTTTGAAGATGTTGAATTTTTCTGAATTTATTTGTATTTTTTAAAATGTATCTGTGTAATTATTATTATTATTATTATTATTATTATTGGACAGGGTGGAGCTGGATATAAACTATAGATACATAAAGTTGTTATTTCCTTGGGTTCTTTTATTAGAAATAACTACTGTAAGGGAATGCAATTCAACAAATAAGAAGTCACTGAAACCACTGGACTACCTCACAGTTTGTACAGGAGCTACAACAGTAAAGTGCTGCTTACAAACTGTTGCACACTATGAGCAATCTAATAATGTCGCGTATGAATGATACTAATCCGTACATGCTAACTGCTGATAACACTTTCTGAGGACTATTACTTGTAATGGAGTATTTTGACATTGTTGTAATGATACACTGACTTCAGTTTTTATCACCAGTGAACACAAGCAGCTCAAAACAGAGTAAATGTACTTAGTTACATTCCAGCACTGAGTAAAATATATGAATGGGCAGAGAAGAGATTGGGACATTGCTAGTGGTTGTCATGGTTACCAGTAAACTGTATTGGCTATGGATGAGAATATTGAAATAGAATAGAATAGAATGTTTAAATGACTCTATGATGATGATTCTATGGAAGGTGACACACAGTGAGAGAGTGTGTTGGTCCAGTTCACCTGTAGACAACACAGAGTTAACACAGACTTCATCTGAGACAACTGGGAACTGGAAGAAGTCACAGTGAAAGACAAGAAACACAGAGTGTTAACCAGCCAGAGTGTCAGTGAACGCAGCAGGTAAGTGCTGAAATGATGAGTTCTTTTTTAAAGCAAGGTTTGAATGTGTTGTTTTCAAATGCAGAAACAGTAGTTTTTAGTTTTTAGAACTCAGATAGACTTGACTCTCTAAACACACACCTCTGTCAACTACTATCAATATAACATTATTTCTCAATAGAGAAGTAAAAAAATTCAGTTTATTGGGATATTTGCTGATGCTTAATTAATACAGTTACACTCGTGGCCTAAAGAAGAGACTTCGTATCCTTTACTGAGGTAGAAGAAATAAAACCACAATGTAAAATATACTTTAATGTTTTTACTTTAGTTTTAATCACATTTTTTTTTGCTCAAAACTTAAAGCACTGACGTCTTTTAAATATTGTATCCTTAGATTATATTATTGGATTATTAATACTTGTTCAACAACATGTCAGCTGTATTTAAATGTTTCGTGCTGAGGTGAAAACAGTAATTATATATTGTTGGAGAGTTCAATCCCTAACAAATGCATCATATGCTAAATGAGCTACATAAAATCTTTATCTGCAAAGTAAGTAGTAACTCGAGCTGTCGGGTAAATGTAGTGGAGTAGTGGTTTGTACTTGGTACTTTTACAACTCAATGTTGTTTGGTATAAAAATGTCTCAAAACCAGCTTCCTGTCAACGTCACAGGCTCAGTAAGAGAAAAGATGGACATCAGAGAAGAGTTTGAGCGCGTCTTACAGGGGATGGAGTGGAGTGAAGTCCTTGAAACTGTGGAGGCAGTGGTCATGGAAATGTTGGGCTATACACCCATGCCTCCATCTCTACCTCCAGCTCCTCTTCCTCCTGCTGTCTCCACTGAGGTTATGTTTGACACCCACCCTCAGGAGAAACAGGTGTTGCAGCCAGGTCACCTGCACAGCCAGGCAGCAGCTCACAGCCAGGGACAGGTAAGATACTGAGTATAGGTTAGATTCACAAGAATCTGATCAATTCCTGTATCAATACAAATAGTTATCAATGGTGGAAGCTCTACGGCAACAGAAGAATGATTTTAATCTGAGCCCATCTGTTATCCCATGTGTTGCTGAATGTAATGAGTTTATGCAACAGTCCTGTGAGGCTCTGCTTATCAACATCCTTAATGACTGCCAATTACTCATAATTCAAGAGTAGAAATTCAAACCAGGGAATCTCTGCACACCTTTTTTTCTTACTGAAGGAATGGCATAAATGATTGTTGAAGAGAACAATACCCGATTGTTTTTCTCTTGAATGGCTAAGACAGCAAGACTCACATTCTGAGTGAGAGACTCTTATTTTAAACGCCCTGATCAGCTGATTTGATGATGCTGATTTTAAACTTTATCACTGAAAGAGTTCAACAGGTCCTTGTTAATGGACAAATGTCCGGTAGGATAGTGTCAAACACTGGTTCACCTCAGGGCTGTGTTTTGTCGCCCCTTTTATTTATTGTTAAGGAGGCTGAACTCCTTTAATGTCAGTCAGGAAATTATATGTAATTTGTATTGCTCATTCATTGAAAGTCTTCTAACATTCTCGTTTATCTGCTGGTTCAGTGTTTTTTTTCCATTAAGGATAGAAACTCCCTCAGCAGTATTGTCAACGTCTGCTCCAAAATCACCAGGGTCAGGCAGAGAGATCTGAGTTCACTCTGGGGAAATCAGGTTATAAAGATGGCAAAAAACATTATGAACAATCCTGACCATGTCTTGTCATCTGGTCTATTTATTTATGTATTTTATGTATTTTTAAAAGTTTTCTTTAAAGGTATTTTACTATTTATTGCTATTCATTTACTGACCTCGCTGTGTGTTGATCTGTGTCCTCGACACGCAGCAGTGTTTGTGAACAGTATTTATGGATTATTGGTCGTTTGTCTATGTGATTGTATTTGGGGTAAGCTGCAAACGAATTGCCCTTTTAGGATCAACAAAGTAATCTGAATCTGAATCTGGCTGATTGATGAATCATTTGATTGTTTCAGATGTAGATGTAAGCTTTAGTCCTTCTGTGGATTATGTTAAGGCAGGAGTTCTGGGATGTGCTAAAGAGCACCTATATGAAAGGTTACTGATGTTATTCACTTTTGCTTTGGTTGTTTTTTATACTTTTTTTCATATTTGTTAAGTCAGGTTTGGGATGACAATATTAAGATCTGGACAGGGATCACACAAGGCCGGGTTAGGTATAAATATGTACCAGTTTCACCTGGCACTCTGAGAACAGTCTCTTTACTAAAAAGGGACCTGTTGTTCAGTAACATCCACCACTGAAGTTTGGAATAGTTAGGGATTGTTTGCACAGAAGGTTCGAGTCCCCAAAACCAGTTAGAGTGAGCATATGCTCCTGTTAGCATTGTGCTCAAAGGCTAACCCAAGGCTACTTCATTTGCTGGCTAATTAGTTAGCTAACAAACTAAGCTAGGACACCAATATCTGCTAATTAGTGCAAGCATAGAAATGATTATTATACATTACATACATATTATACTTTAGGAAACTTTACAATTTAAATTGGGTAATTATATAAAAAAATTACCACCATATCGTTGTCATGAAGGGGGAAATTTTGTTCCAGGCTGTAAACAAGTTTATTTCTGCTGTGAAGTTGGACATTTGGACATGAGAGTCTATGGGGACTGACTCACCACTGGAACCAGACTCAAGTGGACATTTGAGGAACTACAGTCATGTCGGCTTCATTTTTCAGCCTCAGAAGTTGCCACTCCACAGGAGCCTCTGCAGCTCAGCTTAAAGAGAGAGGAAACTCTGACACAGATGATGAAGCAGCTCGTCTCATCACCTGTTTTGTGTGTGTGTTTGTGTGTCTCCAGTACAACAATGTACCGGTGGTGAGGCTTGCTGAAGGTTTTCAGGAGAACCTGGTTCCCATTGGAATAATGTAAGTAACACACACAAACACAAATGCAAACAAACACATGAGTGTGCACATCTGTGGGCCTCCGTCTGCATCTCCAAACACACTTTTTCTGTTGTCTAATGAATCTGTCTGATGTTATTCATGTAGGAATGGAGAGGTGGTGTACAGCCTTCCTCTTGTCTCTGCTGCTCCTCCACCAAACACCTCCAGCTCACAGTAAGTCAGCCTGACTGGCTCATGATCTGGAGCAGGAAGAGCACAACAAAGCCAGACTGATAATCAAATCACAGTCACCTTATATTTCATTTCTCACAGCTTCAGGTGTCTGTTATTTGTCAACCAAGATGTTGCTTCTTCCTAAAATACAGCCCAGAAATATTTGGACAGTGACACAATCTTCATGATTTGGGCTCTGCATGCCACCACATTGGATTTGAAATGAAACAACTACAACGGAATTGAAGTGCAGACTTTAAGGTTCAATTCAAGGGATTGAACAAAAGTATATGATTAAACATGTAGGAATTGTAGCTATTTTTATACAAATGCTCCTCATTTCAGGGGCTCAAAAGTAATTGGACAAATAAACATAACCCTAAGTAAAATGTTACTTTTCAATATTTTGTTGAGAATCCTTTGCAGGCAATGACTGCCTGAAGTCTGGAACCCATGGACATCACCAAACGCTGGGTTTCATTCAAACTTTCTTCTTCCCATCATTCTGGTACAGGTTGATCTTAGTCTCATCTGTCCAAAGAATGCTGTTCCAGAACTGGGCTGGCTTCTTCAGGTGTTTTTTGGCAAAGTCAATTCTGGCCTTTCTATTTTTGAGGCTGATTAATGGTCTGCACCTTGTGGTGAATCCTTTGTATTTACTCTCATGAAGTCTTCTCTTTATGGTAGACTTAGATACTGATACACCTACTTCCTGGCGAGTGTTCTTCACTTGAGTGAATGTTGTGAGGGGGTTTTTCTTCACCATGGAAAGGATTCTGTGATCATCCACCACTGTTGTTTTCCATGGATGTCCAGGCCCTTTCGAGTTCCCAAGCTCACTAGTGCACTCTTTTTTTCTCAGAATGTACCAAACTGTTGATTTGGCCTCTCCTAACATTTCTGCTATCTCTCTGATGGATTTCTTCTTATTCCAGCCTCAGGATGGTCTGTTTCACCTCCATTGAGAGCTCCTTTGACCGCATGTTGTGTGTTCACAGCAACAGCTCCCAAATGCAAACGCCACACCTGGAATCAACTCCAGACCTTTTAACTGCTTAATTGATGACAGGTTAACGAGGGAAGAGCCCATGCAGCCTTGTTATTTTTTTTTTTGCAGCCTTCTAAGTCAATTGTCCAATTACTTTTGGTCCCTTGAAAAAGAGGCGGCTACGTATTAAAGAGCTGTAATTCCTAAACCCTTGCTCCAATTTGGATGTGAATACTCTCAAATTACAGCTGAGAGTCTGCACTTAAAGCCCATATTGATTATATAATTGTATCCTGAATATGTTTTCGTAAACAGCTAAAATAACAAAACTTGTGTCACTGTCCAAATATTTCTGGGCCAAACTGTACTTCTCTCCTCACGGTCACAGCTCTTCTGTTTTTTCTGTTTTCCCATAGAAAGAGAAAGCGTGAGAGCCAGGAGGATGATGGCCGGCCCTATATCAAGAAGCCGCCCAACGCTTTCATGATTTTTAGGGATGAGCAGAGGCCAAAGGTTACTGCAGAACTGAACGACAACAACAGCGCCACAGCGAACACCGTCCTGGGACAGAGAGTGAGTGTCTTTGCTCTGTTTGTTTCAGACTCTTCATCACAGTTTGGTAAAAGTTGCTGCATTGATCACTGTTTCAGACAACACTTCAAATTTCACTTCAGATTTTCCTCTAACCACAGATCTTCACATCTTGAAAGTATTTTTATTCTTGAAAGAGAATGATTTTTATTTCCTGTCACATGACCAGAAAACAAGTTCACATTGAAACAGGATTTCCAGCATTTTATGACACATGTGGGAGTTTGCATTGCAGGGCCTGCACCTATTAATGTGGAAGTGTTGTATCTGTTATCATGTTGTCATGCTTGTGTTCGTGCACCAGTCAGCCTGTAGTGTAGCTGTGTGCGCTGACAGTGTGTTGTCGTGTGTCCACAGTGGAAGTCGTTGTCAAAGGAGGAGCAGGCCAAATACTACGAGCAGGCAGAGAAGGAGAGGAGGCTCCACGCCCAGCGACACCCGGACTGGTCCTGCAGTCAGAATTATGTATGTTCACTGCGCTCACATACAACTCATACATGTTTACATCTTCACACTAGATGATGCAACACATTCACTGGCATCAGGTGGAAAGTCAAATGTGTTTGTCTTTGTGTAGGGCAAAAAGAGGAAGAGGGTGAGGAGGAAGGCTCCCACCAGGGCTGAAGGTACGACAATATTTCTGTGGATCACTGTGTGTTTTCATGTGACGTGATGAAAACTGTGATGAATAACAATGAGGATCATAACTTGTCAGAAACATGAACATGATCTGTGATTTTATTTGACTCTGGTGCTGAAGATGTTCCTCAGCGCAGGTTTAAGAAGCAGCATCTGGTTTTCAAAGTGTGTTACAAAGTCTCAGTGACTGATCAGTGTTTCTGTTGTTGTTTGTTTGTGTTGCAGCGTCTGAGTGTGAACCTGAGGAGGTCACACAGCAGGTCAAGAGGCTGTGTGTCACCACAGCGGTGACGGAGCCCTCCACCTCCCTCCACCCCAAATCCACACACTGTGTGAAAAGTGGCCTGAGATCACTTCTGCTATGATCTGGTTCTATATAAATAACACTAACTTGACTTGATGCAGAGTTTTTCAGCTGCTCCCACAATGTGAGGAATGAAGCTCAATCAGGAAGACCACCGTATCTTTAGGCCTCTTTCATTCACATTTCTCTCTCGCTCTCCCCCTCACTCACCCCACTTCTCGTAATCAGCTGACTTCAGATCTGTTTGGTAACCAGTCAGCCTGTGCCACGATCTCAACCACTCATATGCAAATCTAATATATGTATATATGTATGTATGTATGTCAGACTTGGCTCAGTTCCCTGTCCTGCCATCCATCCAAAAACTGCACTGTTTGTCATTCTGACTTTAAAAAGTTTACACTGTCCACACTGAAAAGTGTGTTTTCACCAGAGTATGTGCATTTTAAGACTCCAGGTTCTACATCTACACTGTTTACTCATGTATTTGTATATTAGACCATAACTTATCTTTCTACTTCTCATTCAGATATGTGACAAATGAAAACAGACGCAGGTGATTGAATCAACGGCTACTTTTAATGCTTCTTTATATTTTCCACAAACTACTCATGTAGATGCTGATTGTTTTCTGGTTCTGTCAGATTGTGGTCAGAAAACTTTCAGAGCTCAGTTTTAGAGCTCATCATTCATCAGCTCAGGTGTGGTCAGACCACACTGTGCTGTGTCTTCCTGTCAAACACTCACTGCTGCAGACCTCCATCTAACTCACTGTAAGAGGATCTGAACAGTCATCAGTGTCTTTACCAGCTAAGAACAATCATATTCTTTTGCTCTCAGATACAGATGTATAGTGAGATTTCAAAATATGCATCAACATAAAATCTTTATTTCAACATTTTTTGACACAAACCCCCAAAAGCAGATCATCTCCTCTCTGAGCTGCTGTTCCAGATGTTTCCTGAGTCTATCTGGTGGCAGCGTACACAACATTTGGCTCCAGCTCTCTCTCTGATGCAGGCCTTCTGCTCCTTTTGGCTTTTGAATGGAAATTCAGTGCTGCATAGTTCAGATCATCAGAGCCCTTATTCTGTAGATGAAAAAATTTAGTCACTCATTTATCATGAACGAGTTTGTGAGAAAACACAAAACCAGACAACATATAAAGTGGACTTTGATCTTAATCTAAGGCTACATTTAGATTACCTCTCTGTGTAGTGGACTCTGTTCCTCTGTCTTTAAATCTGAATGACAGAAACAGCACATCTGGTCAGTTCATTGATCGAAAATCACTGTTCAAACTTTTTTGGCAAACAGGAAGTTTTATATCTTTAGAGTTGTGCACTTGCAACTTGCAGTTGAAGTCAGACCTCTACATACACTTTAGCCAAATACATTTAAACTCAGTTTTGCATAATTCCTGATAAACATCACGTGTCTTAGGTAAGTGAGGATCACCACTTCATTTCAAGAATGTGAAATGTCAGAATAATAGTAGAGAGAACAATTTATTTCAGCTTTAATGTCTTTCATCACATTCCCTGTGTGCCTGAAGTTTATATACACTTTGTTAGTATTCGGTAGCATTGTCTTTGAATTGTTTACTTGGGTCAAACGTCTCAGGAAGCCTTCCACAAGCTTCTCACAAGAAGTTGCTGAATGTTGGTTTATTCTTCCGGACAGAACTGCTCTAACTGGGTTAGGTTTGTAGGCCTCCTTGCTTGCAAACACCACATTTTCATTTGGATTGAAGTCAGGTTTGTGATGCCACTTCAATATCTGGTCTTTGTTGTCTTTAAGCCATTTTGCCACAACTTTAGAAGGAAGTCATTGTCCATTTGGAAGCAAGCTTTAACTCCCTGGCTGATGTCTTGAGACATTGCTTCAATATATCCACATCGTTTTCTTTCCTCATAACACCATCTGTTTTGTGAAGTGCACCAGTCCCTCATGCAGCAGAGCACCTACCACAGCACGTTGCTGCCACCCCTACGCTTCATTGTTGGGTTTGTGGTCTTCAGCTTGCAAGCCTCACTGCATTTTCTTGAACATGCAATATAGCCAAACAGTTTTAGTTTCATCAGACCACAGGACATTTCTCCAGAAAGATCTTTGCACTCACGTGCAGCTACAAACTGTAGTCTTTTTATGGTGGTTTTGGAGCAGTGACTTCTTCCTTGTTGAACAGCCTTTCAGGTTATGCTGATATAGATCTTGTTTTACTGTGGATGTAGATAGTTTTGTACCTGGTTCCTCAAGCATATCCACAAGGTCCTTTGCTGTTGTCCTGGGACTGATTTGCACTGTTTGGAACACATTAAGTTCATCACTAAGAGAGCAGCATGGTCCAATGATGTTTATACTCACGTACTATTGTCTGTGGAGATGAACATGGAACCTTCAGGTGATTGGACATTGGTCCCAAAGATATACCAGACTTGTGTAGGTCCACAATTTCTGTTCTGACATCTTGGCTGATTTCTTTTGATTATCCCATTAAGAGGCACTGAGTTTGAAGGCTGGCCTATCAGAAACTTCTAAAACCATGACATCATTTGCTGTAATTTTCCAAGCAGTTTCAAGGCACAGTCAACTTAGCTTATGTCAACGTCTGACCCACTGGAATTATGATAAAGTGAATTAAAAGTGAAACAATCTGTTGGTAGACATTTTGAAAAATAACTGAACATAATGCACGTAATAGACGACCTTACTGAGTTGCCAAAATAGTTTGAGAACATGAACATGAGTTTTCATGTCTTCAACTTAAATGTATGTAAACTGAACTGACTTCAACTGTAAATAATAATAATAAAAAAACATACAAGTACCTGCACGAAGCTTCCTGGTTTTGACAACCACAACAATGACGACTATAATGAGGAAAATAATCAGACCACCGAGGATCACACTCGTCACAGTTGATGGTTCAACAGACTCTTCTACAAGAAAGATAAATACATTTAACTTTCTGTTTCTTATTCTGCATGAGCTCAGCTCTTATTTTGACAGTGACTACAAAGGTACATATCTGCTTCTTCCCAGCTAAAACACAGACAAGACAACATCAACAGTCTTACCTTGAACCTTTAAGTATGTTGCACTGACAATTACTGCCTTAACGTTCTGGTTATCTCCACAGTGAGATCCACAGAAATAGAGTCCAGAGTCAGATGAATCAACACTTTTGATCTGGAGAAAGACGGTCGTCACGTTGGATGTCATGTTAAATCTTCCATTTTTAAATCCATCACAGAACGAAGCATTGCCATCAGAGTCAGACATGGAGGAGATGCAGCTGATGTTGGGTCTGTTGTCCAGTCTGAACCAGTGTATGTGACCAGTTGTACTGGAGTAGTTGGTACACTGCAGTGTGACATCTTCACCAGACTGGACCTCCACAGTGTGAAACTCAGAGACAGAGACAGAGATCCAGCCTGAAACACACAAAAAGTAATTTATTCATCAACTTATAATTCAACAGGAACCAAACAAAGCAGGTAAATCATGTTATTAAAGAACAGTTTGTAAGTTTCCAGCAGATGAAGAAAGGTTAGTAATTGTTGTATTGAGGAAAAATAGTTAAGTGTACTTACTGCAGGTACAGAGTAAAGCTGCTACCACGTTAAAGTTCATCATTGTGCGTACAGTAGGACTGCACCACTTTAATGTTGGTGACTGAACTGTGCTCCAGTGACAGTGGTCTCAGTGTAAAGAGGCGGGCTGTTCCTCTGTTGATCCAGTTTCTCAGAATGACAATGCTCTGAGGAAAATGGCTGCAAAATAACATCTGCAATGAGAATAGAACAAGGTTATTATCTAACGTTTGTACAAGTCTCTATAGCACAAGGAAGTATAATCTTTCTTTTGTCAGGAAACCTTATACAGTAGTTCCACTAATGACACATCCAATAGATGTTTTAACTGAAAGCTTTTATATTCAATGGACTGGTTGAGAAGTATCAGTGCAAAGAGATTTAACCCTGCTGTGTGCATTATGTTGTTGACAATATGCAGCAATAATGAGGTTCTCTGCTGATTTCGATATTTTCTATATCAGACATCTCTGAGTGTCTTATCATGCTTGTTTACACCATATTCACTTGCCACAGGAAAGATCATGAATAACTGCCAATATAGTATAACACAGACTGGTGTGGCCCACAGTTTTACATACTGATATCAAGAGTTGTAAGTGGTCAGTTTCAATGGTACGAGACGTTTACAAATCAACACCATGTTATTTGATTTGATCTCATACTCAAACAAATCCCTAAAAATATGTCAAAGCCAGTAAATGTAAAATCCTGTTCTCATCTAATAATGAAAAATACTAAAAATACTGGACCTTATCCTAAAAAAAAGATAGTTCCTTCATTCATTCATTCATAGTATTCAGAAATGTATTAGAATTGTAATTCCCATATTTTCACTAAATCAGACATTGAAATCTGAATTGTTTGGTATTTTTTAAACTGCTAAAGTTCATCTAAATGATGATCAACAAAATTAGCTTGTGCAGTGATGCTAATGTTAATGGTAAACTTTACAATAAGCTACAAAAAGTGCACATTGGCTTGTCTTTGCTTGATTATAACGTACACCCAATAGAAGCCGATAAAATGAATGTATCAGTAACAGCATTTTAAATCTTACCTGGACAGTGAGAATCACTGGATTCATGTTTGCAGTGCTCAGTAGGTTCAAATGTGAATATCAGTAGATGGATGGGACCTTCACCTACTGCAGGTTTGATGTGATCTATCATTTAGCCTTTAGCAGAGTAAATGTGTTGATTTGAAGCTGTGGAAGTGTCACAATGCTACAGGCATTTTTTCACAACAATGTAGAGAGGTGGGTTTGTGTGAGCGTGGAGCCTGATAAGTGTGACAGGTGATGAGGGGAGCAGTGACAGGGTTCGTGACTAACAGGATGCTCACTGATCTAGAGAGGTGTTCAGCACATGTACAAACTGTCTAGACAGACTGACTGAACCCGTTGATTTTAGCAGTGGAGCTCCACACTGGTGACTGAAAGTTGTCAGCTCAGCTTTGATTCATAGCGTGTTACTTTCACATTAAGAGCTTATTAAAACCACGAGAACAACCATAGTCTGCCATGAACAATATGTGCTGTGTTTATATGGGCAAGTTTCATTTTGACTGATTGGGGATTTATTCATAAACCCATAATTCAACTGGAACCAAACAGAGCAGGTAAATCATTTTATTAATGAACAGTTTGTAAGTTTGAGTTCCAGCAGTTTACTGAAGAAAGGTTAATAAGTGTTGTATTGAGAAAAAGGGGTTTATAAGTGTACTTACTGTAAAGCTGTTGCCAAGGTAAAGTTCATCATTGTGTGTACAGTAGGACTGCACCACTTCCACAATGGGGATCAACAGGCTTCTTCAACACAGTCAGATGGGGTGATGTCAAGTCAGTTTCACTTCCTAAGTGCACTTAGTTTTGTCAGAAGTCAAGTAGTAAGATGTGGGGCTTTAACTGCCCAACAAAACTGGTGTAAACGAGTGATGAGACTGAGGGAATGAAGGGTCTCCTGTCTTGGTTTGCCCAATGGACATTTCATTTTTGGACTCTTTGTTTGGATTTTTTTTTTTTTTTGTTGTGTTCATTTCCTGTTTTATTTTGACAGAGTTTCCTTGAGTGTCTCTTGTTGTCTTAACTTCCTGTCTTTATTCTGTTTCCCTCCAGTCTGATTGTCTGCCCCGCCCTAATGTATCTCACCTGTGCTCCATTGCTCTTGCCTCCCTCGTGTATTTAAGTCTCTGTCTTCCCCTCTGTCCATGTCATTCTGTTGCTCTCTGTTTCGCTCCAGTGTGTCCCAGTTGTCATCCAGTGCGAGTTCCTGCGTGCTTCTCCTGCTTGCCTTTGTGTCTCCTCATTTCTGGTTTTTGTTCCTGCCTGGGTTTTTTGGATTCTTGTTTTTGTGAGTTTCAGTTTTTGTTATTAAACATACTTTTTGCACCTAACCCTTTTGCTGTCTGCATCTTGGGTCCTACTATCTGATACTGACTTATGACCCTTCTCAGGGCAAAAGGTGAGCTCGGTCCAAACCCTTGGGTTAAGGAGGAAATCAGGTTCATGAGTGGCCATCTCTTTCATCCAAAATCCAAATCTAAAGGTATTTCCTGGGAATCTCAAAACCTAACCTAGAGGCTTCCAGAAGTGTGTTCTGAGGGTATACCTAGCATTTATGGTTTAGTTATTCACTGCTGCAGGCTTTATTTGACCAGATGCTGGTTTGTCTGCTTATTTCTTTTACGCTGTAATGTGGCACAATAACTATAGAATAACTCTCACAGAAATATTAGAAATAAAATAATCTTGATGAACCCAGTTCTCGACTGGGTTGCACACAACTTTAAAGTTCCCCTGCAGTTACTCTGTAAGGTATGTAAAAATACTCTCTGCTATGATCGGTATTTTGTTTACCATGGTTTTCCCCACTTAAAAAAGTAAGCAATTCTGAAACGGGGCTGGGAGCTTTGGGACGCTTACGTCATTGAGTAATTCGGGATCAGGCCTTGTGCCTTGCCCACAACCAAAGCTCGTTCTGGGTTGACAGGTGAAAGAGCAGAGACTATCAAGATGGTTAGAGGAGGAAACGTCAGAAACTCGGCCACGTTTGAGCCTCAGCCAGACGCCGACTCAGATGAGGAGTCTGTTGTGCACCAGATTGGCAACAAGCAGCTGCATCAGCACTGTAAGTGTAGTTAGCATCTTTCATTTGTTAGCTTACCTTCAGTCTAAGACGAGCATAGTTGTTTTAAAGCAACACGAAGGTAAATGGCTCTTAATAAAAGTCAGCAAGTAGATCAGTTCAGTCCTGGTACTGACTCGCTGCAGAGAATGAAAGGTGTTATCAAGGTAACCCTAACACCTCCAGGAGAATAAGAGTTGACCCAAACATTTCTCAGTGAAGTTTCAAACCAAATCTCCTGCAATACAATGAACACAAAAGTATCAAAAAGGGAAGATGCACAAGCTGAGATAAAATTCAACATTACAGCTCAGAACAATGCTCTTATTTCTAGCTGCTCATCAGAGTGGGACACAAGTGCTTCCAAACAGGCCCATGAAGAGATTGCCAGAGTTATAGTCTTCAAGCTGGTTTATGGAAATCCCTCAAGTAGCAGAGATGTTTCATGCCAAGTAAAAACTCAGAAATGGCATCAGTAACTGGTGGTAAAAATGAAGATATTCACCACAATATCCTAAATTTCCTTTTTCCTGCTGTTTCTATTGTTGAATGTGATGAAATGTAAACTTCAGTAAGACAAGTAGAAGACAAATCTGGCTGTCCAAGTGTGACTTTGCTCATTTGTTGCAAGTCTGGATGCAGATTTTACCAAATGAAGAGAAAAATACAGAAGTCAGTGAAAGCATTTTATAACATTCTGCATAAATATGAGATAATTACATTTCATCGGGTGACAAGGAAGATGGGAAAACTCAGAACATGTTTCACAGTGAGTTGCATTTGAAGTTGCTCTGATTCAGGAGAAACAAGAAAAAAAAAAACATTGAGTGTAAAGTCACAAAAAAAAAAACACTTTACATTGACTGAAATGTCTCTGCCATTAAAGTCCCAACTCTAATGCTGTTCATCATCACTGCTCTCAAAACAGCCACTGGTGGCCAGAGGCTATATTGCAGTAATGCGATAAAGTTAATTTTTTTCACCTGTTTATCATCAGGATTGCACAAAAATATACTTAGTTGATTTGCAGTGAACTTGATGGAGGGATGAGGCATGGGCCAAAGAAGAACATGTTATATTTTGGGGCAGCTACTGATCGTTTACTATGAATTAGATTTTTTTTTTTCTCAGGAGTCTGGTGTGTGTTGTTTGATATTGGACCTGGCAGAGGTTTGCACACCCTGAGTGTCGTTCCAGTTGGAACAGTGGTCTTATACCATCCAGTGATTTTGTTTCCTGTAACACAGACTCTGAGCGCCCTCTGAGTTGCCATCTGAATCACTGTCGCTGCTGCATAAAGGAGGAGTTTCCAGAGTCTTTCAGGTCAGAGTCCAGATTCTGCAAGAAAATGTCAGATTTTAACACAGATGAGCTTACCAGTGGCAATATAGTGACTGTTCATTCTGAGTTGAAGTGATTGAACTAACTTGTACAGTAACATACAACAAATCTTAAAAATGGATTCATCTATTATAATTGTGGATTTTCTTCTTCATCAGCAGCTCAGTGACAGAGGCAGGAAATCACATCTGACATTTGTTTGTACTGCTGCTTATTGCATCCAGACTGGTGGTCGTGACAGAGGACAGTTCAAAGATGATGGAGGACAGCCCTCAAACATTACCTGTCTGACGCTTCATTTTGACAACAAGGCCAATGATGATCTTGGTGAGAACAATAGTCACTCCACTCAGAATCACACTCACCAGGTTTGTTACTTCACAAGGCTCTTCTACAAGAAAGATGATCAGTTAGACTCTCTGCTTTTCTGTCGGACAATGATCAAACAACCACCCTTAAGGTGGAGATCTGGCTAACATTACCAGGGACAGATGACTTTATTCCATCAACTGACAAATTTTAATCAGCATATTAAATCAAGAAATTTTAGTTATCCTTTCACCATGAGGTTCACCACTGCTGTTACAGATGATGTTGACAGATATTTTTTTTTTTTTATGTGCAGTATTCCATCATAATTTGCCTTTGACAATGAAATGTGAAATGAGATGCATCCGTTTCTTTGTGTTTGTGCAGCTAAATGAAAATTTACAACCGTCTTACCTCGAACCTTTAAATATGTTGCACTGACGATTACTGAGTATTTGTTGAGGAAAAATCCACAAAAATACAGCCCAGAGTCAGACAAATCCACATGCTTCACTCTGAGAAAGACAGTGGAGATGTTGGATGTCGCTTCAAATTTGCCATTTTCAAATCCGCTACAGAATGAAGCAGGTGTAATAGAGTTGTACATTGAGGAAATACAACGGGGCTGAGTTCTGTTGACTAGTCTAAACCAGATTATCTGAGAGGGAGAGCTGGTAAAGTTGGAGCACAGCAGTGTTGCTTCTTCACCAGACTGGACCTCCACAGTCTGAAACTCAGAAGCTGAGACAGAGATCCCGCCTGAAACAAACAGCAGAGAGTAATTTCTCAGCTGATAATGCAACAAGCAGGTAAAAATGCCCATAAACCTCTGTAGTAGCAACTAAATTCAGTTTTACTAGTTATTAAATTGGACACATAAGTTAGGGGTGGAGAACATTTTGAGAGTAATTCAGTGCTGGTACTTACTGAGGCTGGAGAGAAGTAAAGCTGTTAGAGTAAAGATCATCTTTGTAAGTGCATCAGGTTGTCTTACTGCAACAGAGCTGAAACTAACTAAGCTTCAGGAAGGAGGTTTCATTAAAGAGGAAGGAGTTTTGTTTTTTTTTCTTTATATTTACCTTGTAAAGCTCTGACCACAAAACAACCCACAATACCACGTTGTTGTACGTGTGAGTGGGGTGTGCATAAGCAGCAACAATGTGACAGGAGGTATTTTCAACACGTCCTCCAGCCTGAGCAACCATACAGGTCGTTTCTTTTCAGCCCAACGATACAACATAAAGGAGAGTCTCCTCAAATAGCTCCTCTTAGGTGGCAGGCGTATTGGACTTTGGTTGGCATGGTTACAATAATAAACGCACTGACTGTATCGAGAGAGGTGTACCTACCTTCGTCACTATGGTTACTATAACAACGGTCATGGCTTGCTTAAGTTTAGCTACTAAAACTACTTGGTTAGGTTTAAGAAAAGATGGTGATTTGGGTTAAAATTAGGGCTGTCAATTGATTGAGACATGAAGCTAACGTTAGCATGTCTGACGTGTAATTATGAAGATGTCTGATGTCTTGGTGAGTTATTTTCCAACTCATTTGATCTTCACCAACGACGATTCAGGCTTTGGATTTAAACACTTTAGGTCTCCTGACACGCCCCTTCATGCAGACTGGAACCCTCCCCCTTTTGCTCCCATAGACATGACTTGCCATGAAGTATCTTGCTCCGCCATGTAAAATCTTTGTAGTGTCTGTGGCGGCTTGACAACAAGTAAGGGTGCGTCAAAGGGTCAAAATAGTAGCAGCCAAAGTTTCCAGAACGTAGCGCTCTAGAATCTTTGGTAACGGATCCAGTGACGGTGTAAAATAAAGATTAAATCTTTGGCAGCACGCGATTACCATGATTAAAGAAAAAAAAAAAAAGAGAAACGCATTATGCTCAGTCCTTAATCTCACTGCGATTAAAACATTAATGCTGACAGCCCTGTTATAATAAGTACTTCCTCAGTAAGTACTTCACAGTTACAATAACATATTCAAACGATCATGGATAATAGAAACAACAAAAACTGCTACTTTCACATGGGAATCAAAGGCCGCTTTCTTGTGTCATATTCCTGTGTTTTGTCCACCCATCCTTTCACCTCGACCTCCTCCTGACGTGGACTTTTTTGCTCTGTTTCATACTTCGCCTCACTCCTTCCTTTGCTCCTGTCATATTTACTATGACCAGATGATGTCACCAACAAAGCATAACTATGGGTCACAAACACAAACAACCTATGGGCTTGTTTTTTCCAGGAGACAAGTTTATTCTCTATAACAGCAACATTGTGTGCCCTCAATAATACATTACAGTTGGTTCTACTTTGCCATTTTTGTTCATTGTGTTAAATTACAGGAACAGGAACAGGAACAGCGACAGAATCAAGCTTTTTCGATATTGTGCCCCCACCCCTTTGACAGTTATAACGGCCGCTCAGTCTGATGAACCTCTTGCCATATACCTTCTTGACTGTTGTTTTTGCTTAGAAGGACACAGCTGTTCGGGACTCACCAAATAGAAGGAAAGAAGCCTGAGTATGTTGTCCACACTCGAAAGGGAGACTCTTTCTAACTTAAGGACCTTAAAGGTTCTGTAAATGATTGTCACAGCCACTAGATGGTACACTAGACCACCAGCATCTCAGACCCAAAAAAAAAAAGAAGAAAACTTCGTTGGCCTCCCTTTGGTTCTAAGCTCTCACCACAGTGTTATGAAGCCCAGTGAAAGTGGTCATTAAATGCACGAGAAGCAGCAGCAGCTCAAAGGGTTCTCCATCCTGGTAAAGCCGTTGCAGTATAGGCTCCAGAGTCGGACTGGGAAAGAAATTCAGCCTTGGACGTGTGCATAGCAGGCACACAGACAGGGCCACCAGGAAGTCCACCAGGATTGAAGCTGGTAGAAAATGTAGTATCTGCAGTGGAGGAAATTCTGGAGGTTAGCTTTCACCTGAACACTGTGCACTGCAGTGTTACATCTCGCATCTGTGTGGTGCCTGTGTGCTTATAAATGTGAGGGGGACCAATGGTTCAACAGGGAGGGACTCACATGCACTAACATGCACAAAAACAAAGAAGCAGAGGAGCTCTGATTACAACACTAATGAAGGGGGTGTGACGCTGTTCTCTGCTCAGGACGCCATTATCCAGGATATCTTTACATAGAAAACAGTCCTTTGCTGCTATTTCATTGTGTAAAATCTCATTTGCAGAACCTTTAACAATGTAAGTTGTGAGTCTAGTTAGCCCTAAACAATTTACATCCCAATTTCTTTCTGGATCACCATGGAGACAAGGGTTCCAGAGGGCATGTACAGCAGATGCCATCTGCCTGGACAGATGAGTGAAGCATTATAACTGTTTCACTTTAACTGTCTCAGTTTGAAGAGGAAGATGCTGTCATCTGGCTGTCCAAGGATGAGACTGCACAAGGCTTATTTTCTGCAAGCAGGGAGCTGATGTACTGTAAAAAGGTAAAAGAGTGAAATGAGCTGGAGGGAAGGTGACTGTGTGAGAGGAGATGGATTTACTAGTGTTTGTGTGACAGCTTTTGTTGCATGTGGTTTTATTGCAGAGAGCTGAAGGCCAGTCTTGTGGCTTTCGTTTTAGCTGATTCACAGAGTTCTCACCTCCTCCTCCTCCTCAGTGGAAAATTACAGGGGTGAGGGGGCACAACTTGCCCACATGTGCATGCAAACACAGCCTGGGCAGAGCTACTGCACTGTGTTTTTCATATACACATTCACATGTAACCACAACAACATACGCATTTATTAAATTCCAAAAAAGTCAGTATATTCAAATTGGGAAAATAAGTTTGTTTTTTTTTCCTGAGCCTTAATACAAATGTAGGTTAAACAAATTTAGTCTCAGAGCTCAGACCGCACTGTGCTGTCTCTGGCAACAACAACCTCACAACTCCTCCCTCTCTGCAGACTCCCCAAGAAGTAGAAGCCCACTCTATTGTCAGTGTTACACAGGAAACTGAGCAGGTTTTTACTGTAGATGCTTCTTTTTTAAACCTCAGTTGTCTGCACTATACAAAGAGGCATGCCTGACGCATGCATTGTCTGGGCATACCTTCACAGTGGTCAGGATGAAAATAAAAAGGGGTGTGGCTTGTCAAAGTAGTTCAATTACAGTGGAAAAGCAATGGTAAAATAAAAATAAAATGATTCCTTTCCTTGTATGGCCCCAAATAGTTTGTAGTTTCAGTAGTTAAATAAAATGGCAAAGTTATTTAACTATGTGGTCACTATGCACATGTTAATGTAGCTGAAAGTGTAAGCAAGCTACTGCAAAAAGGAAGGAGTGCAGAAAGGTGAAGATGTCCAGGCACAGAGCAGCAAGATGGAGGAGAGAGACTTTCAGCACAGGAAAGACAGGCAGCACAAAATCATTAGACAGGACAGGCTCAGAATTTAAGAGATTTGAGAGATTTAATACAAATACACTCATGAAAAGGTGTGTTTTAGTCTTGTTCCCTTTTCTTGTCCTTGTAGTCGACGCATTGACTGGTAGTTTGTGGTTGGTAATCGGTTCTCTGGCTCTGCTTGCCTATTAATAAAAGTCAACACATGTCACTGAGCTCCAGTTGCTTCCTGAGTCTATCTGGCAGCATCATAGATAACATGAGTTTCCACTTCTCTCTCTGATGCAGGTCTCCTGTGTCTGATTGTCTTTGAGAGGAGCCTCAGAGCTGCAGAGTTCAGGTCATCAGAGCCCAGATTCTGTAAAACAGTATTTAGAGTCACGTACTGTATAACACACACTGTTTTCAGAAACTAGCTCACTATCTATTAGGCCTGTGCTTCCTAGAGGAAAGTAAATATTTCAGGGCATCGAAGCATTTAGTGTTTCAAACACAGCACATATGAGTTTGTGTCATCATAGTTTAACTAACTTTATTTTAAAAAAGATGCTTCACCTTGTTTTTTTCAGGATGCAGTTCTTCATTTGCAGCTAAATGACAAAAGACAAAATGTCTGATTAGTATCACTGACCAGATACATTGCTGTGGACCTGTTTGTCACAACTTCACACCATGTACAACAAGATGTATAACAACTAACATATTCAGTAATGCAGTTATACAAGTTTCTCACTTTATAAGTCTGTAGTTCAAATGTTAACAAGTCATTAATACGAATAATGAGGATAACGATAAACATCTTCACTGGTCATGGGAAGTATTGCAAAATATATATATATATTTATATATATATATATATATATATATATAAAAAAATACCTTTCTTTAGTTTCCTGATTTTAACAACCAGAACAATGATGATCATTGCAAGTAAAACAGTCAGACCGCCCAGGATCAAACTCATCAGCTCTGGTTTTTCATCAGTCTTTCCTAAAAGAAAAATCATTTACTCCGATTAAATTTTCAATTCGGTCCCAGTCCAACAATCTGCAGAATGAGAGAAATCTTACTCTGAAACTCGCTGTCCTTCTCTTCATGAAATTGATCACTGCCTTTTTAAGGAAATAAAGTTGTCAGAAGAAATGTCCACAAAAAGGAACCAAAAGACAGAATCATTTACAGTGATCTTACCTTCAACATTTAAATGTATTGCGCTGAAAATCAAACGTCCACTTGTGTAAAATCCACAGAAATACAGTCCAGAGTCAGATAAATCCACTTGTTTGATTTTGAGAAAGATGCTGGAGTTGTTGGATGTCATTTCAACACTATTTTGATATCCATCACAATATGCAACATTGTCAGGTTTGACCTTAAGAGAGATACAGCTGACCTCGGTTCTGTTGACCAGCCTGAGCCAGAATGCCACAGTGTAAACTTTGTCAGTCTTGGAGCACAGCAGTGTGACTTCTTCACCAGACTGGACCTCCACAGTCTGAGACTGAGACACTGAGACAGAGATCCAGCCTGAAACAAACAGCAGACACAACAAGAGATTTATCTCTGAGTGTATTCAGCTATAATTCAGCTCTAATTTACAAGTTTAAACTCTGGTGTTTCCCTGGTTACATCACCTGATGCTGAGAATAATGAGTTTATAATGAAGTAAGAAATAAAGCTGTTATCAAGGTGAAGCTCCTCATTTCAATTTCCAGACAACAAATGTAACGTAAACAAACTTAAAAAATATGAAGTAACTGTTTGAATTCTGATGGGTTAGAGTTACCATCATTGTAAATGTAAGTTACAGTAATTCAGTCTCTGTACTCACTGAAGCTGCAGAGAAGTAAAGCTGTTATCAAGGTGAAGGTCTTCATGGTGCGTATGACTGCAGCGCTGCAATGTGTGTAACTGACCTGTGTAGTAAGGGTGCTGTCAATGTCAAGAGGTGGGGTGTGCTAGCATGCAGAGAAAAGCAGAAGTTGAGCAGCATCTCAGTCTCTTCATCTTCAGACCATGTGATTTGACAATAGTTCTATGGCGTGTTTTCATATATTTAGTAGCTATTATACAAATTAAAGTGTAAATCATCTGATTCAACAAGAGATGTATTTGTTTTACCATAATATGGTTTATAATACCTCTAAATAATATTAACAATAAAATAAGTTGTAATTCTGGTGGGTCAAAGAGGTCAGCAGAGTTACAGTGCAGATGATGGTGAGAGGAACTCAGTTCCAGTATCTGTCGAGGCTGCAGACAATTAAAGCTGTTACAAAGGTAAAGTTCATTATTGCACAGCTCTGAAATTTCTGGAACTGAACTGTTCTCCAAGGTGGGGGCTCTTTACATATATAGGTGAGGTACTATTGTACTAATTAACCATAGCTAAACAATGCTGCTTCAAGGATCTTTCACAAGTTTGATGAAGTTTATGAAATCTGACCTTTGACAACAGGAGCAGTAGCATAATAAAAAAAAAATCACATTTGTTCATGAATTTTGAACAGGTGCTTTGCATGAAGGCCTTTGTTGTGTGTGGTTCTGGAGAGAGAGCTGATGACCAAGCTTCCCCTACTTGACACCTCACTAATGATACAGATATGTCACTGATACAGACAGTGCTGTTTGTTCCTGCAGTGGAGTGATGGGCAGGAGGGGTTGAAATATTTTCATGCCTCCGTGCCAGTGACAGGAATAACATTTTGAGTTATCCGTCCATCCGTCCGCCCGTATGTCTATCTGTCCGTCCATCCAGCTGATTTTCGTGGACATGGTATCTCAGTAAAGACTTGATGGAACTTGTTTAAATTTGGCATAAAGGTTTATTTGGACTAAAGGGTGAAATGATTAGGTTTTGGTGGTTCAAAGGTCAAGGTCATGATGACCTCGCAAAATGTGGTTTTGGCCTTTTGAATGCAATATCTCTATAATGCATTGAGGGAATTTCTTCAAATTTGGTAAAAATGTTCACCTGGACCCAAGGACAAACTGATTATGTTCTGCTCGCTAAAGCTCAAACGTCAAAGGTTCATGGTGACCTCAGATTATGTTTTTGGCCTTATGAGTGTGGTATCTCAATAACGCCCTGAAGGAATTTATTCAAATTTGGCACAAATGTCCACTTGGACTCAAGGACGAACTGATTGGATTTTGGTTGTTAAAGGTTATGGTGACCTCATGGTTTTGGCCTTGTGAACAAAATATCTCTTTCGTGCTTTGAAGGATTTTCTTCAAATTTGGTACACACACATTCAGGTTTTGATGGTAAAAGTTCAAGGTCAGTGTGACCTCACAAAACACTTTTTAGCCATTACTCAAAACCTCACACAGCAATTATGACATAATTTCACAAATGGTTATTATTTTATATGCCTCTGGATAAACGGGGATGTAATCTGAAACTAGTCTGGGTCACAGAGGCATACAACTACGAGGTGGTAATTCTAGCAGAATCTAAAAAGATTCCTGTGAAGATTCTGTGGGACTTGGCTGCCTCACAGTCTTTACTTCTGGATGAAATGCTGCTATTCGGTAATCAGTCTGCTGTGGGTTCTGATATTCCAGGTTTGGGTTTTGGTATGAAGGATGTTGGTGTGCCTCTGCATAAAATCTGTGTGGAATCTGACCTCATGTCAGGCGAAGTGGTTGTTAGATTGTGTCCTGGGTTCCCGATTAAAGGGGTTGATATTATAATGGGGAATGATTTGGCTGGTGGAAAAGTGCTAGTCAAGTGACACAGATTCCTTTCAGAAAGTTTTCGGATGAGCTAGTCCAGAAATTTCTGAAGGTTTTTTTGGCTTGTGCCGTTACTCGATCTGTGTATAAACAGAAGAAGAATGACATTGATTTGAGTGATGGGTTTTCTTTGTGAGCCTAGTTAGGCATGTTCATTTTAGGTAGTGTAGAGAATCATGAGTCCAGCGCAAAATCTTTTTTCCAGATTAAAGATGTGCCTCTGTCTTGTGATGAGATGGTTGTGGGGCAAAGATATGATGCTACTTTGTTTCCTTTGCTTGAAGCTGCAGTAGCTGATGAGAAGGTTGTGTCTTTGCCAACCAGCCTTTTTTGTGAGGGATGGTTTATTCATGCGTAAATGGACACCGTTGGGCACCTCAGCTGCCAGTGAATGGCGTGTTGTGACTCAGATTGTGATCCCACGTCAATATTGAATGGAAATTTTGAGTCTGGTGCATGATAATCCTCTTGCTGGGCACTTGGGTATTAAGAAAATGTACCATTGTATTTTGCACCACTTCTTTTGGCCTAGGTTAAATAGGGATGTCGTGTGTTATTGCATATCTTATCGTACCTGTCAGGTAGCCAGGAAGCCAAATCCCACAATCCCTCCTGCACCACTGTATCCCATTCCAGTAGTGGGTGAACACTTGAACGCGTTTGGGTATGTATGGTATGTATGTAACGTCAGGTTAAAACTGTGCTGTGTATGTGAAACTGCCAGTGGTAATCTGAGAGCAGTGCAGGCTAGAATGAAGGTGTGGTTCAATTGAAAATACTAAGAGCAGAACATTTTCACCTGGTGATAAGGTTTTGGTGTTGCTGCCGATTCCTGGATCCAGGTGAGAGGTAAGGTAAGACTGCTGTGACCTCTGTGGCTCTGTCTGGTGCTGAAGTTGTTGCGCCACTTGTCAGTTTTGTAATAGGGAGAGCCTTGAGGGAGTTGTCCAGTGCTGAAGTGAGTGACGGATGCTGTCTGTAGCCTTGACACATGGAGGGTTATCAAACTCTGAGGTCTTGCGAAGTTTTCCATCTTGCCTGTCTCATCTCTCCAAATCACAGTGTTTGGATTTGGTCAAGTTAATTGAATCACACAAGGCGTTGTTTGCAGATTTTCCCTCTCAGACACACTTGTTGACACATGATATTGATGTGGGTGACACACAACCTAATAAACAGCATCCTTAATGTGTTGACCCAGACAATCGTAATCGTTTTAAGCAGAAGATTGAGTACATGGTGCAGCATGGGATTTCTGAACCCACCTGTAGTGTAGTGTTTACTTGTGGATAAATGTAATGGTGGAGATCGCTTTTGTACAGACTTCAGAAAAGTGAACATTGTGATGAAACCCAACGGTTATCCTCTCCCATGGATGGAGGATTGTTTGGATTGTGTTGATGGGGTGATGTTTGTGGCAAAGTTAGATTTGCTAAAATGCTATTGGCAGGTCCCGTTGGCACTCCTGATGACTTTCTTCAATACAAGGTTTTGGTCTTTGGTATACGTAATGTGTCGTCCACCTTTCAGCGTTTGATGAATGTTTGGCATTTTGTGAGGCATATCTTGATGATCTGGTTGTCTGTCCTGAGTCATGGGTTCAGCAAGTAGGGCATCTGCATACAATGTTTTGTCATCTGGAGGAAGCAAGTTTGACAGTAAACTTGTCTACATGTAAGTTTGGGCAGGCGAACGTGACCTACCTTGGGGAGTTGGTGGTGGAGGTCAGGTTCGTCCTGTTCAGGCAGAAGTGAAAAGAAGTGTAACTTTTCTGGTTCCAACCACCCAAGCAAGGGTTTGGGGTTTGTTGTTTCTTTTGTTGTACTGATGGGTGTGGTAGTCCCATTTTCGTGGTTTTGTTTTTGGTTAGATTAGAGCTGGGCTCTTTTTTTTCAGGGTAGAGGGAAGGTCCTTTCCAATGTTGTGCTCATAAAATGCAGTAAATCTGTGTGACTTCCTGGTGGAATGAAGTCCTGAACGATTGTGTGACCTCTATGTTACAGAGGAAGTCACTGGTCACTACTTTGTTCTTCCTACAGAGTTAGCTGTTTCATGCTAACTCCTCTGTAGCTCCTGTTGTTTGTATGGTAGCAGCTGGTACTAAATTCACTTGTTCACTCTGGGTTTAACCATAAGCAGGCACTTGGGTCGGTGCTGTTGAGTAAATGGAAAATGGACTTGCACTTGTAAAACACTCTTCTAGTCTTCTGACCACTCAAAGTACTATACAGTACTTGCCACATTCACCCATTCACTCAAACATTCGTACATCACACTCTTACACACTCATACACTGATGGAGCAGCCATCAGGGGCAACGTGGGGTTCAGTATCTTGCCAAAGGACAATTTGAGACGTGGCCTGGAGGAGCCAGGGATCAAACCACCGACCTTCTAATTATTGGCTGACCTGTTCTACCTCCTGAGCCAGAGCCTTGCCAGAGCTGTTGAGGAAGAGTGAAGTGGAGGAGTCTGCTGTGAGCAGGCCTGTAGGAAGCGAGATGAGAAGAGGTGTTGTTTCAAGCCAGGGAGAGAAGAGAGTTTCAGGTAGCAGCAGTGCTAACCTGGTGCTGAGAGCCTTGCTGCACTCACAGTGAGGGCCAGAGAGGATGGTGGGAACAAAGGGGCAACAGTTGGTTTTGTTGTCTGGTGACAACCTGCATCACATGTCACAAACTGACCAATACTCACTGGTCAGGAAGATGTCTGGGTGAGGTCATCCCCAGGTGTGTAGAGTGAAGAATTATGTACAATGGAGGTCAAATGGCCTCTGTTTGTTCTGTGGAACAAAAGAACATGTCTCCTCCATCTTGAAAGGACTGAATCCCAACATGTAGATGTTAGTTCTCTCTCTGTGGTTTAGTCATTACTCCAGTCATTATTTTTTCAGTGAGTAATAAGTAATGTGTAACTGACATCTTGAAAGAGAAGACAGACTATATGTCTCAGTGGAAATGGATAGGAAGTGCATCTGCTGTAGTTTTGCTGTGATCTGTCATGTGTTAACCATGTACAGCCTGGAGCAGAGTGACTGGTTTTCATATGAGGCTATAAAAGTATCACACTCCTTCAGACATCTTTTCACAAGTTTGTACATGTTTATACACAATGTGAAGTTAAACAAGTGGTGTGAGTTTGTCAGAAGTGTGAAGACACACAAACAGATATCTCACTAATGCACACAGTGCTGCTTGTAACCACAGTGCAGAGTGGAACACTGAGTATGTGGGAATATGTTTGTATTGTAGAAAACAAGGTTTCTTTGTCCTGTTGCTATATAAATACTGTGAAAGAATCAACATGCTTAATCCATGGAGAAACGCACACAACTCATATTTAGAAACTTATATTAAAAGTAATGAATTCTGTGATGTCACAAATATATAGTGACCGCCCTCAGCTATGCTTCCAGCACATAAACCAATATCAGCTTTTTCCTTTTTGTTGTTTTAACTCTAACACCGAGCAGTTGTTCTGTCACTGAGAGAGCAAATTACAAAACAGAAAAATGTGGAGAAAGCTCTGCACAACCGTTGGGTGTCAGGAAGCTAATATGTCATTACACAGCCTTCCCATGGATGATAATATTAGAGACCTATATTAAGCATTTTAATCTGAATTTGACTCTGTTTGGCTCATTTCAGTGATGAATGACCATCACCATTTGCATTTAACCATGTGTTTTACCAAGCTACAGTAGACGGCTGAAATCTGTTCCCTGTGGTTGTCTTCTCAGAAGAGATCCTCAGTGACCAACACAAATTGCACTGATCTTGTCAGTTGTTGCTACTTTCCATTCTAAACAACTCGAAACTTAAACCATCTGATGCATCAGAGCCATTGTTACAGAGTTTGGCTGCATCAGTGTCATTCTGCTGTAGGAGTTTGGAAGATGCTGATGCACCATGTGAAGATAAAGTAGTGGTGTGAACATCATGTTGAAGTTCATATTTCTCAGTGATACAGAAAATGTGTACAGTGATGGGCTGCTCATACAGGATATTCATGGAAAGATTTTAATGTACTTTATTCTTAATTCAGACATTCAGCATATTGTTATACACATCCACAGTTAAAACATCCTGATACTGTATTGATGCACTATGTTCAATACAGAGAAATACAGAGGACACTAGTTGATAAACCAGAAATGCAGAAGAAAGATTGTTATCATTGTTTTTTTTACCCATGCTCAGACCACACTGTGCTGTCTCTTCCTGTCAAACAAGTGATGTGTATCTCACTCACTCCTCCTCCTCTGCTGCAACACCAATCATATTCTTCTGGACACAAGACAGTCTTCATAGGACCTTCACTGCAAAATGAAAGAGTAATGGTGACCCCCCCCCCCCCCCCCCCCCCCCCCAACACCCACTACTCTCATACAAACAGCAGATTAATGAGTCTATCGGGTGGCAGCGTACACAACATTTGGTTCCACCTCTCTTCTCCTTCCTCCTCGACCAAAATTCACGTTTGCGTAGTTCAAGTCATCAGAGTCCAGATTCTGTAAATATAGTGAATATTTATACTCAGTCATCTCACACAGTTTGAGAGAGAAACAAAGTGATGATGTGACAAGTTCAATCATGTCTATAAAAAATGTTTAAACTGGGTTCACCTCTCTCCGTTGTGGGCCACTGTCTTCATTCTCACCTTAGTGACAGAGACAAGACATCTGGTCAGACGAGTGATATACACTGTAAAGGTTTTGGGTAGTTCTCTTGGTAACCCTTTAATTTACAGGCTGTTATTTATGTAGTCATATGAATAAATTTTTTATTTCTGCCAGACATTGGAGCATTTATTGATGTATCACTTTACTGACTGTCACAACATCCTCATAGATTATGTTGAAACTAAGAAACTTTCCAAGAAATACTGTGCACTTGACATTATCTTGATGCTGCTGTGTCGTCCTCTAGTATAAGGAAATGATCTGTATGTTCATGTTACACTTTACTGCCATGGAAAAGTAGTTATAGCAAAAGTTCTTATGAACTACCCACATATTTCTTTCTACAGTGACATGTCCAGCAGTCACCACATCAGCTTTTCATTTTGGTAAACAACCGTTGCAGTGACGACCACTTCTCTTGGCTTATTAAAAGGTAAGATTGTTGAAATTACAAACACATCAGGTTCATTACACTGACAGTACTTGCAAGACTTAGTAGTAGTACCTGTCAACAGCCTGTCTTCACAATGTATTAAGGGATATTAATGCTATCAGTGTTAATGGTAGCATATACAGAAATGACCCTCATGTCTTATAGTACTTACTATAGCAATTCCCATATAGTTACCAGCCAACACTCTTCTCTGCTCCAATTTTACTCTGTAATTACTATATTATATATTATATATATTATATAATATATAATATATATAATATATATATATATTATATATATTATTATTTTCTTGTTTTTACTTGGCTGTTATTTCTTTGCAATTTTTTTCACATTACCACATAATTACTATATAATTAATGGCCTACTTGCCTTTTATTTCCTAGTAATTTCTTCACATTACTATATAATAACTGCATAATTAATGGCTTCTAAATTAAAGGGTTACCGCCCTCTCTGATTAGGTGTCCTTTATAAAGAGGTTAATCGTCAAAGTTCTAAGTTTTAATTATCTCTACATCTGCTTGATGGATTGGCACCAATACCTGCAAAACTATTGACTTTTCCATCAGTGTACTTCTATCCAGTTCTCAGTGTAGATTAAGTTAAATGCTATTTGTCACATGCTAACATGGTAAACTAAAATGGTGAAATTCTTGTTTCTATTTAGTATTTCAGTTATACAGGTTTCTCACTTTCTATATCTGTAGTTGAAATGTTTACAAGTCATTAATATGAATAAGAAGAATAATGATGAACATCTTCACTGTTCATGGGAAGTACTATAAAATATTCTCAAATACAACAGATACAGAAGCTTTCAAAAATACCTCTCTGAAGTTTCCTGATTTTAACAACCAGAACAATGATGATCATTACAAGTAAAACAGTCAGACCTCCCAGGATCAAACTCATCAGCTCTGGTTTTTCATCAGACTTTCCTAAAAGAAAAATCATTTACTCCGATTAAATTTTCAATTCGGTGCCTTGAGACCAGGCCAACAATCTGCACAATGAGAGAAATCTTACTCTGAAACTCGCTGTCCTTCTCTTCATGAAATTGATCACCGCCTTTTTAAGGAAATAATGTTGTCAGAAGAAATGTCCACAAAAAGGAGCCAAAAGACAGAATCATTTACAGTGATCTTACCTTCAACATTTAAATGTATTGCGCTGAAAATCAAACGTCCACTTGTGTAAAATCCACAGAAATACAGTCCAGAGTCAGATAAATCCACTTGTTTGATTTTGAGAGAGATGCTGGATGCCATGTTGTTGGATGTCATTTCAACACTATTTTGATATCCATCACAATATGCAACACTGCCAGATTTGACCATAAGAGAGATACAGCTGACCTCGGTTCTGTTGACCAGCCTGAGCCAGAATGCCACAGTGTAAACTTTGTCAGTCTTGGAGCACAGCAGTGTGACTTCTTTACCAGACTGGACCTCCACAGTCTGAGACTGAGACACTGAGACAGAGATCCAGCCTGAAACAAACAGCAGACACAACAAGAGATTTATCTCTGAGTGTATTCAGCTATAATTCAGCTCTAATTTACAAGTTTAAACTCTGGTGTTTCCCTGGTTACATCGCCTGATGCTGAGAATAATGAGTTTATAATGAAGTAAGAAATAAAGCTGTTATCAAGGTGAAGCTCCTCATTTCAATTTCCAGACAACAAATGTAACGTAAACAAACTTAAAAAATATGAAGTAACTGTTTGAATTCTAATGGGTTAGAGTTACCATCATTGTAAATGTAAGTTACAGTAATTCAGTCTCTGTACTCACTGAAGCTGCAGAGAAGTAAAGCTGTTATCAAGGTGAAGGTCTTCATGGTGCGTATGACTGCAGCGCTGCAATGTGTGTAACTGACCTGTGTAGTAAGGGTGCTGTCAATGTCAAGAGGTGGGGTGTGCTAGCATGCAGAGAAAAGCAGAAGTTGAGCAGCATCTCAGTCTCTTCATCTTCAGACCATGTGATTTGACAATAGTTCTATGGCGTGTTTTCATATATTTAGTCGCTATTATACAAATTAAAGAGTAAATCATCTGATTCAACAAGGGATTTATTTGTTTTACAGTAATATGGTTTATAATACCTCTAAATAGTATTAACAATAAAATAAGTTGTAATTCTGGTGGGTCAAAGAGGTCAGCAGAGTTACAGTGCAGATAATGGTGAGTTATTCAGTTCCAGTATCTGTCGAGGCTGCAGACAATTAAAGCTGTTACAAAGGTAAAGTTCATTATTGCGCAGCTCTGAAATTTCTGTAACTGAACTGTTCTCCAAGGTGGGGGCTCTTTACATATATAGGTGAGGTACAATTGTACTAATTAACCATAGCTAAAAAATGCTGCTTCAAGGATCTTTCACAAGTTTGATTTGAAGTTTATGAAATCTGACCTTTGACAACAGGAGCAGTAGCATAATAAAAAAAAAAATCACATTTGTTCATGAATTTTGAACAGGTGCTTTGCATGAAGGCCTTTGTTGTGTGTGGTTCTGGAGAAGAGAGCTGAGGACCAAGCTTCCCCTAATGGACACCTCACTAATGATACAGATACAGGGGTTGGACAATGAAACTGAAACGCCTGGTTTTAGACCACAATAATTCATTCGTATGGTGTAGGTCCTCCTTTTGCGGCCAATACAGCATCAATTCGTCTTGGGAATGACAGATACAAGTCCTGCACAGTGGCCAGAGGGATTTTGAGCCATTCTTCTTGCAGAATAGTGGCCAGGTCACTACGTGATGCTGGTGGAGGAAAACGTATCCTGACTCGCTCCTCCAAAACACCCCAAAGTGGCTCAATAATATTTAGATCTGGTGACTGTGCAGGCCATGGGAGATGTTCAACTTCACTTTCATGTTCATCAAACCACTCTGTCACCAGTCTTGCTGTGTGTATTGGTGCATTATCATCCTGATATACGGCACCGCCTTCAGGATACAATGTTTGAACCATTGGGTGCACATGGTCCTCCAGAATGGTTCGGTAGTCCTTGGCAGTGAGACACCCATCTAGCACAAGTATTGGGCCAAGGGAATGCCATGATATTGCAGCCCAAACCATCACTGATCCACCCCCATGCTTCACTCTGGGCATGCAACAGTCTGGGTGGTACGCTTCTTTGGGGCTTCTCCACACCGTAAACTGGACTCATCAGAGAACAATACATGTTTCACATTGTCCACAGCCCAAGATCTGCGCTGCTGGCACCATTGAAACCGACGTTTGGCATTGGCACGAGTGACCAAAGGTTTGGCTATAGCAGCCCGGCTGTGTATATTGACCCTGTGGAGTTCCCGACGGACAGTTTTGGTGGAAACAGGAGAGTTGAGGTGCACATTTAATTCTGCAGTGAGTTGGGCAGCTGTGGTTTTATGTTTTTTGGATACAATCTGGGTTAGCACCCGGACATCCCTTTCAGACAGCTTCCTCTTGCATCCACAGTTACTCCTGTTGGATGTGGTTCGTCCTTCTTGGTGGTATGCTGACATTACCCTGGATACCGTGGCTTTTGATACATCACAAAGACTTGCTGTCTTGGTCACAGATGCGCCAGCAAGACATGCACCAACAATTTGTCCTCTTTTGAACTCTGATATGTCACCCATATTGTTGTGTACATTGCAATATTTTGAGCAAAACTGTGCTATTACTCTGCTAATTGAACCCTCACACTCTGCTCTTACTGGTGCAATGCGCAATCAATGAAGATTGGCCACCAGGCTGGTCAAATTTAGCCATGAAACCTCCAACACTAAATTGGCAGGTGTTTCAGTTTCATTGTCCAATCCCTGTATGTCACTGATACAGACAGTGCTGTTTGTTCCTGCAGTGGAGTGATGGGCAGGAGGGGTTGAAATATTTTCATGCCTCCGTGCCAGTGACAGCCAGGGCTGGAGGAACAGCATTTTTGAGTTATCCGTCCGCCCGTATGTCTATCTGTCCGTCCATCCAGCTGATTTTCGTGGACATGGTATTTCAGTAAAGCATTGATGGAACTTGTTTAAATTTGGCACAAAGGTTTATTTGGACTAAAGGGTGAAATGATTAGATTATGGTGGTTCAAAGGTCAAGGTCATGGTGACCTCACAAAATGTGGTTTTGGCATTTTGAATGCAATATCTCTGTAACGCATTGAGGGAATTTCTTCAATTTTTTTTTTCAAAAATAGAACTTTAATACAAATATAAAATGAAAAGCAGAACTAGTAATAAACAATAAAATAATAATAATAATAAAATGTAGATTTGCAAGGTCAAACAAACAACAATCAAGCAAATCAAACCAACAGAAATCAAGTACAGGTTCCATAAAAACCTCTGTCAGCAAGACTGTGCATGTGTATTTGTGTATTTTTAGATGCATGTGTGGCAAAAAGTGACACTAGTGTGTTCTTTGCAGAGCTATTTTTTGCAGTAGAGGCACAATACGTTCGTACTAGGTCCATAAAAAGTCTCTCTGTGCAAGAACATGCATGTGTATGCGTGTGTGTTTAGATGCATGTGTGGCAAAAAGTGACACTTGTCACTTGTCACTTGGTGTGTTCTTTGCAGAGATATTTTTTGCAGGTGAAGCACAATGTGTTTGTCTTTTTGTCCTTATTGCTAGGGCAGACCTGACACCTCTTTCTTTTAGAATCAGGTGGTCTCACTGGGGTTGTGGCTGTGGCTGTTGTGGTTGATGTTGAGGCAGGGCTGGCTGAGGAGGATGCTGGCGCTCTTTGTGTTGCTGTGGGCGTGGACAGAGTGCTTGGTGAGCTCTGCAGCTGTCTGACCAAGGCTGCAGCGGCTGGGTCTTGGGGCACCCGTTCCCTTTGCTCAACGTGCGCCTTGACAAGGGAACTTCCTAGCTCCTCAAGAAACCTTCTCTGCTTGTTTTTTTTGGTTGAGTTCGACCCTCGGTGAATGTGGGTCCACAACACAAATGTGTTGTATGCAGACACATTGAGAATGCTGTAAAACACAACCATTGGCCGTCTCCTGGTCATTCGCTGGCAAGTGTAGGTGGCAGTCAGCTTGTCCAGGTTGTCCACTCCTCCTTTGTTTTTGTTATAGCCCAGGATGATTATGTGCTTTTTGTCACTTCCTGATGACACAGCTGCATCTTTGTGAAGAGTGGACATCAGTATCACATTCCATTGTTTTTTTGGACAGTATGAAACAGCAGTGGTGGTGTCTGTAAAAACAAACTTTGAGGAAAGTGGAGCCCTGTCCTTCACCTGCAACATTTCAGCAGGCAGCTCAGGTTTTTTTTTTTTTGGGGTTTTTTTTTACTGTGCCCACCATGGTGAGTTTCCTCCTGAAAAGTTCTTGTCCAAGGTCATAGCTGGTAAAAAAATTGTTACAAGTGATGTTGTGACCCTGCAGTCCAGTAGTCATATCAAGGACTACATGTTTTCCTTGGTTTTTTTCAGGGATGCTGCTTGCAGATTTGCCTGTGTAAATCTGTAGATTCCATGCATAGCTGTTTTTTGCATCCCAGGCTGCCCAGATTTTTATGCCGTATTTGCCTGCCTTACTGGGCATTTATTGCCAGAAGGGGCATTTTCCATGGAAAGGGAGAAAACGTTCATCTACAGCATTTTATAATTCAGTAAAATTAATTTTTTTGATTTTATTTAGTTTAAATAGAAATTCCTGAGAAGGTCAAAAAGTCTTGATGCAATAAACAAATTTATGTAGTACTTTTATGCATTTAAAACCTAAAAACAGGTCGGTGCCGACCCTAACACTCGAGGAAGGTTAACTTACCTGCTCTGGTACTCACTTCCTCTTTGTTCCCTTCAGGGTCGCTCCTTTCACACTTTGTCTTTTTCTTTTTTTTTTTCAATTTTTCCTGGTTTCAGTCTTTGTTTTGAAACCACTTACACATTCACCACAAACCACTAATTTCTGTGTCACACACCTTTGTTTGGTGGAATTAAAAGGACAGTGTATCAAGGCACAACGATCTTGTCCACACACTCACACACACACACACACACAAACACACACACCTTGGCCACATGCCTCAGGTCGTCCCAGCTGAGGTTCAAATCCATGTTTCTGTGTTTCTAGTCATCGTCGTTCCCACTTCAGCGCTGATGAACTCACAGGAGCAGAGAAAGAAAGAAGATCAGACCGAAGGAGGAAGATGAAGGAAGTTCACCTCATCTGTCTAGAGACAGGAAAATCTGGATCAGTGGACTTTCTGGATTTTCACTGAACCACCTCAGCTATCAGGACTTTCTCAGCTACATCAGCTCTCATATTCAGAGCAGAGCTCCTAACAACACTGACCATTCCCCCCAAACTTCATCTCATCACTTTGAATGTTGATGAATTATGGAAGAGTTTGGTTCATTTTCTCAATGACAGTGGTCTGTCAATGGTCCCACGTGGTCTACAGGTCAGGATTACTGACTTCCTGTTTGTCCTCATGGGTTCAGGAATAAGACTGAGGAGGAGACCAAAATTCATCAACAACATTTTACCACTGACAGCAGAGTTGATGAATCACAGTGACGGTCACATTATTGTCACATTATTAATGATTTAACATTTACCTAGATAACCTACCTGCTTTTGCTGATGACCTATTAGAAAGTGAGGAACCTATACAACCATTTTTCAAAACTTAAACTCAAGGTTACCAATGACTTTATAATGATGCTGATACTGAGGCATGAGCACAGTCCTTGTTCTCGTGGACCTGAGTGCAGCCTTCGACATGATCGGTCCCAGCATCCTATTGGACAGACTGAAGCACTGGGTGGGGACGTCTGGTGCAGCTTCAGGATGGTTTTCAACGTTCCAGTCAAAGAGGAGGTTCTGTGTCTCTTCATTTTCTTCTGTTAAGCATGGTGTGCCTCAGGAGTTGGTGTTGGGATCAATTTTATTTCCTTGATGATACACAGGTGTACCTGCCTGTTAGTCCCTCAGACTCTGAAATAATGAGCTCACTGGAAGTTTCCTTCATCCGATCTCAGACAATATCAGCACAGGGCAAAACAAATTCTGCCATCAGCTGGTTGCATCATGGGACATATCAAGCCTGTTGCAGGGAATCTTTAGTTCTTTATTTTACTTACAAGCCTTCATCTCTTCATGGCTTTTTACTTGCTTGAACCAACATGTTACTGTGTTTTATTATGGTGCCTTGAAGCACTTGGTAACTTCAGTTTTAATAACGTTTGTATCCTCCGTCTGAACTACTCCCAATTTCAGTGTGTCTCATCATTAAACCATCTACATATTTAATGTTTCCTCTGCTTTTCTCATGGTTCTGCCTCTTCTACAACCACAAATAAATTAACACAGACCTTGAAAACCAGCATTGTGTGATGTCATTCTTTTATGCAGCATCTCAGTACAATAAACAGATAAATAAATACATTTTTTTGATTAAATCAAAATTTTTCTGAATTTATTTATATATATTTTTTAAATGTATCTGTGTAATTATTATGATTATTATTATTAAAAAAAATAATAATAATATTATTATTGTTAGACAGGGTGGAGGGGGATATAAAATATAGATATCATAAAGTCATTTCCTTGGTTTCCTTTCTGAGAAATAACTACTGTAAGGGAATTCAATTCAACAAATACAGTGTATAAAAATCAATTGATAAATAATTAGTTCTTTCCTCTCCTATTATTCATCTCACGGTCCCTCAGATTGTTCTTCTGGAGGGGCCCCACCCTGTGGCTTGAAACCACTGGACTACCTCACAGTTTGTACAGTAGCTACAGCAGTAAAGTGCTGCTTACAAACTGTTGCACAGTATTAGCAATCTAATAATGTCACATGTGAATGATACTAATCCGTACATGCTAACTGCTGATCATACTTCTGCACTTTTTCTGAGGACTTTTACTTGTAGTGGAGTGTTTTGACATTGTTATAATGATACACTGACTTCAGTTTTTATCACCAGTGAACACAAGCAGCTCAAAACAGAGTAAATGTACTTAGTTACATTCCAGCACTGAGTAAAATATATGAATGGTCAGGGAAGAGATTGGGACATTGCTAGTGGTTGTCATGGTTACCAGTAAACTGTATTGGCTATGGATGAGAATATTGAAATAGAATAGAATAGAATGTTTAAATGACTCTATGATGATGATTCTATGGAAGGTGACACACAGTGAGAGAGTGTGTTGGTCCAGTTCACCTGTAGACAACACAGAGTTAACACAGACTTCATCTGAGACAACTGGGAACTGGAAGAAGTCACAGTGAAAGACAAGAAACACAGAGTGTTAACCAGCCAGAGTGTCAGTGAACGCAGCAGGTAAGTGCTGAAATGATGAGTTCTTTTTTAAAGCAAGGTTTGAATGTGTTGTTTTCAAATGCAGAAACAGTAGTTTTTAGTTTTTAGAACTCAGATAGACTTGATTCTCTAAACACACACCTCTGTCAACTACTATCAATATAACATTATTTCTCAATAGACAAGTAAAGAAACTCAGTTTATTGGGATATTTGCTGATGCTCAGTTAATACAGTTACACTCGTGGCCTAAAGAAGAGACTTCGTATCCTTTACTGAGGTAGAAGAAATAAAACCACAATGTAAAATATACTTTAATGTTTTTACTTTATAAGTTTTAATCACATTTTTTTTTGCTTAAAACTTAAAGCACTGACGTCTTTTAAATATTGTATCCTTAGATTATATTATTGGATTATTAATACTTGTTCATCAACATGTCAGCTGTATTTAAATGTTTCGTGCTGAGGTGAAAACAGTAATTATATATTGTTGGAGAGTTCAATCCCTAACAAATGCATCATATGCTAAATGAGCTACATAAAATCTTTATCTGCAAAGTAAGTAGTAACTCGAGCTGTCGGGTAAATGTAGTGGAGTAGTGGTTTGTACTTGGTACTTTTACAACTCAATGTTGTTTGGTATAAAAATGTCTCAAAACCAGCTTCCTGTCAACGTCACAGGCTCAGTAAGAGAAAAGATGGACATCAGAGAAGAGTTTGAGCGCGTCTTACAGGGGATGGAGTGGAGTGAAGTCCTTGAAACTGTGGAGGCAGTGGTCATGGAAATGTTGGGCTATACACCCATGCCTCCATCTCTACCTCCAGCTCCTCTTCCTCCTGCTGTCTCCACTGAGGTTATGTTTGACACCCACCCTCAGGAGAAACAGGTGTTGCAGCCAGGTCACCTGCACAGCCAGGCAGCAGCTCACAGCCAGGGACAGGTAAGATACTGAGTATAGGTTAGATTCACAAGAATCTGATCAATTCCTTTATCAATACAGATAGTTATCAATGGTGGAAGCTCTAGGGCAACAGAAGAATGATTTTAATCTGAGCCCATCTGTTATCCCATGTGTTGCTCAAAATGTAATGAGTTTATGCAACAGTCCTGTGAGGCTCTGCTTATCAACATCCTTAATGACTGCCAATTACTCATAATTCAAGAGTAGAAATTCAAACCAGGGAATCTCTGCACACCTTTTTTTTCTTTCTGGAGGAATGGCATAAATGATTGTTGAAGAGAACAATACCTGATTGTTTTTCTCTTGCATGGCTAAGACAGCAAGACTCACATTCTGAGTGAGAGACTCTTATTTTAAACGCCCTGATCAGCTGATTTGATGATGCTGATTTTAAACTTTATCACTGAAAGAGTTCAACAGGTCCTTGTTAATGGACAAATGTCCAGTAGGATAGTGTCAAACACTGGTTCGCCTCACGGCTGTGTTTTGTCGCCCCTTTTATTTATCATGTACACTGACAGCTGCAGGACTTATTATGAGAACAGATTTATAGTCAAGTTTTCTGACGATACCGTCCTCTTGTCCTTGCTTCAAGGTTCTGAGTGTGAATTTGTGACACTGAATATAAAGCCAGTGTTATTCAGGGCATGGATTTCCAGATTGTACAGTCTTACAAATATCTTGGCACAGTCTTTGACCATTAACTTGAGTTCGTTGGTCCATCGCAAAACAGGATCAACAGAGAGTACATTTGTTAAGGAGGCTGAACTCCTTTAATGTCAGTCAGGAAATTATATGTAATTTGTATTGCTCATTCATTGAAAGTCTTCTAACATTCTCGTTTATCTGCTGGTTCAGTGTTTTTTTTCCATTAAGGATAGAAACTCCCTCAGCAGTATTGTCAGCGTCTGCTCCAAAATCACCGGGGTCAGGCAGAGAGATCTGTGTTCACTCTGGGGAAATCAGGTTATAAAGATGGCAAAAAACATTATGAACAATCCTGACCATGTCTTGTCATCTGGTCTATTTATTTATGTATTTTATGTATTTTTAAAAGTTTTCTTTAAGGGTATTTTACTATTTATTGCTATTCATTTACTGACCTCGCTGTGTGTTGATCTGTGTCCTCGACACGCAGCAGTGTTTGTGAACAGTATTTATGGATTATTGGTCGTTTGTCTATGTGATTGTATTTTGGGTAAGCTGCAAACGAATTGCCCTTTTAGGATCAACAAAGTTATCTGAATCTGAATCTGGCTGATTGATGAATCATTTGATTGTTTCAGATGCAGATGTAAGCTTTAGTCCTTCTGTGGATTATCTTAAGGCAGGAGTTCTGGGATGTGCTAAAGAGCACCTATATGAAAGGTTACTGATGTTATTCACCTTTGTTTTGGTTGTTTTTTATACTTTTTTTCATATTTGTTAAGTCAGGTTTGGGATGACAATATTAAGATCAGGACAGGGATCACACAAGGCCAGGTTAGGTATAAATATGTGCCAGTTTCACCTGGCACTCTGAGAACAGTCTCTTTACTAAAAAGGGACCTGTTGTTCAGTAATAACAGCAACATCCACCACTGAAGTTTGGAATAGTTAGGGATTGTTTGCACAGAAGGTTCGAGTCCCCAAAACCAGTTTCAGTGAGCATATGCTCCTGTTAGCATTGTGCTCAAAGGCTAACCCAAGGCTACTTCATTTGCTGGCTAATTAGTTAGCTAACAAACTAAGCTAGGACACCAATATGCGCTAATTAGTGTGAGCATAAAAAATATTATTATACATTACATACATATTATACTTTAAGAAACTTTACAATTTAAATTGGGGAATTATATAAAAAAATTACCACCATATCGTTGTCATGAAGGGGGAAATTTTGTTCCAGGCTGTAAACAAGTTTATTTCTGCTGTGAAGTTGGACATTTGGACATGAGAGTCTATGGGGACTGACTCACCATTGGAGCCAGACTCAAGTGGACATTTGAGGAACTACAGTTTTTGGCACTTTCATGTCGGCTTCATTTTTCAGCCTCAGAAGTTGCCACTCCACAGGAGCCTCTGCAGCTCAGCTTAAAGAGAGAGGAAACTCTGACACAGATGATGAAGCAGCTCGTCTCATCACCTGTTTTGTGTGTGTGTGTGTGTGTGTGTGTGTGTGTGTGTGTGTGTGTGTGTGTGTGTGTCTCCAGCATAACAATGTACCGATGGTGAGGCTTGCTGAAGGTTTTCAGGAGAACCTGGTTCCCATTGGAATAATGCAAGTAACACACACAAACAAACACATGAGTGTGCACATCTGTGAGCCTCTGTCTGCATCTTCAAACACACTTTTTCTGTTGTCTAATGAATCTGTCTGATGTTATTCATGTAGGAATGGAGAGGTGGTGTACAGCCTTCCTCTTGTCTCTGCTGCTCCTCCACCAAACACCTCCAGCTCACAGTAAGTCAGCCTGACTGGCTCATGATCTGGAGCAGGAAGAGCACAACAAAGCCAGACTGATAATCAAATCACAGTCACCTTATATTTCATTTCTCACAGCTTCAGGTGTCTGTTATTTGTCAACCAAGATGTTGCTTGTTCCTAAAATACTTCTCTCCTCACGGTCACAGCTCTTCTGTTTTTTTTTCTGTTTTCCCATAGAAAGAGAAAGCGTGACAGCCAGGAGGATGATGGCCGGCCCTATATCAAGAAGCCGCCCAACGCTTTCATGATTTTTAGGGATGAGCAGAGGCCAAAGGTTACTGCAGAACTGAACGACAACAACAGCGCCACAGCGAACACCGTCCTGGGACAGAGAGTGAGTGTCTTTGCTCTGTTTGTTTCAGACTCTTCATCACAGTTTGGTAAAAGTTGCTGCATTGATCACTGTTTCAGACAACACTTCAAATTTCACTTCAAATTTCCCTCTAACCACAGATCTTCACATCTTGAAAGTATTTTTATTCTTGAAAGCGAATGATTTTTATTTCCTGTCACATGACCAGAAAACAAGTTCACATTGAAACAGGATTTCCAACATTTTATGACACATGTGGGAGTTTGCATTGCAGGGCCTGCACCTATTAATGTGGAAGTGTTGTATCTGTTATCATGTTGTCATGCTTGTGTTCGTGCACCAGTCAGCCTGTAGTGTAGCTGTGTGCACTGACAGTGTGTTGTCGTGTGTCCACAGTGGAAGTCGTTGTCAAAGGAGGAGCAGGCCAAATACTACGAGCAGGCAGAGAAGGAGAGGAGGCTCCACGCCCAGCGACACCCGGACTGGTCCTGCAGTCAGAATTATGTATGTTCACTGTGCTCACATACAACTCATACATGTTTACATCTTTACACAAGATGATGCACAGTCACTGACATCAGGTGGAAAGTCAAATGTGTTTGTTTTTGTGTAGGGCAAAAAGAGGAAGAGGGTGAGGAGGAAGGCTCCCACCAGGGCTGAAGGTACGACAAAATTCTTTGGATCACTGTGTGTTTTCATGTGACGTGATGAAAACTGTGATGAATAACAATGAGGATCATAACTTGTCAGAAACATGAACATGATCTGTGATTTTATTTGACTCTGGTGCTGAAGATGTTCCTCAGCGCAGGTTTAAGAAGCAGCATCTGGTTTTCAAAGTGTGTTACAAAGTCTCAGTGACTGATCAGTGTTTCTGTTGTTGTTTGTTTGTGTTGCAGCGTCTGAGTGTGAACCTGAGGAGGTCACACAGCAGGTCAAGAGGCTGTGTGTCACCACAGCGGTGACGGAGCCCTCCACCTCCCTCCACCCCAAATCCACACACTGTGTGAAAAGTGGCCTGAGATCACTTCTGCTATGATCTGGTTCTATATAAATAACACTAACTTGACTTGATGCAGAGTTTTTCAGCTGCTCCCACAATGTGAGGAATGAAGCTCAATCAGGAAGACCACCGTATCTTTAGGCCTCTTTCATTCACATTTCTCTCTCGCTCTCCCCCTCACTCACCCCACTTCTCGTAATCAGCTGACTTCAGATCTGTTTGGTAACCAGTCAGCCTGTGCCACGATCTCAACCACTCATATGCAAATCTAATATATGTATATATGTATGTATGTATGTCAGACTTGGCTCAGTTCCCTGTCCTGCCATCCATCCAAAAACTGCACTGTTTGTCATTCTGACTTTAAAAAGTTTACACTGTCCACACTGAAAAGTGTGTTTTCACCAGAGTATGTGCATTTTAAGACTCCAGGTTCTACATCTACACTGTTTACTCATGTATTTGTATATTAGACCATAACTTATCTTTCTACTTCTCATTCAGATATGTGACAAATGAAAACAGACGCAGGTGATTGAATCAACAGCTACTTTTAATGCTTCTTTATATTTTCCACAAACTACTCATGTAGATGCTGATTGTTTTCTGGTTCTGTCAGATTGTGGTCAGAAAACTTTCAGAGCTCAGTTTTAGAGCTCATCATTCATCAGCTCAGGTGTGGTCAGACCACACTGTGCTGTGTCTTCCTGTCAAACACTCACTGCTGCAGACCTCCATCTAACTCACTGTAAGAGGATCTGAACAGTCATCAGTGTCTTTTCCAGCTAAGAACAATCATATTCTTTTGCTCTCAGATACAGATGTATAGTGAGATTTCAAAATATGCATCAACATAAAATCTTTATTTCAACATTTTTTGACACAAACCCCCAAAAGCAGATCATCTCCTCTCTGAGCTGCTGTTCCAGATGTTTCCTGAGTCTATCTGGTGGCGGCGTACACAACATTTGACTCCAGCTCTCTCTCTGATGCAGGCCTTCTGCTCCTTTTGGCTTTTGAATGGAAATTCAGTGCTGCATAGTTCAGATCATCAGAGCCCTTATTCTGTAGATGAAAAAATTTAGTCACTCATTTATCATGAACGAGTTTGTGAGAAAACACAAAACCAGACAACATATAAAGTGGACTTTGATCTTAATCTAAGGCTACATTTAGATTACCTCTCTGTGTAGTGGACTCTGTTCCTCTGTCTTTAAATCTGAATGACAGAAACAGCACATCTGGTCAGTTCATTGATCGAAAATCACTGTTCAAACTTTTTTGGCAAACAGGAAGTTTTATATCTTTAGAGTTGTGCACTTGCAACTTGCAGTTGAAGTCAGACCTCTACATACACTTTAGCCAAATACATTTAAACTCAGTTTTGCATAATTCCTGATAAACATCACGTGTCTTAGGTAAGTGAGGATCACCACTTCATTTCAAGAATGTGAAATGTCAGAATAATAGTAGAGAACAATTTATTTCAGCTTTAATGTCTTTCATCACATTCCCTGTGTGCCTGAAGTTTATATACACTTTGTTAGTATTCGGTAGCATTGTCTTTGAATTGTTTACTTGGGTCAAACGTCTCAGGAAGCCTTCCACAAGCTTCTCACAAGAAGTTGCTGAATGTTGGTTTATTCTTCCGGACAGAACTGCTCTAACTGGGTTAGGTTTGTAGGCCTCCTTGCTTGCAAACACCACATTTTCATTTGGATTGAAGTCAGGTTTGTGATGCCACTTCAATATCTGGTCTTTGTTGTCTTTAAGCCATTTTGCCACAACTTTAGAAGGAAGTCATTGTCCATTTGGAAGCAAGCTTTAACTCCCTGGCTGATGTCTTGAGACATTGCTTCAATATATCCACATCGTTTTCTTTCCTCATAACACCATCTGTTTTGTGAAGTGCACCAGTCCCTCATGCAGCAGAGCACCTACCACAGCACGTTGCTGCCACCCCTACGCTTCATTGTTGGGTTTGTGGTCTTCAGCTTGCAAGCCTCACTGCATTTTCTTGAACATGCAATATAGCCAAACAGTTTTAGTTTCATCAGACCACAGGACATTTCTCCAGAAAGATCTTTGCACTCACGTGCAGCTACAAACTGTAGTCTTTTTATGGTGGTTTTGGAGCAGTGACTTCTTCCTTGTTGAACAGCCTTTCAGGTTATGCTGATATAGATCTTGTTTTACTGTGGATGTAGATAGTTTTGTACCTGGTTCCTCAAGCATATCCACAAGGTCCTTTGCTGTTGTCCTGGGACTGATTTGCACTGTTTGGAACACATTAAGTTCATCACTAAGAGAGCAGCATGGTCCAATGATGTTTATACTCACGTACTATTGTCTGTGGAGATGAACATGGAACCTTCAGGTGATTGGACATTGGTCCCAAAGATATACCAGACTTGTGTAGGTCCACAATTTCTGTTCTGACATCTTGGCTGATTTCTTTTGATTATCCCATTAAGAGGCACTGAGTTTGAAGGCTGGCCTATCAGAAACTTCTAAAACCATGACATCATTTGCTGTAATTTTCCAAGCAGTTTCAAGGCACAGTCAACTTAGCTTATGTCAACGTCTGACCCACTGGAATTATGATAAAGTGAATTAAAAGTGAAACAATCTGTTGGTAGACATTTTGAAAAATAACTGAACATAATGCACGTAATAGACGACCTTACTGAGTTGCCAAAATAGTTTGAGAACATGAACATGAGTTTTCATGTCTTCAACTTAAATGTATGTAAACTGAACTGACTTCAACTGTAAATAATAATAATAAAAAAACATACAAGTACCTGCACGAAGCTTCCTGGTTTTGACAACCACAACAATGACGACTATAATGAGGAAAATAATCAGACCACCGAGGATCACACTCGTCACAGTTGATGGTTCAACAGACTCTTCTACAAGAAAGATAAATACATTTAACTTTCTGTTTCTTATTCTGCATGAGCTCAGCTCTTATTTTGACAGTGACTACAAAGGTACATATCTGCTTCTTCCCAGCTAAAACACAGACAAGACAACATCAACAGTCTTACCTTGAACCTTTAAGTATGTTGCACTGACAATTACTGCCTTAACGTTCTGGTTATCTCCACAGTGAGATCCACAGAAATAGAGTCCAGAGTCAGATGAATCAACACTTTTGATCTGGAGAAAGACGGTCGTCACGTTGGATGTCATGTTAAATCTTCCATTTTTAAATCCATCACAGAACGAAGCATTGCCATCAGAGTCAGACATGGAGGAGATGCAGCTGATGTTGGGTCTGTTGTCCAGTCTGAACCAGTGTATGTGACCAGTTGTACTGGAGTAGTTGGTACACTGCAGTGTGACATCTTCACCAGACTGGACCTCCACAGTGTGAAACTCAGAGACAGAGACAGAGATCCAGCCTGAAACACACAAAAAGTAATTTATTCATCAACTTATAATTCAAGAGGAACCAAACAAAGCAGGTAAATCATGTTATTAAAGAACAGTTTGTAAGTTTCCAGCAGGTGAAGAAAGGTTAGTAATTGTTTCATTGAGGAAAAATAGTTAAGTGTACTTACTGCAGGTGCAGAGTAAAGCTGCTACCACGTTAAAGTTCATCATTGTGCGTACAGTAGGACTGCACCACTTTAATGTTGGTGACTGAACTGTGCTCCAGTGACAGTGGTCTCAGTGTAAAGAGGCGGGCTGTTCCTCTGTTGATCCAGTTTCTCAGAATGACAATGCTCTGAGGAAAATGGCTGCAAAATAACATCTGCAATGAGAATAGAACAAGGTTATTATCTAACGTTTGTACAAGTCTCTATAGCACAAGGAAGTATAATCTTTCTTTTGTCAGGAAACCTTATACAGTAGTTCCACTAATGACACATCCAATAGATGTTTTAACTGAAAGCTTTTATATTCAATGGACTGGTTGAGAAGTATCAGTGCAAAGAGATTTAACCCTGCTGTGTGCATTATGTTGTTGACAATATGCAGCAATAATGAGGTTCTCTGCTGATTTCGATATTTTCTATATCAGACATCTCTGAGTGTCTTATCATGCTTGTTTACACCATATTCACTTGCCACAGGAAAGATCATGAATAACTGCCAATATAGTATAACACAGACTGGTGTGGCCCACAGTTTTACATACTGATATCAAGAGTTGTAAGTGGTCAGTTTCAATGGTACGAGACGTTTACAAATCAACACCATGTTATTTGATTTGATCTCATACTCAAACAAATCCCTAAAAATATGTCAAAGCCAGTAAATGTAAAATCCTGTTCTCATCTAATAATGAAAAATACTAAAAATACTGGACCTTATCCTAAAAAAAAGATAGTTCCTTCATTCATTCATTCATAGTATTCAGAAATGTATTAGAATTGTAATTCCCATATTTTCACTAAATCAGACATTGAAATCTGAATTGTTTGGTATTTTTTAAACTGCTAAAGTTCATCTAAATGATGATCAACAAAATTAGCTTGTGCAGTGATGCTAATGTTAATGGTAAACTTTACAATAAGCTACAAAAAGTGCACATTGGCTTGTCTTTGCTTGATTATAACGTACACCCAATAGAAGCCGATAAAATGAATGTATCAGTAACAGCATTTTAAATCTTACCTGGACAGTGAGAATCACTGGATTAATGTTTGCAGTGCTCAGTAGGTTCAAATGTGAATATCAGTAGATGGATGGGACCTTCACCTACTGCAGGTTTGATGTGATCTATCATTTAGCCTTTAGCAGAGTAAATGTGTTGATTTGAAGCTGTGGAAGTGTCACAATGCTACAGGCATTTTTTCACAACAATGTAGAGAGGTGGGTTTGTGTGAGCGTGGAGCCTGATAAGTGTGACAGGTGATGAGGGGAGCAGTGACAGGGTTCGTGACTAACAGGATGCTCACTGATCAAGAGAGGTGTTCAGCACATGTACAAACTGTCTAGACAGACTGACTGAACCCGTTGATTTTAGCAGTGGAGCTCCACACTGGTGACTGAAAGTTGTCAGCTCAGCTTTGATTCATAGCGTGTTACTTTCACATTAAGAGCTTATTAAAACCACGAGAACAACCATTGTCTGCCATGAACAATATGTGCTGTGTTTATATGGGCAAGTTTCATTTTGACTGATTGGGGATTTATTCATAAACCCATAATTCAACTGGAACCAAACAGAGCAGGTAAATCATTTTATTAATGAACAGTTTGTAAGTTTGAGTTCCAGCAGTTTACTGAAGAAAGGTTAATAAGTGTTGTATTGAGAAAAAGGGGTTTATAAGTGTACTTACTGTAAAGCTGTTGCCAAGGTAAAGTTCATCATTGTGTGTACAGTAGGACTGCACCACTTCCACAATGGGGATCAACAGGCTTCTTCAACACAGTCAGATGGGGTGATGTCAAGTCAGTTTCACTTCCTAAGTGCACTTAGTTTTGTCAGAAGTCAAGTAGTAAGATGTGGGGCTTTAACTGCCCAACAAAACTGGTGTAAACGAGTGATGAGACTGAGGGAATGAAGGGTCTCCTGTCTTGGTTTGCCCAATGGACATTTCATTTTTGGACTCTTTGGATTTTTTTTTTTTTTGTTGTGTTCATTTCCTGTTTTATTTTGACAGAGTTTCCTTGAGTGTCTCTTGTTGTCTTAACTTCCTGTCTTTATTCTGTTTCCCTCCAGTCTGATTGTCTGCCCCGCCCTAATGTATCTCACCTGTGCTCCATTGCTCTTGCCTCCCTCGTGTATTTAAGTCTCTGTCTTCCCCTCTGTCCATGTCATTCTGTTGCTCTCTGTTTCGCTCCAGTGTGTCCCAGTTGTCATCCAGTGCGAGTTCCTGCGTGCTTCTCCTGCTTGCCTTTGTGTCTCCTCATTTCTGGTTTTTGTTCCTGCCTGGGTTTTTTGGATTCTTGTTTTTGTGAGTTTCAGTTTTTGTTATTAAACATACTTTTTGCACCTAACCCTTTTGCTGTCTGCATCTTGGGTCCTACTATCTGATACTGACTTATGACCCTTCTCAGGGCAAAAGGTGAGCTCGGTCCAAACCCTTGGGTTAAGGAGGAAATCAGGTTCATGAGTGGCCATCTCTTTCATCCAAAATCCAAATCTAAAGGTATTTCCTGGGAATCTCAAAACCTAACCTAGAGGCTTCCAGAAGTGTGTTCTGAGGGTATACCTAGCATTTATGGTTTAGTTATTCACTGCTGCAGGCTTTATTTGACCAGATGCTGGTTTGTCTGCTTATTTCTTTTACGCTGTAATGTGGCACAATAACTATAGAATAACTTTCACAGAAATATTAGAAATAAAATAATCTTGATGAACCCAGTTCTCGACTGGGTTGCACACAACTTTAAAGTTCCCCTGCAGTTACTCTGTAAGGTATGTAAAAATACTCTCTGCTATGATCGGTATTTTGTTTACCATGGTTTTCCCCACTTAAAAAAGTAAGCAATTCTGAAACGGGGCTGGGAGCTTTGGGACGCTTACGTCATTGAGTAATTCGGGATCAGGCCTTGTGCCTTGCCCACAACCAAAGCTCGTTCTGGGTTGACAGGTGAAAGAGCAGAGACTATCAAGATGGTTAGAGGAGGAAACGTCAGAAACTCGGCCACGTTTGAGCCTCAGCCAGACGCCGACTCAGATGAGGAGTCTGTTGTGCACCAGATTGGCAACAAGCAGCTGCATCAGCACTGTAAGTGTAGTTAGCATCTTTCATTTGTTAGCTTACCTTCAGTCTAAGACGAGCATAGTTGTTTTAAAGCAACACGAAGGTAAATGGCTCTTAATAAAAGTCAGCAAGTAGATCAGTTCAGTCCTGGTACTGACTCGCTGCAGAGAATGAAAGGTGTTATCAAGGTAACCCTAACACCTCCAGGAGAATAAGAGTTGACCCAAACATTTCTCAGTGAAGTTTCAAACCAAATCTCCTGCAATACAATGAACACAAAAGTATCAAAAAGGGAAGATGCACAAGCTGAGATAAAATTCAACATTACAGCTCAGAACAATGCTCTTATTTCTAGCTGCTCATCAGAGTGGGACACAAGTGCTTCCAAACAGGCCCATGAAGAGATTGCCAGAGTTATAGTCTTCAAGCTGGTTTAAGGAAATCCCTCAAGTAGCAGAGATGTTTCATGCCAAGTAAAAACTCAGAAATGGCATCAGTAACTGGTGGTAAAAATGAAGATATTCACCACAATATCCTAAATTTCCTTTTTCCTGCTGTTTCTATTGTTGAATGTGATGAAATGTAAACTTCAGTAAGACAAGTAGAAGACAAATCTGGCTGTCCAAGTGTGACTTTGCTCATTTGTTGCAAGTCTGGATGCAGATTTTACCAAATGAAGAGAAAAATACAGAAGTCAGTGAAAGCATTTTATAACATTCTGCATAAATATGAGATAATTACATTTCATCGGGTGACAAGGAAGATGGGAAAACTCAGAACATGTTTCACAGTGAGTTGCATTTGAAGTTGCTCTGATTCAGGAGAAACAAGAAAAAAAAAACATTGAGTGTAAAGTCACAAAAAAAAAAACACTTTACATTGACTGAAATGTCTCTGCCATTAAAGTCCCAACTCTAATGCTGTTCATCATCACTGCTCTCAAAACAGCCACTGGTGGCCAGAGGCTATATTGCAGTAATGCGATAAAGTTAATTTTTTTCACCTGTTTATCATCAGGATTGCACAAAAATATACTTAGTTGATTTGCAGTGAACTTGATGGAGGGATGAGGCATGGGCCAAAGAAGAACATGTTATATTTTGGGGCAGCTACTGATCGTTTACTATGAATTAGATTTTTGTTTTTTCTCCGAAGTCTGGTGTGTGTTGTGTGATATTGGACCTGGCAGAGGTTTGCACACCCTGAGTGTCGTTCCAGTTGGAACAGTGGTCTTATACCATCTAGTGATTTTGTTTCCTGTAACACAGACTCTGAGCGCCCTCTGAGTTGCCATCTGAATCACTGTCGCTGCTGCATAAAGGAGGAGTTTCCAGAGTCTTTCAGGTCAGAGTCCAGATTCTGCAAGAAAATGTCAGATTTTAACACAGATGAGCTTACCAGTGGCAATATAGTGACTGTTCATTCTGAGTTGAAGTGATTGAACTAACTTGTACAGTAACATACAACAAATCTTAAAAATGGATTCATCTATTATAATTGTGGATTTTCTTCTTCATCAGCAGCTCAGTGACAGAGGCAGGAAATCACATCTGACATTTGTTTGTACTGCTGCTTATTGCATCCAGACTGGTGGTCGTGACAGAGGACAGTTCAAAGATGATGGAGGACAGCCCTCAAACATTACCTGTCTGACGCTTCATTTTGACAACAAGGCCAATGATGATCTTGGTGAGAACAATAGTCACTCCACTCAGAATCACACTCACCAGGTTTGTTACTTCACAAGGCTCTTCTACAAGAAAGATGATCAGTTAGACTCTCTGCTTTTCTGTCGGACAATGATCAAACAACCACCCTTAAGGTGGAGATCTGGCTAACATTACCAGGGACAGATGACTTTATTCCATCAACTGACAAATTTTAATCAGCATATTAAATCAAGAAATTTTAGTTATCCTTTCACCATGAGGTTCACCACTGCTGTTACAGATGATGTTGACAGATATTTTTTTTTTTTTATGTGCAGTATTCCATCATAATTTGCCTTTGACAATGAAATGTGAAATGAGATGCATCCGTTTCTTTGTGTTTGTGCAGCTAAATGAAAATTTACAACCGTCTTACCTCGAACCTTTAAATATGTTGCACTGACGATTACTGAGTATTTGTTGAGGAAAAATCCACAAAAATACAGCCCAGAGTCAGACAAATCCACATGCTTCACTCTGAGAAAGACAGTGGAGATGTTGGATGTCGCTTCAAATTTGCCATTTTCAAATCCGCTACAGAATGAAGCAGGTGTAATAGAGTTGTACATTGAGGAAATACAACGGGGCTGAGTTCTGTTGACTAGTCTAAACCAGATTATCTGAGAGGGAGAGCTGGTAAAGTTGGAGCACAGCAGTGTTGCTTCTTCACCAGACTGGACCTCCACAGTCTGAAACTCAGAAGCTGAGACAGAGATCCCGCCTGAAACAAACAGCAGAGAGTAATTTCTCAGCTGATAATGCAACAAGCAGGTAAAAATGCCCATAAACCTCTGTAGCAGCAACTAAATTCAGTTTTACTAGTTATTAAATTGGACACATAAGTTAGCGGTGGAGAACATTTTGAGAGTAATTCAGTGCTGTTACTTACTGAGGCTGGAGAGAAGTAAAGCTGTTAGAGTAAAGATCATCTTTGTAAGTGCATCAGGTTGTCTTACTGCAACAGAGCTGAAACTAACTAAGCTTCAGGAAGGAGGTTTCATTAAAGAGGAAGGAGTTTTGTTTTTTTTTTCTTTATATTTACCTTGTAAAGCTCTGACCACAAAACAACCCATAATACCACGTTGTTGTACGTGTGAGTGGGGTGTGCATAAGCAGCAACAATGTGACAGGAGGTATTTTCAACACGTCCTCCAGCCTGAGCAACCATACAGGTCGTTTCTTTTCAGCCCAACGATACAACATAAAGGAGAGTCTCCTCAAATAGCTCCTCTTAGGTGGCAGGCGTATTGGACTTTGGTTGGCATGGTTACAATAATAAACGCACTGACTGTATCGAGAAAGGTGTACCTACCTTCGTCACTATGGTTACTATAACAACGGTCATGGCTTGCTTAAGTTTAGCTACTAAAACTACTTGGTTAGGTTTAAGAAAAGATGGTGATTTGGGTTAGAATTAGGGCTGTCAATTTTTTTCTTAATCGCGATGAATCACACGTTTTATCACATGATTAAAATTCTTTTATTTTGCATTTCAGAACTGTTTTCTCTTGCTTGACAACACATAACCATCAGTCTGTCAGAACTAGAAGCTAACGTTAGCATGTCTGCTGAGTAATTATATAGATGTCAGATAATTTATTTATCTGTAAATGAGCTCTTGGTAAGTTATATTTTTATTTTCCAACTCATTTGATCTTCACCAAGGACGATTCAGGCTTTGGATTTAAACACTTTAGGTCTCCTGACACGCCCCTTCATGCAGACTGGAACCCTCGCCCTTTTGCTCCCATAGACATGACTTGCCATGAAGTATCTTGCTCCGCCATGTAAAATCTTTGTAGTGTCTGTGGCAGCTTGACAACAAGTAAGGGTGCGTCAAAGGGTCAAAATAGTAGCAGCCAAAGATTCCAGAATGTAGCGCTCTAGAATCTCTGGAAACAGCAGCAGTGACGGTGTAAAATAAGGATTAAATCTTTGGCAGCACGCGATTACCACGTTTAAAAAAAAAAAAAAGAGAAACGCATTATGCTCAGTCCTTAATCTCACTGCGATTAAAACATTAATGCTGACAGCCCTGTTATAATAAGTACTTCCTCAGTAAGTACTTCACAGTTACAACAACATATTCAAACAATCATGGATAATAGAAACAACAAAAACTGCTACTTTCACATGGGAATCAAAGGCTGCTTGTGTGTCATATTCCTGCGTTTTGTCCACCCATCCTTTCACCTCGACCTCCTCCTGACGTGGACTTTTTTGCTCTGTTTCGTACTTCGCCTCACTGGAGAAGAAATTCTGGAGGTTAGCTTTCACCTGAACACTGTGCACTGCAGTGTTACATCTCGCATCTGTGTGGTGCCTGTGTGCTTATAAATGTGAGGGGGACCAATGGTTCAACAGGGAGGGACTCACATGCACTAACATGCACAAAAACAAAGAAGCAGAGGAGCTCTGATTACAACACTAATGAAGGGGGTGTGACGCTGTTCTCTGCTCAGGACGCCATTATCCAGGATATCTTTACATAGAAAACAGTCCTTTGCTGCTATTTCATTGTGTAAAATCTCATTTGCAGAACCTTTAACAATGTAAGTTGTGAGTCTAGTTAGCCCTAAACAATTTACATCCCAATTTCTTGCTGGATCACCATGGAGACAAGGGTTCCAGAGGGCATGTACAGCAGATGCCATCTGCCTGGACAGATGAGTGAAGCATTATAACTGTTTCACTTTAACTGTCTCAGTTTGAAGAGGAAGATGCTGTCATCTGGCTGTCCAAGGATGAGACTGCACAAGGCTTATTTTCAGGGAGCTGATGTACTGTAAAAAGGTAAAAGAGTGAAATGAGCTGGAGGGAATTAGTTAGTGTGGTCTGTAGAGAAGGTGACTGTGTGGGAGGAGATGGATTTACTAGTGTTTGTGTGACAGCTTTTGTTGCATGTGGTTTTATTGCAGAGAGCTGAAGGCCAGTCTTGTGGCTTTCATTTTAGCTGATTCACAGAGTTCTCACCTCCTCCTCCTCCTCAGTGGAAAATTACAGGGGGGAGGGGGCACAACTTGCCCACATGTGCATGCAAACACAGCCTGGGCAGAGCTACTGCACTGTGTTTTTCATATACACATTCACATGTAACCACACAACATACGCATTTATTAAATTCCAAAAAAGTCAGTATATTCAAATTGGGAAAATAAGTTTGTTTTTTTTTCCTGAGCCTTAATACAAATGTAGGTTAAACAAATTTAGTCTCAGAGCTCAGACCGCACTGTGCTGTCTCTGGCAACAACAACCTCACAACTCCTCCCTCTCTGCAGACTCTCCAAGAAGTAGAAGCCCACTCTATTGTCAGTGTTACACAGGAAACTGAGCAGGTTTTTACTGTAGATGCTTCTTTTTTTAACCTCAGTTGTCCTCAGACCACACTGATTTTCTGTGATATGTACTTCTCTCCTCTATTTGCAGAAGTAAATTTGTCATCAGTGTCCCTCTTCTGGCTCCTCCTCCGTTAAACCTAGAACGCGTTATTTTTCCTTCTCAGATTACAATCAAAAAAACAGACAAGGCTGTTTGTCACCACAGGGTGCTGGCTAATCCATTGTTATTTATTTTCTTCATATGTTCAGAGGCTGATTTAATTTGGAGAAGAACACAAGCTCAGACCTCACTGTGCCGTCACTTCCCGTGGAGAGATGTGGCTAGGTTGTATCGCGAGGCAGCTTTTAACAACTTTACAGTCAGTTTTAGGGAAACTACTTCGAAAAAGTAGCTCAAACTACTTTGTAAAAATAAATTAATAAAATAATGAAATTGAAAATATACATGTGATATGAAATTATCACAAAATATAATACAAAAAAAAGTCAAATGCCGGAAAAAGATGCCATTCAGTCCAGTTTACTGCAAAAAACTGTTCACACATAAACCACAGAAATAAAATACCTCACTGTTCATGGGAAAGTGTTTGAATGTCAGCCTTAGTTTGGTATACACTAAGAGTGTAAGTATAACCATGGTGATTGTTTCTCAGGCTGACATTCTGGTTTGTCCATGATGACGTTGTTGCTGTGTGAGCACGGTGCAACACCCATCCTTGGCTCCTGCACCTGCACTATACAAAGATGCATGCCTGACGCATGCATTGCCTGGGCATACCTTCATGAAAATAAAAAGGGGTGTGGCTTGTCAAAGTGGTTCAATTACAGTGGAGAAGCAATGGTAAAATAAAAATAAAATGATTCCTTTCCTTGTATGGCCCCAAATAGTTTGTAGTTTCAGTAGTTAAATACAAAAAAATGGCAAAGTTATTTAGCTATATGAGTCACTGTGCACATGTTAATGTAGCTGACAGGGTCAGCAAGCTACTGCAAAAAGGAAGGAGTGCAGAAAGGTGAAGATGTCCAGGCACAGAGCAGCAAGATGGAGGAGAGAGACTTTCAGCACAGGAAAGACAAGCAGCACAAAATCATTAGACAGGACAGGCTCAGAATTTAAGAGATTTGAGAGATTTAATACAAATACACTCATGAAAAGGTGTGTTTTAGTCTTGTTCCCTTTTCTTGTCCTTGTAGTCGACGCATTGACTGGTAGTTTGTGGTTGTGGCTGTGGGTGGTGGATGGTAGTCGGTTCTCTGGCTCTGCTTGCCTATTAATAAAAGTCAACACATGTCACTGAGCTCCAGTTGCTTCCTGAGTCTATCTGGCAGCATTATAGATAACATGAGTTTCCACTTCTCTCTCTGATGCAGGTCTCCTGTTTCTGATTGTCTTTGAGAGGAGCCTCAGAGCTGCAGAGTTCAGGTCATCAGAGCCCAGATTCTGTAAAACAGTATTTAGAGTCACGTACTGTATAACACACACTGTTTTCAGAAACTAGCTCACTATCTATTAGGCCTGTGCTTCCTAGAGGAAAGTAAATATTTCAGGGCATCGAAGCATTTAATGTTTCAAACACAGCACATATGATTTTGTGTCATCATAGTTTAACTAACTTTATTTTAAAAAAGATGCTTCACCTTGTTTCTTTCAGGATGCAGCTCTTCATTTGCAGCTAAATGACAAAAGACAAAATGTCTGATTAGTTTCGTATCACTGAGCAGATACATTGCTGTGGACCTTTCACAACTTCACACGATGTACAACAAGATGTATAACAACTAACATATTTAGTAATGCAGTTATACAAGTTTCTCACTTTATGAGTCTGTAGTTTAAATGTTAACAAGTCATTAATACGAATAATGAGGATAATGATAAACATCTTCACTGGTCATGGGAAGTATTGCAAAATATATATATATATAAAAAAAAACCTTTCTGAAGTTTCCTGATTTTAACAACCAGACCAATGATGATCATTACAAGTAAAACAGTCACACTTCTCAGGATGGTCAGCTCTGGTTTTTCATCAGTCTTTTCTAAAACAAAAATCATAGAGAGAGATTAAATTTGGTCCCTTGAGACCAGGCCAACAATCTGCAGAATGAGAGGAATCTTACTTTCAGAAATGCTGTCCTCGTCATCAAATTGATTTTTTAATTGACCTTTTAATGAAATAAAGACAAATGTAATCTTAATCTTATTTTGGTCGATCTGCATCACAATCACATTTTAATATTTGCACAGGTATCAATATCTGTGAATAATCTGTGATGGTATATTTGCATTGTCAGAAAAAAGGATCACCAAAAGGAACCAAAAGAAAGAATGATTCATAGTAATCTTACCTTCAACATTTAAATATGATACACTGAAAACTGCATTTCCATTTGTGTAAAATCCACAGAAATACAGCCCAGAGTCAGATGAATCCACTTTTTTGATTTTGAGAAAGATGCTGGACATGTTTGATTTCATATCAAACTTTTCATTTTTATATCCATCACATAATTCGGCTGCGCTGTCGGACGCAGTCATAAAAGAGATACAGCTGACCTCGGTTCTGTTGACCAGTCTGAACCAGAATGCCACAGATTTAGATTTGGTTATGTTGGAGCACCGCAGTGTGACTTCTTCACCAGACTGGACCTCCACAGTCTGAGACTGAGACACTGAGACAGAGATCCAGCCTGAAACAAGCAGAAGACACAACATGAGATTGAGTGTTTAATGTAACAGTTACTGTAATAAGGCAACAGCAACAACTAATTCAGCTCTAATTTACAAGTTTAAACTCCCGTGTGTTACTGGTGACATCACTTTGTGCTGAGAATAATTCTTTCATAATAAAGTAATTTGTGATACATCAGAGAAATAAAGCTGTTTTCCAGGTAAAGATCTTCATTTCAATTTCAGTTAAAAAAATAAAACATGAACAAATAAACTTAAAACTTCAAAAATATTAATTAATTCTAATATTAATTAATTAACAATTCTGGTGCATTGCAATTACCATATTTCTAAATGTAAGTTACAGTAATTCAGTCTCTGTACTCACTGAAGCTGCAGAGAAGTAAAGCTGTTATCAAGGTGAAGGTCTTCATGGTGCGTATGACTGCAGCGCTGCAATGTGAGTAAGTGACCTGTGTAGTAAGGGTGCTGTCAATGTCAAGAGGTGGGGTGTGCTAGCATGCAGAGAAAAGCAGAAGTTGAGCAGCATCTCAGTCTCTTCATCTTCAGACCATGTGATTTGACAATAGTTCTATGGCGTGTTTTCATATATTTAGTAGCTATTATACAAATTAAAGAGTAAATCATCTGATTCAACAAGGGATTTATTTGTTTTACAGTAATATGGTTTATAATACCTCTAAATAATATTAACAATAAAATAAGTTGTAAGTCTGGTGGGTCAAAGAGGTCAGCAGAGTTACAGTGCAGATGATGGTGAGTTATTCAGTTCCAGTATCTATCGAGGCTGCAGACAATTAAAGCTGTTACAAAGGTAAAGTTCATTATTGTGCATTTGACTGCAGCTCTGAAATGTCCATAACTGAACTGTTCTCCAAGATGGGGGCTCTTTACATACAAAGGTGATTAACCACAGCCATGCAATGCTGCTTCAAGCATCTTTCACAAGTTAGATTTGAAGTGTTTGAAGTCTGACCTTTGACAACAGGAGCAGTGGCGCTCAGCACAATACCAAAATGACATTTATTAATGAATTTTAAGGCACTTGTCTCACTGACATATCTGCATGCATGAAGGAATGCCACCTTCAGTTAAAGCTCTCTAAGACTGAACTCCTAGTCATCCTGGCCAATCAGTCTCTCCATCATGATATCAGTATCAAAATCCCCTTTTCATCCCTTACCCAAACCAAGGACACAAGAAACCTGGGTGTCATGTTTGATGACCAGCTATCCTTCTCTGACCATGTTGTCTCCGTTGTGCCGCTTTGCACTACACAACATCAGAACAAGACTAAGTCCTAGTATGTGGCTGAACCACTTATGGCCCTTAAATCCTGATTTTTATAACCATGATGTCATCTGACAAAATCACCAATCACTCCTGCTCTCTCTGCTTGGTATGTCAGATGTTTAGTTATTCCTCTGCCTCCTGTAGTAATAGTAATACATATAAAAAAAGTTGTTCATTAGCTGCAATGGAGGCAAAGCTCAGTGGAGTGAAACACTCCTCAGCTTCCCCGCAGTACTCGAGCAGCCAGGAAACCAGAGTGACTCGGTAGACTGCCAGCAATAAAAGGTGTAGCCCTAATCCCCTGGCCAGCATCCATAAACAGTCCAGTCATGTACCAGATTTATACCCAGTGTGTTTGAAACAACGTCTCTCAATCTAGTGACACTGTGCTAAGGTAGCAACACTGCAGGCTGTAAACACTCCTCTAATAGAACCTGTTTGCACCAGAAACTCTAACTCAGTGATGAGGCACTTAGGGGTTGAGTTGTAGAAATATCATTTCTGAGCCAATCAGTCAGGGGCATTCCAGGCTGCAGGGCTGGCCCCGCTGTTGTGGTCCAACCAAAAATCAGCCCTTACCTGACTCAGTGCACCACCCAGCTCTTGCTCCAGGCTGTAGTTATCTCTCGCCTTGAGAAGTGCAATACTTTTCTGGTGGGCCTCCCCTCATGCACGGTGAAACCCTCACAGATGGTCCAGAATGCAGCAGCCTGTCTGGTCTTTGATCAAGGCCACAAGTCACTCTGTTACTCATCGACCTACAATGGTTACCCATGGCTGCCCAGATCGAATTCAAATCACTAATGTTTGCTTTCAGAGTAACTTCTGGGTCTGCACCCATCTACTTGAACTCAGTCATACAGTGTCATGCTCCTTCTCGGCCACTGCTTTCCTCCATGTAAAGTGGTTGTGCAGTGGAGATGGATGGGAAGTGGACCTGTTCTGGTTTTACCATGATCTGACATGTGTTAAACATGTACAGCCTGAAGCAGAATGAACAGTTTCATATGAAGCTATAAAAATATCTCACTGCTTCTGACGTATTTTCACAAGTTTATATGTGTTTATACCCAGTGTGAAGATACAGTAGTGGTGTGAGTCTGTCAGAGGTGTTAAGATGCACATACAGATATCTCACTAATGTACACAAGGGTGTTCTTAACTACAGTGCAGAGTGGAACACTGGGCATGTGGGTATCATTAATATTAATGAACAAAGCTCATCATTCTTCTTAGGACCCACATTGTAGAAAATAAGATTTCCTTGTCTTTTTTATTAAGCAGGTCCTGATGCTATATAAATACTGTGAAACTATCAACATGCTTAATCCATGGAGAAATGCACACAGCTCATCTTCAGAAACTGTACATTAAAAATAGTAATTTTTGTGCCTTGGTTTTTTTACTTTTTGTTGTTTTGACTCTAACAAAACACCAAGCAGTCGTTCTGTCACTGAGAGAGCAAATTACAAAACAGAAAAATGTTGAGAAAGCTCTGCACAACCGTTGGGTGTCAGGAAGCTAATATGTCATTACACAGCCTTCCCATGGATGATAATATTAGAGACCTACAGATTTAGCTTTCCTGTGAATCACTGAACTAATATTTAGTTGTATAACCACTGTTTCTGAGAACTGCTTCACATCTGTGTTGCATGGAGTCGACCAACTTCTGGCACCTATGAACAGGTATTTCAGCCCAGGACTAATGGACTACATTCCACAGTTCCTCTGCATTTCTTGGTTTTGCCTCAGAAACAGCATTTTTGATGTCACCCCACAAGTTTTCTATTGGATTAAGGTCCAGGGATGAGGCTAGCCACTCCATAACGTTAATCTTGTTGGTCTGGAACCAAGATGCTGCTCACTTACTAGTGTGTTTGGGGTCGATGTCTTGTTGAAACATCCATTTTAAGGCCGCACGGCCCTTTCCTATGTGTCATGTGTGGCACATGGGTATGTGTGATACTACAGCCTCAACACATGGGGCGGGTGCTCTACCCACTGAGCTAAACACCACCCCATATACTTTATTCTTAATTCAGACATTCAGCATATTGTCATACACATCCACAGTTAAAACATCCTGATACTGTATTGATGCACTAGTTGATACATCGGCATTACATATCAAGGGTTGACATAATTTCTTTTCTTTTTTTTTTACATTAGAATTTTCAGGCCTCATGACCCCCCCCCACATGCTCAGACCACACTGTGCTGTCTCTTCCTGTCAAACAAGTGATGTGTATCTCACTCACTCCTCCTCCTCTGCTGCAACACCAATCATATTCTTCTAGACACAAGACAGTCTTCATAGGACCTTCACTGCAAAATGAAAGAGTAATGGTGACCCCCCCACACCCACTACTCTCATACAAACAGCAGATTAATGAGTCTATCTGGTGGCAGCGTACACAACATTTGGCTCCACCTCTCTTCTCCTTCCTCCTCGACCAAAATTCACGCTTGCGTAGTTCAAGTCATCAGAGTCCAGATTCTGTAAATATAGTGAATATTTATACTCAGTCATCTCACACAGTTTGAGAGAGAAACAAAGTGATGATGTGACAAGTTCAATCATGTCTATAAAAAATGTTTAAACTGGGTTCACCTCTCTCCGTTGTGGGCCACTGTCTTCATTCTCACCTTAGTGACAGAGACAAGACATCTGGTCAGATGAGTGATGTTCACTGTAAAGGTTTTAGGTAGTTCTCTTGGTAACCCTTTAATTTACAGGCTGTTATTTATGTAGTAATGTGAATAATTTTTTTATTTCTGCCAGACATTGGAGCATTTATTGATGTATCACTTTACTGACTGTCACAACATCCTCATAGATTATGTTGAAACTAAGAAACTTTCCAATTAATACTGTGCACTTGACATTATCTTGATGCTGCTGTGTCATCCTCTGGTATAAGGAAATGATCTGTATGTTCATGTTACACTTTACTGCCATGGAAAAGTAATAACAGCAGAAGTTCTCAGTAATTACTGACATATTTCTGCAAAACAACGCACACTACACTTTACAGGCAGTGGAAAGGTAATTATGGGTTAACTACAGTGACATGTCCAGCAGTCACCACATCAGCTTTTCATTTTGGTAAACAACCGTTGCAGTGACGACCACTTCTCTTGGCTTATTAAAAAGGTAAGATTGTTGAAATTACAAACGCATCAGGTTCATTACACTGACAGTACTTGCAAGACTTAGTAGTAGTACCTGTCAACAGCCTGTCTTCACAATGTATTAAGGGATATTAATGCTAATGTCAATGTTAATGGTAGCGTATACAGAAATGACCCTCATGTCTTATAGTACTTACTATAGCAATTCCCATATAGTTACCAGCCAACACTCTTTTGCTCCATTTTACTCTGTAATTACCATATTAGTTACAGTAATTCCCAGTAACTACAGTACTACAACTTATTATTTTCCTGTTTTACTTGTTTTTACTTTACTTATTTCTTTGCAATTCTTCATATTACCACATAATTACTATATAATTAATGGCCTACTTGCCTTTTATTTCCTAGTAATTTCTTCACATTACTATATAATAACTTCATAATTAATGGCTTCTAAATTAAAGGGTTTAAGTGTCCTTTATAAAGAGGTTAATCTTCAAAGTTCTAAGTTTTAATTATCTCTACATCTGCTTGATGGATTGGCACCAATACCTGCAAAACTATTGACTTTTCCATCAGTGTACTTCTATCCAGTTCTCAGTGTAGATTAAGTTAAATGCTATTTGTCACATGCTAACATGGTAAACTAAAATGGTGAAATTCTTGTTTCTATTTAGTATTTCAGTTATACAGGTTTCTCACTTTCTATGTCTGTAGTTGAAATGTTTACAAGTCATTAATATGAATAATAAGAATAATCATGAACATCTTCACTGTTCATGGGAAGTACTATAAAATATTCTCAAATACAACAGATACAGAAGCTTTCAAAAATACCTCTCTGAAGTTTCCTGATTTTAACAACCAGAACAATGATGATCATTACAAGTAAAACAGTCAGACCGCCCAGGATCAAACTCATCAGCTCTGGTTTTTCATCAGACTTTCCTAAAAGAAAAATCATTTACTCCGATTATATTTTCAATTCGGTGCCTTGAGACCAGGCCAACAATCTGCACAATGAGAGAAATCTTACTCTGAAACTCGCTGTCCTTCTCTTCATGAAATTGATCACCGCCTTTTTAAGGAAATAACGTTGTCAGAAGAAATGTCCACAAAAAGGAACCAAAAGAAAGAATAATTTACAGTGATCTTACCTTCAACATTTAAATGTATTGCGCTGAAAATCAAACGTCCACTTGTGTAAAATCCACAGAAATACTGTCCAGAGTCAGATAAGTCCACTTGTTTGATTTTGAGAAAGATGCTGGAGTTGCTGGATGTCATTTCAACACTATTTTGATATCCATCACAATATGCAACACTGCCAGATTTGACCATAAGAGAGATACAGCTGACCTCGGTTCTGTTGACCAGCCTGAGCCAGAATGCCACAGTGTAAACTTTGTCAGTCTTGGAGCACAGCAGTGTGACTTCTTTACCAGACTGGACCTCCACAGTCTGAGACTGAGACACTGAGACAGAGATCCAGCCTGAAACAAACAGCAGACACAACAAGAGATTTATCTCTGAGTGTATTCAGCTATAATTCAGCTCTAATTTACAAGTTTATACTTTGGTGTTTCACTGGTGACATCACCTGATGCTGAGAATAATGAGTTTATAATGAAGTAAGAAATAAAGCTGTTATCAAGGTGAAGCTCCTCATTTCAATTTCCAGACAACAAATGTAACGTAAACAAAATTAAAGATATGAATTAACTGTTTGAATTCTGATGGGTTAGAGTTACCATCATTGTAAATGTAAGTTACAGTAATTCAGTCTCTGTACTCACTGAAGCTGCAGAGAAGTAAAGCTGTTATTGAGGTGAAGGTCTTCATGGTGCGTATGACTGCAGCGCTGCAATGTGTGTGACTGACCTGTGTAGTAAGGGTGCTGTCAATGTCAAGAGGTGGGGTGTGCTAGCATGCAGAGAAAAGCAGAAGCTGAGCAGCATCTCAGTCTCTTCATCTTCAGACCATGTGATTTGACAATAGTTCTATGGCGTGTTTTCATATATTTAGTAGCTATTATACAAATTAAAGAGTAAATCATCTGATTCAACAAGGGATTTATTTGTTTTACAGTAATATGGTTGATAATACCTCTAAATAATATTAACAATAAAATAAGTTGTAATTCTGGTGGGTCAAAGAGGTCAGCAGAGTTACAGTGCAGATCAGAATCAGAATCAGAATCAGAATCAGGATGAGAATCAGAATCAGAATCAGTTTTATAGCCAAGTATGTTTCCACATACAAGGAATTTGTTTTGGTGATTGGTGCAATTGGAGGTTCTTGGAGGTTCTTGTAAACAACAGGTTTACACAGCTTTAGTTTCTTGATAAGCACCACTGATTGTGGTGTAACAGTGGTCCAGAGTGTTAAGATGATGGTGAGAGTACTTCAGTTCCAGTATCTATCGAGGCTGCAGACAATTAAAGCTGTTACAAAGGTAAAGTTCATTATTGTGCGTTTCACTGCGGCTCCGAAATGTCCATAACTAAACTGTTCTCCAAGATGGGGGCTCTTTACATACAAAGGTGATTAACCACAGCCATACAATGCTGCTTCAGGCATCTTTCACAAGTTTGATTCAAAGACTCTGACTTGATTTGAAGACTCAGTACATCTAACAGTCAGTTTTAAAATACAGTGTTTGTGATTTGGGCATTTAACATATGACTATACATAGGCTAAATGTCCAACACATCCAACAATATCACAGAGGAAGGTCAGCATCCACTGCTTCCTCTGATTCTGTTACTAGAAAGATTTCTCTCCAAAGGCCTCACTATTTTCTCCTCAGCTGTGCTCACACCACACTGTGCTGTCTCTTCCTGTCAAGCAATCAATGGTCACAATCTTCTGTGTATCCTCTGTGTATATTGCAAACAACAATCCTCTTGTTTGCAGTATACACCACCTCTTTGGGTCCAATTATCTGCTCACGTGGCTTCTTATATCACTGCTATGCAGATGACACCCAACTACACCTTTTTTTTTTTTTTTTTTTGTCCTGTCCCAATATCATTGGCAAGCAGTATGAGTGGTCTGGATGCCTTGTATTGTTGGGGCAGATTTACTGTGCGAAGGAGGAGTATGGGATACTCCTCCTATCGCATATTTTAACTTTATTAAGACAACCGGACCGCATCAGGAATGAGAGTGGACAGGAAGAGGAAAACCGAGAGAATATATGGGGAAAAGGAAAACGGGAGTGGGGAGACGGGGAAAAACAACAACAGCACAACAACAGAAAAACAACCACAGTAACAATAACAATAGCTAACAATATCCACATTTATGGTCACTCTATAGTTCTTAAACATTAGATGCTCCGTATGTGTATTTGTGTATATGTGTATATGTGTCTGTACTCTGTGGAACCAGGTCAGTGTGTGTGTGTGTGTGTGTGTGAATCTGTCTGTGTGTGTGTGTATGAGGGAAGGGGTAGGTAGGTGTGCGTGTGTGTATGTGTTCATGTGTGTATGCAAGTGTGTGGCGATTTGTCATTGGATGTGGTGGGTAATTGATGTGGGGGCTGCAGTAACAGCGCCCCCCCAGACCAAAGGCACAGGTGGCCAGAAACCAGGCCACTGAGACTCCCAGCCACCCCCAGAGCCCAAGGACCCGCGGTAGCATGACTCCCCGGTAGCCACGTGCCCGACCCAAGGAGGAGCCCGCAAGGGAGTACAGAGGCAACAGCCCCCAGCGCGAGGAGGCCCTTAGAGGGACAGCGGGCAGGAAGCCCCAGAGCCAGCCCGCGACCACCAACCCCAGCGCGAGCCGGACCCAGAGCCAAATGGCCCCGGCAACTGAAGACCCGCCCGCACCCCCAGCGGAGAGCCCGCCACACACCGGAGAGGCCCCAACCCCCCAGCTCCCGTCCACCCAGTGGGAAAGACCCCAGCCAGCCGCGGCGGCCCGGTATTCCGGTCCCAGTGACCCTGCAGGACAAATGGGGGAAGGAGGGCAGACGGAGTCCCCACCCCCCGGCCAGGAAGCCAAGCCCGGGGGGACAGAGAAGAGCAGGCCCCCCCGCCCAGCCCCAAACCCAATCCCCCAAATCGGCTGGCGGGGCCCAGGGCATCCCAGAAATGCCCAGATTACCCGCCGGAGCCTCGAACCCCCGCAGCATGGCCACAGCCCCCACCCAGCCCGCCACCCACAAAAGGAGGCCGCCCACCCCCACCAGGGCCACCCATGACATCCCCGCAACCCAACTATACCTGTCATTCCTGCCAGGTGACCCCACACTCTCTGCTCTGATCTCTGTCTGTCTCTTTGACATATCCACATGGATGAAGGAATGCCACTTTTACCCAAACTTTTGTAAGACTGAACTCTTTGTCAAGCAACCAATCAGTTTCTCTATTGCGGATTCAACATCGAAATCGCCTCGTCATCCCCTACCTCAACCAAAGTCATAAGAAACCTGGGTGTCATGTTTGATGACCAGCTATCCCTCTTTGACTATCTTTCATCTGTCTCCCAGTCGAACCACTTTGGACTACACAACATCAGAAAAATCAGGCCTGGGGCGGCCCGGTAGTCGAGTGGTTCGGGCGCATACCATTTGGGCGCAAAGACGCTCTTAGCAGGCGGGCACCGGTTCGACTCCCGATCGGTCCGACTCTTTCCTGCATGTCATTCCCCTCTCTACCCCCTTTCCTGTCAGTCTCCACTGAACTATAATAAAGGCATAAAAGCCCAGAAAAATAATAACTTTAGAAATATCAGGCCTTACCTGTCTCAGTACTCTACCCAAGCTCTTGCTCCAGGCCATGGTTATCTCTCGCCTCAACGACTGCACTGCTTTTCTGGCAGGCCTCCCTTCATTCACGGTAAAACCCTCACAGATGGTCCAGAATGTGGCAGCCTGTCTGGGCTTTGGTCAGCCCAAAAGGGCACATGTCACTCTGCTACAGATCGACCTACAACAGCTACCCATGCCCGCCCAGGTCAAATTCAGGTCCTGAATGTTTGCCTTCAGAGTAACTTCTGGGTCTGCACCCATCTACTTGAACTCAATCATATACCTTCATGCTCATTCTCAGCCACTGTGTTCCTCAAAGGAATGTCGTCTGACATTAAGCCTGTGAATATTCTCATTTGTCCAGGTCATAGTATCTCAAAGGAGGATTAAATCGAAAGCAACTGGACTTGGTTATTTGTCTAGGAAGACGTTTCACCTCTCATCCAAGAGGCTTCATCAGTTCCTTCTCGCACCTGACCAGGCTGGGACTGGTCCAACTATCTGGTGTGGAGACCCAGGTATTTAACCTCTGGGAGGGGCTTTCACAAGGCTGATGATGTCATTGGTTCCCTTTGTGCTCCATGTGCCAACGACAGTCGTTAGAGTGACTGTCTTGGTGGAGAGTTGGTTTCGGCTTCGTTGGAGCCCTATTGTGTTATAACAACAGTCGCTGGAGTCACAAGCCACTTGTGTACAGTTGTTTTTCTTTGAGGTTAAATTGTTGAATCTCCTGGGAAGGGATGAAAGGGCAGCATTGTAAATTGGAGATAGGTGGTGTCTGAGGCCTCCTCCCCTGTTGAGGGATGGTTTCTCTACTTTCACGTAGATGGCTTCTTCACAAGTTTATGTATATTTATACACAGAGTGAAGATACAGTAGTGGTGTGAGTTTGTCAGAAGTGTGAAGACACACATACAGATATCTCACGAATGCACACAGTGCTGCTTGTAACCACAGTGCAGAGTGGAACACTGAGTATGTGGTTGTCACTAATGTTGTAGAAAAGAGAATTTCCTTGTCTTTTTGGTAAAGCAGGTCTAGGTGCTGTATAAATACTGTGAAACTGCTTAATCCATGGAAAAATGCACACAGCTCATATTAAGAAACTGCACATTGAAGAGTCTAACAAAACACAGAGAGGACATTCTGTCACTGAGAGAACAAGTAACCAAATACAACCCCATTTCCAGAGAAGTTGGGACACTGTGTAAAGTGTAAATAAAAAACAGGATGTGATGATTTGCAAATCATGCGAACCCATATTTCATTGACAAAAACATAGACAACATATCAAATGTTTAATTGATGAAATTTTATTGTTTTATGAAAAAAAATTGCTCAATTTGAATTTGATGGCAGCAACACATTTCAATAAAGTTGGGAGAGGGGCAGCAAAGACTGGAAAAGTTTTGTAATGCTAAAAAAAACACCTGGTTGAATATATAACAACTAAGTAGGTTAACTGACAACAGGTCAATAGATGATTGGTAATAAAAAGAGGCAGAGTCTCTGTGCAGTGAAGATGGGGAGAGGTTCACCACTATGTGAAACACTGTGTGGGCAAATAGTGCAACAATTAAAGAATAATGTGCCTCAATGTAAAACTGCAAAGAATTTGGGGATTTCGACATCTGCAGCTCATAATATCATTAAAAGATTCAGATAATCTGGAGAAATCTGTCTGCAAGGGACAAGGCCGAAAACCAATATTGGATGGTCGTGATCTACAGGTCCTCAGGCGGCACTGCATTAAAAACAGACACAATACTATCGTGCAAATTACTGCATGGGCTCGGGAACACTTCTGAAAAGCATTGTCTGTGAACACAGTTCATTGGTTCATCCACAAGTGCAGGTTGAAACTCTACCAGGCCAAGCAGAAACCATATCTAAACATGTTCCAGAAACATCGCTGCTCATACAGTGTATTCAGACATTCAGCATATTGTTATACACATCCACAGTTAAAACATCCTGATACTGTATTGATGCACGATGTTCAATACAGAGAAATACAGAGGGCACTAGTCCATATACCAGAAATGCAGAAGAAAGATTGTTATAGATAGATATATATATTTTTTTACATTTGATTTTTCAGCCCCCCCCCCCCCCCCCCCCCCCCCTCACTCCTCCTCCTCTGCTGCAACACCAATCATATTCTTCTAGACACAAGACAGTCTTCATAGGACCTTCACTGCAAAATGAAAGAGTAATGGTGACCCCCCCCCCCCCACTACTCTCATACAAACAGCAGATTAATGAGTCTATCTGGTGGCAGCGTACACAACATTTGGCTCCACCTCTCTTCTCCTTCCTCCTTGACCAAAATTCACGCTTGCGTAGTTCAAGTCATCAGAGTCCAGATTCTGTAAATATAGTGAATATTTATACTCAGTCATCTCACACAGTTTGAGAGAGAAACAAAGTGATGATGTGACAAGTTCAATCATGTCTATAAAAAATGTTTAAACTGGGTTCACCTCTCTCCGTTGTGGGCCACTGTCTTCATTCTCACCTTAGTGACAGAGACAAGACATCTGGTCAGATGAGTGATATACACTGTAAAGGTTTTAGGTAGTTCTCTTGGTAACCCTTTAATTTACAGGCTGTTATTTATGTAGTCATGTGAATATTTTTTTATTTCTGCCAGACATTGGAGCATTTATTGATGTATCACTTTACTGACTGTCACAACATCCTCATAGATTATGTTGAAACTAAGAAACTTTCCAATTAATACTGTGCACTTGACATTATCATGATGCTGCTGTGTCATCCTCTGGTATAAGGAAATTATCCGTATGTTCATGTTACACTTCACAGCCATGGAAAAGTAATAACAGCAGAAGTTCTCAGTAATTACTGACATATTTCTGCAAAACAACGCACACTACACTTTACAGGCAGTGGAAAGGTAATTACACTTTACAGGCAGTGGAAAGGTAATTATGGGTTAACTACAGTGACATGTCCAGCAGTCACCACATCAGCTTTTCATTTTGGTAAACAACCGTTGCAGTGACGACCACTTCTCTTGGCTTATTAAAAGGTAAGATTGTTGAAATTACGAACACATCAGGTTCATTACACTGACAGTACTTCGCTATGTGGAGCAAACTGGCTGCTGCGTTTAGTTTGGGGGACAACAATGTTGACATGCTGATGGGTAATATATGAGACTTGGTATTGTCTGCTAACAGCCTGTGTTACAATACGTGACATTAACGCTATCAATGTTAATCATAGCCTTTACAGAAAGGAACCTTCTGTCTTACTCTGTAAGTAAGTTATACTACTTACTATAACAATTCCAATAGAATTACCGACCAACACTCTTTTCTGCTCCAATTTTACTCTGTAATCACCAAATATTTTACAGTAATTCACAGTACTTTACGTCACCACATAATTACTATATAATTAAGCCTATTTGACTTTCATCTTTGGTAATTTCTTCACATTACTGTATAATTACTACATGATTAAAACATAATTCACGGCCTGTAAATTAAAGAGTTACCACCCTCTCTGATTTGGTGTCCTTTATAAAGAGATTAATTGTTGAAGTTCTAAGTTTTAATTATCTCTACACCTGCTTGATGGATTGGCACCGATACCTGCAAAACTATTGACTTTTCCATCAGTGTACTTCTATCCAGTTCTCAGTGTAGATTAAGTTAAATGCTATTTCTCAAATGCTAACATGGTAAATTAAACTGGTGAAAGTCTTGTTTTTATTTATTAATGTAGTTCTAGAGGTTTCTCACTTTCTATGTCTGTAGTTGAAATGTTCACAAGTCATTACTATGAATAATAAGGATAATGATAAACATCTTCACTGGTCATGGGAAGTATTGCAAAATATATATAAAAAGATACCTTTCTGATGTTTCCTGATTTTAACAACCAGACCAGTGATGATCATTACAAGTAAAACAGTCAGACCGCCCAGGATCAAACTCATCAGCTCTGGTTTTACATCACACTTTCCTAAAAGAAAAATCCGAGAGAGATTAAATTTTGTGCCTTGAGACCAGGCCAATAATCTGCAGAATGAGAGGAATCTTACTTTCAGACTTGCTGTCCTCATTATTACCTTTTAATGAAATAAAGAAAAATATATTCTTAATATTATTTTGGTCGATCTGCATCATAATCACATTTTAATATTTGCACAGGTATCAATATCTGTGAATAATCTGTGATGGTATATTTGCATTGTCAGAAAAAAGGATCACCAAAAGGAACCAAAAGAAAGAATGATTCATAGTAATCTTACCTTCAACATTTAAATATGATACACTGAAAACTGCATTTCCATTTGTGTAAAATCCACAGAAATACAGTCCAGAGTCAGATGAATCCACTTTTTTGATTTTGAGAAAGATGCTGGACATGTTTGATTTCATATCAAACTTTTCATTTTTATATCCATCACATAATTCGGCTGCGCTGTCGGACGCAGACATAAAAGAGATACAGCTGACCTCGGTTCTGTTGACCAGTCTGAACCAGAATGCCACAGATTTAGATTTGGTAATGTTGGAGCACCGCAGTGTGACTTCTTCACCAGACTGGACCTCCACAGTCTGAGGCTGAGACACTGAGACAGAGATCCAGCCTGAAACAAGCAGCAGACACAACAAGAGATTTATCTCTGAGTGTTTAATGTAACAGTTACTGTAATAAGGCAACAGCAACAATTAATTCAGCTCTAATTTACAAGTTTAAACTCCGGTGTGTTACTGGTGACATCACTTGGTGCTGAGAATAATTTGTTCATAATAAAGTGAGAAATAAAGCTATTATCAAGGCAAAGCTCCTAAAATGGAACCAATGGATCATGAGCAAATAAATAAACTTTACAAATATATAATTAACTGTTTGAATTCTGATGGGTTAGAGTTACCGTAATTGTAAATGTAAGTTACAGTAATTCAGTCTCTGTACTCACTGAAGCTGCAGAGAAGTAAAGCTGTTATCAAGATGAAGGTCTTCATGGTGCGTATGACTGCAGCACTGCAATGTGAGTAAGTGACCTGTGTAGTAAGGGTGCTGTCAATGTCAAGAGGTGGGGTGTGCTAGTATGCAGAGAAAAGCAGAAGTTGAGCAGCATCTCCGTCTCAAGTTGATCTTCCGACTATGTGATTTGACAATAGTTTTATAGCATATTTTCATTTTTTGGTAACTATTATGTACAAAATTAAATATCAAATAATTTTGAACAAGTGCTGTTTGTCCTTGGACACATGAAGGCCTCTGTTGTGTGTGGTTCTGGAGAGAGAGCTGATGACCAAGCTTCCCCTACTTGACACCTCACTAATGATACAGATATGTCACTGATACAGACAGTGCTGTTTGTTCCTGCAGTGGAGTGATGGGCAGGAGGGGTTGACGTTTTATTTGTATTTAAAGATACAGCACATCTAATAGTCAGCCCTGAAACGTGTGTATGCAATTTAGACATTTAGCATATGACTATACATACACATCCAGCAATATCACAGAGGAAGGTCAGTATTCACTGCTTCCTCTGATTCTGTTACCAGAAAGATTTAACTTTAAACGCCTCACGATTTTCTCCTCGGTTGTGCTCACATCACACTGACAAGATAGTTGTCTGTGTGGTCACTGGGCCAGCTGCAAGCAAAGTGTCTCATTTTTGTTTCTGCTTATTAAATATAACGGATGTGAGGTGTGAGTGTGACAACTGTTGAGTTGCTGTAAATGGAGCTGTGCGGACTCACTCAAATTAATGTGACCAACTCATTGGACGCTTTTACAGTGCGTCATGGCAAGTGTAGCTGAGTAAATACGTTTATGGGGGACACGCTCTGTGACGTAGCTGCAAATTCCTGGCAGAACCAGGATAGCTACTGAGCTGGTAAGACATGTGTTGACTCTCTCATCCCTCTGGTTAAGATCGCACGTTTAAAAGTCAATTATTCTGAGTTGAATTGCACAAAAAATGTCATGGTGAAACATTGGTAACAAAATCTGGAGGTATACTGTTGTTCCTGGTCGGCTAAAATTGTCCTAAATTCGGCTATTTATGTTGGGAAGTTCCCTCATTTGCTTATTGTCTAACTCGCTGCAGGGACTGAGACAAAGCCTGTGTGTGTGTCTACTGACAGTGCCCTCTGCTACTCTCTTAGGTACATTATATTGTTGTTCATTTCTTTTTTTATATATTGTTAGTGGGGGATTGCATTGTGTGAGTAGCCTAACAGGAAAAATGAGACTCTTATTGTATGTTTAATTATTTATATTTTGTCATTTCATTTTTAGAATATTTGCATGTTATTTATTATTATTTATAATAATAATAATAATAATAATAATATTGTTATTTATATACATGAGTTCTGCAACTACTGTGAAGAGAGATGTTTTTATTTGTGTATTTTATTCAAAGCATAATTTTGTTAAAAGAGGAAAACAAAACAGGATAGCTACTGAGCTGGGACTGAGACAGAGCCTGTGTGTGTCTGCTACTCTCTTAGAAAAATAAACGTGCAGATCCCGATATTCGGTGTGGTTCTTCAACAAGCAAGCAACCATCTTATAGCAAAGACAATTGTCCTTATCCATCCCCTCCCCACGAGAGTGCCCAACGGATTGGTGCTGGGACCCTTCCTTTTTGCAATATACACCTCCTCTTTGGGTCCGAGCATCTGCTCACATGGCTTCTTATATCACTGCTATGAAGATGACACCCAACTATACCTGTCATCCCCCGCCAAGTGATCCCACATTCTCTGCTCAGATCTCTGCCTGTCTGTCTGACATATCTGAATTGATTAAGGAACTCCACCTTCAACTTAACCTCTCTAAGACTGAACTCCTAGTCATCCTGGCCAATCGGTCTCTCCATCATCATGTCAATATCAAAATCCCCTCTTCATCCCTTACCCCAACCAAGGTCGCAAGAAACCTGGGTGTCATGTTTGATGACCAGCTATCCCTCTTTGACTATTTTTCATCCGTTTCCCAGTCGTGCCACTTTGCACTACACAACACCTGATCAGAAAAATCAGGCCTTACCTGACTCAGTACTCCACCCAGCTCTTTCTCCAGGCCATGGTTATCTCTCGCCTTGACGACTGCACTGCTTTTCTGGCAGGCCTCCCTTCATGCACGGTAAAACCCTCACAGATGGTCCAGAATGTGGCAGCCTGTCTGGGCTTTGGTCAGCCCAAAAGGCCACATGTCACTCTGCTACAGATCAACCTACAACAGCTACCCATGCTCACCCAGGTCAAATTCAAGTCCCTAATGTTTGCCTTCAGAGTAACTTCTGGGTCTGCACCCATCTACTTGAACTCAATCATACAGTCTCATGCTCATTCGGAGCCTGAGATCCTCAAGTAAGGCCAGGCTCAGAACAAAAGGTGACTGTGTGTTTGCTGTAAGGGCATCTGTGCTCTGGAACAGGCTGCCCGAGAATATTAGGTTGGCAAAATCCATTGAGTCCTTCAAATCCCTTCTTAAAACACACTTTTATAAACAGGCTTATGTGTGAATTGTTTTATTTTATCTTGTTTTATTCTTTATTGTATTCTATTGTATTTTATTTCTGTATCATTTTAATTGTATGTAAAGCACTTTGTAAACTTTGTTTTTAGAAAAGTGCTATATAAATAAAGTTATTATTATTATTATTCTCAGTGCCCTCCCTGCACACAAGGTCGTCGCAGTCCAGACTGTTCTTGTCGGTCATTCCCCGTTGTGTAAAATGGAGATCCAGCTGTGGGCAGGATATGATTCTGGACTTCTACACCAACATGGAACAAAAGTCTCTTGAAAGTACACAAAGTCAAAAAGATGTTCAAAAAGGCACTGAAGACCTTCAGGGTTTGATGCAGTAGAGTTCACTCCTTGTGACAATTACTAATGGATTGCTGCTCCATAACCTTAGTTTGAACCCCCTTAGCTGACATCAGCTGACTCTCTTGTCTCTGAAGGGGCTTCACTGCACCTTTTTTTTTTTTTTAAAGAACTGCAGTGCACTTGGGAATACATTTCTCATACATAATTACATCTGTAAGCCCAACTATTGCCCAGTGGTTGCTCCGCTAATGCCCTAACTGTTGCTCCACTAGCGCTCTAATGAGTAGTTGGTATCATCAGTCATCATGTTGACCTGCTCAGCCAACAGGCCATCATTGGTGTGCTCTGCCAAGAAGTCATTACAGCGGTATGATTGGCCAGTGCTTAGTCAATGCTCGAACAGCCTGGTACATGATAACAAACCACACTGAGTACATTTTGCAATAGGTGTGAGTTTATCTCCTCGGTATTGACTAACTTAAGTCAGTGAACACAATATATATGATATAATATCATAATAAACATCAGTGAACATAATATATGGTATAATATCATAATGAACATTACATAATTATTGTTCCAACTCCTACATGCCCAATGGTGGAACAAGCTTCTGAATGCTATCAAAGAGGGGCAAGTAGAATCTCTTTAAAGGTTATTGTCTTCCCAGAGCACCTCCTCTCCTAACACCTTTAACACCCTAACATGCCTAACTACAACTTACTATGCACTTTCATTGCACTTCTTTATCTGATCTCCTCGAACTTATTAAATAGATGTAGTACTTAAAACTTACACCAAGGTTTTCTACTGCACTGAAGCTTTAGTGATGTCCGTCACTTGTAAGTTACTTTGGATAAAAGCTTCTGCCAAATGACTAAATTTAAAGGTCAACATAAACGCCATTTTTTCCGGTGGTTGAGTCGTTACTACAGTAATTATTTTTTTTTGTGAGTAAGAAGTAATAAGTAACTGACATTTTTAGGTAGAAGATTGACTGTATGTCTCAGTGAAGATGTCGTAGCCTTGTTGTGATCTGTCATGTGTTAACCATGTACAGCCTGGAGCAGAATGAATGGTTTCATATCAGGATATAAAAGTATCACACTGCTTCAGACATATTTTCACAAGTTTATGTATATTTATACACAGAGTGAAGATACAGTAGTGGTGTGAGTCTGTCAAAGGTGTGAAGACACACATACAGATATCTCACTAATGCACACAGTGCTGCTTGTAACCACAGTGCAGAGTGGAACACTGAGTATGTGGGTGTCATTAATATTAATAAATAAAGCTCATCATTCTTCCTAAAGGACCCACATTGTAGAAATATAGATTTCCTTGTGTGTTTTATCAAACAGGTCTAGGTGCTACATAAATTCTGTGAAAGTATCACGGTCAGTGGTGATGGTGACAGTGATGTCACACACAGTGACCGCCCTCAGCAATGCCCCCAGCACATGAAACAACATCTAGCCTTTTTTGTTGTTGTTGTTGTTTTAACTCTACTAATAAAAGACATCATACTGTGGCTGAGAAAGCAAGTTACTTTTCTGAAAAATGTTGAGGAAACTCAACATGAATATATCATTCACTGTCTCCGTCTGTTTAGCTCATTTCAATGATGAATGACCATCGCCATTTCAATTGATCTGTGAGCTGCAGTAATGGGTTCTAATACGTTACCTGTGCTTGGCCTGGTCATGCATCACGCCTACCAGGTTCAGTGACCGACACAAATCTCTAGTTGCTCTTCTAGCATAAAGACAACTGGTAAGTTAAACCATCTGATGTATAAAAGATGGATATTTTGTTACAGCCATTGTTATGGAGTTCGGCTGCATCAGTGTCATTCTGCTGTAGGAGTTTGGAAGATGCTGATGCACCATGTGAAGATAAAGTTGTGGTGTGATACAGAAAATGTTGCTTGTCACCATAGTGACAAGTATAATGATGGGCTGCTCATACAGTGTATTCATAGAAAATTGTACTTTAAAATGTACTTTATTTTAAAATTTTAAATGTACTTTATTCTTAATTCAGACACTCAGCACATTGCTATACACATCCCCAGATAAAACATCCTGTTCGTATATTGATGCACTTTACTTTGGCCTTCAGTACAGAGAAAAACAGAGGGTACAAGTTTTTATTTCAGGCCTCATAACCCCCCCACCCCCCCCACCCCCACCCCCGTGCTCAGATCACACTGTGCTATCTCTTCCTGTCAAACAAGTGATGTGTATCTCACTCACTCCTCCTCCTCTGCTGCAACACCAATCATATTCTTCTGGACACAAGACAGTCTTCATAGGACCTTCACTGCAAAATGAAAGAGTAATGGTGACCCCCCACACCCACTACTCTCATACAAACAGCAGATTAATGAGTCTATCTGGTGGCAGCGTACACAACATTTGACTCCACCTCTCTTCTCCTTCCTCCTCGACCAAAATTCACGCTTGCGTAGTTCAAGTCATCAGAGTCCAGATTCTGTAAATATAGTGAATATTTATACTCAGTCATCTCACACAGTTTGAGAGAGAAACAAAGTGATGATGTGACAAGTTCAATCATGTCTATAAAAAATGTTTAAACTGGGTTCACCTCTCTCCGTTGTGGGCCACTGTCTTCATTCTCACCTTAGTGACAGAGACAAGACATCTGGTCAGATGAGTGATATTCACTGTACAATCTTTGTGAAGCACTTTCCTATTAGGTGAATTCTATAAAGAGTTTAATCGTCAAAGTTAAAAGTTTTAATTATTGTTATTTTAAAATTAATGACTTTTCCATCAGTGTACTTCTATCCAGTGCTCAGTGTAGATTAAGTTAAATGCTATGTGCCATTTCTCACATGCTAACATGGTAAACATAGATGGTTAAAGTCTTGTTTCTATTTAATAATGCAGTTGCAGAGGTTTCTCACTTTCTAAGTTTGTAATTTAAATTTTAACAAGTCATTGATATGAATAATGAGAACAATGATAAACATCTTCACTGTTCATGGGAAGTACTATAAAATATATACATAATAAATACAACAGATACAGAAGCTTTCAAAAATACCTTTCTGAAGTTTCCTGATTTTAACAACCAGAACAATGATGATCATTACAAGTAAAATAGTCAGACCTCCCAGGATCAAACTCATCAGCTCTGGTTTTACATCAGACTTTCCTAAAAGAAAAATCAATGAGTCAGATTAAACTTTCCCTTCAGTGGCTTGAAACCAGGCCAATAATCTGCACAATGAGAGAAATCTCACTCTGAGACTTGTTGTCCTCATCTTCATAAAATTGAGAGGTGCCTTTTAATGAAACAAATGAAAATCTTGATTTTGCTTCAGCGGATTTGCATCATAATCTGTGACAGTCTGTTTGCATTGTTTGAAGAAATGACCAAGAAAAGAAACCAAAAAAAAGAATCATTTACAGTGATCTTACCTTCAACATGTAAACGTTTTACACTGAAATTGAAATGTCCACTTGTGTAAAATCCACAGAAATACAGCCCAGAGTCAGATAAATCCACTTGTTTGATTTTGAGAAAGATGCTGGAGATGTTGGATTTCATTTCAAAATTTTCCTTTCCATATCCATCACAGAATTCAGCTGCGCTGTCAGACCTGATCATAACAGAGATACAGCTGATCTGGGTTCTGTTGACCAGTCTGAACCAGAATGTCATGGAGTCATATTTGGTTATGTTGGAGCACAGCAGTGTGACGTCTTCACCAGACTGCACCTCCACAGTCTGAGGCTGAGACACTGAGATAGAAATCCAGCCTGAAACAAGCAGCAGACACAACAAGAGATTGAGTGTTTAATGTAACAGTTACTGTAATAAGGCAACAGCAACAACTAATTCAGCTCTGATTTGAAAGTCTACTGGTTACACGTTTCGATGCCGAGAATAATTAGTTTATAATAAAGTAGTTAATGATACATTAGAGATTTAAAGCTGTCATCAAGATAAAGTTCCCCATTTCAACTTCAATTAAGCAAATGGAACATGGAGAAATCAATAAACTTAAAAAAAAAACAAAACAAAAAACAATCGTTTCAATTCAATTTCAGGTCTTCATTTCAATTTCAATACAACAAATGTAACATGAACAAATACATAAAATTTTATATAAATTAATTGTTTAAATTCTGGAGGGTTGGAGTTACCATAGATGTGAATATAACTGGGAGTAATTCAGTGCCAGTACTCACTGAAGCTGCAGAGAAGTAAAGCTGTTATCAAGGTGAAGGTCTTCATGGTGCGTATGACTGTAGCGCTGCGATGTCTGTAAGTGAACTGTGTAGTCAGGGTGCCTTTAAAGTAAAGAGGTGGAGGCGGTTTTGTTTTTTCTTTCGGTCAAACTAAAAATTGCTCATGCTGAAATGCACAGAAATGCTCTCAGGGAAAAGAAAGGATAGAAGAAACACAGACTCAAGTAATTCTTCAGACCAGGTTATTTGAAAAAAAACCTTAAAAAATTTTTTAAAAACTTTTATAGTATAGGCTACTTTTATATTTTTAGTTGGCATCATGTACAAATGAAATATTACAACAAAGACAGACACAGCCTAATCCAACAAGAGATGTTTTTTTTTTACAGTAATATGAAGGTTTTAATGCATTTTGAACAAGTGCTGTTTCTCTTTGGACACATGAAGGCCTTTGTTGTGTGTAGTTCTGGAGAAGAGAGCTGAAGGCCAAGCTTCCTCTGGTTGACACTATGTCAGCCGGCCATGGTGAAACTGACTTTTATGCATTTGAGACAGAGTCCGAGGACAGCTGCATGGCTGAAAAAAAAGTAATGGACTACTTGAGGTCATGGAGATCTGAGGTTGAGATTCAAACAAGGAACAGACTGATAAGAAGTTTGAGACACTGCTGTGAGATTTATATTTGTTTAATATGTTGTGGCTGAAATTCCAAAACAGGAAGCTATGGTATTTCCCTTAATGTTTAATATTTAAAAATTTTGTAAAGCGAAAGTAATGTAGTAATATAAAAAGTAATGTAACTAATTACTTTTGAAATTAAGTAATAAGTAAAGTAATATTATTACTTTTAAAGGCATAATAAGTAAAAAAGTAACTTATTAGTCTTCCTGAGTAACACTGCTCAATAACGATACGTCAATTCTGGATCAGGCCTCGTGTCCTGCCCACCTCCACTGCTTGTGCTAGGCTGACCGAGCAGAGGAATCATCAGGGACACCTAAATGCACCACAACTAGCAGATGTATCTGACTGGTAAGAGTAGTTGGCAGTATTTCTGTGTTTATGGTGTCTGTTAGCTTGTTACCTTTCTGGCAGTGGGTGACACAGCATCACACATGCCTAATATATACATCACACATGCCTAAAATATACATAATTAATCAATCAAATACTCCAAAGGAAAACATGATTAGCTATTCACTATAGTAGCCTACCCCATTTGGGTGCAACCCATAGTACATATCAGCTGCCTGCCACACCCTAATGCATCCCCTGCTTTATTATTGTCTATTTTCCTCTAAATGGACCATAATTATAATATAATAATGCTGTATTGAAACCAGCAATTGAGACCATAGACTTTAATACAATCTGACTTACAACCACTGGAGTTGCCCCCCGCTTTATGTAGTCTATGGTGTCTGTCTTGTCTGGCTGCTAGTCTGATACATGTTAGCCATTTCAATTTCTATCTTATAAATCAGTGATTCCAATAATAATAGTTTGGATTACACAGTAGACAGTTGATCCCATTAGAGTATCCAAAAAATACATCTGATAGAAAAGCTACATTTTTACCTCAAAAAAATCTTTTTCCTTCTGGTAGCTTTGTCTGGGACTTTCAAATGTGGGTCCTGTTTTGTAAGCAAGAAGACAATTTCACTGAGCATGTGCAAGCTAGCTTGTTTCTGATAGGAGGAACTCAGTTCCATGTCTTATAGTTCTTCATCTCCCCCACATTTATTTTTAAGATGTCAGCCTCATAAGTGCTACAGAATATGACTTGGATGTGAATATTGATATATATCTGGTCATATTAGGATGATTAAATATGTTTTGAGAATCCAGCTGTCCCTGATTTGTTATGAACAGCTAATTGTGAATTTCCCAGCAAAAACTTCTTTAGCATATACATATAGTATGATGTGTCTATTCACATTGTTGTGTATCAAAAGTGTTACCAATATACTGAACAAGTAGGGCCCTGTGTTATCAGAAATAAGAGCAGCTGCCTGGACTGGCTGTTCCCAGGCACTGTCCCAACTCATCAGTCAGAACATCACTTAGACAGAGAATTCAAATGCTGACAGTCAATCAAAAACTGTCCTGTGGCCTTTTCCTTACTTCTGAAGTGACACCACCATCACTGAATTTTTTTCTACGCTATTTTCCAATATCTTGTATTAACAGCTACAACTATTTTAAATTCCCTTCCTCATTTTGTTAACCAGTTTACAGCTTTTTTTTTAATCATCTGTTGTGTCATGAATGACTTTTTTTTTTACAATACCAAATGTATACATGATAATGTGCACAAGAACAAACTCATTGTCAGATGTTGCATGAATGATTTTTTTAGTTGAAGAGTCTTTTTTAGTTGATTCATGTTTTGATGTCCTTTTTAGATTTCCTGTAACTTGAATTTGAAACTGTCACAGGATGAAAAACACACTTGTGTTACACTGTAAAGGTCATAAATCACTCTTCGAGGGTGTGACTTTTTGCTCAGAAGTCATTTATGTGGCCACTTTGAACGACGAGCCCCGCCTCTCTCCAACAAAACCCCCTGTACAACAGCTCAGAGATATCAGGTGCCATTGCAGTGAGACCATCATACGCACAATGAGGAGCTTCACCTTGGTAACAGCTTTACTTCTGTGTAGTAAGTACTGACATTGGATTATTCAGTATCCTCTACAATGCTGATTATCAGTACATTATTCAAGATGCTCTGCTGTTGCGTTATCAGTTCTCTTGCTGTGTCTGCTGTTTGTTTCAGGCTGGATCTCTGTCTCAGTGTCTGAGTCTCAGACTGTGGAGGTCCAGCCTGGTGAAGAGGTCACACTGTTGTGCTCCAACATTTCCAGATCTCCAACTCACACATTCTGGTCCAGACTTTACAACAAAACCAAAATCAGCTGCATCTCCTCTGTGTATGGGTTTCATGGCAAAACCTCATTTTGTGATGGATTTAAAAATGGCAAATATGAAATGAGAACCAACGTGTCCACAATCTTCCTCATAATCAAAGAAGTGGATTTATCAGACTCTGGGCTGTATCTCTGTGGATTTTACATGGATGGACACACAATACTTAGTGCAATAGATGTAAATGTTAAAGGTAAGATTGAAGACTTGTCTGTCTTTTGGACTCTTGTCTTTTGTCATTGTTGATATATTAAAATCATGACTCATACCTGCTTTACGAAGATAAAATATTTCATTAAAGGCAATGATGAATCTCATGATGGCATTGATGGCGAGGATACAGGTAAGACTCTCCTAAATATTTCTTTCATTTAGCGATTGTTAATGTAAAATGTAAAATGGTTTCAGTTTAGAGTATTGAAATGTTGGCAATGCCTAAAGTCAACAAAACTAATTTAACAGGTTTTTCTGTAGTGTTTGACAGACCCACAAATCTGACGAGTGGGATCTTTGGTGGTCTGACTGTTTTCCTTGTCATGGTCATCATTGGTGTGGTTGTTAAAGCCCTGAATCTTCAGACAGGTACTATTTCAGAGCTACTGTGTCTGAATGATTTTCTTGCTTTTGCACATCAACATATTGTTATGTCAATATGATGAAACCTATACAACCTACTCACCAGTGAAACTGTATTAACAGAAATGTTTTCGATAATGATTAATATTGATGAGCTGATCAGATTGATTGCCTCTCCTTTAGTCACTGATGAAAAACAGAATCCACAGAGAAACAATGTGAGTCTGTCTCTTCCAATTACTTTTGTATAGTCTACAGTTTAAACAGTCCCAGAATCACTTTAATCAGTACTATTATTTTCAGGATCTGGTCTCTGGTGACCTGAAGGATGTGTATTCACCAGCAATGAGAAGCAGGAGGCCTCCATCACAGAGAGAAGTGGAGACTCATGTTATTTATGCTGCCAGCAGATAGACTCTCTGATGTGGATCTGATGCTTTTATCATATTAACCAGCTGATTTCATTTTGTGTGGCTGGTTGATGGGAGTTACCATCACCATCACTTTTTCAAATAATTTGCAATAAAGAGCTTGTATTCATTCAAATATTCGGTAGTGCTGTGTCTTGAATTCTCATTTGCCTCCCCCCTCCCTCCCCCTCACAAACATTAAATCTCCATCACACACACTCACACACACACACACACGTAGGCATATATATATATATATATATATATATATATATATATATCTCATGTGTGTGTGTGTGTGTGTGTATGTATATATATATATATATATATATACACATACATACATATATATATATATATATATATATATATATATATATATATATATATATATATATATATATATATATATATATATATATATACACACATATATACACATATATACATACATACATATATATATATATATATATATATATATATATATATATACAGCACACACACAGACACCCACACACACCGTACATGAAATATTTGTACATGTGATGTAAAAACATATTGGCTCTTTGTAAAACAAAATGTTACCATACCAAAGCTTGTCAACACATGATTATATTATATGTATGTTATTGTCATAAACTTGCTTTAATAAATTAAATAAACATTGTTTACATATATGCTTGCAACCTGATATGCCTATGAAAATGCATTATACATATTTTAATATATTTACATATTCTGATTTTGATATGGGTTTTTCATATGTTATGAACTTATATCTTCATATACCCAGGGGATGTATATATTTCATAATAATATATGTTCTTACAGGTGACATACATGGCAACATCACTCTTGATACAGGGACATATGTCATATATTAGATTTCTGTATTGTCTAAAGAATCTGGTTTATGTTTGATGTAGGAGGAGCCAGTAATCATCCACGACTGTACACATTACTTAGAGTTAGATGTAGATCTGCAGCAGTGGAGGAGTGAGTGAGACAGACATCACTTGTTTGAGAGGAAGACACAGCACAGTGTGGTCTGAGCACAGCTGAGGTGAAAATCATCAGGCCACTCAAAGCTCTGCAAGAGTCAAACCTGAAATTAACAGCGGATACTTGCTGACTTTCTACTACCTCAAAGAGAAAATCAGTTTCTACATTTAACATGTATTTGAAAAATAGACGTCACATTATAGAAACTTTTTATTATTTAATTTTATTTTTTAATGCAGCCATTCAGTTCACAATCCTGGGTATGTTTACATCATGCCCTCACTTCCCCGTCCTGGCACCTCCCTCTGTAACAAACAGGACCATATCTATCAGCCTAGACTGAAGTCTCAAGCACAAGAGGCCTGACCTTGAATTACGTGTTACTTTCTCCAGAGTGCAACTTTCACAATAAAAGCTGCAACAGTCATGAAACAACTAATTATGATAAAACCCGTTGCTTTGATAGACTGTATTGATGACAGAGTGACCACATGTCCCCTCTGCTGAAGCCAAAGAGATTTTTTTCTACAATTACAGACCTTTTTCATGGAAATCATTTTTGACATGTCTTAGTAAGAAAAGCACTGGTGTAAATAATCAAATGAATGATGCTGAAGTCATTTAGCTGCTTCAGGTTCAGGGTCCTGGCATTGTGTTGGCTAACTATCCGTTGATGCCACTGTTGATGTCATATTTAACACTTTTACTGTGTTTTATTTACATTTTTGATATCTTTATATTCATAGTTTTAAGTACCAAAAACCATCTCAACATAGCTGTCCATCTGCTCTATCAGGCTTCTCTCCAGAGCCAATCAGAAGAGAGGCTCTGAGGCTCTCTTCTGATTGGCTCACCAATGTGTTGTGATCAAATGAGGATATAGCAGATTTTAGGTAAACACTCAGAGAAACCAAATCCTGCAAGGCTGGATTGCAGGTCTGGATAGGCCAGGCTTGGGGCATGGCTAAGAGTGGTTACTGCTTTGTTGTGACATCACAAGGTTCCGGAACCTGACAGCACGTTTAAAGGCTCAGTTTCTGAATACAGGCTGTGTGCATTTCTCTGTGGACTGAGGCTTTGATACTTTCACAGTATTAATATAGAACCTAGACCTGCTTTATAGTCAATAAAGACATGGACATCTACCTTTATACAATATGGGACCTTTAATCATCTATTGTGCAACTGTAACATATTAATGTATCATCACCTTATGAAGTTGAAATGGCAAACTTGTCAGCAAATGATTGTCTGAATGCACATTCTGCATTTCACTAACTCCTTAAATATATATCTGGCCTTTTAGCTGCTAAACACTTCTCCTCACTGTGTTGACCGGGTAGTTGCTACCTTTCTCTGTCTGCTCTCGACTGCTGTTTGGTTGTTCACAGATTTCATTGTTCAATGTCCTTTCAGTTGTAGTGTGAAGACAGTTTTTTGAAATCATTGCTTACAAATAGCTACTTTATTAGATGAGACAACAACAGGTGGCCTTTTTAAATATACAACATTAACATATTTCTGAAGATGAATGGCATTTTGGAGAAACATTTCAGCTTCTGATTGTTTTAACACTTCTTGCTCAGAAGTTGATGGGATCACTTTGAACGACGAGCCCCGCCTCTCTCCAACAAAACCCCCTGTACAACAGCTCAGAGATATCAAGTGCCGTTGCAGTGAGACGACCATACGCACAATGAGGAGCTTCATCTTGATATCCGCTTTACTTCTCTGCAGTAAGTACTGACATTGGATTATTCAGTATCCTCTACAATGCTGATTATCAGTACATTATTCAAGATGCTCTGCTGCTGCGTTATCAGCTCTCTTGCTGTGTCTGCTGTTTGTTTCAGGCTGGATCTCTGTCTCAGTGTCTGAGTCTCAGACTGTGGAGGTCCAGCCTGGTGAAGAGGTCACACTGTTGTGCTCCAGCATTTCCAGATCTCCAACTCACACATTCTGGTCCAGACTTTACAACAAAACCAAAATCAGCTGCATCTCCTCCGTGTATGGGTTTCATGGCAAAACCTCATTTTGTGATGGATTTAAAAATGGCAAATATGAAATGAGAACCAACATGTCCACAATCTTCCTTATAATCAAAGAAGTGGATTTATCAGACTCTGGGCTGTATCTCTGTGGATTTTACATGGATGGACACACAATACTTAGTGCAATAGATGTAAATGTTAAAGGTAAGTTTGTCTTTCTTTTGGTGCTTATTCTGCCGATTGACCTATTTCAATAGAATGAATTTTCACCCTCATAATTTATTGATGAAAATAAATTTAAAATGACGTGATTCTCATATTTCATATTTCAAAGGCAATGATGAACCTGATGATGACATCAAAGTGAAAAGTAAGATTCTTCTAAATATTTCTTCCATTGACTGTTGATGTAAAACATCTGGATGGTTTCATGTCACTTCTTTAATGTTACTCAGTGAGGGAGCAAACTGTTGGATGTTTCTTGTAGAAGAGCCTGATGGAATAACACAGCTGATGGTTGTGATCCTGGGTGGTGTGACCGTAGTCCTCATCATGGTCGTCATTGGTCTGGCTGTTAAATACAGGAAACTTCAGACAGGTACTTTTGGCAGCTAATGAATCTATATTTGCTTTTCTTTGCTTAAATTTGTATCCATGTGATGGACTAATCCAAACTTCCTTTGTTAAAAATGCAAGTAACAGTAACGTCAAAGGACAATGATGCTGAACTGATGAGTTGACCAGGCATTCGTTTGTCATTTAGCTCATAATGAAGAACGCAATCCACAAAAGGAAAATCCAGGCTCTGATGATCTGAACTATGCAGCGCTGAGTTTCCATCCAAAGGGCAAAAGGAGCAGAAGGCCTGCATCAGAGAGAGAGCTGGAGCCAAATGTTGTGTACGCTGCCACCAGATAGACTCAGGAAACATCTGGAACAGCAGCTCAGAGAGGAGATGATGCTTCATCATTTTGTTTAACTTGTGCATTAGAAAAGTTACATCCCTTTGTCCTAAAATTCATTTTTGTAATAAAGATCTTACTTTAAGCCAAACTGCAATAATTTGGTTGTGCAGAGTTTTTTCTTCTATTGTCTTCTCTCTGACACACTGAGTCTTGCTCACGATTGGTGTGCGATGGAGGAGGAGCCGGTAAAGACACTGACGGTTGACCACAGTCTTTGATATTGAGAGCTAGATTAAGATCTGCAGCAGTGGAGGAGCGAGTGAGGGTCACATCACATGATTGACAGGAAGAGACAGCACAGTGTGGTCTGAGCACAACTTGCATGCAATAGCCGGCATGCATAAGCATCAGTGCCCTGCTTTTTATTTTCCATTGCGGTGACAAAGACAGATTTCACAGCACACAGGAAGGCAGGCCTTAAGCTCTCTGCATCATAACCACACACAAGAAACGTTTTTTGGGTTTCTAATTCATCAAAAATATACAAACAGGATTTTTTTTTAAATTTCCACATGTATCTTCTCAAATTCAATATCTACTTCTGTTTAACCATGGCTGTGCATTTGCAAAACCACAAGTGTGCAACAGGGAAACTACAATTGTACATTTTCTAGTTTAACTGCACTACAAAAGTAATTAGAACTGTTACTGTTACTGCTTTTTCCATGTTGTATAGTGTGAAGACTTGAGAGACTCAGCTGTCAAGTTAGGTTAAACAAATTTAGACACAACGCTCGAGTGCTCAGACCACACTGTGCTGTCTTGGACAAAAACATGACGTGCACCTCACAACTCCTCCCTCCCTGCAGACTCTTCTTGAGTAGAGGCCCACTCTGTTGTCAGTGTTACACACAAAACTAACACAGCATTCATTGCTTCATATCAGATTGTATCAACTAAGGTTCAACTATCGTTGGCTTTTTTTTTAACCTCAGTTCTGAAACCACACTCAGCTTTTTCTTTCCAACAAGTGATGTGTACCTCACTCCTCCCTCCTTACAGAGATGTCAGTGTCCTACTCTGGTTCATACAAGACAAACAATCAACAATCGTACAATCAAAGACAAACTAAATAAAAAGCTAGAAAAAGATGCATTTGAGAAAGTGACCTTAATTCCTCTCATACCCAGTTTATTACTGGATATTTGCTGTAGCTGTAGCAGGAAACCTTAGACTGACCTTTAAGGTAAAGCTTGAAGCTTTGACAAAATTTTGGCCACAATCTCCCTGCCCACCCAAAAACGTTTGAGATCTTGAACAAAAAACCCCTATGCCGACGGGGAATCTACTGCTTAAACTAGTCTTCACTTTGTGGCTCTCTTTGGACTATTATCTATTGCCATGTTTTATTTCTTGTCCGAAGTATCTCCTTTGACCTGCTGTTTGTGTTTTTGACCATAATGTTAATTCATCACAACATGGCTGCCAGGACAGAGAAACTGTTGTTACTGGTCTAGCCAGGATACCAGTTACTGTTTTTCACCTGTCATTTCTGTACTATAAATTAATTCAGCGAACAGCATTAGAAACCTGATAGACGAGAGTGTGACCTGAAACTATGGCTGGGTATGTTAATGTTGTCGTGTACAGATGTTTGTGTAGCTTGTGAAGGAAAAGTAGTCAGATCAGTTTGAGTAAAGTAGAGATGTATATACAACTTATAAAAGTAGCTTCACCCTTGGTCTTTGAAAACAGCAGAGCATTTGATGTTTGTGGTCATGGCTGAAGTCTTCCTGTGGTGGACTTTGTTTTTGACTCATACAATGTGTCACCACAGGCTGCTGGTTTATTCCACTGTCATTTATTTTCTTCACAGGTACAGAGGCTGATATCATTTAGTCAAGAACAACAGCTCACACCACACAGCGCTGCCACTGTCGCAGGAGAGATGTGTATCTCACTCTACCGTCCCTCCCCCCTCAGACCATTTCATTCTCCCTATAAGACAGTTTGATAGTCATCAGTGTCCTTTCTGACTCCTCCTCCATCACACATCAAGCGTGTTCTCTCAGACAAGAGGCAGAAAACTTATGAACAACACAGACTTTTGACCGAGACACAGAAAGAAACAAGAGCAACAACACAGCCTGATACAGAAAAATTCAAAGTTTATTTCTGACTCACAACACACACTCAAAAACACCACAGCAAGTGAATATTACAAAGCTCCAGCTCCTCTCTGAGCTGCTGTTCCAGAGGTTTCCTGAGTCTATCTGGTGGCAGCGTACACAACATTCGGCTCCAGCTCTCTCTCTGATGCAGGTCTCCGGTTTCTTTTTGGTTTGGCCTGGAAACTTAGAGCTGCGTAGTTCAGGTCCTCTGAGCCCAGATTCTGTAAATCAAACTGTTGAGTGTCATGTACTGTATGACACACACTGGAACTGCATTTGCCAAAAATCAATAAAACAACACAGCCAAGCAACAAGGAGAGTAATAAGACAACAAAAGTTCAGTTCAAAGTCAAACAGACATTGTTTTATCACATGTTCAGTCGACACAGACTGAACTTGTGCACATGAGACAGCTAAGACCACACTGTGCTGTCTTGGACAAAAACATGACGTGCACCTCACAACTCCTCCCTCCCTGCAGACTCTTCTTGAGTAGAGGCCCACTCTGTTGTCAGTGTTACACACAAAACTAACACAGCATTCATTGCTTCATATCAGATTGTATCAACTAAGGTTCAACTATAGTTGGCTTTTTTTTAACCTCAGTTCTGAAACCACACTCAGCTTTTTCTTTCCAACAAGTGATGTGTACCTCACTCCTCCCTCCTTACAGAGACGTCAGTGTCCTACTCTGGCTCGTCCTCCATCAAACCTTGAACTTTATTATTTTTCCTCTTCAGATTACAGTCAAAGACAAACTAAATAAAAAGCTAGAAAAAGATGCATTTGAGAAAGTGACGTTAATTCCTCTCATACCCAGTTTATTACTGGATATTTGCTATAGCTGTAGCAGGAAACCTTAGACTGACCTTTAAGGTAAAGCTTGAAGCAGACTACACAAAATTAAAATATTATATATATATATATATATATATATATATATATATATATATATATATATATATATATATATATATATATATATATATATATATATAATTTTGGCCACAATCTCCCTGCCCACCCAAAAACTTTTGAGATCTTGAACAAAAAACCCCCATACTGATGTAGAATCTACTGCTTAAACTAGTCTTCACTTTGTGGCTCTCTTTGGACTATTATCTATTGCCATGTTTTATTTCTTGTCCGAAGTATCTCCTTTGACCTGCTGTTTGTGTTTTTGACCACAATGTTAATTCATCACAGCATGGCTGCCAGGACAGAGAAACTGTTGGTGCTGGTCTAGCCAGGATACCAGTTACTGTTTTTCACCTGTCATTTCTGTACTATAAATTAATTCAGCGAACAGCATTAGAAACCTGATAGACGAGAGTGTGACCTGAAACTATGGCTGGGTATGTTAATGTTGTCGTGTACAGATGTTTGTGTAGCTTGTGAAGGAAAAGTAGTCAGATCAGTTTGAGTAAAGTAGAGATGTATATACAACTTATAAAAGTAGCCTCACCCTTGGTCTTTGAAAACAGCAGAGCATTAGATGTTTGTGGTCATGGCTGAAGTCTTCCTGTGGTGGACTTTGTTTTTGACTCATACAATGTGTCACCACAGGCTGCTGGTTTATTCCACTGTCATTTATTTTCTTCACAGGTAGAACAACAGCTCACACCACACAGCGCTGCCACTGTCGCAGGAGAGATGTGTATCTCACTCCACCGTCCCTCCCCCCCACAGACCGTTTAACTCTCCCTGTGGGTAAATCTGACAGCCATCAGTGGCTCCTCCTCATCAAACATAAAACATGTCCTCTCAGATGAAGATCGGATGCAGGCAATAAGAGAGACAGAGACTCTGACCATGAGCAAAACAAGCCAACTTTTAATTTATATAAGTACAAGAAAATCTTTATGCCACCACCCACAAAAACAGACTAAATAGCAGATACAAATGACAATACATGAATAATAATCAAGGTTACAGTTTCAGCAGTGGTGTGCCATTAAGACTAGCAAGGCAAGCAGAACTTGACCAGTTAAAACTAGAAGCATTATCAATCAGTTAGAACTATATGGAAGTGAAAGCAATATCTCTCTTTTCATCATCAGCATTCTGTAGCATAAAGGATCTGGTTTTGCCTGTTTGTATTCATCTTGTAATTTACTGCCCTGTTATCACTACAGCCTCTGGAAGCTAGGTTTACTTCCAGTACAAATGAATCATCCTAATACTTCTTCAGCCAGGAAGGAGTGCAGAAAGGTGAAGATGTGCAGGCAGAGAGTGGCAAGATGCAGGAGAGAGGTTTTCAGCACAGGAAAGACAGGCAGCACAAAATCATGAGACAGGAGAGGCCCTGAATTTAAGAGAGATGTAAAACTAATAGTTAAACTAACTAATATAAACGGTGTGTCTTAGTCTGGTCCATCTATCTGGCGGCATTATAGATAACATGAGTTTCCACTTGTCTCTCTGATGCAGGTCTCCTGTTTCTGATTGTTTTTGAGAGGAGCCTCAGAGCTGCAGAGTTCAGGTCATCAGAGCCCAGATTCTGTAAAACAGTATTTAGAGTCATGTACTGTATAACACACACACTGTTTTCAGAAACTAGCACAAAATCTATAAGGTTTACTAGAGGAAAACAAATATGTCAGAGCATCTAAGCATTTAGTGTTTCAGTCTTTTAAGTTGATGTCCATGCTGAAAAAACAGCACGTATGATTTTGCTTCATCATAGTTTAACAAAGGTTATTTTAAAAAAAGATGCTTCACCTTATTTCTTTGAGGATGTAGTTCTTCATTTGAAGCGAAATCATAAAAAAGTCAAAAAAGTCTGATTGGTTAGTCACTGAGCAGATACATTGTTGTGGACTTCACAACTTCATATAACGTACAACAAGATGTGTAACAAATAATGCATCAGTTGTACCTGTCTGAAGTTTAACAGCCAGAACAATGACGACTATAGTGAGGAAAACAGTCAGACCACCCAGGATCACACTCATCAGAGTTGTCATTCCATCAGATGTTTCTACTATAAAATAATAGATTAGCTCTGGTGGCTTTAGACATGGGTAACATTGAAATGACATGCCCTGTGGTAACAGAGAGAAGGCATTTACCTTTAGAGACAAAATCCTCTTCATCATCAAATTCAGTATTAACTGCAAAAAACACAGATTCTTTTTTTTTTTTTTTTTTTAACATTTATTAGTTTTTACTTTGTTTTTTGTGCTGTTTTCACTCCACTGTGGCATTATGAGATACAGTTTACTGTAAATATGATAAGAAAATGACATGTCTGAAAGAGGTTAAACTTAAACACAATCTTACCTTGAACATCTACATGTATTATGTCAGAAATGACTGTGTGTTTGCCTATGTAAAATCCACAGAAATACAGTCCAGAGTCTGAGAAATCCACTCGCTTGATTTTAAGAAAGACAGTGGTGACGTTGGAGCTCATTTCAAATCTATTTTGAAATCCATCACAGAAGGAAGGTTCACCGTCAGCCTTGTACATAGCAGAGATACAGCTGACTGTGGTTCTGTTGACCAGTCTGAACCAGTCGGTCTGAGTTGGATGTTTGGAAATGTTGGAGCACAGCAGTGTGACTTCTTTACCAGACTGGACCTCTACAGTCTGAGACTGAGACACTGAGACAGAGATCCAGCCTGAAACAAACAGCAGACACAACATGAGATTTATCTCTGAGTGTTTAATGTAACAGTTAGTGTAATGAGGAAACAGCAACAATTAATTCAGCTCTAATTAGTTAATTTAGATTTTAGTGGGTTACTGGCTACATCACATGTTGCTCAGAATAATGACTTCATGATAAAGTACTTACTGATGCAGCAGAGAAATAAAGCTGTTACCAAGGTGAAGCTCCTCATTGTGCGTTTAATCGTGTCACTGCAAAGATCATTTGAACCACTGAGCTCATATAAAGAGGGTTCCAGGGGCGGAGCGTCTTTTGTTTTTCATCTTGCCCGTCATATTTAACAGCCAATGTAATTCTATATCTTTGCATATGCTAAGCTCTGCAATAAAATAAACTATGAAAAAATAGTGTCATAATCTTACGACACCATAACCTTTCTGTGTCAGATGCAGAGACAGAAGTTCGCACAAAGAACTGAAGAATCATAAGGATCAACTGCTCTGTGACTCCTGCAGTTTTATACAAATATTCTCACGTTATCCATAACAGCCTCGTATGACATCTGAAACATGCGAAGAAAACAAACCAAGGACCCTTTAGCAGCATATTTCCATGGCATTCTATACTTTCTATGGATACATTTTTTGGGTTCATTCTAATGGTGTTGAGTGGGGCTAATGTCATCTGTCCTCCAATCACATACCAAGGACCAGCTCCCATATAATAATGTTATAAATGGATTCATTCACTCTTCATCTTTGAGAATGTCATCTTAAACACATATTTCTGTCTCAGTCGCCGCCTCTTTAAAAGCTCCTCTCCAGACATGTTTGAAACTATGTCGAAATCCTCTGCTATGATTAATATTTTGTTTAACATGGTTTTCCACACATAAAAAGTGAAAAAAATAGTTGGAAAACTCTGGCTGGTAGCATATCTATGCTTTCTTCCTCAATGAGAAATTCTGGATCAGGCCTCATGCCTCACCCACCACCACTGCTTGTGCTAGGTTGACAGGTGGAAGAGCAGAGAGTATCAAGATTGTTAGAGGAGGAAACATCAGCCACATGGTTGAGCCTCAGTCAGATCCACACTCAGATGAGGAGTCATCAGAATGGTTAGCAAAGTTAGCATGTTTACTTTGTTTATGTTGTTTGTTAGCTTGTAACTGGCAGTGACTGACACAGTGTTAGTGGTTGTACTAATGCAAACTCTGGCTCTCTGCACAGACTAAGTTTCAGGTTTATTTTTTCCAGGAAGTTGACTGGACTGATTCCTTAGGTTATATGACATATGAATCCCAGGCTGTCAGAATCAGTTTTTTATGTGACATGTGTGATTGGTTCAGTGCAGTTCCAAGATGAAAATATGCTGTCAAGGTGTTGACTGCTTATTTCACTCATATGTCTTGTATAAAAAACACCATATGGACATGTTAACAAGATTAAATGTGATTAAGTCTTTACAATTATTTTTCCATTGACATGAGAAGCAGATGCAGAAACTTGCAGTCACATGACCCTGTTTCATGTAGCAACACATTAACAAACAGACAGGGAGGTTAACTTTCATAGTTTTCAGTGGGATGTCTCCACAGCTGATCATCGGACTTGATAGTTGAGAGTCTAACCTGAGACCAGGACAGAGTATATTCAAAATGGAGAGCTGTGTTCTGTGGCAGAAATGAAGATGTTACTTAAGATCCCTGTATTTATTATTGAAGGCAGATGTTGATGTAGTGTGTGAAGGTTTGTCCTGAACAACAGGTTACTTTTCACTGCTTCCTTTTATACTTTCCTTCGAAGCTTTGTCTTTTGAGGCCTCATGATTTTCACCTCATATGTGCTCAGACCACACTGTGCTGTCTCTTCCTGTGAACCATGTGATGTGTTTCTCATTCACTCCTCCCCCCTCAGACCATTTCACCCTCCCTATAAGACAGTTTGATAGTCATCAGTGTCCTTTCTGACTCCTCCTCCATCACACATCAAGCGTACTCTTTTTCCTCTCAGACAAGAGGTAGAAAACTTACAAACAACACAGACTTTGACCGAGACACAGAAAGAAACAAGAGCAACAACACAGTCTGATACAGAAAAATTCAAAGTTTATTTCCAACTCACAACACACACTCAAAAACACAACAGCAAGTGAATATTACAAAGCTCCAGCTCCTCTCTGAGCTGCTGTTCCAGAGGTTTCCTGAGTCTATCTGGTGGCAGCGTACACAACATTCGGCTCCAGCTCTCTCTCTGATGCAGGTCGGCGGTTTCTTTTTGGTTTGGCCTGGAAACTTAGAGCTGCGTAGTTCAGGTCCTCTGAGCCCAGATTCTGTAAATCAAACTGTTGAGTGTCATGTACTGTATAACACACACTGGAACTGCATTTGCCAAAAATCAATAAAACAACACAGCCAAGCAACAGGGAGAGTAATAAGACAACAAAAGTTCAGTTCAAAGTCAAACAGACATTGTTTTATCACATGTTCAGTCGACACAGACTGAACTTGTGCACATGAGACAGCTAAGACCACACTGTGCTGTCTTGGACAAAAACATGACGTGCACCTCACAACTCCTCCCTCCCTGCAGACTCTTCTTGAGTAGAGGCCCACTCTGTTGTCAGTGTTACACACAAAACTAACACAGCATTCATTGCTTCATATCAGATTGTATCAACTAAGGTTCAACTATAGTTGGCTTTTTTTTAACCTCAGTTCTGAAACCACACTCAGCTTTTTCTTTCCAACAAGTGATGTGTACCTCACTCCTCCCTCCTTACAGAGACGTCAGTGTCCTACTCTGGCTCGTCCTCCATCAAACCTTGAACTTTATTATTTTTCCTCTTCAGATTACAGTCAAAGACAAACTAAATAAAAAGCTAGAAAAAGATGCATTTGAGAAAGTGACGTTAATTCCTCTCATACCCAGTTTATTACTGGATATTTGCTATAGCTGTAGCAGGAAACCTTAGACTGACCTTTAAGGTAAAGCTTGAAGCAGACTACACAAAATTAAAATATTATATATATATATATATATATATACATATATAATTTTGGCCACAATCTCCCTGCCCACCCAAAAACGTTTGAGATCTTGAACAAAAAACCCCTATGCCGACGGGGAATCTACTGCTTAAACTAGTCTTCACTTTGTGGCTCTCTTTGGACTATTATCTATTGCCATGTTTTATTTCTTGTCCGAAGTATCTCCTTTGACCTGCTGTTTGTGTTTTTGACCACAATGTTAATTCATCACAGCATGGCTGCCAGGACAGAGAAACTGTTGGTGCTGGTCTAGCCAGGATACCAGTTACTGTTTTTCACCTGTCATTTCTGTACTATAAATTAATTCAGCGAACAGCATTAGAAACCTGATAGACGAGAGTGTGACCTGAAACTATGGCTGGGTATGTTAATGTTGTCGTGTACAGATGTTTGTGTAGCTTGTGAAGGAAAAGTAGTCAGATCAGTTTGTGTAAAGTAGAGATGTATAAACAACTTATAAAAGTAGCTTCACCCTTGGTCTTTGAAAACAGCAGATCATTTGATGTTTGTGGTCATGGCTGAAGTCTTCCTGTGGTGGACTTTGTTTTTGACTCATACAATGTGTCACCACAGGCTGCTGGTTTATTCCACTCTCATTTATTTTCTTCACAGGTACAGAGGCTGATATCATTTAGTCAAGAACAACAGCTCACACCACACTGCGCTGCCACTGTCGCTGGAGAGATGTGTATCTCACTCTACCGTCCCTCCCCCCCACAGACCGTGTGACTCTCCCTGTGGGTAAATCTGACAGCCATCAGTGGCTCCTCCTCATCAAACATAAAACATGTCCTCTCAGATGAAGATCAGACTAAATAGCAGATACAAATGACAATACATGAATAATAATCAAGGTTGCAGTTTCAGCAGTGGTGTGCCATTAAGACTAGCAAGGCAAGCAGAACTTGACCAGTTAAAACTAAAATCATTATCAATCAGTTAGAACTATATGGAAGTGAAAGTAATATCTCTCTTTTCATCATTAGCATTCTGTAGCATGAAGGGTCTGGTTTTGCCTGTTTGTATTTATCTTGTAATTTACTGCCCTGTTATCACTAAAGCAGGCTGTTGTCTCTGGAAGCTAGGTTTACTTCCAGTACAAATGAATCATCCTAATATTTCTTCAGCCAGGAAGGAGTGCAGAAAGGTGAAGATGTCCAGGCAGAGAGCGGCAAGATGCAGGAGAGAGACTTTCAGCACAGGAAAGACAGGCAGCACAAAATCATGAGACAGGAGAGGCCCTGAATTTAAGAGACATTTAAAACTAATAGTTAAACTAACTCATATAAAAGGTGTGTTTTAGTCTGGTTCCTTTTTTTTAGTAAACATCTATCTGGCGGCATTATAGATAACATGAGTTTCCACTTCTCTCTGTGATGCAGGTCTCCTGTTTCTGATTGTCTTTGAGAGGAGCCTCAGAGCTGCAGAGTTCAGGTCATCAGAGCCCAGATTCTGTAAAACAGTATTTAGAGTCACGTACTGTATAACACACACACTGTTTTCAGAAACTAGCTCACTATCTATAAGGTTTACTAGAGGAAAACAAATATGTCAGAACATCTAAGCATTTAGTGTTTCAGTCTTTTAAGTTGATGTCCATGCTGAAACACAGAACATACGATTTTGCTTCATCATAGTTTAACAAAGGTTATTTTAAAAAAACGATGCTTCACCTTGTTTCTTTGAGGATGTAGTTCTTCATTTGAAGCTAAATCATAAAAAAGTCAAAAAAGTCTGATTAGTTAGTCACTGAGCAGATACATTGTTGTGGACTTCACAACTTCATATAACGTACAACAAGATGTGTAACAAATAATGCATCAGTTGTACCTGTCTGAAGTTTAACAGCCAGAACAATGACGACTATAGTGAGGAAAACAGTCAGACCACCCAGGATCACACTCATCAGGTTTGTCATTCCATCAGATGTTTCTACTATAAAATAATAGATTAGCTCTGGTGGCTTTAGGCATGGGGAACATTGAAATGACATGCCCTGTGGTAACAGAGAGAAGGCATTTACCTTTAGAGACAAAATCCTCTTCATCATCAAATTCAGTATTAACTGCAAAAAACACAGATTCAGTTTTTTGACATCTATTAGTTTTTACTTGGTTTTGTTGCTGTTTTCCCTCTACTTTGATTTTGAGATACAGTTTACTGTACATATGATAAGAAAATGACATGTCTGAAAGAGTTTGGACTTGAATACAATCTTACCTTGAACATTTAAATGTGTTGTGTCAGAAATGACTGTGTGTTTGTCTATGTAAAATCCACAGAAATACAGTCCAGAGTCTGAGAAATCCACTTGCTTGATTTTAAGAAAGACAGTGGTGACGTTGGAGCTCATTTCAAATCTATTTTGAAATGCATCACAGAAGGAAGCTTTGTCATCAGACCCATATATAGAGGAGACACAGCTGACTTTGGTTCTGTTGACCAGTCTGAACCAGTCGGTCTGAGTTGGATAACTGGAAATGTTGGAGCACTGCAGTGTGACTTCTTCACCAGGCTGGACCTCCACAGTCTGAGACTGAGACACTGAGACAGAGATCCAGCCTGAAACAAACAGCAGACACAACAAGAGATTTATCTCTGAGTGTTAAATGTAACAATTACTGTAATTAGACAACAGCGTAAATTAATCCAGCTCTAATCAGTTAATTTAGATTTCAGTGGGTCACTGGTTACATCACTTGCTGCTCAGAATAATGAGTTCATGATAAAGTACTTACTGATGCAGCAGAGAAATAAAGCTGTTACCAAGGTGAAGCTCCTCATTGTGCGTTTAATCGTGTCACTGCAAAGATCATTTGAACCACCGAGCTCATACAAAGAGGGTTACAGGGGCGGGGTGTCTTTTGTTTTTCATCTTGCCCATCACATTTACCAGCCAATGCAATGCAATATCTTTGCATATGCTAAGCTCTGCAATAAAGTAAACTATGAAAAAAGAGTGTCATAATCTTACGACACCATAACCTTTCACACAAAGAATCATAAGGATCAACTGCTCAGTGACTCCTGCAGTTTTATACAAATATTCTCACGTAATCCATAACAGCCTCGTATGACATCTGAAACATGCGAAGAAAACAAACCAAGGGAACTTTAGCAGCATATTTCCATGACTTTCTGTGCTTTCTGTTGACACATTTTTTGGGTTCATTCTAATGGTGTTGAGTGGGGCTGATGTCATCTGTACTCTGATCATAAACCAAAGACCAGCTCCCATATAATAATGTTATAAATGGATTCATTCCCCTTTTACCCTCGAGGAATGTCATCTTAAAGACATATTTCTTTCTCAATCTCCGCCTCTTTTAAAGCTCCTCTCCAGACATGTTTGAAACTATGTCGAAATCCTCTGCTATGATTAATATTTTGTTTAACATGGTTTTCCACACATAAAAAGTGAAAAAAATGTTGGAAAACTCTGGCTGGTAGCATATCTATGCTTTCTTCCTCAATGAGAAATTCTGGATCAGGCCTCATGCCTCACCCACCACCACTGCTTGTGCTAGGTTGACAGGTGGAAGAGCAGAGAGTATCAAGATTGTTAGAGGAGGAAACATCAGCCACATGGTTGAGCCTCAGTCAGATCCAGACTCAGATGAGGAGTCATCAGAATGGTTAGCAAAGTTAGCATGTTTACTTTGTTTATGTTGTTTGTTAGCTTGTAACTGGCAGTGACTGACACAGTGTTAGTGGTCGTACTAATGCAAACTCTGGCTCTCTGCACAGACTAAGTTTCAGGTTTATTTTTTCCAGGAAGTTGAATGGACTGATTCCTTAGGTTATGTGACATATGAATCCCAGGCTGTCAGAATCAGTTTTTTATGTGACATGTGTGATTGGTTCAGTGCAGTTCCAAGATGAAAATATGCTGTCAAGGTGTTGACTGCTTATTTCACTCATATGTCTTGTATAAAAACACCATATGGACATTTTAACAAGATTAAAAAGAATGTGATTAAGTCTTTACAATTATTTTTCCATTGACATGAGAAGCAGATGCAGAAACTTGCAGTCACATGACCCTGTTTCATGTAGCAACACATTAACAAACAGACAGGGAGGTTAACTGGTTACTTTTCACTGCTTCCTTTTATACTTTCCTTCAAAGCTTTGTCTTTAGAGGCCTCATGATTTTCACCTCATATGTGCTCAGACCACACTGTGCTGTCTCTTCCTGTGAACCATGTGATGTGTTTCTCATTCACTGCTCCCCCCTCAGACCATTTCACCCTCCCTATAAGTCAGTTTGATAGTCATCAGTGTCCTTTCTGACTCCTCCTCCATCACACATCAAGCGTGTTCTCTCAGACAAGAGGCAGAAAACTTATGAACAACACAGACTTTGACCGAGACACAGAAAGAAACAAGAGCAACAACACAGTCTGATGCAGAAAAATTCAAAGTTTATTTCCCACTCACAACACACACTCAAAAACACCACAGCAGATGAATATGACAAAGCTCCAGCTCCTCTCTGAGCTGCTGTTCCAGAGGTTTCCTGAGTCTATCTGGTGGCAGCGTACACAACATTCGGCTCCAGCTCTCTCTCTGATGCAGGTCTCCGGTTTCTTTTTGGTTTGGCCTGGAAACTTAGAGCTGCGTAGTTCAGGTCCTCTGAGCCCAGATTCTGTAAATCAGACTGTTGAGTGTCATGCACTGTATAACACACACTGGAACTGCATTTGCCAAAAATCTGTAAAACTGGTAGATTTGTAAGGGGTTCCATTTGTACCAAAATCTCTGGATGACATATACAACAACATAGTCAAACAACAGGGAGAGTAACAAGACAACAAAAGTTCAGTTGAAAATTGAACAGACATTGTTTTGTCACATGTTCAGTCGACATAGACTGAACATGTCCACATGTGGACATAGTTTTGGCATAAATGGAACCTCAGACTTTGTGGGTTGCACCAAAACAGAATAATTTAAAACATTTGAAGGCATAATCATATTTATTAAGCTAAAATCTACTTTAAATGATAAAACCAGAATTATAATGTAACTGTTACACAGTTCAAAACTGTAAAGCTCTTCTTAGTCTAAACCAATGTTAAATCATATATGAATTAACAGGGCTATTATTATATCCTTTTTCTGCTAAAATGAGTGGGTATAAGTGTTTTTTTTAACTGGGTAAACCCACTAATAAAAGCCCATTGACCCCCCTCCACTGCCATTAGAGTTTGCTTTTCTGTTTGGACTGAAGACACACACAACTGCAACATCACATGCACTTAGAGCACACCCACATAGATGCAGAGGAGAGAGAGTGAGCTGCTAGCTGGATCTTTTACCATGTTGATTCTCCTATGAAAGTGTTGGAGCCTCCATGTGAGACACTTTAATTGGTGATTGCGTGTTTTTGAAACTTATTTCAGGGCTGCATCTCACTCTTTCATCCCCAAGCGCAGTGTAGATACAGTGTTTCTGGTTTACCAGCACCGTGCTGGGGAGGTGACAGGTGTGGTTACAGTGTCTTTGTGCTCTGAGAGAAGTTACAGCAGAAGAAGGTGTGAAATTTAGTGTGTTCACCTGGGTGTTATGTTTACATCAATGCTGATCAGAGCTCGGCTTTAATTTAGGTTAAAGAGGAAAATCATGACTTCGTACTTGACTGAACTTTCTCTGTGTTGCCACTTGCAGGACTATGGAACAAAAATAATTTACAGACTAATCATAAGTTTAAATTCAACTTTCAGACCATAAGCTACAGTTTACAAGGTTTTTGCCAGTGTATTCCAATCGCTCTGGCCCTAAGGTGAAAAAAAAAGCACCAGGGAATTTTTGGCGGCTCATTTGGAAACCTAGACAAACTTTTTGAAAAGTTCGCCAGAGACATCTGTTGGTTAAAATGCCTCGTGAACCCCCAAGCCTTGTTCACGAGGCAGCGCAGCTGGCAAGCACCCCATCCTTAGTGATTCCGTTACAACAAGAACAGCCACAATCACAGTGTCAATCAGTGGCATACCGGGCTGATGCATTGATTAAATAAGCCATAAAAGTTTCACCGGCCCTGTCAGTCTAAGGGAAGCTAACAATGTTTCTGACAGAAAACCTGGTTTATAAGATAAGATAAAATTGCCTTTATTAGTCCAGCAGTGGGGAAATTCACAGTGTTACAGCAACAAAGTGGCAGTGCAGAGAACAGGAAAAGAAAGATAAATAATAACAATATAATAATGTACAAAATAAATAGATACAAAAAATTACATATTTACCACAACAGTAGCAGCTTTATATGAGTAAATATTTGTTTTTACCTTGTTTCTTTCTGTCTGTTGCTCTTCATTCACAGCTATGTGGCAAAAGGCAAAAGTCTGATTAGTAATTATTACTGACTGTACTTTGCTTTGGAGTTTTCCATCATGTTGACAAAATTAAAAGGAACATGTGCAAAAGAATATAAATTATAATCAGCTGTACCTTTCTGAAGTTTCCTGATTTTAACAGCTAGAACAATGACGACTATAGTGAGGAAAACAGTCAGACCACCCAGGATCACACTCATCAGGTTTGTCATTCCATCAGATGTTTCTACTATAAAATAATAGATTAGCTCTGGTGGCTTTAGACATGGGGAACATTGAAATGACATGCCCTGTGGTAACAGAGAGAAGGCATTTACCTTTAGGGACTAAATCCTCTTCATCAACAGATTCACTATTAACTGCAAAAAACATGAGGATGAAATTAGTTGCTTGTTTCTCTCTGTGCTGTTTTCATACTGTCTCCTGAGATGTTATATTTGAGATACAGTTTATTGTAAATATGATGAGAAAATGACATGTCTGAAAGAGGTTGGACTTAAATACAATCTTACCTTGAACATTTAAATGTGTTGTGTCAGAAATGACTGTGTGTTTGTCTATGTAAAATCCACAGAAATACAGTCCAGAGTCTGAGAAATCCACTCGCTTGATTTTAAGAAAGACAGTGGTGACGTTGGAGCTCATTTCAAATCTATTTTGAAATCCATCACAGAAGGAAGCTTTGTCATCAGACCCATATATAGAGGAGACACAGCTGACTTTGGTTCTGTTGACCAGTCTGAACCAGTCGGTCTGAGTTGGATGTTTGGAAATGTTGGAGCACAGCAGTGTGACTTCTTCACCAGACTGGACCACAGTCTGAGACTGAGACACTGAGACAGAGATCCAGCCTGAAACAAACAGCAGACACAACAAGAGATTTATCTCTGAGTGTTTAATGTAACAGTTACTGTAATGAGGAAACAGCAACAATTAATTCAGCTCTAATCAGTTAATTTAGATTTCAGTGGGTTACTCAGTTACATTAGTTCATAGTAAAGTACTTACTGATGGCATAGCTAAATAAAGCTGTTACCAAGGTGAAGCTCCTCATTGTGCGTTTAATCGTGTCACTGCAAAGATCTTTTGAAGCACTGAGCTCTTATAAAGAGGTTTAGAGGGGCGGAGTATCTTATATTTCTCATCTTGCCGGTCACACTTACCAGCCAATGTAATGCAATGTCTTTGCATATGCTAAGCTCCAGGCAGCATATTTGCAATAAAGTAAACTAAGAATAATGACCTCAGTGGAGAGTTTGTTGCCAGGAGTGTCATCATCTTATGATACCATATCGTGTCTGTCAGTTGCAGAGACAAATGTTGCCACAAAGAACTGAAGAATCACAAGGATCAACTGCTCAGTGACTCCTGCAGGTTTACACAAATATTCTCACGTAATCCATAATAGCCTAGTATGACATCTGAAACATGAGAAGAAAACACACCAAGGACCCTTTAGCATCATATTTCCATGACTTTCTAACCCTTTCTAACCCTGGTGACGATTAGCGTAGTTAGCATCTTTTTATTTGTTTATGTTGTCTGTTACCTTGTAACTGGCAGTAGCTTCCGCAGTGTTAGTGGGTGTTCTAATGAAACTATGCCTCTCTGTACTGAGAAGGTTTCCGATTTATTTTACCCGCTCTCCGGTCCATGCTAATTGACAGGATTGATTCCATAGTTATATGATTTATGAATCCCTGGCTGTCTGCAATGTCCATTATTTGGTGTATCAGAAAACCAATTGGTGCATTATTGCTCATATACCAACAGACGATGTGGAAATATTTCTCTAACAGTTCTAAAAAGTAGTCATATCTTTGTGGTGTCCAAGTTGGCTGTTTTGGACTGTTAATTTGCTTGGCTGAGGTGGACAAGTTTGTATATCAAATGGCAATGGAGACAAACATAGGCATTGTTAGGCCTGGGTTGAAGCCCTGGATGATTTGGGAATATCCACAGATCTCAAATATTTATTTGTTTATTCATTTTATACAAAATTAAGAAAAATAATAATAATAAAAAAATGCCCCAAAACTGTTCATTAGTCATTTCAATCATGCATTAAAGCTCTTGAAATGTTTTGGGTACTCTGTGATATTCAAGCAGCAGATCTTCATCAAGCTGCTTGGCACTTTTGTGTGAGCACAAAAGTGAGATAGGGAGAAAGACAGCGCAGCGGTTGCAGGGCTATTGTTGGCATCTAATGGTAGCTAATGAGCTAAGGCTGTGGATATAAGATTTTTCTAAAACAAAAAGGATGAAGGAGGCAACAAGGCTCAAGCGAGGCTAGAGGAGGTGGAGGAAGAGTCACCTTTTTCTGTAGCAGCAGGCGAGTCAGGATGTCAGTGACACCGAGACACCTACAGGCTCAGGTCGGTGATGAAGAGGACTCTTTAGCTTGCTCAGTCTAGCTCAGCGGTGTTTGCAAGTTTTCCTACATTTTTTTTTCTACATTGTTTCTCATCGTCTGAAATGTCCTCGTCTGCTAAGGTTTAATTCATTTATCTTGATGCCACACCTCCTGCTATTCACATAACAGTGGTGAACGGTAATATACATTTATTAACATTTCAGAGTTCATGGACTTTTGGTTAAAATTATGCTACATATGCTTATACATGTGATTATAGAGAGATGTTTCTTTATTGCAGCAATGGCAATGTTGGTCAGTCAGTCGAGACAAAACTTTAGTCCAGACTGAAACATTCTAACAACTACAGGAGGGATTGTTATCAGTTTTTTTTTTTTTTGAAACATTCATGGTCTCCAGAGGAGAATCCTAATGACTTACGTGATTACCTGACCTGTTCCTGTGGCACTACCATGAGGTTAATTTTCCTGATTTTGAGTGGGATATATCAGCAGGTATTGGATGGATTGCTCTGAATTTTTTGCCCTATATATTGTTGTTGTGTGATACATGCAGACTTTAGAAATAAGCTCAAAGCATCACTGTCACAGAGTCACTAGCATGGCTGTAGACTTGTGTTTGTGACTTCAATTATGAGGATACTGGTTACTTGTTCCAGCTTTCTTTCATCAGCTCCAGTGAGACTATTTCATGAACACCTCTCACAATCAGACCTGATAGCTGTTTCTAACCTGAGACCATGGCCGAGTAGGTTCAACATGGAGAGTTCTGTGGCGGAAATTAACATGTTATATCAGCTCTCTTTATTCAATATCGAAAGAAGATGTAGCATGTGAAGGTTTGTCCTGAACAACAGGTTACTTTTCACTGCTTCCTTTTATACTTTCCTTCAAAGCTTTGTCTTTTGAGGCCTCATGATTTTCACCTCATATGTGCTCAGACCACACTGTGCTGTCTCTTCCTGTGAACCATGTGATGTGTTTCTCATTCACTCCTCCCCCCACAGACCATTTCATTCTCACTTTAAGTCAGTTTGATAGTCATCAGTGTAATTTCTGACTCCTCCTCTATCGCACATTAAGCGTGCTCTTTTTCCTCTCAGATGACAGGCAGAAAAAAAAAATGACAGACTTTGACCAAGACACAGACAGAAATGTGAGCAAAAACACAGCCTAAATATGTAAATATTCAAAATTTATTCTTTTAGGACAAACACACACACAAAAAAATAAAAAAAAACAGCAGGTGAATATAACAAAGCTCCTCTCTGAGCTGCTGTTCCAGAGGCTTCCTGAGTCTATCTGGTGGCAGCGTACACAACATTCGGCTCCAGCTCTCTCTCTGATGCAGGTCTGTGGTTTCTTTTTGATTTGGCCTGGAAACTTAGAGCTGCGTAGTTCAAGTCCTCTGAGCCCAGATTCTGTAAATCAGAGTATTTAACACACTGAAACTACATGCCAAAATCTCTGGAAGACATGTACAACAACACAAACTACAGGGAGTGTAACAAGACAACAAAAGTTCACAGACAAATGTTTTGTCACATGTTCAGTCCACATAGACAGTGCACATGTGGACATAGTTTTGGCACAAATGGAACCTCAGAGTTTGTTGGCAGCTTAATAGTTTAAAGCAGTGTTGAATCTAATAATAATAAACAGTGCTGATATTATAAATTCAAAAGGTCTACAGAGATTTCCTGCTTGCCTGAACTTGCTGTTTGACACCACTTCCAGGACTATGGTACAAAGATCAAAAACCCACTAATCATCTGTTTACATTCAACTTGCAGACCATAACATACATTTTACAGGGTTTCAACCTGTGTATTCCAACCTCACTGGGCCTAAGTTGATGCCCTGCTGGACAAAAGCACCATGATGTTCTTGGTGGCTTGTATAGTAACCTAGATAAAATGGTTGGAAAGTTCACCAGAGGCATCTGTCTGTTTAGATGCCTCATCAACCCCCCAGCCTTAGGTCAATGAAGCGGAGCCAGCGAGTGTCCTGTCCTTGATAGTGCCATTAGAACAAGCGCAACCACAGTCCCAATTCCAATCAGGTATACGGGGCCAAATCATAATGGTCCTGATAACATATCTGGCAGAAACCCTAGTTTATATGAGTAAAAAATAATAATAGTAGTAATAGTAATGCTGTTAGAAGAGGAACGGTTACAGTAGCAATGGCAATCACGTATATTGGGCTGAATCACATTGGGCCAAATAATCCATGAAGGTTTTACTGGGACTGTCAATATAAACGGACGTAACAACATATCTGGTAGATACCCTGGTTTATATGAGTAAAAAATAGTTTTACCTTGTTTGTTTCTGTCTGCGGCTCTTCATTCACAGCTATGTGGCAAAAGACAAAAGCCTGATTAAATACTACTGACCGTACTTTGCTTTGAGTTTTCCATCATGTTGACACAATTTACAAGAACATGTGCAACAAAATATAAATTATAATCAGCTGTACCTTTCTGAAGTTTCCTGATTTTAACAGCCAGAACAATGACGACTATAGTGAGGAAAACAGTCAGACCACCCAGGATCACGCTCATCAGGTTTGTCATTCCATCAGATGTTTCTACTATAAAATAATAGATTAGCTCTGATGGCTTTAGGCATGGGTAATATTAAAATGACATGTCCTATGGTAACAGAGAGAAGGCATTTACCTTTAGGGACTAAATCCTCTTCATCAACAGATTCACTATTAACTGCAAAAAACACAGATTCTTTTTTTTTTTTACATTTATTAGTTTTTACTTTGTTTTTTGTGCTGTTTTCACTCCACTGTGGCATTATGAGATACAGTTTATTGTAAATATGATAAGAAAATGACATGTCTGAAAGAGGTTAAACTTAAACACAATCTTACCTTGAACATTTACATGTGTTATGTCAGAAATGACTGTGTGTTTGCCTATGTAAAATCCACAGAAATACAGTCCAGAGTCTGAGAAATCCACTCGCTTGATTTTAAGAAAGACAGTGGTGACGTTGGAGCTCATTTCAAATCTATTTTGAAATCCATCACAGAAGGAAGGTTCACCGTCAGCCTTGTACATAGCAGAGATACAGCTGACTGTGGTTCTGTTGACCAGTCTGAACCAGTCGGTCTGAGTTGGATGTTTGGAAATGTTGGAGCACAGCAGTGTGACGTCTTTACCAGACTGGACCACAGTCTGAGACTGAGACACTGAGACAGAGATCCAGCCTGAAACAAACAGCAGACACAGCAAGAGATTTATCTCTGAGTGTTTAAAGTAATAGTTAGTGTAATAAGGCAACAGCAACAATTCAGCTCTAATTAGTTAATTTAGACTTTGGTGGGTTACTGGTTACATCACTTGCTGCTCACAATAATTAGTTCATGATAAAGTACTTACTGATGCAGCAGAGAAATAAAACTGTCATCAGGGTGAAGCTCCTCATTGTGCGTTTATCGTGTCACCTCAAACATCGTTTGAACCACTGAGCTCATATAAAGAGGTGTAGAGGGGCGGAGTGTCTTTAGTTTTTCCTCTTGCCTGTCACACTTACCAGCCAATGTAATGCAATGTTTTTGCATATGCAGTGTATTTCATCGCCAGCAAATAACCAATGACATAAACTTGAATAATGACCTCACTGGAAAGCTTGTTGCAAGGACTAGTCATCATCTTACAATACCATGTTAATCTACAACTAATGCAGAGACAAAAGTTGCCACAGAGAACTAAAGAATCACAAGGATCAACTGTTCAGTGACTCCTACTCTCCCCCTCCAGCTCTAAATAAAGATAGACATAGCCTCAGTGATGTCAGCCGCAGGTTTCTGAAGAGTGGTTTTGAAGCTCAGAATGGGCTGCTCTGCCGTTGTCATCTTGGCAGTGCTTGAGTCCGCCTAACTCCTGGCAAATCCCAAAATGGCCAAAGACGTGAGATGTGTGTGGAACCAAGACTTTGTGCATGCCAGTTTGTGGCAAATGTACACTCACCCACCTGTCACTCAAAAAGGCCATGCCCTAAATTACGTGTAACTTTAAGTCTTAATAAAATTTAAATGAGACTTATAAAAAACAAATTCAAGGAGAAAATAAGCTATAGAGACCAAAAATTATTTTTGTTTATTTCTGCTGTAAAGTTGGGCATTTTTACATGTGTGTCTATGAGGATTGATTCCCCATAGACACCAAACTCAAGTGGCCATTCGACGAAGTGCAATTTTTTCCACTTCAGGGTTGTCTTCATTTTTCAGCCCTGGAGGTTGCTGCGAGTGAGGGGTGGATCTGACCTCTTCTGTAATCTGTCCTGATTGTCAGGCAAGTCGACATGTGTGGTACAATCTGTCAATCACACGATAGCCCCGCCCAAATGCATACCCTGCTTTATGGTCGATTTTCCTCTAAATGGGACCATAATTTAAAAAATTAACATCATGTTGTATTGAAGAAGACTTGAAACTTGAAACAACTGAGACCATGAACTCATTAGAATATGTTTTCTGAAGTATTAAATCAAGTGAGAAGTAGGGTCATTTTCCCATAGACTGCAATACAATCTGACTTTTTTTTTGCAACCAGTGGAGTCGACCCCTGATGGTCATTAGATAAAATGCAGGTTTAAGGCAAATCCGCATTGGCTTCACTTTTCAGACCTGGAGTCTATACGTCCACTTTTATATACGGTCTGTGGTTGCTGCTCAGTATTTAGTCTCTGTCTCTGACACTGCTTTTTATGGATGCATTGTTTGGATTCATTCTAAAGGTGTTCAGTTGGACTGATATCATGTGTCCACTGACCATCAACCAAGGACCAGCTCCCATAAATAATGATATTAATGGATTCATTCTCTCTACATCCATGAGAGTGTAGTCTGCAAAGAACTCAGTAACTTCATGGAGTTTTCTTGCAGATCTGTCCTGGTGACACTCACAATATATATGATATTCCTGTATCAATCTCTGCCTCTTTTTAAGTCCTCTCAATTTTTTTTTTTCATTTACCTGTACTTGTGTGATCTAGCAGCACATTAATAAACAGAGAGGGAGGCACATGGTTTCTTCTTCTCCAGTCACTGAGTTTGTTTGACCCTTTCAATCATATCAACAGCACTGATGCTTTACGCTAAAGGCGTGGTTAAAATGAAAATGGGAAATTGTTCTCTAACTTCTTCCACTGTGTCTAAGCTCAGCCTCACAGTCACTAACATGGCTGTAAACTGTGTCTCGTTTAACATCAGCGTTTTATTTTATCTTGCCCTCTCTGATCTTGATTACCAGAATACCTGCCACCTCTTTGAGCTTACTGATGCAGTGTGTGAAGGTGAAGTAGTTCAGTTTGAGGAGTGATTTAACAAAGTCAGAAGAGACTGATAAACAACAGTTTCCTTTTCTGTGAGTAGAGCAAGTCCTCTGGTGTTTGCGGTCATGGCTGAAGTCTTCCTGTTCCTTTTTCTTTCTTTAGACTTTATTTAACAAGGCAGGTCATTAAGAGAAAATTCTTCTTTACAATAGCGGTGTGGCAAAAGGCAGAGCTTTTTGAGGAAAAGGGTTATCAAGAATATCAGACTGTTGGACTCACAGTTTATGGTTTATCCTGTTCTTTTTTTTTTCTCCTCAACTGTTTTTCCAAAAAGTCTAAATCCAGCAGTGAGTTTAATTTGACCTGAACACCAGGTTAGTTTTCACTGCTTTGTCTTAGAAACCTTATGATTTTCACCTCATATGTGCTCAGACCACACTGTGCTGTCTCTTCCTGCGAACCAAGTGATGTGTTTCTCACTCACTCCTCCCCCCACAGACCATTTCACCCTCCCTATAAGTCAGTTTAATAGTCATCAGTGTCCTTTCTGACTCCTCCTCCATCACACATCAAGTGTGCTCTTTTTCCTCTCAGACAAGAGGCAGAAAAGTCACTAACAACACAGACTTTGAGTGTGAGAGAGAGAAAGAAATATGAGCAACAACACAGCCTGATATAGAAATATTCAAAATTTATTTTTTGGCATTAAGTCTTTCCACCCACTACCCACACACATGCATACAATAGGAGGTGAATATAACAAAGCTCCTCTTTGAGCTACTGTTCCAGAGGCTTCCTGAGTCTATCTGGTGGCAGCGTACACAACATTCGGCTCCAGCTCTCTCTCCGATGCAGGTCGGCGGTTTCTTTTTGGTTTGGCCTGGAAACTTAGAGCTGCGTAGTTCAGGTCCTCTGAGCCCAGATTCTGTAAATCAGAGTATTTACAGTCATGTGCTGTATAACACACACTGGAGCTATTTGCCAAAAATCAGTAAAAGTGGTGGATTTGTATGGAGTTCCATTTGTACCAAAATCTCTGGATGTACAACACCATCAAGCCATTGTTTTGTCACATGTTGAGTCGACATAGACTGAACATGTGCACATGTGGACATAGTTTTGGCACAAATGGAACCTCAGAGTTTGTTGGTTGCACCAAAACAGAATCATTTAAAACATTTAAAGTCCTAATCACAGTTCAGCTAAAATCAAATTTAAATGATAAAACCAGACTTTTAATGGAGCTGTTACACAAATGTGTAAAACTCCGCTAAATCATTTAAAGCAATGATTAATCTTATAATAATTAACTGGGCTGATATTAATTGATGTTCAAAAGGACTACCATGACTTTCTGCTTGTCTGAACTTGCTGTATGATGTTACTTGCAGAACTACGGGACAAAGATTATTAACATACTCAAATGTTGAAATTCAACTTTCAGACCATATCATACAGTTGACAACATTTCAGCCGGTCTATTCTAATGTCACTGGGGTTAAACTGTAGCCCTGCCGGGCTGACGAATCATGGAATTCGGGGCCACTCGTATTGAAGTTCACCAGAGACATTTGTCTGTTAAAACATCTCGTTAACCCCTCAGCCTCAGGTGGATAAAGCACAGCCAGCGTGCAACCTCAGTAACGCTGTTAGAACAGGAACAGTTACAGTAGCAATGGCAATCATGTATATTGGGCTGAATCACATTGGGCCGCCACATCAGTCAAATATCCATAAAGGTTTTACTGGGACTGTCTATATAAACGGACCTAATGACATATCTGGTAGATACCCTGGTTTATATGAGTAAAAAAATTGTTTTACCTCGTTTCTTTCTGTCTGCGGGTCTTCATTCACAGCTATGTGGCAAAAGACAAAAGTCTAATTAGTAATTGTTACTGATCGTACTTTGCTTTTTCATCCGTACTTTTCATTTTCCATCATGTTGACACAATTTACAAGACCATGTGCAACAAAATATAAATTATAATCAGCTGTACCTTTCTGAAGTTTCCTGATTTTAACAGCTAGAACAATGACGACTATAGTGAGGAAAACAGTCAGACCACCCAGGATCACACTCATCAGGTTTGTCATTCCATCAGATGTTTCTACTATAAAATAATAGATTAGCTCTGGTGGCTTTAGACATGGGTAATATTGGAATTACATGCCCTGTGGTAACAGAGAGAAGGCATTTACCTTTAGAGTCATCATCAGATTTACTATAACCTACCAAAAACATGAGGATGTTATTATATAATCAGTTGGAATGGAATATGTATTAAAGTATAAGTTGTTTATTTGTCTTTGTGCTGTTTCCACTCTACATTATGTCATAATGAGATAGTTTACTGTACATATGATAAGAAAATGACATGTCTGAAAGACGTTAAACTTAAATACAATCTTACCTTGAACATTTAAATGTGTTGTATCAGAAATGACTGTGTGTGTGCCTTTGTAAAATCCACAGAAATACAGTCCAGAGTCTGATAAATCCACTCGCTTGATTTTAAGAAAGACAGTGGTGACGTTGGAGCTCATTTCAAATCTATTTTGAAATCCATCACAGAAGGAAGCTTTTCCCTCAGACCCGTACATAGAGGAGACACAGCTGACTTTGGTTCTGTTGACCAGTCTGAACCAGTCAGTCTGACTTTGATAACTGGAAATGTTGGAGCACAGCAGTGTGACTTCTTCACCAGACTGGACCACAGTCTGAGACTGAGACACTGAGACAGAGATCCAGCCTGAAACAAACAGCAGACACAAGATTTATTCTTCGCTTCATAACCTAACAACAACACATTTTGTAAATTCAACACTAATGAATTTGCATGTTTAAATTAAAGGTGGGCTTCTGGAGAAAAGTGTGATTAGCATTTTCTTAGGTGCTGAGAATAATGTAATACCAGTACTTACTGTAGCTGTAGAGAACGAAAGCTGTTATTAATGTGAAGCTCCTCATTGTGCGCATAAACATTTCACAGCAAGGGCACTTTATATATTGTCTTTGGAAAGGGGCGGGGTATTGAATAGGCCATGCTAGGCGGCTCTAATCTTTCACCACTCTGATATGTGTACCAGATGTAACTTTCTTCAGAGATTTATCAAGATTTAAGTAATCACCATGGAAAGACAGTCAGACATGCACAAGTGCACAAGTACACAAACATAAAACGTTGACAACACAACAATAAAGGCAGAACAAGAAATCAGAAAATCTCTCAAGCCAATATAAATGAAAAAATAATCAGCATGACTGCACATTAAAAACTGTATTTGTTCATAATAATAATAATAATTACAGTAAAATAGGTCATGAACTAAGAAATATGATCACAAACAGCAGAGCTGCCACTTTCAATCTCCATATGAAGAGAAGCTGATGCTGGGAAGCAGTGTTGGAGGAATAAGGTCATTGCTAATATACACCCTGAAAAACTTAGCATAGCTGCTATTGCCTGTGGTCAGTCTGCCTTCTCCTGCAGCCCATAACCATCTTTGAGGGTCAGGTTGTTTTTGCTGTACCACCCAATTAGCCTCTTCACTTCCTTGCTGTTTCCTTATTGTTACTGATATGATTTACCACTACAGTGTGAACAGCAGTGGGCTGAGTACTTAGCCCTGAGGGATGCCAGTGGTCAGCCAACTCTCTGCAGTTTCTTTATTAGGAAATCAAAAGCAGAGTGACAGAGGGAGGGGGTGATCTCATGCAAAACCAAATGCCGTCACAGAGACCATTATACCTACCCACAGCTTCTGTTACCAGACGCACAGGAGCCAGCGCTCATGTGCACACTGCCACTCAATTGATTCTCCAAGATCATAGGTGATGCAGGCGTCTGCTGGCTGGGAAGGTCTCCTCCCTCACTCTCACAGGTGGTGGGAGATGGGGGCAGGTGTTAGTTTGACCTCAGGTCTCCCCAGCAGAGCAGGGGAGCAGCGGAATCTGTCGAACTGCGCACTTTTATCTCTGGAAAGCATCACTATTAACCATGCATTTCTGGACAGATTTCATATGATGATGTAATTGTTGACTTTGCATGAAGGAAAGCAAGAAAGGTCAGGCTTTAGACGACAAACGTCCAATTTAAAAAGTGTGACTCTTGTTTGAAATGAGAAGTAGTGTAACAATCAGGTCCTCTTAAGTGTGTTTATTTATTTATTAAGTTTGAACCGCCACTGCCCTGTAGTGTAAAGAAACTGTATAACCAAAAGGGCAAGAACAATCACATCTGACTCCTGCTCACTACAGATTTCAGCTTGCGACCCCAGACGGCACTACATAAGTCTACCAAAACAAAACTCTGAACTCCACTTCTTAAATCCAGCATTTGCAGTGACTTCCTTGAGTATTCATTAGAGTATGTGTTTTACACTCTGTATGATGTTACTGACACTGTGAACTTAGCTTACCTAAAAACAAATTCCACCAAATCCCCTCGATGTGATCAGATCAGTTAAATGTTTAGTAATTTAAAAAAGCCATTACCATCAGAAAATATAGAATAAATAACAAACAAGTATACTGACTGAAATCTTTATGAAACCCTACAGCGGCTTGGCAGAGTCAAACAAATTCATTTCCTTCTGAGGCCGAGACGGATGTTTAAAGTACCACACACTGACCCTCTTAGCAGCCAATCAAGCGTAACCTCATTTTTTAAGATGTTGCTTGCTCTTGTGCTCAAGACGCTCAGTTCTCAAGACCTCAGAGACCATGCACCTGTATATGATCCTCTGTGGAGTATGTAAGTCTCGTATCATGTCAAATATATTCAGTCTGTGATTCTAATTCAAGCTACAATAACTGAATGTCAGCTAATGTTTCTATAATATTATATATTTTTTGACCCAGTCCACCTGTCAGCTGTGATCCAGTCAGCAGATGTCAAACAAGTCACTGGTGTTGTATCTGCCAGCGTCGGCGATGATGTGACTTTACATTGCTTCTATGACAGCCATGTGTCGATGCACTTCTCCTGGTACCGACAAACCTTGGGAAGCGGACCCGAGCTCCTGTCTACGATTTATAGATATGATGAACCATCCGAAGTCCTCCGCCGGTTGGAGAAGAACCCTCGTCTCTCTGTGCAAAGGGGGGAAGGGATGAATCATTTACGCATCTCTGCTGTTCAGTTCTCAGATTCAGCTACATATTTCTGTGGAAGCTCACACTCCAACATAGTGGAATTTGGCGAAGGGGTCTTTTTAAGTGTCAAAGGTATTTTGCTTTTATATTTCATTAGCTTTGACTTTAGATGAAATGCAGAAGTCGCAAGAGATTTGCATGTTAAATATGTGTTTAATCACCTGAGCTATCAGCAAAATAAGATCGACACTATAGTGTTTAAACAAGTAAATACACACCAGAAATTATGGAAAATGAGATACTTTTCTGTTCATACACTCTTCATAAATGTTATTGTCAGCCTTCAGTGTTCTTTAGTTGTCACAGAACAATAACTTGAGTTGAAAAAAGAGGCTAATGCTCATTTTAAATACTTAAAAAAAGTTTGTTGCTTTTTTTTTTTTAACCCTTTACATTTTTGGGGGGATTTAGGAGCCAGACTCCAGGAAATTGTCCAGAGGCCAGTGTCTGAGGCCATCCAGCGAGGAGGCTCTGTGTCTCTTAACTGTACAGTACACACTGGGACCTGCGATGGGGAACACAGTGTTTACTGGTTCAGACATGGATACCACCAAGGAATCCTTCACACACACAGGGATCAGTGTGGACAAGTCTCTACACCAGGGTCTCCTTCACAGAGCTGTGTGTACCATTTGCAGAAGATGAACCTGAACTCCTCTGATGCTGGAACCTACTACTGTGCCGTGGCCTCCTGCGGGGATATACTGTTTGGCAATGGAAGCAAGTTGCTCATCACAGATGATGGAGACCAAATGGCACAGACAAGAGTCTTTGTCTGGCTCTCCATCATCCGAACTGTGATTCTCTTGCTCTTTCTAACGGTCTGTCTCTTGGTTTACAGGTCTAAGAGCTGGTGAAGCTGAGCTGAGCTCATCTTAATCCCTCTTCAGTATTAATCAACAAAAAAAAGAAATGCTAGATGTTGGATACAAACAACTTGTCTGTCTGTACAAACACAATCTCAAGTAATTTCAGTTCTTCCATCTTCCGCCAAGATCGTTCTCTGTTTCTATTGCTAACTTTGAATCAGGTGATACGGAGTCTCTACGGTTACGTGCAGTTATATACATCTGTTTCTGCCAACCCAGTGCATTGCTGATATAAATTACTGGATGGCCTAAATGTTTTACACTTTCACACTTGTGTTAACTACCCTAATTGTAGAATCTTATCAACACGCCAGAAACGTGGGTGTGATTTTGGCACATATCTAACATCTCCATCTCAGAAATATATCTAAAGCTAAACGCTTCATATCTGTGGTTCGTGCATTTATTTCTGGTAGACTGAATTACTAAAATGCACTTTTTGCTGGACTGACAAAAGCAGATGTTAAATCAACTCCAGCTCATTCAGACGCTGCAGCCAGAACCAAAAGCTTCAAACGCAACACTCCTGTTTCATCTTCACCAGCTCCCAGTAAAACAAGGAATTGGTTTTAAAATGCTTCTTACTGTTTTTAAATCTTTGAATGGCGTAGCTCCTCCTTACTTTGCTGACAGACACACACAGGATCCCTTAGATCATCAATCACAGGTCTCCTCAATTAAACTAGCATAAATTGTAATTCAGCTTATGATGTATTCACTCAATCTTAAACACAAATTAAAAACATATCTTCTTTTAGTAGCTTTTGGTCAGGTAAGTATGTTGTTAGTAGTTAAAACTTTTACCTTTATTATCATTTTATCATTTTATAATAATCATAATACCTCCCTATCTTATTCCCCTTGTGTTGTAATACTTTCTTACATGTTTTTGTTATATCTGATCTTTACCTATTTTTTGCTTCTTTTTTTTTTTTATCTTGACGCACACTGAGTCTACACATGATGTAATCTGCAGTATAAATCAACTTGACTTGACCTTTTGACACATTGTGTATGTCAGAAAAATGTTGGTTAAGAGGCCAAAAAAAAAAAAAACGGTGTAAAGCTGTGACATCACCTCAACCCTCACTAACCTTGAATCTGTTGCCTGATCAAGCGATAAACATGACTTCAGGTTTTGCTAACCACAGTGCCACATAACACCTGTGTTTTGTTTTTCTTTCTTCACAAGCTGTGTCATCAGAGAGAGACACACAAAGAGACACACTGTGTTGTGGAACATCAATCGATTTCTGAACATATCGTTTGATCACATAAATACATTTCTGTGAGCTCCTGAACGTCTTTAAAGGAGGAGTTTCACTGGTTCCTTGCAACTAAATGAGGACATCCTGCTTCAAACCACCTACATGCAAACACAAGTAAGCAAAGGGTCTAAAACAGGCACATGACCGAACTCTACCGATGTACAGAAAGATCTTATACTGCTGATCACAAGAAGGCTATGCTGACACTGTAAGGTCTCTGTTTCTGTGACTTGTATGTTAATAATAAATAGATTTTGACCTCTTCCCCTACAATAGACAAACAAGTGTAGAAAAAAAACCCTGTCTAACTGCATGTTTTTTTTAAATTTGGATTCACAACACAATCACCATATTTAGTTAGAAATAACATTGAAACACAGAAAGTACAGTGATAAAAATTGTGTCACTGTTTTTCAGATTGTCTTTAGTTTGTTGTAATAGTTAATAATGTTATGTCGATGAAGAATTGCGTTTTTTTTTTTTTTTTCACATATTCAGCACCTGTCTGTTTTATTCTCACCACAATTTAATTTAGGTGTTTATTTCATTGCTGTATTCAGCTACACGCTCATTGAAATTCAGCTTTACATTTAGTCTTTCAATTATTAAGAAACATTTATTTCTGCTCATCTGTACCACTATTGTACATGAAGCAAAAATTGGAAATATTAAATATCACTTATTTCAAATCAGTTATTGCAACTACATTTCAATTAAGTAATTTTGCTTTTTGGTTTATAGAAAACATATGACATTTGTCTGAATAGTTCGATGACAGAAACATTACTTTTAGACTTTTTTGTGAACCACATGCGATAAACTTTCATTTCTGCATGAAATGAAATTTAGCCTGAAGCTTAATTTACATTTTCATGCTTAAGTAATATTACAAACAGCTTCAGAGACGTAGTCTAGAGTCTTTAAACACACCTTAGTCTGTTTTAAAGGAAAACAAAAGCTTAATGCTCTTGAGAAACTGGACTCAGAATATTACCATTATTATAAAGTCCCATTGCACAATTTTATAATCTGTATAATCCATATTTACAAATATTTTTTATGGTATTTCATCTTATTTGAAGGGTTGTTTCATATGATCTGATACATCAAACTGGTTTAACAATGAAGTTGAACACAGTTATTTGCAGTTATTGCAGTAACACAATCTTTTATGTTTTTTTTATCTAATCATCAAAATAAATCTGTAGCTATTAGGGACCCTCTTGTTTGGTGGCCCTAGGCAATTGATCCACGCCTGACTATTACTGGAAACATATGTTCTAAAATTTTTAAATGTTCATTTTTAACCCTGTGACCACCACAGTCTAAACTCCATACACCTTTATTGTGTTGATTAATACAACCCCTGATTTCTTTAAAATGTTAACATCCCAATTCCCAGTTTTTTTTTTTTTGCTGGATAACTGATCCTCTGGTGTGCATCGCTGACCCAGAGCACTGCTTCTTTCAGTTTCTCTATTCCAACAGCAAAAGTCACTTCCTGTAGATCTCTCATAGAACAGTCTGTGGCTCCCTCACCTGAAAACCACAGAGCAGTTTACACGAGTGGAAGTTTCAAAGCTTTGACTGTTGAAAAAAAAAAAAACAACAAAAAAACCCATCTTCGCTCTGCTTCTAGGTTGTTTTCTTTTTTTCATGATGTGAACCATCCTCTCCTGTCAGTTCACATTGTTCTTTCTACGCTAGCGGATCATACTTGTGGTTGGGTGAAAACACCCTGCAAGTCCTGCAGTTGATGTCACAGCTGTTGCCAGTGGCTGGTTGAAAACGTCTGTGTTAGTGTGTATATACATGAATACTGACTGCTGAGCAAGCTGCTTTACATGAGATACCCTTAACCTCAAAGCAGATGTCAGGCACACAGTGAAGTGGATATGTTGAACCTAAAAACTTTACAAAGACTTTATCTTCATCTACTATAAAATCATTTGGAACACCACCCGATGATATGCAGCACAAAGACGGAGCCCCTTAGGGAGTTACTGGGCATCCATATGGGTGTAAATAGCCGACTAGCTGCCATGTGCCTATTTTCACCCAGGTGCAAGTAGACACTGTAAAATTAAAGCAGATGGCGTAACTAACCTTAGAGAACATGACAGCGCTCTCTGTGATTTGGGTTGGGTGTTTCCTTTGATGTGAAATTCAAGTTTCTTTGTTGAAATGTTGCTGCTGTGCATGTGTGGTCCTAACAGTTTGCATCAAGCTGATCAAATGGCTTTCAGCAGCATTAGCAAGTGAGTTTTGGTGATCCACTTCCTGCCTGGGTCTAACCACCAGAGTCTGTTCCTTCTGTTCACGATAAATTCCGTTTCACTTAAAATTTCACGTCCTCTTTTGTTCCTGTTTTGTTCCTCATTGAAATAGACTAAGTATTTGTTCCATTCTTTTTATTTTCCTTGTAAGGTCTTTACCCTTCTCAGAGACTGGGAATAGAGGTCTTCATGGGTCCAAATCTAACAATATCATGACATGGAAAGAGGAAAAACATAATAATCATGACGGATCAGTGCTTCTCAACAAACCAGAACCCTTCTCTCCCTGATGGCTTAATGCTGTATTCCCCTGCCTGAATAGTTTATCTGTGACTTGCAGCACAGACAACAAACCAACCTCAGTCTACTGATGTAGTGTGCTGGAAACCACAGAGACAGAGACAAAAACACAGGGAGGGTCTGAGATCTTCTCTCTTCACTGTCAACTGCACACAGGTTATAAAAAGCCTCTTACACCTCCGTGTTCGTGGCAGCATCCAGAATAAACAACCTACAAACATGTTCTGCTCTGTGACGACTCTGGCCTCAGAGCTCACACTGTGCGTGTGATGTCAGTGATGCAGGGTTGGTTTGAACTGTGGAAACTTTCAGAGTAGAAAAACCCCACTATTCCCACACAGGCGTGAGAGCAGTTCTTTAATATCTGGCAACAATTATTACAATGACGGTGGAACTTCAAAGAAATCCTCTAACAGGAGACTGCGGTTTCTTTTTTTTTCTTTTTTTTAATGAAAGAGCTTATTTTATTGCAAGGCAAACATTTATACTCATTAAATTTAGGTGAAGTTATAATGAAAGAAATTCTGATGATTCAGCAGAATTCAAACAAAGTTCAGATGAAATGAGTCCAGCTCTACTGCCGTACGCTGGAGTACACACATTCACTCGGGGCATCATCCCTCTGTCTTCTTGATCTGTTGACCTTTGGAGCCTTTAGAGCAGCATAATGAAGGTTTTCTGCATCCTGACATAACTGGTAATAAAAGATAAATGGGTTGATCATCATTGAACAGTTTAAGATACAGGACAGAGGAGACATGTAAGGAACCTGGCAGGTGTCATGGGGAAAAGGACAAATTCATGCTCTCAGATTAATAAATTGTGTGCAATGTCATGAGAATAACACGTTAAACAACAAGGTTAATCTTTGTGAACTTATGTTTATGTCAGAGATCACATAGTGTTGTTTAAGAGTCATAATCCTACTTTTATCAGCATCTCTGGGCCAAATCAACACAAACCTGCATTAAACCCAAGCAGCTTTTTGAGATTAGATTGGCCACGGCCTGGCATCTAATGGGTAGCAGCCAAAGCTGAAACAATGACAACTCAGATGTTTCCCTATCATTTTTCTAAAGTTTTTGTTTTTTCGTGTGTGAAAACATGATGTGAGAGCTGAGTCATTTTTAAAATTAAAATATAAAAGCAATTTTAAAGTTTTTTTTCATCTGTGAAAACAACCCCCAAGAACCGAATGAAAAAAAGGAATTTTTTCTTCCTTCCCCCCAAAAGAAGGGACTCAAGGCTGCTATAGACACCTGCCGGGCCAACATTAAAAACAATAGAATAAAGTAAAGATATTGCTCTGTTGTCAGAAATTCTTTATTTTTCACTAGAAACTGACACATACCTCTGTGTTTGGAGTGGAGGTTGCCGAGTCTGATTATGAGAAACAAAAATGAAAAGTCCTGTTATTCAGATGCGATGTACACTCAGTACTTACTGTCAGCTTCAAAGAGTAACAGTTACCTGTGCAGCAGTAGATTCTTTTGTACATCTTATACACTGAGAAGGTCAAAAAAATAACCAGGATGGTGGTGAATGCCAAAGCTCCACTCAAGACGTACACCAAGACAACAGAGCTCACATCATCTGCAGAGTTGGGCACCAGGAGACATAAGATAAGAGTTTTATCTCAATAATGATTAAAGGACATATAGGATTTTTTTCAAGTCTGTCTTAAAACAACACTGACAGGCCTATATGTACATTGAAGACTCCTGAAGCGTCACATTGGTGTCGGCTGAATTTTAAAATGCATATTTGCAGAGAACAAGGACTTATAGTGAAATAGCGCCGGGAAGGAATTGCTTAATGGCCAGTATGGACATAAGGAATTATTACAGCAACCAGTGACACTTGTTGAGTTTGTTTCAAGGTAGATCTCAAAAAATATTCATTAAGGAGTTATTAAAACTATTTATCAAATGAGGCAACCAGTGGTAAGAGGTTACTTACAATCATAGTCCAGTTTGGTCCCGTTTCCAAACAGTATGTGTCCACATGAGGCAACAGCACAGTAGTAGGTTTCAGCATGAGAACGATTCAGGCTCTGCATCGGCAAGTTGTAATCGCAGGTGTGTGTTTGTTTCTCAGGTTTCCTCTCACATGTATCATTCCTGTCTCCATGGGTGTAAATGAGTCCTGGATGAGGTTCTTCAGAGTCTTTGAACCAGTAAACACTGTGTTCTCCATCACAGGTCCCAGTGTGTACTGTACAGCTGAGTGTCGCAGAGCCTCCTGGCTGGATGGTCTCAGATCCTGACTGATGGACTGAAGCCTGGATGTTTAAACCGGACCCCTTTACACTGACAGTGGTGCCCTCACAAAATTCAAAGACATATAAGTTGCTACGTACACAGTAGTAAGTAGCCGAGTCTGTAATTTGCAAATGTGATATCTTCAAGTTATTTTTCCCATTTCCAGTGTCCAGTGAGAACCGTGGATTGCCACTATATTCACCATCGAATGTGCCGTTATTATTGTGTTTATAATATGTAGACATCATCTTTGGCTTCTGACCCAGAGTTTGCTTATACCAGTAAAACATCACTGCTGCTTCGTCCTGACAGAGGCACAGCAAAGTCACACTGTCCCCAACATTAGCTGATTGAAAATGTAATGATGATTGTTTCAAAGCTGTCAAATGAGCTGCAGGAGAAGAGACAAAGAAAATACACATTTAATTTAATGCTGCTTTGTTGTAATGCTCTGGATTACAGAACACATAAACAAGCAAACATATGGATATAGTTTAAAGCAAAAAACAGGCAGTCAGAAAACAAAGCTTACCCATACTTGACACGAACAGAAATGAAAAATACAAAGCAAAGTTAGGAGGTGTCATCGTGCTTCAAATGCTGTGTTGAATGGATTGAATCTCTGTACGTTCTCCACCCTTCACAGAGAAGCCTGAGTTTGACTGGCCAATCAGATTGAACATCCTATTTTGGAAACACTGAACACATGATCAGTGCCCCCTACCCAGGTAATTTTGGTTCTTGAAAAGAGCTTGATCAACAACACTATTTGTTGATTTAATAACACTGATATTTGATGACAATCTGTCATATATGTGCAGATATACAGCATTATATAATGACTTTAAAGATACTCAGCAGTATATGACATAAATGGCTTCCTTTCAAAGTGATAGTCCAAAGTATCATTGATCCAAAGTGTTTAACAATGTTGGCAATAAATGAAGGGATTTATGGTCACATAAAACGGAAGTAGATATTGGAAAAATGGATTGGACACTCTCTAATATATATATATGACTAAAACTATTTCCAAGGACAGCACCAGTTAACATAAGATGGTACTTGCTTTCTAACCTCCCACTGCTTTATTACCAGCTGTTAGAGTGGGGCTGGTATTGTCTTCACCTTTTGAATCTGTGTGTGTGTGATCATGGCAAAATGTGATCCTGGAGACACCTATACCCTTTTTCCACCAAAATTAGGTATAAACGTTTTTTTGAATGTGGGTAAACCAGCTAATAAAAGCCAATTGACCTCTTTTCCATTGCCAGTCCAGTTTGCTTTTCTGTGCAGACCTACGAAACACACAACTGCAAGGAGTAACATCATCACATGTGCTTACAGAGCACTTACATTGATGCAGTGGAGAAAAAGTGAGCTGTTAGCCGCTGTGCAAACTGATAAAACAGATCTGTTGCAGCTCATCCTCGGACTGGCGCTCCTGTAAGTGTCGGACCCTCTGTGTGTGACGCTGATTGTGGTGATTGTGTTTTTATAACTTATTTTGGGGCTGCAGCTATCTCTGTCAATCCTGGGTACAGTGTAAACATGGTGTTTGTGGTGCACAGGTCCGTGTCTGTGTGCTCTGAAAGATTGGTTGGCAGGCTTTTCTATTGCCAACTAAAGCCAGATGTTAGCGGGTCTTATCTGGCTTTTGACTATTGGGAAACGGGTTTTTGAGTACTTTTACAGGTGTGTAGTTGAGATTAAAATGAAGACTGTGTTCGATGATCGGCTGGCCCTTGCCCATGAGTACTAAATCCAAATGTAATAATGTAGTCATGAATACTGTGTACTCATGTAATAATATAGTAATGACTTCTGAGTACTTAGTTGGAATGTCGACAGATGTTGCAGCTGATGTGATTCCATCCCTCTAAGTTAAGTTTCAGTACATGGCCATTCACTTCTTTACGTAATGACTGAAGACAGGGAGTGGACTCAAATACAGGACTCAGTAGTTCAATAAACCGTCTTTACTCAGGCAAAAAGGTTGGATACACAGAAATCAGTCCAACAGGTCAACAGTATAAAATTGGCAGGTTAAAGGAAAAGGTAAGTAACTAGTCACACACTGGTTCACTGAGAAATAGACACAGAGGTAAAAAAGGCTGAAACCATAGCCACCGATTTATGTTTCTGTGGATGGGTTGAATGTCCCAACCCCATGCCCAAAATAAACCTTCTGCAAAAACCACAGACACAACCTACATGGCTAGTTGCTATATGGATCTGGAAAAGATAAAAATCCATGCATTACAGCACCGCAGGAAATGAACAGTGACGACCAACACATATACACACACAGAGGGCTTGGAGATAGAAAATGTAATGATGCACAACATAAAATGCAAGGATAACACTATGCCGTGCATGTGCAACATGTGCTGCATCAGGTGGAGTGTGGATCAGTCAGAGGGGCGCTCTGTGACTGGTGGTTACAGTTAGGGGCAGGGGTCAGACAGCAAAACAACCACAGCAGCTTAGTATCTACGGCTGATCCATCCTAGCACTGACCTTTGTTATCAAACCAATGTAAATTTGGCCCCCGGCTGCACACTCACACATGTGGATGGTCAGCATTCTCTGTGGCTGCTTGGTTTTGGCACCTAAGGCTGGAGCACTGTCACATGACGAACTGGCACAGAGGGAAGGGAACACTGAAACTACATACTCTGGGGCAGCAGAGACAATGAGACACAGGTGCAACACAACAGGGCCGGGTCAGGTAATCACACAGAAGGGGCGGGAAGTGAAGGACCTGAAACCAGACAAGAAGCGAATATCAAAATAGACAGGAAACATAAATACTGGTGACATTAGGGAAGAAGACAGATAAGACCTAGCTGGGCTGACGGGGTGTGCACAGCATGTAAAATGTCTTTGCTGTGCACTTCTGTCGATGCTGTGCACTGTGGCCAGTCTTCCTGTGTTCGAGAGAAGAGTTAAGTTTCCACCAGCGGAAATGTTCACACCTTCTTCACCACAGGAGTCAAAACAAAAGTCGAATGCTGAGAGCTGGCTAGTTTAAAGGTTGCACCCTCTGCTTATGTTTCCGGTTAGAAGAAGGTAATAATAGATCAAAAGGGACTTTTGAGCTTTACATGTCGTGTCTGCATTGCTGTGGTGGCATCTAGCACATACATTTAACTTTACGGGCCAACTGCATGGTTTTTAACTGAACCTTTTTTTTTTTTTTTTCAATTTTGATTAAAAAACGGTTAAAAGGGTTTTATTCTCCTCTGTTATTTGAAATTGCTTCATAATATTGTTGTTATTCGCAGAGTTGATCAAGGTCCCTTTTGTAACTTCCTACTCATTTGATTTGACGTCCTCACTTGACATAAGAGGGCCAGTGTACTGAAGTCACTCACCAACCCTTTTATGTTGTTTAGTTTTGGTTTTATCTCTTTTGAGGTCTTGAGATATGCAGTTGTAAGATTTGTGGAGTCAGTGCCCCTTCATACAACAGAGGTTCACATATTTAGTTGCTGCTCAAAGTTTTCATGTTTTCTAGCTTGCAGTCTTCTTCTCTCCTGTCTTTATTGGTGCGTCACAGCATTTTTTCCATGTTTTGTGATGCTAAGGTGGCCGTGAGAGATCAACACACTGCATTATGGTACATGTTACTTATTCCAATAGCAACAGGAAGGTTACATCTGTGTATTTGGTTGTGTTATGAGTATTTGCATGTGTTTTCTTCAGTGTGCTGAGCCCTCAAGGCCACCGTGTGACATCACTGAATGTGTGTCCTCACCTGTGCATCCTTGTACTTATAACCAAAACCGTAACCCACTCATAGAACAGCAGCTCCATAGCTCTATTAGAGGTCTAAGATTGCACAAGGAAAGGGGCTACGATCTGTGGTTGGCTCTGAGCCTCAGATTGGCTCATTGACCTGAGAAAGACCTGAGAGAGGAGGCGTAAAACTACATTGAGATGGCTTTTGGCCCTTAAAACCAAATGTAAAAATAAAATCGTATGTATATAAAAACAGTAAATAAAACAACGTAAAAGTGTAAAATATGTAACCTTTGACAATGACGGAAAATCTGAAGGTTGTCTGTCATTTTGGCAGATTAGCGTAGATTTAGACAACAGGTTCTGTGGCATCACGGTTGTGGAAGCAGACCTTTTCCATTTTGCACAAAGACTCCATTTTGGAGGTAATCCCCTTGGAGCAGTTCATCTTGCTATGCAGGTGCCGACAGCACATTAAAGACCAACAGACTGGAGGCCTTGGAGTGCAGTCTGTGACCACAGTGGGTCACAGGAGGGTGCAGCCATGCCCCTGGTGCAGAGGGAGTGCACGCTGCCAGGTACAGAGAGTTCAATTTGATGTCTTTTAAATGGTTTGTTCATATTTTAACTGCAACTGTAAAATTGCATCATTCATACAGTATTTTCTTGTTTAGACACAATTGCCACACTGTCTTTGCAAGGGGAAAAAAAAAATCATCATCATCCGGAGCTGGAAAACATTTCAAAAGCACAGCATCATCTTGTCTGCGTCTGTGGGCCTGCCTCTTCCCCAAAGCAGTTTGACCTACTGACAGAGCAGACTTCACCAGCACCAACATATCTTACCTTTAGCAGCTGTGGTTTCACTTCAGATGTCAGAGAAAGTGTGAAGACCTCTGTGGCAGCAACATAAATATTGTGAGCCAGGCAACATGCCTGTACTCAAACTGTTTTTTGTAACCTTACTTGTCCCTACTCTTCATATGGCCATGAAGAGATCCCTCCCAAAATATTATTTGAATATGAATGTATATAAGTGCAAAATGCAGCTCAGCAAGGAAAAACACAAAGGGGTCTTTTGTAAATGCACTACACTTATGGTGTTCTCACAACTAAAGTTTCTTTGCTCTGGGCCGATATAGGTAATGAGTTTGTAAACTTGTAGAAAAATTGAAGTGAACCAAAATGCATCACTATAAACCACGTAAGAATGTCCACTCCACTTATTGGTCAGATTGTTTGGCAGGGAAAGTAAACACAGGAGAAAGGTCCTGCATTCTTCTCTGTGACATCCTATGCAACATAGATCAGTGTCAGAAATGACATTTCTTCATAGCTCTGATATGTATCTGGGCAGTTTACCTGCACCCAACACTAGAACACTGATTTGTTTCAGTGTGTCGTTAAAATGTTGTACAGATTCAAACTCTGCAAAGACGCGCTGCCATAAAATGTTTAGGAGGATGGACCTATAAAGTTGAAGATGTACAGTGACATGCTAACCACCACGTCCAACTGTCTCACTCAAACTTGTGAGTTCACCTGCTACTGGGGTTGGATTGAGTTCAGAACTCTTTCACACCAAAAACCAACCGCTCCAGTGTTCCCTTGGGACTGGACCTCCTTGAAAGGATCTTGATGCAATTATTTTACTGTGATTACTGTTTCCAAACCCACCAAATCACCAAACCCACCAACCTTCTGATTAGTGGACAACTCACTCTACCTGCTGAGCGAAAGCCACCCACAACAAGTGCCAAATTCGTACCGAGGACTGATACACAACTCACCCATCTTCCCTAAAACAGACATGTCACATGTGTGTCTCCACACAGACACAAGACTGTTTGACTGGTAAGCCACAGGAATCATGATCACATGCTCACTGTCAAGTGCAGGTCAGGAAAACATAAATGAACCACAGACAGCGTCACTGTAACAACAGACACACACTGATCTCAGTGCTGGGCTACACCCACTGGAGGTGTGCGCCGCTTCTTCTTTGTTATAGAAGATAGAAAAGTCCTATCCTTTATTTATAAACCACTTTTCAAATACAAGTTTGCAAAATGTTTCACAGACAGAAAAGCAGAAAATATTTCTAAATGAACCATGACGGCCTGTCAGTTTTTATTTTTGTTGCCACACTAACCCATGATATTTATGGTTTGCGGGTGCACACACACACACAAGAGAAGTGAATGCACAGGACAAAACTTGACAAAACCATAATGAGATTTTATCATTATTCCACATGCAAAAGGTTTGTGGCAATCAACACGATTACTACAACACGACTGACAACTAACACCTAATTACTTTTTACAAATGTAATCGAAGCACTCATGATCATAAACATTGACGAATACATTTTGTCAATCTGCCTTGTGTCATAGATTTTCCTCTGAGGCATCTTTTTTCCACAGCAACACACATCTTCACATTAATCCCTGTGGTGTAAAATCTTTCATATGCAGCTCAAATCCTCATATATAGACATCTAACCCTCACACTTTGTTTATGGCAAGGTAAAGTTTTCCATTAATCATTTAACATTTATTTAACTTCATAATTAAAGTCATGTCCTGTCACAGAGACGCAGATGAAACATGTCCAGCTTCACTGCTTAACACTGGAGTACACACATCCATCCTCTGTGTCATTCCTTTGTCTTCTTGATCTGTTGGCCCTTTTTACCTCTAAAGCAGCGTAATGGAGGTTTTCTTCATTTTTGCAGGACTGGTAATGAAATATCAAACAATTAGTCAAAATGTGGTGAGTGACGTATATAAAACAGCAATGTTAGTGATGGAATAATTGTAAATGTTAAAAAAAATCTAGACAGAAAATACCTCTGCATTCATTGTGGAGGAAGCTGAAAATCTTGCATCAGAGTCTGAAAAACAGAGGAAAGCATGTTTCTATAATGCTAAATTCAGCAAGTACATGCTATAGATACAAACAACAGCATTTACCTGCACACCGGCAGCTTCTCTTACTTATCCAGAACAGAAAGGAAGCTAGTAACATGCTGAGGATGGTGGTGAATGCCAAGACGCTGCTCAAGAAATACACCAAGACAAGGGAGTCTTCCTCATCTGCAGGGAGACAGTCATGAGGAGACTGTTCATTTCATGTTTGGGAATAATAATTAGTTTTTATTAGATGAAACAACTTCTGATAGAAAGTGACTTACTGTCAATGTCCACTTTGGTCCCGTTTCCAAACAGTATGTGTCCACATGAGGCAACAGCACAGTAGTAGGTCCCAGCTTGAGAACGATTCACGTTTGTCATCGGCAAGTTGTAGACACAGGTGTGTGTTTGTGTATCAGGTTTCCTCTCACATGTATCATTCCTGTCTCCATGAGTGTAAATGAGTCCTGGATGAGATTCTTCAGAGTCTTTGAACCAGTAAACACTGTGTTCTCCATCACAGGTCCCAGTGTGTACTGTACAGGTGAGAGTGGCAGAGCCTCCTGGCTGGACGGTCTCAGATCCTGACTGATGGACCGAAGCTTGATTGTTCAATCCTGAACCCTTCACACTGACAGTAGCTCCCTCTCCAAATTCAAATGTTACTGAATAGCCGCTTGCACAGTAGTAAGTAGCTGAGTCTGAAGAACGTAAATCTGAGATCTTCAAGTGATTTTTACCATTTCCAATGTCCAGTCTGAAGCGTGGATCATTCTTGAATTCATCATAAAAAGTGCCATTTTTATTATATTTGTAGAAGGTGGAGATGAGCCTCGGTTTCTGTCCCAGACTTTGCTTATACCAGTAATACCTTGCTACCACATCACTGTCATAGAAACATTGCAAAGTAATATTTTGACCAACATCAGTTGATATAAAACCTCTCTGTTGGCGAACAGATGAGGACAGCCAAGTCATCCGAGCTGAAGTGACAGGAGAGACAAAGCAAACACACAATTAATTTATCACAATAACAATGAGAACATTAAAAACAACAAGTCAGAGACACAAACAGAAAAAAAAACAGTACTCACCCATTTTGCACAAGAACAAACATGTCACATAGAAAACAAACTTTGGAGCTGTCATCGTGTTCAAACATCTGACCTGACTGACAAGAGTCTTGATCTTTTCCCCCTCTTTACAGACAAGACTGTGTTTGATTGGCCAGAAGTGACTAGTTCCTGTTAAGGAAACATGATCACTTGTTCACTGCCACCCATAGTTTGAAGTTTAGCTTCTGACAAGATTTCCCTGATGAGAGGTCTATGAATTACTCTTCAACTTGGCATTAGATTTAAAATCACCAAAATATAAAAAGACTACTTATCCTCACTCATGACACACTGTCCTAATCTCACCGATGGCTTCTATTTTACATTAATATTCATATTCATTTTTTTTGAAAGTACAGAAAAGGCTAATAAATAAAAACTTGGCTCAGCAATGGAGGGGAATTCTGATCAACCCCCTTAAAGAACCCCTGTGGTGAAAGTCTTTAACCTTGTTCAAGACCTTGAACCGAGTGCAGCCTCGTACAAACAGGTTCAGACAGCCAGGGATTCACACACCATATAGCCTATGTAACCAATCCTGTCAGTTTACAGGGATAAGGGGGTGGGGCAAAATAAACCTGAAACTTTTTCAGTACAGAGAGTGAGAGTTTGCATTAGCACAACCACTAACACTGTGTCAGCATAAACATAACATAAACACATAAAAGATGCAAACAACACTGCCCGTTGTGATAAATCTGTTACTCACCAGTTTTGGTCACGACGGGCTTCTCATCTGAGTCTGGGTCTGACCCAGGCTCAAACATGCAGCTGAGTCTTTCCGATGTTTCCTCTACCGCTAACCTTCTTGATAAGCGCTGCTCTTTGACCACCACTGGTCACTGAAACCTTGTCAGTACAGACATGAAGAGTTTGCATTAGCACTGCTGCTGCTAACACTGTGTCAGCCATTGCCAGTTACAAGCTAACAAACAACATAAACAAATAAAAGATGCAAACTATGTTAACCTTTCTCATATGTCTGCTAGCTGCCAATTTTGATCACAACAAACTCCTGAGTCTGACTGAGGCTCAAACATGTGGCTGAGTCTCCAATGTTTCCTCCTCTAACCATACTGACACTCTCTGCTCTTGTCAACCTAGCATAAGCAGCAGTGGTGGGCAGGGCATGAGGCCTGATCCAGAATTTCTCAATAAGGAAGTAATCATTGATTTGCTTCCAGCCAAAGTTTTCCGTTTTTCCCTACTTTTTATGAGGGGAAGCATGTTAGACTAAATATTAATCATAACAGAGTATTTTTACAAAGTTTAAAACATGTCTGAAGAGGAACTTTAAAGTTATAATCTTTGGTATAGTTTGGGTTCTGTTATTTTTGCGCTCATTGCATCAATCACCAGAAAAAAATCCTTGTACGTGAAAACATACTTGGCAATAAACCTGATTCTGATGTGCACATTGATGGGTCTGACTCAAGACACTTTTGGCTGAGGACAACAGCCTCCTGAAGGCCAAAGTGAAAGACCCCAAATGCCATTTCACAGCTAAATATCAGAATTGTAAACATCAATGAAGGAGTATAAAATGGTCACCCTTTGGAGTTTGTGTCTTGTCTGATTCTGGAGCCACTTGCAGACAGCAAGAGAGAGAAGATGGTCGTTACAGCCTGGGGACAAAGCTGGTGACTGATGAATGGCCAACAGTCATTACTTCCAAGATCCACAATGTCAGGGATCTAGTCAACATTCTCAAACATCGCTTCACTTCCAGGATGCCTGAGTCTAGTTTCCCGACTACATGAGTTGATAGCACAACCCCAGTCCTTCAACCATGTGAGGAAGAAGCCAAGCAAAGCATACTCTCCCAGCCGAGTGTCATGTTGTTTACCACTCCTCTGTTTCAATCTTAAGAATACCTTTTGACACTGAACAGTTTCTTAATTCCTTAGAGGGCCAGACGTGACTTCTGTTTGTATCACCTGCTTAGATAGAAGATACATCCTTAGTCAATGTTTTTTCTTGCGTTGCAGATTGTGCTCTAGAGACCTATGTGTCCCTGCCCTGTGCTTCCCCAATTCATTTTGTAACAAAGTTATAGTTCTTACTCTAAGGATGATAAACATGATTGATTTTATATAGAGGATAAACACACAGGGCTGTTGTTGGAGGGATTTTCTTCAAGTAGCAACCTACTGTGACATCACCCATTGGTTTGTGAACTGCCGTTTTGAAGCCTTGAGTTTGTAATTTGACAGTCGCCATCTTGGTTTTTGGAACCAGAAGAAACCATATTTGAATAAGAAGGGGGAGCTGAGAAGGAGTGAGGGGTGGATCTGACCTGTTCTGTACTCTATCCTGACTATCAGGCAGGTCACTGTGTGGTAGACTTTCAATATATAGCCACACCCTAAAGCATACCCTGCTTTGCTGCCTATTTCCCTCTAAATGGGACCATACTTTAAAAAAATCAACATCATGTTGTATAGAAGAAGACTTGAAACGGGCAACCAGTAATAATATGAAGATCTGAGTGATCGACATCTGATGTCCTAGGCTAATCTGTTGTGCCTCTGCTCTGCCTGACCCAAAGCACTGTACTCCCTCTAATCTAAACCAAGTCACTCTTTCTTTCTTTCTCTGAAACTGAAATCGGGAACCAGAGAGCAGCTTAGGTATGAGCAAGTGTACATGTCAGCACACACATCTACTAATAGGAGTGGCCTGTTTCTGAATCATTATACTGCATGTACTGCACCATGAGGGATGGTAGGTAGGTGGTAGATAGGCAGACTCAGCAGACATCTTAATTTCGCAGTGGTGAATTTTTATTTATAGCACTCTCCATTACACATGCAACTCAAGCTAAAAATCTACCTGCTTATACAGAGTGTTCAATTCACACCGAGACTTCAGCCAGAACCACAACAAAGCAAAAAAGAGCCCCCTCCACTTTGTTTTGCCCAGTTATGTTGGCCATAAGATCACTAATACGATGAAAAACAGGAAATGCTGGGCGGCCCCCTCCAAAACAATAGTCCTACACAGTGAGTGTGAACAAAGAAGCAAACATTTAAACACTGTTCATACCTGCAACAAAATAAAGGTCACTGAGACTAACCTAGAGCTGCTCGTTTACTTTGGTTTGAACTGTAACATAGTGATGCAGGTGATGTGTAAGTCTGCTAAGTAATGCAATTGTAAATTATAGTAAAATGAACACTTGTGTAAAAATGGTGTAACTTGGTGTGATGTGTGAAACATGCAAAGGACATAGTCCCTTACACTTCATGTGTTGTCTTTGTAAAATCTTCTTTGATAAGTTTATTGGACATATTCATCATATTTAGGTGAAGTCATGTTTACAAAATGTTACAAAAGCCATATTATACTTTAAAAGAGGTGCAGAACCTCAGCATGAGGTTACGTTCTGTCACACAGATATGAAATGAAACATGCTCAGCTCCACTGGTTTACACTGAAGTACACACAGTCACTCCAGGTGTCGTCCTTCAGTCTTCTTAGCCTGTTGACCTTGTTCTCCCTTAAAGCATTGTAATAAACATTATCTCCATTTTGGTAACCCTGGTAATGAAAACGTGTGAATTACAATGTGATCCATGGCAGAAATAAAAAATAAAAAAAACACAAAAAATGTTTGGTGCTCTGAAAACAGTAAGATGGGTTTAGAAAATACCTCTGTGCTGATTTTGGAGGGATCAGAAGACTCTGAAAGACAAGGAATCCCTTCTTTTTATCATGTCACATTCAATAAATACACATTATATATACAGATGACACCAATTACCTGTACAGAAGCAGCTTCTTCTCATGCTGATCACACACACTGAGAAAGCCAGTAAAACACTCAGGATGCTGGTGAACCCGACAGCCCCACTCAGGAAATACACAACAGAATCCTCATCTGCAAATTCAGACACCAGAGAGCATTGCAGAGTTTTAGCTGTGTTCAGTGGGAATAATATACAACTAAAAACTTCTGATAGAAAGTGACTTACTCTCAGACTCCAGCTTGGTCCCGTTTCCAAACAGTATGTGTCCACATGAGGCAACAGCACAGTAGTAGGTTCCAGCATGAGAAGGATTCAGGCTCTGCATCGGCAAGTTGAAGACACAGGTGTGTGTTTGTGTCTCAGGTTTCCTCTCACACTGATCATTCCTGTCTCCATGAGTGTAAATGAGTCCTGGATGAGATTCTTCAGAGTCTTTGAACCAGTAAACACTGTGTTCTCCATCACAGGTCTCAGTGTGTACTGTACAGCTGAGTGTCGCAGAGCCTCCTGGCTGGATGGTCTCAGATCCTGGCTGATGGACCGAAGCCTGGACATTCAGACCGGACCCCTTTACACTGACAGTGGTGCCCTCATAAAATTCAAAGACATATAAGTTGCTACGTACACAGTAGTAAGTAGCCGAGTCTGTAATTTGCAAATGTGATATCTTCAAGTTATTTTTCCCATTTCCAGTGTCCAGTGAGAACCGTGGATTGCCACTATATTCACCATCGAATGTGCCGTTATTATTGTGTTTATAATATGTAGACATCATCTTTGGCTTCTGACCCAGAGTTTGCTTATACCAGTAAAACATCACTGCTGCTTCGTCCTGACAGAGGCACAGCAAAGTCACACTGTCCCCAACATTAGCTGATTGAAAATGTAATGGTGATTGTTTCAAAGCTGTCAAATGAGCTGCAGGAGAAGAGACAAAGAAAATACACATTTAATTTAATGCTGCTTTGTTGTAATGCTCTGGATTACAGAACACATAAACAAGCAAACATATGGTTATAGTTTAAAGCAAAAAACAGGCAGTCAGACAACAAAGCTTACCCATACTTGACACGAACAGACATGAGAAATACAAAGCAAAGTTAGGAGGTGTCATCGTGCTTCAAATGCTGTGGTGAATGGATTGAATCTCTGTACGTTCTCCACCCTTCACAGAGAAGCCTGAGTTTGACTGGCCAATCAGATTGAATCTATTTTGGAAACAGTGAACACATGATCAGTGCCCCTGCCATGTATGCACAGACGTACACAGACGTATACAGTATTTGGAATCATGACTTTTAAGAAAGACACTCAGTAGTGTAGGACATAAATGGATCCCATTAAAGTAATAGCCCAAACCCATTTGCACAAATAACACACAATGAATTTGAATTTGAACAATTTCATATATTGACATATGTCTCACCCGTACTAATCTGTATATTTATGTATGTATGCTTATACTGTAGACATGTGTTACATAAATATATATCAATCCCAAAGCCTGTCTGTTGATTTTGTATACAAAATTCTGAGAGCACATTCCCACAATGGAAAGACAAACATGTTTAAAATGAATGAAAGAGGAATGATTATTTAATTAATGAGAAAATCATACATAAGAATATAGAACTGTTATTTGCATGTTGCTTTATAAAACATGAATATATCAATGAAATGTATATATATACAAAAATTGAACTGCTTAAAGAGAGTATTCAGTTCACACCAAGACTTCAGCCAGAACCACAACAAAGCCAGTTGAGCTACACAGTAATATTAACACAAAGAAATCAACTAACAGTCTTGAACTCCTTAATAAGAACATTTACATTTCTAAACATCTCTATACCAGGTAAATAATCCTGACACATTATTCCTTAATACATAAATCAATCAAAAGATGCAGATGTAGTCCATTACGTATAGTCCATGTGTTGTTTTTGCAAAATCTTGTTTGATGAGTTGATTGGAAAGCAAATCTTCATATTCATCATATTTAGTTGAAGTCATATTTACAAAATGTTACAAAAGCCATCTTATACTTTAAAAGAGGTGCAGAACCTCAGTATGAGGTTACGTTCTGTCACACAGAACAAAATGAAACGTGCTCAGCTCAACTGATTTACACTGAAGTACACACAGTCACTCCAGGTGTCGTCCTTCAGTCTTCTTCGCCTGTTGATTATGTTCTCCTCTAAAGCATTGTAATGGACATTATCTTCACTTTGGTAACCCTGGTAATGAAAGAGTGTGAATTACTATGTGAGCCATGGCAGAAATAAAATGTATCTTACTATAAAACCACTAAGGCAGTTTTTGATCCAAGAAGAAAACACCTCTGTGCTGTTTTTGGTGGGATCAAAAGACTCTGAAAGACAAAAGGAATCCCTTCTTTTTATCATGTCACATTCAATAAATACACATTATATATACAGATGACACCAAGTGCCTGTACAGAGGCAGCTTCTTCTCAGGATGCTGGTGAACCTGACAGCCCCACTCATGAAATACACAACAGAGTCCTTATCTGCAAATTCAGATGTAAGGTCCTCTACATTACAGAGCTTTTAGCTGTGATCAGTGGGAACAATATATTATACTATTTAGCCTCTCCAATGTTTCCTCTAATGCTAAGAGTTTGCATTAGCACTGCTGCTAACACTGTGTCAGCCATTGCCATTATAAGCTAATGAACAACATAAACAAATAAAAGATGCTAACAACGCTAACCGTCCTCATACATCTGCTAACTGCCGATTTTGATCACAACAAACTCCTGAGGTTCAAACATGTGGCTGAGTCTCCAGTGTTTTCTCCTCTAACCATACTGACACTCTCTGCTCTCGTCAACCTAGCCTAAGCAGTGGTGGTGGGCAGGGCATGAGGCCTGATCCAGAATTTCTCAATAAGGAAGTAAGTGTTGATGTGCTTCCAGCCCCAGTTTTCCTTTTTCTCTACTTTTTCTGAGGGAAAACCATGTTAAACAAAAATATTAATCATAGCGGAGTATTTTTACAAAGTTTAAAACATGTCTGAAGAGGAACTTTAAAGTTACAATCTTTGGTATTTTGATGTGCACTTTGATTTAGTAGTCAAGTCTTTCAGAGTTCAGTGTGGCACTTTTTGTTCTGAATGTTTTCTTCAGCCATGACACCAAAGAAAGATTGAGGCCATTCAAGGAACTTGTTGGGAAGCACTCGCGGAGCTTCGGCTAGCAACATCATGAAAATGGCCACTATTATCTCCTAGCAAGATAAGTTACTGAGTAAAGTTAAGTGTCAGGTTGTTTACTATTCCTGTGTTTCAATCTTAAGAATACCTTTCGACACTGAACACTTCGTTAATTCTTTCGAGGGCCAGATGTGACTTCTGTTATATCTGGTCAGTTTATGGATGAAGGTGTAAGTGCATGAAGCTCTCAGGATTAAGGCAAAAGGGCAAAATTTTGTATCACCTGCTTAGATAGAAGATACATCCTTAGTCAATATTTTTTCTTGCGTTGCAGATTGTGCACAAGAAGCCTATGTGTCCCTGCCCTGTGCTTCCCCAATTCATTTTGTAACAAAGTTATAGTTCTTACTCTAAGAATGATAGACATGATTGATTTTATATAGTGGATAAACACACAGGGCTGTTGTTGTTGGAGGGATTTTCTTCAAGTGGCAACCTACTGTGACATCACCCATTGGTTTGTGAACTGCCATTTTGAAGCCTTGAGTTTGTAATTTGACAGTTGCCATCTTGGTTTTTGGAACCAGAAGAAACCATATTTGAATAAGAAGGTGGAGCTGAGAAGGAGTGAGGTGTGGATCTGACCTGTTCTGTACTCTATCCTGACTGTCAGGCAGGTCACTGTGTGTGGTAGACTGTCAATCAATAGCCACGCCCTAAAGCATACCCTGCTTTGATGTCTTTTTTCTTCTAAATGGGACCATAGTTTAAAAAATGAACATCGTGTTGTATTAAAGACTTGAAACGAGCAACCAGTGGAGTCAACCCCTGATGATCATTAGATAAAATGCAGGTGTAAGGCACTTCAGCATTGGTTTCACTTTTCAGCCCCGGAGGCTACGTCCATTTTTTGATACAGTCTAGTTCTGAGTGATCGACACCTGATGTCCTAGGCTAATCTGTTGTGCCTCTGCTCTGCCTGACCCAAAGCACTGTACTCCCTCTAATCTAAACCAAGTCACTCTTTCTTTCTTTCTCTGAAACTGAAATCGGGCAGCTTAAGTATGAGCAAGTGTACATGTCAGCACACACATCTACTAATAGGAGTGGCCTGTTTCTGAAAAATTTTACTGCATGTACTGCACCATGAGGGATGGTAGGTAGGTGGTAGATAGGCAGACTCAGCAGACATCTTAATTTCTCAGTGGTTAATATTTTATTTATAGCATTCTCCATTACACATGCAGCTCAAGCTAAAAATCTACCTGCTTATACAGAGTGTTCAATTCACACCGAGACTTCAGCCAGAACCACAACAAAGCAAAAAAGAGCCCCCTCCACTTGGTTTTGCCCAGTGATGTCAGCCATAAGATCACTAATACAATGAAAAACAGGAAATGCCGGGCAGCCCCCTCCAAAACAATAGTCCTGCACAGTGAGTGTGAACAAAGAAGCAAACATTTAAGCAATGTTCAAACCTGCAACATGATAAAGGTCACTGAGACTAACCTAGAGCTGCTCGTTTACTTTGGTTTGAACTGTAACATAGTGATGCAGGTGATGTGTAAGTCTGCTAAGTAATGCAATGATAAATTATAGTAAAATGAACACTTGTGTAAAAATGGTGTAACTTGGTGTGATGTGTGAAACATGCAAAGGACATAGTCCCTTACACTTCATGTGTTGTCTTGTTTGATGAGTTTATTTATCATATTTAGGTGAAGTCATGTTTACAAAATGTTACAAAAGCCATCTTATACTTTAAAAGAGGTGCAGAACCTCAGCATGAGGTTACGTTCTGTCACACAGATATGAAATGAAACGTGCTCAGCTCCACTGGTTTACACTGAAGTACACACAGTCACTCCAGGTGTCGTCCTTCAGTCTTCTTAGCCTGTTGACCTTGTTCTCCCTTAAAGCGTTGTAATAGACATTATCTTCATTTTGGTAACCCTGGTAATGAAAAAGTGTGAATTACAATGTGATCCATGGCAAAAATTAAAGAAAACACAAAAAATTTATTCTTTAAGAAAAACAGAAGGACGGGTTTAGAAAATACCTCTGTGCTGATTTTGGAGGGATCAGAAGACTCTGAAAGACAAGGAATCCCTTCTTTTTATCATGTCACATTCAATAAATACACATTATATATACAGATGATACCAATTACCTGTACAGAGGCAGCTTCTTCTCATGCTGATCACACACACTGAGAAAGCCAGTAAAACACTCAGGACGCTGCTGAACCCGACAGCCCCACTCAGGAAATACACAACAGAGTCCTCATCTGCAAATTCAGACACCAGAGAACATTACAGAGGTTTTAGCTGTGTTCAGTGAGAATAATATACAACTAAACACTTCTGATAGAAAGTGACTTACTGTCAATGTCCACTTTAGTCCCGTTTCCAAACAGTATGTGTCCACATGAGGCAACAGCACAGTAGTAGGTTCCAGCATGAGAACGATTCAGGCTCAGCATAGGCAAGTGGAAGACACAGGTGTGTGTTTGTGTCTCAGGTTTCCTCTCACACTGATCATTCCTGTCTCCATGAGTGTAAATGAGTCCTGGATGAGATTCTTCAGAGTCTTTGAACCAGTAAACACTGTGTTCTCCATCACAGGTCCCAGTGTGTACTGTGCAGCTGAGAGTCACAGAGCCTCCTGCCTGGACGGTCTCAGATCCTGACTGATGGACTGAAGCTTGATTGTTCAATCCTGAACCCTTCACACTGACAGTCGCTCCCTCCCCAAATTCAAATGTTACTGAATAGCCGCTTGCACAGTAGTAGGTAGCTGAGTCTGAAGAACGTAAATCTGAGATCTTCAAGTGATTTTTACCATTTCCAGTGTCCAGTCTGAAGCGTGGATCATTCTTGAATTCATCATAAAAAGTGCCATTTTTATTATATTTGTAGAAGGTGGAGATGAGCCTCGGTTTCTGTCCCAGACTTTGCTTATACCAGTAATACCTTGCTACCACATCACTGTCATAGAAACATTGCAAAGTAATATTTTGACCAACATCAGTTGATATAAAACCTCTCTGTTGGCGAACAGATGAGGACAGCCAAGTCATCCGAGCTGAAGTGACAGGAGAGACAAAGCAAACACACAATTAATTTATCACAATAACAATGAGAAGCTGTCATCATGTTCAAATATCTGACCTGACTGACAAGAGTCTTAATCTTCTCTCCCTCTTCGCAGACAAGACTGTTTATTACAAGCAAAAACATTAGAGGGGGCGGTACAGTGTAAGAATATGGAGTCACAAACTCACCCATGGGAAAACACAGGAGATAGACAACAAACTGTAAAGGAGTCATCACGCTCTTGGTGCTGCGCTGAGTGAAAAGACTTGTGATACCTCTCTTCACAGACAAGGCTGCGTTTGATTGGCTGACCAGATAAGACTTTGCATGCCCTAACTACTGGAGGAAATGTGGTCACATGTTACGTGTGAAGTTTTTTTTTTTTTTTGAGAAACCTTGCACAAAGACAAATGTATAGATAACATTTGTCAACAGTGGCACTAATGCAACACCACACCTTCATTCCCTTTTCACTGATGAGCCAAACACATTGTAGTTTTTGTTAGGTTGCCTTCTTTAAATCACAATCTCAACATTTGATGTATCATAATGAGAGGATAACTAATTAAGTATTAACTGTGTAAGTCAATTAGGTCTAACCATCAACCATATCTATTGCTCATCAAACAAACTTTAAGTTTAGTTTCTTGTTGGGTTGAACATTGTTGGGCTGCTCTCATTCGCCTCAGGTATTCAGCCACCTTATTGCTGTGGCTCCACAGATGTTGGCTGGCATGGTCCCCAGAGGACGACTCTTAATGACTTTGTTGATCCCATAACCTTTCCTCTATCACCACCTGAAGGGTGATACAGCTGGTATTTCTTGAAAGGCTTCGACAACTATTCAGTGCATTGTCACGAAATCTGGTAAAATTTTAATTTCCCCTTTTCTTTCTGTTAAACACTTTGTAACTAAAAGCGCTAATAAAAGTGCTATGAATAAAGTTTATTATTATTCTTATTATTATTATTACTAATACTACTGCTAGTAGTAAAGATATTATTGTGTCCATGTTGCTGTACCCTGAAGACTTTGCTGATCCCCTGATTTTTCCATCAGTGCTGTTATCAGGTCAAAAAGTGTATTTGTCCAACACTTTGGTTGATGACCTAGTGGCTGCAAAACTGATTCCTGATCAACAGCATAGTTTGTAGGCTACTGTGTGTTTACTAGTAATTAGAAAATACGTGTATGTGGGCCACCTCGGTGGCTCACCTGTTAGAGCGTGTACCATTAAGGCTGTGTCCTAACTGCAAGGGCCCAAGGTTTGAATCCGACCCTTGGCCCTTTGCTGCATGTCATCCCCTCTCTCTCTCCCCAACTTTCAAGTCACTCTCTCACTATACCTATCTAATAAAGGCATAAAAAAACCCAAAATAATTAAACTATAAGTGAAAGTTAAAACATAGCTCTCAACATTGTACTGGTTAAACTTTTTTTTAATCATTTTATTGCATCTAATGGAGATACTTCTACCCCTATGATAGTTGGGCTTCGGTGTTATATTTTCTTCACTATAATCTGCTGTTTAGCTAGCTATCTAACTAGCAATCTACCTCCTTTCAACCAGTCCCTGTGGACATATAGTGAGGAGTTTCGTTCATGAAACATAATGTTAAACACAGCAACCAGTTCAAACTGAGCTTAGGAGTACTCCCAGTTTCTCAGTAACAAGTTTCTCTTAACAGCATTGTGAAAAGGTTAAGAAACTCATTTAGCACTGTTTAGAAGGACTCCTAAGATAATATCCTTTTTGAATATGGTCTCAGGTGTTTACTTATATAGATTTAGGTCACAGAGTTGAGGTCACAATCACTGGCTGGATGGGTCAGGGTGCAGCTCATCTCTACTCAACACATACAGTCGATGAAACCATCTCATGACATGCCTGACGGTTTTGTATGTAAAACATAGTTAATATTTCAAGGCTCACAGACAGAAGGTTTTGTTCATTCTGTATCCAAATTTATTAGTAATGCACAAAATTCAAGCAACACAGAGACATTAAACCACACATAAAGCCAGTGAAAATTTTCTTTACAGAATGTGACATTTATAACAAATGACCATGTTAGAATTTGGAAAATAATATACATATGTGTTATTATTTAGAGTTTAACACACATAGACTCATCTGATCTGCTTCATTAGGACCATGTGAGTAACAGCGCGATGGCAACATCAGCAAACAACCCAACAACTGCTGTCGAATTCTGATTCAAACACTGCAAAAGTGTGATTGATAGACATAACTACACATTTTTTTCTGACTGAGCCCTGGCCTCCACTGAGCTCTAATTTGAAACAACCAAAATTGTTCTAAGTTTGTGTCCATACAAGACTTCACTGCTCATCGTAGGAAACTGACTGACAGAAGGAAATGTATGTACATTAAGATTAAGTTTGTCTAAAAGCCAGATGTTGTTATGACATCACTGATGGGGTTTTTTTTCTTATTTTAATGACTTTTTATCTCAACAAGTAGACATTAAGGCTTCGATTGCCTTGATTGACAACTCCCTTACGCTTTAAGTTTCATGTGCCATGGGATCAAGGTTATACTGTATCCGCTCTTTATTTGTCATCCCTTGTACCATACATATGATTCTGCACCTTTCTATCTCATACTACTTTCTCTTTCTCCATTCTGATTCCTCTCTTCCTTCATCAAACAAAATCTTGCTTTGTTTCATCCTCGTCATTTCTCCACCTTTGAGAAAAAGTTTTTAGTAATTTGATTTAAGAATAACAGTGAACCAACTTTAACTATTTAAAAGGACAAGTGGTGAGTACAAGAGAGTTCTCACTCATTATTCATGTTGCCGTCATAAACCTCTGTGGTAAGTCTGCTACAGCACATATATACAGATATGGTCCATGGCACTTCATGTGTTGTCTTTGTAAAATCTTGTTTGATGAGTTGATTGGAAAGCAAATCTTCATATTCATCATATTTAGGTGAAGTCATGTTTACAAAATGTTACAAAAGCCATATTATACTTTAAAAGAGGTGCAGAACCTCAGTATGAGCTTACGTTCTGTCACACAGATATAAAATGAAACGTGCTCAGCTCCACTGATTTACACTGAAGTACACACAGTCACTCCAGGTGTCGTCCTTCAGTCTTCTTCGCCCGTAGATCTTGTTCTCCCTTAAAGATTTGTAATAGACATTATCTTCATTTTGGTAACCCTGGAAATGAAAACGTATGAATTACTATGTGGCCCATGGCAGAAATTAAAAAAACACAAAAAATGTATTGTGCTTTAAAAACAGTAAGAGGTTTTGAAAATACCTCTGTGATGTTTTTGGAGGGATCAGAAAATCTTGCAGAGGACTCTGAAAGACAAAAGGAAACCCCTCTTTTTATCATGTCATGTTCAATAAATACACATTATATATACAGATGACACCAAGTGCCTGTACAGAGGCAGCTTCTTCTCATACTGATCACACACACTGAGAAAGCCAGTAAAACACTCAAGATGCTGCTGAACCCGACAGCCCCACTCAGGAAATACACAACAGAGTCCTCATCTGCAAATTCAGACACCAGAGAACATTGCAGAGCTTTCAACTATTTTCAATGGGAATATTATACAACTAAAAACTTCTGATAGAAACTGACTTACTGTCAAAGTCCAGCTTGGTCCCTCGTCCAAACAGTATGTGTCCACATGAGGCAACAGCACAGTAGTAGGTACCGGCATGAGAAAGATTCAAGTTCTGCATTGGCAAGTTGTAGACACAGGTGTGTGTTTGTGTCTCAGGTTTCCTCTCACACTGATCATTGGTGTAAATGAGTCCTGGATGAGATTCTTCAGAGTCTTTGAACCAGTAAACACTGTGTTCTCCATCACAGGTCCCAGTGTGTACTGTACAGCTGAGAGTCATGGAGCCTCCTGGCTGGATGGTCTCAGATACTGACTGATGGACTGCAGCTTGGATGTTCAATCCTGAACCCTTTACACTGACAATAATGCTCTCCAAAAATGTAAGCAAACTGTAAACTGAATAACCCCTTACACAGTAGTAAGTGGCTGAGTCTGAAATGCGTAAATCAGAAATTGTCAAGTGATTTGCGCCATTTTTAATATCCAGTGCGAAGCGTGGATTGTCCTTTAATTCTTCATGAAAAGTGGCTTTTTTATCATAAGCATAGAAAGTAGAAATGCGTCTTGGCCTCTGTCCCAGAGTTTGTTTATACCAGTAAAACCATGCAGAAACTTTGACTTCATAAAAGCAGTGTAAAGTCAACTTGTCCCCAGCTTCAACTGATATGAAAACACTCTCCTGATGCACAGATGAGGATAATTTCAGAGCAGCTGTCTGAGCTGAAGCGAAATGAGAGACAAAGCAAATGTAGATTTAACTTAACATGGCAAAATTCAGATAATCAATAAATAAAAATCTAAGAAACATTTGTATGAGGACTGACTATACAGTAAATGATACACACTGGAGCCATAAAATCACAACTCACCTATATTCCACATGAACAAACACGTAAGACAGAAGACAAACTTTGAAGATGACATCCTGTTCAAGTTGCTGTGCTAAATGAAGGAATGCTGATAGGTCCTCCACTCTTCTCAGACAAGGCTACATTTGATTGGCTAACCTGAAGTGACTCTGTGTCCTTTATAGGAAACATCACATGCTCACAGCCACCCATAGAATACTCTCATGGTGAGTTCATACCATATATAATACAATATGATATAGTAAAGATAACCAGTGCTATATTTTGTATAAGAGACCCATTTTTACAGTACAGGCTTTTGACTTTTAAATTGATCGATCTTTAGCTAAATGCTAAATGCATACATCCGATATTGTCAAGTGGTTCTTACCATGATTAACATTTAGTCAGAACCGTTGATTGTTTTTGAATTCATCAGTAAAAGTACCACTTTTATTATGTTTATAAAAGGAAGACATGAGCCTTGGTTACTGTCCCAGAGTTGGTTTATACCAGTAAAACAATGATGCAACATCATCTTCATAGAAACATTGCAAAGTCACATTGTCTCCAACATGAGCTCGTACAAAACCACTGTCTTGGTGAACAGATGAGGACAGATCAGTCATCCAAGCTGAAGTGACAGGAGAGAAACAAATGCAAATCAAGTTTTTTGTAACATAATTCAACATATTCAGCAGTGAAATTATTCAAAGCATTGACATGAGAGGGGACAATAAAGGAATATGGAGTAACAAACTCACCCATGGGCAAACACATGAGATAGACAACAAACTGAACAACAAACTCATGCTCTCATTGCTGCGCTGAGTGAAAAAACTCTTCATACCTTTTCCTCTCTTCACAGACAAGGCTGCGTTTGATTGGCTGACCAGATATGACTTTGTACGCCCTAAATACTGGAGGAAATGTGGTCACATGTTCAGTGTGGAGTTTTTTGTGTTTTTTTTTTTTAGAGAAACTTTGCACAAAGAGAAATGTATAGACAACATTTGTCAACAATGGCAGTAGCTTTAAATCACCAAAATACAAATAAGCATAGACATTCTCACTAATGTAGCGCCAGACCTTTATGCCTATTTCACTGATGAGCCAAACTAACTGTAATTTTCTTAGAATGCTGTCTCTAAATCACAACCTCAACATTTGATGTATCACAATGAGATTATAACTAATAAAGGTTTAAATATTGTCAGTCAATTAGGTCTAACCATCAGCTTCCATGGAATTTAAACTATAGTCATTACAATATTTGCATTCCTTTTAATTCCCTGGTTCAAACACTGAGTTTGAAACAGTTACAATGACAATGTTCAAATATAAATAGCATTCTCTCTCTCAGGTGTCCTGTTTGTTGTGTGACTGACAGTTGATTTGTCTTTTTTAGGTAATTAGAGTTGACGTAAGGTAACTGCTGCAGATAAATTGTATGTTTGCAGGGTGAATTTTTTTTATTTTTATTTTTTTTCTTTGGCAGTACCATCTACAAAACGAACCGACTGGGTAAAACAGTCAAACACACTTAAAATTTAGTTTCTTGTTGGGTTGAAGATTGTTGGGCTGCTCTCATTCGCCTCAGGTATTCAGCCAACTTATTGCTGTGGCTCCACAGATGTTGGCTGGACTGCACATACAGTGTTCATGGTCCCCAGAGGATGACTCTTAATGACTTTGTTGATCCCATAACCTTTCGTCTATCACCACTAAGAGGATGCTATTGCTGGTATTTCTTGAAACATTTCGACAACAATTAAGTGCATTGTCATTAAATCTGGTCGTATTTGAATTACCCCTTTTCTTTCTATTAAGTGCTTCATAACTTTGTTAATAAAAGTGCTACAAATAAAGCTTATTATTATTGTTAGTTGTAGTACTAAAGATATTAATGTTTTAAAGTTGCTGTATCCTGATGACTTTGGTGATCCCCCGACTTTTCTATCAGTGCTGTCATCAGGTCGAAATCTGTATTTGTCCACTTTGGTTGATGACCCAGTGGCTGCAAAACTAAGTCCTAATCAACAGCATAATCTCTACTATGTGTTTAGTGCTTATTAGAAAATAACTACATGTTAAAACACTACACTAACATATTTGTAAGCATTTTTCATTGTGAGCATATTAGCTGCTGATGCTAGCAGAATGCTTGAACCTCAGATTTGCATTTAAGTACAGTTAGGTTTAGTTAGAGACCTATCTAACTAGCAATCTATCTCCTGTCAACCAGTCACTGTGGACATACACTCACTGGCCACTTTTTTTTGTTATAGCCTGCTAGTACTGGGTTGGACCCCTTTTTGCCTTTAGAACTGCTTTAATTCTTTGTTGCATAGACTCAACAAGGTGCTGGAAACATTTTGGTCCATATTAACGTGACAGCATCACACAGTTGCTACAGATATGTCGGCTGCACATCCATGATGTGAATGTCCTGTTCCACCACAGCCCAAAGGTAAGCTGTTGGATTGGGAGCTGGCGACTGTGGAGGCCCTTTGACTATAGTGAATTCAATGTCATGTTCAAGAAACCAGTATGTGATGATCTGAGCTTTGTGACATGGTGCGTTATCCTGCTGGATGCTCAGTTAATACTAAGGGGCCCAAAGTGTGCCAAGAAAATATCCTCTACACCATCACACCACCACCAGCAGCCTAAAGTGTTGATACAAGGCAGGATGGATCCATGCTTTCATGTTGTTGATGCCAAATTCTGACCCAACCATCCGAACGTCGCAGCAGAAATCAAGACTGTTCAGACCAGGCAAAGTTTTTCCAACCTTCTATTGTCCAATTTTGGTGAGTCAGTGTGAATTGTTGCTTCAGTTTCCTGTTCTTAACTGACAGGAGTGGCACCTGTTGTGGTCTTCTGCTGCTGTAGCCCATCTGCTTCAGGGTTCGGCGTGTTGTGCATCCTTTTCAGAACAGTCTCTGTAAACCCTAGAGATGGTTGTGTGGGAAAGTCCCAGTAGATCAGCAATTTCTGAAATACTCAAACCAGCCCGTCTGGAATCAACCATGCCACGTTCAAAGTCATTGAAATCATCCTTCTTCCCCATTCTGGTGCTTGGTTTGAACTTCAGCAGGTCATCTTCACTATGTCTACATGCCTAACTACACTGAGTTGCTGCCAAGTGATCGACTGATTAGATATTTGCATTAATTAGCAGTTGAACAGGTGTACCCAATAAAGTGGAGAGTGTATAATGAGGAGGTTTATTCATGAAACATGATGTTACACATAGCAAGCAGTTCAAACCCAGTTCAACTGAGCTTAGGAGTCCACCTCTCAGTAGAAAGTTGCTCTTAGCAGTGTTAAGAAACTCTTAGGAACATTTAGCGCTGTTTATCTTTTGAATATGGTCTCAGGTGTTTACTTATATAGAGTTAGGTCACAGAGTTGAGGTCACAATCACTGGCTGGATGGGTCAGGGTGCACCTCATCTCTACTCAACACATACAGTCGATGAAACCATCTCATGACATGCCTGAAGGTTTTGTATGTAAAACATAGTTAATATATCAAGGCTCACAGGCAGAAGGTTTTATTCATTCTGCATCCAAATCTATTAGTAATGCACAAAATTCAAGCAAAACAAAGACGTTAAACCACACATAAAGCCAGTGAAAATTTTCTTTACAGAATGTGACATTTATAACAAATGAACATGAACACTTTGAGATTACGTTTGTCTAAAAGCCAGATGTTGTGATGACATCCATGATGAGTTTTTTTAACTTATTTTGTGATACAAACAATTAGACATTAAGGCTTTGATTGCCTTGACTGACAATTCCCTAAAGCTTTAAGTTTCATCAGGGTTATCAAGGTTATACTCTACCTGCTCTTTATATGTCATACCTTATACCATACATATCAGAAACACTAATAACAACATGTCTTATTACACAGCAACAAATATGAAATATGTTCAGTTCTGCATCTTTATACTTGAATACACACATTCAGACTGGGTGTTGTCCCTCTGTCTTCTAGATCTGTTGACTCTGTGTTCCCTTAAAGCGGCGTAATGGATGTTATCTTCATTTCGCTGACCCTGACAATAAAACATAAATCAGAAAATCCCAATTTTTCTTAGCTTTTTGGAAAAAAGCTAAGAAATAAAGGGCCAAAACCAGGCACAATGCAAACAACGCAATGATGTCATAAATATGCTAACAAAGGTATTATGTCATCTATCGACATTTAGTGACTTTTCAAGTAGAGTTTAGCTACTTTTCTATTAAAAAGCAGCTATTAACAACAGTTCCACAACAGCTCTCAACTATGTCCTAAATTTCAGACACTGACCATACACCATTCACCAATGATCAGCAACTAAGTTTGGCCTTGGGTCAATCTTTTTCCATTTAGATGGCAGGCCAGAACATTATCAAAGGCTAATTAAAGAAATAGATTGATAAAAATGCAACTGGAATTTTCACTGTTACTGTTCACATATGTGGCGCTGTGGCCCACAGTAACATATAGAGGTGGGCAATCTGGGTTTTTGAGTAGAACTTCAGTCCATGATTTTAATCATGATCGGCATTCTGTTTCACCTGTGATTTTACTGTGAAAGTCCTGACTCGAAGTTGTGATTCATGAACATGTGTCTGTTCGTCATTACTCTTCACCAAAGGTTGTCTACGAATTGTGTCACAGCTAATCACACTTTTGGAATTTCCTATTATAACTTTTCAGAATAAAAGCTCACAATAGCTTAAAAAAACAAACAAAAAAAGCTAAATGGCTAAACAGGAAGTGATTCTGTGGGTAACTGTTACTGCCATGAGGGAGCTCTATTTTAGCAGCCTGATGTGACTCTATTATTCACTCTCAACATGGATAAAAGTATAATAAGCATCTTCAGGTGGGGGCAGATTCTCTTTTTGGATATCATAGAATTGTGGGACTGTCAGTCCAATATTATAAGATAAAAGAAAAATCACATTATCAAAATATCAAATATTGAAATAATCTGGCGGGCCAGTTTAGGCCCACGGACCACCAGTTGCCAACCACTGCCATACAGCATCCAACCATTTACTAGGATTAGACCTGGTCTTGTTAAATGTTTAAATAGTGTTGAATACTGAGAAAAATTACCTCTGTATTTATTGTAGAGGGAGCTGGAGATCTTGCATGAGACTCTGAAGAAAAATGAAAAGTGCCCTTATTATAATGCTGTGTTAAGGGAGTATACATTGCCAACTATTTTAGAATTCAAGTTACAGTACCTGCACACTTGCACCTATTGTTCTTGTTGATCACACACATAAAGACAACCAGTGAAGCACTCAGGATGGTGGTAAATGCCAAAGCTCCGATCAAGAAATACAGCAAGACAAAACAGTCCACCTCAACTAAAGAGAGGGAGATACAAGGAGATATTACAGACCTTTTAGCTGTGTTCATCTTCAGTTTTTATAAGGAGTATTAGCCTCGAAAACAACACAACCCCTGGTAGAAAGTGATTCACCCTCAGAGTCCAGCTTGGTCCCGTTTCCAAACAGTATGTGTCCACAGGAGGCAACAGCACAGTAGTAGGTCCCAGCATGAGAAAGATTCATCTGCTCGATTGGCAGGTTGTAGACACAGGTGTGTGTTTGTGTGTTGTGTTTCCTCTCACAGTGACCATTCCTTTCTGTGTGAGTATAAACGAGTCCTGGATGAGATTCTTCTGAGTTTTTGAACCAGTAAACACTGTGTTCTCCATCACAGGTCCCAGTGTGTACTGTACAGCTGAGAGTGGCAGAGCCTCCTGGCTGGATGGTCTCAGATACTGACTGATGGATGTTCAAACCTGAACCCTTCACAGTTACAACAATGCCCTCCGCAAATTCAAACTTGTATGAATAGCTACTTGCGCAGTAATAAGTAGCTGAGTCTGAACTACGCAGGTCGCTTATGTTCAAGTGATTTTTACCATTTCCAGAGTCGAGTGTGAAACGTGGATTGTTCTGGAATTCATCATGAAAAGAACCATCTATTTTGAACTTGTAGAAGGTGGAGACGAGCCTTGGTTTCTGTCCCAGACTCTGTTTATACCAATAATACCTTGCAGCAAAATCACCTTCATAGAAACACTGCAAAGTCAAGTTGTCCCCAGTTTTGGCTGACACAAAATGTCTCTCTTGGCGAATGGATGAGGAGAATTTCAGATTTGTCGTCTGTGCTGATGAGAAATGAGAGACAAAGCAAATCCACATTATGAACACATGAAAACATGGCCATGCACTTTAAAAGATTCAACCTGCAATCACAAAAACACAACTCACCCATTCTCCCCAAGAACAAACATGTCAGGTAGAAGACAAACAGTGCAGATGTCATCGTGCTCAAATTGCCGTGCTGAGTGGAAACAATCTTGAGCTTTTCTTCACTTTTACTAGACGAGACTGTGTTTGATTGGCCAACCTGAACTGACACTGCATGTCTAAATTTGGAAACATGATCACATGTTCAGTGCAACCCATAGAGTCAACTTTAGTTTGTTAAATGTAGTTGTTTAGTTAAGATGTTAATGTTAAAAACAGGAAGACTTTTAAAAAATTGTGAAAAAAATTAATTAAAAATTTTGACAATGTTAACATCTGATAATGTTTACTACATTCACCACCTTTAGTTGAGTGTGCTTACAATAGCCAATTACTACTAAACACAAAGTACAATCAAGAAGACAACAACAACAAGTGGCTGTACTTCACTGAATCAGTGAACACTGACCTGCTGGTGGTGCTAGACAAAAAGTCAGTGAGTCATCAAAGTCAGTGTGATTCTTCCTCTGGGGACTGTGTGTGTCTGTACAAAATGTCACACCAGTCCATCCAGGTATTTGAGTTTTGAGTGACCAAAGTGATGGACTGATGTCTGCATCATCGTTTCCAGTAGTCCACGTTTCTCACCGTTCAGACGAAAATGCAACCCTGGAGTTTTCAAACCAGCAGCGAGTCTAAAACTCTCCATTTTAGGGGCTTGAAAATGGCTGAGTAGTATGGACGCCAGGCCAAACATAGCAAAAGTTAGCAAAAGGCTACTGACCTGCCAAAGGAATACAGTAAATAGAGTCAGACTAGTACCAAGAAGGTACGTGAAGACTGATGTCGTATGCCTTTGTTGTCTATGAGTGTTTTGACCCTTTGCAATCACTTATCACGTATGTAACCACTATTTGTAGCTTGTTGACAATGTCCTAATATGTGTGCCCCCAGCACAGCCCACCCAGACCCACCATCCAATGCTGTAGGCTTTACCTGTTTACCATCTCTATTAAGGATGCTTTTTAGTATTAGTTTGGGATTTCAAATTATTTTTACAGCTTTTAATCTTTTTAATACCATTCTTCTACCGATCACTGGATAACTTTTCATGTTGTTTTATGAATCACACGTGCTTACTCACAGTTACAAGATGATATCCAGCCCTTGGAGTCCGAGCTCTGAAAAAAAGGATAAGCTGCTTGACAGCTTTGTCTCCATAGATGCTGTCCAGGCAAAGCATGTTTCCACCATATTTTCCCCATCACGCTGCAGCTGGTAGACTTCCTTCCATGTACACTCCTTACCGTAGCCCCAAGTCTCTCATCTGAAGTCCCAATACATCCCATTTAAAATTCTGCAACAGCTGCCTAATCACCGACCTCCCTAATTTCCTTAATGGTCTCAGATTCCATTCACGCTCACCTTGCTGCTCTCAATACACGCTGGCATTGTACCGGTCTGCCCGGGGAGCAGCTGAGAAGCATGAGCTATGCCACCCCTGCACTGGACCTAGACGCCGGTGCATAACACCTCACAGAATCTAGCTGGAACATTTAAGTTGAAATCCGATGGTCTGTTTGGCTCATTTCAGCGCTGACTGACCATTGTGATTACATGTGAGTTTTACAAAGCTACAGTAGTAGGCCACAGTCCCTTACCTGTGGTTGAGGTTCAGATGTAAAACTACACTGACAAGGCTTTTAGAGCTTCACACCACGAATAAATCTTCTTATGGATATCAAAACTTCAAATAAAATACTGGAAAACAGGAAAAATGTGCCCTTGAGGAACAATTGAGGATAAATCTAAAAAAGCGACTCATTGTGATACATTGTGATCTTTAAATATCACAACTGAGACATTATGCGGCATCAGAATGAATGTTTCTAAACACTCTGTCTGATCTCTTAAAAAATTCCCCCCAGGTAAAAATGATGCAAGCATCAGTTACTTTGAAAGAAAAACAAAGTGCTACAGTGTAGACATCCTTCACGAGTCCCAGTTTACATTTTCACTGTTCTGTTGTTAGTTGAGATGTTTTTTGAATGAAAGCAGTCAGGCCCCGTTCAGACCTGGTGTTAACATCTGTCCTGAGTGAACCGATTACAAGTGGACAGCTCTGAGTTCCGGTGTGAACACACTCAAGACACATTGTGGTCTGATCCACATGTGGTCACATTCTTTTAGCCGTGTGAACACAGATGCTTCATGGCCACACTGAAGGAGTGTCTACTCTACTGACGTCTTCTGACACAGTCTGATACGTCCTGTCACAGTTTCATAATGAACCAAAAATATTTCACTATTTGTAATGGCTTAACCCTTATTTGACTGTAGAGCTGTGGCAGCGCATTGATTTGCTCAGCTCTTCTATGTATCTTTCTCTCTCTCTCTCATAGACATACACACACATACAGAGGCGCATTGACAACAGACCCGTGTGTCAGATTGGCTAAAAACAACACTGCACACCTATGCATATGAAACGGGGAAGTGGGATCAGATCACAAGTGGTCACTCAGGACACATATGGAGACACATTTTAAAGCCAGGTGTGAACCTACGTACTGAGAGCTGTCCACTTGTGATTGGATCACTCAAGAAAGATGTTAATACCAAGGTTTTAGTGTTTCTACTATTGCATTTCCACACAGATCCATCAAATCCTCAAAGCTCCCTTACTGCAACTGATAATTAACTAATACTTAACTTAGAATGTTTTTTTTTTTGTTTTTTTTTTTAACAATATAAATTAAATAAACTACTAAATTAAAATAAAAGATAGCTTATTCAGATTAAATACAGTAGTGGTTCCCAGAAACAATATAATGGTATTTAAAAAAATTCTCATGTATTTGTGGATCATTATCAATGTTGCCACAATGACTCTGTTCCCAGATTGTCAGCAGTTATTGTCTCATGTAAAACATTAAAATTTGAAAGTGAATTCAACTTTGAGAAATAATTTCAGGAATAGTTTGAAAAATACTAGATAGCATTTTTGAGACCACTTTCGTTTTATTTACAGCACTACATGGTATTTGACTCCAGGTGTTTACTGCGTTGATCATTGTAATGACAAACTTGTGTAGTACTATGCATTGCCAATACAGTTATTGTGGGATCTACATAATGTCCAGAAGAATGAATTCATTCATCATCTTCAGCATATTTGAGCTGTTCTGTATCCATGTTTGAAACTGTACACATCACAAGACAACAGTGAGAATATTGAAATATATTTATATCAAAATCTACATATAAATGTACATTACTTTACATTTTTCAATCGACTCAAAGTAGAAATGAAACAGTTCTACTGCCTAACACTGGAGTACACACATTCAGTCTTGGTGGTGTCCCGCTGTCTGGAAGATCTGCTGGGCAGGTTCACATTTAAAGCAGCATAATGGATGTCTGCATCTTGGTAAACCTGGTAACAAAATATTTAAAAGGCGATCACAATATGGACCCTGATAACAATTAAAACAGTTTCCAAATGACAAGTGAATATTGCATTATTGCAATATCGCATGTGCTGCAATGCAACGCACATTTAACAGCTAAGTTACACTGACAGAAATGTTCAAAAATGTCCGCAAGACAAAGTGATTCAGATATAAACAGATGAATAGATGATATAAATTACTTCTGCATCTCCTCTGGACAGGGGGGGGAATCTTGCTCGTGACTCTAAAACACAAGAACGAACAATTTAACTGAAAATCCAAACTCACTGAATACAAGCAGCCAGATATACACGCTACCTGTTATCGTTACCTGATTGGAAGCTGCTTGTTTTTGTCATCTTGTAAATTAGGAAAGACAGTAAAACAACCAGAATGGTGGTAAATGCCAAAGCTCCACTCAAGACATACACCAAGAGAAGAGAGTCCACCTCATCTGCAATAGGAGAAATTGTATAACTTTTGATGTTGTCTTACTTGTAAAGAAGTAACTCACCATCCATCAAATGAGAAAGCCCCTGGTAGACGGTTACTCACCCTGAGAGTCCAGCTTGGTCCCATTTCCAAACAGTATGTAGCCACATGAGGCAACAGCACAGTAGTAGGTTCCAGCATGAGAACGATTCAGGCTCTGCACCGGTAAGTTATAGACACAGGTGTGTGTTTGTGTCTCAGGTTTCCTCTCACATGTATCATTCCTGTCTCTGTGAGTATAAATGAGTCCTGGATGAGATTCTTCAGAGTCTCTGAACCAGTAAACACTGTGTCCTCCATCACAGGTCCCAGTGTGTACTGTACAGCTGAGAGTCACAGAGCCTCCTGGCTGGATGGTCTCAGATTCTGGCTGATGGATGTTCAAACCTGAACCCTTCACACTGACAGTAGCTCCCTCCCCAAATTGAATATTTACGGAAAGCTTCCCTGCACAGTAGTAGGTAGCTGAGTCTGACATGTGCAGATCTATTATTTTTAAGTGATTTTTACCATTTCCAGAGTCGAGTGTGAAACGTGGATTGTTCTCAAATTCATCATGAAAACTTCCATTTTTATTAAACTGATAGTGAGTAGAGACGAGCCTTGGTTTCTGTCCCAGACTTTGCTTGTACCAATAAACTCTTGTTACATCATTATTTTTAAAGAAACACTCTAAAATCAACTTTTCACCAACGTTAGCTGATACAAAACTTCTCTTTTGATGAACGGATGAGGAGAATTTCTGATTCGTCGCCCGAGCTGAGGAGAAATGAGAGACAAAGCAAGTGCACATTGTGAACACAGGGAGACATTTAAAATATTCAACCTGCAATCACAAAAACACAACTCACCCATTCTCCCCGAGAACAAACATGTCAGGTAGAAGACAAACAGGGCAGATGTCATCGTGCTCAAATTGTTGTGCTGAGTGGAAACAATCTTGATCTTTTCCTCATTGTTGTTAGACATGACTGTGTTTGATTGGCCAATCTGAAGTGACACTGTATGTCCTAATTTGGAAACATGACATGTTCACTGCAGCCCATAGTGTGAAGTTTCTGAGAATTACATGGTGAGAAACAGGTGAAGAGTATAAAGACATGTCATCTTTGCATTAGCTTTGAAATTACTGGAAAAAAAGACCACAGCTATGTATTCTCAATGATCTGACAGGACGTTCTGACTTCTTAGGTTTAATATTTGATTTCTGTTTCTGTTCTCTTTTCCTCAGAGACAAGACTGTGTTTGATCGGCTGATCTGAAGTAACTCAGTATGTCCCATGTGGGAATTATAATAACAAGGTCACTGCCACCTACAGTGTACTTTGTTGCTTTGAATAGAATCACATGGTGAGAGCTACATGAGGAACATGGTTCCTGATGTTGGTGATAGATTTTGAATCACTCACAAATAATAAATGATCTGTACAAACAGTATGGGCACCAGTAACAATTGTAGATATTTCTTCCAGTTGGACCAGTGAGAGGACCATGGACCATGTTCACTCGCTGTCTCGGGTGAAAAAAAAAAACAGCTTTGATCAATTGTTGGCTAAAAATATTAATATGAAATAATAAGTTAAAATGAAATTAAAGTTAATCCCCTGGGACACCAGCCTAACAGGAAAGAATAGGCAATACTGATACAGTCTTAAATTATACTATTGATTTGGAGTTCTGATTAATAATTTATGTAATAACTACAACCAATAATTCAATAGTATCAATAGTTAGTAAGAGTTGAAGGATTTAACCACCCTCTGCCAAGACATTTATTTACAAGATCACAGCAGAAAAAAACAACTGTACAATCTAGCAAGTATATACAGGTGTGTGTGTGTGTGTGTGTGTGTGTGTGTGTCTGTTGGGACACAGACAAAGACAAGACAGCTGCTGGGACTACATGGTTTAAATAAAAATTAATTAAAATCAAGATGATAATAAAAAAAAAAAAAAAAGATAGTGGACTCAAAGATGCCATGTGGGGGAGTGAGTTTCTTTGTTCAGGCCAATGCATGCAGGCTAAAGAGTGCCAGGTTGAAAGAGAGGGTTAGCTGCATACAAGTGCTAGTACTGGAGGTGCTAAACGTGTGTCAAACACAGTAGCATCGACTTAACACTGTGGCAAACCAACAACCTAAGCAGACATCAGAGTTAACAACAGAGCTTGGTGGATTAAACAAATCAATACATGTACGTTGACACAGAGTCCTGTGCTCAGCCGTACTGTGCTATGCTATGCTAGTTTAGATCAGTCCCAGTCAACGTTACTCATGTAATGTTTGATAATACTGCCTTATGTTGGACTTTTATTTTGAAATTCCCAGCAACGGAAACAAAGAGGACTGTGTGCAGGTTATTAGCCTAAGGTTAGTGAGAGTTCAGTGTGCTGTGTTTCGAGGCATACAATAAAGTGGCAAAAGCCTATAACTTCTGCACAACGGTGTGGACCCAGATTTATTAAATAGATTGACGGACACAACAACCCAGTCCTTTGAAATAAGAGAAGTCCTAGTAGTAGTTGGACTATGAACCCATGTTGAAAAAGAAAAAAAAGAAGAAATGGAAGCTTTCAGCGTTCTGACCCCACGGATGGACTGGGACTCGTCCAACCTGCGTGATGCTTGGCGCCGTTCCAAACAACATGCCGAGCTCATGTTCACAGGCCCACTCATACAGAAGACAGAGGAGCATAAATGCAGCTTTATCCTGCTATGGATGGGGGACAAAGGATGAGACATAAGCAACACGTGGAACCTAGCAGAAGATGAGGCTAACAAGTAAAAACATAATACGACCGATTTGCAGCATTATACAGTTCCATGAGAAGATGCAAGGAACTGGTGAGTCATTTGAGCATTTTATCACAGAGCTCAAACTACTTGTTAGAGACTGTAACTATGACAACAGCGATGAAATGGTCAGGGGCCGCATTGTATTTGCAACTAACTCACCCAAAGTAAGAGAAAAACTGCTTAGCCAAGGAGCTAACACTAGAAAAAGCAATTGACATAGCCTGTTCCTACGAGCTGGCTCAGGTGCAGCTAAAGGCCATGGCAAGTGACAGCCAGGAAATGCCTGCAATATGCTGCAAGACTGGAAAGCTAGGTCCGGCAAAGCATGCTAGCAAACTAAATGAAGGCCCAAAAGCACCAAACACAACAAACAAACAGAATGCCCAGCAAAAGGAAAACAGTGCTTTAAGTGCAGACAATTCAACCACTTCACAAGAGCATGCAAATCAAAGTCTCATACCTCATATAAAACAGGACACAAGCAAGTGCACGCTGTTGAAGAAATACAAGAAGATTTAGCCTCAGAGCTGTTTGTAGACACTGTCACAGTATGATTTCAAGGCCATTGGTGAATTCCAGGGAGAGTGCAGTTTTAGGATAGACCCCAGGGCAACACCTGTGGTTTGCCCACCACGGAGGGTGCCATCCACCCTCAGAGACCAGTTAAAGACAGAACAAGACAACATGAACGAAAAGTGACTGACCCCAAGAAGGAAGTGACACTCCAAGTGGACACATCAAAGAACGGTTTGGGCACAACGATTATACAGGAGGGCAGACCAGTTGCATATGCCTCAAAACTGCTCAACAGCACAGAGCAGAACTATGCCCAAATCGAAAAGGAGTTGTATGCTGTCCTTTATGGGTGCAAGAGATTTCACGAATACATGTATGGGTGACACATAACTGTGGAATCAGACCACAAGCCATTAGAGAACATACTCCGCAAGCTGCTAGCCCTTTCACCACCACAGCTACAGCGCATGCTGCTCGCGCTGCAGAAATACAGCATAACTCTCATCCATAAACCAGGCAAAGACATTCCAGTAGCTGACACTTTGTCGAGAAAATATGGATGACGAGGACAGTTCATTAGCTGAGGCTATGGAGACATAAGTACACACCATCATCAGCACAGCGCCGTGAGTGTAGACAGGTTAGATGACATCAAGACAGCCACAGCTATAGATGAACAGCTGTCCGCCCTCAGGCACGTTATTCAGACAGGCTGGCCAGAGACCAGGAGGAAAGTGCTCCCCACTCGTCAACGATTTCTGGAACCACCGTGACGAGATCACAGAGGTGGATGGAATTCTCCTGAAAGGCAAGAAAATCATAATCCCATACAAACTCAGAAAAGACATGCTGAAGCGCATACACACTGGACATTTTGGAGTGGAGAAAGCAAACACAGAACCAAAGACATAATGCTCTGGCCAGGTATGGGTAAACAAAAAGAAGAAACAGTCATGAACAGCAACATATGCCAAACACACCACAGATCCAACCAAAGGGAGCCCATGCTCACACAAGCAGTTCCAGAGGACCCATGGCAGACTGTATCAACAGATCTATTCTCCTGGAACTCAGAGTTCCAGGAGTCATTTGTGACTATCTCAGCAGGTAATTTGAAATGGAGCGCCTGCACAACATCACCACCACTGCTGTCATTCACAAAATGAAAGCTGCATTCGCAAGACAAGGCATCCCAAGAAAGGTCATAAGTGATAATGGGCCATGCTACAGCTCACATGAATTCCAACAGTTTGCAGAGTCATGGGGTTTCCAACGTCACCTCAAGCCCACGTTACGCCCAGAGCAACGGTTTGGCTGAAAAGACTGCCCAAATTGCAAAGCGGATTCTCACAAAAGCTAGAGATGATAAAAAAGACCCCTACCTTGCCCTTCTAGAGTATAGGAATACCCCTGTCAACAGACTAAGTAAGAAATAAGAGAAGTCCTGTCCAGTGTGCTGCTGGGAAAGTCCAGTGAGTTTGTGTTCACTCGGCCTCCTGATTAGATGAAGACTTGTCTGCATGTGTCGCTCCTGTGTCCTTGAGGAGGTTGCTGGTCGCTACGCACGTGCCGATGTTTTTTCCTTTGTTGCTTTTCTCTTTTGATGTTTTTTTGACCATTTTTGAATTTGTTTCTGAAACTGAGTTTTTCCGAAACATATTGTCTCTCATCAAATGTACCACACTAAATGTTCATCAGTCACATGCTTTCTCCAGTACACATTGTGCCATGCACATATGCCAGCTGTAACACACAAACATTGTCCTAACATCTTGGATAAATAGATTCAACTTATTTGATCGTTAATGATGCAACACATTGAAATGCTCAGTGCACAAAATTAGATGAAATATTATTAATGATAAAACACAAATAATACCATTTATTTCTGTTGTGGTATTTATAGTCCATGAGTAACATGTATAGTATAAATGAATGTGTCCTTCTAAATGTACTGTTAAATTTACAAACTATTATAATTTTAGGATTTTACATCTTTTTTACATAAGAAAAATGACATCCTTTTAACCACTAGAGCCGAGGGTACTCAACATGCACATCTTACCACAGGGAAGCTACGAACAGATGTTTATACCATGATCTACTTCTATATTACACCTCAGTGGAGATTCTAAGAAAATATCATCTTAGTCACATAATTCAAATAAAACATGTCCAATTCTACTGCTTCATGCTGGAGTACACACATTCATTCTCAGTGTTGTTCCTCTGTCTTCTTGATCTGTTGGGCAGGTTAACACTTAAAGCCGCATAATGCAGGTCTACGTCTTGGTAGCCCTGGTAACAAAACATGTCAAAATGTAGATCTCAGTATGATTCTTGGCAAACATGTAAAAGATCCACACATGTCAGGTAATTGTGGCGTTTCAATGACTATTAAATACACAATATAAATGGTATTCACCTCTGCATTTGTCATGGAAGGAGCTGGAAATCTTGCCTGGAGATCTGGTTGTGAAACACAGGAAAGGTTCTTTTATTATATAAATCCAGACTCAGGGAATAAAAGTTGCTGGTTATAAAAAATGCCAGTTACCAGGAGATTCACGGGTGTTTCTCTTGTTATTCTTGTACAGTAAGAAAGCCAGTAAAACACTCAGGATGGTTGTGAATGCCAGAGCTCCACTCAAGAAATACACCAAGACAATAAGGTCCACCTCATCTGAAAATCCACACAGTTAGAAAGAGAATAATTTTCTGTTTTAGTCTGGTCAAGTCAATTTTAAAGATTTGTAATGTGTGCAGCAAACAACACCCTCTATTCTTAGATCCTCAAGTACCAGAATACCACCATCTACTATCTGATACTCAAATCAGATAATCTTTTCTAGAGAGCGACTCACCCTCAGAGTCCAGCTTGGTCCCTCGTCCAAACAGTATGTGTCCACATGAGGCAACAGCACAGTAGTAGGTCCCAGCATGCGAATGATTCAGGCTCTGCATCAGCAAGTTATAGACACAGGTTTGTGTTTGTGTCTCGGGTTTCCTCTCACATGTATCATTCCTGTCTCCATGGGTGTAAATGAGTCCTGGATAAGATTCTTCAGAGTCTTTGAACCAGTAAACACTGTGTCCTCCATCACAGGTCCCAGTGTGTACTGTACAGCTGAGAGTGGCAGAGGCTCCTGGCTGGATGGTCTCAGATCCCGACTGATGGATCCAAGATCGGCTGTTCAATCCTGAACCTTCTACACTGACAATAATGCTCTTCAAAAATTCTAATGTGTATAAATTACTAAGACAGTAGTAAGTAGCTGAGTCTGACGTGCGTACATCTGTGATCGTCAAGTGATTTTGACCATTTTCTGTGTCCAGTGTGAGGCGTGAATTGTCCTTGAATTCATTATGAAAAGTGCTATTGACATTATATTTATAGAAGGTAGAGACAAGCCTTGGTTTCTGACCCAGACTTTGCTTGAACCAGTAAAGCCTTGCAGGCACACCTTCATAGAAACATTGCAAATTCACCGTGTCGCCGACATGAGCTGATATAAAACTTCTCTCTTGAGGAACAGATGTGGACAATTTCAGATGAGCCATCTGAGCTGTAGTGACATGAAAGACAAAGCCAACGTAGACTAAGCTTAAAGTGATAGAATCTGTGAATGAATGTGTGACCATACACTAAAAGACAAAAGATGGAGTCACAAAAATGCAACTTACCCATTTTCCCGAAGACCAGACATGTGAGATAAAAGGCAAACGCTGGAGAAGTCATCGTGTTCCAATTGCTGTGGTGAATGAAAAAAACGTTGATGGGTTCTTCAGTGTTTAGAGACAAGAACACATTGGACTGGCCAACCTGAAGTCACACTGTGTGTCTTTAATAGGAAACATGATCACATGCTCACAGTCACACTATGGGCGTGACTGTGAGCATGCATAACAGGTACTCATCATGGCCTCAGAATGAAAATAAATAACCACTGCTACTACCAAATAATGTTCAGGTTTTGGAAATGGACTTACTATTATGAACAAAAATAAATAAATAGAGATTTGAGTAGTTCATTCAAACTTGATAGCATATACTGATACAAGGTACTTGACTCTCCTTTCAAGCTTTATTCAGGACAGTGTCTCTGACCTGACCTGCTTTTTTTCCTCATTGTATTTTGTCAAACAATCAGCATAAATGTATAAATACTTTTCACTTGTACGTTGTATGCTTTTTGGCTAACAGACCCAATGTAATCTTTTTGTGACTTTAAACATCAAAAACATATTTTTACATCTCACAGTAGCTTGGTTGTTCTGACGGCTCATTTTAAGGCACAGTTTCTAAATATGGGATGTGTGCATTTCTCCGTGGATTAAGCATTTTTTGAGACCTTTAAAATATCTTTACCCATTGATCTGTATCTGTTTGAACATCCTTCATTAAATATATTTTTAGATGTCTTTTTCTTTTTAACTTTAATTGATTATTTTCAGTAAAATTACTAATATTCAAAATAAACAGTTGTCTAAGTATTAATAGTAGCAAAATTGTTGAATACAACCTGATAAAGACTATACACTGTTTTTTGGATGTTTACTGCAAGTGGTCTTTAGTCTCAGGGGCATCTACACAAGTGCTCACATATCTTTACGTCCTGTGGAAAACCACAAAGACCCCTGCACTGAGGGAGTTAAAAGGTGTCAGGTCTGAGGGTGCTGACGGTTTCAGACTGTGCTACTGCTAGTGTACTATACATCTAGGATAATAATCAAGTTCAAGTAGAGGTCCGACTTGAGCAATGAAATGTTTCAGATGTCAGACCTATCACTTCTAATGGTTCCTATGAATTGTAAAGTCATCAACACTCCAAACAGTCATATAGACAAACCTCATTTTCACCTAAAACAGCAGCGGTGTTTTTCGGTGAAGAGAAAATCCCTCCTGTGTCATTTTGGCAGCAGAACAATTGAGCTTCACTCACTGGAACGGGGCGAGGTGTCACACCACGGTGAGGTTAAGTTGGGTTTTGGTCCTTTCTCCATGTCTTGTCTTGTCATTTCCTGTTTTATTTTGAAAAGTAACTCTGCTCTTGTTTCAGGTCACTTGCCCTTCCTCGTGTGTCTCGGTCTGATTGCCTGCTGAGTGTTTCCACCTGTCCCTTGTTACCCTGTGTGTATGAGTCTGCGTCTCCCTTTGTCTTGTGCCAGTGCGTTCGTCTTCGTCCATGTCTGCCTGCGGTCACTCCAGTCTTACCACAGTCTTGTCACAGTCCTGTACCCAGTCGCATTTGGTTTTTGTTCCAGTTCCTCCAAGAAGAGTGATTTTCCGTTGTAAGTTTCATACCTTAGTTTAGTTCCATTGCGAACGTTTTCATAGCCAGCTTCTGTTACTCGGCCTTGGAGGTTTCTTATCTGATTCTTGCAATAAAGACTTTTATTGAAGAACTCCAAATCCTGCATCTGCGTCCTGTGTCCTAGCCAGGGTGTGACACGAGGTCGACCACATTCACTGACAAACATGACACTATGTGTGTATGAAGAAGTCTGAGTTACTACTGGATGAAAAGATTGAACATGTCCACACAAAAGTGTTCCAAATTTTAGTGACGTTTATTTGGTCATTAATGACATCAAATTTACATACAAAAACCAATACTTTACATTATGAGGTTAAACATCACTGAGGACAAACACAAAAAGTCAAGATCAACAAAATCAAACAGATGACTTCTACAGCACAATTTACATACATGGATCATTTGCAGGAAACAAAGCAACATTGTGCGAGTGTGAGATATCTTGCTTCAGACTATGCTAACTATACATTATGATGCATAATATCCTAAATCACATTACCAAAACAGGAGACCCTAAGAAACCCAGAAACAAGTAGAAAATGTGCTGTGTCCAGTTCTACTGCTTTATGCTGTGGTACACACATTCACTCCAGGTTTGATCCGTCTGTCTTCTCGATCTGTTGGTCAGTTTGATGCCTAAAGCAGTGTTATAGAGGTTCACTGCTGGTTGGTAACCCTGGTAACACAATAGATATCCGTATCAATTAAAACAGTGGGAATCAAACTATAGTTGCTCAGTTAAAAGGTGTGTGAATGGTAATTCAGTGACTGCTAATATTCACTTCTGCATTTGCTGTGGAGGGAGCGGCAAATCCTGGTTGAGACTCTGGTTGTGAAACACAAAAGAGGTCATTTTATTTAAAAAACCATGTTCAGTCAATACAAGTTATTGGATTTGGAAAAATAAAAAATAAAAGTGCCAGTTACCTGGAGATTGACAGCTGTTTCTCTTGGTGATCATGCACAATGTGAAAGCCAGTAACACACTCAGGATGGTGGTGAGCAGCAGAGCTCCGTGTGAGAAAAACATCAAGTCAAACTTATCTGCAGGAACAACGCTTTCAATACGTTTTCTGTTTTCATAAGTTTGACTATGGTGTAATAACAACTACTTGTATAATGCAACAACTGTGTTTATAAAGTTACTCACCCTCAGAGTCCAGCTTGGTCCCATTTCCAAACAGTATGTATCCACATAAGGCAACAGCACAGTAGTAGGTCCCGGCATGAGAACGATTCAGGCTCAGCATTGGCAAGTTGTAGACACAGGTGTGTGTTTGTGTCTCAGGTTTCCTCTCACATGGATCATTCCTGTCTCCATGTGTGTAAATGAGTCCTGGATGAGATTCTTCAGAGTCTTTGAACCAGTAAACACTGTGTCCTCCATCACAGGTCCCAGTGTGTACTGTACAGCTGAGAGTCACAGAGCCTCCTGGCTGGATGGTCTCAGATCCTGGCTGTTGGATGTTCAAACCTGAACCCTTCACACTGACAGTAGTTCCCTCCCCAAATTGAATATTTCTGGAAAGCTTCCCTGCACAGTAGTAAGTAGCTGAGTCTGACATGCGCAGATCTGTTATTTTTAAGTGATTTTTACCATTTCCAGAGTCAAGTGTGAAACGTGGATTGTTCTCAAATTCATCATGAAAACTTCCATTTTTATTAAACTGATAGTGAGTAGAGACGAGCCTTGGTTTCTGTCCCAGACTTTGCTTGTACCAATAAACTCTTGTTACATCATTATTTGGATTATCTGGAAAAAAAGACCACAGCTATGTATTCGCAATGATCTGACAGGACGTTCTGACTTCTTAGGTTTAATATTTGATTTCTGTTTCTGTTCTCTTTTCCTCAGAGACAAGACTGTGTTTGATCGGCTGATCTGAAGTAACTCAGTATGTCCCATGTGGGAATTATAATAACAAGGTCACTGCCACCTACAGTGTACTTTGTTTCTTTGAATAGAATCACATGGTGAGAGCTACATGAGGAACATTATGGTTCCTCGTGTTGGTGATAGCTTTTGAATCACTCACAAATAATAAATGATCTGTACAAACAGTATGGACACCAGTAACAGTTGTAGTTATTTCTTCCAGTTGGACCAGTGAGAGGACCATGGACCATGTTCACTCGCTGTCTCGGGTGAAAAAAAGTCAACCAGCTTTGATCAATTGTTGGCTAAAAATATTAATATGAAATAATAAGTTAAAATGAAATTAAAGAATAGGCAATATTGATACAGTCTTAAATTATACTATTGATTGGAGTTCTTGTTAATAATTGATGTAATGACTACAAACAACAGTTTAGTTGTATCAATAGTTAGTAAGAGTTGAAGGATTTGACCACCCTCTGCCAAGACAAGATCACAGCGGAAAACACCAAATGTCCAATCTAGCAAGTGTATACAGGTGTGTTTGTGTGTGTCTCTGTTGGGACACAGACAAAGACAAGACAGCTGCTAGGACCACATGGTTTAAAGAAAATGAACTACAGCCAAGATGGTAGTTAAAAAAAAAAAAAAAAAAGGAAGATAGTGGACTCAAAGATGCCATGTGGGGGAGTGAGTTTCTTTGTTCAGGCCAATGCATGCAGGCTAAAGAGTGCCAGGTTGAAAGAGAGGGTTAGCTGCATACAAGTGCTAGTACTGGAGGTGCTACAGGTACAACAACCTAAGTGGACATCAGAGTTAACAACAGAGCTTGGTGGATTAAACAAATCAATACACGTACGTTGACACAGAGTCCTGTGCTCAGCCGTACTGTGCTATGCTATGCTATGCTAGTTTAGATCAGTCCCAGTCAACGTTACCCAGTCCTTTGAAATAAGCCCTGTGTGCTGCTGGGAAAGTCCAGTGAGTTTTTGTTCACTCGCCCTCCTGATTAGGTGTCCTCATGAGTGCAAATTAATCCTGGATGAGATTCTTCAGAGTCTTTGAACCAGTAAACACTGTGTCCTCCATCACAGGTCCCAGTGTGTACTGTACAGCTGAGAGTGGCAGAGGCTCCTGGCTGGATGGTCTCAGTTACTGACTGATGGACCAAAGTTTGGATATTCAAACCTGAAACCCTTCACACTGACACACTGACAAAGATGCAAATATTTAATCATCAAGTGATTTTTAACATTTTCAGTGTCTAGTATGAAGCGTGGATTGTTTAAAAGTCGTCATAAAAAGTGCCATTTCTTTTGTACAAGTAAAGGGTAGAGATGAGCATTGGCCTCTTTCCCAGACTTTGTTTATACCAGTAATACCTTGCAACAACATCACCGTCATAGAAACATCACAAAGTCAAGGTGCCCCCCCCTTTTAGCTGACACAAAACTGCTCTCTTGATGCACAACTCACACAACACACCCTTTTTTTGTCGGATGGAAGACAAACACCGGATAAAACACTGTGTTCAAATTTGTGTGAAATGAAAAAAGCATTGGTCCTCTCTCCGTTCTTTAGTCACAAGACTGCATTTGATTGGCCAGAATCAAGTGACCTACTTCGGAAACATCACACATTCACAGGCACCCAGCAGCTGCAGTGTTCAGCAGTCCAGTCAGATGCAGCTCAAAACAGTATCGTTATGCAGAAACTATATTTTAGTCTGAGTTAAGTGTGTAAACCACAAATTAACCATGAAGCTTTGCAAGACAGCAATCTGTAATCAGTACTGATTAAAGGTGCCACGTACTGTGGAATGTTTCTGTACACAAAGTTATTTCTACCTTCAGTGTTTCTCAGCTTAAGGCCGAACAAACATGCTGATTTTATTTCCGTCCTTATAAATTTTCAGAATATTTTCAGTCATGCAGTGTTTACATCAGTGATTACCAGCTTATAATGGTATTCTTTTTTGCCTTTTTGCCTGGTTTCTTTTAGTGTTATCGCTAACTCTTAGTCAGGAAGTTAAAACCAGTGGCAAGAATGTGCATTGCATCGCCCGCATGTCCCATGTCATTAACAAGATACAAACAGAACAGCGAACATTATGCAGAGCTTTTTGGCACGGCCTTTCTACAGCCTATGAAGTCTCCCTGCTCTGCACCATGATCATTCCAGCAACACAACTGAACAAGAACTAATCAAGTTTCACTCTAAGCACAAGCAAGTCAACCAGAGCCTTGAGTTTGTCATTTGGCCATTGCCATGTTTTGTTTTTTGGAACCAGAAGAAACCATATTTGGATGAGAAGGTGGAGCTGAGGAGGAGTGAGGGGTGGATCTGACCTGCTCTCTCCTCTATCCTGGTTGTCAGACAGGTCACTGTGTGTGGTACAGTCTGTCAATTACACAGTAGCCCCAATCTAATGCATACACTGCTTTACGGTCTATTTTGAACATCATGTTGTATTGAGGAAGGCTTGAAACGAACGATTGAGACCAAACTCATTAGGAAAACTGAGGTAATAAATCAAGTGGGAAGTAGGGTCATTTTCCTATAGACGTCAATACAATCAGACTTCTTTTTACAACCAGTGGAGTCGTGGAGTGGATGGTCATTAGATAGAATGCAGATTTAAGGCACTTCATGCACTGGCTTCACTTTTTAGACCAGAGTCGACATCCATTTTTATATACAATCTATGAAGGTGACTGATGAAACCCTGGTTTTCTCCATCACCGTTTCCAATTGTCTCTGTTTCCGACCATCCAGACCAAAATGTAACCCCCGAAGTTTTCAAACTGACGGAGCCAGCAGTGTTTCCAAAAGTCTCTCCCGACTGTCTGGTCAGCTTCACTTTTTCACCAGTGACGTCACCTCAGCAGTCAGCTCAAACTTGGACATTCATGGCTTCAAATACTATCAGTAGCACAATAGACACACTGTGCCATTCAGTTTCTACATTCATCCTCTCACTGTGATGAGCGAGGTCACATGTTGCCACATGTGAGGTACATGTGGTTGACACTGACACCCAGACATTGAAGAATCACAAAGCCAGAGTTACTGTGATGACGGAATAAACACAAGGTGAAAATGTTCCAGGATTAGATCTTTAATGACATAACATGCGCATACAGAGATGAGTCAGAAACCACTGAGGGTGAAACAAAACCAAAAAAAAGGCCTTGACATACTTGAACCTCTAAGCCCAGGTGTCACTTATGCACCATCGATAAATCTTGCCTCTAATTGTTCTGAGAAGAGAAGAGAATTTATTCATGTGTACTAAAACTTGTTTGTGTTTGTGCTAGTGTTTGCTTCAAGCTTCTCCTAAGTTCAAAATCTTACAAATCTTCTTGGCACCAAAATAATTCAGTGGAAGCTTCATCTGTCTTTCAAACGAACATTTTATTTGGATGTTGCAGTTTTACAAGGAACCAAGTAAACAATATGGGCCCTTGCAACTGATGTCTCGACTTCACAATATCACTGAACACAGGTTACTTCCTTGCACTTCAAGATAGAAGCACTTCCTGTCAACACTGTACAACGTAATACTGAATTAATACCATTAGCAGGTGACGCATTTCTTACATATTTACTGTAAAAAAAAGTATAGTACATTCATCATTTCCTCTATAGACTAATTCAAACAACGAAATGTGAACAACACTATTTAGTTACTTTGAACCAAACAATTCTCTGCAAGGGCCCTAAATGTGCACCTTACTAAAACCTACCTAAGCTCAGTTTTCAAAACAGATGAAAAGCTAAAAGCAGATAGTTATCTCAACATCTACATTTAAATCTAGTTTAGACCTACATTACCCTTCAAAAGAATAGTGAAGAATCCAGTCTTACTTAAAAAGTAGACATGAAACTTTATTTCTACTGTCTAACACCGGAGTACACGCAGTCATTCTTTGTGATGTCCCTCTGTCTGCTTGCTCTTTTGGCCGGGTTCACATTTAAAGGAGCATAATGGAGGTTGTCTGCGTCTTGGATACTCTGGTTACAAAATATGTAAAAGTCAATCACAATATGGACCCTGACAATAAATTAATAAATAAATGTATGATAATTTTGGTAATTTTTAAGAGATAAATCTTACCTCAATGTTTGCTGTGGAGGGAGCTATAAATCTTGCCTGAGACTCTAATTGTGAAACACAGAAAAAGCACTTTTATTCAAACATTCAGACATGTTCAGTGGACACAAACAGATTCAAAAAGTGTTCATTACTGTACCAGGAGATTGGTAGCTGATTCTTTTCTTCATCTTGTACAATGAGAAAGCCAGTAAAAGAATCAGGATGATGTTGAATGTCACAGCTCCACTCAAGAAGTACACTAAGACTGGTGTGTCCACGTCTGAAAATCCATTAGAAAGAGAATCAGTACCTTTTCTGTTTTTATCAAGTTTGATTAGGAGGTAACAATGACTAGTAAATTTTATATTAAAAGCCCAAAATCACAAATTTGCCTCAAAGAGGTTTACAGTCTGTGCAGCAAACAACACCCTATTCTTAGATACTCAATTTTGGTAAGTACCAGAATTCTACCATCTGCTATATGCAACTCAAATAGGACTTTTCTAGAAAGCAGCTCACCCTCAAAGTGCAGCTTGGTCCCGTTTCCAAACAGTATGTGTCCACATGAGGCAACAGCACAGTAGTAGGTCCCAGCATGAGAAAGATTCAAGTTCTGCATTGGCAAGTTGTAGACACAGGTGTGTGTTTGTGTCTCAGGTTTCCTCTCACACTGATCATGTGTGTAAATGAGTCCTGGATGAGATTCTTCAGAGTCTTTGAACCAGTAAACACTGTGTCCTCCATCACAGGTCCCAGTGTGTACTGTACAGCTGAGAGTCACGGAGCCTCCTGGCTGGATGGTCTCAGATACTGACTGATGGACTGCAGCTTGGATGTTCAATCCTGAACCCTTTACACTGACAATAATGCCCTCCAAAAATGTAAACATAACTGAATAACCCCTTACACAGTAGTAAGTGGCTGAGTCTGAAATGCGTAAATCAGAAATTGTCAAGTGATTTGTGCCATTTTTAATATCCAGTGTGAAGCGTGGATTGTCCTTTAATTCTTCATGAAAAGTGGCTTTTTTATCATAAGCATAGAAAGTAGAAATGAGTCTTGGCCTCTGTCCCAGAGTTTGTTTATACCAGTAAAACCATGCGGAAACTTTGACTTCATAAAAGCAGCGTAAAGTCAACTTTTCCCCAGCTTCAACTGATATGAAAACACTCTCCTGACGCACAGATGAGGATAATTTCAGAGCAGCTGTCTGAGCTGAAGCGAAATGAGAGACAAAGCAAATGTAGATTTAACTTAACATGGCAAAATTCAGATAATCAATAAATAAAAATCTAAGAAACATTTGTATGAGGACTGACTATACAGTAAATGATACACACTGGAGCCATAAAATCACAACTCACCTATATTCCACATGAACAAACACGTAAGACAGAAGACAAACTTTGAAGATGACATCCTGTTCAAGTTGCTGTGCTAAATGAAGGAATGCTGATAGGTCCTCCACTCTTCTCAGACAAGGCTACATTTGATTGGCTAACCTGAAGTGACTCTGTGTGTCCTTTATAGGAAATATCACATGCTCACAGCCACCCATAGAATACTCTCATGGTGTAAGCTGAATGTCAAATAATACATTCGGAGACAACTAATGCATAATTTTGAGCATTTATCCGTTGTTAATACCATATATAATACAATATGATGTAGCAAAGATAATTATTTTCTATATCTTTTTACTAGGGATTTGACTCACCATGGGCTCAGAAAATAGATGAAAATCTGTTTTTTTACCTTGTTAACATGTCCATATTGTGTTTTTTTATATTGTAAAAGACATTTAATCAGTGAAATACGCAGTCATTGCTATGGCTGCACATTTCCAACTTGGAACTGCAGTTAACCAATTACAGTTTCATAAAAACTGATTCAGAGAGCAAGTGATTCATATGCCACAGGAGGAACCAATCCCAATAACTTGTGGGGACAAGGGGCAGGAAAAATAAACATGAAACTTTGTCAGTACAGAGTGAGTGTCAGTGTGAGTCAGTGTTACTTATTGCCAGTAACAATCTAACAAACAACATAAACAAATAAAGGATGCTAACTACACTAACCATTCTGATACATCTGTTAGTCACCAATTTTGTTGCACAACAGACTCCTCATCTGAGTCTGGGTCTGACCAACGCTCAGAAATGTGGCTGAGTCTCTCTGATGTTTCCTCGAACACTAACCATCTTGATACGCTCTGTTCCTTCACCTGTCACCAAAACCTTGTCAGCACAGACAGCAAGAGTTTGCATTAGCACAACTAACACTGTGTCAGTCACTGCCAGTTACAAGCTAACAAACAACATGAACAAGTAACTACTGCTGTTTCACCTGATCCAGATTTTGTCATTGAGGAAGTAAGAGTAGATGTGCTTCTGACCCCCTGTTTTTCATTTTTAGTTTCACTTTTTATGTGCGAAAACCACGTTAAACAAAATATTGAGCATAGCAGAGTATTTTTTATATAGTTTCAAAACATGTCTGGAGGGGAACTTTTAAAAGGCTACTTTACAGCGTTCTAGTTGGATGTTTCAGATAGGGTTGCTTTCCCGGGACACAAATTGTTGCCGTTTTTGTGAAAATGCACTTCCGATTTTGTCAGCTGAGTACCTTTCAGTAAATGTAGTTTTTATGCCAAGCTTATCTGCTGTTGACTACACATCCCAGTGTCTCAGCTATATTCCCAAGGACAGCAGTGAGACCTCCAATACATCTCTCTTGAAACAACCTCGGAAATGTTGGATTGGTTGAAATTAGGGCTGTCAAACGATTATTTTTTTCTCAATCGCGAGTAATCACTGAATTTCGATTAATTGCATGTTTAATCACATTTCAGAACTGTTTTCTGGGGGCAGTGTTTAGCTCAGTTGGTAGAGCACCCGCCCCATGTGTTGAGGCTATAGTCCTCACTGCAGGCAGCCCCGGCTTGAATCCCGCGCCGGGTGGCCCTCTCCTGCGTGTCATTCCCCCTCTCTCTGCCTCCCCATTTCCTGTCTCTCTCAACTGCCCTATCCAAGAAAGGCATGAAAAAGCCAAAAAAATCATATTTAAAAAAAAAAAAAAAAAGAACTGTTTTCTCTTGCTTGACCACACAAGGCCTGTCTGAACTAGAAGCTAATGTTAGCATGTCTGACGTATAATTATGAAGATGTCTGCTAATTTATTTATCTGTAGACGAGCTCTGGGTAAGTTATATTTTTATTTTCCATCTCATTTGATCTTCACCAACGATGATTCAGGCATTGGATTTAAACACTTTAGGTCTCCCGACACACCCCTTTATGAAGACCAGAACCATCCCCCTTTTGCTCCCATTGACATAACTTGCCATAAAACATGGATAAGTATCTTGCTCATAAAATCTTTGTAGGAAGTGTCTGTGGCAGCACCCAACAAGTAAGGGTGCATCAAAGGGTCAAAACAGGAGCAGCCAAAGATTCTAGAACGTAGCGCTGTAGACTCTTTGGTAACAGCACCAGTGACAGTGTAAAATAAAGAATCTTTGGCCGCACGCGATTAACACAATTTAAAAAAAATAAAGCATTGTGCTTGGTCCTTAATCTCATCACAATTAACGTGTTGATGCTGACAGCTCTAGTTGTAATACAGCTAACATCCTCATAACCTCATATTAGATACTTCATGTTGACCTCTTGGCACCACAGACTTTCCACATGAGTTGGCATTGTGATACAAGCCCCTCACCACTATCAGCTGACTCTGTGAGAGTCTTACTACTCCTCTTTTGGTTGAAAAGCAACCAACAGCAGTAGTAAGAGTTGCCTTCAATCAGCCTTTCAGATGTAGTGCTGCTCAGAGGGTAAATTATAACCTCTTGTTTTGTAAATGCAACAATGGTTGAAGCTCTTGTCGAGAGAGAATCACAGGCACTTGTACAGGTCAACTGAGGCACAGCAGAATGAGGGTTTACAACCCACAGTTCCTGGAAACTGAACATATGCAGTATTTTAAATATTGTCAGGCACAATAACTTTCTTGTGGCAACAGCCACTTGTTAGTCAAAGTACTCAATTTCTGTAGTGGTAAAGCCATAAATGAAGGTCAGACCTGTACTATGAACACCTTATACAGATGTTTAATGACAGAGGTTTTCTCCCTAGTTGTACTTGAATGACGATTTCATCAATAGGCCAGCTGTGACTGTGAGTAGTTGACCTGTTAACATCTGGCAGAACTCACTGTAAGCCCATCAGGAGTACAGTCAATTCCCTCATGTTAAAAAAAAAACCCCAAAAAAAGGTCATTTTATGTCATAATACCAAAACAACTGAGTTTTACTACTCACATACTGATTGAGGTGAGTGAGGTCAACCACACGCTTTTTGCTGGTGGTGCCACCAGCCACTGAAGACTGAAGGAGCTTCCAGATATGAAACCACACACACACATATCATCTGACAAACAACATGCTCCATAATCAGACGAGCTTTATTAGAACAGTAATGGCATACAAAAGCAAATGCCGGATTTGGTTTGGTTGACCTGGACATACTTAATCCTCCTGAATTAATTTACTGTTACATCCAATAAAAGTCTTGCTTTCTACAATATCTACATTATCTGCACATGCAAACTCTGGTGTGATTGATATTAGTTAAACATCATTGTCATGTAAAAAAATTCATTTAACTATGGTTAAAGTATGAATGGGGTAGAGTAAATAGTCACATGGTAAAGATTAGGAAAAGTATGTTTTTATGGTTTAAAAAAATCCAATGTTAACTATAAAACTGTGACAACATGATTTCTGGTCTCTTGCGCAAAAGTATGACGCACTGCAGAGCATTCCACCACCCACTTCCTACTTTCTGCCTTGCTACGTAAAGGGCAGACTAGTTCTTGCATTGGTACCTAATGTCGCCACTGGGCGTAAATCATAAGGTGCAGAATCCTTCAGCATGAACATAATTCCTAGCAATACTCAGCTGCATCTTGTGACTGCATTGAATTGACTGCACTGAATTGACATAGAACAATATCCAGTTTTATTAAGGAAGTATAAGTGTAGCATGTCTATGTTTACTGCTTTAGACTTGAGTACACACATTCAGTCTTGGTGCTATTCCTCTGTCTGCTTGATCTGCTGGGCTGGTTAACATTTATAGCAGCGTAATGAACGATGTCTGCATCTTGGTAACCCTGGTAACAAAACATTAAGAAGCTGATTAAGTTGTCAGTCCTGACAAAAATTTTAGAACATCCACAAATCAAGTGATTGTTGTGCATTCAAAAGGCATTTTAATGGTAATTAAAGGTCCCATATTTTACATTTTTCCTGTGTCTAAGTGTTGATATCCATAAGAAGATATGTTTGTGGTTTTAAAAACCAAAAACCATCTCAATGTTATTTTGCATCTCCCCTCTCAGGCTTCTCTTTGGAGCTCTAGCAACAACAAGTCAGTGAGCCAATCAGAAGAGAGGCTCTGAGCCTCAGTGGGTCTGGATGGGCTGGGCTTGTGGTGTGGCTAAGAGCAGTGACTGCTTTTTTCTGACATCACAAAGTTCTGACAGCTCGTTTTAAGGCTCAATTTCTGAATATAGCCTGTGTGCATTTCTCTGTGGACTGAGGCTTTGATACTTTCACAGTATTAATATAGAACCTAGGCCTACTTTATATACAATGAGACATGGAAATCTATCTTTTATGGGACCTTTAATGGATTATCAAAATAAATCTCACCTCAGGATTTGCTGCGGAGGGAGCTGATGATCTTGCTTGAGACTCTGGTTGTAAAACACATAAAAGGCTGTTTTATTCAAGACTTATATTTAGTCAATGCAAGCTACCAGATACAACCATTACAACTTACCTGTGCAGTGGCAGTTGTTTCTCCTGACCATCTTGAAAACCAAAGAAGCCAGTAAAACACTCAAGATGGTGGTGAATGTCAGCGCTCCGCTCAAGATATACAAATGAGAGTTGTCAGAGTACTCCTCATCTGCAGAGAGCCAGACACAGAGCTTTCAGTCTTTATCTGTGTTCATTCAAAGTTTGATTGGAAAGTGAAATATGATATAATGCTAGGTTACTCACATTTAAAGTCCAGCTTGGTCCCATTTCCATACAATACTTGTCCACATGAAACAAAAGCACAGTAGTAGGTCCCGGAATGAGAAAGATTTAGACTCTCCAGTAACAAGTTGTAGACACAGGTTTGTGTTTGTTTCTCAGGTTTCTCGTCACACTGATCATTCCTCCCTCCATGCGTGTAAATGAGTCCCAGTTGAGATTCTTCAGAGTCTTTAAACCAGTAAACACTGTGTTCTCCATCACAGGTCCCAGTGTGTACTGTACAGTTCAGAGTCATAGAGCCTCCTGGGTCAATGGTCGCAGATCCCGACTGATGGACTGAAGATTGAATATTCAATCCTGAACCCTTTACGCTGACAATAGTGCCCTCAGCAAACTTTAAGACAAACGTGTAGCTACTTGCACAGTAGTAAGTAGCAGAGTCTGAAATTTTCAAATCTTTGATTGTCAAGTGATTTTTACCATTTTCAGTGTCCAGTGTGAAGCGTGGATTATCCTTGAATTCATGATAAAAAGTGATTTTTGTGTCATACACATAAAAGGTAGAGATGAGCTTTGGCTTCTGTCCTGGAGTTTGCTTGTACCAGAAGAGCCAAGCTGAATCATCACCTTCATAGAAACATTGCAAAGTCACATCATCTCCAACATCAGCTGATATAAAACTTTTCTTTTGGTTCACAGATGAGGTCGCATCCGCATGACTCTCCTGAGCTTAGGTTTAATGAGAATAAAAGCAAATGAACAATCAATTAATCAATTAAATCTAACAGAAGCATAATCTTATGATGTGTGAACTAAAATACAAACTGTATCCACAAAAAAAAACACTCACCTTTTTTCCCCAAGAACAGACATGTCAGACAGAAGACAAGATTTAAAGATGCCGTCATGTTCGAAATCCTGTCTTGAATGAAAAGTATCTCGGTACGTTCTCCCCTCTTCAGAGACAAGCCTGTGTCTGAGGCCAGCCTGAGGCGACACTGCAAACTACATGTCCTACTTAGGAAACATGATCACATGTTCACAGCCACCTATCGTGTCAAGTTTGGGTTTTGAGAAGATTCACATGTTGAGGGAAATCTAAAGCAAATGCTCTTCATCTTGAAATTGTATTTTGAGATTATAGAAAAATAAATTACAGGTATATATTTACCTGTAATGACATACAGTGGAGTCTCATTTTGTGACTGTCACTATGATAAACAGATACACAGATTATTTAACAAATACCTGTATAATAAACAGGACACAGGTCATTTGCATAAATATACTGTAGGTGTAGGTGGTTCTTTGAAAAGAGCGCTTATTGCTCGGGCACATTCTGTTTTATTATATCTTTTTAAATACATTACATGTGTAAAAATGCACACATTAAGTTTCAGGTCACTCTATGCAATAATGATTTATATCTATAAATCAACTTATTGTAATTATATTATTTTGTTGTCTTTGTGTAAAATCTAAATGACAATAAAGTTAATCCATCTATGCAGAACACCCTTGTGAGATTTAGTGAATTCACTATTAAATTCATTTCTTTCATCTTGACTGTGTGAACATGGGCTTTGCAAAGCTTTGATTTGGTTGTTTCTACTTCTCCCACAATTTCATGCTATGCACCTTTTCATGCTGTGCTATGCATAGTTCTTGTTGTACATGATCAAAGCTTTCTTAGTAAGCAGAGGATGTTTACTCCACCCTGCTTGTCAGCGTGAGTGTTCCAGTCACAGCGCTGACAACAGAACGTGAGGGAGTCTGTGCTCCTGTTTTTCAGGTGAGTGAAATTCTAGTGTAATTTCATTTGTATGTGAGCACTAATTAGCAGGTACCTCTGACTGTGCTCACCATACCTAGCTTGTTAGCTTAGCTCGTTAACTAGACACAACAACAAAATCTCGGCTCCACCCCCCACACCCCATCAACACCCACCTCCTTGCTCATTTTTGGATTAGGCAGGAATTAGGCGGAGTAAGCCACTGCCAAGATGGCGACGGTGTTGCAGCCCACTCTGAGCTTCAAAACTGCTCTTCAGATACCTGTGGGTGATACCACCGAGGCTACACCCATCTTTATATACAGTCTGTGGATCTTGTGCATTGGATCCAGTTGGTGTAAACATGTGAAACATCTTGATGCCCATGTTCACTCAGCCCAGGAGTCAGTCCAGTGACACTCTTGCAGGTTTTCAATATTGACTTCCTTTTTGACAACGTTGCTGTTGCGGACTTAAGTCACAGCTCATGACAGTTTGGGATAGTCAGTGGTCTGGTAGGGGATGCTCTTGCCTTCCCCAAGATGAGTGAGCAACTGATCTGTCCTGTTTTACCTGCTGCTCAGAGAAACGAACAGGCACCAAATCCATTGAAACTTGCATCTGAAGCTTGTATAGCATGACCACCCCAAAGCTTGATGGAAGGTGGCTTCCAGGATGCCCAATGAATAAAGCGGACTCTTGACAATTGGCATTTGTAGCCTTATTTATTGCTTGAATAGAATTAATTTTGAATTATGCATCGTGAAGATAGATAATTTATGCAACAGCACTTATTAAAGGGTTTATAACACACTACAAGCATCAACTATGCTACCGATATTATTCAAGTATAACAAATACAACTTACTAGATTAGTGTGTAGACACTAAGTGTGTAAAAATCCTAGTGTTGAAGTGTGCACGTGTGTGGGCACATCAGTAGAGAACATAAATGAAAGCACAGTCAGATAACTCACTTTGCTCAGATATCAGCCTTACTTGGTTATTCAGCAAACAAGTAACCAGGCATTTGGGAGTCTGTCATTTCCGCATTGAGCAGATCCCACAATAGGGCCTTGGTCCTTGTATCTCTGGCCAATAGGATTGCCTCCTTTTTCTTTTTGAAACAGCATGCCTTGATGAACTGAAACTGAAACTGAACTGCTGCAGCAGGGAATTAGCAGATAAACAATGGTAGTTTACCTTAGAATGTAGTAGTAATGGAAGAAAATGTGGTCTTCTGTTATTTGTCCATTGCTCTGCAGAAAAGTGGTATCTCTGTTATCATCAGTGAAAATAAACCTTTTACAATGATTTTAATCTACGTTTGAGAAGACAAGCCCCTCATTTCTTAAGAAGTGGTACAACAAGCCAAGACTGAGCTCTGAGCGTTTTTATTATTTATGTTTTTTATTTTCTACAGGAAATTAAAAGTCAGACTTACTGACAAATGTTTAAGCTATCTAGAAATAAAAGTGCATTCACTGTCTGTTGTTGCTAAATAATGCTAAATAAAACCCAAAAGCTAAGACCCCAAAAACTGCATAGCAAAATATTTGCAGCAGTAGTGTCAGTTGAAAATATGGTTACACAAGAGGAGAAGTGCTGAACGCTAAGCTATTTATAGTTCTTGTTGTACATCATTAAAGCTTTCTTAGTGAGCAGAGAACATATACTCCACCCGGTTTGACAGCATGAGTGTTCCAGTGACATCCTGTTTGTCCTCAACAGCAGAAAGACATCTGCATCTGCTTTAAGGGTTGTGGACAGGACTTGGGCATAAAGTGTTTTTGTTCTCTTTCATATGACATCATCAAAGTGTATCTGACCCGGTGAAGGCATATATGAAGGGGTTAGAGGTCAGATTTGTACTGTGAAGATTTCTGGCAGAGACTGACTGCAATAGTGCAAACAGTAATATAATACATAGGCTAAGCCATGGAAAGTGAACAGGTTTCATTGTTACCCAAACAGACGTTCACGAGTATCAACGTACTCATTGATCATCTCGTGCAGTTTTGGTTAATAACAGAAATCTTTTTCGAACAGATAAAAGGTTTTTCCTGGGCTGGACCAATAAGGATTGTTTGAACCAAATGTAGAATATTTGTCATTTCTTGCCTCCATCCTGAATTTTTTATTTTTTATTTATTTTTTAACTTATTGCTGTTTCCCAATTTGGTATGACCAGACCTCTCTTGTGCTGTGGTTCATATCGCTAACACACACACACACACATATTGCTGAACACATACATTGTCTAACAGTCAAAGGGTTCCACAATGAAATCACAAGGTTTATTTCATCATTAATCACAGACAATGCACATACATTACTTGGATAAAACCAGCAAGGATGTAAGACAGGAATCCAAGACAGTTCCACTGTTATCATCAAAGTACAGCATCACTGAGACATAACACAGAGTAGAGTGTCCTTGTTGAGCATAGACATTTTATCTTGATAATTACTTATAAATATATGATACACCTCTAAAGAGACACTGAGAAATCCCATGTTACTACCAAAGACAGTACAAATGAAAACAGTTCTACTGCCTGACACTGGAGTACACACATTCAGTCTTAGTATTGTCCTTCTGTCTTCTGGATCTCCTGGACGGGTTAACACTTAGAGCAGCATAATGGAGGTCGTCTGCATCTCGGATACCCTGGTAACAGAATACATGAGTTAAGTTCCTGCTTAAAACAATGTCCACAAGGCAATTATTCATTTGAATGTACATTTAATGGTTAAACTTAAGCGATAATATTTACCTCAGGATTTGTTGTAGAGGGAGTTGATGATCTCACATGAGACTCTGGTTGTGAAACACAGAAAAATATCATCATTTAATCAAAAGCCAAATTCAGCGAATACTGAAGCTGCCTGGCATACAAAGTACCAGTTACCTGAACATATGCAGCTGTTACTCTTGTTTATCCGGTACATTAAGAAACCCAGTAAAACACTCAGGATGGTGGTAAAAGCCAAAGCTCCACCCAAGACATAAATCAGGGCAAGAGAGTCTTCCTCATCTGTAATAGGAGAAATTGTATACCTTTTGTCTTTGTCACACATGTAAAGAAGTAACTCACTATTTATCAAATGAGAACGCTCCTGTATGAAGGTTACTCACACTCAAAGTCCAGCTTGGTCCCATTTCCAAACAGTATGTGTCCACACGAGGCAACGGCACAGTAGTAGGTCCCAGCATTAGAGCGATTCAGACTCCCCAGTAACAAGTTGTAGACACAGGTGTGTGTTTGTGTCTCAGGTTTCTTCTCACACTGGTCGTTCCTGTCTCCATGTGTGTAAATGAGTCCTGGATGAGATTCTTCAGAGTCTTTGAACCAGTAAACACTGTGTTCTCCATCACAGGTCCCAGTGTGTACTGTACAGCTGAGAGTGGCAGAGCCTCCTGGCTGGATGGTCTCAGATCCTGACTGATGGATCCTAGATTGGATATTCAAACCTGAACCCTTCACACTGACAATAGTGCCCTCCGCGAATTCAACCATAAATGAATAACCTCTTGCACAGTAGTAAGTGGCTGAGTCTGAAAGTTGTAGATGTGAAATCTTTAGGTGATTCACACCAACATTAGTTTCCAGTGTGAAGCGTGGATTGTCCTTGAACTCCTTATGAAAGGTCCCACTCTTATCAAACTTATAGGTAATGGAGATAAGTTGTAGCTTCTGCCCCGGTGTTTGCTTAAACCAGTAATAATTTGCAGCATCACCGCCATAGAAACACTGCAAAGTTACATTATCGCCAGCATTAGCTGATATTAATCCACGGTCTTGACGAACAGTTGTGGACAGAATAAAATTATTCATCTGAGCTGAAGTGAAACAGGAGAAAAGGCAAATACACATTTAAATTTATGTGACAGAAATGATATTATTTATATTTTTATAATAATAAAAAAAAACTCACCCATTTTTCCCAAGAACAGACATGTCAGATAGAAGAAAAGCTCTGCAGATGTCATCATGTTGAACTTGTCGTGTTGAATGTCAAGCCCCGCAATACATTCTCCACTCTTAAAAGACAAGACTTGTGCTGATTGGCCAACAGGGCAGCACTGATCACATGTTCTCTGATGTCAATTTTTGTTCCTCAGGAAGAATCACATGGTGAGAGACATTTGAAGCACTTAAAGACCCCTCACAACTCTGAAATTACTGAAAACCGGGTGACCTTTGTAGAGCAGAGAGGAGTAGAGTTCAGTGTTGCTCGATGATTCAGTAACAACCTGCCAAGCACACTAACATAGCATGGCAACAATTTGCAAAACAGCATCACTTAATGCGAAACATTAACACTCCAACTTCCTGTGATTTTGTAGAGTTTATCAATAATTGAGAATATATAACCCAGAAAATGAATCCTGTGTAATATGTGCTGTTATGAAGAGACAAATATGTCCTGAAAAATTGTGATCAGCTTTTACCACAACGTAATAAAATGACGACGTCAACAGGGAAAACGCTTTGCACAGGCAGATGTGTATATCTACTGTTTACCTCACAAAAATATAAAGGAAAAGATATAATAGTTGCTGCTGCAATGTTTTGTGAGTTGTAAAATCATGTTTCCATATAAACCATTGCACAGGATGGTGGCTTATAAGCACATTGGCCCCGAGAGCTCAACATACTGCAACTGAAGAACTGACCTCCGAATAGACAAAACACAATCAAACCAGATCTTCACCAATTTGTTAATATATGCATGAATGGCATTTGGAAAAGCACAAATATAGAAACACACTGAATACAGTAACAGTAGATGTCCGTGTGTCCCCTGAGAATAGTTGATTTGAAGTGCATTTCCTTTGCAGGCAGTGGTACCTGCAAGAACGCTGTCAAATTGGAGAGGATATTTTCTCAGTGCTTGTGTTTTGTGTATTTACATGTGGTTCTTAAACTGCAGAATACTGAACTCTTAGGGCCACTGTAGATATGCCTTTAAACCAACTGGACTTCCTGATCTGCATTCATTCACCCATTTTACACCAAAATCAGCGCATATGAGCAGGATTTTTAAACGTTGGTAAACCTGCTGTAAAATACGGTCACTGGCTTCTTTCACACTGTCAGATGAGCTTTTAGCTGCAGACTGGTACAATGAATCCATCATATCAATGACCTTGTCTCACGCCCAGGTTGTTGCCCTCAGCGAAAAGTGTACCAGCGGTGTTTCTGGTTAACGGACTGTGCTGAGCAGGTGTCAGGTCCGTTCACAGTGTTTGCACTTATAGATGTCACTGCATGGAAAAGGGGTGAAAATTAGTGTGTTCACCCAAGTGTCTTGTTTCCAGCACTGCCAATCAGAGCTGGGGCCAATAAATACCCATGGACACTGGAGAGTCATTCAACCCAGGAGTGAATGCCTATTGTCCTCTTTCACATTGATGACAATGTGAAAGCATGAGAAATGTTTCTGCCAGTGAACCATGATTTGTTGGATGCAGGACAAAGGACAGGGTTTATTTTACTTTAAAACAGGTTTTTTGTCCAGTGTAAGTCATGCTATTGTCTTACCGCTATCTTTAACAGCACACCCCCACAAATGCAGCCCCTGGCACTGTTTAAAGGCAGGGCGGTCTTTGGTCTGAACCTTTGCTATGAGTGTAAACTCCTCTGCATCCTGCTGAAAACCACAAAGATCACTGCACTAAAGGATATGGTGAAAAGACTGCTTAATTTCTGCGTTCACAGTAAAAACAAATGATGTAACTACATTTTCTTTGACATTGTTATTCTAACAACATACCTCCCAGATTCTTTTGGACATCATCTTGTTTCCTGCATTATTCATAGTTAACTAGATGAGAAGATGAATGTCAGATTCATCTCTGCATGTTGAGTCCAGTCATGTTATTGGCCTGCTATTGCCAGTCAATGTGTAGGTTGATTTCTTGTTAAACCAGAATGTCTTCAGTTCTGTGTTTAATGGGGTATACACATAAGACAGCAATGTGAAAACTAGCAGCTTTGGAGCCTTTTCTTTCTATTTATTGTTTGTATTTTTGGAAATTTTTCATTATGTGCCTCCTCTGTTGCACATACAATCAGCCACTTCTAATTAACTGGCTATCAAAGACATGATCCCTCACGGGCTTCCCACCTGAAAAACATTTCCAGGTGTGTTTGCTGGAGCTAACTTGGAGCTAGCTACTGGAGTCTGCAGCAGTGTCTACAGTGCTGTGTCTGCTTCATTGTGGTGTGACCTGATGGTGGCTGGAAAGTCATTGCTTGAGTGTAGAGGAAGAAGAGGTGGTGTTACCTTTACTGACTTCAGTCCTATAGTAAGCATTATATCACCTCAACAGTAATGCTGCAACCTCCCCTGCTCTTCTAGTTTTCTGAAATGGAATGCACTGTTGATGATATTTTGAGTTTATATACTATGCATGCACATATTTTCTCAGTGTGCAATGATTGGACCAATGATTTCATCATTAATAACACAAAATGCACATACACAATACTGCATTTGGTTGAAAACAATTTATGATGAGACAACAAATAACAAATAAGTTAAAAATTGACTTCCATTATGGCATTTGGCTTGCTGTACATCAGTGAACATGACATTTTGAATATACTGGTTTCATTGAAAAAAACAATGTATTATCTATTAAACAAATTAAATGAATAGAAATACATAGCTGCTTTGGTAAAACAAATGAAGTGACAATGTGTCAAACACTTGAAACCACACTGATACAAAAACAAAGTGAGCAGAAGTGTGTGACCATGCACAGGAGCCACCTTTAGCACAGCATGCAGCGGTCTTATATATTGACTGCAGACCACAAGGGAAGCCATGAAAAGATTGTTTCAGAGTTTGTAGCAACGTCTACAACAAACATAAAGACAACAGATATTTCCAAGCACAGATGATTGGACGTTGGAGATCTTTAACCGTGAAAGTGCAAAAATAATACGTGGCCTGTGTCTATGACGCTTTAGCACTATGGCATGGTTATGGTACGTTTAGTGTAGCACTGACAGACTGATAGAGTGGGTAAAGTGACAGTGGAAATATGTCACCTTTGCCAGCACACATCAAAACACAGCTCAGACAGCACAAGCACAAGCTTGTAGAAATACTGCAACCCTTTTACATTCATCATCATGATTCATGTTCAACTGCTCTGACTTAAATAAAAATCTGCATTACATCTCAAAACAGAAGTTAAGAAAGTTACCAACTAATATAGAAACAAAGCACAGATCAAACATTTCTACTATCTTACACTGGAGTACACACACTGACTCAAGGTGTCATCTCTCTGCCTTCTTGTTCGGTTGACTCTCGGTTCCTTTAAAGCAGCATAATGGAGGTTATCTGAATCTTCGTAACCCTGGTAAAAAATATATCAGTGAATCAGATTATGGCGCATGATATAAATAAGACCACAAAACACATTGTGGGTGTTCTATATATATGTAAGGTAATTCAAATGTAAATAGATAATATAATATTCACCTCTGCATTAGCTGTGGAAGGAGCTGAAAATCTTGCTCCAGACTCTGATGTGAAACATAGAAAATCATTTTTATTTAAAAGTCATTTTCAGTGAATACATGATGTAGCACAAAAACAGTACCGGTTACCTGTGCAGAGGCAGCTGTTTCTCTTGGTTATCTTGTAGATTGAGAATGCCAGCAAAACACTCAGAATGGTAGTGAACGCTAAAGCTCCACTCAAGAAATACACAAGAGGGTTGAGAGAGTTCACCTCATCTGCAAAGAGCAAGACTATTATCTTTGTGTTTACATAAACCTTGGTTAATTCTCTGCTAGAATTTTATAGCACTCACCCTCAAAGTCCAGCTTGGTCCCATTTCCAAACAGTATGTGTCCACATGAGGCAACGGCACAGTAATAGGTCCCAGATTGAGAACGATTCAAGTTCTGTATGGGCAAGTTGTAGACACAGGTGTGTGTTTGTGTCTCAGGTTTCCTCTCACACTGATCATGAGTGTAAATGAGTCCTGGATGAGATTCTTCAGAGTCTTTGAACCAGTAAACACTGTGTTCTCCATCACAGGTCCCAGTGTGTACTGTACAGCTGAGAGTGGCAGAGCCTCCTGGCTGGATGGTCTCAGATCCCGGCTGATAGATCATAGATTGGACATTCAAACCTGAACCCTGTACGCTCACAGTAATGCCCTCTACAAAATTAATCTTGTATGCAGAGCAACTTATGCAGTAGTAAGTAGCTGAGTCTGAGATGCGTAAATCCGATATTGTCAAGTGGTTGTTACCAGGATTAGTGTCCAGTGAAAACCGTGCATTTTTTTTGAATTCGTCAGTAAAGGAGCCAGTTTTGTCATGTTTATAGAAAGAAGAGACACGCCTTGGTTTCTGTCCCAGAGTTTGTTTATACCAGAAAAACATTGCTGCTACATCACCCTCATAGAAACATCGCAAGGTCACATTGTCTCCAACTTCAGCTGGTATGAAACCACTGTCTTGATGCACCCATGAGGACGATTTAAGATTAGTTACAAAGGCTAAAGAGAATAGAGATCAAGAAAGGACACAGTTAATGCCATGATAAATCTATCATAATGACTGCCACAAAAATAAAAAATATAACAATATTTTTAAGGATGTAAATGTATCCACAAAAGCCCCAACTTACCTATTCTCCACAAGAACAGAGCAATCAGATATAAAGCAAACTTCAAAGATGTCATCGTGATCAAAATGTCTTGATGAATGTAGAGAACCCTCATACGTTCTCTACTCTGAGACAGAGGACTGTATTTGATTGGCTAACAAGTAGTGACACTGAATGTCCTATTTTGGAAACATTGAGCACATGTTCAGCGCCCCCTCCATTGTAAATCTGGTTTTTGAATCAAGACACAGCCTGATGCCTGATGTTTAAATCAATAAAAACAGGAATAACAAGCTAAAGTGGAGTCCACTTTTGCTGAATTTAAGGTTCTCTCATTCACAGATCACTCACTTTCATTGCCCGACATCAGCAGCAGTAGGTGTTACGAAGACAGAGATACAAGATGTTTGACAGTAATTTTCAGACAAATGTACAAATGACTGTAAAAAAAAAAAAAACAAAAAGAAAGAAACTGCAAAGTAGTGGAAGTATTGAATCTCACTTATGGTGCCATATCAAAGTCAATTGGTCTACTACACCAACCCAGGAAAACACATCTTAAGACTGCTGAGCTTGATTCTAGTGCAAACTTTGGACCCCATATTACCATACATGAATGAAGGTTTTCTTTATCTACCACAAAATGCTTCTTTAATAATAAAACATGTCTATTGTCTGTGTGAAAGGAAACGGTAAATGAGAGTTTACCAAATGTTAGGAAACTAGACCCCTTGGCCAAGGGTTGGTCTAAGCTTTTTGTCAGGGTTGAGGTCAAGGTCAACTGAAAAATAAACGGCTGCAAGGTCTTTTCAGTATTGAAAATGAATCAGGCTTTGTTAAGTGTAAGGTCGCATCCGTCATCCCATTCACTTACACTTTACAATGTAGTGTTTTAAAGTAAAATAAACCCTGTCCTTTGTCCTGCATCCAACAAATCATGGTTCACTGGCAGAAACATTTCTCATGCTTTATTCAACAAAGCGAATTGTTTGCTTTTCAAACGTACTACATAGTTTAGGTAAGAGGTCAGTCTCCCTGTGTTGAAGCTCTGCTGTGACCCAGGTTTCCGCCAGTGGAAAACTGTTCACAAGTACACACCACTTTCATCAAATACTGAAAAATGCAACTTATATAGTTAAAAGAGGGTGGTGTCATACCTGTTGATATCTTGACTTTTTAATTATAATTTAAAAAAGCATGTGCATTTGCAATTACCATACAATTATCCCACCAATCAGTTTTAGCTTCTTTGTGTTTCACCTCAATGTGGTGTTCAGGGGACATTTGGCTGATTTTCAGCCTTCCAAGTATTGGTCTGAGGATCATGAGGGTGCCATTACTTTTGCACTACTACTTTTACTTTTGGTAAACTTCATGCTGTTTGGAAACTGAATGTGTAAACAAGGTTTCATGGCAATCCATCCAATAATCTTTGAAAAGTTTTGCTCAAAAATGTCAGGTGCCGGTACAAGACAAAGAGACAGGAGAACACCATAGTTATCAGCATCCATCATATGGAAACCATAAATGTCTGTACCAGATTTTGTACCAATCCATCCAACAGTTGCTGATATATTTCACAAGATAAGCCTAGTGAAAACCCACCAAAGTCAGCTGGGTTCATCCTTTGGACACCTTTGGTATCTGGATCATATTCCATGGAAATCCAACCAAGTGTCCAGACATGTATCATAAGACCAATCATGACAGCCTCATGGTGGCACTAGGGGAAAACATCACCAAAGTCAGAAGGGTTCATTCTTGGGACAATGAATGTCCAGTAGTTGTTGAGATATTTGACTCTGGATCGAAGTGGAGAACAGACAGACAGACATTGACATCCCTAGAGCCATGCTTTGGCAGCAACATTGCTGGTGAAAGTTCACTGATACATGGGGATGTAATTTGTGTCAGCTGCTTCTCCTAAGCACATATAGGCCACTGCTGTTTGGTTGAATCAACAGTATCAACACAGCATGAGATGAAGCTTTCACTAGCATCAAAGTGCCATTCTCTAAGCAAGGTTGGTCTTGGGGTTTTTTGGTAATACAGTTAAACAGCTCTCTAGATGATTTGGACAGAAACAATGCAATGATACAGAGATTTCCTGTTTGAAACCAAAAAGACAAAGAGACTGGAGGGTCCTAGAAAAGTACACGAGCAGAGTATACTGAGCCTGATCTTTGACTGCCAACCACACAGAGACTAAAAAAAGATCCTTACATCCTGAGTTTGTGGTGTACAACTCACACAATGTGTAACAAAAAACAACCCACAAAGACATTTAGGAAAGGTATTTATCAGTACACTTGAGGTGGGTACTAACTATTTGGCAAATTGGTTCCTCCCACCATGTTCAACAGGTGGTGGTGGCTTTTGTTGTTCTTCATATGCTATGAGGAGGCCGGCCCTGCTCTTACTGAGCATGCAGCCATATCAAACATGCTTTAAGTTTGCAGGTTGCTTGCTGATTATGTCCCTTCTACATTTCAGAATGTATAGTTCATGAAATGTGAGAATGTGAGCACGGGAGCTTTTGCTGACAGTTTTATTTGCTTTTGATTTAGTAACTAACCAGTAAGAAGGATACTATTGCACCAACTTTCACTTTCTAACAAGTGGGGCTTTTTTCCTCTTTCTCTCATGCACTCCATCTAGCTCTTTCCTCCTCTTTCTCTCATTTAGAAAAAACAAAAAACAAAAAAAAAACAAATTCCGATCTTTAATTTTAAGTGGGGAGTAAATGGCCTGATTTTTATGATTGTCTGGTGAAGATGGAAACACGGAGATAAAGCCATCACACCCGAGAGCAAATGCTCTCTCCCTCAATGTCGGCTTGTCATACTCTGTGCTGACAGTTCCAGTGTCAAGGTTTCAGTTCTGTTTAGTAAATGGTAAATGGCTATGAGACAGTGTCTCTAGCTTGCTATGAATCAGTTGAAAGATTGATAGCTGTGGCTCTGAGGGGGTTTCTTTGCAGGTACTCTCGAGTGATTATTGCTGGTGCTTTAGCGCTAACTCCATATCTGACACCACAACACCATGGAGATGAGTTGTGGATGTTTGCATGTAAATTAAACTGTAGTACAGATATACTGAGTTGAAATATGACATATTAGATGACACAGACCACATCAAGAACTTGTTTAATTAGTTTATTGCAGATCAAGATTTTTTATTATGTATATGGAGGTGAAATCTGACAGGTCTTGTGTATTATTTCAGAAACAAGACAGCCACGTTAGTAGTTCTGTGAGGCTGTACATCAGCACAGTGGTGCTTTGAACTAAATACTCACAGTGCATCAGTACGCTAACATGCTAATATGCTCGAAACAACACTGTTAACGTGCTGATGTTTAGCAGGTTTTGGAAATCTAAGTACAATGTATAATTTTGACCTGATGATGGCATTAGATGAAGAGTCAGGGAACACCAAATACAATATGATTCATTACCTTGCCACCATGGATAGCCTATTTGAAGCCAATTTCCTGCCAATCCATCCAGTGGATGTTGGAGGTGGAACAACTAACAGACAGACCGACATTAGAGACACTAAATAGCATGGCTAAAAATAGTACTTTTGACATGCTAAAACCTGACTACTGAATGCATTAGTTTTATTAGGTTATTGCCAGCACTGCTTTCGGTTTATATATTAAAATTTGACAACAATGCCCCTATTAAAAATTGCATTATTGAGCTTGATGGACAGATTTAGAAAGTCACTTCTTACAAAGAAACAAAGTACAAATGAAATGCAGCTCTACTGCCTTACAGTGGAGTACACACATTCAGTTTGTGTGTTCTCCCTGTGTCTTTTTGATCTGTTGGTGTTGTGCTTCCTCAGAGCAGCATAATGGAGGTTGTCTGAATTCTGGTAACCCTGTTAAAAAAAAAAAACACGTTAACATTTATTGACTGTATCAATACCAATGACTTGTTGACACACAGGTATTAAACGCACCAATAGCAACAGTATAATTCACACTCATATAACTAAACTTAAAAAATAGTGTTTTATACACAGGGGCTTCCTCTACAAGAACGTAATGACCTGTAACTAAACATGTAGCACATATTGGCATATTCAAATATATAATTTAATTGACATACGGTATATCTAAAATGTTCTGCCGTGTAACACAGCAGAGACGCAAGACAGAACCTAGAACCAGAGACTCGGTGTCTTAAAACTTTAGAAGTCCTGTAGTGGAAATAACCAAACAGCTACTCTGCGTTATGCATTTCACAAGTATTGTACACTTTTCCTGCTATATTTTGTTATAGTGATGCAGTACTTTGAAAATACTTACATTTGCATTTGAGTCAGGTGAAGTTCTTGCTTGGAAGTCTGATTATGAAATAAGACCAGAAAGACAGACTCTTTAAAATTCTTTTGATTTTAACATACTATTCACACATGACGTAGAGTGAACAACAGCACAATGTAGTTCAACATAACTGAATCAATAAAACTCAACAGTGAAACCATTTCATACTGCACAACTACACCATTTAATAGTATAAAGCTCCTATCCAGTTATAGCATCTTCAGCATCGTTAATATTCATATTGACTGGCTCAATTTTCTACAAACTGATGACTAAAATTCTGAAGTTCAAATTTTTGGTGCTGATGAGGTTTGCGGCTGATAGATATGGAATAATATTCCTATTGTATATGTAAGGTCTTGATTTGGTTGACTTCATTGTATCATTTATCAGCTTCAAGTTGTTTTACCTCCAGTATTAAGTACATAAATACACCCTATCAAAAGTAATAACTGACTGTCAGCCTACCTGTATGTTGGGAGCTATTGTTCATTTTATATGCTGCATATGATAGCAAAACAGCCAGGATGGTGGTGAATGCCAAAGCCCCACTCAAGAAATACACCAAGGCAAGTGAGTTATCCCCATCTGCAGATTCACACAATAAGAGACATTACAGAGCTTTAGAAAATTAAGTAGGGAGTGATCATAAATGCAATATATATGAAAGCACTGCTATAATGTTACTTACCCTCTGAGTCTGGCTTTTTCTTGTTTCCAAACAGTATGTGTCCACATGAGGCAACAGCACAGTAAGTAAGCTCATCATGAGAAAGACTCCGGCTTGTCACTGGCAAGTTGTACACACAGTTGTGTGTTTGTGTGTCAGGTTTCCTCTCACACTGATCATCCCTGTCTCCATTTGTGTAAATGAGTCCTGGTTGAAATTCTCCCGAGTTTCTGAACCAGTACACACTGTGTTCTCCATCACAGGTCCCAGGGTGGACTGTACAGCTGAGCTGGTCAGTTGATTGGATGGGCTCAGATCCTGACTGATGAACCAAAGCTTGGATGTTCAAACCTGAACCCTTTACACTGACAGTAACTCCATCTACAAACTCAAAATCATATGCGTAGCAGCCTACGCAGTAGTAAGTGGCTGAATCTGAAATGCGCAGATCCGAGATCGTCAAGTGATATTTGCCATTTCCTGCTTCTAGTGAGAAACGAGGATTGTCCTCAAATTCATTATGAAAGGTTCCACCTTCATCATGTTTATAGAAGGTAGAGATGGCCCTTGGTTTTTGTCCCAGAGGTTGTTTATACCAATAAAACATCACTCCATTACCTTCATAGACACATTGTAAAGTCACATTCTCGCCAACGTTAGCTGCAATAAAACCACTGTCTTGACGCACGTATCGGGGGGATTTCAGAGTAGGCGTCTGAGCTGAAGAGAAAGAAGATTGGAAAAAATGCAGCTCTGATCAATGATATAGGCTGATGGCAATCATAGGACAAAACTGTAATAATTTAAGTTGTTTTATAAAAAATATATTTACAATAAACAACTTACCTGAGCTCCCTAAGAACAGACAGGTCAGATACCAAGCAAACTTCAGAGGTGTCATTGTTTTGAAAATGCCAGGTCAAATGAACTGAACCTCTGTGCGTTCTCTACTCTTCAGACAGAAGGCTGCGTTTGATTGGCTAACGAGAAGCAACACCTATTATCCTGATGTGGAAACAATGATCACATGTTCAGTGTTGCCTCGAATGCACTGCATGAAGAAAGCTCAAACAGATCATTGGACAGACGGTTCACTCAACTGATTTCTACTGTTTCCGTCCATACACACCACCAGGCTCTTTAATGTTCAGTTGCTGGGAATGTGGGCAAGTCTCACCTATCTGTCTTTGTTACTTGCCCTAGTTAATGTCCTATAACAATGTAATCATCTATTATTATTTATTACACAACTCAATAGGGTGCTTAACATTTAAAATATACCTAACTCTTATTTGATAAAAAAAAAACCCATCAATGTAAAAGCATGAGCACCTTTGATGCCCCTGGTTGCTTGGTAGTATTTCACATTGATGGCATCTTAAAACGACATTTAGCTGATTTTTTGATCTTGCAAGTATGAGACATTGCATGGCATTACTATAATGACCATGATTTTCACTGTTACCTGTTAGATGGGTGTGATTTTGTTTCCAGTGTAAGCAGAGTGTCAATGTGTGTGAAGACAAAGGGCTTGAAAACAAAAGGAAATAACCAATGCCAGAATGAAGAAGATGGTGTGCTGCTATAACCTAACATTATGTCCATATTACACATTATAATATAGCAAATTAAATGATATTTTAATTCTTAGCTAATGTAGCTAGTAACTTCATCTGTACCTGTATCTGTGGCACATATAGGCTATCATGGCCACTGTTTGGCTGATACAACACTAAATGTGACTGACAAGTGTAAATGACAAGCAGACTCACTTGGATTTGGTGGATGGACATGATAACAAACTAAAGCTAACACCAAAGTGAACATGTCACTTCCCAGGTAAGCCTGGTGCTGTGGGGGTCTGGACAAGGTTAACTTCTATAACCCAGCACTTTCAATGACAAACACAGTTTCTTGTTAATATTTTATTTAACACTTTTTACACCATGTTCTAGCTTTGTAATGTGACACTGTGTCACTGAGTTTTATCAACTCATATTAGTTTCACTGTTATTTACTTGAACTAGCCTGGGCATCAGAGTGATACTGCGTGGCATGCATGCATGAAAACACTGCAGAGACTTCCTGCCTGAAACCACAGAGACAAACAGAGCGGAGGGTCTTTCAGCTGCCGAGGACACAGAGGCTAAATAAAGATCCTCACAGCTTGGGTTTGTGGTGTACAATCAGCACATTTACAGTAAACAACAGGGCTTTATCACATCACCTTGGACAGGCGCTCATTCTCTGACGAAGGTGTTTGTGCTGCATTCACCTTGCACAGTGGGGACCAGTGGTCTCAGATTTTTGGACCCCATTGTTTATTTCATATATTTAATGTTGGCGAGTGTTGTTGCCACCCAGCTCTGAGGAGGTTGGCCTCGTTGTTTCTGAGCACGCCACCACAACTTGAAAGCTTCACGTCTGTATCTGAGTGACTCGTCTTGCTGACAGTTACACTGTTTATGACTTTGACCACAAACAAGCACATGATAATGAGTGCTGTGTGAGGCGGGAAACAATACATGTGCAGGTAGTCAGCGGTGATGGTTTATCTTTGCAAAGTAAAATAGTATTCACACAGACAGATGTAGACAGCAAGGTTTTAATATTCATTTTCCACACATCAAACTCTCTCGAGTGTCTGACCCTACAAGTACCACAGAGATCAGTGTGGTTATGTGTTTATACATTGTAAATGACAGATATAGAGAGAGTGGAAACATGACACCACTGAAAGCACAGGTCACATCAAAGGAACTTCACTTAACTGTAGCTGAAGGAATATGTTTCTTTTTTTTTTTCTTTTTTTTTTTTTTTTGCAAAGGCAAAGCTTAACATTCAGTGGTTGTACTTCTTTACACTGGAGTAAACACATTCACTCAAGGTGTCATTTCTCTGTCTTCTGGAGCCATCAAACTTGTGCTCCCTGATGGCAGCATAATGGAGGTCGTCTGCATCTCGGTCACCCTGGTAATAAGAGTTAATTGCCATATTAGTATATGTATCATAACTGATATGGGCAAGTGTTGAGAACAACATAATTCCTGTGCAGTGTGAAATAAGACTAAAAAGAAAATAACAGAAAAAAATCAAAATATAATGAAATCCAGTGCAACAACAACAACTTAAGCTCTACGGTCTACATTGAATCCTCACAGCAGTGTGTAGTACTTACTGAACTGCATTATGTCAAACTAGTGTCACTCTTGTGTTCATCCTATGTGCTTGGCTTTTGTGATGTAAAATATGTTACAGTTGTAATAGCGCAGTGCTAATACTTACCTCTGTATTTGGAGCAGAGGACGCTGCAGATCTTGCTTGAGAGTCTAGTCAAGACAAAAAAAACAACAGCTATTCAAAATGCAATAAGCTGGAGGTGGGATAAATATTTGAATTAGCTGGACTGTTGGAACCTAAAGTCATGAACCGGTTCTTGTAATTGACATCATACTGTATTGTGAAAGAAACATGTGCAGGTAGTTATTATATATAAGTTATTATATCTGGACTGTCAGTCTTTCGGCACACACCGTATACATCTTAAGTGTATTTACTTCAGTGTTCAAATTAGCATGTTAAAATCTGAGTGTGTGCTATTTTTGCTACCATTGTTATGTTGTTACCATTACAATCGCTTTCATTCAGAGAACAATAGACTCTGCTGAGTAAACAATTTCTCTTGATATCTCCAATAGGGTATAACACAGGATCATCCTGTATTTTAAAATGAAATGCTGCATTCTGTATAAACTCAGTAGAGGACGCAATTATTTGTATTTTGGTTCTCGTCATTTCATTTATAAACTGTGTCCTCAGAGTGCTGTGAATAATGTGATGTTAAGTAAACCCACCCTTATTTCTTCACATAGAAGGTGGCAACCCTAGTCTACGAATGAATCTGGATGTCCAAATCACACGGTGGAAAACATACCAACTCATGTTTGTTGTTCTACATTATCATGTTCATTGAAAAACACACCATCAAATATAGATAATGACAGTTTATCCTACCTGTATGTTGGCAGCTGTTTGCCTTGTGCATTGTATATGCTGTGTAAGCCAGGAAAACAACCAGGATGGTGTTGAATGCCAAAGCTCCACTCAAGAAATACACCAAGCCAAAAGAGTCCACCTCATCTGCAGAGAGCCACACATCAGGAAACATTAGAGCTTTTAGACTTTTCATCAAATCGGATTGTAAAGTATCCACCAAAGCTTAACAAATGTAACAAGAACCTTACTTACCCTCAAAGTGCAGCTTGGTCCCATTCCCAAACAGTATGTGTCCACATGAGGCAACAGCACAGTAGTAGGTCCCAGCATGAGAACGATTCAGGCTCTGCATCGGCAAGTCATAGACACAGGTGTGTGTTTGTGTCTCAGGTTTCCTCTCACACTGATCATTTCTGTCTCCATGGGTGTAAATGAGTCCTGGATGAGATTCAGAGTCTTTGAACCAGTAAACACTGTGTTCTCCATCACAGGTCCCAGTGTGTACTGTACAGCTGAGAGTCGCGGAGCCTCCTGGCTGGATGGTCTCAGATCCTGACTGATGGACCCAAGATTGGCTGTTCAATCCTGAACCCTTTACACCAACAGTAATGCTCTCCAAAAATTCAAAGAGATATGAAAAGCTACTTACGCAGTGGTAAGTCGCTGAGTCTGAAGTTTGCACGCCTGAGATCTTCAAATGATTTTTACTTGTGGTAGTTACCAGTTCAAAACGTGGATTGTTCTTAAATTCATCGAACAGCGTGCCGTTTTTGTCATGCTTGTAGAATTTAGACACCAACCTTGGTCTCTGTCCAAGAGTCTGTTTATACCAGTAAAACATCACTGCAGTGTCAGTATGTTTGTAGAAGCACTCCAGAGTCACATTTTCACCAACATTAAATGATAGGAAACGTGTAGATGATGATTGTTCACTCGTTGTGATATCAGCTGAGGAGAAAGAAAAAGATATTGAGCACATAATATATGGCAATGCATGTCAAAAATATCAGAAAAAAAACATTATGCAGAAAAAAATGAGACAAAATGCACTTAAAACTATAAAAAAATAAGATAAATTAAAATAAATAAATAAAATAAATGACTTACTCATTCTCCCCAAACAGAGCAGACATGTTGCATACAAAGCAAACAATGGAAGTCTCATTTTGTTGGTCAATTGAGAGGGTCTCTCTACGTTCTCTACTTTTCAGAGACAAGACTGTGTTTTGTTGGCCAATCAGAAATGACACTGCATGATCACATGACCAGTGCCCCCCTGCAGTCTAAAGTTTGCTCTGTGAGAAGATTGTCATGGAAAGAAGTGACACAGAATTGGAAAATACAGTGTATTTGTAAGAGGCTATGCAGTTAGGATTTACTGAGAAAATGTGCACATCATTTATGTTCTTCTTACTTCAACTATGGTCAGCTGTAAAGTTAGTGAGGTAGAACTTTATATTAACATGAAGGTCAAGCCAAGGACCACCCCAGACCATAAACACCCCTCCCCTTCATCTTGTCCCCATTGCTCTGTGCCATAGATCTGCTGTTTTTTACTGACTTTGGAAGAAACACATATACACTTGGATTTTCTACTTTGGAACACATTAATAAATGCATTCATATAAGATAACCGGGATTTACTAGTGCTGAGTATTTCATTCATAGGTTCGAGTCTGTGATGTTACAAAAGACGCATTTTTGCAAAACTGGAAAGGTTGCACTTACAATCACTCACAGTTTAACACTGACCTCTGACCTCTTCATGCTAGCATGTTTATAGAGTGCCACAGGGATGATGAATTTTTGTAGCCTAACCCAGATGTTAGCATCGCCAAGAGTTTGATGTTTAGCAGGTTTCTTTATGGTTTTATGGTTTCTTTATGGTTTTTGAAGGCTAAAAACAATCACCAGAAGTTACAGCTAATGTTAGGCTATAAACGTACTACATCAGTGTTGCGTGATTTTAACATCACCACTGCTAAACCTGCCTCAAAATTAGTAATAGTTTGCAAAAGCATTTAAACACAAAGAGGCTGTAAAGGTGGACCAGTGAGTAGATCAGTTTTCGTGTTCAGCGGGATGATGTTTACTGTCCCAGACGACCTCTGCAGTTTCATTTAGCACCTTCCCTTTTTTAAATCTAAATCCTTAAAGAAATCAGTACTGGGGTACTTACTGATGTATTTTATGGCGTAGAAAAAAAATGTGAAAAAACCTGTAGTCTTTGGGACGACGGAACTGGAAGTGTTAAAATGCTAAATCATTTCGGGATTTTAAGATTAATTCCTGCAGCACTCTATAATAATCTTGTGCTTGACCATTTCTATTGTTAGTACAGATGAAATCAGAAAGAAGATATGTAGTGCCTTATTTGGGCAGAGTGATTTGAAAAAGCGAGCTTGGTTATGTCACCAGTAGGAAGCTGGAAGCCGATATGATGTGCCTAACAGATATCTTTACTGGAGGCAGCCCTTTCATTATGTACATTATGTCCTTGATGCTGACAGCACATTATCCTTTTTTTCATAAAATATCTTGAAATATTCTGATATGATCTGGCAGCCATATCGCCACCTCATTTTGAACAATTTCCAAAGGAAGCAAAAGCTTTATTCCTTGTTTACTAAAAGTCTTTACTTTTTTATAGCAGTGGTTAAAGATTTTTGTATGTCCTCTTTAATGAGGCTTAGTCCACCTCCACTACAACCACAGCAACCTAAAACTGGAACTAAGTACAAGCTGTAGGGCAGCATGGTGCTTTGTGCTTTCTTTCTCAGAAAGTTGATGTTCCACATTCTCGACATGTCATTATGGTGAGTTTCCTGAAAATCACAGCTCTAGGCCAAGTTTGGGCATAAAAGCTTGAGGGAAGTGAAACAATTATAGACCACTAAATGCTGACAGGATAAGACACCAAAACAACATTGTGGTTATTACTGATCAAGAAGACTGAAGGTCTTCACAAGAGCTAAAGCAAAGGTCAGTCAAATTCATTTTCTTTAATTGTCTTTATTATATGCACAGCTTGTTTTCTGCATTTAAGCTATGTTGTTTGTTTCACAAAGTCCTGTGGGACCCATGCTCGCTTTAATGTAAGACACTGTGACCGGAGGCTACAGGCCAGTCTTCCTGTGTTTAAGCTCTGCTGGGACTCATGTTTCCACCAGTGGAAACTTGCACTCTGTAGCTCACACCACCTTCACCACAGGAGAGAAAGGTGAACGTTGAGAGAAGGCCACAGATTGAAAGGTGTGACCAGCACTTACGTTTCTGGTAGAAGAAGGTATTAATAGATCATAGGGGATTTTCATGAGCCTCCTTGTGTTGGTGTCTGTATCCAGTATTATACTGCATGTATAGTGATGCTGATCTGTGTGACTCAGGACAGATTTGATGTACAAATACTGCACACAAAAAAATATTTTTATTTTACATCAACATTATTTTACATTGTACATTTAGTCATGTGAATTCTTGCAACAGTGATTGAAAAGGTAGAAAGCTGATGTGCTGAAGAGGTTAAATATTAACTTTTACGTCACACTTTTCTACTCTTTACTCTGGCGTAAACACAAGCATTCTCCACGTTCTCTTGATGATGTCGTTCACTTTTTCTCTTCAGATTCAGAGCAGCATAATGGAGGATGTCTGCATCTTGGCTCTGTTAAGGACAAAGTCAAATTATGTAAGAAATACAGCACTAGAAGAAAAACAGCTTTTGTGACTCTGTAGGTATAAATCTGAATTTTAACATCCAGTTATTTGACCTACCGCAGTGCCAGGGGCTGCAGAACATGTCAGATGAGAAACAGTTCCTGCAGATCAAAATACATTAATGGTCAAGCCAAGTCAATACAGCAATGTTTGATTGACTCTGAGGACCTTACCTTTGCAGACAGAGCACAACTTTTTTTTCAACTTGTACACGATGGGAGCCAGGACCAGCAGAACGATGATGGAAACTGCCAATGCCACGCTCAAGAAATAAGGCAGGAAAGTGTGGACTTTGGTAAAACCATCTGGAGTCAAGAGAGGAGATGTAACAACTCACATCCCTTTAAACGTGTATTTTTGTGGATCTACAATCAATACACTTAATTAAATGGACATTTTTCAGGTTAGAAGCAACAGTAATATGCAATAGAACCTATCACCACCTACCTACGATCTCCACTCTCGTTCCATTTCCAAAAACGATCTCCCCACATGAGGCCAGAACACAGTAGTACATCCCAGCATCGAAGGAGTTTAATTCAAGGTCCGCAGTGCAATTTTTCACGTCAGGCTTTTCGTGTGAGGAGCTTGTGCACTGTCCTGCACTGGGGTCCATGACTGAAGCCCGAGGTGCACCAAGTCTGAACCAGTAGAGACTCTGCTCCCCTGCACACAGCGATTCAGCGTGCACTGTACAGCTCAAATTCAGAGGGTCCCCGGGCCGAAGTGGCTCCAACCCTGTTGTCTGATGGACAACAGCTTGGATGTTGGACAGTGACGTTTTGACGTGAAGGAAAGCTCCTTCTCCGAATTCGATTGCATTGAACTCTAAAATCCCACAGAAATATGTTGCTGAATCATTGAGGCGAAGGTCTGTGATTGTGAGATGGTTGTTGCCCTCTTGATTTCGTGTAGAGACTTGAAATCTCCCTTTATATGCGGGGTAGATGTCAGCTTCATCTTTGTGCTTCATCCGAGTTGATATGATTTGAGGTTTGCCTCCCAAGCTTTGCTGGTACCAGGACAGGAAAGTTACAGCGTCATCTTGACAAGTACACTGCAAAGTCACAGTATCCCCAACTTTAGCTCTTATGACCCCACTGTCCTGAATTATACCTAAGGTTTTCTTTACAGCAGCTGTCACCTGACCTGTGCAGAAATGCAAAAAAATTATATTATTTGTCTTTTAAACATTTCTCTCATTCAAAATTAGATTCATGCACATAGAAAATGTGAGAAAATGGTGTAAGATACTCACCGATTTCAGTGAGAAGCAAAAGAAAAATGCAAAGTGGCATCATCTCTGAAGCTCTGCAGTCTATATCCTGTGTGTTCGATGTACGCACCCAACTCTTATAGGAGACGAAGGCTGTTTGTGATTGGCTAAAGCTGACTTGTTTGGTTTAGAGTCAGACTTGCGATTTGTTCTTTTCCAAAAGATCAGCCTGATCAGTTGACTAGAGGGGTAATTGGCGTTCATTGAGTCTTTTTGGTTGCATCATTGTTTTTTGTCCACTGGAGGACAGTAGGCGTCACATGTGTCTATATTATCAAATGGAAATTTTCTCAAGTCCATGTTTGAATAGAGGTGTAGAGGTTGGTGCAACACAGTGTTTGTTTCCCACAATATGCAGAATGCTTAGACATGTAGATGTGCTGCAATTAGTTGTGTAAGAAAGTGTTTGTTTAAATGGTTAAGTGGGTTGAAAGGGATTGTGTGGGTGTGACACAGAAAGAAAGAAGAAATCAGGAAAGCAGGTCAACTTATTTAACCCATGTAAAATACTTTAAGTAGATGTTGATAATTTATATTTATAATGTTATGGCTCTAATTGTTACATGCAGATACTTAAAGGTCCCATATAGTTTAAAAGTAGATCTCCATGTGTTTTTTGATTATAAAGCAAGTCTTGGCTTTATATTAATACTGTGAAAGTATCAAAGCCTCAGTCCACAGAGAAATGCACACAGCCTGTATTCAGAAACTGAGCCTTAAAACAAGCCGTCAGGACTTCTGTAACTTTGTGATGTCACAACTAAGCAGTCACTGCTCTCAGCCATGCCCCAAGCCCTGCTCACCAGGACCCATCATCCAACCTTTCAGGATTTTGTTTCTCTGAGTGTTTATCTGAAATCTGCTATACTTTTACTCACAAAACCATCAGCCAATCATAAGAAAGCCTCAGAACCTCTCTTCTGATTGGCTCACAAACCTGTTGTTGCAAGAGCTCCAGAGAGAAGCCTGTGAGAGGAGATCTAAAACTACATGGAGAAAATATATTTTCTTATAAATATTAAAACTTGAATAAAACACAGTCTTTCATTTAGAGGAAACCACGTAACGCATGTTATTTACCACAACCTGTGTTGCTAGTGTCAGATTATATTCAATTCAAGTCAAGCAGAAATTTGAATTCTGCATATTTTTTTGGTGAAGGAAACAACACTGTGGTTATTGTGCATAGTTTTCCATTTTTCAGTTTAGGTCGTTTTAGTACATATTTGTGGAGTATCAACACTTTAAAGTGAGACTGTATAGCTCCTGGTGAGCAGCAGCAACAGCGGCCTCTGCTGCCACAAGTGGTAATTACAGGACACCAGTGTCCTATAGCGAGGCAGCGTCTCTTCAGTCAAACCCAGGGGTGGAGCTAGACTTTCAGAGGGGGCGGAGCGTTCTTGAGGGGCCTTTGTTTTTAAGTCATTTTAAAATTCACAACTGCAAAAAAGCTGATATATCCCATCCATAAACACAAGTTCAACCTAGCTGTGCCAAGCAAGGCTGTGTAACAGGTTGACAGTCATATTCAAATGTTTCGGCACTGAGGACAGCACACAATGCTCTACGAGTAATGTTTCAGCACCACCACTGATAGACAGCGACGGGCAGGCTGTAACAGTAACACAAGTTACAGTTACACGCAGTCACACCGCATGTGGCAGACCAATGGTGTGACTTCATCACTCAGTCCTTTGGTCAGTCAGGTGCAGCTACTGTGGTTCAGCTAAAATACAGCTCAGTAGGTAGCAGGCTAGGTCCAGCCATTGTTGTGTTTACAAGAGGTTATAATAGGCTGTGTGAGCAGTGCCGCATCTTCAGGGCAGACTGGAGGCTGCAGTGAGTCGCTATCAGAAAGTGACAAGACGGGCTGGGGCTAGCTGGTTAGCATGCTAACTTCACTAGAAGAAAAGAGGTGATAGAGAAAAGAATTAGCATTGGAGTTGCTTTCCACCATTGGAGACAGCTGTTAGTGAGTGAGGGGGCTGGAGCCAATCCCAGCTGACAGTGGGCGAGGTACACCCTAGACAGGTCACCGGTTCAACAGGGACACACAGAGACAAACAGCCATTGACACTCACATTCACACCTTCAGGCAGTTTAGAGTCACCAGTTAACCGGCACACAGAACCGTGTTGCTGTGACGTGACGGTGCTAACCACTGCAACACCATACTGCCCTGCTTTTACAGTCAGTAAAAGGAAAGAGTTCTGACCAGAGAGATTCAAAAGTGTGATCAGACTGTAGGGCCTCTGCTGTGGAAAATATAATGACAGGGAGGACTGTGACATGACTGTATGTATTAATATGGTACTGGGGTTAAAGTCGTACAGTGTAGTATCATCTTAAATGTGTTATTACTTATTATTAAGCATTCACAGTGAGAGATAACTGTAAGATAATCAATACACAAAGTTTTCGGCATTATAGTAAACTATCAATAACATTATCAACATCATACAGTAGGTTGAGATATTTGCCTCACATAAAGGACTCACGGTGCTTGATTGTAACACGTGGTGAAAAAAATTCACTGTACATGTACACGTGTGCATAATTGTGTAGGAGCTTGTGTTTCTGTTGGAGTGGTCTGATTGTTGTCAGGTGTGTGCATCTGTTGTAAATACAATTTAGTATTTGTGTCTATTCCCTCCGCCTTGCCCTTGCAGATATAACACCACTGTCAGCTCATGCAGCAGACGCAAGCTCCTGCATATGACTCTTTTGATGTTTGTGGTCTGTATGTAGATGCTTTAAAAAAAAAAAAAAGAGTGTAAAAGCTGTACGGTTGTTGACTCAGTAGAGACGAAGCATTACTGACCAAGGTTCTTACTTAAACCCGTACTTCCTGAGTCGTGCAAAGCGACAGTAGGGAGGCCTAATGTTCACTGGTTTTCAAACAAGCGAAAGCTACAATGGAAAATAAAAAGACTAATGCTTGTTTTAAGACATTATGAGTTCGACCACGTGGTAAACATGACAAATAGGAAGCAGTGCCACATGTCAGAAGTCTTTAACTGAGGAGGAGCAAACAACAAGATGTAAAACGCATTATTATTGAGACTTGCATGTTGTGGTACACTGGTCTGCACTGTGTCATGGTTACAACATTGTTTCAGTGTCATTTGGCAATAAGTACTTAGTGCTATTGTGTGTTTGTGTTGCACTTCCCAGAAAAGCATGTGGGTGGAGGATTCTTGTTGCTGGGCTCATGTCCTGATAAAGAGAAGACGCTCTCTTTTGTCAGCTCAGCTAACCCCCAGCTTTTCTTTTTAGCTTTCAAAACACTGTACAAACACAAAATGCACACATTTCATCCTGCATTGTATGAAAGAAAGTATGCACAGTGTCTCTGACTCATTAAAAGTAGTTTCTCCTCTCACCTTGCTTGCAGGGCGGGGAACCACACAGAGCTGCTGCAGGGATGCAACCCTGATATACAGTATATAGAAGGCTGTGAAATGACAGTTCATAGACACCCCAGTTCTGATTGTCTGAGTTTTATTGGTGGTCAAAGGTCAGAGGTTAAGGTCAGTGTGACTGCACAAAACAATTTTGAGACACAACTCAAGACCTCACACACGAATTATGGCAAAATTTCACACAAATGGTTAATATTTCATATGATTGTGGATAAACAGGGATGTGACCTCAAGCTAGTCTGAGTGGCGGAGCCATAACTGCGAGGTGGTAATTCTAGTTCAGACTTTAGAGCTAGAGGAAGTGGAGCCCAGCGGATACTGGTGCTGCTGCTGTGGTTTTCTATGTCACAATTCATACTCAAATGACTTATTGAGTATCCTGGTAGCAGCTTTGCACTAAAATGCGGAAAAGAAATCAAAGAATAGCAGTAATTTTTATTTATTTATTTTGTATTGGATTCTTTCCATAACCGTGGAAAATAGGTCAGAAACACTGTGACCTGGCGACCAGAGCACCCCCCTTGGTTTGCAAATACACTGTGTGACAACACTAGAGTATTTTTTTTCCCCTCTGTGCTTTTGGCATTAAGAATTATATTCAGGTCAGTCGGTGGCAAACCTACTTCCTCTGTACCTCTGCAAGATTAAACACAAAGAACAAACAATATTGTTTTGGCTTGTGTTGCATAAGAAGCATTTTGCTAGTTACACCTTTATTTTTACATTTATAGAAGTATGTATTTAAAAGCAGGAAGATGAAGGCAAAAAAAAAATGGTTATAGAAAAGAAAAAGTGAAGCCAGGCCCCCAGCAACCTTGTCATAAAGCTCCTCCTCCTCTTTCCTCTATATCTGCTGTGATGGCAGCAGAGTCCATGATGTGAAACCTGTTTGTCAGTTGTTAAAAGTCTGGCTTTGTGTATTGGTTTTTAACCTGTTAATAGACTAAAGTGTAAAAATATACAGGCCAATGAGAGGAGAAAGAAAAGAGGCGTGTGTAGCGAACAAACAGCATCACAAATACAACCACGAAGACATCCTGTCAGGAGGGGGGGCTGCAGTGAGAGGGGGTGTCAAAACCACTTTGGTTGAACTCGATGTGAGAGAGCTTGACCAGAGCGGGAACTCAGAAGCGAGAGGTGTTATTTTTCTCTCTCTCTCTCTCTTCTTATTAGTCAGTGAGATGCAGCTCTTGAAAACACACAACCGCCTTTATAAGAAGAAGTAAACAAGTTCAAAGCTGAGCCAAATGTTTACTGCACAACTCAGAAACTCAGCAGGATCGACGACAGCAATACATATGTGTCAGATTTGGTCAGGTTTGATCCAGATGGCAAAAGGCTGGTCTACACACTCATGTGAACTGTACAAAAAGATGAAATGTTTCTGTCACGGTCCTGACGGCCCCTCAGGCACTTTAAAGGGGTGTAAGGAGGCTTTTTATGTCAATTGACCACAACAGTACCTGAAAACACATCAGTCTGTGGATGGGTGGCTGCAGAGAGTCGAGAAAAAAACAGGACACACCTCACACACATCTGACACACTTCTTCAGCATTTCTCTGCGGTGTGTTTACTTTAACTTATGCTTCCAATCTTGGCTGTCTGGTGGTCACGGCAACAGCAAAGGGTGTTAAAGCATCACGATTTAGCGCTGAGGTTGTATCTATTGGAGGTGGTCTGCTGCTCTCTGTTGATCAAGAGCTGAACTGCACACAAATAATGAGGACAAACAACTAAGGCCTTAGACCAAGTTTAAAGGACCACTCCACTGAGATGACGTTTGTTTGACATGAAGAGACAAACTCAGTCTGTTGAAAATGAGCAGTGCACTAAATCGTTGGAGTACCCCTGTAGCTGTCGCTAATGCAAATCCACCAGAGGAGAGTGGAGTGACACTATGTTGAATGGATATGATTAACATAAGGAAATGCTATCTTGCTAATCTTTGTTAAGGTTAGCGTGATAAAGTTTAGTATATGTCTATCAATGTTAATGATTGATAAAGAATTATGAGGAGGGGTGGTGTGACCTTTCTTTTTTTCTTTTTTTTTGAATGGGGGTAAATAAGTTTGAGAATCACTGATGTACAGTGATGAAAACACGGAACAATGACAGTCCACTCGCATGAGGACACACATGAGGACAGTGTTAGGAATAAAAACCATCAGGAAGCATATACTTCATTGATGTTGCTATAGAAACCAGAGCCTTTTAAGAAGCAATTATGTTACATATGATTCATTAAGTTTTGTTTTGTTTGTTTTTTTTCAATTATGTTTTTCGGGCATTTTGTGCCTTTATGTGATAGAGCAGTGGAATATTATGAAAATGCATTGTCACTGATCTCAATTCAGATATTAATACTAACAACAACAAAAAAATCCAGTCAGTCAGTCTGACTGCAGAGTAAACCATATCCTCCTCTGTGCTCCTCTGTCACCTGCTCTTGCTTTGCCTCTTCCTGTAGTCCAGAGCTCAGTACTGTACTGCACACTGTCAGACTGCTCATTCTGCAGGAAATAAGAAAGATGCAGTAAATTATTGGAATGAGTCTGCAGACAAAGAAATGTCACACACGTTGGGAGGATATATTGAGCTAACCTGAGTCACAGCCGTGTATATTGCGACACTCTGCAGGGAATGTGACCCTTCAAAGAAAAAAATCAGATTTTATCAACTGATCTGTCTTCTGTCATCAGTCAGCAAAACTCGAGGAATCAAGCTTTCCTTTTCAAAACAACAGACAGACTTCTTCTGTGGTTAATATTAGTCAATTCACCTCCAGACTGCAGGTTTGTTTTCCTGGCCCTTTTGCAGAGGATACAGATGAGGATGATGTTCGAGATAAGAGGCACAAGCAGAGCTGCAACCACACACCAGACAAAGACAGGAAGACTGTGCTGTTCCACTGTGAAATCAGATAGTGTAGATTTGTGTATTGATGGATTTGTGATATTAGTTGTAAATGCATTACATGAATTGAAGGGAAACATGTGTTGCTCACCTTCAACATCCATTCTTGTTCCTTCGCCAAACACTATCTCTCCACACGAAGCCACAGTGCAGTAGTACGTCCCAGACTGCTGCTGCATGTGTGGACGTAAAGGTTTCCCAGGTGGGAGTTTCCTGTATTCTTTTTGAACCAGTAAACACTGTGTTCTCCGTCACTGGTTCCAGTGTGCACCGTGCAGTTCAGAGTCACGGAGCCTCCTGGCTGCACAGAGTCTGACACCGGCTGCTGGATGAAAGACCAGCAGCTGGACTCTGGAAGGAACAAAAATAAGACTTTAGAAAGAAGAAGGAGGAAATGAAAATGTTGAAAATGTTTTGCAAAAAAATCAAAAACAGAAGGCAGATTACCTTTTAAAACTAAAAATGTTATATTGCCAAATTCAGTGATTCTAACACTGTTTGTTACTGGTACATGGCTGAATCCGAGTCCTGGACATAAGAAATATTCAGATGATAGAATCCTTCTCCGCTGTGAACTGAAAATCGTTTGTCGTCTTTCAACTGGTTGTAGAAGCTGTTGAAGCGGAGTGAATGTTTGTAGAAAGAGGAAATTATTTGAGGTTGCTCCCCTGCAACCTCTGAAAGTGAAAAATAAACTAATGACTGTTGAACAAAAATATTAAATTATTTCAAAAATCTTCTTTTAGGATTTGGAACAATTTCAAAGAGGAAAAAAGAGAGAATGCATTGAGGTGGATCAAGAGCACATAAAGCTTGTACATCCTTCACTCTCCAGTGTTCAGAGTCTTCCAGTGTAATGGGGTCGAAGACAGAGAAGCCACACCTTCAGCGGAAAGTGGTCTTTATGTAACCCAGGTAGTGAAGATTTGTGGGTGTTAATACCCACACAAAAGGAAGTGAGAAGCATTTTAAATTGAGATCGTTCATTTGAAATTTCTCATACTTTGCATTAACCCTCCTGTTATGTTCATTTGTCAGGAACAGCAATGGTGTTCCCGGGTCAATTTGACCCAGTGCATGTTTAATTATCCAAAAGATGTCCGAAACCAAAAAAATCCTAACAAGCACTGTGAATATTTCATTACTAACTCCATTACTAACTATTCTATCAATATTTAGTGCAATGGTGTTCTTTACCTCTAACAGGTAATGGTTCAATTAGGATAATTCACTCATTTTTCATTAAAAAAATGCATGTTCAAACTTTTTTTTTTAAATGTTTCACCACTTTATTGCTTTTGAAAGACCAACATATGAAACACAATAGTTTTACATAACATTGTAATTACCCTGTGACATGTCGAGCACGACCCTTGTGCCCTGATTCTTCTCTGGGGCTCTTCCAACCGGCTTTCCAGTGTAAACCTGCATGTTCAATGCATAGCTGGTGACAGCATCACATGCTGCCCAGATTTTTATTCCATATTTAGCTGGTTTGGAAGGCATGTATTGCCTAAATGGGCAGCAACCTCTGAATGCCACCAGCCTTTCATCCACTGTGATATTAGGGCCTGGGTTATAGAGTAGTGGAAGTTGCTCTACCCACTCGTCCCACACAGTCCTAATAGCTGCCAGCTTGTCTCTCTCCCGTCTACCAGCCCTTGTCTCTTGATTATCAAATCAGATGACTCTGGAGAAAATGTGAAAAGTCTCCAGAGACATTGTGGCTCGAAATATAGCCCTGCCTGTCTCTGCATCCCACAGACTGGCTGTCGATTCATCCTTCGACTTATAGACCCCAGCAAGGATGAGGAGCCCCAAATATGCATCTAAACGTGTTTTGTCTAGCTCCTTCCAATTCTCCCCAGAAACACGCCTCCTTTCCAGATTAGTCATTTCCAGAATGATTTTCTGTATTGAATCTGGCATGACCAGCTCAAAAGTTGACTTGATGTCGGTCACCAGAGTCACTGCCATCCTAGTGGGCCCTGGCACCGTCATGATCAATGATGACTTCCAGAGCCTCCTGGACTGTCATCCTTTTGCTGCTGCTCTGTGTGCGTGCGTGTGTGTGTGTGAGTGAGTGATTGGGATGAAATATGTCTCACAGTTGCAAAGAAAAAAATAGTCTGACATTTCTGCCACCCTTTACCTCTAGTTTGACTGCTGGGTCAAATTGACCCGAACAGTATCTATGTGATATAAACATGCAGGGGGTGGTTGCAAATATGTGAGATGAACCATTTTCATATTATATGTTGATTACACTAATTAAGGCAAGCAGAAGAAGTTTCATACTGAAAAAATACTTTTAACTATTTTTCCTAGATCTTCCGTCGGTAACCCAAATGGATTTTTCTAGAACATCCCCAGCCATTTTCTAGTTCAACTTTGTTACACCAAGCAAAAGGTGTTTAAGCATCATGAGAGGGGTGATTGTAGCAAATCAGTAGTCTGGACCATACAACGGACCTCTGAACAACTGGTCTGGACAGCAAGGACCACGCCACTGACCACTAAACAACAGGTCGGGACCAGAGGGACCACACCATGGACCAATGACCAGCTGGTCCAGACCATAAGGACCACAACATGGACCAATGAGCAACTGGTCTGGACCACAAGGACTATATACTTGTTGATATTTATAGACAGTTAATAAAACTACAATATATGGTGCAACAAATGTGCAGAGGCTAATCATTCGAGTTTATTTGATGGATACATCATAATCTGTGACATTTATTCTGCTGACAGCATTGCCGACACGTCCAGAAAAGGGAAAAGGTGGATTAGAACAACAAAGATCACACCACAGACCATTCATTAACTGGTCTGCACCACTATCTTCAGTGCCCTTAGTGGTAGTAACCAGTGGTCTGTTTTAGTGACCATGGTTGGTGGACAGACCACTGATATGACCACAGCCCCTGCTACCTCCCTGCTGATCAGGAGCTGAACTGCACACAACTATTGAAGACAATCAACTTAGGCCTTATACTGGGTCTAAAAGGCAGTTCCGCTGAGATCAACCTCAGTTTGCTTGAGATAAAGAGAACAACTCTTTGTGTCTGGAAAATCTGGAAAAATACAACACAAAACACAATATCTCAGTATTTCCTTGAGGGAAATTCTTCTTCAAATTTGGCACCAACATTCACTTCAACTCAAGAATAAACTGATTAGATCACAGGTCAAAGTTCAAGGTCACAGTGACCTCACAAACACAGTTTTGGCCTTGTGAACACAACATCTCAGGAACTATTCAAGGAAATCCCCTTGCTTTTGGCACAAATGTCCAATGGGACTCAAGGATGAGCTGAATAGATTTTGGTGGTCAAAGGTCAGAGGTCAAGGTCAGTCTGACGGCACAAAACACTTTTGAGCCATAACTCAAGATTTCACAAGAGAATTATGACAAAATATTTTATATGAGGGTAACAGATACGTTACCTCAAACTAGTCTGATTGGCGGAGCCATAATTGCAAGGTGGTAGTTCTAGTTCAGACTACTTTAGACAGATACTGCTGCTGCTGCTGCTGCTGTGGTTTTCTACATCACCATTCATACACAAATGATTGATCCTGGTATTGGCTTTGCATGAAAACGTGGAAAAGAAATCAAAGAGTAGCAGTAATTTTTACTTATTTACTTATTTTTTGCATAGGATTCTTCACTTCTTTTTTAATAACTGTGGAAAATAGGTCAGAAACACTGTGAGCTGGCGACCAGAGCACCACACTGGGTAGCAAATACATTGTGTGGCAACACTAGATTTTTTCTTTTTCCTCCACTGTGCTTTTGGCATTAAGAAGTAAATTCAGGTCAGTCAGTGGCAAATATACTTCCTCTGTACCTCTGCAAGATTAAACACAAAGAACAAGTGATACTTCTGAGGCTTGTATTGCATAAGAATCATTTTGCTAGTTACACCTTTATTTTTACATTTATAGAAGTATGTATTTAAAAGCAGGAAGATGAAGGCAAAAAAAAATGGTTATAGAATAGAAAAAGTGAAGCCAGGCCCCCAGCAACCTTGTCATAAAGCTCCTCCTCCTCTTTCCTCCGCTGTGATGGCAGCAGAGTCCATGATGTGAAACCTGTTTGTCAGTTGTTAAAAGTCTGGCTTTGTGTATTGGTTTTTAACCTGTTAATAGACTAAAGTGTAAAAATATACAGGCCAATGAGAGGAGAAAGAAAAGAGGCGTGTGTAGCGAACAAACAGCATCACAAATACAACCACGAAGACATCCTGTCAGGAGGGGGGGCTGCAGTGAGAGGGGGTGTCAAAACCACTTTGGTTGAACTCGATGTGAGAGAGCTTGACCAGAGCGGGAACTCAGAAGCGAGAGGTGTTATTTTTCTCTCTCTCTCTCTCTTCTTATTAGTCAGTGAGATGCAGCTCTTGAAAACACACAACCGCCTTTATAAGAAGAAGTAAACAAGTTCAAAGCTGAGCCAAATGTTTACTGCACAACTCAGAAACTCAGCAGGATCGACGACAGCAATACATATGTGTCAGATTTGGTCAGGTTTGATCCAGATGGCAAAAGGCTGGTCTACACACTCATGTGAACTGTACAAAAAGATGAAATGTTTCTGTCACGGTCCTGACGGCCCCTCAGGCACTTTAAAGGGGTGTAAGGAGGCTTTTTATGTCAATTGACCACAACAGTACCTGAAAACACATCAGTCTGTGGGTGGGTGGCTGCAGAGAGTCGAGAAAAAAACAGGACACACCTCACACACATCTGACACACTTCTTCAGCATTTCTCTGCGGTGTGTTTACTTTAACTTATGCTTCCAATCTTGGCTGTCTGGTGGTCACGGCAACAGCAAAGGGTGTTAAAGCATCACGATTTAGCGCTGAGGTTGTATCTATTGGAGGTGGTCTGCTGCTCTCTGTTGATCAAGAGCTGAACTGCACACAAATAATGAGGACAAACAACTAAGGCCTTAGACCAAGTTTAAAGGACCACTCCACTGAGATGACGTTTGTTTGACATGAAGAGACAAACTCAGTCTGTTGAAAATGAGCAGTGCACTAAATCGTTGGAGTACCCCTGTAGCTGTCGCTAATGCAAATTCACCAGAGGAGAGTGGAGTGACACTATGTTGAATGGATATGATGAACATAAGGAAATGCTATCATGCTTAAGAATTATGGGGCGGGGTGGTGTGAGCTTTTTCTTTGAAGGAGGGGTAAATAAGTTTGAGAACCACTGATGTATCGTGATGAAAAGGTGAAACAATGACAGTCCACTCATGCAGGACACATGAGGGCAGTGTCTTTCTAGGAATAAAAATCATCAGGAAGCATATACTTCACCAGAGCCTTTTAAGAAGCAGCAGTGATACATATGGTTCACTAAGTGCAGAAAAAAAGGTGTTTCAGATATTAACACTAACTGAGGCCACAGGAGCCAGAAAAAGCAAAAGCAGTCGGGATTTGGCAGGTTTGGTTTTCTCACTGCAGGTCAGTCAGTCTGACTGCAGAGTAAACCGTCTCCTCTTCTGTGCTCCTCTGTCTCCTGCTCTTGCTTTGCTTCTTCCTGTAGTCCAGAGCTACATACTGCACACCGTCAGACTGCTCATTCTGCAGGACGTAAGAAAGCAGCTGTCAATTATTGGGATGAGTCCGCAGACAAGGAAATGTCACTCATGTCGGGGAGGATATTTTGAGCTAACCTGAGTCACAGTGGTGCATTCTGGGACACTCAGCTGGGAATGTGATCCTTTAAAAATAAAATCAGATTTTATCAACTATCCAGTCTTCTGTCGTCAGCGAATAAAACCAAAACTGTCTTCATGACTTAATCAACCTTCCCTTTTAGCCTCATCAAAACAACAGACAGACTTCTTCTGTGATTAATATATAGTTAATTCACCTCCAGACTGCAGGTTTGTTCTCCTGGCCCTTTTGCAGAGGATACAGATGAGGATAATGTTCAAGATGAGAGACACAAGCAGAGCTGCAACCACACACCAGACAAAGACAGGAAGACTGTTCTGTTCCACTGTGAAAAATACATAAATAAATAAATAAATAAGTCAATAAATAAATTTTAAAAATATGCAATTAAGACTAGAGAAATAATGGGATTAAAAAAAAGAATTTGGCTTGGTTTGGATTTTTATGAGACACCACCAGCAATGATGCGGACATGTTTATTCTCCTTAAAATCAGATAGTGTAGATTTGTGTCTGGATGGATTTGTGATATTAGTTGTAAATACATTACATGAATTGAAGGGAAACATGTGTTGCTCACCTTCAAGTTTTGTTCCCTCACCAAACACTATCTCTCCACACGAAGCCACAGCGCAGTAGTACGTCCCAGCATCAGACCGGCTCACGTTCCTTTTCCATAAATTGTACACACAGCTGCTCTGTGCAGGAGACCCTGACCCTGTGGCCTTCACACACTGACTGCTGCTGCATGTGTGGACGTACAGGTTTCCCAGGTGGGAGTTTCCTGTATTCTTTTTGAACCAGTAAACACTGTGTTCTCCGTCACTGGTTCCAGTGTGCACCGTGCAGTTCAGAGTCACGGAGCCTCCTGGCTGCACAGAGTCTGACACCGGCTGCTGGATGAAAGACCAGCAGCTGGACTCTGGAAGGAACAAAAATAAGACTTTAGAAAGAAGAAGGAGGAAATGAAAATGTTGAAAATGTTTTGCAAAAAAATCAAAAACAGAAGGCAGATTACCTTTTAAAGCCAAAAATGTTTCATTGCCAAATTCAGTGATTCTAACGTTGGTTTGTCCACAGTAGTACATGGCTGAATCCGAGTCCTGGACATAAGAAATGTTCAGATGATAGAATCCTTCTCCGCTGTGAACTGAAAATCGTTTATCGTCTTTAAACTGGTTGTAGAAGCTGTTGAAGCGGAGTGAATGTTTGTAGAAAGAGGAAATTATTTGAGGTTGCTCCCCTGCAACCTGCTTGTACCAACTCAGATCTTTGGCACCGGAGGAATGGAAACAAGGTAAAGTCACATTGTCTCCAAGGTTAGCATAAAGCAGAGCACCATCTGAAAGAGAGAGATAAACTGATGACTGTTAAACTAAAATATTCAACAATTTCAAAAATCTTTTCTTAGGATACGGAATAAAAATTTCAAGGAGCCACAGTAAGATTTAAGATACAGATGATTCCAATAATTTTTAGCTTGAAAAAAGAGAGTTCACAGTGACTTACAGGCTCTAAAGAGGTGAATCAAGAACACATAAAGCTTGTACATCCTTCACTCTCCGGTCTTCCAGTGTAATGGGGTCGAAGACAGAGAATATACACCTTCAGCGGAAAGTGGTCTTTATGTAACCCAGAAGATTTGTGGGTGTCAATACTCAAAAGGAAAAGGAAGTGAGATGCATTTTAAATTGAGATTGTTCACTTGACATTTCTCATGTTTTGCATTGAGGTGGAAACATTTTCCAGAGTTCAAACAATCATCCAACAGCTGTTATAATTTTCCACTGACCGTCGGTAACCCAAATGGATTTTTCTTGAACATCTTCAGCCCAATTCTGGTTGAACTTTGCTGCACCTTTTGTGGTTTGGATGTGTTTTCACATGTATAAAGTGCAGCAGGCTTGCATGCATCCCTTCTGTGCATGAAATTGATGCTGCACATGTCTGTTCTCCTTTATATGAATATTATGCTGATTGACCAGAGGGGGGCGACAACAACAACGCAACATGTTACTGGGTGGAATGCTTGTTGTTGCTGGCCTGTGGTCAGTTGCACAAAGGGTTTGTGTATGTTTTTTTGGTTTTTTGTTTTATTTCTTAGGCAAATTCATTTGTAAAGCACTTTTAAATAACAAAGAAAAAATATTATATATAATATAAAAAGACAATTAAATAGAGGATAAAAGATAAAAGATTAAGGACAAAATTCAACCAAACCTTTTTGATAGAAGCATAAAAATCACAGCGCAGTTACATTGCAGTGCAAGATATGAATGAGTTGCAAATAGAATAGATAGTATTTTATATTGATTAAAGAAGTAGAGTCGAAGCAGATGTTTATGTGATGCATAAAAACTGAAGCAGCTTCTGTTTGTTTAGTTTCAACAGTAAACAGTTTTTTGACAAACAGGAAGTCAGAGTAGATCTGAAAACTGGGACAATGTGGTTACTTTCTTGGTCTTACTGTGGACACTGGCAGTGATGTGGGACCAGATTCTAAATCTTGAGTCTTATCAGTTGTTCAAAAAATCTTCAAAGTCTTCAAAAATCACCAGGAGGCAGAATTTGGTGCAGCAGAGATTTATTGTCGACAACAAAGCCCGAAAACAACGAGGAGTTGCTCTGAAAATCTAGTACGTGACCTCTTCTTTTATAGTCCAAAAATTGCTCACACCCCCTATCATATTTCACTATTATATTTCCCTATTCTTCCCCAGAGACTGGATTACTACCTAACTGTCCCGTCATACCAAAACTGGCCCCTCGCCCACCTGCGTCTAGGGCACACAGCTCTCTGTGTCTCGTCCATGTCTATTTTCTTCTATTTAAAAAGCATTTCTCAGTATAATACCTGGCTCATTATTTCTTGAAACTCTTTTAACATAACTCTTATATAATTATGCTCATAAGGCTTATCTATTTTCTTTTAGTCAAGTCCATGCTCAGTAGACACCATTATATTCTAATTCTCTTCTAGTACCTTTTTTAAAAACATGTTCTCATCCAAGAATACACCATTATGTTCTAACCTTTTCATACTGCATTTTTTTTTAAATAATATATTTGCTTGAGTTTAACACATGTGCACATAATCAGTGATACACACAGTTTGCATATATTGTGACATGATTCTTCACACTTCAATCTTTACTGTGATAGGCATAGTAATCGTCATTGTAGACATAGTACATTATGAGCATAGTACCTTAGCCCTTAATATTAGCATTCTGCTGCAGCTGTCTGATGGACTTTTTATAGACCTGTGAAGACACTAGAGATAAACATGTAGACAAGATCATTTAAATCTTGCTGAGACATAAGACAGACAAGTGTATTTATATAGCACTTTTCACAGACACTAGTCACAAGGTGCTTCACAATTCAAAGAATGAAATCAAGTTCGAAGAATAAAATCAAATGAAAGAATAAGTCAAATGATTCACGATTAATTATGCAAATAATGCAAACATTAAATTTATGTCTAAGTCAATAACTTGTCAGTTTGTCGTCTTAAATGTCAATGAATGATGGAGAAATTTCTATACTCCAGTCATTGATTTGGATTTGTAGTGTACTTACTCAGTGACTGCATAGTAGCATTGTCACTAAGTAATATTGTTAAATAAAGGTGTGTCATCCACAAAGTTAAAATAAGATCCTTTGTTGTTTCTTACATTTGGTTGTTGGGAGGCCTGTAAGATCCTAAATGGAGCCTCGATAAACTCTGTGTAAGTAGCAATCCCCACAAATTCATCCCTAAAGGCCCTGTCAGAGATCATCATACTGTGTGTGTGTGTGTGTGATATCAGTTCACCACTCTAATAATTTAACAAATTGTATCATTCTGTGGCACATTCACAGTTGTTTCATAATACTTCCATTGTACATTAATGATGCCTCACAATAACTTTTATTAAAGGTCCCATATTTTACACTTTTCCAGTGTTTTATTTGAAGTGTTGATATCCATAAGAAGATATATTTGTGAGAGGAGAAGGTCTGAGTCTCTCTTCTGATTGGCTGACTGTTTTCTGAGTGATCCAATAAAAATATAGCAGAGTTCAGGTACACTAAGAGAAATCTAACCCTGCAAGGTTGGATGATGGGTCCAGGTAGGCAGGGCTTGGGGTATGTCTGAGAGCAGTGACTGCTTTGTTGTGACAGTTTCTGAATACAGGCTGTGTGCATTTCTCTGTGGACTGAGGCTTTGATACTTTCACAGTATCAATATAGAACCTAGACCTGCTTTATAATCAAAAAAGACACATAAATCTTACTTTGGATAATCTGGGACCTTTAGAGTTATGAATTTGTATTCCAAGACCTTAAATTAATATGGACAGGGTCAGTCTTTGGTATCTGGCTTGAAATGTGGGTCAGTCATTATGTGTTTAGGTATTTGCTGAAGAAAGGGACCTTTACTTCTTGTTTTGTCCTAATAGCCAAAGATGCAATGTTTGGTGGTTTTGACAGAAATTGTTTTTGCCTTGCTACCCTCCTCCCTCTGTCCTTCTGTCTAAGTTTCTCACACTCTTATATACACACCTTTATACAAACAGCAATGAGACAAAAATCAGAAGTGCTTGTCACTTTATCTTTTGCTTAGTCATCTGTAACTCCACATTGTGCATTTGAAAATATAAAATCTAAGATGTGGTGGTATTTTCTGTATCATGTAAAAGGGAGATACATCATTGAGTTGCACATATTGTAATAAATGGGAAGTACTGAGTCTCACAAAGAGGAAGTGCCAGAAAAAGATTGAGAATACTGAATGTGTCAACACCCAGTAGACCAGCAAATTTCTGTGTAAACCTTGAATACAACCAGCTGCGCCCTTATAGTAGGTAGAGAAAAAGACAAATACAAACACACATTTATTGGAACTTGAACAGAAAGTGAAATTTGGTGAGGATAGAAAAGAGCGACTGGATTGTGACACCCTCATTTCTTCTTTCATTTGAAAACTTCTGCTTTGCTTGGCTTTCCTTTCTTGAGGTCTTGATATCTTAAGAGAAGCACATCTAAGAACTTTAAAGGTCTCATATTTTATAAAGTGAGAGTTCTGTGACTTTTTTGATTATAAAGCAGGTCTAGGTTCTATATTAATACTGTAAAAGTACCAAAGCACTCATTCCAGAAATGCACACAGCCCCTAGTCAGCCCCTACTTAGGCTTAAAACGACCCATCAGGATGTCTCTAACTTTGTGATGTCACAAAAAGTCCAGCCCACTTGGATCCATCATCCAACCTTGCAGGATTTGGTTTCTCTGAGTGTTTACCTGAAATCTGCTATATTTTTATTGGATCACTCAGAAAACAGTCAGCCAATCAGAAGAGAGGCTTAAAAATATTTCAGTGTAGATATATGTAAAAAAAAAAGTGTGAATATGCGGAGTGCAGAGTTCACTGAACACTGTAAAAATAAGTCTGAGAATGTATAAAAGTCATAAAAGCCTAACGGACTTTTGGGTGTGGGATTGTTTGCCTGAGATCCAATTGTACATCTAGGGCCCAGAGGAGGACAGTTCCTGGACCAGTTGTTGATGCTGCCTGTTGGGATGCTTCCCACAGCACCAGAGCAGAAGGTCTTTAGGACCTGCAGAGATACTGTCAGCTGTCTGACATGATAAAAGGCGTTGCTTCGCTCTTCTCACCAAGATGCCTGTCAGATTATCAGCTAGGTGGACTATCCGCTACCCTCTCCATAAGTGTCCTGGAGATCATTAGGGTTATATTATGCCTCTACTGCTCCCTCCTAAATTCCAAAACCAGCTCTTGGGTTTTGCAGACATTCAGCAAGAACATGAGTTATCATGATGCAAAGAAGGAAGTTGACTCTTTCGTGGTGGAGGACGTCTAAGATTCCGTTGCACCAGTGCTGCTGCAGGTGGAACAGATGTTTTCCAATGTTAAAAAAAACAACTTTTAGTGTTATAAATCTATAATGAGTGAACAGTCTTTGAGACACCCTTGATGTGGTCAGTGTCTTTCACTTCATCTAAAAATGACAAAAAAAGTGTTAGAACAGGAAATAATTAATTCATCCATTTTCTTCCACTTATTCAAGGTTGCACTGGCAGAAGGTCAAACAAAGTCTAGACGTCCGTCTCCCCAGCAACGCTTTCCAGTTCCTCCTGGGGGATCCAGAGTTGTTCACAACCAGACCACGTGAGATATATAATCTCTCCAGCGTGCTCTGAGTCTACCCCATGGCCTCCCATCAGTTGGACGTACCTGGAAGACCTCCAATAGAAGGTGCTGAGGAGGCATCTTAACTAGATACCTGAACCACCTCAACTGGCTCTATCTTATGCAAAGTAGAGACTGAGTACAGCTGCACTCTGACCTCCCTCTGAATGTCACAGCTTCTCACCCTATCTTTAAGGCTGAGCCCAACCACCTTGCGTGCTTGTGGGGGAAACTCATTTCAGGCGTTTTTATCTGCGATCTCATTCTTTCTGCCACTACTTCAAACAGGGAATAATGATTCAATTTCGGTATCATTGACAAGAAGTTTGTTTATGACATCTTGGAAAAACCTAAAATATTACCTGCACAGCGCCTTCAATTTAATTCTGTGCAGCCTAGCATTAATGAAGCCTGTATGGTATGTATAAAAGTCAGAGAACCTTTTCCCATTCGCACCCCCCTGTATATAATATAGTCTGGTTGACGTGTCACATCAAGTAATCACTGAGATAATGCAGTCCACTCACATCATTACACACAAAGCTTTATAAATTACAACTTTCATTTCCTGAGCAACAGTTTGTTTTCAGAAACCAGCCGACCAAATACCCTGTAATTATAGGTCTGGCTCTTCAAGGTCGCAACAAATAAGCTTGGCTCTTTCAAGCTGTTCTTCCTTTTGAGGTTTGTGACTTCCTATTCCCCTACTTAAACGCCCATGAGGCTAATGCTGGGTACTGTGCCTTACAGTAACATAACATGACACAGACCTCACCAGATGCAGACAAACAGGCAAGTGTTTTTTTTTTTTTTTTTTTTTTTTTTTTTTTTTTGCGTGCATGTTTGTACAAATGGGTTAAAGTGAGAGGCAGTTTCAGCTGCAGTCAGCATCTTGCAATGAGCCAGCTAAACCACAAGTATAATTTTCACAAATTTTAAAACTTATTGAATGTTGATTGTAAATGTTATCCCTTGATCATTTGCTTCCAGGAAAAATTTGATTTGAGACAGAACTTTTTGAAATTTGGTCTTTATGCAGAGTTTGAGCATTACATGTTTATTTTAGTTGTGGAATAGCCATTCCTAAATTAAGTATTTTAATCTCTCTTTAATAGGATATGCAACATTTAATACGTTACTGTATAATTTCAAAATGGTAATTCAGCAATTATATAGGTCTATATTACTATGTGCGAAACTCATTAACATGTAGAGGTGCTTTAATACACTAGCATATTGTGTTGAATGATAAAATCAGACAGGGAAGCATTACACTAGTAATCACGAGTAGAATTGTAGAGAGGATGTGGCTGATGTGACAGATAAGACTTCAAAAAAATAATGGCTGCAAACAGAATTATAAATTCCTCTTTCAGAGAAACTGCTCGACTGTGAAGCTGCTACAAAACAGAAAAAAACGCTTCAATTTCACATGCAACATTTGCCATACATTGGAGTTTTAAAAGGAAAAAGACTGTTCTCTCAAAGTTTGCAAAAGTGCATAGCTTACACCACAAAATGTGAAGGTTAGTGGAGGAAATTTGCTGTTGTTGTACAATTAAGCTTTATGCAGTCAAAATAATGGTGGCTTGCCCGAGCTCCAGAGCACCCATGAGAAAATCATACCGAGAGATGGTGACATTGTCCAGTGCAGATTAAGAGAGGATTAAACCTGGTGTCTGCAGGCAATGAGATTTAACAGTGAGCTAAGCCTGTGTGCGTTTCTGTGTGAAACATTCACAGTGTTGTGTGTAAATTTCGACCACTTAGCGGTTTAATTTTGGTATTGATTTTACGTCATCCAGTTTGGTTATATGCTTGTATTTTATTTGATTATTAATGATCAATTGGTTTCTTTGATCTATAAAATCAACTTAATATCATATGTATATATATGTCCTAGTTTGTAGACCTCAAAAGTAGGTTTCTGTTTCGGACATCTTCTGAGAAACAATATATTTAGTGTGGTTTGAAATATTGATGGTTAGGTGTTTGCCATTTCCTTTCTTGTTACCGTCCCAGTCTCTAAATGTTCCCATCTTTTCTTTATTTCTTTTTTTTCTATCTAACTTCTTAGTGCGGGTCTATAAGATAACTTAATAACTTAATAAATGGTCAATTTGAAAAGGGTTGTAGAAATGAACTAAAGAAAAATGCACAGCTGAGTTGAATGCAGAAGTCTGCGTCAGCTGAAAAAATAGCGCGCTCATCTTCTTCTCACCTCTGTTGTGTTTCTTTTTCTGTTTCTGTTAAGAGGCGGTTAGTGAAGAATGTGATAATGTATGTGAAACAGGTTTTGCATAATCAGCATTACTGCAAACTGTGTTGTTTGTTAGAGCACGTATTTCCCATGTCATGAACTGTACTGCTATAGAAGGAGAGAACATAAGCCATGTCATATATGTGCACCATATGCCTGTCTTGCTTCAAAACGGATCTGATCAATTGAAATCTTAAAGTGTCTGCTTAGTTTTACGTGCTCTAATATCTGTTGTAGGTCTCAGCAGTGTGAAGTCAAAGGATCCAGACATTTACCCTCCAGGATGATTCACTGTCCTACCAACAAGATGGGAAATATCACCATCAACCCATCACACCAAACAGTCAACTTGAGTTCTTTGAATATTTTTACCATTTCCCTCCATGGCATGGTCTCTTCCATTGGCATCATAGAAAATCTCCTCATCCTGGGAGTAGTGGGTTTCCACATCCGCCGCTCCGTCATCAGCATCTGGATCCTGAACCTCGCAGCCTCTGACCTGCTGGCCACTGCATCCCTGCCCTTCTTCACGCTCTATATGGCACGTGGCAACACCTGGACAATGGGCCCGACCTTCTGTCGAATCCATTCCTCCATCTTCTTTCTCAACATGTTTGTCAGTGGCTTCCTGCTGGCGGCGATTTCTATGGACCGCTGCCTGGTGGTGCTGAGACCTGTCTGGGCGCAGAACCACAGGAACATCCAACTAGTGGGGAAGATATGTGGGGTTATTTGGGCCTTGGCTGTGCTCTTCACTATCCCCTTCTACCTATACCGTGACACCATTCCCCTACCAGACGGCAAGATTCTCTGTTACTACAATTATGCTCGAGCCCTCCTCCCTAGGGAGCCGTACGACCTGAATGCTCTATGTAAGCATCGTAAGGAGGCCTTGGCCTTCATGAAGCTCTTCTTAGCCTTCCTGATCCCTCTACTAATCATCATCTTCAGCTATTCTGCCGTGAATACTGCCTTGTCGCGGAGAGGCTGCCGGCGCCCCTTCCGTTTTGTTCGGCTCGTCGTGGCTGTGGTGGTCACCTTTACACTCTGCTGGGCTCCATACCACTTCTTTATGACCGTAGAGGTGATGGCTTCCAGTGGGAGTTCATTGCAGATATATGCAAGCAAAGCCCTCCCAGTCTCTGCAACCATCGGCTTCTTTAACAGTGTCCTCAACCCCATCCTGTATGTGTTCAGCTGCCCTGACCTGTGCAATAAGATTAGACATTCTCTGGGAGCAGTGATGGAGAGCGTTCTGGCTGAGGATCTGATAGAGCTGTCCCGGCGCCGCAGCACCGCTCGCGGTTCCATCAGCACCACTGAGTTTTTGATGAAGCCAAGGAATTCCACTGCAACTGTGTGTCTTAAAACAGAGGATGAAGGTACTGCGAATTCTACTAATTAATTAATGAGCAAAAATGTATCACAAACTCTCTCTGATTTCTTTCTTCTCCAGTTCAAAGTTGCTGTTGATGTTGTTTGCCTGTTGTAATACGAGGATAATGTACATTGTAATGCATCACTCTCATCAGAACAACAGTCAATCTCAGTCATCACCCTGCTGCCACTGACAAATATAGTTGTCATTCACCTCTGGCCACTTCCCTAATTTTCTATGCTGGCATGCCGTCATTTTTTGAGTTGATGTGCAGCTACTATATGTGATGGCTTTCTCTCTGTTGTTACTAGAGAGTAACAACAGTAAGATTGGTGAGCCATTCAGAAGGGAGGAGCTGAGGCTCTCCTCTGATTGGCTGACTGTTTTCTGAGTGATTGAACATAAATGTAGCAGATTTCAGGGAAACACTCAGAGAGCATAGAATGCTTTGTTGTGACATCACAAAGCTACAGAAGTCCTGACGGCTCATTTTAAGGCTCAGTTTCTGAATACAGGCTGTGTGCATTTCTCAGTGAACTGAATGCTTTAATACTATCACAGTATTAATATTGAACCTAGACCTGATTTATGATCAAAACAGACATGGAAATCTCACTTTACACAAAATAGGACCTTTAATTTTCATTGATGCTGACCTAATAGTTGACACAGGGAGACATTTTAGTACTGATGGAATTAGTGGGATCGCCATGTACATTATGCTACATTATGCTATGTGTATTATCTTTCCTCAGTGTTTTTTCCCAAACTTTATTAGTAAGTATTTGTGCTGGCCACAACCTCAGCTATTGTGACCTTTATTTGAATACTGATTTTATTTGTTTAAGTATCTTATCTGACTGATATCATTTAGTCTTCATTCTTTGTGATCAGTGTTGTTTCTTTTTGTAAAAAAAAAGATATTAAGATGCAAGTATCACGTGTGAGGTTCCTCACTAGATTTTATCAGTAGCTGTGGGAGCTACATTTTTGAAATACCCTGCACACGTGCAGATTTTCTGATATGTACATATAATAGAAAATGGACGTCTTAAATTTTGCATTGTACATCTGCTTCACTGTCCATCACGGCATTCTTTATATGTAATGTCTATATTCCTTCATACTGTTAAGAGTTTCCTGGCATTAATAAAGAAAAAGAAAAGCACTTGGTGTTGCAGTGTGACACTTCTCTTGCGATTATAGAAGCACAAACATGCTTGTGTTTCCGTTGTGATTCACATCAGTTGGTTTTTAGTAACTGACAGCAAACAAGTGATCAAACATGAATTTTAATTTCAATGTGTTGTAAACGTAACAGTAAAAAAGAAAAAAAATCCACAAAGCTTTATTTCCTTTCAAAGGTCATATATTCTATTTAGAGGGTTATATGTCTCTTCTTTTAAGGCACAGTGGCTTTTATTGGTCATAAAAAAGAAAATCATTTTTGGCAAATATGAAATGGTGAATTCTCATATTTGTAGTTTAATACACAGTATTGAAATTATTGTAAGCAACAGTTCAAGCCGTGCTTGGGAATCTTTGTGCTCTACACACATGTTTCTGAATAAGTGCTCAGATGATTATAAATGAGAAACTAAAATTAAAAACTGTACTAGCAGTACTCTTTGGATGACATGGCGGAAACAAATGAATTTATTCACTGAGTTGAAACTCAAGCTGCACATAAGCAATGCACATGCATGTCCACTGGGTGGTGCAATTGCTTTGTCTAGTCAGGTCTGTGGTCAAACCTAAGTCATATAGTTAGAAGATTACTATGTCCAGTTTCACTCTCCCCCTGGGTGTCAGTATGAGCTCTGGTACTAAGGCTCATCTTTTTTCTGGTGTTTTTCCCCCTTCCCAAACATGGCAGGGACCTTTGCAGCTCAAGCCGAGCGTCAGGGCACAGGAAGATGTAGAAGAGGGGATCCAGCAGGGTGTTGAGGCTGGTCAGACCGTAGCACAGGCGGTAGATGAGGAAAATTGAACGCTCCAATCCACACGGCTCATCAGTCAGCAGCAAGGACACAAACCTGTATCCACCCACAAGGTGGTAGGGCCCGAAGACAACAATGAAATTGATGGTGATGACGACTAGGATGCCCACGATTTTGTGGCGCTCATAATCGGAGAGAGAAGGAGATCGTCGGAGTGTCACCCCAATGTGGGCTGAGGTGTAGCTGAGGGAGGAAGCAGAGATGCAGATAGAACTCAGCCTTTTCTACAGAATATACAAAGTCACATTATGACCCCCTAAAGACAAGAAAATTTGAGGTTTTCTTAACTGAAAAAAGTAGCTCAGTATCACAAGGATTTCCATGATCCACATTCACTCAATGTTTTCAGATTTAACCCTCATTTTAGTTGTTGTTGAAATTTACCACACAAAGTCCAAACATTTTTATTGTATTACTTTAACTTGAGGTTGGTAAATAGTCTGCTACCAAAAATTTTACAATTTAGATGATTTAGACTAGAAAGACGTTCTTGGAAACAGTGGACTTGACCCCTACACCTTTACATGAACAGGTTTGGACATGCAGGATACAAAAGGAACATTCTCCCTGAGAGCTTGGGGTTAACTCACCCAAGTATGGCACATGGCAGCAGAAAACCAAGGACCACAGTGGTGATTTTGAAGTGGGCATATCTGGGACTGACGGGGTACTGCTCCAGGCACAGCAGTCTGTCAGCATCAAACACTGACGGCAGCAGCCCACTCAGACAGAACAGGAAGGTGAGTGTCCAGACCACAACACCTAACATTGCCGCCACCCTGACAGTCCGCACCCCGCGGCTGCTCAGTGGGTACACGATGGCCAGGCAGCGGTCCAGCGCTATCAGGCACAGGAACATGACGCTGGCGTAGACGTTCACATAAAACACGTAGCCAACCAACTCACAGGTCAGCTGGCCGTAGGGCCAGCGGTGTGCACCCTGGAGGTAAAGGATCCAGAGTGGTAGGGTGAGCAGCTGGAGGAGATCTGACAGCAGCAGGTTGAGGATGTAGACCAGCTGGCAGCCTCCCCCACCTGAGCGACCCAGTTGGTACAATCCCCAGAGAGACAGCAGGTTGCTGGGGAGACCCAAAGAGAAGATCAGGCCATAGATACAGGTCAGGCCAAATGTATCCGTGTCCAAGGGGACGTTGCAGCTGTCATTGGACATGTCTCTGCTGGTCAAACACCTGACATGGGAAACTAGAAGAGATCTCACTCAGATGTGGACTGAAACTCGCCGGCTGACGAATTGGTGTAGAAATACCCATTCATTCACGAAAAAGCAAAAGTAAGGACCAAAAGTGTCAGTCACTCAACTACTTGTCATTTGTCCATTGTGCAATATTCAGAAATGCATTTTCCTCTGGAGAAGGTCAGCCTCAGATTTCGTGCTGTCAGTCGACCGGTCTTCAAACCATCCAGGATCCATCAGGGGAAACAAACACCTGCAAAGCACATAGCATGTGCATTCTCAGATGGTTTACTATCAGCAGGTGCATGAGGAATTAAACCAAAAAACACAAACCAAGTCTTTCCACTCACCTCTCTAAGCAGTGAGACCAGCTTTGTTCCCTTGAAGCTCACTGCCCACTCTGCAGCTGGGTGACCTGTGCTCAAGAAATGTTGGGAACACGGTGTCTCGCCCAAGCCATGTCTATTCTGTGATCGTTTCCTCCACAGGAAACCCACTTCTTCAGCTTTAAAGGCAACATCCTGAGGCAGGAGAACGCCTTTCTACCCCAGAACAAAAACACACACTCTCTCTTTCTCCGTGTCCCCCTCTCTCTTACTCCAGTAGTTGAAAGGATGATTAAGGTGGACAGGGGCTGCAAGGGGAGGAACTAATATATGGTGTCCACTAATGCCTTTTAGATTGTCGGTTGCTGGCTCTGTGCCATTAAACACATTAACCCTTCTGTTATATGCTGCCTTCAGACATGCTTTTCAACACATTTGTGCTTTAAGCTTTTATGATGTAAGCGTGCAGCAATTTAACGTAGCAGCTTTAGGTGTGTTTTAAATGTAAACAGAGGGTTACATTTTTCTGCTTATCTTGTGAATCTTGTTAAATGTGTGTGCTTGGGTGTGAGTGTGTGTGTGTGTGTTTGTGTGTGTGTGCCTGTGTTAGTGTGTGTGTGTGTGTGTGTGTGTATGTGTACAGTATATATCAAGGAAACAGACATTTGTTCTCAAAGTAGGTTTCCTCAAAGTAAACCAAGTGAGTGTGTGTGCATGTTTGTGTTAGGGTTAAGGTTATGTTAAGATTAGTACTCAGGTTAGGGTTAGGTATGTAGTGGCTTTGGATACGGTTACAGTCGGCTTAGTGTTCAGAGAACGAATGCAAGTGTATGCTGCACCCTGCTAAGGGACAAAACCATGAAGCTGTGTGTGCGTGCGTATATCTGATTTGCAAGAGAGAGTCGATTGACTGAAGAGATTAAAACCACAGAAAGAAAGAGCAGATAAACAACCCTGTTGTGCAGTGAAAGCAAATGTCATGTTAAATAACATGAAAGAATAAACCTAAACATTTTCACTTTCCAACACTGTTTTAATTGATACTGTTAGACAGTGAACATATTAAATTTACCCAGGAGTTATATTTCTCAGGCACCACGGGGAGAAAAACATCTAACACAATTGAAATTGTGTGCCTGAAGAATGGGTATGTCGAGACAATGGGTGTTAGGCAATATTTTTACCACATGGTTTCAAAGGGAGGAGGGTCTAATCACTCACTTTGTTTCCTTTAAATGTCACTGATCTCTGATTTATTGAATAACCCACTATTAAGCTGACTAGTCCCCTGAGACATTACCAGCACCCTTCACTCGCCAGAACTCTGCATAAAGGTCTCTGTGCCCTGGTGTAGATCACTGTGGGTATGGAGGCACACATATCAGCTGTGCACTGCACAGACAACAAATCAGCTGCAGAGGGAAGTGTTCCTGGAGAAGGTCCCAGTAGAGAGGGAGCATGATAAGTTGTTCCTGCAGCAGGCTGGCTGCACACTGCAGGAAGTCCTCTGTTCTCTACAGGAATTGCCATGAAAGAGGGAGTTGTTCATACTGTATAGACGTGGAGAGATGAGGATTAAGTCACTGCCAAGTCAGTTTCATCAGCCTCGACCCCAATCTGAGGTACTGGGCTGTTAAAACCTCAATATGGAACACTGGGTCAGTAAAAAGAGGGTCAGCCTTTAAAGGGGATATGAAACAGTCAATCAAATTAGCATTATTCACTAAATGGATATCCACTCTACCCAACAATTATATGATAAGCATGACAAATGTAAACATATAAAAGAAAAAAGAAGCTCCATTTTATGTTTTGTTTCAAGGCGCCGCCATCTTGCTGTACTATAACCTGTGACGTTACAGGGTTAGTCCCATGCTCTATGGAACAGATTGATCGGTGGAGACAATGAGAGACAGAGATTGAAAGGCAGAAAGTAAAAGATAGACAGTGAAAGATAAATACAGTGAAAGACAGAGTTGGAGGACAGACACAGTGAAAGATAGATAGTGAAAGATAAAAACTGTGAAAGACAGAGACGTGGAGAATAGAGACATTGAAAGCTACAGACGTGGAAGATAGTGACAGTGAGAGACAGAGGTGAGGAGACAGACAGTGAAAGCTAAAGATGGAGACTGACGAGCCGCAGGACACCAGAAGACCAAAGGGGGGCCACTACTGTATTGCTCCTGGCTGTAAAAATGACTTTTACAGGGCTAAAGCCAAGGACAAAACAATCCATTTTCATAAAGACCTGAAGAGAAAGAGCCCTCCACTGGGCTCTGACTCCAGGGTTTGCAGTGAACACTTTTTGGAGGAAACTGAGGAGAAAACCTTTGAGTCTGGGAGGTTAGTTACACCAACAGACTAACACCCGAAGTAGCTCCGTCTGTATTCAGCTCTACTGACCGACCAACATATTCCAATAGTAACAAAGTGGCATCAGTCCGCCGCATGGAAAAGGCGCTAAAACGTGCTGGCCAGGCAGGGAAGAGACAGGTAGGGCATTTAGCGAACCACAGAAGTCACCAAAGACATCAGCTATGTCCACATCAAAACAATCGGTATTCTCCAATATGTCTCAGAAACGTACAGTAGCTGCTTGATATGAACAACACCACTGACTTCAATAAAGGTCATCATGAGTGTCTCATTGAACACAGCTTTCACTCCAAACAACACCTACTGCTCCCGCTTCCATCCTCACACAGTTATGTCTCTGGACTAAAGATTTCCACAGCAGTCTGGGTGCCACTACAGCTTTGTGCCAAATAAAGATCATACAGGAAGCAACATTGTGAAAGACTGGCAACCTCATAGCTCCATCTTTCTGTCACAGAAAAAGTCACCACACCAGGTTGTGGTTATGGTATTTGCTGGATAAGGTGAAAAAGTCCATGTCATTCACCTGTCAGAGTCCTAATAAGGGGAAATAAATGACAAACTACATACTCACATATCTTTAAGTGCTTCAGTAAGCAACTACAATACAATATTCATTTTATTATAAGTTCTTTCTTCTACTATCAACATGGTCAGTCTTCCAGGAAGCTGTATAAGAAGGAGATATGAAGTTGCGGAGCAAATACTGAAGCTCCCACTGCTACTGCAGCAACCAATTTAACCTCATCACACTATCTTATCTGTGGAACCAGGTGTGAACACAGGATGTCTCTCAGCATACTGTAAGTGATGATATGCATCCCATTTTCTATGTCATCTTCATCTGTTCTTGAGCTTATCTTTCCCCTGAATCACCACCATACTTTAACCAATCACTGAACAAACTATTAGTTGTGTGCGTGTGTGTGTGTGTGTGTGTGTGTGTCATCATGGCAAATGTGGTCTATAGTATGAACACCACAAAGGTGGTTTGGAATTATTTTGCAGGTATCTGTAGACACATTTTGTCACCGTGATATCATCATAAGATACAGCGCAGATGGATATCGCGGCTGTGATCCCACCACAAATGGTCTCTAGGTTAATTCCAAACTGGCTTGAAAACACATTTTACCACAATATGGTGAAACATCTTCAGCTCTGCTGCTAGTTTTATTTTAACCAAGCAAGTTTTTCTCATTGGTGCTTGAGCTGTGTTTTAACCTGGCCTGAAGTTCTTTTCCAAATTTAGCAGAAATAAAAAAAAGAAGTTGTACACCATGATCTCACATTTTCCTGTGGTTTGCAGCACTGAACTCAATGATATCATGACCTCATGATAAGACTCCACATGTTTGTTTAAAGGCAAAGTATAGCCTGTATCTGCCACTGACAATCAAACATGCTCTTTTTCTTTAAAATAATTGATTTATTAAGAGCCCGAGTGCCCTAGAAAATAAAGTGAAGTTAAAATATGTTAATGCTGATAATATGGTGTTTTATTGTATATGCTTTCTTTTAGAGTATAGAGTAGGATTTAGAGCTCTCAGTATATCACCTTTGGAGCAAACAGGAGGTGGATGAAACTAAACTAGCTAAGAGCATAATTGTATAATATCAAAACAGTTTTGATATTGTATAATATCAAAACAGTTCCAGATTATGTATTATATGAGGTATAAGTGAAATGGCCCAAAAACCTCCTACGTCTCTATCAAAAATAACGTGTTTGCATCTAAAATAAACATTTCACAACAATTTACAGTTCAAGGTTTTTATTTTCTGAAAAAGTTTAAAATATGAGGCAGGAACGTGTATAATCTGTGTCAGCTGCTGTTTAACTCCACTAAATGCATGAGTGGTAATGATTATGGTTATTGAACTGAAAAACACTGAACAGTCACTTAGCATGAGTTTGTATCCATCACTCTGCCTTTATCTTTCTCCTGAACCTCCGGCAGCAGATAATCCTACAGATCAAGACTGAAGCCCAGACAAAAGCTCCAATAGGGGCCATGATTAAAACAGCCACATCCAGGCAGAAGTAGGAGTACCAAGGCAGACTGAAACCTGCTGACTGGAGATGGGCTGCTCCTTTGTTCCTAATGACGTACTCAATCCAAAAGATGGCAGTGTCCATTGGAGACATTGGCTTGTCGTGATGTAACTGGGAGAGACGTTGAATGTTGTTTCGGTATGAGGGATTATCCAGGATGTCCTTAAGGGCCTCAAGGACATCTTCTTTGGTGAGTGACTTGGCCTCCACCATCCTTGCTGCCCCACGTACCTTCAGCCGGTGTAGGTTGTCAAACTGGTCAAAGAGGAGCGGCACGCCTAGAATGGGAACACCGTGGTAGATGGCCTCATACATCCCGTTGGTGCCTCCATGGGCCACAAAGGCACGAGTCTTGGGGTGTCCCAGGATATCATTCTGAGGCAGCCAGCTTACCAGCAGGGTGTTGTTCCCAAGGGATGAAGGCTTTTCACCCATAAACTTCCACACCACCTTCTGAGGGAGTTCGGCAAAAGCAGCTGCGATGGCCTCCATTGCATCACGAGGAAGGGCTGACACGAACGTCCCCAGAGACATGAACACCACCCCATGCTCCCCAGAGCTCTGCATGAAGGCCTCAAGGTCAGCAGGGAGAGGTCTGGCCTTCTTGCACTGGAACCCCCCTATGTAGACCACGTTGGGCATGGTGGGTCGAGGGAACTCAAAAACAAAATCCGCCCTCACTAGCCAGATATCAGCTTCAAGGTCCAAAGACAGCAAGTCCGTTCCAGGAGGGAAGTGCCTCTGGAGTAGATCTGAGTAGGCAGGGTTAATGATAAAGTGCTGCTCAACAAGACTGTAGAGATAATGCAACATATTCTTGGTCCTCTCCAGAAAATCCATCTGATCTTGAAGTTCACTTCCTGGCACGGGGACATAAGAGACAGGAGAGGGAGCCATGGTGAAATGGCTCTCCCCAGTATTAATCCAGCGCACATTGAAAACCATCGGCAGCTTGAGGTAACTACCCAGAAGGACTCCAGTAGTCAGACCGGGGTCTGTTAACATTAAGTCAAACTTGGCATCCTGCAGCTTCTTCATAAAAACAGGGTCATCCAACATTGTAGCAGCTGCTCTGGCAAGAATCCCATGGCCCTTTGCCAACATGGATGTGATCAAGTACCTTTGGCAGAAGCTGCCCATAAAGGTCAGTGACTTGCGGCATTCCATGACATCTTGTAGCATTTTATTGTAGTAGTTCTTGTCTGACTCATCCTCCAGCATAGTCACATTAATAGAAGTATAAATTGGAGAGTTACTTGGAATGTACCAACTCTTGGCCGAGCGTAGTACTGTGATTTCGTGGCCTCTGGAGTGCAGCTCTCGGAGGATCACCTCCATGTTGATCCAGTGGCTACCATCAACGGGCACTACCACAATTTTACTGCCGCTGCAACAAGTGGGTGTGAGCAGCAGGAAGCAGAGCCCTGTCAGGAATATGGGGATTGTGCTGGACATGACCTGAGAGAAGCAACAGATAGAAATGATTAGACTTGTAAATCCAGTAATACTTTAAGGTGTAGCTTGTAACACAAGTGGACTGACAAATATTTTGCAAAACTTTGGTAAAAATATGCAATTAAAAAAACATAAATTAAAAATATAGATAATGTTTTTAAATCCTTTAAAACAAAATGATTTTTCCTCATATTAAGGCCTATCACTGGGATAAGCCAATGACAGGAACTTTTATGTTTTTGTTGAACAAAAAAGAAAAATTGAGTTTCCCCTGCTCTCAGTTCAATCCTGAATGTTTTGTTATTGATATTGTAATAATATCTAGGATGTGGTTCAGTCAGAGCACAGTGTTTGACACGAACAGAAATCAGAGGCTTAACCATGAAAACCAGGCAGCATATGAAGTTTGCCACTATTCATTTTTGATGGGATGGAAGCCAATTGCTTTGCAGTGCATTGTGGGAAAAAGGACAGATTTTTTTTTTTACTCATGCAAACAAAGAAATTAAATAAATTTGCCTGCTGCTCCACAGCAATTTGCAAAACTGCAACATTGACAATGAGACAGTGATGCAGTGGTGGGTAGAAAAGTTTGGTCTTGACCTGCTGTGGTCTGTGGAGGAGAATATATGCATATATGCATAAATACATATACATTTATGTATTTATGTACATATACATTCCATATATATTCCTGTTTCTCCTCTACTTTACTTTACCCATGCTGTTCAACATGTTCTGTTCAGCAGGATTTTAAGACTTCTGCACTTTAGAAAGATGACTACTAAGCCACTTATTCTGTTCAGTGTCACAGGGGGCTGGAGGCACACCAAGAAGAATTATTAATATTCTAAATTGTACCAGTTATGTATTTGTATAATCACATGGTGTCAGTATATTTAGTCTAGTACTAGTTAAAGCTACTGTAATTATGGTTGATTTTTTGTTAAAATTACTCTCTTGAAAATTAATCAAATGCCTCACCTTGTTCTTGTTGTATCCGAATCCAGAAGTTTGGTTTGAGCTCCAGGTCCTGAGTGAGCCAGGACACTATGTGATATCTGTGTTTCCACACAGCTTAACTTTAACACACATAGGCCCTATTCAGTCAGGTCAAAGTCCAGCATGTGGATTAGATGTAACTTACAAAGGTCTAAACTGTTGTAAACTGCAAAGCTTGATGTTAAAAGCCGTGGTATGATTGGGTATACTAGTGTGCACATAGGATATGAGTACTGGCTTTGCCAGTAGAATTACCCAACATTTTGAATTTGTCTTAATTGTGTCAAGTCACCTTTCCATCCACATGTGCACTCACATAATAGAATCAGTACAAGATGAAGTCATCAGATGGACTCAAGTGAGCCATGAATGGCTGTTTTTTGACCTGTCTGGGTTGTTTTTGTGTGTGTCAGTGCAGAGTTACTCCTCAGTTCATCCCCTGCTCAAAATTGCTGTTAATTCCTTATTCCACTGGATAACAGTTTTCACTTCTTACAGATTCCTACGTGAGCACTCACAGGCAATGTTCATGTACCGGCTTCTTAAGCTCGGGAGTTAGAGCATTTTAAAAATGCAGTCCTTTCTGATGAGATTGATAAGGAAACCTAAGGGAGAGTAGGGGAAAATTCACAGAGTGTGAGACGGGAGTGGCGGAGAACGAGGGAAGGAGGAAGCAGCAAGGTCACACAGGGAAAATAAAGTGAGCAGGGGCGATTACAATAACAGCACGAGTCACTGTTCAACAGTCATATCAGTGCCCTGCACCCTTCCCCTCCTCTCCTCTGCCTCTGTGGACTTATGTAAACCTGAGCATAGAGTAAGAGTCAGCTTATGACAGCAGGGACGAGAACATGCAGCTTGTGGCTCTGATGGCTGTGATGAATACAGAATGTTTACCACAGTGATATACATGAAAAGGTCAACTGAGGTTACAAGTTACAAGTAAAAGTGCTTTTCATTTGCTCTCTCTCTTGCCTCACAGCCTAACGAAAGTCAACTCAGTTAACCTGAGCAAAGAGCTAACGTTTCAGATCAGGTTTGTTCCGACTGCACCATTAGTTAAGTTAGTTAAGAATTACCTTTGAAAAGTCCTCAAAGGAGAAATTTTATCAGTTCTTTGCCAAAAGCAAAGAATAAGACACAATAACAAGCGTGTCCGTGTTACGTACAGTGCAGTGTTGCAGTAACCTTTAAGAGCAGCTCTTCAATGATCACATGATTAGTCATGTGTGCAGTCAGAGCAGGAGCGGCCAATAAGACACACAGACTTCATCCACAGTCCATTATTTTCTCAGCAATACTCTGTGAGTACATGATTATTAAAATTCATTTTAACTGCTATCGGTAGAGAAGGTACACGCAAGACAAAAAACACAAGAAAGGGAAGTTTTGTATTACAGTGATATGTACAGAAAAAAAGATGCATGGAATCAGACTGCAAAGAGAGTCAATGCCAGCTTTATTCCTTTTGTTTGTACCCCACCATAGTGCAAACCAGTGGTCTACATCCTACCAAAAGTGCATATGATATCTCACAGCAAAGCAGCAACTGCGGCTGGGTAGATAAAACCATTATACATTCATATTTCATGTGAAAGATTTTTACTTTTATTTGTCAATGAAATCCAAACATGTTTTAAATAGGACCTCAGATAATAAAGAAATAGAAATAATCAGCTGACTAAACAGTGTATGTTACCAGTTTAACAAATGAGGGCCCATATTTATCAAGACAGTGCTGACATTTTGGAAGTGAACTAAAAATAGTCCTTCCTCAGAGCAGGACATGAGAGCTATTCCTGTTCTTTTGAGAAAGAAATGTATGACAGTAAAATACAAGAAAACTGATCACGGCTTAAACTGTAGATTTAACACAGAGGCTCAGAGATGATTTGATGCAGGTAAAGTGACATAAACAACAATGTTAGCATCATGTATTGAGACAAGTTGCTCACTCATGTAAAGACAGAAAGTATATGCTATATATATGTGTATATATATATATATATTAAATTCACATCTGTTTTTGATATCTTATCTCATTGACAAGGAATTTATAAAAACATCATGTTGTTTGTCGATGGAGTCTTGGGAATTTTTGTAAATCAGTTCCTGTCAGTCGTGTTAACTATATAATAAATGAACTGTTTGCACATATTTCTCTTATCACTTTCCACCTGCTGCCAAAACTCCTGACGGGTTAGGACAGCTCTGCAGATGTGATTGGATGACATTCCTGGGCTAGGAAAGTTGATAAAATTCTTTTACATCTCAGTCTAAAAGTAGATCCAAACGCGCATCATTGTGAGAGTTATGGGTAGGTCAGGACTGACTATTGAGACTAGAGACCCAAAGAAGAATTAAAAAGAGAACAGGAGGTTACACAGCCCTGGAAGTCAGGACCTCCTAATGAAAAGCTGAGATCATTGGCTGCGAGGTGACTACTCCAGGCAGGTTTGTCGGCAGGGCTTGGAGGACATTCAGAGTCGTCTTGCGTCTCTTTATCTCTCTGGCCATCTGGCACCAAGAGCAGATGGTGCAGAAAGTGGTATGGACACAGTCAGATGTCATGTCTCCCTGAGAAGAGACACACAAAGTGGAAAGACAGTTACAGACATGAAAAGATATATATAAACCTGGTGAAGTTTTGTTTTTTTTTCTTTTTCATAAACTCACCTGGATTCCATAGCGGTTGCGCACAGCCACTCTCATGGACATGGAAATGGGTTGAGGGCAGGTCATCCCCAGATTATCCAGCAGGGGGAGACAACAAAACTCTCCAAAATCATAGGTGGTTTTGCAGGCAAAGCAAGGGAAGCACCAGAAGCCACAACAACCTGGAATGAGGCTCAGATGAGTTCGCAATGATAACAGGCCCTATCTCAAGAAGCAGTAACAACTCCTTTATCACGGTTCAAAATATCCCAGGTGCTTTTCAAAACATGTCAGATTTCAGATTTCTGTTTCCATTTTGTAAATTGGTCTACACGTAAAAGGAAAAACTGCTTCTCAGGATTTATGTGCCATAAGAAAAAAGGCAACAGACCTTACTATGTGAAAATGGAGTAGATGCTGAAGTATGGCAGTCTGTCACTGCATTTTTTTAACCATGATTATTGATCACACTTGTTTGTTGTCGTTGTTGTTGTGCACAGTTTTCTTCAAATTGAATCAGAAGTTTAAAGGTCCCGTATCTTACACTTTTCCTGAATTCTATTTGAAGTGTTGATATCTATGAGAAGATATATCTGTGGTTTTAAAAACCAAAAACCAGAAAAAGGGCTCAGAGCCTCACCTCTGATTTTCTGGTGGTTGAATAAAAATATAGCAGATTTCAGGTAAACACTCAGAAACCAAATCCTGCAAGGTTGGATGGTGGTTCCAGGTGGGCCAGGTTTGGATCATGGCTGAGAGCGGTGACTGCTTTGTTGTGACATCACAAATGTACAGTAGTCTTGACTGTGTGCATTTCTCTGTAGACTGAGGCTTTGATACTTTTACAGACCTGCTTTGTAATAAAAAAAAAAAAATGGACATCTCATTTTATACAAAACGGGACCTTTAATGTAGGGCTGTAGTCTGTTCACAAGGCTTTTTTTTTTCATTATTATCTCTGACTTGTCTCAGTCTGGGAGGTGTTTTGACTGAGACCAGTTGGATTTTCTCTCTCTCTCTCTCTCTCTCTCTCTCTCTCTCTCTCTCTCTCTCTGTCTTTCTGTGTGTTTGTGTGTGTGTGTGTGTGTGTGTACCTGCTCCTCCCTTATGGAAGCAAATACTGGCCGTAAAAATCAGAATTTTATAAGCAAAGGTCAACTAACGGTGACACGTTGTCAAAACAGAATATTTAATGTTGAATGTTTCTTCACCTCAGTGGTCTGGACTGCAGCCCTAGTTTAAAGCAATCTTAAGAGTCCAGACTCAGATGTCACTATTTTCATGCACCAGTGGAAGGTGTTGTAGTGAACGCTACAAAATGTGGCTACAGAGAAACAGACTCACAGACGTGTACATCATCGAAGCAGTCACAGATGCCAGTGCTCCACTGATTGGACTGGATGCTGACCACAGCCGGAGGCTGAGGCTGAGGCGGAGGCTGGTTGTTGATGAACACATTTGTTGCCATGGCAATTAGTCAAATAAGGAAGGCCTGAAAATGCAAACATGTATTTCTAATTTTCTCTCGTGGGACTCATACATTCACTGCACCTTTTCAAAGTTGACCTCGAGCCCAAATATCTGAACAAAGCTCCCCAGACGCTTGCCACCTCAAAACTTTTCCTTCCTTCAATTGTTCCACGTCATTCTATGGCTCATTTCAACCCCCATCACACTGTTCACACCATTTACTCACATACCTGGCATGTTCTATCACTTGGTGACAGTTGTTTACTATTAATCAAAACACATTTCTGCAGGAATTTCACATGAACCTGAAGTTAACGTTCATAATATAAACTGACTCACATGCACTGGCCTCGCATGCATGCCAGAAAATCCGGCTCACTGTCTTCTAATACAGTTTCTGTGCTGCAGTGTTTTCTGTTTGAGAAATTTGGCATAAATCTGATGAACACTCACCTGTTGTTGGAACCTCTTCGTGGTGTTGGTACATCTGGTTTGATCACATAGAGCAAAAGTGAATGTTCAATGCTTCAAGGCATAACGTTGCATGGCACATTTGCATGTGTGGTTTTGCATAGCACAGAACACAGTGATTTATTGTGCTGACCTTCACACAGACTTTGATGTGTAAGACTTTTATTGCACCGTTCAAGAGGACTCACATGCAGCAGTTATGTTTTAAATACAAAATAGATGAATTAGTTATCTGGGTACATTAAATACAGCGGGGTCCAAAAGTCTTAGACCACTTTCCCATTCACTTGAATGGCTCCAAAAATAAGCAACACTTTTGGTAAATTTAGTACATTCTTCTTTTGCTTTTCATATAAGAGATAAAAAATAAGCCCATATATAGATACACACATACTTCTGAAGGATAACAACCCATCCAATAGGTCATGCAATTAAAGGAAAATACAAAACAAACAACTGGTAAGTGGCGGGGAAAGTGGAACATTAAAAGTATAAACCCACTTAAAATACAAGACAATAATAAACAACACAGTTACACCAGTATATGCCACTGACACTGGCTGGTGCTCATTAATATCTGTCAGTGGATGTGATGGAGGCCAGGAGCCTGCTTATCTCTGTCCTCTGTCATTGCAGTAAGTTATGAAACATTATTTGTGACCCTCGTGTACTGATCCCTAATCAGCTGCTCAGTCACATTCCACAGAGGCAAACATGCTGAGAAACAGATCAGGAGTCAGTCGATTCAATCCCTTCCCCCCGCTTATTCTAAATAGCATGACAGCGCCAATGATGAAGAGTACAGTCCCTGATGATGGTGATGACGTTTGTTTTTACAACTGATGACACGGTGATTGAAAAGAGTCTCTGTTCTTATGTGGCCGTCATGTTGATGAAGGTAATGGGGTTTTTCCTTGTTTTGATTTCTCTTGCTATTTGACACCAGGTGCAGGGCCCGCAGAAGAAGGAGTACACGCAGTCTTTGCAGACTGTACCCTGTGAGGATGGAGACACAGTTAGAGGCGAGTGGAGCGAGGGATTAAACTAATGCATCCAGTACTTGTAGAACCCAGATTTGTTTGCACAGACTTACAGCTACCCGTCATGCAGATTTTTTTGGTCATTAATCACTGCCAAAGTCTACATAACAAATCGGCTGGAACAAAGGGACACAGTGTAATGTGACCTTCTTTAATGACCAGACTACATGAATTCCCGGATGTTGTCCAGGAACTTTTGTGACGAAAAGCTAAACAGGTTTAAGACTCATCAGAGATCAGATAAACATTGAAGTCAACACTGACTTTTATGCTGGTAAACACTATGTCGGTACTTATTGATGTAGTTGAGGAACATTTTATTTACACCAAAAAAAAAAAGAAGATAAAAACAGTAGATAACTGTACCTCAATGCCATATCTCTGGCGCACTGACACCCTGAGGGCTGTGGTCATAGGTGGGATGATTCCGAAAGCGTCCAGCAGAGGTAAACACAGACACTCATCGGCCTCGTATGCCGTTTTACAGGTGAAGCAGGGAAGGCACCAAAAGGCAAGGCAACCTGCAAAAAGGCCGTTAGGTCACACTGTGCAAATGTAAGATATGCAAATGTATTGAATTTCCATATATGACGTATATGCAAATATATAAAAAATAAAAGCACATATGAAATGTCATATGAAATCTATTAGACACTGGAATAAGTTCATACATTGACATATATGTCTAGCCCATACAAATATGTATGTTAATGTATGTATGCTTATATTGTAGACATATGATACATAAATCCATCTCACAACCTGCAAATATATGTTGATATTATATACAGTGGGTTCCAAAAGTCTGAGACCACTAGACATGTTTACAATTAATGAATTATTAAGAAAAACATATATAAACATGTAGAATTTTTATATGTATTATAATTTAATAAAGCTGCATATATAATTTAATATATATTGTTAACATGTATGGTCACCATATGTTACACCATATAAAAACTCATCACATAGATATTTTTTATATATGTACATATACGAATTTTACTATGGGTATTTCAAATATGTTATAAACTATATCTTCATATATGCAAAGGATGTATATATGTGTTAATAATATAGGTGACATATATGGCAACATTGCTCTTGATATAGGGACATATTTGTCATATATTACATTCATTGGACATGAGGAGTAGTAATATGCTGATGTGAGAGAGTTCATGGCCACTGAGGTCACACCCAAATATCCATTTTTGAGCTCTTAATGATGATCACACGTTTTTATTGTTTCAGGGCTTCAGTTTTCAGATTCCGATGGATGGAGTTAGTTTGCATTAGAAAAAAGGAGCATTAATTATGGTAAAGTCCAGCAATGCTCAAACCCTTTGCCACACCCACTGATCTCCAATCTGCCAATCTGTCGGCATTCCTGAACCTAGATCAGTCTGAATGATCAGCATGTTTTCAGTTTCATGCACGAGACAGAGATTTAGATGGCGAGTGCTTGTCTCAGCACGTGGACTAAAAATTGCACCTGCTATTTCTTCCTTTTCCTCTCAGTGTAATATTGTAATACAGTGTAATATATATATATATATATATATATATATACATATATATATATATATATATATATACACACACACACACACACACACACACATATATATATATATATATAGGACCTGTACGCCTCAAGGACTCTGAGGCGTGCAGGGAAGATTGTAGCTGACTCCTCCCACCCTGGACACAAACTCTTTGAGACACTCCCCTCTGGCAGGAGGCTGCGGTCCTTCAGGACCAAAACCTCTCGCCACAAAAATAGCTTCTTCCCATCTGCTATTAGCCTCATCAACAAGGCTAGAGAGCCCCACATACTTGGCAATAAAACTGATTCTGATTCTGATTCTGATTCTGATATATATATATATATATATATATATATATATATAAGGATGTGTATATATATATATATATATATATATATATATATATATATATACACACACACACACACACACACACACATATATATATATATATATAAAGAGGACTTACACTGGGGCAGGTCTTGGAAGCAGTCACAGATGCCAGAGGTCCATTGGTTGGATACAGTGGTCATGATGTAGGGCCGGGGTTGGGACACGACCATGTTTTCAGACATGGCTTCAGCTTCTAAAGAAAACAGTCATTGTTACTGTGACAAAAGCTTTTCTTGCCAAAATATGAATATCAAGTATCCATTTTTACAAAGCTACAATATTAATAAGTTGTTCAGCTTTTTCAGACGGTGAATCTAGCCGTATGCGTAGTGATCTATGTCAAATAAGTACATGCTATACATGATCTATTGTGGATTGTGTCATTTCTCACTACATCTTCTTTCAAAGCACTAGATTATTGCAAATGTGCAAGGTCACTAAGTGTCAGAGTCAGAGTTTTTTTTTTTTTTTCTTGGTTCCTGAAAAGCAAACGTGATTTTCTTCTGACAGCACAAACATTTCATTTGAGGCAGGAAGTCAACAAAACCACCAGAATAGCAAGATACATCTGGCTCATGCTTGGGCCACATGCTTCTGTTTCTTCTGGCCCTGTATACACACTGGTTTCCACGGCCCAAGTCTGACCCATGTACAGCATGATGGTCAGATGCCACTTCCATATGTGGACCAATTCTGGTGCACACATAGAAAATCCTGCGGCTGTTAGTCACCACCGAATAACAGCCAGAATCTACCCAGATGTGGACGTATATGGGCCAGACTCGGACCATGGAATTGGGGTGTATACTGGGCCAGAAGTTTTATTTTGCTGTCTGGGCAGTGTGTTGCCCAAATTACTGGGACATCTATGTATATTTCTGGTCAATATGTCATTTTTTTCACACATACTAACTAAATATAACACAGTGAACAAAGCAGATGTTGCAATGACGAATGCTTAATAAGTTGAGGCTTTTACATTTGCAGAATAGAATAGTTACCTGCATAGATCAGAGCAGCTATTGAACAACCACATTAATGTGTTCGCTCATTGAGAATCCAAACCTTTGTACCTCAGAAGTCTCCAGGATGTAAATTCAGTAGCTAGTAGACTTTGGAGCCATAAGATCAAACTTATATTCTGATATTGAACCAGAATTGAGATCAAGTTCAGCAGGTCACAAGTTCTAGGCTCAGACTTTCAGCTTCTAGCTTTGAGAGTGATGCACACTCAGAATGATTTATTAAATTGTCCTACATCATAAAAATCGATTTGCTTCTAATAGGTAGAAACTTCATATTTACAAGAAATGCAGACTTGATGGTGGGTGGAAAGATCACGAGGGAAGAATTCGTCTACTTCTGTTTTCTAAGTAGTTTCATAAATTCACTGGTTGCAGAATTTCCTGGAGAGTTACAGCATCATGTAATTCTTCACCTCAAGTTACAACATGAAAGTCACTTGAAGACCAATCTCACGTGAGCCGATAAGTACTTCTTAAAACATGACTAATGCTAAAAATAGAAAACATGAAGTATGGAAATCTCTAGGCCTGTGGTATCTCAGTACTCCTGTCATGGTGCTCGTCCTCACTAAGTGGGTTTTCTTACCTTACTGTCTTGAGGGAGCAGAGTTTGGTCAACTGTGAAACTTGGCAGACTGAGGAATCTGCGGGACACTGTGGCATCTTATAGACCTGCTGTGAGCGGTGAATATGACGGGACAGCCGGGGACGCCTGTCACTGACTGGTCTGTCCAGTCTGACATGTGTCAACACCTCTGGCAGTCAGACATCAGACTATCTGACCGTCACGCATCCTTTTAAATCTCAGACGTCATCACGCCAGAGAAATGACCTCATATTTAAACAGTTCTTAGACGGAGGTATGTGATAAGAGCAAACAGAGAATGTCCTCTAGTGTTCATCCTTCGGCGACACGTGGCTCTGTGCTTTTGTTTGAACGTTACAGAGTTCCTCGTCACATTTGCTGAGAAGTTGTTGATTCTGCCGCTTCCTTGGATTCACATCTCTCTATTGTTTTCAGATCAGCATCGCAACGCTGATGTTTTATTAGAATTCATTCAAACAATTCAACACAAAAATATTTGGATATTTACCGCAAGACCAGAGGAGCTGGAGGGACTGTGCTGGGAAATGGAATAATAGATGAAGTTAAACTGGAATTTTTTTGTTGACTTGAGTAATCTTAAGGTTTTCAAGCAGAAATTGTTCCAAGTTTGATAGTTAACAGAATTAGTCAGTCAGTGATTCATGCACCTAACTGGTTGGTTAACTACTTTATATATACAAAAGATATACTTGTATATAGATATACTTTGCAACACTCATCTTTGCTGCTTTTTCAGACATTTTAACCTTTTTCTTTTTTTTTTTTCTTTTTTTATTTGGGGCTCAAAAAGTTATGTGGAGCTGCTAACAGCTTATAAACACCCGAGGTAAATCAACAAAAAATCAGCCAGAAAATCTGTAACACTTAACTGTATGTCATGTTTGTTGTGTAAAATCTTACACAATAACTGTACAGTATTTCATTCTGAAATGCAGTTAGCATACAATTGAGATACTCAAGTAAGCTGAACATAAATACAGCATGTAGACTGGAGATGGTTGTAACATGGGTTAGTTGTAACAGTTCCCATTTCTAGAAACAAATTATGAATCACCTCATGTATCATTATGTATTATGAATCCGCCCTTTTTCAACATGTGAGGAAGTAGCATCCTGTGACAGACACGGTCATGTTTAGAAAGAAAAAACTCATTTTTAGGCAAAAGGGTTTTTTTGTTTTTTCTTCATGTAATTTTGTGACAGAATCGCCTGCTTTCTAGTGAAACTCTTCAAACCTTAACCATGTTGGTCGTGTGACTATGTAAATATATTTCATGCAAGTTGTCAGGGCTAATGTTTTAGCTGTTAGCTGTAAGGTAAGCTAGTTCATGGCTACAAAAGTCTGAGTTAGCTGTAATAACAACACACATAGACACACACACACACACACACACACACATTTTCAATTGTTGAAGCTGGTGCACATTTCGCTCAGTTTTATTATTATGTTGAAATGTCTTAACACTATGACTGTGTGTCTGAGCCAAGTATGTTAGTCACTGTCAAACACCAGTTATGTTAAAAAGTAATTAAAGTGTTGAATAAAAAGCTATCATCATTTTGTCATAATCCTTATATCATATCACCCCAGCGTATGTCATAACTAACCCTGCACTATGCAGTCAATTGTAACATTGCAAACTATGCATTTTCTGTTTGTGTTGCAGAGATAACACCTACGCCATCTAATAGCATACATGTGTGTATTACATTTTGAACACACTGGCTTAAAAGAGCGCCAATGTACAGACAGAAATGTCAAAAATGTTACAACCATAGCTTGTCACCACTGAAAGAATATAACTCGACAAAATTGAGAGGTCACCCAAGATAACATGCAAAGCGACTTCTGCTCTTATACACATTGTGTCCCTGCTGAATACTCTGAGGTAACAGGGAGCGGCTGCCGACCAGAGGAAGTGTGATTAAATCAGCTCCCGTGCCCTGGAGGCAGAGGCCAGAGGGAAAAAAAAAAAAAAAAAAAAAAAAAAAAAGAGTGCTGGATGTATCTAGACCAAGTGCGCCCCCTGCAGGGAGGTCAGAGCGGTGTATCTGGCTGACGATGAGGAGGAGGAGGAGGCGTGGGATGCTGCTCTTCTCTTCAGCTCTCTGGAGATCTGGAGCCAAGACAGCGGGTAGCAGCAGCATCCGTACAAGCAGTCGCTCCACACGTTCCCCTGAAACACACACACACACACACACACACACACACACACACAGGTGGGAGGCTCGAACAAAAGGTGAAAATTTGCATTTTTATGTGCAAAAACTTTTTTGCTGATGAAATTCAGCAGTATTATTTGTCCGTGAACCATATACTCACTTCCTTTGTAATTAACAGTACTACTTCAAGTTAGTCAGACTAATTTACAGTAAAATTTTCAACAACACGGATGCTTGAAGTTAATAGCTGCAGTGTATCTGTCTGTGATAATCGTGCTCCATCCTCCCTCCGAGGACAGTGAGCTTGTTGCGGCCAAGTCTCTGCTCTTAGCAACAGCAACTAGAACGAGGAGCATGTCAGTAATGTCAAGATGGAAATGTTGGTGGGTGAGATTTGATAAATCAATAGAGTCTGAGAGACACTGTAAGGAGGCAGGTGTTAGCTGTTGCATGAGCAGCCTGTGCATGTGATATCTCCTTCATGATGCTGAGTCAGCACTGCAACTTAGAGCCAATCTGAAGAGAGACTGTTGGTGTTGAATGGCTACTGTTTCCTCTATCTTCCTCACTGTTGAGTCAAAACATTATACTTACATAATATTGACGTGTCAAAAGAAAACCAGCTTCAATTTTTTGCTGGATCATCAAGATGCTGAACCCCAAATTGCCCGCTATGTGCAATTAGTGTGTGCACGTTAGAAAAGTGCTATATATGTAGAATGAAGCTCTGTATGAATGAATGTTTGAATGTGTCTTGTAATGCCATGTGATTACGGTCGTTCAGGCTAGAAAAGCTCTATGTAAATGCAGTCCAATTGTGACCCTTACCAACAGGACATGTCATGAAGCATCTTGTAAAATCATACAACCTTTCTGTGAATTTTATTTTGACATGACATAACCAATTACAATAATTCTCCGCCCACAGACGTCTTCAGAGGTCTGTGGGTTTCAATGCAGCATTTTGTTTGTGATACAACTGTGTTATAAGTGTTAATAAGCGGCCACATAGAAGCAAGAACATCAAACAGGTCATGATTAACTTTTATACACTACACTTGTGTTTCTTGATCAACAGATCTGGGATCTGCTCAGTACCACACTTTCTCTCTACTGTGCTGCCTCCCCTGTGATTTCAGTGTGGGAGGGTGACATTAACTAAAATTATCACTCCGCCCCCAAACATCATTACAGGTCTGGGGATGTGAATGCAACATGGAGCTTTGTGACTTGAATTTGGCATGAAAAATAAACATAAACAGAGAAAAATATAGCATCTCATATACTAGTTTGCATTTATATGTTGGAATTAGTTTTATATTTAATTGTGTAAGAAAAACAAGACTCAGACACTGTACAGCCATCCAAGCAGCTCTGCGAGGTCGTATTTACAACACGTTTGTGTCAAATCGTAATTACAAGCAGTTGATTGTGAAAACATGTCCACATTATGAGTATGTCAACAAATTGATGGCAGAATGGCTGCTAATGCACTTCTATCAAAAGAAAAATCCCAAATTAACGTTAGCCCAATTGTTGCAGCTCGTTTCATAGAAGCTATGCACTGTTTGTATCTGGTTTTATGTGATAAACTTCTGAAAAAGGGAAACACAACAAAAGTAGCTAATTTAAGCTATTGATCTGGTGCTACTACAAGGTTAGCATGAACACTCCAAAGTCAGAGCAAGGGTTGCTTTTCCAGATCCGCTCCTTTTTCTGCTGACATTGCATGAATATGAGCTAAATGCAAACCTAAGCAAGCTAACGCCACAAGGACAATGCTGAAATGCTGATGTTTATTGTTTACCGTGTCGCCCGTCTTAGATTAGCACGTTAACATTTGCTTCTAACCACAAAGTGCAGCTGAGGCTAATGGGAATGCCGTTAGTTTTGCTAGTACGTTGTCAGAAGCCAAACCAAATTCAAACCACGCTGCTAGAATGGCTAAAAATACAAAAGACACTGTGATTTTCAGAAGACTCGAAATTTTTATAATTTGCACAAAAAGATGATCCAGGACTATCGCATATCCAAATGGCTGCGGTAATGTGTATGTCCACAGTTTTATTCTCATGATAACACACTTTTATATCGCCTCCGTCCACCCGTGAAAGAATTGTTGCCTTGCTTTACAAACAACCTACGTGCTGGAACTTGTTTTCATGCGAACTTCTGTGCACCTTCCCTAGCTCATGCTCCGCAGTATTGACAGCGATCCACAGCCCACTCCACCTCCAGAGAAGCCAGCATTACCAACCACCTCCTCCTCTCCGATGGCAGCGCTCCAGCTCATGCCTGCCTGGCCTCCAACCACTCCCACCTCCTGCCTTATCTCTCCCTCTCTTCACTGTCCCAGAAAAAAGCTTATCCAATGTCTCACTCACATTTTGGCCCTGCTATGTGCTGTTTGCATGTGGAAAGTCAGTTTCGTTTTTTTTTTTTTTTTTTTTGTGATGTGCACTGATGAGTGACAGAGACCTGATGTCTGTTGAGATCTGTGGTCACACACGCAGGTGTATGAGTGCTCGGTGTGGACAAACAGCGCAGCAGTGAAGCAGTGGGTGGGAGGCCTGAGCAGCTTGCTCTATCTTAAAGGCACTAACAGTTTGTTGTTTATTCATTAAGTTATTTATAGGCCTAAGGCAGATTTATTAATTTAATAAACGTGTCCTGATTTCACTGCATCCTCAGCATATATCCAAGGTTTATCTGATGTCACTGCTTACACACAAAACTCTTTGCATTGCTAAAGTAATAAAGAGCGTCATTATGTGTCATCGCATCTACTGATGTTGCAGCTATTTCCCCACTGTGCTGTTACTGGGTCTCACCACCGAAATGTATCCGTCTCCTCAGCAGCCGTCATAATTATTCAAAGCTCCAGCTGCTCAGTGTAATTGAGCTGGGGACACAGTGTCGTACAAGCAAAGCAATCAGCTGCATTGTTAGAGCTGGTGTTTATCACGGCATCACAGCTACAGGGGCCACTCCACTTGACTGAAAGAATTTTAAATCACAAGTTTAACTCTCACATTCCAACCCCCAAAGAGCAAAACTTCTAAGTAAGACTAATGCAGAGGTCTCCGACCTAGAGCTACTTTGACAAAATAAAATGGGCTGAGAGCTCCTTGTGTCTTATATTACTGGTTACATTTATTCATATGTTCTATCAAAACAAAAGAGTCATGATTCAGTCAAACCTGAACACACAGACATGACAACACCACTGCAAATAAACATCCATAAATCTTCTTAGAAATCAGAGAAAAAAGAAGCTCCTCAGTCAGTGATCCTGTGATAGTCAGTACATCCAAACTTCAAATAGCTAATTTGGTACTCTTAATTTTCTAAAATGTAAAAATAAAAAAAAACATTGGCTAAAAACAATGGGGCTCAAGTTGAAGCCCACAGTTCTTCATCCATGGCAACATATTTCCTGTTTCTTGGGAAAAGTTTAGTTCACATCTGTTATCCAGAAGCGATGTTATCACCGCATGTGACCCTGTGATTTGGTGTTGAACAGGGGTGGATATGTCTGCGTATTTGATTTTGTTGCATTTGGAGCAGATTTACTGAGTGAAGTTAAGTTGCTTAAAGTTTGCACTATTCTTATTGTGTATTACCTGTATACCATATCGTTCTCTGACAGACGCCCTCATGGCGAGGGAGGCTGGCGGCACGCAGCCGATACAGTCCAGCAGAGGAAGGCAGGGACAAGCCCCCACTGCACTGGTCACCTTGCAGGTAAACACTGGGAGGCAGCACAGGGCAAAGCAGCCTGAACACACACACATATAGAGTAGGTCAACTCACAGTACAGAAAAATAATTCTTAATCAACAACAGCACTCTGTTATATAACATTGATGATGACGCAGTATATCCACTAAAGGTTTGTGTAAGTCTTTATACTTACAGTCCCCTACGTCTTTATGGCAGTCACATAGGCCAGTGCTCCATTGACCTGCTTCATGAACTCTGCTCTCCGGCTGGGCCTGGACCACCCGTCGAGACATAATTAAACTGTCCATCCATGACCAAGACAGAGAGGTGGGGACACAATTAAAATACCAACACATTAAAAAAATGAACTCGTCATAATGAGAGGATACTGTAGGGGAGCAGTCACACTCTCTCTCTCTCTATATATATATATATATATATATATTTTTTTTTTTCAATTCTAGAATAAATAATACAATGTTTTGTAAGTTTTGATATTGCTACATAGCTAATGTTAGCATAAATAGCCGTTTACTTTCCAGTCTAGAGAAAATGTTGCAAAACTTTACCTCAATTCTTTACGAGCAAAGAGTGTTCTCCAATGGTACAAAGCAACACCAATGTTAACTCTTCTGCTGCTTTTCCTATCACTTCTTTTCTTCTACTGAAGTTAGGATGCTAACCAGCTAACGCCAGTCTGGCCGGACCATCTGATCAATTTCCGATGCCAAGTCACTGTAGTGTCTAGGCTGCTCTGAAGATGTAGCGCTGTTCAGAGGAGTCATTGTAACCTCTTATCTTGTAAACACAACTATGGCTGAAGCTCTTTGCAGCTGTTGATGATAACATTGGCTATGTAGCAAAAGCAAAACTTACAAATAACTCCTTTAATTTTGCGTGTTTCCCTCTGAGTTATACACTGTAAAACCTTTAGATTAAATTAATTAAATGAACTCATGTTCACCTTTATAAATTGTCTTGTTATCATGCTCACAGCCAAATCAGAATTTGTTACTTGACAAGTTGAAATGACGAGTTGTGTGAATGTCCAACCGATCATTCACTTAAATAACAGAGTTAGCCTATTCCTCTCATAATGTGCTGAATTGGGTTGAAATCATCCAGAAAATATATTTTTTTGTATTAAAAATGGAATAATGGAGACTTGTTGTGTTTTGTTTGCCACCCTGCCCATACAACACATTTATATTAGCGAAGACGTTTTATAGGCAACATAATGGTTTTCAGATTGCTGCTCAGTGTTCGCTGCCAACACAAAATGTTCAAACACAACATGTCTGAAACTCTTCACTGCCAACACATTTAATTTGATTTCCTGCAATATCTGTTCCTGGCGAGTGAAGCATTATTAATGTTTTTTTTTTTTATGGTTATGTTGTAGCTACATGGTTATGGTTAGATTGTCCAGTGATAGAAGAAGTATCCAGATCCTTTGCTGAAATGTAACAGCAATACCAAAGTTTTAAAAATCAAAAAAGATCAGCATTGTAAACGTAACTTGTATAAAAGTGAGCGAGTATCATCAGTAAAAATTACATAAAGTATAAAAACCATAGGCACTATTATGTGGCAAAATGGCACCTTCCATTTCATAAGCTGATGATATACATTGTATGGAAAATATTAATTTATAAAGTGATGGGGTGAAATGTATAATAATAATAATAATAATAATAGAGATGCTCAAGCAAAACAAAAATACCTCAAAATGTACAGTGATTGATTAAATGTACTTTTAGTTTTAGTGCAGCTCATGTTTTTAGATTAAAAAAAAGTAGGCAGGATTCCAGGAAGCAGTTATACTTCCTCCAAAACAATTAAGGCAAAGCAAACTACCAGTAAATGGAATTAACCTGAGATCTGTAGGAGATTAAGTGGATATCTGATGTACATAGTTGCATCCAAGGGAAACCGCTGGAAATGTTGTTACTGCTACCTGTAATCCATCCAGTCTAACAGCTCTACACAGAGCATCACACTCTGTATCCGTGACCCACAATTCTTTGCCATAACTGAAGCCAAGATGGAAACAGGAAACCACTATCTCAGTCAGAAGGTAGGAATGGCAATCCAGTGAGGAGCTTGCTGAGAGCAAAATTCCACGCCCCACACTCAGGAAAGATTAAACACCGCTGTCTCCTGACCTGAGTTATTCTTTAGCTCTGCTCCTCAGCCACAAGCCAAACTCAGAGGAGAGAAAGACTTCCTTGTACAGTGAATGGCTCAGAGCCAGACTTTGAAAAATGATTTAAATCAGTGAAGTCTGACAAAAAAATATGTAACTAGGCATGTTTTGATAAGGAGTAGATTGCTTACCTTTTTACGAGTTTAGTTATCAAAATCCTTAGCAAAGCAATGTGCTAGGTTTGGCTTTTTCTCTCTTTCTGTCCTCTCACTTGTGGGTGCTGTTGGCTTGACTGCAGTGTTTTGGTGTAAATATGAAACTGTCAGGTAAACAAGGTGCTCTGTAACCCTTGAGCGCTGACCTACAGCATTTTGAATCCTCAGAGAAAACATTAGCTGATATCTAAAAAGTCAGTTACTGGAGAGTATTTGCTTACATACAGAGGTAGTTCCTCTTCATCAGTTGAGTAAGAGCCACAAGAAATTACAGAACGTCATCACACAACACTTACAAATCACCACTGACTGTCAGTGATTTATTTTTTTATTTTTTTTTTTTTTAATGCATGTTGATGTTTGTGAGACGTTCTCTTTTTTAGGATTCTGTTCAAACACCTCTTGAAATGACAATAATAATCCATAATAACCTATAATAAATGAGAATTAAAGCACAAGAATTATACTAAATGGGATTTCACAATTTAAAATTGCACCACATGTGAGGGCTTTCAGAGTCATTCTCACTGAAGCAACATAAAAATGCATTTTGTGTGATATCTGATGTCTCATTGTCCTGATAGGAGTGAGGCCAGGAAAAAACTGTTCTTATCAAGCAAAGCCTGTCTCTTCTTCCATGAGGGCTGGAGCTGACACATAGGATCATACAGGAGATTAACAGAGGTGACATGCTTTGTAGGTAGACGGTAGAGAGGTAATATAAAGTTTCAAAAGAAGTGAAATTGACTATACTTGGTTAACTTGAAAGCAAAGAGAAAATGGTTGTAGTTTATGTAAAAGAGCACAATGCCTGCGAGACTGATAAATATTTCACAAAGACCTTAGAACTAATTTAATTTATTTCACAACCATTACAGTAAATGTAGCTTCAAGGCAATAGTTTAGCATTTTGAGAAATATTAACTTGATTTACTTCATTGATATAAAGTAAATACCTGGAGCTACTAGCTTAAAAACTTGGCACAAGGAAAAAGCTAGTTTAAAGGTCCCATATTGTATAAAGTGAGATTTTCACGTCTTTTTTGATTATAAATCAGGTCTAGCTTCTATATTTATTCTGTGAAAGTATCAAAGCCTCAGTCCACAGAGAAATGCACACAGACTGTATTCAGAAACTGAGCCTGAAAAACAAGCGATCAAGTCTTCTCTAACTTTGTGATCACAAAAGCGGTCAGCCATGCACCAAGCCCAGCCTATTTGTACCCACTGTCCAGCCTTACAGGATTTGGTTTCTCTAAGTGTTTACCTGAAATCTACAATATTTGTATTTGATTACTCAAAAATCGGTTAGACAATCAGAAGAGAAGCTCAGAGCCTCTCTTCTGATTGGCTGACTGACATGTTGTTACTAGAGCTCTAGAGAGATGCCTGCGAGAGGAGATGTAAAATTGAGATGCTTTTTGGTGCTTAAAAGCACAAATATATGTTTTTATTGACATCAACACTTCAAATAAAACAGTGTAATGTATGGAACCTTTAAGATATAGTCACGTGACAAATAACCCCCTGATAAAAAAGTAAATTGTTGTTCTTACAGTTTGGTTCTTGTATGGATTAAACAAAGAAGATAAAACACGCTAAATGATGAACTTTAAAGGTGCTCCTAGGTTGAGAAAAACAAGAAAAAGAGAAAAACAAACTTTGTAGTAGAAAATATGTCTTTATTTAAAATGTACAAAAGGTCATAGACATCAGTAGTATATTACAAGGATAATGTGATGATTAACATCGCATGATAATGTGATGATAATTACTCCCTCCTGGTGCATGATTCCACTCATTCATACCAGGGAGATTGGAAAACCAGGGCGCCACGATGTGCAGGCTGTCTGAGGCTCTGGAAACAAGAGAGGAAACAGAAAAGGAATTAACACATTAAATAGCTTTAGTGAATATTACCACAGACCGACACCCACACACAATTGCATTTCACTCACTGTTTGGGGGTATTTTGCTGCAGAGGCATTTGATCAGCTCTATGTTCTCATCAGTGTTTTTAGGTAAGAGCGGGTGGGGACACTTTTTCATGCCACTGGAAAGCACTGCAACGAGAACAGAGGTGGTCACTGAAAGTCACGCCAGAAGACTTGTTTGTCTGCGACAACATAGTATCATATACAATGGCAGGAAACTCAGGAGAAGAGGCTTCAAATTTATAACCAATTCTTTTCCAAATAGGAAGTTCAAACTTTGGCCAGATCTGGTTAAACGGATGGATCCAGGAATTTTTAATATCTTTCCTTTACACTGCGACATTTTTCAACATTTATGGTGTCGAGATCTATCAGTTTGTACAATTAGGTGCAGATCCAGATGATAATCTGGAGATCCACATCCAGACAATAATCTAGATCTGGTGGAAGAAAATGTTTGGACTCTGCTCTGAGTATCTTTCTAGTTACAATCACTCTCTATGTTTATACCTCTTTTCACCATTGCAAATCCTTAACCACAAAGTACAACCAATGGAGACTCACCTTTGCACCTGCACTCACGGATCTGCTTTCTGGTCGCATGAAATCCAGCACGAACAGCTGTACACAGTGGAAAAAGACAAATGGCGATAAATTATTTATGTGGAACAATAATACATTACCCATCAACCACTTGCAACCTTCCTGACAAATACAAATTCACTTATTGACAGAGTGGAGGGTCAACAGTGTGTGTTTCGCAAGCAGAGTCAGTTATTTAAAACAGCATCTATGCAGAAAATGGAAGCACAAATTCTCCTTGTGTTTACCTGTGCTCTCGCAGAAGCTGGCGACCAGAATGATGAGCAGGAGGGTAACACCTACGGTCCTGGACATGATGGCAGCAGCTATTGTGTTTGCTCCGCTCACAACAAGTGCTCAAATAATTCTACAGGAGAAGAGAAATTCAGACAGTTATATACCAGTCCAGACGGTCCACATCCACGTAGGCCTGCACACTTTGATCTACGGGCAAATCAGTCTCAGCAAGTCTGGGGGGGGGGGGGGGGGGGGGGTTTTCCTTTTTTTTTTTTTTTATGATCCCTCAACTGTGCATGGATTCATTCACAAAATGCGATGAACATGCAGATAGCGCTTCCACATTCCCACACACGCACAAACGGGAATGTAGATGCACAAAAACACAAAATGTGGGTTGAACTTTCACGTAAGTTACAACCACTATATTCTACTAATGTAGTAGATGTGATCCCCAGCCTTTTCGGTTCAGCGGTTCACTCTCAGAGCCCTATCAGATGGGCTCGAGTTATCTCAGCTGTGAAGGAGAACAGACGGGGTGGCTTCATGGAAACGTTTCTCACCACAGAAATCACAGAAGCTGTGCCAGATCCTTGGCTTGCACATATGAATCCATACAAGGCAGGAATTGTTGATATTTAGACTCGGACTGTTTGTTCTTTCTAGACAAGTTTACACTGAGGCTGATACCACTTGGAGTGGCAGACGTGGGATGTTTTAGTTATTTATGTCTACATATCTGCTTGATAACTAGTTTTCTTTGCTTTTGTGATGTTAAACTGAGTCTCATCTGTACTACAATCAGCCTTACGCCAGTTTGTGATCCTGGCTGTCTATGTCCCACTAAAGTGTTTCAATATGCACTTTTAGAACAAAATTAGATTTTCAGATTAGCCGAGCTGCTCCACAACATTTTAATGTCCCCACTGGTCAATTATTGTTAATTATTGACTGATAATTATAAATAAAAACAGGACTACATATTGCAAACATTAATACAAATGCTGCTTCAATGATCATTTATTGATTCTAATCATTGAAATAATACATAACTGTATTTATATAATTGTAGCCTGACAATTAACCATTTCACATCTAGTTTTCTCCATTCATTCCTTCCTCCATGTAGGCCTATTCCGTTTAAGCTTCTTCTTGACTTAAAACTGGATTTTATTACTTTATTACTTTATTACAGCTCCTCACTGTAACTGTATAAAGTTCACAGTGAGTGAAATATTCAAAGCCAAGACCCAGTGTTACTGCTGCTTTATTTCATCAAATGTACATGTTCTAAATATTATGTGGATCATTTTTAGAGATTTCGCCAAAATGTAACTGCACAGCATGAGTTTGTATAGACTGAATGACCGGCAGTTCCATGAGTTTTAAGATGTTAAGGTGTAAATGAGTCCAAATTTGAGCAATTTTAATAGAATTGCCTTTATTGCAAAAATATTTACAGACAAAAGTGAAGCTATAAACATTAGAAACCTGTTCGTTATGTCTCAGGATGTGGGCAGGGATAGGTCTCAGTGAGTAGGCCATCCACAGGGATAAGTGGTCGGGGTTGGGATAAGGTTGAGCTCAGACTGAGGAAAGGGGAAACACAAATTACTGGGGAAACAATGGGGAACATTTTAGAAATGAGTAAACTTTTATTTTTTATATTAAACTATAAATGTTTCATTTTCTTTATGGTGCAAGTACATTTCCTGTATGGACGACATATGCGACAGGAAAGAGAGTTGCTGACTCTGACATGAAGCATAACATGTGTTACGTATGGAGGAGGGGGGGGGGGGGGATTATTGAGCAGCGCCTCGTCATTGGCTGGCGCCTGAGTCACTCTCTCATTACTGAAAGTGCGTAATTACGCACCGCGCCCTCTAAACTTTGGCACACCTCCGCCGTGTAGCCCGAAGTGTCAGCGCTGTGGCTTATATCAACCCCACGGTGACGTGCACACGCCGGAATGAGTCAAGACACAATGCGAGGAAATCCCCGAGGCCGCGGGAGCGACGAGAGGCCCCTTTAAATCGACGCTTCCTCGGTGCTGTGCCAGGAGAGAGAGAGAGAGCGAGAGAGAGAGAGAGAGAGAGAGAGAGAGAGCGCCCTGATAAACAACAACACAGTTCTCTGAAGCCGATTTTTTTACCGGATTCAGCTCTGAAACAGCGGCCTCGGCGGAGAAGACGTGAGGTAATGTTTGTGACATTTTAAACGGTATTTCTTTTTTTTTTTTCTAAAGGTGAAAGAGGAAGCGATCGGTGAGCGGCGGTGTTCTGCCCGGGCGGAGGAGCGGGTTGTTACCGTGAGCGGGGGGGGGGGGGGGACGGGAGGACCCGCTGCTGCGCTGCTCGGCCGCTGAACCCACCAGGAAGGCTTTTGCTACACCTGTTAGTAGAAACACAGCGGGGGGCGGGGGTTGGGGTTGGGGGGGGCGTTTGTTTCCTAGTAAACAGCGGAGAAGTGTCTGTGCGCGCGCCCATAGCTGGCCGCTCCCTGACGCACGAGGAGCTGTGTTTGACTCGCGTGTTTACTTTGATCCACAGGCCGCGAGGACTCTCCCCCCGCTCGTCGCGTCGTGTGTTGTCCAGACATCCACTGCGGAAGTGAGCAGCCCCCCCTCCACAGACACACACACACACACACACCACAGGAGCTGCGGGCTGTGCGGACACCTAGCGGCCGAGCGGGAGAAGGCGCCTTGTTTCCAGAGATGTACGGAGCTTCAGGTATCCCCGAGCTCATCCCGCCCAGCGGGCCCCCCCGGCAGCCCGGTCCGGCGGGACAGTACAACCCGGGACACCCCCAGGTCAACGGCCACGGCGGCGGGCCCAACCCTCAGAGACTCGGACAGAGGGCGCCCAAGCTGGGGCAGATTGGTCGGACCAAGAAAGGTGAGGGAAGGTGCTTGTTTGTGAGACAGGTGCAGGGGGGGTAGAGCCCGTTTTGTTCCAGGGGCCCATTTAAAAATGCACAAAGTGACGACACACAACTCACACATCGCACTGTGGCAGTGGCAACAATCAGCACCCTGTCCCTGTGAGGACAGAGGACCAGCAGAGCTGCTGCACAGGGCAGGACCTTCAGGACAGTGGAGGAGCAACACAAGTTAACAGGAAATGAGGGGAGAGAATCTGCTCATCACAATGTATGTTCACGTAGGGCTCCCGAAGACATGTGTTTTAGAAGGGGGGGGTGAGGGTTTGTGATGTACAGGTGCACTAGAAAAAAACAAGAATTAAAACAAACCAAAGTGCATGAGAGATTTTTTATTTATTTATTTATTTGCATATGCAAGGTTTGTAGGTCTGCAAAACTGACCAGGAGAGATTGGAGAGCTTCTTTTGTTTAATAAGACATTTTTGTAGTCCTGTTTCAAAGTGTATCATGTAAACGTCGTCTACAAATCCTGCAGCCTCTGATGTAGGGAGGGTGTTTGAAATTTGTAAAATATTTAAAGCGACAGCCCACGTTCTTGCAGAGAGTTAGAGGAGAGGATTGATACCACTGTACTGCCTGTGGGATAAATATGAAGGTGAAGAAACCAGATGGTTCACTTATCTCAGCATAAAGCCAAATCAAACAGCTGCCTTAAGAGAACTTTTAAGAAATGGATAAGATAGACGCATCCAAGCTTCATTTTGATGTAACGTTTGTTCCAGTAGAGCTGCGCATTTCCTGACCTTTGACCTCTCATCCTCAGTGGACTTGGATGACGAGGACCTGGATGACCTCATGAACAACAACGGGCAGTGTCCAGTTTCCCTGTCGCCCATCTCCTAAACTTCACCATGAAGTGCCAAACAAAAAAAGAAGAAAAAAAATCCCCCGGGACGCCAAACCTCCACGTCAGTGATCTTGGCCTTGATCTTATCAAGTGTCCTACTGAAGTGTCTGACGGCTCAACAAGGCACAAAAACGGCTCACTTAGCGCCAGCTGAAGCCTAGACCCTGATTGTATATAGTGTTTATTTAACTTAACTTTGGTCAGACTGTGAATGAATTGTCTTGCATCGCCCTCTACTCTATACCTCGGTGGGTGGTAGACTGTCAGGGCTTGAGAAAGATTTGGAGAGAGCGTCTATATATTTTTTTTCAGAGCTTCTTAAAAAGGGCTACATTTCTAAAGTTGCACTGAGCAAATGATTAGAAGACAGGCAGCCTCTCACCGGCCCGTTTGCTGGTGAGGGTTACCGATTGTCTGTGGGGGCGGGGGGGAGAGACGGGGGCACTGTGGGAGAGAACACAAGCCTGTTAATGTGTATCACACAGGTAAAAATATTAAGCTTCGGTTGTGCAATGACTATCATTCTCTACTCTCACACTGATGCAAGTGATGTACTATTATCCAGTGGATGAAAGCTCGCTATTTACAGAAACAAACTACTGCTGATTATTTATTGTTTAAAAAAAATGAGACATTTATTGTGTTGTTATGGCTTCTACATGGTTTTTACTCTGAATGGATATCGCTTCTGTCATCTATGACTTGAGGGTTTATTATGTTTCCAAATGGTGCACTTTTGTGGGAATGCCTGTTATGTGCAGTGACATGTTGCAGAATTCTATGCATGGAGTCTGTTGAAGCATCAGAACACGTAACTGGTATCCTGTTATTCAAGGGCTATGTAGTTGTGTTTCAAACCACGCCACCGTTTGGCCTCTTTAGATCATGCAGAGTCGGCGTTTTCTTTTTTTTTTTTCGGAGCTCATTGTTGGCCTGGAGCTGCAGACTCAGCGGTAAAATATCCAAAACAACAACAAAGTAATGGAGGTTTTGTTTGTTTTTTGAAGGCAGGGTTACACAACTGTGATAAAAGTAATGGATAGGTCGAAATATTTAAAAAAAAAAAAAATTGCCAAATGATATTTAATGCTACACCAGATTGATCACCAACATGCACAACAGTAATCCATCTTTTCAGCTATGCCCAGGTGGCATCATGCTGTCTTTCAGCTTCTGGTTTTAAATATAATGACAACCTTTACTTTACAATTACAGTACACCATGATGAAAACAAGCACTTATTGCTGAGACAATCTACAAACCTGTTTTTAAAGATTGTGGTGGACCTCAGAATGACATATTGTTAATAAAGGCTCATGCTGATGTCATGTTACTTAGTTGGCTGTGAAATTGTTACTAGTTCATTTTGTTTTTATTTTTTATTTTTTATTTTTTTGCATCATGGAAGCACTGCATTTCACAGCTCATTCTCTGACCTAAAGGTTGTCAATTCGGTTGCAGTTTCCATTTGCATGGAAATGGCTGACTTTTCAAAAATGCATCTTGGGAAATAAAAGATGAATCATTGTGGAGTCTGTGTCTTTTATGTGAAGTGAATTTAACACATCTGACTGATAACTGTGTCCTAAAACAGGAAATCAGTACTTCACCAAAATTAGAATGAATTGTGCTTCTTTACAGTTCTGTTACCTTACGTACCTAACTTCTGTAAAAACTGGAAACATATGCAGAGGTACAAACCTTTGGCTTCGTAACTACTATACAGTCGTATATTAAGGGACACAGCAGATTGAGTACCCTCTGTTTTCCCCATAAAACATGATACATGTAGATAAGATGCAAAAGTAAAGTGGGGGAAACAGTTCAGAAGAAGCCCGTTCATAAAATACCAACCTTGCCTTCTCAAGGAGGGTGAGGCTTCCAGTGTTGCAGTGAGGTACATTTGTGTTTTCCACATAAAACTTCAGTGACTGAGTTAAAAGTTAAACTTTAATCCACCTCATGGAAAAACTCAACATGAAAAAGCAAACTAGCGGACACATGTCTCCTGCATCACGTCCTGTGTGTGCAATTGAGACGTCAAGCTGCCACATCACACTTGTGTAAGTTATTTCCTATGACTTTATGTTATATATAAATATAGTATATCAAACGAGAAACGTAGCGCCCGCAGATGAACGTGAAAACAGCTCTCTAGTGTCAAACTCTGCACATGCATCGTCCTGCAGTGAAGGTCAAGCATCCAAGTGAATAAACAGCAAGCAAAATTCAGGTTGATCCTAAAATATTATATAACATAAAATATTTCACTTTTTTTTTTTTTGCCTTTTAGACAAAAGTATGTGATTTTGTTGATTGTATGGATAGTTTTGAGATCATGAGAGAAAATCCACTATGACCATCACACAATTAACAATCTTTGCATTGTGTTTATTATTTAAGTACTGCTGGACATGTTAAAAATGTTCTTTCATTCATTTATCTGCTAGATGAGCCAAGTGTATAAAACTACGACATTAAAAAAAAAACAGCACATACAATTCAGAGCATAAAACATCTTAAAAAAATATGACAGAGTCTCTGGACGCTACAAAAGGGCCACAGTGAACTATCGATTATGTGAATCTACACAGGAGCAAAAACCTACGTCTGACAAAATAAATAGAGGCGGTTTATTCTCACAGTGGCTGATATGGGAGCTGGTAGAGCGAAAATGACACAGTGACTACAGAACAAAATATTTCTTTTCTGAGCAGGGTTTGCAACAGACTGGTATGAGGAGCTGCAGGGCCTGTGGTGAGCGTTGTAGTAAAAGGGCCTGTGTGATACGGTCACCCTACACACTGAGCCCTGTGTGTGAAGTCACACCCTGCTCATCGTAGCATCTATTTTAGAAGCGCCAACAGCTAATATAAAACACCGTGTTGTCACCCTGTGTCTCTGTTGTACAGCAGCCGAGGCACCCAACTGGAATTGATTACTTTCAATTACATGGCAAATGCTAATAGATGCTGGTTCTAACAAGGACGTGCAAGTTTTGGCTATAATCCATCATTTAGGCTACTATTCAGGAGTTTACGCCCAGAGGGTTGTCTATTAAGTCAGGGGATCCAATTATAATGTGTTTGTGAAGACCACTTGTAAACAACTGTGGAATGTGTGGACGGGGTGTGAGACATCATTCATGAAACAATTGAGATCGCTGCATGATAATCAAGGGGTTATCAAAGGCCTGAAGTAAAAGTGAAGAAAAGTCCCATTTCAGTAACTCTGCCCATACACCTTCAGTTTTACTCCTCCAAAGGGGGGGGGGGGGGGGTGTGTCTTCGTCTGAGTCCCAGGCTGCAGGGGACGCTCTCAGACGTATTCCTTAGTGCTGCTCGGGGGGCCGGAGCGGGAGCTGGCCATGGATGGATATTTGGATACCTGCTTCTTTCTCGGACAGGAAGCAGCCAACATGGCCCCGCCCAGGACGTCTAAGAGGGAGCCACCCCACGCGATAAAGATGGCTGCGCCAAACTCGAATCTGGCAGAGATGACAGGATACTGATGAATTAGCTCACAAAAGCAAACTTAGGATTCACAGTGACAAACTGAACCTCTGGCAAAGTTAAGAAAGAAAGAACTAAATTTCTCCATAAAATTTGCAAACATGAATTGAAACTTTGAAACATTGAAACTCGAAATGATGGGAGATGTAATCAGGTCTGTTTGAATTCAACAAGGACGTGTTTGTTTATGAATTCAACTTCCATTTATAAGAAGAGTGTGTTTTTGTTTTTTTTCAGTTATGTATTGTGGCTTTAAAGGTCCCATATTGTATAAAGGTAGATGTCCATGTGTTTTTTGATTATAAAGCAGGTCTAGGTTCTATATTAATACTGTGAAAGTATCAAAGCCTCAGTTTTTTATGATGTCACAACAAAGCAGTCACCGCCCTCAGCCACACCCCAAGCCCCGCTCACCTGGACCCACCACAAATATATCTTCTTATGGATATCAACATCAACACTGGAAAAGTGTAAAATATGGGACCTTCAAGTAGCAATACAGCAATGTCAAAGTTAGTTCAACATTAGACTTAAATAAATTTATTACAGCAAATTATTAGATTAAATTATCAGATCGTGTTTTATAGTATATGTGAAATGTCAGTCTGCAAAGTAACACAAGCAGTAAAACCTTTGGACAGAACCAGGCTAGCTGTTCCACCCTGTCTTCAGTTTTTATGCTTAGCTAAGCTAGCAGACAGATATGACAGCGGTATTGATCTTCTCATCTCGCTCAGAAATAATGTGAATTAGCAATTGAACTGTTTCTTTAATTACAGTGCTTGAATCCAGTGGGTTTTTGGGTTACGTACTTGGTGTTGACAGGAGTGTAGGGATTATAGAAAGCCCGGATGACGTTATGAGCAAACCAGGAGCACGCTACGATGGCGCAAAGCCCTGAGAGGAGAGAGAGTCAACAACAAGATCAATCAGTCCATCGGCACATCATCAAAACCTGAGAGAGCAGACATGCTTTTATCCCCTCTACAGTCGCCAGGCCGGTTAGAGCCGGTCAGAGCCCTCCTGTCAGAATCGGTGCCAGGAGCACTGGTCTCATTCAGTCTGATGACCTCTGAGGGCCAGAAGAGCAGAAGAGTGGGAGGTGAGAGGTTAAAGGGGTCAAACTTCCTCCTACCTATTGTATTATGAACAGGAGATCTAAGCTGCTGTGTGATCATGAGGTGAGTTTGGGTAAGAAACATTATGCGTCCAGGTCTGTATTGTATCATAAGTTCCATAGATGATTAATGTAGATGAACATAGGACCTATACAGAGCTGTACAGTGGTTATGATATTATATGATATGGTGCTGTAGTTATTTCCACAGCCAGAGAGCAGACACTGGACACATTTTCCAGCTGCTTATAAATCCAATTTTCTGTGGTTTCACTTTTCTCAGTGCAAAGTTTTGGTTTTTTTTCCACCACTGGGCAAAAGTGGTTTTAGGTCCAGCCTAAAATCTCTCAACAATACAATGGATAACCATGAAATTTAGAGATCATACCTGCTTAGCATCAACATGTTAGCGTTGTCATTGTGAATATAGTAGCTACAGTATACCGATGTTAGCATTTGGTTCAAAGTAGCCCAAGTACAGCCTCGAGGAGCTGCAGTACGGCTGTATACTCTCAGGTTTGTTTAAAAGATGGCAGTTAAAAGTCCTGTATTTCTGAAGACACTTTTAAAAAAGCGAATTGCTATTTTTTAAATTCAAATTAAAGCTCAAATAACCTCAGTAAAATATCAGACATACAGATGGGTGACAAATTTAAGAAACATAGTAATATCAGATGCCTCAGTGAAGGGTTTACCTTCTCTGAATTCCACTAAACAAAAGGAGAATTTTTAAATTGGGACAAATAAAGTTTCTTGAATTGAATTGAATTGAATTGAATTGAATTGAATGGTTTGATGAACTTTCAGTCACTTGTTCTCCACCCAGTTGAAAACCTGAACATTTCGCTCCCCACCAGCATCATCAAAACACCAAATGAGGGAATATATTATAGAGGATGATGTCCCATCCCTCCAGTGCACTTCCACACATGGAAGCTGTTCTGGCAGCTTGTGCTGGAACAACACCTCTCTGTTGGTTTTCCCTTTAATTTGTCATCCATCTGTAATCAAATCTCTCTCACATTAATTGTCATCGGTGACAGGGACATGGGTGAAAACTCTGAAGGAGCATTTCCATCCTCACCGCCCACTAAGAGGATGATGCCCCCCGTCATGGCGATGCGGGACTTGCGCAGTTTGTCGCTCCCTCCACAGGTGGTGCATTTCATTCCCATACAGGCGACACCCAACCCAGCGATGGACACAATGATGCCAACTATCATCAAGGCACGAGTGGCCTGAAGTGAACCTGGAGAAGACAGAGAGACGGAAACAAGTGATGTTGACGTTTAAGGAGAGTGCAGGAAGTGTGTGTTGGTTCTGTTCAGGGAGACAGCGAACACATGTCCTTTTGTTTTTGTGGAATGTGGGAGCGCAGCTTAAAAAGGTTAAAAATGCAGCACTTTGCAAAAACACAAAGAGCACATGAAGTCAAACAGTCCATCATGTTTGCAAATCTGGAAGCACAAACTAGAAAATGATAAGGAAGGACTAATAAACCGTCCTCGATCTATCAAAGAGGCTTTATGAGTGTGTCCAGAGGTTGTGAATTACATTAACATCAGCCTGTCAGGACACTTTAATGTGAGCTTTCCCTGGAAGAGAAACCATGGGATACACATGAACACACACCAGCACACAATCAGAAAGAAAAAAAAAAAAAACGCATCTCACACTCTTTTTTTTTTTCACTGTCTCCCCCCCATCTGTTGCTGTGGAGGCCTACTGAAATACTACTGTACTCCCCACCCTTCTCACACTATAAACCTATCACAGGGTGCCCCATCTCCCCCCACCCTCTGTCCACCTAGAACCAGTCTGTGCCAGTCTAGGCCATCCCTGCCCTGCCCAAACAAACAAAACCGTCCAGCAGCGAGGGAGGGACGGATGGATGGGTAGAGAGACGCAGAGGGGAAGAGGATGTAGAGGACAGAGAGAGAGGAGAGGAGGGTGAACTCTATAAAGTAGTGAGGAATGGAAAACAATAGGGTGGATTATATAGTAAATGCAGGATGCACACAGTCACGCACAGACTGTACCACACAATTTTAGTCTAGGTAAAACAATTAGCTGTAGACATCCACTGACCTCATGTTTGTTTCACTTCAGGAATCTGCACCACATCATTTTTGACACAAAGCCCCTCTATAAGACAGACCTTGCCCTTATGAGTTCAGCCAACATGAATCAGATTATCTCAAATCACAGGTCTGAAACCCAAGGCCAGTTGCCAACTTTTCCTGTTCGGTGATTCAGCTCAACATTACACCTACTGTATGCAGTGAACACAATAACATGTAATATGCATGAAAATTAGATCACTTCACACGAGTATAGATTCCACCAGATATGTTGTATATCAGCAGACAACGTTTCAGTTTAAAATCAAAATTAGTGAAGAAAGTATTAGTGAAAGTGTATATGGTTATGATTGGCTTCAAGACCCACACTGTAAAATCAGACAAGTTGATCTTATTTTAAAAAATCTAGGACCCTGATTGCTTTGAAAAAACTACATAAATATAACTATTAGTCTTAAGTTATGTTGACTTTATATCCACATGCAAAGTTTAGTTAAAATTTTGTTGTGTTTACTTCATTTTATGAAGTTGTCCCTACTTAAAAATAGCAACTAACAGTAACTTGCTTTCTTGGAGTCTAAATCTACCTCACAACTGCTCCTAATGTCCTGAGTGTAAGTCAGCCAATGAAGCCAAACATCTGCAGGATCCTCAGTTAGCAGTGCACAACAGGTGCGACACAAAACTTAAGTATTTCTGCATTTAAACCTGTTGTTAAATTATCATAAATCTGTGCGATGGTTGATGTTCAGTGGATGGCTGGGATACCTGTGTGCTCTGGTTTAGTTACCATGGTCACCGCTACCCATGAGGGTTTGAAACTGATTATTTTTTTGGTGTTTGCACTGTCTTTCATTTGAAAGGCTATTTCTGGTGAAACAGATCCATAATTTAACAGCAGGTACCAACTTTCTGTCTCAAAGGCATTTTACTTCACCTCCCATCCAGAGGCTCTAATGCTGATCACGGAACCATGATGCTTGGGTAACATATCATCTTGTGTTTGAGCGTGTTGGAGTGTGAGCGTCGGGAAGTTTGTGTGTTAGGAGGTGGGTGGGAGGGTTTCCTTGAATGTGACAATGTATGGGTGAGGTTTCTGAGGAGAGCCTTTAACCCTCCTCAGTTCCCTTTCAACCCTTTTCTCCGGGAATCTGTAGCTGCCTTTGTTTAAGAAACCCTTATGGAGCAGACAATGTCTTATTGTAGTGACAGAGGTCTGTTGATGGCAACGGTGTTTATGGATGTTTGATTAAGAATTGATGAGCAGCTCATGTCCTGAGGTGGTGTCCCTAATCAGTAATGACGGTGAGGTATTATTGGATGTGCTTTGATGGAGCAGGTGGGTCCCCAGGTGGAGAAAAACACATGTTGCACACAATCCAGCACTGTAACAACACTCAAGGGGGGGGGGGCAAGCAAAGTGAATTTCATGAAGTGTCAGCGATTGAAGGTAGCTGATTTTAATGCCGATAATACTGCATTACTAAAAAAATATATATATAATAATAAGCAGATGTATTTGAAGACTATATGAATTCCACACTGGGCTACTCACTGTCAAGCTGCAGGATGGAGTCGTAGATTTTACACTGGAGCTGTCCGGTGCTTTGGAAAGCGCATGACATCCACAGCCCCTGGTACATGGCCACGGCTGTGATGATGTTGTCCCCGATGTACGCTGACATCTTCCACTGAGGCAGGATGGTCCCGATGATCAGTCCGACGATCCCGATTAGCGACAGGAAGAATCCCAGCAGCTGAATCCCGGAGTTGGCCATTATTTTATTTTATTTTATTATTATTATTATTTAAATAGCTCTTCTAACTTAAAAAAAAAATAATCCTGAGCCAGTGTCACCTTCTGTAAGTTATACAGCTCCAGAAATGTCTATTAAAGTCTGTCAGTTGTCATGAAATGACGCACAAGCCGCCGGTGGTGTGCGTCCGTGTCGCTCCTGAGCTGTGCTGCCGGGGGTCTTCAGTCGGGGATGGGCTTTCCGAGATGTGGGTGATGGTGTGAAGTGGGTGTGTAATTATCACGACTGCTGATGCATGGAGCTGCACCTCTCTTGTGGAGGCAGCGCTGGAGTGGCTGCTGGGAAATGTTCCCTCAGCTTCCAGCAAAGCAACAGGTTGTTCTCAGTTTCGAACCTTTTCAGACCTGTCAGACCCCAGATCAACCTCTGCCAAACCCTCACAAGATCATTTGAAATTCTCGAGTGTTTCCTGTGATAATCCAGACCACGGTGCTGCGGTGACAGCTACATATAGCGTGTTGTACATTTACATAAAATATCATGATAAAGCCCGAGAACACATGACACCTGTGCTTTGATTATTCAGCTCTAATATAAACTCCAAGCTTAAGGTGAGTGTTAAAAATGAATATACATCATTTCATATTGTGGGACAGTCCAGCCAAAGAAGGATGTGCATTAAAGTATCATTTTGCTCTGGCTTAATTTTCAAATCTTACTCTTTAGTCTTATATTTTACATAGTGTGTGTATTAATACAGTACACACACACACACACACACTTTACATTCTATAGTAAAACCATTGACCCACATTGAAGCTATAACTCAAGTCCATGTCTCTGTACAAAGTAAACTCCCAACTGTCCTTTTAGCCCAGGTCACCAATCACATGCAGCTGACAGGCTCCGAGCACATTCATGACCTCTGTGTTTCCAGTGATGTGGTAATGAGGAACTGTAAACTGCTGGATGAGAACAGGCAGATTCAATGAGGAAAACTTATCTAGTAAAGTGGAAGCTGCGTAGAGCACCAGGCCGAGGTAAGTGGGAAGAGGTGGATGGATGGCTTAGCTGGCTGTATAGTCTGTATCACATGTTCTCTTTTGGATAAAACTTCATCAGTAACATTTGACAAAATATGAATCACAGATTGTCTCTGGTGGTCCTGAGAGTTCAATTCACTGCAACTTCAGAAAAACAAGCAAACAGACAAAACACAAGCAGCTTCAGAAAATATCATCAATCTGACATCACATATGCTGCAAATGCACACAACCAAAAAAGACAAACACACTGCAAGTAGCACAGATGACAACATATGTGTTTCCATGGGACACTAAAACAGGATGAACCTTTTTGTGCCCCCTGGAAACACTATTGTCGTCTGTGCTACTTGCAGCACATTTCTGCATTTGCTTGTGTTTTGTCTATTTGCATGTCTTTTATGAAGCTGCAGTGCATTGACCTCTTGGGACTGTTCAGATATTAAATACATTTTTAGCTTTATTTGAGATAATATCGTAGAAACTAGTTAATAAAATTGGAAGAAAAGCATTAAACATAAGTTATGGGGGGGGGGGGGGCATATGTCCTGTTGTTACTTAATTGTATTTTACAATATATTTGTTCCATCAGGCCATTAACATGCAAGTTGTAGCCACTTCCTGGAGTGAATAGGATAAAAAAACAAGAGACAATGGCAGGCATTGTCCATATCAGAGGTCCGGCTTCACACTGCACTGTGTGCAACTTCACACTGGGGCTAAACAATAGTCCTACAGCAATGGGAGAGGAAGTAATAACCCATAAGCCTGAAGGAAGTTATCCCCAGGTTAATGAGAATGTGCTCACCTACTGGCTGGGTTACCTACTTAAAATGTGTTGAGGCTTTGCTAGATTGCTCTCACGGGTCTTTTCCCCTCTTATGCATTGAACCTCTCTTTCATTGTCCCATGTTCTTGCCCTTTTCCCTCCACCTTCACCCGCCTCTTCTCTCACTATAACTCTTTTTTCCCTCTACTGTATCCAGGCTGGGGGAACAGGCCTCAAGGTTCTAGCTATAGATGCCAACAAATGCCTCATTGTTGCCGGGCGAGGAATGACCCGATAGCTCGAGGAATCAGTTTCACTTTGATACCAAGCAGGAGGAGAAGGAAGAGGCAGGTTTGGGGGTTGAGAAGGTGTCCTGGAGGTCAAGGTGGGAAGAGAAAGACGAAGGGGTGACAATGAAGAAACAAACGTGTGAAGGTAAGAAAGGTGGGCACAAAGCCTGGTGTGAGATGTGGAAGAGGAAGATGAGCAGGAAGAAGATCAGGGGCCAGTCTCAGGCCTACCAGTGCTGTTGCTACTGGAAACCTGATTTATATGATGTCCTCTTGGCTGCTTTTCCACCCAGGTCCCAGATTGCAGAGAACACAAAAAGAACATTGCTCTTTCCCCCCTCTGCTCTCTCTCTCTCTCTTTTCCTTTTTACTACTTTCTTTTTCAATAGCGTAAACACGCATTTGTCTTGCTGGTTTAGCCGTTGCTCAACGCTCAATAGGAGGTGAAAAAGAAAACAGCTAAATCAGCCCAAAGACGGGCACTAACAACATTCTCCTGGGGGCTCTCCCTCCCATTTCAGAGGCCTCCTCTGGGTCTGAAGTGAGCAAGTGGAGTGCAAATCTAATGATTGAAGTCCTTTAAGTGCCCTTGGAAGTCACTGAGGCATTAGCAATAAAACATGCTGGGCCCACGGCTTTTCCCTGAAAAGCTCTGAGTGTGCAAATGAGGGGGATGGCGCCCTTCTCTTCATGTCCCCTGTCTTTTCCATCTTTAGCCTTCTTATGCAACAACACTCGGCTTTTGTGCAGCAGCAGCAGGACAGGGCCAGCAGATTGGGTTCTTGGTCTTGTGGACTCATTCTTCTCATCTTCCCTCTGAGGCGATGAGAGAGAAGTGTTCCTTTCTCCTAAGAGCTTGGAAAGTGTTACATTTGTGCTCCACTGTGGCTTTATGCTGCACCGCTCTGTTTGTTTTATATCTTTGCGGTGGTTTAACGTCTCAGTGTAGTTGTTTTATATCTCTTTTCAGTCATTTTGTGTCGCTTTGTGCCACTTTGTGGTCGTCTTATGTCTTTGTAGTGGATTTTTGTGCCATTTTGCACCACTTCATAGTTGTCTTGTGTCTCTTTTTAGTTTTTGGTTGCTTTTACATCTCAGATTTAAATCTCGTGGTCATTTTATATTTCACTGTGGTGGTTTTGTCTCATTTGTCTCTGGTCATTTCGTATTTCTTTGTAATGCTTTTTCATATCTTGGTCATTTTGTGTCGTCTTTTTGTTCACATTTTTCTTTTAATCTCTTTTTAGTGGTTTTGCATTTTCCATGATACTGTGCTAAAGAGCCAACCACAGGTGACCAATCAGCTTTCAGGGTGCTTGTGTTCCACCCATGACCACCCCAATGGCCCCACCCCTGTACCCACCCAAACTAAAATATGGTTATTTTTGCCATATTATTCACAACCATATTTTAGTTTGGGTAAAGAAGACACAAAATAACACCGACACTGGGTCAAGACAACCTGCTGTCTCGGGTTTGAATTGGGACCTGCTTGTTTTCTTGACTTTCTTGAATACCAAAAAATGTCACAGTCAACATTGCACTTCAGCAATTACACGTGTAAAGTTTGAAGTTGATCAGATGAGCAGTTGAAACACAGACAGAGATTCCTCCACTTATAGTTAGACCTTGACTAGAAATCAACTGTTTGTACAGTGAACAGTGGCGTTTCCCTTTGACTTAACTTCATATCACTTCCCTCTACTGCCCAAAAGTCAACATTACAGTCACCACCTGTAATCACAGTTGAACACAAACTAGTAGTTTCCTGTATGTTTCACAAAGTAAAGCACAATCATAAAAGTGTTTTTTTTTAAATATCACAAACACTGTCACTTTTACAAACATGTATTTCAAGCTTTTAGACTCAAATAAAGAACTTCACAATGTGTTAAATACACGATGCAAAACCTTTGAGTGTTACCACATAAACATTCATATACCGTCTTTAAATCTGTACATGGATTCTGATATGAAGTCGGATGTGTGTCAGGTCTGTTTACTTCTCTTTATTCAAATGTGACACGTCCTCGTCTGCAGCCTGACCACACCCAGAAATATGGAGAGGGTATTTCTGGACAGTCGGATCTGCACCAAGAAGAAGTAGAAATAAAGTGACAACCAAACAATGTGTCAAGCTCCAACTGTGTGTGTGTGTGTGTGTGTGTGTGTGTGCTGTCTTCTAAGGGAAGGGCTCATCAGGAGTGTAGTTGAAACTGGCGTCCAAGAACATGGCCAGGGTTCCCAGGCTGGTGATGATGACAAACAACCACAGGAAGAGACGGTCCACCACCAGAGCAATAAACTGCCAATCTCCTGTCATCTGGAGGGAACACACACACACACACACACACAAAAGCACTTACTGAGTCAGCAGTGTACTGTATGTATGCACTGACACATGTGGAACACTCTGTGCTCAGGAGCTGCAGACAGACTGAGCAACAAGCCGCCTGACAGCGTGCGCCGTGTCGTGCCGAGCGTGTTTCTCACTGTGTCGTCCGTGTCCTGCTTCTTCAGCTGCTCAGCCATGTATGTCACGGCGGCGATGGCTGACTTCAGGTTGGGAGGGAGGATCAGACAGTAGCTGTCAGTGTTCGGGAGGCGCTGGAGCTGCACTGTGCTCTCACACCTAAAAGACAACAAGCACAGAAGGAGAAGGAGAAGGGGGGAGAGCTTCATCTAAAGAGTTGGAGAGAGGGATGCAAAGGAGCAGAAATTAGCATGGCTGCTACCATAAGACATTTAATCTAGTTAAAACTTTCTTAAAACATAAACTCAAGCTAATGAGTTAAAATACTACAAATAAGACAAAAATATAAACTCCAAAAACTGAACTCAAGGTACATTTTGTAGCTTTTTCCAGAGCTTTCAACTGCATGAACGGAATGAATAATCAACCTCAAGTGCAGCTTATACTGTTTGTGAACAGTAGCTGGGTTCCCATCGGAGCTTTGCACAAAATAGAAGTGACTTTTTTTAGTTGATAAAACACAATTGTGAATGCTCAGTTTCCACTGAGTGGTGTTATGTGAGTAAAGCTGAGTTTTCTCCTCTCATGATATCATTCCAATTAAAAATGCTGACAGATTTCCAGCATCTGCCGCACCAAGGAAAAGTTTCTATATATAAATGGTTTTACTGTAACAAATTGTTTTCCAAAGGTTTTACTGATATCTTATTATTTTTAGGTATTCATTTCTTTATGTGTTTCTTTATTTGTTGGACCATGTATATATCTGGGGCACAGTGATTTGAGGATATCTTAACTGATCTTTAATCAGTTAATTTTATGATAAGAAATGATAAGCTAGACCTTTTTAGTGCTAAAGTAGCTCAGTATTCATAGTGAGATACATTTATACATATAATATATATTTACTTTCTATACACTCATAATAAAAATACACACATAGTAAATTAAAATAAAAAAATATGCCATTACAGATGTATGAATGTCATTAAGATTATGATTATATTCATTATTTATTTATCAGTATAGTTTTACTGTAGTCTTGTTTTATTTTTCATATTAGTGTTACTAAGTATATGCAGTTTGTTTTTTTGCCAAATCCAAATTACATTGGGCACATCGTCAGTGTAGCATGTTTCCAATCAGGGAATACCTCACTTGTCCAGACTGTCAAGTTAATACTGAGACATATGTCCTCTGGAAGAAGTTAACACATGCAGCCACACTCTTCACAAACGCTTCATACGCTCAGATTTACGTTGTGCATGCCATGAGCCACTCGCACGGCATTGCGAAACAAACCACGGCTGACATTAGCTGTCTGGTGGAGGACACGCAGTATGGATGCAGATGTCACTGTTGTCTCATCATAGCATACAGTACGTGCTGTGTGCCCTCTAGCCACAGACGAGCAGAACTACTGCAGAGGCCCTTCCTGAGCCCTGACTGACAGCGCCACATTCCTGACGAAGGGGTGACATTGACACAACACCGGGTCAATGTTTATGTGATGCCGTGACCTTTGATTCATGGTGTGACCTTTCATTCTTACCCTCCCACAGCTGTTACATAAACACAAACATATGAGCAGAGAGAGGCCGAGCCAACATGCCTTCACTCCTCCACCAGAATACATTGTTTTGAATGTGTTTTTGAGGGATTTACATTCCGTAATTTCATTTGTTTATCACTAACATCAAAAAGAAAAGATCTGTAACTTTCTCTGTTCGATGTTGAAAGGTTCACATTTCTGAATATCTGACCCAATAATATACACTTGTGGTTATACAGCAGGTCAGGTCATGGACACTCATGCCCGACCGCATGTCACCCAGGTTTAAGCAAACACTTAAATAGGGTGTTTACTATTTGCCACAGGTTGGACTTCCTCCTGCTGACCCGTGCTAACCCCAGTCACCCCTCACCTCTTGTAAAAAAAAACAAAACAAAAAAACAACTTGGTGTCAGGTGCAAATGTATCTCAAACTTATCTCTCAATTTGATTAGATTTTTTTTTCCTTTCAGACACATTTTGGACAAACTATAAATAATTTATACTATATATAAACTAAATAATCCATAATAATAATCTCCAGACTTTTTGTGAGTTCCTGAAGCTTGTCATAGCAAGTTTTATAATTCATATAATCAGTTATTAAGCTGAGGGGAATTCCAGTATATGAAAGTAGATTTATTTGTATCCTTCTGTATAATATATTCAATATTCTTTATTCGTATATACATAGATTCATTCACATCTGAATAAGTGCTCATGTAATGAATGTTGACATATAGAAATCATATCTTTCTAACCAATTTAATTATTGATTTGGGAGAATAAAACTACATAACTACATTGCAGATATAAAACAATAGAATAAAAGTATTTTCTTTCTCAACATCAGTTTCTGTTGTTATATATATATTTTTTTTGGCAGCTACTCTGTACTTATTTACATCCTGATCAACTCTTCAACATTGCTACAGCAACAAGAGAAGTATATAGCCCCTGTTGGCATGTGTATACATGTGTATACATGCCAACAGGACACAACTACCCCTCAGCTACATGTCACTCACTGGAAATGTATGATGAAAGGTTTGATTTCTTCATTACACATGGGAGGCAATAGTGCATGTACATACTAAATGTGTAATACTAATACCAGTAATAATACTAATACTAATAGGATATTTTACCCTCAAAATATATATCAGGAAAACACTGACATTACAAAGAGTCAGATTCAGTATTCCTCTGTCTCAGAATACACTTTGGTCATTCACCTTCTCACTCATTCTGATACTGGACAATTAGTTTACTTGTATATCTTTCTGAAAAATGTATCTTAGATTTGAACTAAAATCTGCTATGCAGTTGTTCTGCTACGGTCCTTATTAGGGCCCCTCAGTGTCCCTTGTTAAAACCCCGAACGTCTTGTCATTTATTATTTATTATTAGTTATTAGTCTGCTTTTTATCTGTTAATATATGTTAAAATAATTTCCTCATATAAGAGATACTCATGTGACCAGATTACTCAGTCAGCTGCTCATTTCCTACACTGTGTCGCCATTACAAATAATAACTAACTTCACTGACTTGTTTCATTGTGTAACATTATATTATTGTACTGTATCTTTGATTGACCTTTAATTGTACTTTTAAGGTCACTAAAACATTGAGATTTCATGGATACATATAGTGTGTCACCTTCTGAAACTTGGTGCCATGGTGCACCTGTTATATCGGCACCTTCGCTACGTACGTGTGTGTATACATAGTGTGTGCAGCATTGATTATGTGCAGAACCTCCGGCACCAGAGAGTGGAAGGCGTCAGAGAAGCAGTGGGACAAGTTATCAGTGTCACACAAAGACAGCGTGACAACAGATGGATTGCAGGACAATAAAAACGAGTGACCAAAAGCTCCTGTGAATGGTGTGTGTGTGTGTGTGTGTGTGTGTGTGTGTGTGTGTGTGTGTGTGTGTGTGTATCACAGCAGAGCTATGTGGCGCTCTACATGCTGCATGCCATCTACATTCCACAGCTTGTATTCATTACCACAGATACAAGGAGCCCTTCTCACTATGACACACACACACACACACACACACACACACAAGCACAGACACACTGTACACTGATCCTGCACATATACTTGCATGTGAATATATGCATATTGACTGATACAGTGACAGAACTGTGCACTCAAACACACACCCATGGGTAATCAAACTGATTTTCACATACTCAGTGACACCAGTCAAATACACATAAATAGTGATGCATATACAAGCAGCTCACATCATCAGACATCCAGAAACTTCTCATAAATGTGTTGTCAAGGACAACACCTGCTCTGACTAACCCTCTGACAGAATAACACGATAAAGAAAGGTGGAAGAAGGAAACATGTCTACATGGATGATGGTGTCCAACCACCCTGTCTCCACATCAAAAATGACAAAATCCTCCTCTGCCCCAATCACTCAACGCTGGTCTTCCCTTCCACTCATCTACCCCTATCTATTCTTCACCCCTCCCTCCACCTTCTGTCTGTGGGATTACCCCCTAATGCCAAACCTAAACAGAGGCTTAGTGGCTGGCGACTGTGGACGGGGTTGTGGGGCTTAGCTGGGGCTGAATCTGATGCTTTTGGAACGGGATGAGAGATGCCCAGCACTAGAACTGGTTCAGGGGACTGTGGAACTGTTTATAATGCCAGGGATGTGCGGCAAGGCAGAGGCCTACTAGCAGATTAATCAGAGTGAAGGTTGCTTTAGATATATAATGTCTTTGGATCTCGATCACTGATTGATATACCTCGTCCTGTAATCTTAATAATGTCTACCCAGTCTGTGACAACCATCGTAGCTAAACAGGCAAAGAACTTGGTGATTTCATTTTATGGTTTATTGAACTAGAAAGTTATAATATGATTAACACTAGTATTTGAGCAAGACAGCTACATCACAGCAAATCAACTATGAACTATCAAATTAGAGAAGATAAATAATCTGATACAAGTGGTCCAGTATCAAAGAAGTAAGGTCATGGACACATCCAGTTTCAGTCTATGCTGAAGAAAGCACTGACATGTGATTAATAAGGGTCCCTAATTCAGAAAAAGAAACCCCATCATGAATGACTTTACAATTAGTCTTTAAGAAGTTATGTATGAGTCTAGTTACAAAGTACAGCTGACGGCTGAATTTCACCCAAAACCAAAAAAGCCAGCCTGGTGGTGGTGTCTGAAGAAAAGTCAGAGGATCACCAGAGTCACTAGCATTCATCCTCTGGGAATCATGAATATCTGTACAAACTTTCATGGCAATTCATCCAATAGTTGAGATGTTTCAGTCCTAAGTGGTGGACTGACTGATGTGTTTTTCTTTCTTTTTAAAGTGGCTATTTGTAAATTATCTCTGCTGCAAAATGTAGTTTCTTGCGGGAACAGGTGGTGGTAACTATTAGAGTTAACACTGGCGTTGCTTTCGACCTAGTAAAAGAATTAAGTTTGCTGCTAAACAATGCTAAAAAATGATTGAGTTAATGCTCATGTTGGCTATGAAACAATAACAAAACTTACAAATAGCTCCTTTTACATGTTACAATAGTTCTACATAAGGATATCTATACATATACTGTGCATTGATGAGTGACCTCCAAACATCCTATAGCTACTCAAATGAGTACTAAAACTCTGAAAATCAGGGTATGAGAAAACATATTAATATCAATGTACAAGAGTAAAATGTATAATAGAGTACACTGAGTTTTCACATTCATTCAAGACTGTAATACAATCATTAATCCTTCTTTTTTGTTTGTCAGAATACCCTTCATGTGGTTGTATTAAGTATTGTATTAAATAGCTGAGGCTGAAGGAAGAGCACATACTCTCACTGTCTTGACAGATTCTCTGTGCTGCTGTGGTGATGGTTGTAATTCTGCCAAGTCTAGCACGCTGTGTACTTTACTATAATGGCTGGTCTGGCATCAGATCCAACATTCACACTTTGGCACACTGTACAAAGAAGATTCATGCCTGCGCTGGCTTTTATTAACGTTAATAGAAATAGCTTTCCCCTGGTGTAATGTCAGGATCAGCACATCTTAGCCAGGAAATAGGATGGATGACCCTCATGGTCATTATTCCAGGTCTATGGTTTTCAGTCTTGACAGGGAGGCCTAATAGGTATAACTTTTTGGCAGTTTATCCTTTTCAAAAGTTTGGTTTGTGTTTTGAATCAAATCCAGTCAAGCGTATTATATGTTATATCGATACTACTATTATGGTCTCTCTCTCTAGTAAATCCCCTAATAAATTATCTAAATAAATATAACCATTCATTAAATATAATGTAGGGTTTTGATCAATATTATATTAAAGGTAATCTGGTAAGTTTCCTAATAAAACAAACAAAACACATTGTTTGTACCTTTGAGGTCTTACAAATATGTTAAATACATTTCCTTTTTATTTGCAAAACCAATTTTTGGAATACCTTATTTCTGCCTTGTTTACATCTGTGTTTGGTTACTAGCTCCTCCTTGCCGATGTTAGAACTTTGCTATTTTATTGGGACATTACCACCACCGTCGATCAGCAGAATAGCTTTAAAACTGGCATCATTATATGAACTGGACCGCAATGGTGCCTCGGGGCACATGCACATGCGTCCTTTTCTGTGCATCACACAAACAAAACTCTGACCCATTTGTAAAAATGCTATACTTTGCTATACTGCAAATAGTGGTCAAAAACTCCACAGAGTACCTTTAAGTCTGACAGGGTCCAAGCTAAAACTTACAAGACATTACGTTATGACTCTCATTTAAGTCTTATTTGCTTGTGTTAAATCTTTCAATTCAGACTTTAAGTTGGAAGAGTTTCAGAAATCTTACAGGTTTGACTTTTAAGGAAAAGTCAATCAGTCACTTATTGAAAGATGCCTGTTACTCTTGAAAGGACTAAAAAGCAATAATTATCTGTCGTACAGCCCAACCAAGTTTTTAGGAAAGGTGGCTTGTGAATCTGTTAATCTGGCAATCTGTGTTAAAATTGTAGTCTTTATATTACATACTTATCTAACTTTTATAGGATTATATGACGAGAGTAATTTTTCTCCAGTTCCTCAGTTACTGAAGAAGACCTTACCAACTGAACAAACTGCTAGTTTGGAGGTTTCACATTGTACTTTTTCATTTTGATCATATGAGACAATACAAAAGTGATTACTGAGTGATGCCTCTGGTAGATTCTGTCTTAGTAAATGTGTCCTTACCTGCCTCTCCAGGGTAGGACGAGATCAGGGTTGATCTTGCGAAAGAAGTACTCTCCTCCAGGCTGACGTCCATTGAAGCTTCGGATAGGTGTGTCGCCACTAGACTCCTCCTCCAACAAAGGTTCCTCTGATTCTGGCCTCATCATGCCAATGTACTTGGGCAGGAAGTGAATGAACACCTTGAAATTTAAGATCAGAAATCAGTGAAATAAGGATCCTCGAAGGTAGTGAAATAACACGAGTGGATGCTAAATGAATCTGGATAGCAATTAAACCCAGTGTCACCTTTCGAACCCAGTTTGGCATGATGTGTGTGCTGGGTGTTCGGTGGTGCAGGTTGAGGACGACCACGCTCAGGATGACAGAGAAGGTGACCAGAATCATGGTGAACATGACGTAGTTGACAATAATTGGGATAGCGAGGGAAGTCTCAGGGACCTTGTCAGCCAGCAGCAGCATAAAGACAGTCAGAGCGATGAGTACAGAAATGGAGAGAGTCATCTTCTCTCCTGCAGATGACAGGGAGAATTAATTATGACAATGCAGCAGCAAGTATTACTCTGTTAGCTTGTGTTTCATGTTGACAAGGGCATTTGACTGTTATGGAGAAACGCATAATTGATAAAGATCATTTTGAAATCAAGAAATCAAGGTTATATGCCCCAAAGATTCTGCACTTTCAGTTTCTTTACTTTCTCTTGAATCTATATTTTCCATTGTATCGGTGAGATATCACTCTGAAATCTGATCACACAAGGCCAAAGACTGACAAAGTAGATCCCCGGCAAGGTCACTTTCCGTCAACGCGTAATGCATCAATAAATCTCCCATTCATTCAAAGGTTGCTCTGCTTCAGGACATATTAGACACATGCTTCTTGTCATGACATTAGAAGGTGTATCAAAGAGTAGTCTCACTTCCTATACCCCTCTTGACAGTGATGTGTAGTGACAATGTCAAAACATGTCAGATGAGCTGACCTGCTCCAGGAGGCAGGTAGAAGACAAATATGGCCAACACACTGGTGAGAATGCAGGGCACAATGATGTTGATGATGTAGAAAAGAGGCTTCCTCTCTATGATGAGATAGAAAGTGATGTCCTCGTACAGGTCCTCCTTAATGTTCTTCCTTGAGGGTTTGTGACAGATGGCCCATTCTCCATTTTCTGTGGAGAGAAGATAAACGTGGCGATGCACCAGGTGATGAAGGGAAAATAAATCCCTACACATTAGTAGATGATCTGCAACCCCATATATATATATATACACATAAAGCTCCTGTTAAGATGCAATATATATTCCACAAATTGTTATCGACCTCTACAATACCATTTTAAATCAGTGAGCAATGGCAGCTAAAATTATAAGAGTGTTTATGAACAATAAGCTTTTCATAAGAGAAAGGTTAATGAAAAGTAATCGAAGTTGCTGTAGGCACCAACCAGTGAAAGCATTCTCATCTATAACAATCTCCTGGATCTCTTTGCCATCATCATCCAGAAAGTACTGCAGTTCCACCTCAGAGGCATCATAGGTGTACGAGCGGAAAACCATGCTGCAGTTTTGCCAGTCAAATGGAAAGTACGCCACCTATGGATTGTTGGATGTAAGTCCATAAAAACAGGATAAGGAAGTAAGTCAATGGGGTAATGTGTATAATTATCAGCTATTGTATAAGCTGTCATCTCTATGATCCCAGCACCACATAGTGACAAATGAATAACAGGAGGTTGTAAGTTTTGGGATGCACCGGTGCCATGTGGTTGGCTGTACCTCTATAGAGCAGGAGCTGCGGTAGATGGCGGGGGGAAGCCAGTTGATGGTCCCATCACTGTAAACCAAGACATTGACATACAAGGCCACGTCAAACTGACCGTCATTACTGCAGGGAGAAAAAGAGAAAGACGAATGTTAGAGATAATACTTGATGACATTCCATACTGATACATCTCAGAGACATGTTGTTGTAGCCTACAAGCTACTTTAGGTGTGTTTTGATCTCAGCCCTCACACAACCTTGACTAGTGATATATTGTTTGAAAGCTCCAAGTCTTTTGCTTCTATCAATACACAACATTTGAGGATCACCATATCACTGCAACAGTGATATGGTGTCTTAAACAGTTGTTTAAGACTTGTGGCTATGGCTCCAAATTGGTTCAGTTTCACTCATACTCACTCTCACTTTTTGGTTGTAGATTTAGAGAGTTACCTCTCAAAGAAGACCAAGGATAAGGTTATAATCAAAAAGGTTGAAGAACAGAACTTTTTCATTTTTGGGCTTGTGCTCAAAAATACACTTGTCTGTTTAGGGGTTTAAGTATATTTTGGGCCCTATAAATACAAGTTTCTTCAATATATTGTTGCATGTATTTATGTAATATATTTATATATGATGAGAATGTCATTGGTGTTGCAAACTAATTAGACTAATGAAAAATTTCACCTTTGAACTGACAATTCATGGAGACGCACAGACAACCAAATGCATTCATTCTAAAGGGAACCTGTATGTCTGACCCAAATTTCATGGTAGTCTATTCAATAGTTGTTGAGATATTTGAGTCTGGTCCAATGTGGTGGACTGACTGACCAACACTGTCCTCCATAAAGCATTGCCACCATTTTTAAGTGAAACATGTTCATTGGATTTGTCTTTGAGGCTGATCCTCTGCTAGTTACTGTATGATGGATGATGCTGATGACTGTGTGACTGTAGATGGACGCTTACTTGTTTATGAGGTAGATGTCGGGACGCCACACCTTGTTGGGAGGAATCCTCAAAACATTAATATCGTCATATTCCTCCGGGTTCCATGACAACCTATAGTCTGTCCATGCCTGGGAAGGAGGGAAGGATGTGAATAACAGAGACTGCACAGCAGACAAGAAGTGTAATCATTACTATGGTGCCCTGATGTCTTTGTTACATCTTTGTTTCTCCTGCCTTTGATAAGTCATTTAAATCCTACTGATCACTACATAGACTCACACACCGCTGTCACAAACACTCAAGCCGTCCTGAATCCTGATTAGCGAGGGCAAAGGCACAGAAATGAAAGAGTGAGTCAGAGAATGAGAGAGATAAAGCAAGAAATCATTTGTGGTTATAGAAAGTGGCAAGTCTATTTGAGAGAGGAGCGACAGAGCAGGGGAGAGAGGAGTCAGAGCAGCAGAGCGTGGCTCAGTGATGAAGATGAATGTTTTTCATGCTCGTACCAGATTCATGAACACGTTGGTCGTCATCTCACCATTCTTCTCATTCTGTAGCAGGGCAGAGACACAAGGAAAGAGAGAGAGGGGCAAACATTGGTGATGCCACTGTATCTTGTGGTGCATGACAGTGCTGTTACTTTCAGTCCTGCCTGTGGAAACTAATTGGGTATGGAAGAATGGATGATGCTGCAGCAGCCAGAAGTTATCTGGGTAATGGTGTGTGTGTATGTGTGTGTGTGTATGTCTATATGGGGGAATAGCATTGCATTTTAACAAGTTAACTTGTAGGGTGCAAGCATGGGTCTTTGTGTTTACCAAGCTGACGAGCTGAGAGAGGGTCATCCCAACTCGCACCATCACCTTCTCCTGCCAGTAACGAGCGGGTCGGACTTTCATGTTGTAGTTCTCAAATAGCTTCTGATGCAGCCTCCGCTCTGTTTCTGAGGCTCCTGGATGAAAGGAGAAGGTGACTCATATTTCTATGGGGCCATCCAATTAAATTCTTTAACCAAAAGATTAGTGGCTTCAGAATAAATCCTACAAAAAAAACCACATGTGAAATTCACATTAAAGTGAAGTCATGTCTCTATGCTGACCTTCATCTGTGCGAAATGTCCCAGTACACAACATAAGCTAATCACGTTTCAATATGCAGCCACTGACACCCTGACCACAGCCTGTTTGTTCCCTGTGGATCAGTGAGTCAGACCTGCAGTGGTTCCCTCTGGGATGACCCATGCTAAAAATATACTATATCCTCATGTATTCTCAATGTGGATGGACTGGTTCTGGTGTTTTCTGATTCATATTCTAATTGCGTTGAGGAATTTAGTATTGATGTTATTATCCTTTATTTTGAAAAATATATATTTAAGCCAAACCAGGAGGAATCATTGCTGAAACAAAGAGTATTTTACTTATTTCCTAAAATTCCCTCTGAGGAAAGGTGGATGTTAAATTTAAACTACTATCATTAAGCAGAGTTAAACATTGCCTATTTCAATTCTTGCTGATGATGGACTTTCATTCCAAATATGTGACTAAACAACATGTGGAAAAGACAGAGAAGGACAGACAGGACATGCAAAAGAAGCAGGGCAGGTGCTGGTGGTGTACGATGGGTAGCAAAGGTGACTGAGCTAATGTAATTGATATGCAGCAGGGGAATGGGATCAAAGGGATGTCTGGGATACCAGCTCCATCAGGGACAAAAATAGACTCTGATTAACAAACAATGATGTGTTAATGTGATTCATTATATGTTCCAGAGCAGCTTTTTTGCTTTTCAAGTGGAACAACATAAACATATTTAATGGGACACAGAAGCAGGACATCTTTCCTCTGGGGTTCCCTCCTCTATGTCTCCTGCTTCTTCGCTCTCTGTCTTCTTTACGGCTTCACGGCTCTTCTCTTTGGGGAGAACAGATGCAGAATCACCCTATAGTCATCGGCCTTACAGAGGGGCATGACCAATACATCACGACCCCTGTGGAGGTCACCAGCCACTGCAGGGAAAATTTTTTGCTTTGTGGTCAGAGGGTCAAAGTCAAAGCTCCTCAGCTGAGCCCAGATAAGAACCAGTCATTGCAAATCGATTCCAATTATGATTTTATCCAAAGACACAGAGGAAGTGGAATCAATACCAATTTAACTGAAGTGACAGAACGCAGAGGGATGTGAGATGCTTGTCTGTTATCTGATTATAATGTAACTATCCCGAGTGCAGAAAATGCCTGAATTTCAAAGTGTGTGCTGCTAAAATGGCGGTGGAGAGGATTCTGTTCTCAGCAGCACCACGGGAAATAGGTGGTAGTGTAAGGACAGACGGAGGAATGGGAACACTGCGCCGCAGGTCGCCAGCAACCACAGGGCAACTGTTTGTTTTCCGAGTACAATGTGGGGTCAAAGGTGAAAGTCAAAGGCAAGGCAAACACTTCTGTTTGTCGCTCGCTCCATCTCTCCCTGTCACTGCATGATTCAACATGTTCTTTTTAATTCAAAAGGCGTCGGAGCAATATATTTATGTTTGTTTGGAGTTGAGTTACAGACAAACTCAGATTAAGGGAAACACATTTAGTTTGATCTTTTTATCAGACTTAATCAAAACTTTAACAGCTTCAAAGAAAAAAAAAAGTTTAAATCCTGCTGGAGATAGCATCAGTTTATGTAAAACTGAGCACATCAGGAAATAATTCAGTCATCCACAAAATACACACCGGCATTCATATGAATGTCCTTACCAGTGAAAGTGAGACAAAGGCTGCCGCATATGATGAGAAGTGTGTTCATCCTCAGGTTAATGTTGAGCTTCATCTTCATTTGTCCAATCATGGCAGTCATGACATCTTCTTACACTTTCATGTGCCAGTGAAAGGCCCCAGTCTCTCCGCTGCAGACAGGCACTCTGACCCCACTGCACCTCCACCTGGAACCTACTCTACATGGATGAGTGTCTCCGAAAGCTCACATGCGCCTTTATAAGCTCAAGCTAATAAATGGACTCCTCCAGCTGGCTCACTGCTTGATTGCACCTTCAGCAGCGCACACTGCTCAGCTAACGTCTCTCTCCAGTGCCTCGTCTTCTCTTTGTGGCCATGGCTCCATGGGTGCAACCACGGCCTGATTGGGTGCGCGTGCTGGGAGTGACGAGAGGGCGGAATGTGTTTGTACTGGGAAGCCTGTGGGGCAGGCACCTGTTGGTGCTCGCCAATCTGAGGTTAGGACTGTGGGTGGGAGGAAGAGGAAGTGGAGGGGCTGGGATGGGGTAAAGGAATGGCAGTGGGTTACAGGTTATGACAATGGAGATATTTTTGGGGGAGAGAACAAGCGGGCGGGGTGGAGCGTGGAGTTGATTGGGGGGGTTGAGACTTTCTCTTTGGATGAACAGGTGGCATCTCTTGCCCATTTCACTTTTAATGTCGTCTTCATCCTGTAATTGACCCCTCTCCCTTTTCATCTTTCCTATTAAATTTCCTCTACATTTTTCATCACTTATCATTAATTTCCAACTTCCCTCAGTCACTTCCAAGTTACTGCATTTCATCTGGTTTTTAAACTGTTGGAAACAAGGTTTTTCAGCCAAACTTCATTTGATTTCATCAGAAATTACTCACAAAATTAATCTAATTTAACACAACAATGACAACTGACACTTAAATTGGTTGTGGATCTAATTGTTTCAAATATCTGATCTAACTGTTAATGTATGACTTGTTAGTCATTAGTTTACAGGAGGAATTTAACTTCAGTTTTCCAATTTTAAGTCTTTTTTACAGCCGTCAGAACAGTTAAGCTACTGTTTTAATAGCCCCTATATCCCAATTGGTGCCTTCCAGTGGCAGAGTCAGAAACCACACTGTGGCAGACAATACATAGGCAAGGGAGGGGGTGGGATGGGCTGAAGGGATGGCAGTGGTTATGAAAATGTCCCATGGATCTGATCAGCACATAGACTGGACCATCTTTAACTGGGATTTATTTCACTTTTCTACATAGAAGAATATTATATAATCACTAAGAAAATAAGTGGCTTTAGTCACATTAAGTAATAGGAATTCTGCGCCAGAGCAAATTGATTATCTGATGTGAGATAGTACCTGGAATCACCTTTATGTAGAACACCGGTAAAATGAGCCATCCTTAAAATTACAAGTAAGAGAAGCCATGACATTGTATTAGTGATATCAGGCAGTTAAGAGACAGATAACGAGCAGTAATTCAGCAGAGCAACGCTGACATGATTTGACTTGATACGTCTCTAAGCCAATAAAGCTAAAGTATGTAAGGGAATTAAAATGAGAGACACTGAGAGACTGTCCACTGAGACGCACAGTGAAAACCTGTGGGATGAAGTTGCCAAAACCAAGTATAGGATTATCAAATTTCTTGTCAGAGCAGAGACAGAGCATCTCAGGCTTACTGATATGGAGCTTGAAGTCAGTTTGAGGCCAGAAAAGGCTGTCGAATAAGATATAAAAATAGAGATGGATGTTGTTGCCATAGAAATGGTGGAGAAAGTTCGGAGACATGGAGACTACAAGTGTTGTGATCAATGAGGTGAAGGCCCTGGGATGAACCCTGGGTCCTTTTGATTTATATGAAGCTGATGCCTGAATTTCAAGGGTCATAAAGTTATTTTGTCTGTTACACAAGATAAGGAAATATCTACCTCGTCTCTGCCTCTACTTTCTGTTACCTCCTTTCTTTTTTGTCTGAGGTCATACTTTCCTCTCTCTCTCTCTCTCTCTCTCTCTCACTCTCTCTCTCTCTTTCACTCTCATCCGGGTCAGGGTCTCCAGTGCAAAAACACAAACAGGCCATAAATCAGCTTGAGAGAAGGAGAATGTTTCCGACCTGCCCTCCTGCATGCCGCCACTCCCAGTATAAATACATCAGTCAGAACGGCCCCGTTGTGTTTTTGTGCATCTGTTTAGGGACCCCCCGTCTTCTCAATGCTACAGTTTCACGCAAGGTCAGAGAATGTGATAACAAGCTGAGGATAGAAATGAGCGTAATTCTAACAGTGGTGTGGCAATAACGCTGCAGCCAGGTCTATAATATTGAGACTGACTGCAGGTGTTCAGCATTCAAATGCCTCAGCTAATGGAGCTCACGCTGCATGTATGCATGAGTTTATTAACATAGAGAAATATCAGGGAAGCCCATGAAGCAGTGTCCATAACCACTGCAAGTGTGTGTGTGTGTGTGTGTGTGTGTGTGAGGACAGTTATTAATAGCAGAGCGGGCAGGAGACGGAGTGAGGCTCGCAACTTTCACAGCAACATTCTGTCAACAGATGGAGCCTTTAATGTGCTCCCCTCAGATCTTTATTAAAAAAAAAAAAAGAAACACAACAATGAAAGCACAAGATTAATAGAGCAGGTGTGTGTTTGTTGTCATGTGATTGTATGTGTGTGTCTGCAAGAATGCAAAAAACTGACAGGCACACCTCTTCTATATGATGGGAATTCCGCAGGCTATTGGTGTGGCTGGGGAATTGAGTTGGCGTGTTGCTCCACGCATACACCCGTGCTGAAAATACAAAGAGGATTACTACGGTGTGCAAAAATATCCACAAAGCATGTGCCACGCTCCGGCACATTCTGACACAGGGAAATGAAAGTCGTACGGCTCGCTCATTCTTCTTTGTCTTGGTGTTTATGCGTTAACACCACATATGAATATCAAATACTGGGTCCACACCCTTCAGACCTGAAGTCTGGAGCTAAAAAACACACCCGTAGATAAGATAAATGTATTTCTACACATAAGACATGCTAACTACAGCTTGGTAGTTACATTTCATGCAATGCTCATAGTCCTTTGCAGTTTTGGGTAGTTTAAATGATCTATGTCGAGTGATCTGTAACAATACTGAGGCTGAGAAGGTCTTGAGCGCTGTTGCTCATTCAGCCAAGAAACCTCAAGATGTCCATTCATTTGCATTTACTTTCACATTGCAGGAACTCTTGACAGTGTACTATCTGACAAACGTCAACTGCTCAACAACATGCCATCCCCTGAAATAGATATAGAAATAGAATACAGATGCATGCTCTTTTGCTCAAGTGTAACGCATAAAAATCTGACCTGGTACATCAAATTTTGTCAGGTTTGGTCTTGAGGCAGTGCTGCAGCCAAGGGTCTACACATGGTTCTAAAAGACTTATGTTTTAAGTCCGAGAATTACAAGCTTTAAATCACAGTCTGTATTTTCCATATGGCCAAAAACTGAGGTGTTGTGTTAGAAATTATGTATTTCATCTGCACTGTCTACATTCAAATGGATAGAAGAAACATCTGGAGGCCATTTTTGGGTTTGCCAGCACAAAAAAGTAAATGAAAGCTAAATTAGCAGTGTAAAAAATGTGAGGGCCTATGATGAACTACACACAGAAAATCATTTGGCACTTTAATACAGTGATTTCTTCTTAAAGGTGGTACACCAGAAAGAAGGTGGTTCAAGAAACACAAAAGTTCCAGTGCTTCAGGGGGACTTGAAGGGGTCGGTGGGTGTGTGGTTGAAGCTGGCGTCGGCGAAGATGGCCAAGGTTCCCACGGTGGTGAAGACGACGAAGATCCAGAGGAACATGCGGTCCACCACCATAGCCACGTACTGCCAGTCCTCCTTCAGCTGGACGAGGTAAGGAGATGGACGGATAGGATGACGGGGAGAAGGGAGAGGATAGATGGTAGAGATAGTGATGGAAAGATGGATGGATAGAAGGGTCAAAAGAAATCGGGGCAAGAACCACAGAGCCATGAGATATAAAGAAAAACACAAACGTAACACAAACTTACAGCTTCGTAGTCCTTCTCAGCCTGCAGAGCCTCTGCGATATATGTGATGGCTTCTATGGCCGACTTAAGCTCGTCAGGTAATGAGAGGTAGCTGCTGGGGCCGTCGATAAATTTCCTCAGGTCCGTGCACATGCCCTCTGGCTGAAACCTGCACATCACAACACACACACACAACATATCAAAGGACAATATTTTGAGACCACATAAAGTGTCAGCTCCCCCGAACTGAACACATTTTGCACACGGGCCTGTGGAATGTAGCAACGCGCGAGCAGATGTCAGTCCACGCTAATTAAAAGCTGTAAAGTGAAGCGTTTATGAGGCAGGCTGCACGTCTCCTCCGCACTCCTCTGTCATTCAGACAGGAATAAAGAGAAGGTCAGAGGAGCTCCCCGGGCTCACTCTGCCAGTGAGGGAGTCACTGCTCTGCATATGCTGACTGGGCTGTTCTGGCTGAGAAACCCTCAGTATGTGTATGTGGGTGTGTGTGTGTGTGTGTGTGTGTGTGTGCATGTTTCAGTGTTTACTTGTTGCCTTCAGTTACCAGCCATAAGTTGCTATGGGGTGTGAGGAGTTGCTGGGGAAACTTGGAGAAAGTTGCTCCTAATGTTTTTTGTCACTCATTATTTTAACATTACAGACTTTTATTATGACTAGACTCTTTTTCCTAATCTTTTTTTTTTTTTTTCCTAAAATCATACATGCACTTACGTCAGCACATAATGCTGCCAAAAATTAGGGTGTATAATTTGTTATGCTGAAAAGGAAAGGATTGAGAGTGCTTTCTCAGCAAGCAAGTTAGGCCCCAAGGATTATATATTAGAGGAAGAAGGTTTTTTAAGTTGCAAAAATCACTTATTTTCAGCTGCCACGTGGTGAACAGTGTTAATGAGAGCAACTTTAATTTTTCTAGGGTGTCTTGCTTCCCTTCAAAATCCACTTTTCATAATGTTTGCATCCTCGCACATTCACAACTGTGAGCTTCCCAGTAAAACTACAAACCCTCCACTGCAGCAGTCCGGCTTTAAGTGAGACTGACTTTTGTTGAACAAAATACATTAGCCACAGGAACCAATCACGGTGTAATGGTAAAAGCTGAAATGTACCGGAGCGTAACAGCAATATAATTTGAGAAGAGTCATAAAGTTTGCTAGCATTAGCATAGCCGCTTTAACTGCTGGTCATACCAGAACAAGACCCCTGAGTGTAATGAACTGAGGAAGGGACAATTTGCTTTGTAAATGTCGCAGTAACACAGAGCTACTGATGAAACTCAAAGTGTTACCCTTCAACAATTCTTGCTCTGATTTTCCCTTCATTTCTATGCGTAGTATAGTGCAGCATGTCCTTCAGCGATGACACATGGATTTCCATTGGCTGCTTCCAGTAGAGGGACAGACCCAGAGGTCTAATATTTCCTATAACCTTAAGCAGGGATAAAAGCATGACTCTCTCAGTGGGACATCACAGCCACAATGCTTGGTTGAGAAATGACATTGTCTCTGAAATTAAAGGATAATTCTGGTTTATTACACCATGGGTCTTAATTTGAGGTGTTGCGGTGTTGGTTGTCATTTCTAAATCCTGACAGAAAGTTGGGGAAACAAGTTTATAGTTAGTCTTTGTATTATTTTCCAGTTAAGGCAAACCTGGGAGCTTATTTATATCAGTTTGTCTGAATGTTCCAAGATTGTCAGACATCTTTTTACTGATGTCATTAAATTCCACATTTAATTATAACACAAAGGACTGAGGGTCAACACTAAGAGAACAAGAGGATAATGAGATCTCTGGGCATATTACATACAAAGGAGTAAGAAATACACATACACATAGTCACACTTTAAGCCATGATGCATTGCCTCTCAAATGTGTACTTGCAAATGTTGTATGAAAGATCGTACTAAACAATGTTAAACTAGAGATAGCATCTACATATTTTACATTTTAAGTTGTACTGCCCTTTAACAAAGTCTGTAAAACTTTTACTGTTGGTCCTCATGACCTCATGACCTTGTCCATACAAACATAAATGAACATTATCCTGTTTGCAGAACAGCTGGACTCTATCGTTGCCAGACGGCTGTTTACTTATGAAACACCTCAAATATTAAACACCTTTTCCACAAACAGTTTTAGAACCCTTGGCAAAAAAAAAAAAAAAAAAAAAATCACAGTTCAAATGAGTTGTAGGCCAGGTAGAGGGACACCAGAGGGCAGTATGGCACCACGTCTATAAGGGAACATGAACATGTGTGGAGTAGCCCGGCTGACGGGGCAGAGCAGAGAGCTGCTTGGTATTCAACGCAGGTATTTGGGGGGTTACAATGCAGCGCTGCCACCGCTGCTGCTCCTGTGAGCGTGGCAGGTGAGGAGGCTGTGACCTGAAAGAGGTGGAGCCTCGTCAGATAGCGAGAGCGAGATAAGTGAGGGAGGGAAAGAGAGGGGGGACAGGCATGATGTGGCCTCTTAACCCCTCCTCCCTTTTCCCCTCCTGCGTGGCTCACAGTAGCACTTCATCAGCGAGAAGTAAATGACTATTCAGGAGACTAATTCAACTAAAACTGGCTGCATCTGGTGCAAAGACATGCACTAAACCCAATTAAGAAGGTGCGTGTGTGTGTGTATGTGTGGACTCAAGAGAGATGGTGCTGTCTCATCAAACTGCTCTAATAGAGTCCCCCCCCTCCTCCTCCATCACCCGTTTTTTCACCTAGACACGCAGCGTCCTGCTCCAATGTGTCAGAGTCGATTTGCGTGGGTCATTATTATTTTAGCAGCGATTCTATGCCTCCTCCAGTCTCTCCCTCTGGATACATTTCACTTCTCACAGGAGTTGGAGGATAGAGAGGCAGGGACAGCTACAGACTGTGAGGAAGATTTTTGGGGTGTATTAATAGAGCAGCAGAGAGGCAGGCTGGTTCAGGATGTCAGACAGGAGCCGACGTCCAGCTACTATGAAGTCTACTAAAACCAAGGTCACGATTTTCCAGGGTTCGACCAGGGTTCGACAGATAGAACAGTTTGTCACCAGTTTGTGTGCCAGCATTGGCCCAGATCCAGCTCCTTACTCAACAGCTTCAGGGACAGCGCCCTGATGAAACTCATCAGTCTGGGTTTCTCCAGAGCTCTTCGGGAACTTATGTTTCAACGCTGTTTTCAGAGGCATTTCCATGCACCTTAAAGATCCCATATTTTACACTTTTCCAGTGTTTTATTTGAAGTGTTGATGTCCATAAGATGATTTATTTGTGGTTTTAAGAACCAAAAACCATCTCAGAGTTGTTTTACATTTGCTCTTTAAGGCTACCCTCTGTAACCACAGGTGGGTGAGCCAATCAGAAAAGGGGCTCTGAGCCTCTCCTCTGATTGGCTGACTGCTTTCTGAGTGAACGAATAAAGATATAGCAGATTTCAGGTAAACACTCAGAGAAACAAAATCCTGCATGGTTGGATGGTCAGAAAGGGAACCACTAGCTTTTATGTCTCAGACGTGTTCCCTGATAAGTTAGTTTGCACCTGCTCCAAAAAAAAGGACACTGTAATATTTGCATACAGGACATTTAATGGTGGCTGTTGAGAAGACATCTAAGTGTGTTTGCTCAGTGTCATTAAAGGCACAGCTTGGAGCAAAGCAGTCCTGCAAACACCCCGAGCACATCACTTCAGTTTCGCAATCTAGATGACAACTAAGATACAGGTATGGGAAGAAATGGTGTGTAATAGGGTACTAAAAAGAGTTGACGTTCACAGGACAAATGCAAGCTGTGGGGCGAAAATAAAACAGGAAGTGCTGGGCAGCTGAGTTCGAAGATAACCTGCTTCAAAGACTTGAAATTCTATGAATAATAAACACAGAACATGTTAGATAAACCATTGGATTTCATTTTAAAGTGCTATCTAACACACCTTGGCAGTTTACTTTTAAAGTGTTTTTAATCACTTCTGCTGAAAGAAGTTATTCAAAGTGAAGAGAGTCACATGTGGATTGTGTATTGGAAATGGCATGAATATCATAAACTCAAAACACTGTAGTAGATGAGTTTAAAAATACATCTATATATAATATATATGGTGGAAAGTTTCTTACACAAGCAGAGTGTTGGTGGAGATTCCTCCCGGACAACAGTGAAATTCCCCCTTTTTTTTTTTTTTACATTACCGTTAATGCAAGCACAGAAACCACCGTCCTATCGGTTCAGCTGATACTTACTCACGACAGATTTATAGCCAATATCTGGAAGCACTCAGCCTCACATATATCAGACCTGTGGAATACCCCCACAGTGAAAGAACACACTAACACATACCACTAAACACTCATAACTCATAATTACATAATATTATTGAGGCATTAATAGGCTATGGATATTTAACATACTTAGTTTATTCAAGAGTACCATAATATAATTTTATGCAGTTCCCAGTGGTGAATACTGATTCAGTGTCTATTTAATGACATTTTATAAGCACAAATCATTTTTAGAACTTTAGAACACCCACATCTTCCCAATTTTAACTGAAATGTAGCAGTGAATAAAATTAACATAAAAAAAAGGGTAGTCACCAAAAACAAAAAAGTCATGTAAATGTCATAGAAAAGAAGCCTTGGTTAACTTCCAGTTTTCCTACAGCAATGGAAGCAAATGAAACCTTGAAAGTTAATCCAAACTATTCCTACAGGTTGATGACTGAGAAACCCTCTGTCTGAGCGAAGGCAGTGTTAGAACAAACTGTCACTACACCTTCTGATGCATCATTAGGACAATATGCTGTTCTGCAGGAAGGAAGACTGAAAGAGGCAAATAACAAAGACAGACTGATTGGTGAGGGGTTCATCCCACAGCAAGATAATGAGGCAAAATGTTAGAAGAACAGAACATGATGGAAGACCAGACCAGATTCCAGACTTGTTCAGTCTCCAGTTGAGCTGGTTTGGGATGAACTGAACTAAAGGTGAAAGCAGTGTTGGGACCAACTTTCTGAAAAATGTTTCATTTCCATTGTAGAAAGAACGAGTCACAAGTCAGCTGCTGGAGGATCCGGAAATGTTTCCTTGTTTTTAAAACCTCAAATAGTTTATTTGTTGTTTTAATTTCAGAAACACTCATATATTGAATTGTGTACATTTAAATAACAGGAAAAATTGCACTGCTTTTGAGTGTATGTCTTCATAAACATGTTAGCGAGGTCCTGTATAACTGTCAATATTTAAATCTGGACACATTTTCTATTATGTTGTGTGCACAGTCAGATGCTACACTAGTAAATTGTACAGTTGTGTCATTGGATATTTGGAGTAAATGAACTGAACTGGTCGAACTGTAAACTAGCATGAATAACAAAGGGTGAAAATTTGTTTGTTTTTTTTTTCATCTAAATACATCTGAAGGTCTGGACAGGCCTTCAGATACCTGTGCAAAACATGGTGATGAAAACGTGCACCACATACAATCACATGCACACAGACAAACACATACACCTATAACTCCTATAGTCAGGTCTCACCTGTTGGGCTTGGGGAACAAGATGGAGGAGTCTGGTTTGCGGATGAAGTACTCATCGGCCACTTTGCTGATGGCGACCTTCTTTTTCTCTCGGCGGGGCATGCTCTCCAGCGACAGGGGGGTCTCCACTTTTGGCCGCAGCATGCCAAGGTAAGGAGGTAGCATGTGGATGAAGATCTAGGAGGAAGGGGAGGGTGAACAACAGAGTTAACTCCACAATTTAGAGTAAAGTCAGCTTCCCTTTCACGCCTCTTTGGACCGGATGCAAATAGAGCTGTTCTGAGTTTAAATCTTGAAATCACAAATATCAAAATGTCCATTCAGTTTGCCTGAAAACCACATTACTAAACAAAAGATTATTTAACTGTGTTTTCCACTTCCAGTCGATAGCTTGTTGGCTCACACAGACCTCAAAGTCTTTACAGGTATTAAAAATCCACTTATTTGGATTCTTGTTTCATGATTTATTGGACACCTGAAATGTACTTGCCCTGTATTTGCCTATTAAGGATGAAAAATGACTCGAAATCCAGCAGTGAGATAACCTTTGAGAACAGTTGCTGCTGAATGGTGTGGGTGGGGAAACCAAACTTGTAATTTCTTCTAATTCCTCAACGTCTACTCTCAAGGTGTCCTTGAGCAAAGCACTCCAGTGGATCTCCTTAGTAAAAGACTATAGTGGGCAACTCCAAGATGTGTGTGATTAAAACTGAAATAAATGTTAAAACTTAACAAAAATCCAAGTCTGAAAGCCAAGTAGTACCAACTGATGGTTTTATATATATATATATATATAAAACCATCAGTTGGTACTACTTGGCTTTCAGACTTGGAACTACCTTCCAGGAGGAGATCAGAGGAATCAGTGATAAACAAGCAAATGATTGGGCCAAATGTCTGCCTTGATCAATATCATGAATGTTGTAAATGGCTTCTTTATCTGCACTTTCAGTGATTTTATAGCCATCTTTTAAAATAACTCTTGGCTTGCCTGTATTGACAGATGGATGCCATTAATGGCCCATTGGCAAGGAACCTGCTGAAGCTGCAATAGTGAACGTCGCATGAGGTGAAACATCTCGGCTTAAAATGTACAGCTTTATTAGTGAGAATGAATTAATTTGGCTGCAAATATGTCAATTTCCTTATATGACCTCTGACCTTTTGTTTAACAGTTTATCACTACGACACCTGTCGTATTTCACACAGACTACAGAATATCCTCTGTGTGTGAGACAGCAGAGCAGTGAGTCACACACAGTTGATGTAAGATATGAGAGATGATGGTATTGTGTGTGCCAATACTAGAAACACATGGAGTAAACAAACATATTTTCATTCAGTGTTACTCACGAAAATATACTGTGTGTCCCCTTGAGGCCAAATAAACATGTTAAATATATATGCCTTTGGTGGTGAATTAGTACCTTGAATAGCATGAATCCACACCTAGGCCACGTCTGCTCACATGTGGGCAGGTCCCCACTTTGTCTGTGTGGTGCACGTGTTCCACCACTACTTCACCAGCCAAGACGAGGTGGACATAAGCGCACTTGCAGTACAGCAGCATTGGACACACCCTTACAGACAGACCTCCAGGACAAAATCCCGCTCTCTCTCTCTCTCTCTACACTGCCACAGGCCTTCCTCCCCATAGCTGGTAGTTGAGTGTCACCAAGAACTTTTCTATGCCCCCTACTGGCGAGTGCAGTAAATGTATATATGAAACCAAGGAACAAATCATCAAGGCTTATAATCCAAGTGCAACTATAAAGGGATTTGAGCACATACTGTTCACAGAAAACTAAATCTTTTACAGGTGCCCCACACACACACACAAACAAAGTGGGGACCCTCTTGTACAAACATGGCTCCATAATGCTACTTATCAATGGTCAAACTCTAGGGACGGGCACTGCAAAACACGTTTTGTTTGTAAATTCTACGGTGTGGGGCATTAATTAATGCTGCATAGTTGTTCCTATAAAAATAAACATTAAAATAAACGACTAAAAAAACTTCACAAGGTGCCTTTAAGTTTTCACTCAAATTAATTAACAGGGTCAGAGATAGCACTGAGTATGTATACTCCGTATTTTTATATTCTTTAACCAAACTCTTATTTTTTTGAAGTGGTTTAGAAAACCCTGAAACAGCATATATCCCTTCAAGCTGGGGAAAAAAAAATACAGATAATTTAAATAATTAAATAATAATTTCAATAATTAAAGATGCCCTTAGAGTTTTCTTGTAAACAAACAAAGTTATGTTTACATTCAGTGTTTTTCACCAAAATAAATTGTGTGTATCCTTGAGGCTTAACAAGTGAGTTCAATGCCTTTCTGTCCTGATAAAGCATTTCCAATTTTTAATTTTTTTTTTTCTGATAACTTAATTGATTCACTCAAAATAAAATTGCTCCATAGCAGTGGTTCTCAACTTTTTTAAGCCATGACCCATCAGAATAATCAGGTTGGTGCTGCTGTCAGACTTTCAGGTGATCTACCATGAGACTGCCACTGTGGGAATACTTATTACAGGTGTTAGACGTTATTGCTGTACAGTTGTTCCATGACATAACTGGCAAAACTAGCTACTACTCATGGGCATGCAAACTGTCTGTCACAAACACACTCAATACAGGTACATTCCCCTGTCTGAACTATATCCTAATGTGTTATTTTGTTCTTTTCCCACAACATCTGGCAACCCACAACTTATCTCATGACCCCCTTGAGGACCCCCAGGCTCATTGCACTATTACTGATCAAAAACTCTACAGTGTACCTTTAACAGAATAAATACATTTTTGTGACTTGCATTATTTAATGGATATCCAAACTATACCCCAGTACACCATATCCTCCTGCTCTGGAATATTCCACTTGTAACATGTGTTCAAATATGAACAGATTCAGATCCTGAATAATTTTGCAAAATACACAGTTTTGTTTGACTCAACGCTCATATTCAGCAGACATCTTACCTCAATTTTTACATACTCATGAACTTGTTATTTCTTATCAGTCCTATGTGACACCTGTTGGATTTCCTACTGCTTGGCACTTGAGCATATGGACCATTTAAAACACTTACAGAAAGTCAAGTAATTCTATACCAACACTGGTAATGCCTAGTATCCAGCTCCAGACACCTTCTCTGCACAAGTTAGAGGAGTCTGTTACTTTACATTTAACATCACAGATAACTCTTATAAGTGGATGGATTTTTTCCTGTTTAAGAATGATCCAAGTGTATGTAAAGTACAAACGAGTATAACATAGGGCAGGTCATTTGAATTTGTCTTCAGCTGGAGAGGGGAGATATTATTGACACCTATATATTTCCCGACACCATATTTGCCCCCTCAGCATCAGGAGATATTAACCTCTGGCTTCATGCTGTTCCCTCCATAAGTGAAAGATGAGAAATATTATAACAAATTATTAAACAGGCTTCCTGTGGCACACTGGGCACTTGGTGCCATTAAAGCTTAACAAGTGTAACAAAGGAATGCTAAAAGTAGAACAGTTTATATATTTCCTTCATGTTTTTGGAATATTATTATTGTATTATATATATATATATATATATATATATATATATATATATATATATATATATATATACATATATATAATGAGATACTATTTTGGCTTTGTTATTTACCAATTACATTATATAAACTGCTGTAATGAAAACAATATGTCAAACTTGTTGCTTTCTTTCTTACTTGTCCTTGTTTGTAGGATTTTTAAAAGTGTGCAGGTGATACACCAGCTTCACGTTGTCTTTACTTTTGTCCTAAGCATGTTGAAAAAAATATTCCACATGCATTCATTTATTTGTTTTGACCCCAAGAGGGCATTTTGTCAGAGCAGGTTGTCAGATGCTTCTCCTACATCTGGACCAATTCTGGTGCACACACACAAAACCTCGCAGCTGTCAGACAATACCAGAGGAACATGAAAACAACAATGGCTGTACTTTTGTCAAGTCAGTTGTGTTTTTATGTCCATTTGTATACAGTCTTTGTATAATATTCTACTCATCTTCTTATTCTTGTCAGTAATTCAATAGGTTGTGTCAGAGTCATTAGGGTTCTGTAAATGTGGAACAATACAACAGTGTGTTGACATAAAAAAAATGTTGCTTTGAATACTTAAGTATTTTTAACTCCAGCCTTCTGTCCAGGAGGTGGAAGTGTATGGGCCAGACTCAGGCTGATGACCCAGGCATGTGTTGGGCAAATGGTAAATACCCTCTATACCTGAGCTTCATTGCTAATGACCCCTTTCATATTACACATTATCATTTGATCCATTGTTAGAATAAAAATATTCATTAGCGCAGCTTTAAAAAATTATACCACAGTATTACTACAAGTTCTGGGGTCAAGAAATTTCCCACCACTAATGTTCTGTGCACAAACCTTTCCGTCTCACACTGACACTGATCGTCTGAGGAGTGGGAGTGAAAAGAAGCAGAACCTATAATGTTCCTTTACCCATCAATCCAGCACCACGCAGTTCAGTTCTATCAATCACCTGTGTGTGTATGAGCCTTTTGCAGTGAATGTTACCTGAAAGCGTGACAGGAAAGTGTAGAGCTGCTGCTGCTCGGACCCAATTAGCTTCACATAATGTGGAGTGAGGGCAACAGCCACTGATGGAGGTTAATGGTATAACATGTCATTCAGGGTGTTGAGGACCGTGTGGACTTAATTCAGCAGAGTGCCTGAACCTGAACTGCCACCGCCCTCATTACCAAATGAGCACACAAATTAACATTATATTAATTATAATAACCCACAATTTACATCACTGATGGAATGAGGCAAAGCTTGCCCACATAATGTTTTGCTTAAATTTAATTCATCTTAGACTTACATACATTTTTTGTAAAGACACTCATTTTTTCATCATAATTTCTGCTCAGACGCCCCTAAAGTAATAAATTGTGTATATAATTTTGCATCTGATTTCACTCGTTTGCCGTAATTAGTTGGATTATCTTGACTGCATTTGTGATGTATTTGTTTTAATCAGTTATTATCTAGTCTCCAATTATATGATTAGGTGAACAAAACTTTGGCAACAGTATATTTTTGTCAGCTAACTTGGATGTTACCATAACACTTTTGGTCCATCAACAAAAGACCAAATGGAATTTTTACATTAGCTTTTGAAATCAAGAAAAATGTGATGACACTTACATGCATTGTTCAGCAGGATAATCTTCACAAGTGAAGACCACTTTTATGATTTTGAATACTAAATACAATCACCAGAACTAAAGAAAACTAATTACTACATACTACCTACTAAGGCTATGAATGAACTACACCAGCATGGCATGACTTAACATCACCACCACTAAACTAGACTGGGGTATTTACCGACATATTTTATGTTGCAGAATAAAATGTCTTGAGTTTGTCTCAACCACAGACCTTATTTCAGCCATATAACCAAAAACCCATTAAAAAACCCAGTTTGGGACGAGTGAACTGGAAGTGCTAACATGCTAATTTCTGGGTTTTAGTAAATTATTCCTGCTGGACTCTGCCGTCACTGGACAGAGAGTGGCAAAGTTTCTTCTTAAGCACAATAAATAATTCTCCAGTGAGTACATCTTTAGGGTCTAGATATTCCAAACCATCAAATATGCCAGTCCAGCAACACATCATGAATCTAACACGTACACATAGAATCCAATCAAATTACTTAACCTGCAGCCTATGTTATTTTGCGCCTCACCTTGCGGACCCACATGGGCATCAGGTGGGTGTTGGGGGAGCGGTGATGCAGGTTAAGGACGACCACACTGAGGATGACGGAGAAGGTGACCAGAATCATGGTGAACATGATGTAGTTGACAATGATGGGGACGCCCAGTGAGGTCTCAGGGACCTTATCAGCCAGCAGCAGCAGGAACACAGTGAGGGTCAGCAGCACGTTGATGGACAGACCCATCTTTTCACCTGGTGGGGACAAAACTAATTATCATGGCATCATGTTCCTTCAGGCCTGTGTTCTGACTCATCGGGTTTCACCAAAGGCTTGTTCCTCCCTAGCTGAGTGAGATCTTCTGTTTTAGCAGCATTTGGCCCATGTTATTCACCACTAATGACTCTAATGGAAAATTCATCTCCCATTCTAAGTGAAGCTGGACAATAGGGCGAGGCCTCTACAAGGCCACTGACAAACTGTGTTTACCTCAGGTTGGTTAGAGGTTGTAGGCAATGAGTAATTGATGTGTATTAGAGCAGTGTGTGATCCTTCAGTGGCTGTCAAAGCAGTAGGAGTTCTCTTACTGACTCCATCACACTGTGTCACCAGAAAGCAGAAAGGTCAACATGTCCAAGTTCTGTCTTGGTTGACAAGTGCAGTGCATAAAATTATTGATCAGCAGCAAAAAAAAAAAATTTAAAAAATAAAGAGAAAACACAGGATAGAAACTTAAATGTCCTTGACTTGTCACTGCATCAGGCGGGAGGATCATACTTTATGAGCATGCATGCATGTCTGCAGACATGCAGGAGCGTAGACCTTGAGATGTCCCACGAGCAGAGACTAGAAAAGATGGAGAAAACTTTGCACACACACGCGCGCAACCTACAGCTATGGATAAAGGGCTTCTATGTGTCCTTGTGTTATCCGCTTAAATTAGTCATTAAACATGGTCATGCTGTGTGGATCTTGTAGGATGTTACGCACAAATCTGGATTCACACTCCAGGAAGACATGGTTCAACTAAGGAAGACACATGTTAATCACCTCTTTCTTTGGACAGTCTCAGACAACAATGTGCCATGTTGTGACTCTAACTATGTAAAGCAATGCAAATGTGTTCACTGAATTATCTTAATTGGAGTACGGTCCATATCCGAAAGGGGCAGATCATCAATTTTACACATGAAGATCAGTTCAGTCATCATGGAGAGTACCTCTCAGCCTGTGAGGACAGTGGATTAATGTCCTCTGTGACTTTGGATGAGATTTCTAAAGTCCCTGATGATGTCACTAGGGTTAACTCAATTTGCGCTTAGAGATGCATATTTTTATAGGAAAACCCGCATTTCAAAATGGGTTTTTGGAGTTGAAAGACAGATACCTGTGATTCTGCTGCATCAGTTCCTAAAAACTTTTTCTTGTGAGTCTTCCAATATTTAATGTTATTAGTAGCCCTTTGATCTGCATAACTCAGTGGACGCATTTATATTTCTACTCACTTGATTTACTGGGGCCAACAGGCACATATCCATACATACAGTGGCATGGATGTTATATTCCCAACACTGATTACTTGATGAACCAGGCTTAGAGAAACCAAATATAGAGAACAAAGTAGAGCATCTGATTACTTTCAGTAGTTGGTGGGCTGATTTCTACCGTTTTAATTTTTGAGGTTATCGATTCAGCCGTGCTCCAGGAAACAACATCTAATCTGGACTTGAATCCCTTTGTTCCAGTAATTGGACAAGTGTGTTACTGCCCAATTTAAACACACCACACAAACACAATTAGGAAATGCTATTAGCAGTTTTAGAGAGCAATGATACACCAGCATAATCCTAAACAAAGCTAAATGGCCTTCAGTCATCTTTACCACAGTTAACTGGTTTGTATGTACTTTATTACTCTGTGTACCTGCATCAGGAGGCAGGTAGAAGTTGAATATGGCGATGATGGTGATGAGAATGCAGGGCAGGATGATGTTCAGGACGTAGTACAGAGGCTTCCTCTCAATGATCAGGTAGAAGATCATGTCCTCGTACAGATCGTCATTCATGCTCTTCCTGCTCGGCTTGTGCATGATGCGCCACTCGCCACCCTCTGGAGGGGCATCCACATTTTAAGCATTACAAAACATTTTAATGAAGATCAGCAAAATTATTATTTTCACAGCACAAGCAACAAATCTGCATACCACAAGGGGTCCAAACAAAAGTGCAAACACAGTCGAACTGGTAAAAGATACTCTTGTGACCATGGTTTAGATGTTAAGCAAAAGCAAGTAGAAAGTACCCTAATAAGAGAAAATTAAAAACAACAATCAAAGGAACATATCCACTGTAAATACTATTAGTGTCATTTCCTCTGCATACAAATATTACTGCTGTTCATATCTTTAACTTTCTTCTCTAAACTGAAACATGGAATTGTTTCAATCTACTCAAAGATTCATTTATTTATTTGTTTAAAAAAGGTTTTCGCCATCATTTCAAAAAGCTCACAGTTCCCAATATTGTTCCATCCATCTATCCATCCATCCATCCATCCATCCATCCATCCATCCATCAAACCCTCACCACTGTAAGCTTCGTCCAGTTGGATCTCCCGTATCTCGTTGCCCTTTGAGTCCAGTGCATACTGTAAGTCGATCTCTGTTGAGTCATATGTGTAAGAGCGGAACTGCATGGTGCAGTTCTGCCAGTCAAATGGGAAGTATGTTACCTGGGCAGAGAAACAGGGAGGTAAGAAAGTCTGACAGAAGAGGAGCAAGCTTAGGAGAGAATGAATGGAAAGCATAGGAATGTTGATGTTCACCTTAACTCCACAGGAGCTGCAGTATAGTGCAGGGGGAGTCCAGGTTACTCTGCCGTTATTATAAACCTGCACATGGACATGCAAGGCCACATCAAACACCCCATCATTACTGCAAACAAAGATTAAGATAACATTAATTAAAAACTGTCTTCATCCCTTTTATCGACGGTTTCACATATGTTGTGCATAAAACCTCTACTTCAAATGATTGTGAATCAGTGACACAAGCAGACCTGCCAGTGACACTGTGGTTAGACTGCATGTCAGAGACACAGTGACTCAGTGGTCACCAGCTGCTGTTCAGAGTTTGCATATTGTCCTTTGTGTTTGCTCATAGTTTCTTCCAATGCTACAGATACATACAAAAGGAAGGTAGCCATAGAACGTAACATATTATACTGACCTGTACTGTCACATTGTCTCATATTGTACCCATATTGCATCATTTTTTGTATTCTATCATAATGTATCATTAATTCTTTACATCTCATCTTGTCTCATTCTGTATTGTCTCATAACATGTCGTCTCATCTCATACCGTATTGTAATGCAACATATCACAGTGTCCTGTATTGTATTGTATCTCCTAATGTACTGCATCACCTCATCTCATATTATACCGTATTGTAAAGTATCATATCTTAACATCTTGTAATGTCTCGTCTTTTCCTGCATTGTCTTGAAATGTATCATCTCATCGCATATTGAATCATATTGTAATATAACATATTGTACTCTACTGTCTCATTTTATATTGTGTCATATACGTACTATATCATCTCGTCTAGTATCATATAGTAATGTATCGTGTCATACCAACATCTTGTAACGTCTCATCTTGTTTGGCTCCGTATCATCTTGAAATGTATCATCTCATCTCGTATCACACAGTGCATCATATTGTCTCCTAACGCCTCATCCCGTCTCATCTCATTTCTTGTTCTGCATCACATATTGTAATATTATATCAAATCAGATCAGATTGCATTGTGTTGTCAAACCTGTCCACACCAGAGAAACAACAGCATTGGCTGTTTTAGAGACACTCTTATTTTGGAAAGTAAAAAAAAAAAAAAATCCTGACCTTTGGTAACTTTTACAGAGGTAATCAGGTGGGTTCAGTTAAAATATCAAGGCAGTACTAGTTTTTGAAATGACCATTGACACAAGGCAAAAACCAGTAGTCTGATTAGTTTTGCACAGATCTTTAAACGTCCAGTCCCTATTGGCTGATATTAGCATGTTAATGTGGTATCCTGCTGACTCAGTTGCACATATCACGTAAAAGCAGCATACTGGGTATAAATCTAGCCTGAGGCCTTTGTTTCATGTCATGTCGCACTTCCTCTCACTCACCCAGCCTTCCCGTCTCTTTGTTCTGCACAGTAAAGCAGAATCTACATAAAAAAGACAGACAGGGTAAAGCTGTGGTAAGAGGGAGCACAATCGGAGTAACCATGTTTTGTACGTCTGATTATTGCAGTCACACTGCTCCTTCTGTTCTCTCGCCACAGCTGTAGAGCGCAGCAACATCTGGCTGCAGTCCCATTCTGCAAGACCCCACTAAAACATTTTAATTGTCACAGTTAAAACGGGAAGGAACTCGACACATTTCACAGGACATTTCTGAGTGCGGCACTAATGTTGGCTGTATACAGAGCAGTTTTGGCCATTAAGCTCATAACAACAATACACAACAAAGACATCAAGTCAATTAGACACAGATTCTGCAGTGTGTGATTTTATGCCTCTGGTAATTTAACAAGGGGAGAGGCTTGTGTCCTTAAAGTGGGCCCTCCTAAAACCCTGTCCGCCGTGAAGGTGCTGCTGCTGCTGCTGCTGCTAAAATGACCAGCATTGATCACACACACACAGAGAGAGAGAGAGAAGGGCATACACAAATTTTGCATTTGTGTGTATGCACATGTTTGTGTGTGTACGTGCATGGTCCCAGAGGAACGCCTCCTGAGATGAAGCAGCTGAGCAGGGCACTCAGCTCAGTTATTAGGGAGCCATGCTGCTTAATTGCCTATAAAGTGTTGATGAATGGAGCAGTGAGGAGTTATACAAGCAGCGTGTACTATATGTGGAAAAGGAGACTACACTTTCTATAAGTATCTACATTTTCTAATTTAATGATGTGACAAATAGTTTTTCTATTACACAGGTACTATACTATAATCTACTGTCTACTGGAAGCAGCTCTGGCTCCATCACGCCTATAACAATCTGCAAAAGTCTTCAAAGGTTCAGTGGAAGAGTTTTAGAAGTGAAGCATCAAAAGTCAAAAGTCTGTAGATGTAATTCTGGTTTACTGGCACTGCGTGGGTTTGTTAGACAGACTTCAGTAGAGAGATGACAGGGAAGGAAACCATGGGTTGGCAGCCAGATGTGAACGGGCGATGTAGCAGTTCATGTACTGTAACTACTGGGTGACCAGTATGACCTTGCCACTGTTTTTATGTTTTGCAAGCATATTGAAAAGAAATGCATTCATGATTAATAAAGTAGCATACTTTGTGACTGTACTTAATAACTGCACTGTACATAGCACATTGTCTTCATTTAGTTTCTTTGTTTCTTGAGCAGTGTAGTTATGTAAAGGAAATAATGTAGCATTCCTCCCCCTGCTGCACAGACTCTGGAGGAGAAATCTAGTTTTGCTAAATCTTCATAAAGAAAATTCAATAAGTGGTGACGTACATGAAACAAATTCAGTTAACAATTATGTTGGTTTATATGCATTCACAAGTGAAATTTGTGCCTCAGTGATGCAAGTTGGTCTGGGAAAATAACACCCTCATGTAAAGTAGTGCAGAGGAGGACAATTAAATGTCTGCTCAAGTCCAGGAAACTGCTGAACACTGGGACACTGACTAGAACGGCAGCAGCAGGCCTGGGTGTGAACACTGGACATTAGGGGTGATGGATTAATACAGATTTACATTACATTATTAACTCGTCTTTGACATCACAACCCTCTTACAACCTAAACAATTAGTGCTTTATAAGGACTGATTATGACCTTCAGTGGAGGTGTGAGGGGTAGGCTCAAAGTTGATTATATGACTAACAGGCGAGAATTAAAGCTGACAATCATGAGTGGATGTAGATGTGTTACAGGAGCAGTGGAGCGAGCAGTGGCTCTATTTCCACTCAATAAACAGACGAACACGACCTTTAACATAAATTAATTAATATTCTTGGCATAAATCAAGTTTTTGCTCATAAGACATTTGTTATATTTTATAGTATAAGTGTAGATAATAACTTAATATTTCACCATGGAGCAGGAACATTAATATGTATGGGAGGGTAAAAACTAAATGCACCTTAGGGCCAACAAAGAAACTGTCCTAGATAAAAAGAAAAAGAAAAAGAAAAAAATGGAGGAAAGTGGCTAAACATTTTCTCCTCTCAGTCCTTGCTGATGCTTACTTATTAATGAGGACGATGTCAGGCAGCCAAACCCTCCCAGCTGGGATACGCATCACCTCAATTCCATCATGCTGCTTGGGTTTCCATGCCAACCGATAATCTGTCCATTCCTGTTTGAAAATTAAAAAAAAAGAAAAGAAAAACAAGAAGTGTTTGCGTGATTAGTTGAAGAAGGACGTGGATGTTACACACAAGTGCGTATAAGGGGACAGGGACAAGACAGACACATAATGACAGGAGGGGAGACCTTGCATTTGGTGACTTCATCAGTTTATTTTTTCATTTGCTGCACTGCTGTAATTAGATTCTACTGGGACATTTTCCCTGAGCATTTGTCTCAGCATAACAAAACATCATTTGCATAATTTCTCATTTTGCATTCACTCTGTTTTGTTGCGACGACTCCAAGTGTTCTCGCTCGGTTGTGTGGTGTTCTGCCACTGAGCTGTGCATTTTCCACTGGAGCCTGAGTCATGGTTGGGTTGGTCAAACTGATGACACATAGTAGGAGGTTATTCACTTGCAGAGCTGTGTGTTAATGAGGTGTATAGGGGTTCCCCATCATGTAACTCTCTGTTTTAGTGCAGCAGGAAGCAAACAAATTACTCTGAGAGTGTTTGGCTTGAAGTGAACCCTCGGAATTTTCTTTGCAGCCCCGGAGAAACAAACATGCAGTAAAAATGCTGGTGAGAGGTGATGAAATAAACAGACTTACCAGATTCATGACGACCACTGTGCTCATTTCTTCATTTTTCATATTCTGAAGAGAGATTAGAAGAAAATATCTGTTATTGATGCTTCTTTTCAATCTCACAGCTTAGTCCTTAATACAATGAATTCAGTAGGAGCTGAAGTGATTTCAGGCAGAGGTAAAATTCCAGTATTTTTCTACCTGAGTCTTATTCTCATAAGTGAGACCTTTCTGACTTCGATTTCTGCTCTTTCCATCTCTGATTTAGAGATTTGGGAAACACGACTCGACAAAATACAACAAAACAATTTACTGTGTATGCAGGCAAGAGGTGCATGAACAGTATTCAGAACAGCATGTCTACATCATGTGTGGATGTCTAAGTCCACCCACACAGTTGTCCAATTCATGCAAGTCTGAAGGAACAGATGTGCTCCTATTTTCATCAGCACAGGCCTTCACTTTTTTCACATTTTCTTATGTTGCAGTCTCGTGCTAAAATCATTTAAATTCATTTTTTCCCTCATCAATCTACAATCAATAGCCCAGAGTGACAAAGGCCAAACAGTGATTTTTGCAAATTTACTATTATTCTTATTTTGAATCATTTTTCATTAGCTCCTGAACTTATGGCAACATTTTTCACTGCGACATCACTCTTCAGCTCACCTGTCTGTGTGTCTGTGTTGCTCAGGCTGCTGCTGACAGGATTTTCAGAATAAAATGATGCCTGACATTAATAAACACATCAGCGGGATAAGCTGAGGTTAATCTACTTTATAAATAATGTTCATGTCTTGTCCCATATGCAGTAAGATCCCTGCTCCTGATCCACTCACGACAGAGACAGAGAGAGCATTAAACTGTAAATATTTCTCCAACTAATTTCCAAAAAAAGATACATGTTTGGATTGATTACAAAACTGAGTTCAGCTGTTACATACACGTCAGTACCTTAATTTGCCTCAGGAGACAAGTCTTAACCACTGAAATTTAAATATGATATCAACTTCTGCTCCTGCAGAGCTGCAGCTGGTGCAACAATGGCGCAACAATGGGTAATACAGTTTGGAGCCAGATCATAGTTGAATAGCTTTTCCCTCTTTATTTAACACCCAACATTTTACACAAAACACATCAATCTGGAAAATTATAGTTGCTGCATAGATGTTACTGTAAAATGGCAAGATGGTTTGAGATACAGGTAAAATAAAGGGCTCTGAGCACCTGCACTCAGTACTGTGCCTGAATACATCCCCTGAAGCTTCAATGTAAAATTTTTGTTTTTGCATCCAGACAAAAGTAAACACATAAATGAGTCTCTACATTGTAGCTGATGGCACTAAGATCTACTTCTGGGACTGCTTGTTAGTATAGTGTACAAAGAGGTTTGTCAAAGAGTTGCACTTCTAAATCTTCATGTGTTAACAGGTCCCTCTGATGACCCCTGATCTAGAGAGACTATGTTTCACATTCACAAAAAAAGACCGAAACCAAAATGCTATACACAGTACGAAACAAAGATTGAGAACCTTTGGTTATTATTGCAGCTAGTTTGATTTTGTCCTGTAAGTAGATCCCTGTGTTCGCTACAACAGCTGATTCCAGGTGACTCCTGGAGTGCTGTGTTACAACTAAGTGTTTAAAATGATAAAAAGTAAAACTGCAGTTTATTAGGAAAGTTTTGGGAGGCTAGAGTTTCCCATAACTAAGGCTAAAGCCAGCATGATGGTTAGAATGGTCCTAATTATGAGCATAGTATCCTGGTTTAAAAACACTGGAATGTCCCTTTAAGTAGTCATGTACCCATCCAACATGGCATTATGCCCGATATTTTCTGGCTTTATTTTAGTTCAGTTTTAAGAATTTGGACTTCATCCAGTGACAATGCATTAGCTGGATTAAATGTTGTCAGTGTTGCTTCATGTTGTTACATTAAAAACAGGAATATCATCGACTTGACCTGAGAAATGTGATTTTTTTTTTTTTTTTTAACGACAAACCATTTACTCTTGTTCATAATATTCTTTCATATATGTGTTATGTTATTTATTCAGCGCTGCGGTTGGACGTCCATGATCACACCACACTGTACATGATTTACATGAGACAACAGCTCATTTGAGATACTGGCTGGTGGGCAGCAATGGATACGCACCAGTCACCTCCACTTCCTTTGGTGAAGGCGTTTGCATGTGAAGTATCCACTGTGGGCAATGAATAAATGTGCACGTGTGTTTGCATTTTTGTGTGTGTGTGTGTGTGTGTGAGCATGTGATTGTCTATGCAGCTAGAAGGCAGAGCGTCCCTGAGCTGGGGCTGCTATTTAAAACGCCAGGAGGAATGTCAGAGAGACAGCTGGGACAGGAGCAGAGAAGGGGGTGGGGGCGAGAGACTGTGTCTCTCACACACACACAAATACACACACACTCTCTCTCATGCAGACACACAAACACCTATCTCATCACTGACTTATCACTTAGTGATGCTGCCCATAAGTGTTTGAATTGACCTCAGGATGTTAATAATAACGCAGCAGTTATCCAGCTGACTAGTTCTGGGCAGAGGAGGACGGAGCATCCAACTGGGTCAGTTTTAACATCGTTACACTCCACAACTTAAAGACCCCATGTGACTTCCTCTCCAGAGTGAGACTGACCTTGAGCGGAGCGTGCTGTAGATGTGTATGCAAATGTGACACTATGTTACGTGTATGTGTGTGTGTGTATGTGTGTGTGGATGCTACAGAGAAAGAAGCCGTGGGGAAATTAAGGAACAGATAAAATGATGTGGTGCAATCCTCCTGTTTTACCTTTTTATGGAGTCACGCGGCCCGAGAATCTGTTGGTGCAAGCTGCTGAAACACTATTTTCTAGCATGGATGGATAAGACTACAGTACTTCACATCAGTAGCATGACTCTTTGTACCGTTTGACTCAGCAGGCCAGCACACACTGAAGGGAGAACCAGATGGCACTCAGATATACTCACAGTTATGGATAAAAAAAAAATAAAAACTGCACTACATTTACAGGTAAAGTGCTTTGTTATCCTGCCATGTGTGACTATAGGAGTGTGTGGGGAGAGACCACTGTACTCAAAAACTTTGTAGAGACATTTGTCAGTCTGTGTAAATCATTTTAAGGACAAATTTATCAGAGGCAAAGCTGCTCTCGAGGGAGAGGAACCCCAGTTTTTCAGCCTAAGTGAAGCCCAGTAAAATGTCAAAGAATCAGAGAGCAGGGACACGTGGGATACATGCATCCCGGGAGATTTTGTGTCCTAACTGTCATATTTTTCATATCATATTTTTAAAGAGAGTTATTTTCTTCCTGGTAAAGCATTAGATGAGAAGATTGATACCATTCAGGTTTACTCAATAACATTATTACTGCCTTTAAAACAGTTCTTCAGCTGAGATGAGCTCAGAACTCTTAACTCATGACTGTCCATTACTCATAAAGCTACAGCCAGCAGCAGAGAGGCTTAGTTTCACACTAAGCCTGGAAACATGGGGGAAACCCTCTACCAGCACCACTGTACCTCACTAATCAGCACATTATACTCTATTATCATATTTGCTTGGGCTGTAGAAACAAGAAGTCAAGAAGACCATCTGTTGGTGGGGTCTCTGCTGTTTGCCTGTTTATTGGTCCTGGCTAAGAAATGACCCTGCACATTGTTGTCTTTACTATCCAGGTTTTATATAGATAAAAAAAAAAAAATACAGATACAGCATGTTAATTACTGAGCCTTAGAGATGTAGTAGGTGGTTTTCGTTGCCTTTGGACTGAGTGAGCTCAGCTGTTTTTCCCGTTTCCTGTCTGTGTGCTAAGGCAAGGTAACCAACAGCTCAGTCAGCTGTTATATAGCCTTATATAAAGACAGATTTAACAGTGGCATTGATCTTCTCATTCAACTCTTCACCATAAAGTGAATAAGCAAATTTCCTCAAATGACTACTCATTCCTTTAAAGCCTGCTCAAAGTTATATGAAGCCTTAAAGTCCACCAGATTACCCCATTGCAACCTAGACTATGATGATGTATCTATCTTCAGCTTCATACCTATGACGACTGAAATAACTCATTAGTACACTATATTTCATTGGCTGTAGCTGCTTCTTTGAACATTTAAACCGATGATACTGGATGGATCCATTCCTGTTCACTCAACACTCAACACTCAGCATTATTATTGCTTTTAAAACAGTCCAAGATGAGCAGAACTCTTCATTCTAATCTGGCATTGGTGTGATGCTCATCAAATGTTTCTTTCTTTCCTCTTCTTCATCTCTGAAAGTTTTTAATCTGTCTGTAATTTCCTGTGCCTGTATATGTTTTTGTGTGTGTTAGGGTTTAATTCCTCACCAGTCCAACAAAGGAGGAGAGGATCATTCCCACACGGACCACCACCCTCTCTTCGGGGCTGGGTGCTGGCCGGACCTTAAGGTTGTAGTTGGAGAAGAGCTTCTTCAACAGAGCCTTCTCCATATCAGAGGCACCTGAATGACACATAGGCAGGACTTGTGTGACAGGTTTCAAGCTCAATGATCATTTTGTGAACAACAGATATAAGAAACCCATTGCTGGTAATTCACAGCCATGAAAAACATCAGGCAGGTGCATTAAGATATATGTTCTTCACCCATAATCAGCCAGTATTAACAACATGCAGTAGTTAATTCAAATGTCCATTTATTTCATCACCCATTGTCCTCTTCAGCTGTACAAGTGGATTATGACCCATCGTTAGGTTTTACATTGAGGTGACCTCTAGCAGCTGTAGTAATAATGAACAAAGGAGGAAGTCAGGTGATGTAGCATATAGAGCTGCAAAGGTTGGGGTGAGTGGATGGGTTGATAAAACCAGTTGTGACAAGTTGTCACAACCAAGTTGTGTTATTGTCCATTAGCAGTGATTTAAATTTCTGCAAAGTTGTGAAATCAACCCAAAATCCAAATGCTTGCATTTTTCCACAAAACCCCTGTTTTATTTCCAGCCATTTCCTCTTCAGCGTCGGAAGGTTAGAAGCATTTATAATCAGCAGCTCTGGTGACGCAGCATTCATCATGTTTGGCATCGCTGTGGCCCCAGCAGGATCTGACCTGACAGGAATAAATGACAACGATCACCCAGCAAGGCACCCCCATTAGCTAGGCACAGGGACGCATGGCTGCTGATGGGCGAGAAACGGGAGGTGGATGTGGAAGGCTAGAAATTAGCATTTTCTTCTCTCTGTCTTGTTCCGATGACTTAGTAAATAAGTCAAACTTAAAGCACAAGACCAGTGAGATCAGATGAGGTAAGACAATGTTGAAGGCTGGTGTTGAGCATGTGAAGGATGCTGGCAATGAATATAACTTGAGGCAACAAAGCACAGAGGCAAATTTAAATAGTCATTTGTAAGCTGTGCTTATGTGAAGTCTCTTTGATAAAGGACAGAAGAAGAATTTATACTTGAAAAGGCACTTACATGTACTCTCATACTCTCAGCTGTTTTCCTACATGATAACTTGCACTTGCTGAGCATTGATGAACATGATTTCAAAATTGACATTGACAGCAGCAAAGTTCACTATGAACTACATCTTTCTTAGGGTGGTTTGAATGTACTGTTCTTGTCCAGGAACCAGCGGTCAGTTATCAAATCTACGGCCTGAGGACAAGAAAGTCATTGATTTCTCTGAAGAAGTGGATGCCACTTAGCTGATAATCATTACTTATAGCTTTATGGCTTCTCTGATAATATTTAGTTGCCTTTATCGTGCTGTGAGCAGTGACCCAGGTCTTTCTGTTAAAGATAACACCTTCTGTCACAGCACCATTCATTTCCTATTTCATTTTCTTATTCCTTCTCTTTTTTCTTCCATTCCCTCTTCTTCACATGACTACACCAGTGCTTACCTGGTTTTGGATTTCTTTCTGTTATTAGAGTCGCCAGAATGATGAAATATATCTTTAAGACTTCTTGACAAAATGCCAGTTCTATTGAATATTTGCTTTTTGTATCTGTGAATGTAATAATCATTTTATGGTACCTGATCACAAAATTTTCTGTTGTATATGACATTTTTGGCCATGGTAGCGGCATGGATCTGGGGATGGATTTGCTGGTTTGTTGGGTGGTAGCTCCACTACTTTGATTCAGCCTGAAATACCTTAACAATATTAATTGGATTGCCTAAAATTGTGTGAAGATGTTCATGGTCATCAGAGGATAAATCCTCCTATCTTTGTCCCCTGACTTTTCATCTAGTACCACCATGAGGTTCACATTTATGGTTTTGACCGAAACATTTTGACAAGTACTGGACTGAAACGACCAAATACCTGCAAAACAAAACACATTCCATCACCATCAGCTGCATTTCCTGTTTGGTGCAAATTAGCAAATGCTAGCATGGTTACACACAAAACTAAGATTCAATTGGGTCAGTGCGCTTGTGGATAAAGGCCTTTCTAAACAGGAGTGTAACATAAATATGACTGGCCCCGGTGCAAATATTTTTGTTGTGTTTCTTGTGAGTGCAGCCAATTTAGCTAATGTTAGTCTGCATGACAGCATTAGCAGCATTAGCATTGCACGTCAATAAAAACTTCTCTAATGCCGTCAGTTCAGTAGTAAACTCATGCTGTTCTCTTCTATCCTTCCTCTTCCGAGCGCCGCTTGTTTGTTTGGGGCTGTTAAACATTATGCTGCAAACGGACTCATACATCAGCCTAAGAACTGGCCCGCTGTTAAATGGTTGAGAAAAAGACTGACATCCACTCACACAACTTATCAGAAATGACATAGAGCAAGCTCAATGGACAAATTAGGATTTCCCAGCAGGTGTTAATTCGTAACTTTTGAGGAGAAAGCCACCAACTTAAATAAGTGGTGTGTAGAATTTATGCTTATTTTTCATAAAACGTGCAGTTTTGTAAAATTTCAAAAGGGGCAATAAAAATATAGAAGACTATGACTTAAAACCGTAAGTGTGATAGGCCCCTGACAGCCACTGGGCCCCACTGTGGTACATCTGCTGTTTCATTGATAATTAAACCATTATTTCCAAACACTGGAATAACATGAGCGAGCAAGAGAGACAGCATGTCCATATTGAGCATGTACATAAACTAAAGGCAGTTTGTCTACAGTACGTCAGGCCTATATAGCCAAACACTATGGTTTATGCTTAGCCAATCTGTGCACATTCTTCAACTACATATGACTATGTAAATATTCCCATAGGAGCTAAGACTGTGTCCCAGAGACATTATATATTCCAATGATATTTCTTAGGTGGCTTCAAAAGTTAATCTGGTGGGTTTCTAGTGAACATTAAGTTTATTGCTTTTCTATGTAGCATACTACATGTGATTTTAGTGTAGTATCCACATAAGAAGCATTACATGACTACCACAGCTCTATAACATGGGTATATTGTGTCAGCTTGTGGCTTACCTCCCAATGTGCTCAGGCTGCACAAGCAACATGCCAGCAGGAGCAGATCCAGGTTTTTCATAGTGACCTCCAAGAACCAAAAACTCTTCAAGGCAGATCTTCGGCGGGTTAATCCAACTTTTTAAACTTCTTTTTTCTTCTCCTTCTTTTTCTTTTCCAGTGCAGCTGACTGGAAGTCTTGTCTAGTTTTGGTTTGGTCAGTTTGGACTGTTGTTGTCTGTCAGTCAGGCCGGCCTGGCCAACTGCTGTCTGCTCCAATTACCTCCTGGAGGGAGGGGAGGGTGTGTGTGTGTCTGTGTGTATGTGTGTGTGTGTGTGTGTGTGTGTGTGTGATTCATTGTCACCCCCTCATTCAATGTGAACCAGGCATGACTCTACTCCCTGGTTCTCAAACTGTGGCCATTGGAGTCCTTCTGGGGTTTTCTATCAGGGTCCACAAGAAAAGCAGTGAAGGTTACATTTCATAAATATTTCACCGGAGAATATTATAATGGTGTCATGGAACTAGTTCAATTAAAGGCTCATGTGCTGGTTGGAGAGATAAATTCTTACCAGCAGGTGGTGCTATTGTGTCTTTGTGTTCATTTCAATCACATTTTTATACTGACATGTGCAAATCAAAACATGGAAATATCAGACACATGCAGCCCCCAAATGTTATTTAGATGGGATATTTTACAACCCTGCAGGCCCTGAGACTTCACCTAATTAATCAAGAAAGGTATGTTTGGAAAGTCCAAAGCATTTTTAATCTTGAATACATAGTGTGACATAAGATGATATACCCAAACAACTAGGTTATTTATTTTTCCTGGTTGATGGTGTTCATTTCTACTGTGAGTGAGGTGATATTCACATATTCAGCATAATTCACAACTATATAATATGTGTTTGGTTTAAAGGGAGCAGGCACATGACTGGATATTACCAGAAATCATTCAAATTGATTATCATAATGTTTACATGCATTCAAATAAAAATGTTATATGTTTGTAAGTCAAGACCAAATGAGGCTAACTTCAGACACATTATCTAACACAGTGGTTCTCAAACTTTTTCACATCAAGGACCCCTAATTAGACCATGGACCCCCATCTGGTCCATGATTTTTGCTTTTAGTTGTTTTACTACAGAAAGTCATATATTCTGCAATTGGAGGAAATATTGTGAAAATAAGTTATTCACCTTCTTGCTGGGAACCCACAAGAGCCCCTTTAACCGCTTCTCCATACTCCTCTTTGAGAACCAGTGAAATAACACATTCATTTCTGCTCTACTGGATGCGTTGTAGGAGTTGGTATACTACATGATGACTGTCTTTCTGGCAGCAAAGGGACATGCAGTATCTTGTGTGCATCAAACTTTCTATAAGTGAAGATCCAAGTGTTGAAACTTCAGATTCAGAAATCAGAAACTTCTACCTCTAAGACATTTAGAGCTAGAAGCTGTTGAATTGATCACCCTGGTAAAGTAATACAGGATAAAGGCTCATGCATATTCTGACTTTAATTCAGGAACAAAGACCATACCTTGTTCTCCTACATTTTCCTGTGACAAATTTTATCAGTGGGTCAAATCACTTATTTTCCCTGAAATCCACTTTTCTACTTTCTTGTCTCCTTTGCTTTTGCTTTGCTTTTGCTCTTACTTACCATGAGATGCTGCCCCACCTGAATCTGACTCCATGGGTTCCTTACCATGGCACCTTTTGGCTATATGACCCTGGGCAAAGTTAGTATGCTTTAACCAGGGTGGTTTTTGGGTAATCTAAATCCTCTTGCCCTCATATCGTTCTGACGTCAGAGTTGAAGGTCTCTCTGAGAACCTCTGTAACTTTCAAAAACTGACAATCCAGCAAGCATGCCCACTTTGTGCAGCGATTAACCAGGTGTGCAGAGACGTGCAGAGTTTGTATAACCAGGCCTTTATTCGCCCTTTTTACTTAAGAAGGTGACTGCCTTGTAGCTACAGCTCTTCGCTGCCCTCATATAAATTGGACAAATTAAGGTATTTCTCATGCAGATTTTATGTTCTTTTCCAATGTAGTTGTGATACAAGATTAGCTTGGATGAAGATGGCTATCCCGCACAGGCAACCACTGTAATAACTGGACATATAGAGGTGATACCAGGGCCATTACTCTTACAGTATAACGTTAAGTTGATCAAATCGTTAAAGTGGCAAACACTGCTGTATTTTCTGAAGGCCCCTGCTGTAAAACATCCCTATCCTCCCTTTTATGTCCCCCTACTCATCTCTTCATGCCACTCTGCTCTCGCACACGTTCATCGGCCATCCACCATAATTTACGGTCCACTGTCACTGCCATTGGGCCTGCCGCCAATTTAATTACCATAGAAGCTAACTATTAACAGCTCGCAGCCAGTGTCAAGTCACACATCAAATCAGTGGTCAGGAGAGAGTGTATAAAGCTCCTGTTGGCAGTGACTCAAATTCAGTGATCTCTCCCAGAGCAACCGTTATAGATCGTAGTTTAATTCACATGTAAGTAGTTAACTTAAATTGGATCGATTGTTTACCCGTGATTGTTATTTTAGATGACATGTAACTGGATTACATAATGCTGTCACCACAGAAACACTTCAGTGCGATTAATATGGTTTGATGCAGGATGTGATTATTATAATTTATTCCAAGATAATGTCAAAGTTCCCACTTTATTTTCAGCTTTAATTAAATTGAAAATCCATCTGTGTAATCGCTTTCTTTTTTTTTTTTTTTTGTTTATTCTCCTAATTACCTCACACAGATAAACTTTGTCTTATCTGTGTTTTCAAATTAAAAGTCCGCCAATTGAAATGTGTGTTCAGACGTCAACTGAAAGTCAATCAAAGCACACCACATAGCTACACAAACACACTCAATACATCCTCATGTGATTGTTGACCAGGTTCTTCACATTAATATGCTGCTGTAACAGCCTGCTGGAATCTGGGTGCAGGGATTTGTTCTACATCCAGCCAAAGGAGGTTTTGTGAAGTCCAACACTTAAGTAAAAACTATAAAGAGAAACACAGGGGGCTTGCAGTCATGTCGTTGTAACTCTCCGGATGCTCTTGAAGTTGAAATGGTTAATTAAGACAAAGGGAAGCTACTGGGCTTACTTCAGGCACACTCACACAGAGCCAAGGATATAGTTGAAACACCTTGGAAAGGGAAGTAAACCAGATTGATTTCTTCCAACCATGGACCCTGTGGTGTGGCTGTCATCAAAACTTTTTTGTGGTGTGAAAGGAAAAAAGACCAACCGCAGAACTTTGTGGTAGCAAAACATGAGATTTTAGCATAAATTCTGAAGCTAAACTACTATTAAATTAATGTGTTGTTTGTATCCTGTCAAGAAAGTAAAAAAAAACAAAAAAACAACAGGAACAGGCACCTAATTATTATTATAATCTGGTGCATTTATCAACACAGTCAGCATTAGGCTTCATTAAAAAAAAATCCAATAAAGTGAGTGATCCATTATTGATTCTTATAATCCCAAGACTGATCTTTGCATTTTCAGTAAACATGTGCATCTGTGCTACATTTTATGTGGTTACTTGTTGTAAATGGTTCAGTTAAGGCTGCATGATGTGTAAACTTTGTGGAAATCAAGTAATTAGTGTGCAAGTTAAAGGTCCCATATTTCACAAGTTTTATTTGAAGTGTTGATATAAATAAGGAGATATATTTGTGGTTCTAAGAACCAAAAACCATCTCAGTGTATCTCCTCTCTCAGGCTTCTCTCTGGAGCTCTTGTAACAACAGTGAGCCAATCAGAAGAGAGGATCTGAGCCTCTCTTCTGATTGGCTGATTAGCCAACTGTTGTGTTATCAAATAAAAATTTAACAGATTTCAGGTAAACAATCCTGCAAGGTTGGACGGTGGGTTAAGGTGGGCTGGGCTTGGGGAATGGCTGAGATCGGGGACTGCTTAGTTGTGACATCACAAAGTTATAGAAGTCCTGATGGCTCATTTTAAGGCTCTTTTTCTAAATACAGGCTGTGTGCATTTCTCTGTCAACTGAGTACTATGATACTTCCATAGTATTAATATAGAACCTAGACCTAGACCTGCTTTATAATCAAAAAAAGACAAGGAAACCTCACTTTATACAATATGGGACCTTTAAAAAGTAATGTAGATGACAGCTGCTACATAAGCCGCCTCAAGTCATGATGGGCACATAAACTGTGACCTGAATAGTATAGTTTACAAGGTCCTGCTGCAGTTTATGGGACTGTCGTGACTCAGGGTTGCTGATTCTGGATCTCGTAGCAGATCTAGAGATCACTGACAAAGACCCCGATCTAAGTTTGGTTTGTATTTTTTAAAGAGATATTGTCTCTGGTTATGAGATGTGAAGCCATAGAAGTTGAACGGACAGTGAGTGGATTGTGTCACTGCTGGGCAGCTAACACCAGCTAGCAGCTGTCTGCAGGGATCAGGCTTATGTCTTGTCAACACAAACAGTGCAGATGAATCAGTGAGCAGACAGTTTCTGCCCTGTCTGTGCTCCATGTGATCATTAAAGTGGATGTCTGTACTTAGCTGAAGCATCTGCCACTGACAGTCCTTATGCAGCTGTATTAACTAAGAAATATGTTTATAATTCAGCTGATAACGTGCATTTTACATTGTTTTATATTCAAAGAACAGTGTCATTTATTTGTTGAATGTAAAAATGCAACATTGGTGTCTATATGATGTAACTTAATGATGAAGTACCAAATTGAATTTAATCGAACTGGGAGATCAGTGGTGGTATCCAGCCCCAGTCAGCAGCAGCTGCAGTAGAGGCAGTTATATGCGTTAATACCCTTAGCACCAGATTGTTGCAGTTTGCATCAAAATGTCCTCATTCTCCTCCTTACCCTTAGTCGTACCTCAGTCAAATCTGAACACAAAGACATAATACACATATCATTAGATACACAGTGACTATTTCACTAGAATCCCTATTTCTAATATTCATTACCATTCACATGAGAATCATTTCTTTTTTTGTTGTTAGCATCAGGACATCAGTGAGTACCCTGCAAACAAGAACTGGTTATAGCTAATTTTGCATATTTAATGGTGGTAATTTGCCAAAGAAAAGGCTAAATAATAAAACAGGGCTTAAGTTGGAGCCAATAGTGCAAGTTCATTAGTGCACATTGTACATATTTGTATCATATTTATGTTTTTATTGTAAAATTTTTATTTATCTGTAATTTCTCTGACTTGCAATACTTGCTTTACTTTATCTTTATATATAAAGATAATAAATGTATGTACATTATATATAAATTTATAACACCAAACCAAATTCCTCATATGTGCAAACCTATTTGGAACTAAACCTGATTCTGATTCTGACTCATTCTCAGTGAGATCATACTTCCTGTTTACAGCCCCAAAGGCATTATGGGAACTGCAATTTAGGCCATTTGGGGGTTACTTGTGTTGTTTTTGTCTGGGAAGAGGTGCAATATACTATATATAAGACTTGTAAACAGCTTTAAATATAAAAATGTACAGGTATGTCACAGGAATGACATCAAAACACCCAAAAAAAACTCTCAGGAGACCCATATTACAATCATACAAATATATTAGTTTGTTTTATTCAATTATATCCAATAATACGTCTCCGTTGACTTTGTGTAAGTTATTATAGAAATAAATACAGATCATATTGCAAATGCAGAGACAAGAGTTTGGGATAATAGAGTGTTGAGGAGGGGGGAGGGGGGATTAAGGGGTTAAAGGGGTTAAAGAGTAAATATTGGGGAAGGACTGTTTCTTTGAAGGGTGTCCAGTAAATGATTGGCGCATGCATGCTTGTAGTCCCGCCCATCTGTGATCCTCTACCTCAACCCAGGAAGTTTGAACGGCAAGCCCCACGGCTCTCCGTAGTCCCTCTCAGCTCGTTTCTCCAGGTGATCCATGGGATTGGATGGCGTTTTGTAGTTGTGTTATTCCTTGCCAGCAACAGGGGGAGTTATTGCACCCCAACCACATTTGCAGGGATATATTTATATGTAGAGATATATAGGTATATTTTTTTTGCCCCATTTGAATACAAAAATAGTGTCATTGTGGCTTTGATAGCTGGAAGACTGAAGCACTCTTTTTGCATTTGGAAGACAGGAAGGAAAGTAAGATTATGGTGATCTCCTTAAAATCTTTTCTGGAAGACTTTGTCACAATAAGTTGGATCGTCCATGCAGTACAAAGAAAAAAAAAAAAGTCAAAAAAATCCTTCAAGGATTGATCACAGAATCACACACACACACACAGGTAGAAGATGTGTTTGTGTGTGAGACAGACGGCGGATGAGCAGTCCACACGATGCTGCCGGCGAGCCAATTAAAATCCCGTTAAGAGATCAAAGGTCGGAGGTCAGTCAGTCAGTCAGTCTTTGATTGACAGGTGAGTGCTGGAGGATTCTGGAGGATCAGGAGGAAGAGGTTTGAGACCCTTCAGTCAAGTCCCAAACCTTTGTTATCCCTTCTTTGAGCCTTTTTGTTCAATACCCCACATCACATCATAGGAGAACAGACATGGATATGCATTTAAACAGCAAAATAAACACATCAAACCAACAATCACACATGAACAGACTTATAGTGATTCATAAAGGGCATTACAATGGATACCAATACTAAGATTTCCGCATATCATGTCATTACAAGTCACAGTACTTCCACTGAGAAATACCCAAAACACAATCCATACTTTCTTAAACAAAGTACACTTGAAAATAAGGGAGGTAAATAAATACATTTTAGTATAGTTTACAGTGTAATGTCACCACTAAAACATTGGCGGTGCATTAGCTTGTAAGAGGTGAAGTCCCTCCATGATCTGTTTGTAAAGGTCACCCCAGTTAGCCACATCTGTGCCGGCTTGGTGCAGGGTGCTGTGTGCAATGCAGATGTGTCCAGGGATTGTGGGTGTGCCTTTAAAAACACAGCCTGATTTTTTTTATTTTTATTTTTTTAATATATATATATATATATATATATATATATATATATATATATATATATATAAAGTTAATCTGGTGGTTAATGCTATACAGGATGTGACAGTAAATGCTTGGGCTCTGGATTCCAATATAAAAGCACTTTTTCTTATGAAGCAGCTAAAAAAAATAATAATAATAAAATGAAAAAAAAGAGAGAGAGAGAGAGAGAGAGAGAGAGAGAGAGAGAGAAAATCCGTCCGAGGACGGCGTCACTCTTTTGTCGGAGCACGTGAGCCTCTCTCTTCCTCCCTCTCTTTTTTGTGTTTTCTGCTGCATTGCAGATGTGGTGAAGGGACTCCACCTCAAAGTAATACACACACACACACACACACACACACACACACACACACACTTAAACAGCAAACCGAGCTCACAAAAAGGGCAAACTGTTAGAAAAATAAAAGCTCTAATAAAACACGCAGTTGGTTTCTATATCAATATTAATCCTTTATTCCACACCCTCCCTGATAATGTGGCTGCACCTTGTTAATGGAGTTTATTGCTTTCTGCCCAAGGACGCGTGCTCATTGATTTGGCCTCTGATTTATCCTCTATTTTCCTCTCTGCCTTTCTCTCTCTCCATACTTTATTCCCTCACTTCTTGGATACACATAATGGATATACACAGATATTCAATCACAGTTACACAACGATTACACACAAAGACCAAAGCTGATGAGTGTGATGTATGGGTGGGATGTGCACACGTATGCACATACACGTGCACATACATACTGCCTCCAGGTTGAAGGGAAGTTGCGTTTGCAAAAGTGATCGCAGTGAGGAAGTGAAACTTCAAACGGAGGCTGCGAGGGCACAAGTTAGCTACACTACAGTATGTGACACATGCCTTTCACACACACACACACACACACACTCTCTCTCTCTCTCTGAGTCCTTCACAACCCTGGATGACCCTCTCTGCAGCTGTAATTCGCTCAGTAAGCAGGGAGGGCCCTGACTCGGGAGAAATGGGAGGGAAGGGAGTCCCCAGGGAGAGAAGTGTGTGTGTGTGATGTGTGTGTGTGTGATGAGTGAAGCATGCAGCTGAATCAGATATACATCATTTAACCTCCTTCGATATCCACGCACACGTACACATCCAGCCCTTTCTCATCTTTTTTCATATACTCTAAAGAAAGCTCTCCAGAGGGCCAATATTTAACATTTAGAGCTGAATCCAGAGACATTTATCAGCGAGTTAAAAGCAGTAAATTCAGCCATGGGGGGGGTTTCACTAATCAAACATGTGCTCAGATAGACAGCCACTGAGATAAATGGCAATCTTTACATCCTGTAATTCACACAGGATCGTTTGAAGTGAAGCCTGAAGGCCAGAGAGCAGACAGGCTGGAACAGAGGAGCTGATTTCAGACTTCACAAAGGACTTAGAGCAGAGAAAAAAGAGAGTGTGAACACAGGACAAAACACACATCTGCGATATACACACACACGCGCGCGCGCGCACACAGACACACATACATGCAATCATGCAAACTTTTCCAGTAAATTACCTTTCTGCAACTTTAAAAGGGAAATGAATGGGATACACATTTGAAATAATCAAAAAAAAAAAAAAAAAAACAGTTTACATGTATGAGGACTAATCAGCTTTACAAAAGAAAATCTGTTGCAGCTTTTGCAAAAAATACACTAATTAGATTATAGATGCGACTGAAAAAATAGGTGACTATATATAAGATTATTCAAAAAAATATGGGCAGGAACATAAATTTAAATGTCACAAACACATGATGAATCCTGGTTGAATAGCACGAGGGTGACAATTCCAATAACAGTCTACAAACTGGAGTAAAAAGCTAATTTAGCTGCATATTCCACAGTGGAAAAGTGAGATACTGATGACTGATGCAACTTTAAGTGGCTGATGGATCACTTGTAATGGACTGCATTTAATTGCTGAGTCCACATTCAGTGTGAATATCTCAATAGTGAGATATGAATCCATCGCTCACTAGATGTCAGTGTTCGCTGACGCTCCTGATGGCTTAATTTAATAAAAATGTGGCTCTCATTTCTTTAAAGTCACTTGAACACAGAAAAGAGCACAAGAAAAGAGTTTGAAGCAGGAAATGAGATAAATATAACCATACAGATAAAATCTGATTTCATGTCCTCCTCTCTACAAATCTACCTACATGTGCTATTATTTTTTGCATCTGTACAGGCATATGCATGAAGAGAATATAATACTGCATTGATTTTGAGTGTTAAAGGGCCACTCCAGCAATTTAGTATTGCACTATTATGATGTTGGGGGACTCACAAGAGACACATTTGACAAATAATTTTTAAAATCCAAACAGCAGAGATTGAGATATTCTGACTTTTAATCTGTAATATGGGCCAGACTCCAAAAACGCGTGATACTACATTTCCCATAATGCAACTCAATAACAAAAGGCCCTTTCTGCCTCGCAAATGCTCAGTCACACCCCATACCTCCATTGTGTAATGGATGCTTTCTGTAAAGAAAATGCGCACACCGAGGCAAAACCAACAAAGCCTTGATGACATCACGACGGTTATTTGCATCAACAACGTGTGACACAAAAATCTGCTTCACTTTCTGTTTGACTGCACCTTTAGGAAGCTCGTCCAGAGCCACAGGCATTTTACAACAGTTTTCACAGTCTAGTTTTTCTGTGACAAGTCAACTGACCTGTGTAAAATCCGAGGAGTGGCCCTTTAACTATTCTTGTGCGCATGAATGCAATGCGTTTCTTAGAGTCTGTATCTCTAATCTGAACTTTATCTAAATTAAAGAACACATACTTTTTTCATCATTCCTAGAATCCACAATAATTACTTCAGCTACTTTAGCCCTTAACTCTCTTTAACAGCTTTTTGTCTTTCGATTCAAAGTCTGCTTCAGTTCAGAAAACAACAAATATGACACACACATAAGAAAATATTGCAACGTAGATTTCCCAGCCCTTAAAATATATATTGTAGTAGACGTCACAGAAGTCATGGCGGTGTGTGTTTGCTGTAATTCCTCCTCTGCTCCCAGTGAACAGTATCTCTCCATCTAGTCCCAGTCGCTCTTAATTCGACTCTAGCAGGCAGGAGCCTCATTTAATTAAACATTTGTGTAATTACTTTGCGAATAATAGTCAAACATTGTGTTCTGGATTTAGCGATCCGTAGGGGGCGACTGGTCAAACACACCAACCTGAAGGTCTATTTAACAGTTTAATTAAGGTCTTTAGTTTGCAAGTGAGGTTTTAACAGTAACTTGCTTTGATTTAATCTAAAAATAATGGGAGTAACTCTCTAATGGATAATTCATTCAACTGAAAGTCGCCCTTGTTCATTCCTTAAAATTCCCTCCTTTAGTTTATTTGTTGAAACCTTTCTTTCTCCTTTTCCTCCCTCCTTTGTTCCTCTCCTCTGCCTTTTTTTCCTTTCCTTTGAGTCATCATTTAACCACGCTCTCCTTCCGCCCTCAGTAAATTTGTTTCTCCTCAGGAAAGCTGAAGTAAACTTTGTTTCATCATCTCAGGTAGCAGATTACTTTGCTCAGCAGCTCGCCTCTATTCTGCATGGGTTATCAGCTATTATTATTTACAACCATGGGTTACAGGGGCGCAGAGGATTATGCATGGAAGGAGAGGTGTGAGTGCTCGGGGAACGCTGTCCACATTACCATAATTCCCCCTTAAATCTCTTTTTGTTCTGCTCATCATCACAAATTTTCCTCCCTAAAAAGCCTTCTCTCTCTCTTTCTGTTCCCTTTCCTTACCTCATCCCTCCTTCTTTCTCTCTCTCTCTCTCTCTCTCTCTCTCTGAGCCCCGATCATCAATCCATCCTCGCCTCTACCTCCTGAACACACGGGACTCCCTTGCTTCCCAATACATAAACATTAGGCGGAAACAATTACCCAGCCTGGCATATTGTACTATGAAAGTTTGATGTGAAAAATGATTGCTTTTCCCTCTGAATGGAAAGAACAACTGGAAATGCACAAAACAAGCTCTCCTGACAGAGAAGATTGGAATATGAAATATTAAAATTGCTTGTTACTTTCTTTAACAGGAGAATCTACCAAATAAACGATGACAAAAATATGATCAAAGTAAAATATATCTCTCCTTCCATTTCTTTTTTTTTTTTTTTTTTAGAATCATCATTCTTCTTACAGTATCGGCTACAGCTATCAGTTTCATTATTTATCTGTGACTTTCGTTTTCTTTTTTTCCCTCCTGACAAAACAGTCACAGAAATCATACTCAGAAGAGAACAGGACTTGTGAAAGGACGGGCGAAGAAGGCTTGAATTCTTTTGCATCATAACCAGAGAGATTTATGTTCATTCGTGTGCTGATGATTAGAAGCAGATTAACAGAACTCTGTTGGATTCTTTTATAAAATAAAAAAAGTGTCAGTGGAGCTACTCAGTTGCAAACAGTAGGAACTAATCACCTGCTGTCACACAGGTGAGTGAGTGACAGCAGGTGATTCGTGTGAGGCATGGTAAACATATCCATGAGCACTGCAGTGGTTTAATATCACACCTCCATACGTAGTTAAAAGGGAACAGTTGAAATCGGAGCAGCAGACGCTGAGATATAGCTCCAAAATCACTGCAGCCTTCACTTCCCATAATGCAATTTGACAGCAGCTTTCATTAGACCCGCTGACTGGTAAACACTCATGGCTTTCAGACTCCTCACTAGTGATCTGCAGGGCCATTTCGTTATGCAAAGCTCTGGGTTCTGGTTTGGTTATTTTCAAATGTAATTCATGAAAGAGGAGCTCCACCAGCTTTGCACATGCTGGGAGCAGGCTGCTGCGACATACGTGAAAAAAACTTGTTTAAAGCCTCGTTGTAAAAAGTTTGATCAACTGCATGGGTTGGGTTTGAAGATGTCAAGTTTGAAAATGAAAAAAATCTGGGCATGTGGAGTTTAGAGAAGTGAGCTCCCCGGACCTCTGCAGCCCACTCATCTCCGTCTGAGGCTAACAGCTCAAGGCTACGTTAGCCACTAGTAGCATTACACACACAGATTTCAAAGAAAGAAAGAAGAATGACATCTCTCATTCTGCTGCATCAATTTAAACTTTTAAACGGACAGTTTAAACGAAGACATACAGTGTATCCCAATCCATACTGCACATTAATTCTTTTGGTATAGTGCTCTGGAGTTAGCTCTTCGATCAAAGGATTAACAATTAAACCTCACCAATAGACATGAAAATGTTTTGTCAAACATTCTTTTCCTTTCTGCACTGCATTGTGGGAAAAGAGTGATTTCTTTTATTATACTTTATTTTGATAATCCTCCAATTTGAACCCACCATATAACCAAAACCTGTTTGGCATTATTATGTAATATGGATTTGGGACACAGTTTTAGAACAGCCAATGTGTTGCTTTAGCTTTAGAGTTAGTACAGCAAAAACTACACAGGCTGAGTAGCACTCTCCTGGTCATTAACATGCAAAACAGGTGCAGTGGCCCTTTAAATTTGAATGAACAATGGTGTGCAATCCATATCGAAATACAGTATACAGAATATTTATGGCTTGGAGACAGTGATGGGGCAGCAATGGATCTGCAGAAACTGCTATTGTATGCACAAAATAATTGTGTGGTAACTATGGATGCAATGATTAAACAGATATATTTCTTGTATAATTTCAGAAAAAGAAAAGCACACAGAGTGACACAGGGTCCACAGATACTGTGTGGGCTTCAGGTGTTTGTGCAATGCATGGCCAGCAACAGAGAGAAAAAGCTATTGCAGTGCAATCACGAGCTACACAGTCAGGCTCCATCAGTACCCCATCTCACTGATGATATCCTCATCATCTCCCAGAACCTGCACACACACGCCGTGTGTGTATGTGTGTGTGTGTGCATTTGTGTGTGAGTGTGTGTGTTAATGTATGTCATTGTGTTAAGTGTGTGAAGTCATGAGATCATTTTCTGCGGTCGTCGCTCACGAATATCAGGGCGACTAAGTGTGTGCACGCAGTACACACACCTCCACGCACGTGTGTAAATGTCAGAGTGTGTGTGTTTATATGTGTGTGTGTGTGTGTGGTTACGCAGGGTGCTGAGAGAGCTCTTGGCCCCTCGTTTAAGGGTCGAAAGATTCTGATCAGCCCCAGACTCCATTAACAGAGCCGGAGAGGATGGGAGGGGTTTTCTTGTGCCGCCGAGTGGAAAATTGAGTCCATGTCACAAACTAATCAAATCGCGCCAAAGGTGAATGGAAGAAGAAGGGAGCACACACACACGCACACACACACGCACACACACACACACACATACACACACATACACACGCATACACACACAAACAAGGCTGACAAGTATCCAGGCCACCTCACGAAGTCGCTGACACACACAGAAGATGTGGACTGAGCAGATGGCTGCAGAACAAAAGTCTGCAAGGGTCTCTGTGACGGCCACACATTTGCATGGCTCTGTGTCAGGCTAACATTAGCATGGAACCCCCACAGGGAAATAAAAACACAACCCATTTGTAAAGTGTGTGCTGCAGAGGGACGGATTTGACCGTTGCACCTGTTGTGGTAAAACCAGGAAGACTTTGCTCGGATATTTGGCTGACTGGAAGGGTGTCATGGATGATATCTAGAGGGTGTGTGGGATTTCCTTCCAGCTGGGGTGACATGCTATACGATGCTAGGCGACTGTTCACCTCGTCATGGAGTTATTGCTTTTACATCCCAGGCTCTGATAATCACAGAGGTTATTCAATAAGATGGCGAAGGGCTGGTGTGGATGGAGGGGGGAGGGGTGGGGTCTGTGAAGATAAAAGGGGCTTTCCACTGGCCAGCTCCACTCTGCCCAGACCTGCTCCTTTTCTCCAACTTTACACCAGTGCATTGTGGTGCACAGAGTTTTTCATGGGGTCATTGTTGCAGGCAGCAAGTGGAGGGGGGGGTTAGCCCTAACAACCCTATTCAGGTTTCCGCTGGTGCCCAGTGCCCAGTGCCCTGTGCCCCGTGTCCTCCCCCCTCCTCCTCCTCCTCCTCTTCCCCCCTCCCGTGTCTCTGAGCGCTAGGAGGAGGAGGTTTTGGTTTTGGATTGAGGGTCCTTCTTGCCGTTCTGGAGCACTGGCGAGTCACTGGAGGTCTTGGGCGTTTTCCTGGGCGGACTCTGCTCAGCAACGTCGTGTAGAGAAGGCTCCCTGTACATGGCCACTGGGGAGGGAAAAGGTGACAGAGAGTTAAATGAAGAATATTTAAAGCCCCTGTTTGTAGAAGTTTTGATTGACGATTGACATATCTTAAAAAATCATTAATGGCATAAGATGGAAATTGGTGTCACTGATAAGTTCCCATCTCTCAGTCTCTCCATCAGACTCTCTTTTGTGAAACGGTGACACATGAAAGTCTTCTACTCAAAATGTAAATCAGCTTAGGGAACCTACAGGGAACTTGAAGGTGAAACTATGTAGAAATAAAAACAGGAAGTATCCTTACACTGGATTGAAGCTCCCAAACAAAGCAGACGAGTCCCTGTTAGAAGTTTATGAACAGTGCACAAAAAGTAGAGCAATGTAATAAACTGAAGGATGACAACATAATGGGCTGTGGTTAAGGTGAAGATTATTATGCCACGGCACAGGTTTAAAAAAAAGGTTGTGTCTGCCTTAGGTGATTAATCACTGATTTAATACACCAGCTGGTGCGCAAGCTAAGAGTTTAGACTGTGCATCGCCCTCAACTGCACATCCACATGTTGTCTGTGTTCCGCCTCTGATTGTATAAGAAGAGTTAGACTATTTCATTTTTGCATTAATGCATGTTATGGCACTGTTCCATGTTTTTCATCGATAGATCATCTGTGTTTAATCGTTTGAGCATTTCTGATTAATTCTGGTAAGGCTCTATTCAGGAGGGCAGCTGTACATTTATCACTGCTAGTGTTTTTATGCAGAGGCTGCAAAGTGTCCTGTTGTTGCCATTTTAAGTAAAAAGACAATGTTTTAACCCGACTGGATCTTCATCAGGCAAGTCGGGTCAAATCATTGCCTGGTCAGTTAAACATAGCTTCAGCTACTACTTTTTTTTTCTTTTTTAATACTGACTGAGCCTTCGTGAAAGTTCATGGAAACTTGCCGACTACAGCTATGCAAAAATCCTCTAGTATATAGACCTTTTTCACGTTTGCAGTACATTTGTAATAAACAAAAACCAACCATATAAGAAATTATCAAGTAAAACTCAGGGGCCCTTCGGCCAAAAGTTGGCTGACGGCCACCATCTAGAGGTGGCTCAGGAGGTAGAGTGGGTCATTCACTATTCAGAAGGTTGGTGATTTGATCCCGACTCCTCTGGCTCCACATTTTGAAGTTTCCTTGAGCAAGATAGGTAAGATATTGAGCCCAAATTCCCTCTGATGGCTGTTCCATCAGTGTATGAGTGGTAGAAAGCACCGGGTGAATGTGTGTGAATGGGTGAATGCTTCCTGTAGCGTAAAGCACTCTGAGTTGTTGTTACCATTACCTACCATGCTCTGCAGATTGGGTTTTACAGCACATGGCAGCTTCATTACACAACACAAGACTAGTGCATCATCCTATGCATGAAATGCTTGATCTAACACAAATTTGTTTTAAGGAATATGTACCAAAAAAGGAAAATCAGCAAGGTTTTTGACAATATTTTGACAAAGGACCACTCTACGAGCATGGCCATAAATTAGTTAACAAATGTATAATCTGCCATAGTTGATACTGAACTTATATGGTGCAAGTTTCCTCTTTGTTCGGTTGGGAGTCCATCCTTAAGCATAAGCAGCAGTGGCCTTAAGGTCAAAGACTTCATTGTACTGAACACACTGTTTAAAAGATGGAGACAACGGGGGATAAAACTCACTGGCTCCTGCCTCCGGAGCAGCTTTGACAGGAAATATTAATCTGTTGTACCTTCAATGAGTTTGGGCAGGAAGTGAGCAGCTCCCTTGGTCTTCTTGACACGGTTCCCCTTCATGACCTGTCCGTCCCGGTTGATGCCGATGTACCACGCCCGGCCCGACTGGGTCTGTCTGTACAGGATGGACGAGTAGGTCACGTAGTAGTTCTCGAACACGCACTCCTTAAACTTACACTCCGGCGTGAAGTGTTCCTGAAACACACCACACAGAGGAAGAAGAAGAGGCACGTGCGTCAGGTCAGAGGAGAAGAATAACACATTTGGAGCATCTGCCATTTTTTATCTCTTCTATTATTTATATATTTACTCTCCAATTCCTCTGGCTCAGCTGGGAATGGGAGGAAATGGGCCCCACATTTCATCGTGACAGGGTTACAGGAGCATCTGTGGCTGCATCAACAAACTGCACACACTCACACACACACTCAGACAAACTCATTCCAACATGTGCACACTCCTATTTGCCACATGGACAAAGTGGTTCATGAGCGGGGATGCCATAACTCAGCTGGTTCGGTTTACCTGTAACAAACAACAATCAACCGGATCCTTCACCCCCCTCTATAGTTTAATGACCCCGGCGTCGGCCTTCGGCTCACACACACACACACACACACACAGACGCACACACACACACAAACACAGACACGCATAGCTCTGCATTAGACAATACATCAACACCAGTGCCCCCCACGCCAGCCCCCCTCGCCCTCATCTCTCTCTCGTTACAGCTCTCACATATTCCCTCTCTATCTCATATTCTGCCTCTCCTCCACTTCAGTCCCTCCATCCCTCCGTCATTTGGTAACCTTGTCGAGGAACAAACCAATTTGCAGGATTGATTTGGAGCCTTGATGTGACGGGTGAGCAGAAAAGGCCTGAATAAGGAATTTGCTCTCTCTCTCTCTTGTACATTTCCTTCCTCTCTCACTCTCTCTCCTCCTCCTGTTCTCCATCTTCTATCTCTCTCTCTCTCCCTCTCTCTGCTTGTCTGCCACCGCAGGCGCAGGGCCTTAACGCCTGCCTATATCCATCGTACCACACATAAACAAGCTAATTACATTGACTGTATCGCCCATTCTTTAATTACACATCCATTCACTTAGGCAGCCATTCATTTCCTCACCCACCTATTAACTCTGCTCTAATAGTACAGAGTGAAACCCAAAGGTCGAAATGCTTTTGGAAGGTGTAATCAGACCGCTATCATTAACCGTGTTTGCATTGCGGTGTGATGCATCTGTGTGTGATGCATGGGATAACACAGAGTCATTTATTCACACAGCAGACACACAGGGGACAGATGCACATCTGTCTGCAGAGCGTTTACTCTGACTACACTCCAGGCTGATTTCTGACGGATCATTTCCTATTTATCATAAACTGCAGAGGGCCGACTCTCTTACACCTCTTCACCCTCAACGTTTAACAAACCACTAAAGCAGAGCCTCCGAATAATAAAAACAGTGAAAGCTATCTGTCACCTGAGTCCAATAATCCTTATTCCCCTCATCTCCAAGACAAACCAGACTTTACTCTCAGTGATGCAGTTCCTCTTTTATTCAGCAGGGGCTGCTCCAAACACACAGGCAGTCTGAGGCTCCCGTCACTGCTGCTGCTGCTGCCGCTGCTGCTCCAAAATGAACTACCCGCCACTCCGCAACATTCAGCTCCCCCAAAAGGAGCTTGTTTAGCATGCTGAAAACAACTTGAGTTGTAGAACAGCCACAAATGCAGAAAATTATTTATTTTTAAGCTTCTTTTTCTGCACCAAAACTCCATGTTGTTTTGTATATTTTAGGCAGAATTTGTTGAAATGCCCTGTGATTTAGGATAACATATTGATTTGTAAAAACTGCTGCGTCTCTCTTCTGATTTTAACTTATTTCAGAAAGAACATTAGATCCTGACTTGATGAAATGAAAAAGAAAAACACTGAGGAACCGAGAGAGACACACTCCCTAATCAGATCATGTCAGGATCATTAAAACGCATCCATGACCCAACACTTTTTGACACTGAAATGACTACAATCTTCTGCTACACACAGATGGTTTCAGAGGAGACACCAGCATTCTGTGTGTGTGTGTGTGTGTTTAGATGTGTATGTGTGTGAGGGTGTGTACATCCACTCATGCGTGTCTGCTGTTGTGACAGAGAGACATGACAGATCCCTCTTACATCAGTGGGAGGCCACCCGGCGCCAGATGACATGAATACACACACACACACACACACACACACACACACACACACACATACATGCTCACAACATCAACAGTGACGGATGGAGCGGTTGCCAACCTCATCACTCACTCCCACGGACAGAGGAGGGAAAGGAGGGAAGGAAGAAAGGAAGGAAGGAAGGAGGACGAGCGGCAGGGGACAAGATGAAAGGAGGGAAAGAAAAAGAGGAGGAGGAGTGAAGGAGAAGAAAAAAAATTCAACAAATTAGACCTTGTGAGAGTTGAGGGAGGAGACACACAGAGATACAGTAGGATTACACGCCAGAAATTACACACACACACACACACACACACACACACACACACACACGTCTCATTTCCATCAGTTGACACCTAAAGACATTATTCAGCCCCGCTCACAGGCACATGGCTGCCATTAACCACTGAGCCTCCGGCGCGCTCAGCTGGGGAATTGATTCTATGTAAGACCTCTGTGAAAAGTCAATAGGCATTAGGGCAGAAAAAAAGCTGGATTAGGCTTTGATTGGACGGGCGACGCGGCGACGCAACCGAGCGTGAGGAACTTAAAACGACTTACAAGCTGCGAGCGGGCAACCACAGGTTAATCCAGGGGCTCTGAGTCGCAGACACTTATCGACCACGTCCCAGAGGACAAATGTATTTCACAGCGTTGATAGGACACATGTGTGAGCTGTGTGTTTGTACTGTACATGACTATGGAAAAACAGGAGACGGACTGACTCTGTTTTTCAAGTCCTAAGCCCGTGATAGAGTGCTGCAGGAATGAGTCCTAAAACATGGAAAGTAGTTAGCATGTTAGCACTTCCTGTTCCCTTGTCCTGAAGTCTCTGGGTTTTTGGTTAGAAGGCTGAAATAAAGGTTAACACAAGCACAGATTTTTTCACATTTTATTCCAGAACATAAAACACATCAGAAAATACCTCAGTTGTTCTTTAAGCTCTTTTAAAGTCTGGTTGCTAAGAAGTGGTTAAATGAGACTACAGAGGTTGCCGGGGACGTTAAACGTCATCACGCCCAACATGAAAACCGATCTAGTCCATCACTAGTCCATCTTCACAGCCACGCTGTGTTTATACTCACACTTTTGCAAACTATTACTAACTTTGTGAGAAGAAAGACTTTTGTAGAAGAGGTAAGAGCTAAATCAACCTATTTGGAAGTTTAGTGGTGGTGATGTTAAAGTCATGCAATGGTGGTGTAGTTTGTTTATGTTCTAACATTAGCTTTTTACTTCTGGTGATTGTATTTTGGCTTTAAAAAAAGGTTACTGTGCTGAGCAAAATGTGTTTAAGTGTCATACATTTTATCATAGAGCTTATTTTCTGCAATAATCCAAAAGCCCATGTAAAAATTGCTGTTTTTTTTTGAAGGGACCAGCCAAACTGTCCTCGTCCACATCATATGTTGTAATCCAAGCAGCTTTAAAGAAAGTTTTTAATTCAAACGGTCACCTTAGTGAAGAGATAATTGTATAGAGGCTACTTTATGATGCCTTTTGATGTATGAGAATGAGGGTGATCAAAAAGGTCAAAATGTCGAGTTTACTTCAAAACTTCACATCAGTCAAGTGTCTGTCCGGTTACATCTCCAGCCTCCCTCTCTCTGCCCTGTCCCTCCTGTCTCCTCACGTCACAATCCAATGAAACAAAAACTGTCATAAAAACGTCCTGTGGGGGGAAAACTTTAAAGGGCCTCCCGCGTTATAAAAATATATTGGATTGATCATGAAGTGAGAAATGTTTTCTTCCTTCCACAAAACAAACAAACACTTGTATCAGTGGATTTTCGTGATGCTGAAGGCAGGAGCATCGTGAGTTCATGACACTTAATGGTGCAGAGGAGAGATTCTGTGTTTGATCCAATTATAAGTAAAGAATTTCTCTATATATTTAGATCATCAAAGGATCTGAGATCAGTGTCAGCTGTTGTAATGCCACAGATGTTAGTGAGTGTTCATAAAGCTGTGAGCTGAAATTTTAATCAGAACATGGTAAATCTGAGAGAGAAATAAAGTGGGACGTTTTTGTTCCTGTGTAATGAATGATGAAATATTTACCTGCAGATGTAACTCCTGTCAGAAGGATAAGAATCTGCACTAAAAGCACACAGAGCAAGGTTAGCCTTGTTTACCAGAAACGCTGATTATTATCTGAGCAAATGAGCAGGGAAAAAAAACGACTTTAATAGAGGACAAACAGCTGAGGAAGCATCGCAGGAGCCTGCAAAAATAATTATCTAAAGACAGGAGTAATTATCATTTTTTAATTTATGCATGGGCAAGATGTAGCCACACTGGCATTCTCTGCAGTGTTTGCTCTTTCAAACTCTGTGTCTAAACCATCACTCAGCATTTAGGGAAGAAAACTCCTCTGAACGAGCGTTGTATTCTCAGGGTGATAGCCCAGCCAGCTTGAGTGTTAAAAAGATGAGAAACAACCTCTGACATTCAAAGCAACTTTGTCAAATCCCATAGTAGCGCCAGCAAATAGTCTCTTCACTTGACTTTTAAAAGCAACATTTTTCTAGCTGACTTGTGCTACAACTGGCGGAGCGGCGCCGTTAGGAAATATTCACAGACCAAAGATGCTTCACTCAGGAAAAAAATAAAATAAAATAAAGGGATGTGTCATATTCACTGTAGCTGTGTGTGAATCTGCTGGAACAACACGCTGCAAGAAACGACAAGGTTTGCTAGTGGTGTCTACTGAAGCTGATTTCAAAGGCCATATCTGTAATGTTTTGGACTCTATATTACAGGTATACTCTGCAGACATACTGTAACCGAGGCTCATGGTCTTATCTGAATTTTATGGCTGAATTTACAAAACGTCCTGATATAAACAAACCTCTAACAGCACAGGCAAAAAAAAAAAAAAAAAACTACATTAAATATATGATACATTTATATAATGGACTGTGCCTTTAAGACTTTTAATAAGAGAGGAGGCTGTGTTCGCTGATTATCTTTGTGAGTTTGACACATTGAGAAATCCCTTTCACTTGCACAATATTTGATCCATATTTAACATAAAAAAATATTGATTATAGCAGCTTTAAAATACTATTTAAACATCTAAAGCTGAGCAAATTCATCATGTGAAATGACCGAATGCTCGACAACAGCGACCAAATTAACCTTAAGCTGTTTTCAAGGCCAAGAATTGATGTTGAAAATCGAATTAGACTCAGAAAATGACCCGCTTCTCCTCGGGGAATTGATTTTTGAATGATCAGACAGTTCTCTCAGCTCATTGTGAATCAAACAGACCTGACCCCTCAACAACCTAAGTGCTGGCTTTAAAGGGCTTTTCCTCAGTACAATTTCCACCTATCAGCCTCTCAGTTCTCTTGAGTGTCTGTGAGTTGCTGACCGACAGAGAGGAGAAAGAAGTTTTTAGTAGTTCAGGCAGAGAGGGGTCCTCGTCTGTGCCAACAGTCTGGCATTTACAGGGACGCCCTGAAGAGCGCTGGAGCTTGACCAGGCCTGATGGGCTCTCAGCATCCAGAAAACACACACGCAGGCACATGTGCGCCATAAGGCAACACACACACAGGCAGGCGAGAGAAACGCCATCCGCAAACACATATATGTAAACACATGTTCATGATGTCTGGCTGCACAAGAGGATGAATAAACAAGATTTAAGCATGAAACAACCTTTCAACACAAACGTATGCGGACAAATGGAGTGGGGATGAAAAACAGACACGCACTTAAACACACACACACACACACACACACACACACACACTCACAAAGTGCAATGAGAACAGCTGGAGAGGGTGCAGGTGAGTGCACAAGGGGGAAGAAGCGGGAGGGGGGGGGGGGGGGTGTTCTCTGCTTCTCACCTTGACAGCCAGACCCTCGCTGCGCGTTTGGGGATTTTCCAAAGGGAACCAGAGATAACCTGCCTCAGCTCTACGCTACCTTCCTCATCTCTCCTTCTCCCCCCCCCCCTCTCTCTCACTCTCTCTCTCCTCTCTTTCCCTCAGTGTCCTCCATCCTTCACATTTCTCCTCACCTCCGTCCTCAAGGCCATGTGTGTGCACGCTTTTGTTGCCACATCAGAGGAAGCACAGGCACACCTTGCTGTGTGTGCATGTCTGTGTGTGTGTGTGTGTGTGTGTGTGTGAGAGACGGGGGGGGGGGGGGGGGGGGGGGGGGGGTCAATCAGAGTGTGAAAGAGGGAGAGAAAGACACACAGAGAGCAAAAGAGAAAGGAAGGAGAGCAGAGGAAAGGAATCAAGGGTGCTGACTCAAAGAAAAAGAGACAAGCGGTTTCTGATTCAATGGGTGGGTGAGGAAGGTCAGAGGAGAGGAGTTGGAGGCGTGAGTGTGTGTGTGTGTGTGAGGGGAGCTCGGTCCTCTCAGGTCATTCTGCAGGAGGACTTGTTAAAGGTTTTGTTGAGGGGGCCGACTAATTGCCAGTTTGCCACCTGTCAGGTGTCTGTGTGTTCTTGTGAGGGCAGTGTGTGTGTGTGTGTGTGTGTGTGTGTCTTTTATATGCTACAAACTTATATTGTATATGCTATTATTATTATCTGTTATTATATGTGGCTGTTACTGACCTACATAAACAAATTAAAGACGAAGTATTACTTAGGAAAACATGAATGAAGTGAACAACATTGAATCTACAGAACTGTGATGAAAATAAGGGCGGTGAAATGATTAATCATGAGTTCATACAAGACTGTTCTGTTGCTACAACTCTAATTTATTCTAACAGGGTCACTCTTTCAGTCTCAAAGCCTAGGTGATGAGTTCTTCATAATGAAGTTTTAATTAAAACCTGCAGGATGCAACAAAGCATTTCACTCAACTTAAAGGCACCCGGTGTAGTTTCTGACCACTAATGGTGCTATGGGGAAACGTTTTGATCAGGAGGTCCCTGTTTTGTTTGTATCTTGTGTTCTATCATGAACATGTACATGCATGAGAGCGATGCAATGCACATTCCTGCCGACGACAGTGATGCCAAGCATAAGAAGATGAGCAGGTGAAAAGAGGATTCACAGGAGGAGCGTGTCAACTGGAGAAGGGGGCAAAATATTTTAAAAGTTTCATGAGGAAGAAAAGACAGAAATGAACATTTTTGCCCAGGCTAAGCAGCGCATTTGGGTGAGAAATAGAATATGAACATAACTGTTATGACAAAATAATACAGTGATAAGTGTCAGGTTTTAATGTCCGTGCTGTACAACGGCATGAATATAGTTGGACATAACACTGTGTGGCAAACACAGGTGTGAATTAAGTCATTGTAAAGTATATTTCTAACAGCTGATCAGTCCAAACAAGCACGACTTCAGTGCTGAACTGAGCTGAGCAACGTTTCCTTCCTGCAAACTACTGTTTACAGTGTCAGGACTGTGATGTGGCGCTGTCCAAGGTGCTGATCCTGCTGCAGGGAGCAGTGAGGGAGCTGTTCTGGGTCCTCTACCCTTCTCTCTCCAGCCCACATTAATGGGTGTATTTTAACCATGAAAACTCATATTCATACATAGATAAATGCAGTGTGATTTAACACTGTTCCTGCTTTAATCACAATAAATGTTCCTTTTTTGATGCAGATGCCTGAGGAGTGATTAGTTAAACAGGTTTATTTAAGCATTAATCTGTCATTGCTTTTTATTACTTTTTACTTTGCTCTTAGCAATAACATCACCAAAGTAGCAGCAGATTGATGCTGACGTGCCAGAAACAGACGTGATTCTGAGAGGATTAGTCTCAGATCAAAGTCTGAGGCACATCTTCCACCAAACTACCAACAACTTGCTTTGGGCTGCCTCGTGTGAATGTGCCTTTCTTCCCACCTGTGCACCAAACGCTCTGCTGTAGGCACCAAAATACCACACAGACGGGCAAAGCTAATTGCAATGTCAGGATTTTGTTAAAGAAGCTGTCAGAGCGCTGCTCCTGCTGGTTATTGCGCTTCCACAAAAACAGGACCCATCATTTCTGATCGCTCTAACCAAATTCTTTTGTTTCCTAACATGTATGTAACTCCGGACTCTGCAGTTCCTCTCAACTACAAGGTGCACAACTCTTCAGTTCTAGTTCACTCTCACTGCTCTCATCATGTCATGTGCAGCCACAGCAGGCAGTGAAAAAGCTCCAAAAAACCCCACTGCACACTGCCTACTCAGCACCAAAAGGCAGACCAGAGCAGCACAAAAGACACAAGTCAGTGAGCAACTTTAACGGCTAAACATCTGGATGTTTTTTTTTTCTCTGAAGGGAGAGTGAATATTGGACTTAAATTTGTGGTGGCCAGAAACATGACTCCACATGAATAATAATGTTCCTTTGTATCTGCTGGAATTTTAAATAAGCAAATATGTATCAACAAGATTGATTGTCTTGTTTACAACTGGTTTCTGCTGCCCCCTATGTGACATAAACATCAGCTACTGCAGACTGAGGTCTCACTGCCAAACAATAGTAAATACAGTTGAAAAAGAAGATGACAGGTGAAACGGGTCTGCACATGCAAAGATTTCACGCACTGATGCAGAGTAGCTCATAAGATATAAAATAAGACAGATTTTACTTTAATTATATTATAAATAACAGAAAAAAATGATTTTTGGTGTCTATGTTCTTGGAAGTTAAGAGAAAAGTTAAAGAGAACATTTCTCCAAAAAAAACAAAAAAAACAAAAAAAAAACTCCAGTATATCCTCAGCCCTGCAGAGATCCTGTGACCTACTCTTCACAATAGCAGCGAAGGAAAACTACTGAACTCCTGGAGAAACCATCCCCACACAGCTCTTATAGAACACAGTGTGATGATGGATGTGGTAACTCTCTATATCACCAAAGACCATCCATCCCAATGAACTGGCTTTATGAGACATGGCAGCACAATGCCACAGCATGAAATTTATATAGAACAACCCCACTCATATGAATTAATTTACAATAAAAAGTTTGTGTACTTGAACTTCTCCTAACTATTTGTGTTTGGTATGTTGTAAATGATCATATAAAATGTATCTGTGCATGCACCTGTGTTGGTGTGTGTGTGTGACCCTGTGAGAGTGTGTTTATGGATTGTTAGTGCTGATCAGGATGTGGAACGGGGCTCTACCCCCTCAGCTCGCTGGGACAGTCGTAACTCTTGTCAAAATACAGCAATGCTGTTGTGCTGGCTCTGGCTGCAGCTGCAGCATTTTTAGGTAGATGTGAAATCCTGTCTCATATCACCACCTCCTCCTCCACCTCCACCTCCACCTCCTCCCTTCCGCCTGCATGACGTCCCACATCTTTCTTTACCCATTCCCCTGCCCTTCCTGTCTCATCTCTTTACCAAATCTTGCTTACCTTGCTCTCCTCCTCCCCTCCTCCCTCTTTCCTATCTCACCTAGGTCGGTCACGTGATCAGAGGTGTTCCCTATTTAGCAGCCGGTGCCTCCATCTCTAAAGGAGTCCCCGGTGGAGCGGTTAGAGGAGGCCACAAACAGTGCAGAGAACAGGCAGCGAGGGGAGGGGACAAACAAGGGGGAAAGAATCAACCAAGTAAGAGGTTTGGGAGAAGTGGTGGGAGAGATAAACAGAAGTTCAGTGAATAAGGGAGAAAGAGCGGTAAAGTGGAGAGCCCTCATAACAAGAGAAAACCGGTTCTGGTTCTACAAGCTTGGTGAAGGGCTGTGGTGGCCACACTAAGTGCTGCAACCAGCCAGGAACATGCTAAAGCTATTAGCTCTCTGAGTTTCTTTTTATTCTCTTTTTTTACTGCCCCTGGCATTTTGTTCTCTAGATTTCTAATTTCATTCAACAGAGTTTCAATAAAGATTTTTAAAAAAAAAAGCTCTCCTTGCTAACAAGGATGCTAACTGCTTGCTAGTTTTTACGCAAGCTTGTTAGCTCAGCTGGGGACAATACGTTCACACCGTTTGTTCAAAATATGTATTTGTACCGTCAGCTCCTGTCTCATAGCTGTCTGCAAGCCTTTTGTCTTTCGAGGAAACAGTTTATAGTCCGACAGAGAAGGTTTTTCAATCATCAATACTAAAAACAAATGCTAGCATCATCAACTTGACGGGGAAAATTAGCCTGAATTTAATTTGTCCCTTGGAGCGACAGATTCTCCTGCAAAATGTTGGTGTTTTTAAAATCAGTCGTGACTACACAAACAAACGACAACAGAAGGTCAGGTCAGGTCTTTCACTGTGAGCACTGACGCCTATGACCTCGCTTGCTTGCATGTCATGTTGGTGATCAAGTAATAAAAAGTTCTGTTGCTGAACTCACTTTAAACCTACAGTATCTGGACATCAGTGTGTATTAAATGTGCAAATTGTTACAGAAACTCAAACACCCCAGCATGATTCCAATACACATCTATATTTGTCTTTTCGCTGACACTGCATGTGGGAAAAAAAAAGGCAGGAAATGGTTTTATTTCCCTGCCCATCAGTGGTTCTCAGTACTGGGTCACAAGTGGAGCTGTGTTCGTTTATCCTCTGAGTGTAGATTCACAATGTCATCTGGCAGAGTAAAGTTTTACTTTACCCAACTTTCCCCTGTTAGTTTGACCAGAGCTGGTCTCGGGTATCGGAGTCCGGCCCAATTATGTCTGCCTGCCTCTGTCAGATTGTTTATACCTGGCTGCACATGTGTGTTTGTGGGATGTGAAGGGTGGCTAAATTGCACAGGGGAGTGTGTGTGTGTGTGTGTACAGCTTCATGTTTTGCTGTGTGTGTGTGTGTGTGTGTGTGTGTCCCACCCCCCCACACACACACTCCTCCACCATCTACAAATCACTCCTCCCTCCCTCTCCACAGCCATCTCTCTACCCGGGAGGCTTTTCCAAAGCGCACGGCTAATAAAGTGGGCCAGGTCCGCGGCTGAGCACTATTTTTATCAGAAAGCAATTTTCAGGAGGTGCCCACAGGTAAGCGGGTCCCAGCGCCTCAGACAATGAAGCCATGACAAGGAGTTTCCCCCTGCCATTAACCTCTGCTGAGCTACTTGTGAACGCCCCAGTGCTCCAGTAGCACTGCACAGCCACAGAGGTTTGCATGGACCTGCTCCTAGTCCCTTGTTTAATATCAAGACCTCCAAAACCTATTTATTTTACCTTAAATCACTGAGACAAAATGGACACAGCGAACGCTTGTTATTTGTTCTTTAGGTTTTTTCAGTATGTATGATTTGAGATATGTAGGGCATCAGACATGAAGGAAACACAGGCAGTTGGTGGGGAATAAAGAGAGATGTATGGCAACCAGATGAATAAAGGTGCTGCAGAGGTGAAGGCGACAGGGGAATGATGAAGAGGAGGTGTGTATTGTTGGGGATGTGTAAAGACAGATGGATACACACAGCCCATCTGGCCTCTTTTCTTCATACAGCTGGTCTTTCTGGCTCAGCTGTGAAAAAAAGTTTCTGCTCGTGCATATTATCATCACAAAGCCGGGCTTCATTTATATCTGATTACCATTATCAGTGGACTGTGACAAAGTGAAATTTTAAATTGCTTAGATGTAGATTGCTCAGTGACTGGAACAGTGAGAACAGTGAGTGTGTCACAGGAGACAGGTGGACAAAATATCATGAATACCTGTACTAATTCATGCAATCTAGAGAAAAATATGAAAAAAATATATAATGAAAATTACAGGCTTCACCAGGATATGGTTCCAAAGCTATTTGATTAGACTGAATTGTACTGTACACAGTAGAGTGAAGTGTGCACTTTACTCACCCATCTCCTTGTTATGCTACTATCTCAGTCTACTCCACAACTCCACCACATTTATCAGTCATCTATAGTTACATAATTAGCATTAATAAAACACCTTTGTCATAGACTTCAATGCACAATAGTATAGTAAAGACAGCAGAGTTAAAATTAGCACCATCTTCAACAAGAAATGCTTCCACATCAGTGCAAAAGTACAAATAATCCAGTGATGCATGTAACAATAGAAATGTAAAATTATAGAAGCACTGAAGTACAATTTTAAATCCATGGCATTTTGAGATAATGAAGAATATTTTTTACAATGACTTGTTTTTAATTTTACATCTGCATTAGCTGATTTTGGCCACTTGGGGCAGTGCAATAGGCAATATGCATAACATCGGCACATAATCACCTTTTGACGTTGCTGTGTTAAATTTGAACTTGTAAATTTAACAAACAGTGGCTCCGTGACCAGAGCAACATTAGAATTCACTTGCAGCCATGTTTCTGTTTCTTCTAGTCTATTATTCACTCTCCTTTTAGTTCTGTTTTGGTCGCCACCAACTCCTGTAGGAAGGATCTGGTTCTTCAGCTGCTGAATGCTACACCATGTTCAGTACTGGGGAGCAATGAGCTAAACTATCGCTATCAGCAACACATCACATTATCATTTGATCCTTTGTAATATAAGAATATTAACCAGTGTAGCTTTACCTAAAAGTTAAATTTAAATTTTCGCCACATTGTGGTATTTTTTATTTCAATTTTTGAATATTGGTTCCAACACTTCACAGTGGCTCCTCTTCCCACATTTACCCCTCGCATCTCATACTTCTGACAGTGACAGTTTGCTGAGCCAGCACTACCAAGGATGACATCAGGTGAGATCACTTGATTGGTATCGTGGGAGATGCTTCATTTCAGTCAAAATTTCAAGGAACACTTTGCAGAAATATTTCAGTACCTCTATGATTCTTTTCTACATTACTGTCAGTTCATATTGTCCCGGGATAGATGCAAACAAATATTTAAAAGAATCTGATTCCACTGAGCATAGATTCATTCAGTCGTTGATTCAACTTAGATTGTAAAAGGACAGGGAGCAGTTAAAGGAAAGGTGAAATAATAAAGTGGGGGAGAGTAAAAAAATGTCATTAGGTAAAGCTGACTATGAAAAGGGAAAGGTTTCGGGATGAGGGGGACAAAGGGAGAGAGGGGAAAGGAGAGCAGAGAGGTAGAGGACAGAGCTAGGACAAGGACGGCAGATAAGGGACACATCAGGACAGGGATATATATTCTGAATAAAAGAGGTTCACAGGTTGACAGAAAGCAAGGGAGGAGGGAAGTGGTGATGGCGGAGAGGGGGAGAAAAAGGCAAACCACAAGAGAGGCCAACAGACACAAATGGCCGGACAGGGAGTAAGACAGACTGACAGGCGAGTAAAAGCTGTACAAGTGAGACAGAGGGGAGGGGAGGAAGGGAGACAGAGGAGGGAGGGGGAAAAAAGATGAGCATGGCGGCGGTTGTTGCTCCCAGCGGAGACGTTATGTTCGGTATGAGTCTGGGCCTGTCAGGCCATCCTTCTCTCCCTCTCTCTCTCTCTCTCTCTCTCTCCCAGCATCCTCCTTTCCCCTTTTCTCTTTCCTCCTCTCAAGATAGCAACAACAATCAGCCCTGTTTGTTATTACTAGTGCTAAGATCCAGCCCAGCCTGTCAATCAAACTGCCCTGTCACCGTCTTGCCCTCAAGGAGCTCGAGGAGCCGTGGCCTTGAATACAGATTCACATGTGTGTCGTGTGGGTACACACCAGCGAGCTTTACGAACCGCATGAGAAGGTCAGAAATGTTTCATCTGTCTGTTCCGTTTCCTTTAAGGGAAGAGCTTTTCATGCCATTTTTAACTAATTATTAAAGCTTAGGTGTCAGCGGGTGTCTCATTTTAAACAACACTCCATCTCCATCCTGCATATTTTTATGTAATTGCAGGAAAACTGAAGCTTTGCAGGGCGTCGGCCTCCTTCTCACCTCTATTATCATCTCATTTCATCCTCCCAAAACAAGAGGTTCATGTAAGGACAAAAGGACATTTGCTCCGTCATTTAGCCTGTCGCTCCCAGTCCATTTTTATTTATCCTGTGCACAACAACTCACAAATCCAAAACAGTTTAAGGCAATAGAAGAGTGTTATTGCCCTCTGCAGCAGTTTATTTTGTAGAAATATACATTTAGCCTTGTCTTTCTCCTTCTCCGCTAAATGAAGCACCCAAGTGTTACTTGGGTGATCCTCAAATATCCCTCATGGCTACAGGGAGATGTTTGGCTGCCTACTTCTTCACTGGCGTAGGTGAAGCTACGCTCAAGAGAGGTAAAGGTTCATTTCCCTTCAGTAACTCCTGTTTATTTTTTTTTCTCTTGTCCTGGGCAGGAGCTGCTTTTTCGCTGCTGCTCTCTTAAACGTGTGTAGAGGTTTAAGTGTGTCATCTGGTTGAACAAAACCAAAGATGGGAGTTGGGGATTTACCGCGCTTGCAGGTGATCAATTATTCATACTGTGTGTTTGCAAGGGAAACCACGGTGCCTGCTAAAGTAATCAAACGTCGTGTACACAGATCCATGTCGTGTAGGCTATTAAAGCTAAAGTGAAATTTGAATTGCTCTCTTTTTATGTAAGTGAAACCATTGGACATATTCATGTAAACAGCTTCTAAGTTTCTAAGCCCTTACAGGGGCGTGTCCCATTGGCAGGAGTGGATGACCTCTGAGATGCTGGAAGATACAACTTCCTCATGTCTGACTTGACATTATAGCCTACAGAGGAGGTTTCCCCCTCCATCATCAAGTCCACATAGCATTAGCTATCAGCTTTCAGTCTGTCTCTTTGCGTTTAACATTTGGAAGGACCCATCGTACTGTAATGTTTGTATCCCATTGGGAGAGTAAGTTAGCCTTTGGTTAGGAATTGAAAGGATATTGCAAATCACATTTAATCAGCTCACCAATAATAAGTTCGACAATGAGTAACAAAAGTTCCTGCACCCTGGGGAACACTAATGAATGGGTCACTATACTACAATATAATGTAAAAATAACTAACTAAATAAATAATAATAATTACAATATCAAATAAGTACACAAGTAAAGAAGAAACACAAGGACAAATGTAAAAAAATGAATTCTTGTTTCAGTTTGACTTTAAAATGTGTGTTCATTAGTGCTTTTATGAAAGCACCATAGAGACCCCATGAGGTGGCAAAACAGCCTGAAAACGGCATTTATACCAGTGGACCATGGTCTAAAACCTCGCTGTGTCATTGAGCAAGAAACTATATCTTCACCAGCTACAGGACTGCTGTTCTGTAGCTCGCCGTGACCCTTGACCTCCTTACAGAGGAGACAGGGAAAAGACATTTTCTGTATGGGTATCAGTGACCTTGGCTAAAAATTGCTTATGGGACTTCGCCATCCTCTAATCACTTCTTTTCTTCCTCAAGGCTATGTTTACTGACTAATTTTCCATATAACATAAAAGATTGAACAAGACAAGAAAAGTGGAGTAAAAGATCAAACACATTCCTTTAAAAAAATGTCTTTTTAATTACCTTGCAAGATAAACTGAGGTCACCACAAATACTTGAAATATTTATGAAAGGTGTTATCATTAAATTAGATTAGGGGATTAGATGAAATTTCCATCATGCTCGTGGGGTAAATGAGTTGTGGTGCTAGAGGACTGAATCATATAAATAAGAAGAGAACAAACAGAAACGACCGAAAATAATATATAAAAAACAACAACAACAAAGAAGCATTAAATGAGGACGATGCGACTGATAAATAAAGATAAATGATGGGTATAAGGAAGGCCAAGCTGGAAAAACTACTTTTCTCTTTTCTCGGAGGCCATTACTGGCAAATGTACAGCTGGGAGGAGGTACTTCATTTTCAGATCCTTTAAATAAGTGTTGTAATTATCTGCTTGTGTGTGCGTGGTTGCAGAGGGGAACACGTCTGCCACAGAGGCCCATGAAAGATTAATGCTGAGTAGCCACTGGAACGCTGCCGCAGCCAAGGTGAGACTTTGTTATTGCCACGAAAAAAGGAAACACCTCTCCACCTCGGTTACACTTTTTATACTGATGCTGCTGGAGAAAAGCTAAGATTTGAGCTTATGAAAGCAAATCATGAAGTTGTCAATGTCAGCTTTGTCTCCTCAAAAGTAGGTTCATATTACTACTTTGCAACTTTGCAGAAAGATGCTGAAACATTATACATTATACTGTAATATAAACTATAATACTGAAAGTATTCTCAAAACTTAACATTATATTTAATTTGTTTTCCTGCAGTATCCCCTCTCACATCATAGCAGCTACGGCAGGATTAAATCTTTTTATGGTTATGTTAAGATCCTTAAAGTTAAGGTTACATAAAGATCACTGTCTTGGTTAAATACTGAAAAAGTCAACAGTGACTTGAAGGAAGGACACTGTTTAGTCTGTTGACATTTAACTGAAACTGCAATGTTGTAATCTTAACCAAAGTGCTTTTGTTGCCTAAGCCCAAGAATTTTGTACAGTAGATAGATAATAAATAATGAGGTTTTCCCTCAAAACATATTTGTCAATATAAATTATATCCAGTAAATGTAGCTGGTTGGAGCAAAACTTTCCTTAAATTTGCATTAATTCATCCTATTTTTGTCCACTTGGGCTGTGGTACACTGCGATATCATCACTTTTTAAGTTAACATGGCTAAGACATTAGCAAACAGTCACAGTAACAGTTAACAGTTCGCTCTGTTATACTGTCTCCAAATTCTGGGGGAAATATGAGGCTTGTTAGGGACTAAATGCTCCACTGTGATCGATAGCTAGCTAACTGTGTGTCTAACAACTTCTGCCAGGCAGGAAGGGTATAAAGTGGGTTGATTTAGGGTCTTTTTTCAGTGAAAACTGCTGGCTAGTGTGTCTGGAAAGGGAGCTATGAAAACAGTGAGAGTGCACTACAATGGTAATGTTGTGGGCTGTTAAATCTTGCGGGACATAAATCTCAAAAAGTTTGCTGCTTTTTTCTCTCTTCCTTGAAATGCAGACCAAAAAACCAACCCCTCAACTATCAGTCATTATCTCAAAAACAAATCTTTAAAGAAAGCGGCCCTTCTCCAACAGTCCCACAGTGCAGTTTCCACTACATAAAGCCAAAGGAAATTGGAACCCACAACTGAAAATGGCACATGTACCTAAATATTTTCTGATATTTCCACACGATCACAAATTTTTACATTGAGGTCATTTCTTTGACCACCTGTTTAAATTTCCCTCCCCCTTGATGCAGGGGCCTGTTCCCTGGACATGCTAACGGTTGCATAACAGGGTGTTAAGGCTCCGCGCTGCCTCTCTCTGAGGGCCCGAGGGCAACGAGTGCAAAACATGCCTTCCTCCTCTATTTCTGTTCCATGTCTTCCTCTCTGTCTCTCACTCTGGTGCTGCGCAGAACAATAGCAGAGCAGGTAGTTTGGGTTGAGAGGGTAAAATATTCCTCCTCCTCTCTTTTGTCCTCCCTCCTTTCTCATCTCAGAGGGATTTTCTGAAACGGTTTTCGTCTTCCCTTCTCTCTCTCTCTCTCTCTCCCTGTGGTTCTTTCCCTTAGTGAAAATGGGTCACCTTTCTTCCGTCAGGAGAATGCCTGGGTAAGTATAACCTTTATATATGTGTGTGTATATGTGCATGCAAGAGTTTTACTGTCTAGGGGGGTTCCAAGCCCTGGAAAAGTCATGTGCAAGGACCATTTTCTGGGGCTCATTAGGGGATTTGTTTTTTTTTTTTTTTTTTTTTTTTTCAGAAGTTGGGGCCTCAGTCAGGTTTAGAGTTAGGCTGAAATATGGATTCAGGCTACGACTTAACATTTTTGCAAGTTGCACTGACAGTTTTTCTTGATGAAAAAGCTTAAAGGCCAATCCTGTTTTATTAAACCTTGGTTTTATTCATGATTATGGCCTCTCTGACAACTTCTCCATTATAGAGAATCCAGAAACATGACTCTGTCTAACAATGTACAGTATATCAGGGCAAGCAGGCATCCTAAGGCTTCCCAAACAATATTAAATTTTATATTAATCATTTCCGATGCATTTGCGTTTAGCCCAAACCAACCATGTAGTGATGGTGAGCTGTGAGCCCTGACAAAGGTCTTCATCTCCCAACTCCAGAAGAACTTCTCCTGCACCCCGACATCTGAGTGGGCGATGTTCAAAGCCGCCATGACTGAGGTTAAAGTATAGTTTGTGTTAGAGTGTGAGATCGACAGGCAGATTGGTGCAGCATCAGCAGTAAATGCACGTATCAGACTGTTGAAATGAAGAGGTAACTGAGCCGGAAGGCAAAGCTTTCGATTTACCAGACGATCTATGTTCCAACCCTAATTTTTGTTTTCAAGCACTTAAAATTATCAAATGTAACTTTAATTGAAAAGCTTAAAGAGGCTTGTGCTACTTGTCCTGATTTATGTTGTTTTGCTGGCATTTCCCAAATCTCTACACATGCAAAGTCAGAGCGATCCGTAGTCAAAAATGGCCACAATTATAAGAATAAGTTGAAAAATACTGAAATTTCTCTTTAACCACAAGTGGACATTTGAAACTGTGGCTCAGAGATTGTACATTCCTTGTACAGTTTGATGGGACGTTTTCCTCATCAAACATGAAGTAACAAAACTCAGGAGGCAAGAGGAACTCAGGCCAAGCCAGACTTGCCAACTGCTTTGTGTCATGTTATGTGATGTGATTTCTGGGCCGAGAAGGGCTTTGAACTTGAGGAAACAAGAATTCTGTTACATCTCGCTGCAGTTTGTGGCTGGCAGAGAGAGAAGCTGCTGGAATTAAGCACAGACATTAAGCAGTGTGCATGTCTGTGTCTCAGCAGGGTGACTGGATGTGCAGCAGAGGGATGACTTGTGCATATCAGTGTACGTTTTCTTTGCAGGCTGGTTTTCCATCCTACCACCTGATAGAAACCCTGTATCTCCCCTCCTCGTCTCTGCCAGCATGCATCGCAGGCAGCGTTGGATGGACTTTGAAGTGAGCGCGCTGACGCACTTCAAACAAGATCTCACACACTTTCCCTGCGTGCCACGAGGAAAAAGGCCGGGGGAAAAAAAAGAGCTTTTCTCTGCATCCTGATCGAGTGCACTCTGATCTATTCCTCTGTCTCTTCATCTACTCTTCTATCTGCCTCTCGAAGTCGCTCCTCTCTGCACATCAGTGCAAAATAACTCAGGAAGCCTGGCATGAGCTGTTTCATGAGTTGTAGCGTACAAGTGCTGCTGTGACCGCGCGCAGGAAAGTGTTTGATGCACAGACAGCGCGTACAGTTTCAGATGTTACCACCTCAACCTCTCTCTGTCACTGTGTGAGAAAAAAAGAAACTAGGAGGTGAAAAGATTTAATCTCAGAGAGTCTCAGATGACATCATGGTGTCATGAGGTGCTGATGTGCGTATCAATCACAGCATGCTAAGCTGTGTGGGCTGCTCGTCAGGTGACTTAATGTCTTATATTACAACAAAGTATAAAGGCAAATTCCTAAAGCAAAATGACATATGATCTTTTGAGTTGTCATTTCTGCTACATAACTTCTTCATATCCCAAATACAGTGCCTGCTGTGAAGTATATGGGATTATGCCAATGATGTTTCCAAACAACACAATTCTACAGATAAATAAGAATAAAGAATCATCTGGACATTTAACCAACTCATCATTTTAAGTTGCAAGTCTGAATGAACCGATGATTAAAGGTTGTTAAAGTGATAACTGCACAGTTCAAGTTGACCAAACTTGAAACCGACAAAAAAAAAAGAGGTGGCTTGAGATAATTAGTTATGAGATTTTACAGTATAGTTTGGTAGAAAGTAAACAAGGAGTGAGTTCTCATTCTGGTTTTCCTGCAATGATTTTCAGGACTCACTTACCTTTGTTTGGTTTGTTGGCATAACTTATTTTTTCTTTAAATTTTGAAAATGTATATTTTTTAAGTCATGACAATAACAGCTTTGCTGGTATCTGCAAAGCTTCTTAAAGTAAACTGTGGGATTTTTGAACTTGGGCCTTATGATTAATAGGGTCAAGAATCTTTGCAGACGGCCCACTACCGAGCAACAACGGTATATCCAGGAATTATACTTTAAACATCAGTTCTCACACTTTTTCAAGGACCCATAAAGTGACACAAATTAGACCAAGGACCCCAATTTGATAAGATCTTGTCCCAGGGCCCTCCATCTGCTAGGATTTTTAAGTGTTTGAAACGCATGATCAAAATAATCATACATTCTGTCACTGTGTTTCTTATGGATGTAATGATAGTGAAATCAAATTATTCCCATTTTGGCTGAGGACCCCAAGGATCCTCTGAAGTACACCTGCGGGTCCCCACATTAAGAACCACTGCTTTAACTAACCTGTAATTAAGATATCCATCTGTATGTTGAATCACTATAAAACATTACTTATTAGGACTCTTTAAATCTGCTATTTACATATCAATCACTTTGTCTGGTGTGTGTTGTATTGTTTGACAATGGCTATAAAGTTGATGCAAATTACAGCAGATGAGCGTAAATTCATTTTCATGCTCTGCTTCTGCTTGATTTGGATTTTTGCAAGAATTTCATAGCAACTTTATCATAATCTTTATCAATACTATGTGAAACACCTCTTTCCTGCTGCAGGGTTAGTGTGCAGTGCAACGTGTGCTATGTTACAGTGCACATTTCAACTCTAATATAAGAATCAATGATACATGAAGAGGCCTGTTTCTTTCTTCTTTAGCTTTTAAGGCCAAGATAAACTAATGTGTCTGAGGCTTTCAAAGATCAGTTACCTTCATTTCAGCAAACACTACCACAGCATCCTAAATGCATGTGTAGCTCACACACTGTGTACACTGTGTTTAACTAGGGACAAACAAATACAAAGTCAGCAGCGGGGTGGCAGTTTTTCCACCCGGAGTGCTGTAATGAAATCACAAATTAAATCTTTAAAGGCATCACTTTACTGTATGTGCTGACCGTACCGAAGTGTAGAGGTAGCCCTCGCTGTTCATGGCAACATAGAGCCCTGTCTTGGTGCTCTGGATGGCCACTATCCTGAGCCCCACAGGAATCAAGTTGAACTGCACTGTAAAAAAAAAAAAAAAAAAAGAAAAAGAAAAAGAAAAAAAAAACACAGATGAGGAGTGGTGTTAGAGCAATCATTCTTTCTCTTAAACCCTCACAGTGCTTCTTTGTGACATAAAAAAACAATTGCTTTCCAGCTGTCCCCTATTTCATCCTCCCTGTTGTACAGTATATCTGTCAAAGGCGGGAACAGGAAGAGTGTGAAAAGGAGAGTGAATGAAGGAAAGAGGGATCAAGTGAGGTTGATTTAGGAGGAATGAAGACTGGTTGATGGTACACCAGAGGGCAGACAAACCCAGGAGTGACAGTACGGAGAATTCCCCTGCAGGAGAGAGAGAGAGAGAGAGAGGGAGATGGAGACAGCAAAGCTTAGCAGAGAGATTTAAGAATACAGTACATTAGAAAGTGACATCTCCTGAGCCTGCTTTGAATTCATTTCCTCCGTCCCGACACAGTAAACAGCTCTTTGTAATGCACTTCGCTGAATCCCCTCCTGTGGAACCTTGGATTTCTTATGTGCATAGCTCTCCATATAAACTATCTTCAGCCTGACCACTGGAGCAGCACTCACACTGTGTATTTATGTGTGTGTGTGTGTCAGTGTGTGTTTAAATCTGTCATCACAACTGGGGTTGTGCACACACTGTATGTTCTCATAATTTGTTTCTCTTCATGCATGTAAGTGTGCAGCACTTCTGAACTTGTTTGTGGAATGTGTTCAGTATGTACATGTGCATGTGTGTGTGTGTGCACTTGTGTGTTTTTATATTATATTATTATTATTTATATTATTATATATATTTCTTATACCTCCTGAGTGTGTGCTTGGTGTGTCATCTAAAATGTTGCTCTATAAGATGTGACATGCTCAATTGAGTGACACTGACAAAATGGCCTCCAGCTCCCAGCTGCTCCGTGGTCATATTGTCATGACGACCAAATTTTTGTAGTCCCTGAAGCGGGTTGGATCAGGGATGAGAAAGACAACTAAATAAAGATGAGCTTCAGAGGATTTATTAGATAACTATTAAAAAAACGATTCTGACTCATAACTGCAATGGAACTTTCTTTTGTTTTTTTACATCTTTTTTACATTTTTGTAAGGATTAAATTACAGCTGCATGATATGCAAAAAAATCATTAAGCAATCATTTTGGCAGATATTTCAACTGTGACATGCAATTGCGATTTCAGTCGAAATGATCTTGTCTGTATTTCATTTTCACTCAACATGTTTCAAATATGGGGATTTTTGTTGGGTCTTGCACCAATCAAACACGTTCCCTTACGTCTGGAGGAAGTGATTTCTAGGCCTGGGTGCCTCTGTAGCAACACAACACTTATGGTGCCCCAAATGCAAAACAACGTGACACATTTTACCTTTATCAAAAATATTGCATCTCCTGGATTTTTTGCAGCTCCTGCGATTTGGATGTTGCATTCAGCCATATTGCGATTTCAATTATATTTCAATTGATTGTGCAGCCCTAGACTGAACCAAAGAGATGTAACATAATTAGTGAGCTTTAGAGGTGGTAGTTGGCAGATTTAGTTAGTTTTGGACAGGGACAGGCTAGCTTTATGCTAAGCTAAGCCAGCTAGTTGCTTCATATTTAATGAACAGAAATGATCTTTCTTTTTTTAATCTTTTTGTCAAATTCCCAGCGAGGAAGCAAAGTGAATTTTCATACACATGCTACTATGAACTTGGAAACTTCATTAGTTTGACAAAAAAAAAAAACAGCTGGTCAACAGCCGACTTTATTTGAGCTTTGAACCACGTCTCATGGTCTTGATCTGTAAACTATTTTATCCCATTTTGATTAGTGCATAATGCCTGATAAACAAGTTTAGTTTACCTTAAGTCATATTTGTTCGACTCCAACATAAATAATTTGCTGCCAGTACTCTTGGTGGTCACATGCAGATGTGGCTGCCTTGTAATCTTTTTCAAATTCTGGAAAGAAATACAAAAACTAGCATCATTGTGATTTTTTTCTTTGACAAATTAGACGTGTACATTATAGAGCGACAGCCTCGTTGTCAAGATGACTGATTTCTCGGGAGCATGTTTCAGATTCATGGAGCCATTAGTTGCTATTAGACAAATCAATTTCAAATCAGAAGTTCTGCCAACATAATGGATGGAGGTTAAGTCATATGTGATATATAAGTTGTCATATGGCGAGTCAGTGCTGGAGATAGAGAGTAAACCTCCAAAAAAGTTAGTTTTTCTATTAATTATTGCAACTTTTCCACGAATAAACTAATGCAGAGACCAGGTGCCACAGGTTCTTCCACCTCCTGTTACATTTCTAGTTTGGAAACGTGTCCTGTAAGAAAAAAACAAATCACTTTTACTACCAACATGAGCGTAGTCAGATCTTTTCACATTAAACAGGTCCATTGTCCATCAGACCTGTGTGAACTAAATTAAACAGTCAAGATAGCGATGTGTGTCCCGGTTGAAAAAGGTGCAAATGTCTGTAATGAAAACTGCACATGCATGTCGCCCCTCTCTCTTTCCCTCTCTCCCTCCCTCTCTATCCTCAGGGCCTTGCTTCTATTTGCTCGATCGATCACTGCATCTCAAACAGTCGGTTTCGCAAATGAACAAGGTGTCACCAAAGACCATGGCCAGGAGGACAAATAGAGCACGGTACACACACACACACACACACACACACACACACACACACACACACACACACACACACACACACACACACACACACATCGACCCCCTCCTTCTCGCCCTCCTCTGAAGGGTTCTTCTCTTGCATCTCGCTCTCTTACATACACTAGTAGCTTCGCTGTGGTGATGATGACCCCACATAACCCGCTGCACATCGAGACACACGGAGAAAGAACAGCACTGCCACACCACAGGCTTTCTTATCTCTGCATGTTGAAGCGGTGTGAATGTGGCTGCAGTATGAGCCATGCTCTGTATATCAAACCAAAATACAAGAGCAGAGGTGCAGGTAAGGATTTAACAGTGCGTTTATCTCAAGCCTCCAGGAACAGCACCGTGAGGAGATTTTAGTGTAGTGGCCAAACTGTGTTACCACAACTTCTACATTCATCACATGATTGGCTACGACAGCATTTCTTCCATATACGATCAATGGAAAATCCCAGGTAGCAAAATAAATCTGGCCCACCCTTGGGCCACATGCTTGTTGTCTTCTGGCCCAGCATACGCCCTGTTCCATGGCCCGAATCTGGCCCATATACAGCACGACTGTCAGATGCTACTTCCATTCTGGCAAACGCACAGAAAATCCTCTGGCTGTCAGCCAATATGGGAGCATAACAGCTGGAATCAGCCCAGATGTGGAAGTGTATGGGCCAGACTCGGGTCAACACCCAGGCTTATGTTGGGCCAGAAGTTCATTTTCAGTGGCTTTAAAATGGTAAGTTCTTAAAAACTATACATACAATATCAGAATGAATCTTTCGTAATGTTGAAAGTGAAACATACTGTTTGAAAATACAAACAGTGGAGGATACATTTAATATCCGGGGGCTATGATAGACTGAAATAATAGTGTGATTTTACAATATCCCTTCTCATTATCCCTCACCAGCTCTACACTGGTTTTTTTTTTTTTCAAACTAAATGTCTCCTACACGGATTATTAACTGATAAAGATGCTGACATTTTACCTGAGACATGTAGCTTTAGCCTCAATCTTTAAGCTCGATGACATATGTGAAGGTATTAACTGTTCATTTGAGACCCTTCCACATGGTTCTTGTTTTAAAACCAGTGAGTCGTTTCCGCCTACAAAACTGTCACCAGCTAAAAATGAGAGATTTTCTTTCATATGTCTCTGTCTGGCATCAAGGACCAACTGTTTTGAAGATCACTAAGAATTTCAATGGCAACTTTGCCACTTTTATCACAGCATATGTATTGTGTGACACTGGGAAGCTTGACAGGCACAATGGCAGTAATGACTTTTGTTTCCTTCATCTCTCTCTCTCCCTCTCTCTCTCTCTCTCTCTCTCTGCATACAATATATCTATCTTTATTCCCCCTTCCAAGAAAGAGTTTGCTTCAATTCTCATCCCTAGTCAAAAAGAGCTCTGCTTATCATATAGATCACATAACTTTCTGCCTGGGTAATAGAGGCACGCCATCTTTCCTACGTTTTCCCTCTTTCCTCGTCCCTCTCTCTGTCCTTCTGTTTGACTCCTTTTTTTTTTTTTTTTTTCCTCTCTGCTACTCAGAGTGAGCTGGGAGCCGCTAGATTAATCAAAAGTCTTTTGAGGGGAGGGGAAAGGAGAAGAGGGGAGGGAAATGAAGGGGAGAGAGAAGGGTGTTGCCAAATCAATCCCACAAGTCAATTTGAGGCTCGAGATCGTCTGCACAATAAATAAACAAGGAGAAAGTGGAGATGGGATGAGGGAGAGGAGGGGGAAGCGGTAGTAGGACACAAAGTTAAGCTGTGCAGAGGGCATCTGCAGGCCTGCACACTGCGCCGCCGCTCTGCAGTGGCGGATTGTGAGGCCCAGTTGGTCTCCAGTGAAATGAGAAGAGGATTATAGTCATCTGTGAGAAGTCACGCAGAGTTTAACTTGTGGACAGGCGCTGGCCATTCTTTATTCTGTTTCCTGTAGGAATGAGCTGACTGGATAAGAGCATTGTGATGTGGCAGCTGCATCGGCATCAAAATGGGAGTTAGGTGACGTAGTTTAAAAAGCGACGCGGTCCACATTGAGAGGTGTCTGCGGCGGATGGATGAGATGACAGAACACTGGACTTTGACACAGCCGTTTCTCTTACCCATGACCGTCCCACAGCCTTAACCACATGTTTGTTATTGTGACGGAAACGGTTCTCTAACCTTAAGAGAGTCGGTGCTTATTCCAACCCAAACCAAAACATAACCAAGTCAACTAACCAAACTGTGACTGTTCCACAACTGCAATTATGTGTTTTTGTTACCAGGGCAACAAAGGTGACCTCTAACCTTAAGAAAGTGTTTGTTATAGTATACGGTGTACTGTGTATAGTACAGGTCAGGTGAATTGAAAGTTCCAACAGGTGTTAATGTGTCAGTGTACTGTGCTAGCTATCTGGTTCCGTGTCTGTCACCAAGTGCTATTACTAGGTATCACCTAATCCCATACTACATACTTCATGTAATATTAGACAATAAGTAGCCTATCATTATACTCACTGTCACACTATACTGTTTTCTTACTTTGTAATGCAATGAAGCTCTGGCAGGACACTCGCTCACATTCAGCCTTCATTCTCTTTTCTTCTTCCTGTTCTCATCTTTTACGTCCACGTGCCCAGGCTGTGTCCTACCTCCACATCACACGTCACCACCATGACCTCCAGGCTTTTCTGGAAGATTCAAAGTTTCCATCGTCCACCTGCTGGCTTCACTCCACCACCACCAGTGTTGAGGCTCCAGGGGTCCCGTCCCTTTTCCTATCTTCATATGGGCCTGTGCACTTAAGAAGCTTCAGATCAATGGAGCCTCAGGGCCAAAGCTGCTAACTTCACTAACCTTATAAATCTTGTTAACTTACAACTGATCTCTTCTTATAGAAATAGATATCTGGGGACTTCTTTGTGGACTTTTTAAGTATGCATGCTGACTTTTAGTGTATATTATTATCATTATTTCATCATATTTACAAGAACTTAACATCTGGAAACAAGACAGATCTCTGCGGTGGGATCAAAGAAATGACACCTGAATTAATGAGGTTGGAGAAAACAGGTTGATTTGTTCTGGCAACAAAGGAAACAGCCTGGGTTCATTCACATTCTGTCATTTGTGTTGCAAAAAAAAAAAAAAAAAGAAAAAAAAAGAGCGTTAAAGACTCAATAGTAGATTAAATGACTTGTCGCTGAGCTTCATGCCTGATTTCCCTGGTGGTCGATGGCTCTGACAACAACTACCTTCATTCTCCTGTTATTTAACTTCCACCTCTTCCCCCAGGCTTTCCTCTCCATAACTGATTTCTCTGTGCCTTTATCTGTCTTCCTTTCACTCCATCTATCTTTCCTTTTTTTTCCTTCTCTTCTCCTCCCTTTCCCTGGTGCTTTCTGTCTTTTCACCCTGCCTTGTCATGAATTAACAACGCTTTTCTTTTCTCGCTGTTTTTTTTTATACATCTCTCCATTTTTCTTCCTTATTTGTTCCCTTTCAATTCCCTCGTCGCCTGCTGTCGCTCTCTCAGACTTCTGAAACCAATACTTTCACATCCCCGTCCATTCATCTTTGTCCCATTTTGCCCCGCAGTCTTCTCTGCCTGTCTCTTCATCACTCACTCTTCTTGTCTGTGCCTCCGCTCTTTTGAATCCCCCGTCCTCACTTCTCCTCGTTTGGTATTCCTCATGCTCTTCCTCTGATCCTCACGAGGCCAATCTGCTGCTCTTTTACCTTTCCTCCTCATCTGGCCGAGACAGCCTTTGCTTTCCATGTTCACATTTTTCTCTTTCCTCCTTGAATGCTGCAGCTCTCACACAGAGCAAAGTTTTCCTCGTCTGCCTTTCAACTCTTTGAATTTTTTTCAGCAGCGGCGTTATCGAGCACTGGGGAAAGTTAGACAGAGAGACAGAGCAGACTTGTTCCAGAGCGCAGACAGAGATAAGTAAAATTCCCCTCCAACAGTGGGAGATGGTAATTACAGAGGATAGTAGTCAGGGAATCAAGCTCCTCCGTATGGCTTTCCGATGTACACACAGAGTCAATAGCTTTCATCTCTCTCTCTCTACCTGTCTTTATTCTTTTTCTCTCTTTGTCTGTCAAACTGTCTCCTTGTCTCATTCCCTCCTCTCCACTAAGCAGAGTTCAGAAACCCAGTGACAACCACACCAGCAGCTCCGTCCGTCAGCACTTCCTCACTACATTTATAACCCCCTTCTTTCTTTTATGATTTGTTTAATCTTCCCTCAGCTCTTTTGAGAGACTTTCCCATCCCTGTCTTTTTCTTAATCGATCTCTTTTTCAGTGACAGAACGTTGCAGATTTCCATCTGGTCACCTGCTGCACTTTTGTTGCTGTTTCCACTGTAGCTGTGGGATTCTGTCTAATGTCTCTGCCCCGTTTTACTCTTGGATTAACCCCTGCATGGACACACTCTCACAGATTATGGCACAGACATTTAAAAACCCTGAAAACCTATTTTCTCAATCCTCTTACCACGAGCTGCAGGATCCTACAAAATAATCTGGCAAAGTTGCAACATTTTCAGCATTTTTGTTGTTTTGTTTGCTGTTTGCTTCAGTTACCAACACTGTCAATCAAAGCTCTAAATAAATAATAACTAACTAATTTTGACTGTCGCTCACTTAGTTGTGAATATTTCATGTTATAGAGAAACACTTGAAAACAAGTTTTCAGGGACTTTTAAGTGATTCCCAACCCTGGAGTTGGGAGCCCTCCAAGGGGGGAAATCTGACAGGTCTTTATTATACTCATATTTTTTCAGATGTTCCTCTTTTTATCTTTTTTTTTTTTTTTTTTTTTGAAATATAAAGATAAATTTTACCATTTCAGACCTCCAAAAACTTCTAATATAAAATGGGAAAGCACATCACGCTACTGTGCATAGATATTGCTTTGTTTTAAGAGGTCATAAGCCAAAAAAGAATTTTATTTTATTTTCTTATTTTTTTGCCATATTGTATATAAACTAGTGGTGAATATCATGAATATTATGACATTGCCAGAGGTGGAAGAAGTACACAACTCCATTACTTGAGTCAAAGTATAGATACTCAAAGTCAAAGTTCAAAAGGTCAAATTTAAAGTTAAAGTACTGGAGCACTTGCTTTATACTAATATTCAAAAGTAACAACACATTGTTGTTTTGGATTTAGACACAGAGGATTTACAGAAGCTAACGACTCTGAAACAACCTACTGAATCCACTGACTTAACTGCAGATTAAAAACCTTGTAGAATATGATACAAAGACTACAGAAACGACCATAAATACACAATTAAATCAACAAAATGACAGCCATTGTCATTTTAATATTACTCTTTCTTAGGCAGCAAGCACACAGCAAACATTTATTTAACATTCTAAAAATTTCAAACATGGACTAAAGGCCATGGTGCTGTGGTGAAGAATCCTGCCTCATCTTTGTCTGACGGAGCCGTCATTAGGACACTGCCAAGTTCAAACTGAGCTGCTCAAAAATGGAGCAACATGACTGACAGTGTAGGAGTTGGCTGTGATTGGTTTTTCTCCTCTGATGAACTCAGTGTTTGGTCTATCACATTTTCAAAATGAAAGAAAATTCATTCCGCTGACTGACTGCTAAAAGCTTCAAAGTAATGAGTACTTTAGTTAATTATTTATCTTTTAGGTGTAGTGGACTAAAAATCAGTTTCACTATACTCAACTAAAGTACAGATACTCAAGAAATATACTTAAGCACTGTACTGAGTAAATGTACTTTGTTACTGTCCACCCCTGGATACTTTAACGTCTTTTTGACCATTTTCCAAAACATACCACACCAGTTTTGGTGTGTTGTCGATGAAGCTACAATGACGCGCAACAATCACAAAATTGTCTTCATGTGCATCGGCTTTAATGGTGCACACTATCACAGTAAAGACTTTGCATATAATGCTGTGCTTGTCAAATCAGTCCATTTTTAGCCGTGCTGGCAGTGTGACTTTAAGGATGGCGGAGGTGATCAGTCAGTCCATCACTTTGGTTTGGACTGTAATATATCTCAAAAACTATTGGGTGGAGTGCAATGAAATTTTGCACAGACCTTCATGGCCCCTGACAGGATGTATGACGGTGACTTAGCTGCTCCCCTGACTTTTCCGCTAGCGCCACCAGCAGGTTGACATTTGTGGTTCAGAGTGAAATGATGCAGCAACTGTTAGATGGATGACTGTGCAATTTGTTGCAGGCATGGTAATGTGAACTCAGGTGATTCCCTTTGGTTTATCAGTAGCAGGTTGGATTCCTTTAAAATGACCACATTACCACAAAACTATAATGTAAGTCTGATAAAAAAAATAAAAGCAGACACTTTGGTTGAATAGCCGAATTAATTCTAAGTCTTTGCAAGCTGTGTCACAACATAATGGAGATGAATGGAAACCTAAAGCTGCCTGGAAGTTGGAAGAGTGCATTAAAACCTAAAACCCTCAGCATGCAATATAGAATAAGTGGGTCATAGGCTAAAATGCACAAAAACACCAATGTCCTTTAATGGCACCCTCTTCCACGATAAACAGATAATAAATCTCACCGTACTCTTCTTTCCTTCCTTCATTCCTCTTCCAGCTTTATTACATAACAGCCCGGAGGAGCCAAGAACGGGGAAGGAGAGGGGAGAACGGAGCAGGGTAGGAGGAGGCGGGTGGCAGCTCCTCTGACCTCCCACCAGAGGGGGGAGACACAGTGATCGAGGAGCCATCAGCTCTGTGCCAGCTGCTCCTCCTGATCCCCGTCGCTCCCTCCCCTCTCTCTCCCTTTTCTCTCTGTCATCCTCACATTTTCCCCCTCCCTCTCTCTTCCTCTGCCAACCCGTCTTGTCTCGCTGGCTCACTTTTCTCTGGCGTATTCCACCGTGCCCTCTTTCTCTTCCTCTTCTTCTCTCTGATCCTCTTATTCTCTGTTTCCATCCCTTTGTCGCGTTTCGCTTTAATTCCAGCTTCCTGACAACTTCCTCTATCACCTAGTTATCGAAGCCCCGAGGGAACTTGGTAAAAAAAAAAAAAAAAAAGTGATAAAAGTATTGCGAGGCCATACAAAAGCGGCTCTTGTCACTTTTAGTTCCGTTACATTCCCTCAGGGTTTCCGTAACTCCTCCCAACTTTTGTCCCAGCATCAGCCTTTCCCTTCAAAGTCCAGCCTCCCTGACAGGACAACCAGGAGGTGAACACACCTAAGGAAGGCCAGGTGTGTCAGGAAAGGAGGGGACAAGAGGGGGGGTCAACCATTCCCCTTGTTCCTCCATGCTCCCTCCTGCCCCCTGGAGGTCATTAGTCTGGTGTCATGACAGCAGGTCCCAGTGGTACTGTGCATGCCTTAAAAAGTGTGTTTGCATGTGTCGGATGAGCTGATCACCGACACTTCAGTATCCAGACAATCAGACCATCAGGGCGAAGGCGTCAGACATGAACTGCATTGCTCCTTCTTTAATTATTTATCTCATTTGCTACTAATTTGGCCCCTTTTTTTTTTTTTTTTTTTTCTTGGTCTTCTTGGCGTGCACCGCAGCGGGTTGCATAATTACTGCATGCACTGGTTTTGAGAAGGTTGGAGACGAAGGGGAGTGGAGGGTGCAAGCCTCAGGATTCTCAGTCTGGGGAATGGGGCACTGTAATGTTGGACCAAGTCTGCACATTTGATCACTGCCATGGTATCATTAGAAAAAATAAATGCTAATACAGTACTTGTTAGCAATATGCGTATTCGTACATTCATACATTTCTTCTTGCCGACTCCTTTCATGCTTCCTTAGGCCTCAGAGGGTCAACCAGAGATCCCTCCTACACAGATCTGCAGCTGGAGATATGAGGCATCCTTACTGTCAAAACTGTTGGCTAGTTTACAACCTGTCAGATCATCTGACGAAAGTAAAATATAACAATAACAACAGATAATAATTCATAATAATGATCCTGTTAGACCTATTAGATGGAAAAGACCTGCGTCACCTATCAGGAGAAAGAAATGAGACGAAGAAGACTGTTAATGTGTTACAGTGTGTTGAGTATCAACTGAGGTGATAAGGGCACTGAGGTGTGTCCTGCTTAATTAGTTTCTGAGACCAGTTTTATCTCCTTTTATGACCTAATCTGCAGGGCTTTTAGTCTTGATTCAGATCAAGAGCTACATTACAGCTGATACTTTGCTTACAAAGTACATACCACTAAATCAATTTGTACTAAATCAGACTATGTCCCTGCAAATGTGGGGTCTGAACAGAGAGGGGGAGGAACAGGATCCCCAAGCAGGTTAGTCCAGCCATCCAAAAGTGGTCAATGTCAAAGTAAGAAGCACTTCGCTGATGCAGTTAGCACAGCACATGATCTCTGTTGGCTGGAAAAAAGGGAAAAAAGGGAAGAATTTAGAGGGAAATTGGAGCTACAATTGAAATGGAGTGAAACTGAAAGCTGTCTGGTTCCAGGCCAGTTTGCATTATACAGTAAGTCTCTCCTCCCCAGGAGACTACTGACGATAAGCCTGACAGTCCGCTTCACACACACACTCATGCACACGTACCTCCACAGAGGTGCAGTACATGCTCACACAGCTCTTTCTACCCTTTCAATATTCTGTGCAGCCAGGTAGATGATTGTGCTGCTGATTGATGCTCAGTTACAATGATGTCAATCACTCAACTGTTCCTGCATGAATGAATAAATAATCTGACTCAGATAAAAAAAAAAAAAAAAGTGCACAATTTATGAGTTCCACAGGACTTACCTGTCAACCCCCCCTCACGCTGTCCCCTGAGAATACAAAGAGCCCAGGACAGTATTAAACCAGATCCTGGGATTGATGGAATTATAGTTGTTATAAAATGAACCGTAAGTCATACCCACACAAACACTTTGTGGGGTGACCCCACACTGAGTGATGTTTAACACCCCGACACACCAGGAAAGCTGTTACGCAACAGCAGTCTTTACATCCGTCTGGAAATGAGCCCTGTTCGCCTTCAGATTTGCCCTGCGGTATTATGTGATGAATATTTCAGATTGGACATGAGAATGTTTAAAGTTCAGCGTGCAGCGATGTTTGCCTCAGTGTAGGTGTGCTGTTACATAAGAGGGAGAGGTGAGAGCAGGTCTAATCAGTTATGGCGGAGCTCTCTCGAGCTGTTGTGGGCCTAATTTAACCAAACATGTGAATGGAGGGTTCATAACCCTGCTCTCTCACAAGTTTCCCTCACACTCCAAAGTTTAACATCCAAATCTAAACAAACACAACTGCAGGTTTACAATCGGCAAACTGAATCCAATGTCTACGTTACATAAAACATGCTGTTAAATTTTCTTTCCAGGACAAATACCAAGGGAAAACCTCATAATAAATACCTGGAGGTTAAATCCAGGTTGTTCTAACCTGGTTACACAAGTATTCTGACAACTTCATAAAATGCTGAAATATGAACTTGAGTTGAGAGTGAAGCTGTGATTATTTTTCTCCTCTCTGTAGATTGTAAATCCAAAATTGTGCAAACTTCGTGTTTTCCGTGCAAACTGGTGTTTTGACAAAAAAAATGCTGTCTTGCCACATCAGGGATATCCTATAATACAATATTGATCTTTCTGGGAGGGCTGGAGGGAGTCCAGGGACTCTGGGGTTATCGTGGGATTTGATGTTTTTGGTCAGTAATCACCCAGGTGATGACCCCTCACAGGGTGAGGTGTGTGTTTCTGTGGTTGCTATGGCTGAGATACAACTGGTCAACCACTGGGACATCGAGGGGCAATGGCAAAAAAAAAAAAAAAACAAGCACAAACATGAAACCAGCAGCCTCCACCCTTTATCTCCTTGTGCAGCCCACCTACAATCATTTTATAGCTAGGAATGGCAATGTCACTTCTTCCACCACTTGAAGACTAAATTTTCTTCACATCTATTTGATTGCATTGTGGTTTTTTTGGGGGTGTTTTTCTTTTCATCGTCATTATATCTTATACATTATATTACAATTACCATTTAAAATCAGATTATCACTAATCTATTATATTGATTCAATGTCGAGACCATTTTGCAACATTAAGGCAGCTGCTGTGACCTTTCATCCACGATCACGGAGATGACAGTAGCCAGCAGAAGACTTGGCTCCAGTATAATAATACGTATAGCGATTTAAGTATCCTGTCTATAGGGATCTCAAAGTCGTACTGACATCTAGTGCCTGAGATAAGCAGGGATGTTGGGAATATCATCTGCCAGGACAGGATTGAGAGCACACACACACCTGTAGTATACTGTGCACACTCACACAGAGGAGTTATTTGTAGATACATGAGGATTGTAACTTAAAGGTCAGGCTGATTGCAAGCAAAACAATTAAAAACGTGTGTCTGAAAAGCGTCGTCTGTGCCAGGGATCTGCTGTGATTTATTACGTAATGTGAATGCATCCCATTTAGCTGGCATTCACCCAGTGCACCCCGCCAAGTGTGCATACATTTTCAGCCCGAATGATCCTGGTGTGAATCAAACCAGAAAGCATGGCAGTGTCGCTGTGTGTTCATGTGCTGCTGAGATGCCTCAGATATATGACTGTCTTACCAGGAAGTCCCCCTTTAAATGTCCTCTGTCACAGAAGACCCCGGTGTTGCACATACTGGAATACACACCTTCATCAGACTAACTGACAACGTCTCTGTGTGTCTGATTGTTCACTTACAGAAGGAGCTGCTTTCGTCCTTTGTGCCTTCCATGGTGCCATCCGGCAGCATCTGGAGGTAGAAGCCGTGTCGGCAGTAGAGCCGCGTGACGATGCCCTTCAGCTGTGGCTCTGCAGAGCAAACACAGGGTTAAATGCACGGTTAGCAGCCGGGAACACACATGCACACTTGTTGGTGCACATATATTAACGCACACACCTGCCTATGAGCACACACATTGACGACACAACAGGCAGGTCTTGATATTTACACTGTGAGACAGTCAAACATTGTGTGTGTGTGTGTGTGTGTGTGTGTGTGTGTGTGTGTGTGTGACAGTGGCTTTCAGCAGGATTGATGGGAGCTTGGTGTCTGCGAAAAAGAATCATCTTTCGCAGACAGGTTCAAGTGAGGGAGGCAAGCTGTTCATTTTGTGTGTGTGCGTGTGTGCGTGCGTGTGTGTGCGTGTGTGTGCTTGCAGCAGCTGACCATCACACACAATGAGGTGAGCTCTTCAAGGGTGCAGAACAGTATTAGCACTATACTAAAGAGAACATACCTAATAGTAGGGTTAACCTTGTTTGAACCTTTTCACTGCCTGATTTCAGTCAATTTATATTTTACTTTGCCAAATGTTCTGTTTAACAGGGACCTTATTTTCTGGGGGCTTTTATTTTTTGGTTAATTTCAAAATATTAAGGCTAATTATTATCTTTAATTCACAACTGAGCTGTCATTTCACCATTATTATTTTTATTTTGGGGTGTCTGGGATCAGCTGTTTCTAAAAGTACAGCTGAAAATGAATAGGCCTGAGTTTAAAGGAGCTATTTGTAAATTTTGATCATGCTACATCGCCAACATTACCATTAACAGCTGTTTACCTACAGGTCTTGCCAAGAGCTTCAGCCATTGTTTACCAGCCGGCTAGGGGAAAGCTGGTTAGCATGCTATTTTCAGTAGTAGAGAGGAGACAGCTCTTGGTGAGTAAAGGAATGAAGTTTGATGCTGAACTCACAATGTTTCCTCCAGACTGGTAAGTAAACAGCTGTTAATGCTAACGCTGGCTATGCAGCAATAGCACAATTTATACAGCTCTTTGAAAAGTCTCATATTTTACACTTTTCCAGCATTTTATCTGAAGTGTTGATATATACATCAGAAGATATATTTGTGGTTTTAAGAACCCAAAACCATCTCAGTGTAGTTTTACATCTCCTCTCTCGGGCTTCTCTCCGGAGCTCTAGTAACAACAGGTCAGCGAACCTATTGGCTGACTGTCTTCTGAGAGATTTAATAAAAATATAGCAGATTTCAGGTAAAAAACTGAGAAGCAAAATCCTGCAAGGTTGGATGCTGCGTGGGGCTTGGGGCCTGGCTGAGATCGGGGACTGCTTAGTTGTGACATCACAAGGTTCCATAAGTCCTGATGGCTCATTTTTCAGGCTCAGTTTCTGAATACAGGCTGTGTGCATTTCTCTGTGGACTGAGGCTTTGATACTTTCACTGTATTAATATAGAACCTAGACCTGCTTTATGATCAAAAAACACATGGACATCTCTCTTTATGCAATATGGGACCTTTAAACTGTGTATTTAGCTCTCTTACGTGTAAGAAGGCAAAAGCTCAAGAAACAAACACATTCATGGTTATGCTGAAAGTTTAATGAACCATCTCCTATCGTATGTTTACCCCGCTCTCAAATACCAACTGTCGTCATTTACTCTATGCACTCTGAAGCATCTGACTACTATTTGTTTCAGTGAGCCAATCAGGCATTTTTACCCACCACCGCTCTACAGATGAGCTGACGTGTCTTTCTTTAACCTCGTGTTTGTGTTTTGTTTCTTTTCTCAGGCTGCACACGCATGACTGTGTGGGCTCTTTCACTCCAAAGTGCTGAGGGAGACTAAATAGTGGATCAGAAGGAATGTCAGAATGCTGAAGTGTTTCCACAATCAAGCTTTAATGAGACGCATCAAATATGGATGAGGACAGAGAAGTACGGGGGCAGCTGGCAGTTGGCCCTAGGTTGACAGCAGGGGAGTGTGTGCATGTGTGTGTGTGTGTGTGTGTGTGAGAGAGAGAAAGAGGGAGAAAGAGAGAGAGACATGCACTACAAGATATTCAGCCTGGCATTTACACTCATACAGAGCCTTTAAATTGTCCCTGAAGTTCATGGAAAACGATGATATAACACAAATAAATCTCTTTATGGAATTTTCTGGGTAAAGTTTATCTTTCAGAGTATTTAGAACACTTTTTAATATTTCAGTAAAGGCTTTTAGTAATCATACTTCACACATTTCGTAAATCTACCACAACCACAATTTATTATTTTAGGGCTGATAAGAGATTGATAAAAAAAATAAAAATCAAAGTCAGAGCAAAAGCATCTGCGATATTCAAGTATTTCGGGTTAATTTCCCATGATTGACCCCAGTTCTGTCTTTTGTTCTGCTTGTTTGTTTCATGACATGTTGGCATCATGGGGATGACGGGGCAAACTCACATTATTCCCCCCTGAGAGAGTTCACACATCATTCAGAGATGGTTACCTCCAATGTTAGTCTTGTTATCCCAACACAGAAATGGAAATTCAGTCTCACTAACTGTAATTGTAAGATGTTACATAATTGTACCAGTTTGTCATTGGGTAATACCAGTACCAACTTCAAAATGTACTAATTGAATTACTTGTATTAGTAATGGTACTCTATTTTTATTTGGATATGAATTCAAGTGATGATGGAGATGATTATTTCTAACTGGTTCTTTAACACATCTTTTCACATCACAGTTTTTATTTATCTATTTATTGCCCAGTGGGAGTTACAGCAATTAGAAAGTCCCAACGTCCCTGACAATGAATTATAAATTGGAGGCTAATGTGAACGTTGGTCAGTTGATGTAGATGTTGTACTGAGATGAAGATAAAATATGACAAGATGTGACATTAAGGGTTCAATATGCTTCAAATGAGCTTCTGTAAGTGAGTGTTTTCCAAACAGGTCTGAGGTAAAAGTGCGTAGCTGCTCTGAACTGCCACACTCAAAGGGCCCGCTGTCACAGACTGTGGCAAGATGTGATGAATATTCAAACAGGGCTAATGGAAAACACTTTTGAACAGTCCTGCATGGTGTGTCATGCTGAAGCTCATTAGGGTTTGAGTTAAGCCTTGATCTCTGTGAATTCGTCAAAGAAATGCTAGTGTGTAATCCTCTCTTTCATGCTGACAGTGTGACCCAACATGTTTGGAAGCTTTTCATTGGAGGTTCTGGCCTCAGCAGCCAGATTGAGTCTATGTAACTACCCAAAAGATAAAAGCTCATCCATCCATCGCCGGCTGACTAGACGCAGAAGGTCAAACGTGGAGTGTGGTAATCTGTAATATCCTGAGTGTTAATCTCAAATTAAGCCTGAGACCACACACCAGGCCATGTGCTGCTTAACACATCTGCCACAGCGCAGAGGAGACGCACACACACACACACACACACACACACACAGACACACACAGAGGAGGCTGGTGCTGACCTTTAGCGTGACTCCGCCTCCCATCAGAGCTGTTTGGTAACAACGCTGTGATCCAAAACGTTCAGAGGAAAAAGCTGCTCGGACACAAGGACATGCAAGACTACTGGTGCACATACAGCGCCAACACACACACACACACTCTCACACACACACACACACACACACACACTTACATACACACAGCATCTCATACTTAATCCATGTAGAAACAGAGGCTAAAAACCAAGAGGAAGAACCATGACTCATACCTGACGCACAATGTTAATTAAACTTTTTTAAATGCACACATGTTGTTTTAGAGTCCAAATGCAAAGAAAGACGGTTATTACCTACAATATAAAAACACACAGTGATATTTTCTAAATTCATTTTTAAAACACTATTATCAATAACTGAGGTCAATAGAGTTATATGTTCAGGTCATAGCCTTGCCTTCACCTCAAGAAGCAAAGCTTTACACACAATCAAGCATGTACCATGAATGAAACCTCGTATATTCTGATGTGCCCCAACTCTGGCCATGAGGCGGCACTGGAGAAAAGCTCAGTGTCCATCAAAGACACTGGGATTGACCCTCTGAGGACTACGAATATCACAACAAAGTAACCTCTAGTTTTTGAAATATATTCAACCAAAACGTTGAGAAAAAGAAGGAGAATTTTGTCGTTTGTGGCGTCCGACAAAAGTTAGAATCATCAGAAATGATCCTCTGAAGACCAGGAAGACTCATACCAGAGGCCATGGCATTGTAGCCAGTAAATGTGGAGATATCTTAGTCTGAAAGACGGTCTTGGACAGATGGATGGAAGTTCCCATTAAATCCAGTGCAAACGATAATAAAAGTGTAACTGTTTGTTAAATTTGTTTGTAGTACCGTCATTCAACAGGATTGAATATGTACTAAGTGAATATAGACTAAAATAGCAAAGCTCTTTAACTACATTTTGACACAGTGCCCCTGTACAAGTCACGGCCATAAAACCCCTTAATAATGCAGGACTCCCCTTAGTTAATGTTTTATTGCAGTGGTGCTGATTCAAATTAATTTGCCAGTAATGAAATAACCAGAACCAACTATTAAACACAGTCTTGTACAGACGGATGGATGGATGAACTGATTCATGCACAAATTATCAGCAGCATCTCTGATTGTTTTTGAGGTACGGACAAATAAATAATGTAAACCCATGAACTCTGCAGCTTGTTCACCACTCGACAGCCTTTTTTTTTTTTTTTTTCTGTAAATAATTGACTCCATTTTTGCTGTTGTTTAAGAGTAGCAATGTGTATATTATATGTGGAGGAGAACTAAATTTGGACAGGATGTGAAAACCTGCAGACTGAAGTGGAACATTTTGTTTTGGGAGGAGAAGCTGCTTGTATTCCTATACATATACTGTATATTGTACCTGGTTCAGCCTGCATCAGACACCAGAGGTGAAAGCTCCTGTGGAAACTCTGGGCCTTTGGAAAGCAGTCAGTAGTGTGCTTCAGCAATTTAGTTATGTACTTCCATAAACTGGGGGCCTAAGAGACAATGGCAGAAATATCCTGACTATTGGTTCCTAATAACAGTTAAGGCTTTTGAGGCTAACACCGGGCCAGATAAAGCCTGAATCCAGCCTTGGAGGTTTTTAAAGCCCATACTGATATTTTGGGATTAAAGCTCCCATTTTTATTCCCACAGTTTTCCCCCAAAATTACAGCTATTCAGAGTTTCCCTTGGAGTTTTATTCTTGGAAGGATAGAAAAGCCTCTGAAATGGCATAAGGACCATGGGACTAAAACAAATTCGTACTTACGCGGACTGCAATCAGGCTGTCACATTTGAATGTGCCCGGGGAATATTACAGCATTAGTCAACAGACAAAAGTTTTGTTATCAGAGTGCATCACATCCTACAGCACAAGAGCGTGTGGTGGTGCGTGCGTGTTTATGCAAGAGGAGGATTTGTGCTCATAATCCCACAGAAATTCAACGCCAATTATGGAGTGACCTTAATAAAGAGCAGGATTAATTTTACTTATTAAGAATTTCACCCATTAAAGTCATCCTGAACCCTGTGGTTGCCCGATGCCTCAAGTCAGATGACAACTGGGCAGCAGCAAGTGTTATTTTCACCCCTGTTACACACTGCAATTCTTTATATGTGTGTGTGTGTGTGCGTGATGATCTGCCAAGGACAATATCTGCCTGTCTGTCATCACACACACGACTCGCACAGCAGAAATATTTTTGTCTCCTCCTCCCAAGTGTCCCCTCACCATTTACGGTGCAGCCGAGGAATAACGTTCATACGGAACGATCGGAGAGGTCACGATTTATGTCCAGTGCCAACTTTCAGTGCCAGTGAGGGAAGCACCGTGCTCTGTACTGTACAGACTGATGCTGGAAGTAAGGGTGGACGGGATGGTGAAAGGGTGCAAAGAAATTGTTGTGTATTGTAGAAAAAAAAACCCTTGTACTGGTTTTGCAGAATTAACCTTTGTTAATGTTCTTGTCTGGTGATAGATAGATAGATTGTAAGCTCAGTCATTTTTTCTGCCCTGTGAAGTTTTCTGGTAAACAAACAAAAGTTATGTTTGCATTCATTATTCTGCTCCAGGACTGATTGTGTGTAATCTTGAGGCATTAAATGCATTTTTCTTCCTCATAAAACATTTGCAAGGCTGAAGTTTTTTTGACGTTTTGGGCTCCTGTCTGCGAGCTTGCAGTTTTCTTCTTCACTGCCGTTGTTGGCACACTGCTTGGATCCTTTCCGCGTTACTGCCGCCGACTGTTCAGCAGGATGGCGCTAAACCTGAGCCACGGAGTGTGAATCGCACACAACTCACGCTCATGCATGAGCATCCTCATACAGACTAAATGTGATCCAGTCATAAAAAAACACAGCTGCATAAGTGTTAAAAAAACTGCACAGGGTACCTTTAAAATCTATGCTGATATCTATTTTTAATCTTCCCTCCCTCCTCCTTTTCTTTCCTTCCTCCCTCCCCCATTTCAACTTTCATCCATCTGTCTACCTCTTTCTTTACCTCCTTACCTTGTGTCCTTGTTTACCTTGTTTTTTTGTTTTTTTTAAACTCCTCACCCCTCATTGTCTGTCTTCTCTTCTTACTACCAGAGGCAGGATTGCCAACCAGGCAAGGTGGATTACTGGGCCCTGGCTTCAATGTATATGAGTTGGTTTGGGGAATTTCATTATTTGCAATTATTTACAACACAATATTAACTAATATTAACTAAGGAGAGTCCTGCATTATTAAGCAGTTTTATGGTTGCACCTTGTAGAGAGGCCCTGTGTCAAAATCTAGTCAGAGAGTTAAGTTATACAATAATTTAAGTTATTGTCTGTGTTGTTTTCCCCTTTTGTTTCTGGCTCAGTTCCTTACATCAGTTAGTTGACTTATTTTGTCAGCAGCCCAGTTATTTACTAAAATTACACATTTTCATTCATTGTATTTTGACATAGTTTGGGTTAAATAAAACCCTTTTTGAGAAGTGTGCTTGTTCCTTAACATTCTCCCTATTTTTCTGGCCCCCTCTTCCCCCTTTCTCTTTCTCTGTCTCTACTTTCTTATCCTGAAAAATGTACATCTACTCAGCAGGGAAGTCCTTACTTTTGCTTTTTCAAGAGTGGAAAAAGGGAGTGTGGGATTGACGCAGTGAAAAAAGAATAGTGATATTTGAGCAATGCATGAACAGCCACACAAACTCTGCAGAAAGACAGAAACTGCACTTGAAGAGTGGGGAGCAGACAGAGGGGGGCAAATGAAGAGAAGAGGAGATGACATTGGGGACAAGGAAAGAAGACATGACGAAGGAAAGAAACAGAGTGAGATGAGAGTAAAGCTCTATGAATGCACCACCATGCTTGCATATGTTTCCCACAGGTAGTCAGTTCACTTCAGCTGCAGTGGGACACAATGAGGACTTATTCTTGATGTTTCATTTAGCAAGCGCAATAATTCTATTTTTTTTTTTTTTTTCAGGCACTAAAGTCTGTCAAAGCACATGAAGCTGATGGCACTGCGACAATCACCCATCATTATACTTCCATCTGTTTGTGGAGACGTCATCTTAAATGGCCTCCGTTCAGTCTGCGTCGGCACCAACAATGTCAAACTCCAGGGAGCACAGATGTGCTACATCACTGAAGCATCACTGATGAATTATGGTCATTGTAGTGGGCTAACTGTTTCAGCGTTTGGCAGAATTAAAGCTCGAAAACTTCACTGGAGAGAATCAGCAGCTTGGTGCATGACAGCAGCGCTGAATGCCGACAATAACTTCACCAGGAGACACTTTTAGTTTGTCAACCAGATGTGCTGGACGTGGAGTATTCTGAGTTCACCCTAAGAAGCATAATTGCCATTAACAACTGAGCCTGGAGTTACTACTACACACTAACTACGTACTAATTCTAACTACATTTGAATGTGTAGACTGTTCCCTCTCAGATGGGGAAAAATTAAAGCAGCACTTATCACTTCTTTAAGACACCTAGATGGCGAGAGCAGTGGCCTCAAATTCTTAGAAGTAAGTATGTAAAAAAATGCGCATGACAAAAATTGGACAAAAATTTTAGCAACTGAAATTAAACTCAAATGAATATGCATTTCCACATTGTCAAAAGACTGAGACTAAATCCAAATAAGGAGCCAAAATTTACACTGCTGCAGAGACTTTCTTTTCTTCCCCTCCATTAAACTGTCAAGCAGGATCAAACAGGCACACTGTAACACAAAACTCTCAGTCAACGGGCTGGCAGATTATTCTTTGTGCCGCCTGACAGGTGGAAACAAAGCACAGTTGAATTTTTCAAGTAATTACTCCTCGAGGCCCGAGCAGCACAGCAGCGGTAATTTACAGTTGCACGCTGCTCCTGCTGTAAAAGAGTGTAATCTTTCCAGTCTGTGCCTGCACTGCTGTCGCTGTGTGTGTAACGTGAGGGCATGGATGCAAACTCACAGTGTATTCTGCATTTTGTTATTGTGGGGGTTTTTTTGTGAGCACATGTTTACCTCAAACCCTCCAACCAACCTCCAGTTTAGACCATGGTTTTTCTCCGTCAGCCAGTGGGCAATGGTCTCTTTCATCAACTATAGCACTGTGGGCACATTCCTGCCCGGCCGCTGCTATTTAACATGCCATGCCTCTGCACACTGGTCCTAGAAACACTTCTCAGCTTTGTCCAGAGTTAATAAGCTTGTTACTCCCCACTGACTCTAATATTGTCTTTCTCACCACTAGCACGAGCTTGAAGCTATTAATTCACGGACATATGGATTTTACAACTGCTAGTATTTCATCCCGCAGCATTTATTGCTTCCAATTGTGAACGCTTGACGGCAGCCACACAAGCAACAACACATCCTGTATTGAGATGAGAACAAGTGGAGTATGATATGTATATATCTTTTTTCATATCACAGTTGAAAACCAAGTCATTTTTTTTTTCTCATTTGCACTCTTTTCAATATCTCAGCATCTGGATTCAGGATGAGAAAGCACCACATGTATTTTCATATTTCAACATTCGCATTAAGTGCACAACTAAATTGCATAAAATTAGGGGTTCACTGTGGCCCCAGCTGACAATGAATAATGGGAATAAAGGCCGGGAGAGCCTATATGGTAATGGCCATATTTACAAGGACCATCAATCATCTCCAAACCACCAGCAGCCTCATCCCTCATAGGATGGAGAGAGAGAAAGGGGCGGGACGCCTTCAAAACAAACTGCTTCTCCCTCTTTTTCTTCCAATCACTTCTCTCTCTCTCTCTCTCTCTCTCCTTCTCTTCCTCACTGCAGTCCAACTTTAGCTTTTAGGAAAATCAATAGTGATGAAAGTGATGAAGTGCAACCTTGCTGAAAGCGTAGCAGCCTCCCAGTTCAGACGTGTTTTTCGTTATAGGAAGGATCATGTGAATTACACAGCACTGACATAAACTGTGCGTGAGGCCGACAGCACAGTGACTGGCCGGGGCGAAGAGTTAGAACTGAGACAAAGTAAGAGAAGAAGTAATAATTCCTTTGTAAGGGAAGATCAAGTTGATATTTGTGAGAATCTAATCCTGATGTGTCAGACTCCCGCAGATAGATCGATGCCAACACACAAACAGCAGCAGAAAGATTCCACAGCTGAGGAGGGCCATCAACTTAAGACTCTGTAGGTTGGAAAGATGGTTTATTTATGTCATGGGATTATAATGCATCAAACAGCCTAGTTTGTACAACGTGTTCATACCACCTTTAAAGCAACAGTGTTTATAGTGGTGTTGAATGGTCACACTGGAAGTCATTTCAATGGGAATCATGGTCCTTATTCTTAGACTGTGCCGCTGCAAAAGCATTCATATGGTTCCACTCGATTGTTCACACAAGTTAAACTCCTGCTAACTTCTTGGATTCAGATGCAATGAATTGTTGGAGTCAATTGGATTTCCCGAAAATTACTAAACTTTTCAGATGACGGCCACTTGGGGTACATATGTACAAACATACTGAAGCTTGACCTGCTACCTGCTTTTCCATTACAACCTGGCCCTGTGGAACCCACTACATAAACATGATAATGTACTTTAATTATTCATATTTAGTTGTAAATACAGCAATGACATGGAAACATTGGATTACATAAGTGCCAGGATACTAACCAACAGAGCATTAATGATTCTCGCTGTGGTGGAACATTCACTGCGGCATTTTTCAACCTGATTTTGGTTTATTGCGACTTGGTCTTATTTCAACAGTTTTATTTCTCATGGTTATAGAAAGCATGAGAGGTAAAAGCTGAACCAGGAAATTGGTCTGTAAACTCTGATGAATGTTTGAGTATTAGTTTAACCACTCATCTGTCTTTTTTCTTCCTTACAGGTTTGGTTTAACCAGGAGTTTGTTTAAAACCTGTCTGATTCTGGGACTTATAATGACAGATTTCTTCTTAACGATTCGTTTCTGCATTTACAAATCCCTGTAATTTTTTGGGGGACACACTCTTAAACCTGCATGAATTGATTTTTTTGGCCACAGCAGAATCAAGCTGCAAACGTCTGACACATCCAGCTTATGTGAAGCAACATCATCATTCTTTTGGAGTCAAGTTTCTGTGCACCAGATAAACAGAAGTGCAGTAGTCACTGCCGGGCTGTGTCAGTGGATGATGATCTTGGTGACTGACCATCACAGCAACGACAAGACTATATTTGGTTTGTTTTCCCATTACAACTTATTATTATCATTATTAGTAGTTATACATTAATATCAAAGAGAGAAAGCTGAAAACCATAAACACCTCACACCACCTCCAGCTGATTTTGAGATACAACTGTAAATGCTCTGATTAGCTCTGGTCATATTGGCTATCGGGAATTTCACAGAGAGGCAATAGGATGATCGGACGATGGATAAGATCGCACAACCCTAATTCACTGTGTTCACCAGCCAGTTGCTGACTTTGTCTGCTGTTTGGTGCTGAGCCAAAACAAACCAAAACAGTGGAGCTGTGTGGCAGAACAATGAGCTAAAAGGTACTTTAAAGCTCCACAGAGACGGGGGTCACTATTAGTGCAACAATGGTTCCATTCACAAACAGGGAACCCTCACTGCATGACATACTCCTGTCTTTGTCTAGACTTTCCCTCCTCCAATCATGCAATACCTTTCAAGCACAGGTCATGTGATCAACTGATTCATTATAGTCACTTTAATATGACTGATAGGAATGATGGGCAAATCCAGGTAAAAAGAAAACTGAATTACTGAACTTAATAATTTATTTGTCACTATTCATTTTTCCTATATCCAAGACCACACAGTGAAGGTTCGTTAACTCTGGGTTCCGGGATGAAAAACCCCCCTGACGTCCACACCCCTCTTGGTGCTACACGTTCATGTTGACGTACACGTGAATTGTGAACCATGGGATCAGTCACTGGGGATGTAAATCCCGTGGGGGCTGGGCAGGATAGATTACCACAGTTAAAAGAGCGATGACACTTTCACTACAGCGTTGAAGTAATCACACTTGAAAAAGCATCCACTACACTTGACCATGAATGTACAAGGGTGTTTGGTGGGAACAAGAAACCACTTGAACAAGATGTGACATGACACACACACACACATTTATAGGTCAGGGAGAGTGAAACGCGGTGGATTAATTAGAAAAGCAACGGGTGAACTTTTTCAGTCTGCGCTCTAAAGCTTAATGATTTAAAGCTTAAATGAATGGCCGAGTGATTAAGTCAGAGAGAGAGCGACAGGAACAAAATCAGCTGTCTCACAAAATGAGTGAGGGAGCGTATATGGTGGGGAAGATAAGGAAAGGGAATAAAGAACAAGATAGAAAATGGGATGAGAGGGAGAAAGCAGGATAAATCAAGAAGGGGGGGGGTCAAAGCTAAAGGAAAGGTACCCTTGGGGGTTGGGACAGGCCTAACCTGGATCACAGAGGAAAAAGTGGGTACGAGAACAAACAAGTGAAAAAAATATATAAAACAGCATCAGATCAGAGACAGAGACATAAAACAAGGCACGCGGGGGGGGGGGGGGGGTGTCAAAGAGAGAATGTAAGAGACAGAGAGAGGAAACGGGAGGAGAACACAAGTTTTATAGCGCAGCAAAGTAACATCTGAACTTATGTGTCCAGCTCCTGAAGTAAAAACTAATTTCATTCAAAGGCCAATACTGTCAAGATGGTTTGCAGTTGGTTAGCGGGTGTGAATTTGTATAAGTTAAAGCTAGGGCTTATATTATAGCACAGAGAACTGGAGGAATGTGGGGTTAGTGGTGATTTACCAGGCTAATCCAGTCCAGTATCCCTAAGAATTACAGTATGTGTATATTGGACAAATCTGCACCTCACAATTGATGTCCACTGCCAGTGTTCATTGCCAGTGCTTTAAGTGTTGTGCCCAAGGCAGGAAATAAGGTTGTGGAGGTTGGTGTGGTGGGTGGGCATGCAGAACATCTGACAATCTTTCCACAACCTTAAAGTGATAGTTTGGGTTTTTGACGTGGGGTTGTTGACCTGCAGTAGATCAGTACGCTCCCAGTTCAAAGAAGCAGCAGAAGAAGCTGAGCGACATGCAGCTGTACGAGGTCATACATGTGCAAATATGTGTTTCAGCCACTTTTAAAAAATGCCCACTGAAAAAAACCCAATATCAGTTGAAATGTGAGCTATATTTTGGATATTTTCACTACCGTCAAAACAGCCCTTTCCTTTGGAACTACAGTTTGCGAACCATTGAACTACCTTATCGCTATCCACAAGCGCAACTATTACATTGCAGATCAGCTGTCTGAGTCTGACAGAGCTAAGCATAGGTGCGCTTGGGTGTAGGAATACGGTAGTTCAACGGTTGAAAAAAAAAGGCAAGAGCACGCTGATCTGAATCTACTGCAAGTAACACACTGACTATGTATAACAGCCTCACACAACGCCACATCGGATAACCTAAAATATCACCCTAACCACATTCAAGCACGTGGATCATCGACTATCCCTGATGCAATACAGGACTTCAGCTCTTTGTATGCAAACCAACACAAAGGTAAAAGCTGCTGGTTTTCTGACAGAAAGGTTTAAAAAGAAACGCAACAAAGCTCGAAAAGAGTTAATGTTCTAGTGTTTTATCTTCACTTCATAAAGCCTGTATTGGAACAGAACACTGCAGAGGCCTAATCAAAGGAGGAGGTAGAGACAGAGACAGAGAGCAGTGTGAGTCAGCCAGTGCAGAGGTTTTCAGTATCCCAGGACCCTTCTTTACTGATGTTAATTACAGTAACGATCAGCAGGCAGACCCCACCCACCCAGTGCGGATCCAGGCCAGGACCCGATATCACCTGAGGGGGAGGGAGGAAGGACGAAGAGACATGGAGGAGGAAAGGGAGGGACTGGATTGAGAAACATAGTCGAAAGGAAGGAGGAGAGGAGAGAGGAAGGAAATAAGGAATGAGGAAAAGGAGAGAGTGAGGAGAAATGAAAAAGGATGAGTGATGGGTGGACCGTTAAGAGGAAGGAGGGTGGAAGAAGGACACTGCAGGCAAGAGGGAAGGAGTTTAGAAGGAAGAAAGGGAAGGAAAATGAAAGGATATAGGAGGTTAAGAAGATAAAAGAGGCAAAGGAAGAAAGAGAAAAGAGGATACAAAAACGCTGGAGTAAGTAAGGAGGAGTTGGAAAGAAGGCAGAGGAAGTGAAGGAGAGAGAGAAGATGAGGAACATAAGGAGTAAAGGGGAGGATGGATGATGAAGTAAAGAGGTGAAGATGGACAGACAACACAGAAGCAGCAGTATGGATTAAAAAAAGAAGGGATGGAGTAATAAGGATGGAGATAAACTGTGTGAAAACATTTGCAGAAACAGGGATGAAAGTGAGAGGGAGTGAATCAGCAAGAGGCGAAGGAGTGGAGGGTGATCGCAGAGGGAGAGAGAAGGGTGGGAGGCGAATGGAGAGATCAATCACCAGTGGCCCTGGTGTTGTACCACTGAAAAGAGTCAATGGCCGGGAACCAAACTTTCCACCCACACACTTTTTTTCTCTCCTCATCACCAACATCTCTCTCTTTCGCTGGAATACCCTCCCCTCTCCTTTTCCCCTCCTGTATATTCTCTCAGTTTATTGCCTTCTTCCTCCCCCTCTCTTAACGACACCTTACATCTTTCAGCTTTTTAACGCCGTTCTATATTTCTGTTCTTCCTGGTAAGTGCTGACCTATACAGAGATAAATAGGAATATTCCCTTAAGAGCCATTAGAGGCAAATACAAGCCAATTCCCTGTCTGTAGATGCTCTCTAGATGACACTTAAAGCATATTAAGTCATAACTCACTGCGATGCACAAGTGGAGGAAGTAAATATCACACATGAAAATGTGAAGGAAATACCCCAAATGATACAAACTCTCGAAGTTTACAGCACAGATAAATGTTAATGATTGAATCCAAGTGCAGAAGTTGCAAAAATGTTGAGCTTTTAGTCCTGAAACTTCAGAGTGAATAAAATGAATCGAGTCTGATTTGGGATCAGTGATTACAGTGCACATCTGCTGCGGGTGCACATGCAGCATGAGGTGAGAGACAGTATACTGTCATCATTTTTACCATATTGTATAAAGGTAGATGTCCATGTGTTTTTGATTATAAAGCAGGTCTAGGTTCTATATTAATACTGTGAAAGTGTCAAAGCCTCAGTCCACAGAGAAATGCACACAGCCTGTATTCAGAAACTGAGCCTTAAAACCAGCCGTCAGGACTTCTGGAACTTTGTGATGTCACAACAAAGCAGTCATCGCTCTCAGCCATGCCCCAAGCCCCGCCCACCTGGTCCCACCATCCAACCTTGTGTTTACCTGAAATCTGCTATGTTTTTATTCGATCACTCAGAAAACAGTCAGCCAATCAGAAGAGAGGCTCAGATCCTCTCTTCCGATTGGCTCACCGACCCGTTGTTACTAGAGCTCTACATTGAGATGTTTTTTGCTACTTAAAGCACAAATATATCTTCTTAAAGATATCAACACTTAATTCAGGAAAAGCATAAATTATAGAACTTCTACGAGTGATCCCCCTTTTGTCAGAATGTATTTGCAAAGTATTGTAAGAATATAATGCTGTATCATGTATGGTCACACAAGAAAGTGGAAAAGCAAAATTCACTTCCATGCCAGTCTGAAAAATGTGGAGTAATCACAGCTGACCACAAGCACCACAGACCCAGTGAGACAGGACCATACCTAAGCTGACTAGACTAAATATAACTTTGGGTCTCAGTTATTAGAGCCTGACTGGACCAGTGAAGACCTCCAACTGGAGGCTGGGTGACAGTGACCATTTATCTGCACATTAATATGATAGCTTCCTCCAATTTGTACTTATTTCAATTCAAACATTTTAATAACAAAATATAGTCTGTGTATGTTTACACACTCAGTATTATGCACTGACAATAATGTTGATAAAACTGTTCTTAACAGCTTCAGGCATGTTTGTCTTGTGTCTGTTCATGTGTGCAACTCAAGCTCATGTTACTCCTCATTTGTTTAGAAGGCAAGATGAGGCAAGTCCACAAGCATGCATACACACACACACACACACCCACACACACACAGACACACAAAAAGGTCATGACAAAAAATAGGTCGTGACACTTGCTACTGTCATTCTCTCTCTCAATTGGCTCCCATGAGAGTAAACAAACAAAAGTAAGCAAACGAAATTCATGCGAAAGCGACACCAGATGCTTTGAGGATGCTCCATCTGTGTGTGTGTGTGTGTGTGTGTGTGTGTGTGCAAAATGCATTCATAGTGTGTGTATGTCTGTGTACACATCTGACATGAGAGCTGCATGTTTACATATCCACCTGAGAATACCTGCATGTGTGTCTCTGTGCATCGATGCTAGTTTGTGTGTGTGCGTGTGTGTGTGGGTGTGTGTGCGTGTCTGTGTGAGCATGTGTGTGCTCTTGGCTGAGACTCTGACAGAGATGGATGAGGCAGAGACGGCCCTGCAAGGGACTGGTGCGCTTTTGCGTCAGTGACCTCTGACCTCCGCGAGGCCGGCAGCAGCGGACACGCTCTCCCACCATGCATTAGTTAATGACCAATTGCTGTCTCGCTGCAAACACACACACACATACACACACACACACACACAAACACACACAGGTGAGGTGGGTTTCTCATCTTCGAGAAGAGACTGTGAGTGTGTGATGGAGCAGATGGGTAATGGGCTGGAGGGAAAGGGTGACTCGACAATGACTTGACGAATTTAAACAACCCAGAAGGACTCTGCTCAGTTCTCCACTTGGATCTCATCCAGAGTCGCTGGTAGAAAGAAGACAAATCAATTCGCTTTAACGTTATTGTCAGAAATACTTCACAGCTCTACATGTGCTGCTTTTAAACTTCAGGACGACATTAGGAAATTAATTGTGATGTCTTGGAGTTAGGGGCAGACTGACGCAGTATTTCAGGCAGACATTGGCCATTTAGATTAATATCAAATGTGATTTGTTACAAGGTAATATACTTTTTATGTAGTAATTTTTTATTTTATAATAAAGTTATTCACTTGCTTTTATATCCTCCAGGGTCAATTATTGCAACACTCCCCTCACTGGTTTAGCAAATAAGACCATTAGGCAGCTACAGCTTATTCAGAAAGCTGCTGTTATAGGGTTCTGACTGAAACTAAGAAAAGAGAGCACATTACTCCAGTTCTCAGGTCCCATCAGACACAGAATTGAATTCAAAGTTTTACTCAGTGTCTACAAGTCACTTCACGGTCTGTGCTCTAAACATATTTCTGAAATGCTCGATGAATATGAGCCTAATAGGTCTCTACGATCTGCAGGAGCTGGTCAGTTATTGGTAAAACTAAACAGGGTGAAATGTCTTTCAGCCACTCTGCTGCCCACTGCTGGAACCAGCTCCCAGTGGACATCAAATCTGCCCAAAATGTAAGTGGCTTTAAAAAGAAACTAAAAACTGCTCTGCTGCTACTGCCTTCATCTAGTCATCTAATCTTACACTTTAATTAGATATGATCTGTTTTATAATATTATGTTTTCTTATTATGCCTTTTATTTCTATTTTTATGCTTCTTTTATTAGCAAATTGAATGACCTGTGTGTATGATAATGTGCTACATAAATAAATTTGCCTTGCCTAATGCACTATAAAGTATTATGATATGTAGTATTATCATTTGTCTTCTGATGCTCATATTCGCTGTGTCATAGAGCTCCACTGCTGTCCAAAAACGATCAAACCAATCAATGAGCCACACCGTGTCACTGGAGGACATGTTCCTTTATTAAAATGATCATTGACTCAGTACCACATACACCATACTGCTGCGTGAAACACTCACCAAATGTGTGTTAATCCGTAGCCGAAAATAGTCCCCAACAAAAGCACTTGTTAAGCTTGTGAGTTTGCAAAAAGAAAAAAAAAAGAAAAAATAGGGAAGAGCTGAAGATTTACATCTTTAGTGCTGAGAGAGGTTAGTGGGGTTTGCTGATCATAAGAGAAATATAGAATATTGTCAGCCTCATTCTCCAATTCTCAATTGTTATGTGTACATTACAGCGCTAGTGTTTGTGTTCATGGTTCACGGCTCACTGATGTGTTTCTAATAGTTTTTGGACAACAGTGGAGCAGTGAACAGTGGAGCTCTATGACATGTAGAGAAATGGCCAAAATTATCCTTGAACAAAGACAAAAAAAAAAAACAGTATGCATGTCACTATTTAATTTAATTATGACAGAAAAACTAATAATTAAAAACAAATGAAAAAAGCATTATTGCTCTCATACATAGAGAGGTTTAAAGTGTGTGTTAAGAAAAAGGAGAAAAGAGTGGGAGTGGGAGAAGGTTCAGGAGAATGTGTGTGTGTGTGTGTGTGTGTGTGTGTGTGTGTGTGTGTGTGTGTGTGTGTGTGTGTGTGTGTGTGTGATGCAAGGAACAAGGAGACAGTGGGTGTCAGGGCTCCTACATCTTACAGGTCAACTGCATGTTACATGGTGCCAGATGGGTCTTATATAAAATGTCAATGATCTATGGCAGACGATACGACCTCCACTGTGAGGCAGGTCAGAGCGCGGGATGAACGCCACCACGCATGGAGAGAAAAACGTGCAGGAGACAACTTGTTATCAATGATCCATCATCATCTGCGCCACTGTCAGGTTTTCAAAATTAACTTCATTCAAACATGGAGTGTCTTATGCACGATTTCATGCCATTCTCTGATTGGTCAGTTTGTTGATGAGGGTTGCATCAGGATTTTTTCGAATTTGGCTGTGAAGTTTTGTCCTTTGCAGAAATTCGATTTAGTCTTCAGATCATCTGTCGGTGGACGTGTCTCGCGATGCGATCTGGCTGATCGTGGCTGTCAGCTTTCATCTGGGACGGCCCAAAATCACCAAGCGCTAGACAACGTGGCGAGAGACAATGACAATCAATGTGTGAGAGAGAGAACACCGCACATTCTTCTTGCCTAATTGCTTGTCTTTTCCTGCACTGTTCTCTCCTCTCATTCATCTCTAAACATATGGAAACAACACCTCTCACCTCCTTTCTATTCTCCTCTCTTCTTCTCCTTCTTCCTTTGGCACAGTGCTGAGCCAGCACTTCTGCCTCCTTCATCCCTCTCTCTCTCTCTCTCATTCTCCACCAATGCTCTCTCATTCCTTCCCTCTCTCTCCAAGCCACAGCAGTGGAACATGGAGCACAATGCTAATCAGCCTCTCCCGCTGTACAGACTCCTCCCTCCCTCTCCCTCTCTCTCTTGCTCACACACACACACACACACACACACACACACACACACACACACACACACCAGATAGAAAACCCCGTCTAACGAGTGTCAGGAGTCGTAAAAAGGAACCAAAACTTCACCTCGCCTTTCATCTGCCTCTCATTTCCTTGTCCTCTCCCTCAGTCCCTTCCTCTCTCTCCCTCTTTTTATTCGTTTTATGTCGGCGTCAGCTCCCAAATGAGGCAATCAACAGCCATGGAAGTATAATACTGTATTTTTTCCTGAGGGCATATCCCTAATACTTCACAGCCATCTGTCATGTAGACTGTGGTATATCCGTTTCCAAGTTGAACAACAGTCGCGTCATTTGAGTGATAAGGTGTGATGATATTTGCCTGGAAATTGAATTCTGACAAACCAAGACACTACATCAAATATGGCTCCGTTTAAAGATATTGAATATTACACAAAATAAAGCTGGATATCACGTCCAGCTTTGGTGAATGTTTTCTCTTACATCTTGTTCCTTCATAAATTTTAGCCATTTCTTGCTCTAATTTTCATTATTTACAAGTTATTATTCCATCTTATCCAGCCAATCATCCTTCTGCCCACCTTCCAGCAATTTCATTAGGATGCCGCTCTTTAAATATCCTTGTAATTTGCTCATTGTGTCCTTTTTATGACCTTTGGTTTGTCCAGGTTGGGGGCAAAACAAAACAAAATAACTGCTGATTCAAACTGAAGGTCAACACTTGGACCCATGCAGGGTACAAAAAATCATTTCAAGATTTAATTAAAAGGGACTTCAACCCTGATGTCACTACATCACCATGCCAACCACTGCAGCAAAGGTAGGTCAAACTTCTCTGACATGCCCGTCCCTTGATTTTCAAAACTGTTCCACTTCATCCTCGGAGTAACTTGAGTTCAGCGCCTTGTCTCACACCTCTTTTAAAATTCACTCATCAAAGTGCTGATTGCCAAGCCATTTCTTTTACCGAAGCTGAGTTCAAGGAAGTCTCTCTAATTTGGTTGTAGGCTCCACACGTCCCAAAGTCCCTTCTCACTTTTTTCTTTTCATGTTTTGAAACTAAATGCACTTCACTGCTAAGACTGAAAACATGAGTTGGGATCAGGAAGCAGACTTAAACCCTTGAAGTGTTTGAGAACTAGCAGATGAATCTTTTGATGCGTGGGTCCTTGTTCTGTTTGTATAATGTGGCCGACAACATCCACATGTTGACAGAATAAACTAGAGCTTGTGTTACACTGGCGTACTAAAAGCACTGTTTCAGTGTTTGTTTCTGACCAACTGATGTGATGGTAAATGTAAGTGTGTATTTACTGTACTGCAGGCGGGGGGCAGTGTATTGGAAGCACTCCTCGGCTTCCCTGCAGTTCCCGAGCAGCCGGGAAACCAGAGCAGCTTGGTAGACTGCCTATGACAAGAGGTGTAGCCCTAAGCTCCTTGTTGGCATCCGTCCAGCCCTGTACCAGGCTTATACCCAGTCTTGTTTGAAAAAAAAGTATCTAAAAATAATGACCAATGCTCTAAATAGAAACTGTTTGCACCCAGAAACTCCAACTCACTGACGTGGCATTCGGCTGGCCCATGGGGGAAATATCATCACTCAGTCAGTCAGTCACTGAGTCAGTCAGTCACATTCCAGATTATGGTGCTGGCCCCATAGTTGTGCTCCAGCCAAATATCAGCTATCAAGTATGAGACCTGCTGTAGAGACATAAGAATGGTATCAACCTTCTGATCGTATTTTCAACAAGGAAGCGAATGAGTCGAACTAGCAAACAAACCTCACTACAAGTCAGTTGAACCCATCTTGCTGTTACTCAGCTTACTTGACACTGATGTAAAGTCTTCACTGGTGAACTTCAAACTGACACTGTGTGCAGATTAATGCAGGTTAGCAATAATTGTAAATCCAGTTTCAAACACTGCCACAGTGACATGACTGAATCTAAGTGACTTGAGTGTAAACTGGCCGTGAAGCAAACGCTTTTTGTTTCATGACATTAAAAGAGTCGCCTGCGGCCTGAGAATCTTTGTCCCCGGAGACTGTGACATGGGATTCAGTGCGCTCACAAACAAGGACGTGGGACATAAAAGCTGTGTGTGTGTGTGTGTGTGTGTGTGTGTGTGTGTGTGTGTGTGTGTGTGTGTGTGTGTGTGTGTGTGTTTGTGTCCTGCAGCAGTTGTGTTGCATCTTGTCACCAGATTCTGTATGACACAACTAATTAGGCTCTCAGCGTCAAAGATGTTTTACCCACCCACATACACACACACACACAGGCTCAAATGCAAACACACACACACTGCCTGACTCAGAGGGTACCACATCGTCAAGACAGGAAGCACCCTAGGTGCCGTGACAACCTAAGGAGCACCATGGGACCGGCATGCTGTGCATCACCACAGGCAACAAGCACCACAGGAATCTCCAGCGATGTGGTTGAGTTCACTCCCAAATCTCTCGTCATCATTCACTCGCTCTCTCTTTAACTCTTTGTCTCTCTCTCTTTTTCTTTCTCTATCTCCAATCCGTGTGTCTCTCTCACTGTGTAATCATATCCTTTACACCATAGGCTCCCAATCTAATCTCATGCATCGGTACTCTTTAATTAAACTGATTTGCAGAGACTCTCTCCTCCAGTCTGTCCTCAATTCATTCATGCCCTCATACCAAAACACACACACACACACACTCCTGCCATACGTCCTCATTCCCCTATGTTCTCGTTGGCAGCTCTGCAATCAACCGAAATGCCACGCAGTTCACAAAATGTTACTCCTAATTATTTTCTGATCTCATTGAAGCAGCTGCTCCCCATCCAGTACAATCGCTCTTTGATTGGTGACACCAAACAGCGACGACTCGACAATAAACAGTCGACCGTAATGTCCTGAGATGACACCTCGGGGTGGGTGGAGGAGTCAAATTGTCACCGGGCCATTGTTTATGCAGTTCAATTGTCGGCTGAAATTGAAACGGAGCGAGATGCGGTTATCCTCACTGAGCGGAGTGTTGCATTTTTAAAACCTGCTGCAGCTAATCAAAGCAAACAAGACAAAAGACACTCACATACACACACACACACATGGTTTGTACAGTAGCTCTGAGTCTAATTTTCTGCACAGAGATAATAGAAAAAGTGAAGCTACAGTACGCTCATTTTCCTGCTCTTCCTCTCTTTATAATTTCCCTCTTTGTTCACCGGCTTATCTACCTCCTTCTCTTTCTCTCACCGTTCTCGCCCCAGTTCTGAGGGATTCAATTTCCCTCCAGTTAATAAACTGCACTGTAATTATACAAGCTGCTTTATTGAACTGGACGGGGATAATTCCCTTTATGCATACAGAGACGGGCCTCCCCTTAAAACCCATCGGGGCAACCCCATCATCTCCAGCCGGCACGGTGATCTCCTCTTACATCTTTCCATCTGTTCATCCGTCGTCTCTCTTCTCCCAGTCGTCCCTTTAGTACCTTTCTTCTTCCTTTTCTGTCGGCCGGTCAGTTTGTCTGGCTCACTGCTAGTGATTCATTTATTACTGTCATGTATCTCCATTACGCTGCGGCAGGGCAGGGCTTCCTGCGAAGGAACAAAACCCTGTGATAAAACCTGCTTGAGCTGGGTTTAGATAAGTGCGTTGCATTATCCAAGAGGATGAAAGCAACTGAATACATTTACTGGAGAACTGAGAGACTTTAGCGTTTTCGTGTGGCTGATTTACTGAGGAATTTAGGTGCAGAAGAAGATTTAACCAGGGATCAAATTAAATCCTGTCTTGAGGATGCAGTGCTTCATTATACGTGTTGTGCTCCGAATAACAGTTCTCCAATTATACGTGATTATAGAATTTTGTGTCTGAAAAATCGCACTGTGACAAGCATAAAAACTAAAATCCATCAACACGTGCGCACATTTTGTTGCTTCTGTCATGAAGTGAAAACTGACAATCAGCTCGACTCATCACCACCATGAGTCTGCTGGCTGAGGCAGTTAGACACAGGCCAACACACACATCAGGCAGGAATCACAGATATGAAAAAATACATCAAAATGATTTTTTGGGACACTTTACCAAAGGCACACAAGAATCAAACCAGGAAAATGCTCGCGGGGGGAAAAGGGGCCCCTGATGGCCCCTCATATTGGCACATTTTGCAATGACATCCATAAACTTCTTTACCCTCCTAAGTGGGGTCCCTGATGATGTGTCCTGTAGCTACTGTCTACTGATAGTCTGCATGTGAGGTGTTTAGGGGACATCTGTGAACTGTAGCATCTACTGAGAGTCTGCATGTGAGGCATTTAGGGGACATCTGTAAATTGAAGAATCTACTGATAGTCTCTATGTGAGGTGTTGAGGGGACATCTGTAAATTGCAGGGTCTGCCAATAGTCTGCATGTAGGAAGGGGGTTCAGAGCTCTTTTACTTGAGCGCCCCAAAGTCTAGGATTTCCACTGCTGTACTTTTACTGCACAAAGAAAAGATAAACCATAGTTGCTTTTTATGCAGAAAGTCTGACTGTTGCGTGTTCTAACTAAGTAAAATCAGTTCAAACTTCTAAGGAGGAACTTTTTTCAAGTTAAGCACATAGCCGTTGAAGGAAAAAATAGGAGGAATAGTGAACCAGTACATACCATAGTAATCACTAACACTAATCACTGGCTACTCTATTAGCTCAAACATATGACAATAATAATAAGGATGATACATGTGAAAAAGACTTCAAAGATGAGGACTATCTCGTGTCCCTGGTGAATAGTGATATGGGGGAACTTCCCACGAGACTAATCTGAGAGCATTTCCTATCTTCAAAGTCTTTTTCCAAAACAAATGTTAGAGAAGATGTGGTCATGTTATATGGTAATATAATATGGTAATTAGAGATAACCAGGATTAATTGTGCATTGATTAGAGCAAACAAAATATTTATGATTTTGCTGTTCTTAAAGCCATAACAGTAATGGGGCTAAAAATTGCACTAGAGGAAACGCTATTGGGTCATTAAAGTCAAAACGGGTTAACGGGTGAGATAAGCAATGGGCTCAGTGCATTTACAGGCAACATTACACTTTGATGTTCCATGTGGAAAATTTGGGCTGTTGGTGGTGCTAGAGGAAAGGTCAGAGAGATTAAGATTGATTCTCTGGAGATCATGAATATTTACATTCAATTTCATGGCAATCTGCCCAGCTGTGGAACTATCTTACATTGGACCAAAGACAGACCAACAGATGGACCAACTGACCAGCCTGGTCATCTTTAGCCCCAGCTGCTCGCTGGGCGAATCCAGTACCCAGTATTAGGGTATTTACACTCAACACACAAAAACACTTGGAAATATACTCAGTTTTACTCATTATATGTTGGAGCTAGTTGTTTTTAAATAGTTATAAAAGTTAATGGGTTCACCTATTTTAGTTAATTCACCAAAGTATAATTATCAATAACAACATGATGCTTCATCAAGCCCATGGAGACCCCTCTCTACAGGGAAGTCAGAGGTTAAGGTGAGTGGCAGTATGTTTCTGAAGGGCACTAAAGGTCACCTCAGAGGAGCAGCTGCTTCCCAGCAGGGTGGTTTGATGGGAGCTTACTTAAGATCATCTTCCAAAACCCTCAAGAGCCAGAGACTCTTTAGTGGACAACTCAGCTGCTGTTTCAGGAGGAGTATGCAAAGAATCTGGCAAACAACTCACAGATCCACACCAACATGTTAAGCCATAATGACTATCGTCAGGCCAATCATTACTGTCATGCAACAGGGAGGCAAAACAGGACTAATTGCTTCCTTCTAAGGTCCCATGAGATTTACTGTGTACATAAATGATGGCTTCTAGAGGGGTAGAGCGGGGAGGGAGGCAGGATAGAGAGGCAGCTTTTCAATAAGGTGATCAGCTTTCCCATTTTGTTTAACTCTCTCATTTTCTCTCTCTGTCCCTAGTTTAATTGGAGGGAAGGTGAGGCGAGCAGGAGGAGGTGGTGGTGATGGAGGGCCATTTTGTCTATCTAATTGCGGCGGGTGTGGGAGTAGGATTTTTGTAATTACAGTTAAGTCAAAGCCCCTTCAGTCTGAATGAGGATTGAGAGCAGGGAGGCTGAGAAATGTGGAAATGTAAATGCTGAAATAAAAGGCGAACGAAATGTGTGAGGTTATGTCAGAAATCACCAAGCAGCCATCTGTTGCACTTGGACGCACAAGTGTGTTCACACTGAGAAATATGGCAACACACAGTGCAGGATGAGTACCCAGTGGTGTACTCAAAGTGGTCAAAAGGCTACATAGCGTAAGGGGGTTGGGACACCAATGTATTTTCAAAATGGCAACCAGGAAGGAGGACATTGGCGGTAATTGGCGCCGATGGCAGCGGAGTTTCCATGTCACGTGAAAAAGGGGGCACACACACAAAACACAGGTTTTTAAGTCAAATCAGAAAAGCAGCCAGCTGATATTTTAGCTGTTCGCGGTCAAATGTTGTGATCGTCATTTCCAGTAATCGCCATGTGTGATTTGAGACACCACCACCCTGTCGAGAATCACACACTACACCTTTGAGTATACCATGTACACAGAGTACTGCTTGTAAGACTACTAACTGAAGTATCTGAATCAAGTGACACTGCTTGATGGAGACAAAATGGTTTATAATAATAGCACAGAGCTATCATCCAGCTAACTAGTCAACAAACTAATATAGCAAACACTCAGCAACAAGCATAGCTACATTTTGGAACAGAAAGGGAGGAGCCTTAATTTTCTTTAATGGCCACATCACGCTCCAATGAGAACTCCTCTGTACTGTAGCGAAGAGAGAACCTTTCAACAAAAACCCAAAGCATCTCTTAGCATCTCCATAACTATTCTAACCAGGTTGTGTGTCTTTCAGTTAAGACAATATCAGTTTACTAGGCTGTAATCCTGTTGCTTAAATCTGGTTCTTGGCTTAAGCACAAGGAAAAGATGGTTGCTAGCATCAAACCTTCATTCGATATTTTAATATTCATTCAAAAAGCTACGACTGCGACTGAGACAATATTGCTATTTTCCTCTTTCGGTAGAGCTTCCATAGACGCTTTGGCTACTAGGGCTGATCATGTGTTAACAACATGCCAATTTTATTAAAGATACATAAAATTGTTCTTCAAAAACACTCATGTTTAAAGGACAGATAGTATTTAGTGGCATTACAAGTGAGCCAACTTTCAGTTTTACCTCCAAATAAAGCACTGACTGCTCATGTTTCTTGCCTCATTGGATCTATTTTTAACAATGTCATATTATATGTGTTCTGATAACTGACAAACAAAAATAAAGTTGTATTAAACTACAGCTGTCCTTTAACATCACTTGTATTGAGCAAAATAGTGCTGTGTCACAATACATTGAATACTGAAAGCTGTACTGTGCGTCATGTGGACTTAAATCTTGATTTATTTTAACCCTGAACAAGGACAGTATGCTTTTTTGGCTGAAGTTTTACGCAGGTAATTCGGGTAAAACTGGAACACACACAGAGGCTGGCAAACACAGAGCAAGTCGATTCTCAAAACAATTGTCTCAATGCTTTTAATGTATGCTATAAAACCTAATCTCACGAATAAATAGGTGAACGTGTGTTCTATACATAAGTGAGTTTTATAGATGGGTCGCCAAAATGCATTTAGCACATATATCCATTTGACTGCTATGCGGGACATTACAGTACCACAGCAAAAAGCCTGTTTGGATGTATATATTCAGACAAACATTGTGTGAGTCCACAAAGTCATTGTCAGTGGACAGCCTCCAGGCTGTACATCATGTTGACATTACAGATTACAGTCTGGGTGCTGTAGCTTCAGGCCTGCAGAAAGCAGTTGCTCCACTGTCCAAGGCTATAAGTATAACCTGTGAGTGTTCCTAAATTGAATGCCAGTTCCTTTTAAATTGTATCCACTGAACAAAACATAATGTCACTGTTATATCCATTTCCATTTTTATCTTTGTCTTATGTCTGCCTCTGAGCAGCTTTCAAGGCATTTTAGTCCACAGGAGCTGAAGGTAATTTTCATTTTAAAACATTAAGATTCAAGGAAGCTACTGGATGAGAAGCAGAGGGTAAAGCAGCACGAGTTCCAGCTCATCGCGCACGTGCCACGAGTCCAGTAACACAGTGGGTATCAATCTCCCTCCATGGAGGGATTCTCCTCGTTTCTTTATTACCGCCTAGTGTTTTCCCCGAGCGACTCTCTGCACGCAAACCTCGGTCCCGGTGCTTCATTTGCTGAATTTCACACATGCAAACTGTGATTCGCACACATTTCATTTTCCTATGTCACATCCCTATCTGACATAAGCACTCCCCAGCTCCCTGACTTACAGTAATCTAACATTTATACTTTGGCTGAAAGCCACACATAGCACAACACGACCCTGAGGGTGTGTGGGTGGGTGTCTGAGCTGCTTAATATTTGAAGCTGATGCGTCTAAGGCTTGAGTGTTGACTTTACCTTGACATGTAGTGGGAGGAGGAGTGCTCCACATGTAGAAGTTACGCTCATATACTGCTGTATAATGGGTATACTTTAAAGCAGCTTCATTTTATGTGGCTCAGCTTAGTGAGATCCAGATGTGAAATGTCAGAAATGACGCTTCAAGACCTTTTTTTCCCCACTCAGGCTTAAATGTCAACCTGAATATTTCCATTCTCTGTAAGTTTTGATTTTATTTCTCAGCTGTCATGACTGGATTACCTTTCTTAAGGTGCCTTACAGTTATATCCAGTGTTGTGTTGACTTTAAGCATCAGAGCTTCCAAATCTATATCTGCCCATGGAACCTGGTGCTACACATATCGCAGGTTTATTGATGTCTTCAAAAATATTAAATAATAGATTCAGCTCAATATGACCCATGACCTTCAACCCAGATAACACCAATTATTATTTCTAATGTCGGACATTTTCCAGCATTACAAACAGTATAAGCTACAAATCATTTCCATTTCCAAGTGAAATAATGCCGACTAAGGGTGAAGCAGAACATCTACAAAGATTTAACTTTAGGCTGGGAAATAATTCAACATTCAAATTTTTGGACTGTCAATAAAATCATATAAGATTTTACTCATTCCAGCAGGCAGACAAGCTCAATGGTAAGAAAGCAGATTAAAAACAAACTATTTGAATGACATATAGAGGAATTAAATAAATTAAAGAACTACCGATATAAACAGACTATATAAGTGGACCATGTGAAAGAAATTCAGCAGTTATGATGATCATGTTTTTTGTCTTACAAATGTCTGTCATGAATGAATGGCAATGAATTTATAGTTTTGAGCAAATTTTGATTATAAAGCTAGAAAATTACTGCTTAATTTCTGGTTTGATTGATCGTTTAATATGATTGTCTGGTGTTGTATGCCCTTGTTTATTGCACTGAATATCATTTTGACTCTATGATAAAAATTTCCAGACTCGAGGTTCACTTAATCAAGGACGATTTTAGAAACTTTTGAATGGTCGTCCAGATTGGGGCAGAAAATGGAGAAAGATTAGTAAAATACAGGAGGTAAAAATGTGGTAAGACTCAAAGCTTGGCTTCTTGGCAATACTAAACTGTAGATCATTAATGCTTACATTGTTTATTTAGTGTAATAAACAAATGCTACAAATTTTAAATATGCTGACTTGAAATAATATCAGTAAAGAGCTGCTATTTGTAATTTGTAACTACAGCCATGAACTGATGATGAGAAAACAGGCTCTTCGGCAGAAAACAGCTTTTCGGCAGGAAGGTCACGTTGGAGGACCTTCAGATTTTCATTTCTGCCATCGGCCCAGCAGCAGAGGAAGATCAGAAACCTTCCTCACAACTCTGCACAGAGAGCTACTAAAAATCTTTAGTTGTCAGAGCAATAGATGTTATTCTCTTTAATTCGAACTGGTGTCAACGGTACTAAATTCATAAGACCAGCCCTCCCAAATCCCAGATAAGTCTATTAGGATTTGTGTTATTGGAATTTAATAACAGTTTAGAGACTGATCATGGTGTTCCAGTAATATTACTGTTCAAGAAAACACATCACACATTATAATGATACCTGAGCATGTTCCTTTTAATGCAGAAAATAGTCAAAACCTTGGGAAAAGAGCTTCATCACAGCAACAACATATTTCCACATTAAATCACTTTGATTTTCTTATGTGATTTTGCATACATTTGCTACAATACCATATTGGAAAATATCCTTCATAATAAAATCTAACCCATTGGGTCAGTCTATTAACAACAGGCCCTCATATATCATTGGGGTTATTCTTAGATTAGTGTTTAAACATTTTAGAGAGAAAACTATTCCTTATATCAAAACTTGACTGTATATATTAAACAATTAATACAAAATGCATATATGTGTAATGTCTATGTGAGTGTGTGAACGTGTGAGAGTGTGTGTGCACGCATTGACTAATGCAGAGATACTGTCATTGAGGGTACAAGGGCATCGCTAAAAGCCCTCCTTATGCAAATGGAGGGAAACGGAGATGACAGTGTGTATGTGTCACAGGCAGGACATATCTCATAACGATAACTTATCTCAGCCAGCAGATACGCCTGATATGGAATCGGAGAGACACACAAAGTGAGTGTGCCTCTCCATACGTGTGCACAATTACGCACAATCTCTCTCCCCCTTCTCTCTCTCTCTCTCTGTTACATGGAGTGCTCATTAACAAATTTATTAATGGCCTCTTAATTATGTCTGCTTATCTTCCTCTAAAGCCTGGGCACTGCCCCCAGACTCCAATCTCAGCTTAGCTGCACACACAACGCCAGCGTTCACACACCGTACCAACGTTTACATAAAAGCTTCCTCACACACCCCATATACATAACTTATATGTGTGTGTTCTCCTCAGTGCTAAAATCTTCATTACAAACACACACACACACACACACACACACACACACACTGAATTCCTGGTATTTTCAGACTAAATTATCTGATGAAGGCTCCTGTGAGACTCATGAATTGACTTAAGCCTCTTTCATTTCACTCTTCCTCTCCTCTCCTCCTCCTCATCCCTCTTTCTTGATATAATTGAGCACTGCAGGTAGCTTCATCTTTCCCATGCCTGTGCTTATCGCCTCCTTTCTCCCTCCATCTTTTATCCCTCCCTTCCCTATCCGTCCATCTCTCCCTGCTGCTCCTCACCCTCTTACCTCCCTCCTTGCTTCTTCCCACCTACCTTCTCTCCACTTTATCCCTCTATCTCTCTATCACACCATCTCTTCCTCGCCATTTTAGAGCTGCTTTTACTTCTTGCTTCCTCTTCCCTATCTGCCCATCTCTCTCTGGCTCTCCAAGATATATGTATGCTCCCTCCTTCCCTACCTCCTTACATTCACATCCATAGCTCTTTGCCTTAACACCTCCCTCTCCTCAGCTCCTGCCAGTCCTTGCAGCCTTTTTATTAAAAATGTGAAATATGTTGAAGAAAAACTGACAAAATGAAAGCTGTTCCCTTTTTTTCCATCTTTGTAGCTAAAATCAGATCAATGTTATTGTAAATTGTTGTTTTAACTAACAAACGAATTTAACTAACTCTTAAACTATGTTTTGATTCATTGGTATTTTCAACTACTACAAACTTTTTGGACAAACCTTAGCGACTTTATTGCCCTGAGGTCGGGGTTTCCCTCCACAGGCACACCTCTCTTTGCTGACTGCACTGAAGCAGGCGTCAGTGAGCTTTTAACATTCTCTCTGAGCGATCATGTTACAAGTTGTCTTCAATTTGTGTGTTTGGTGATTTTGTCGGACGACGTCGTGGTTATAAAATCAGACTTTTAGCAGCAGCAGAGCGGCAGCTGTGAAGTGACTGCTTGTCAACATGAAGCCTTTTAGTCACTGTTTCATCCTCGTTCCATTGTCTGACATCAGAAACAGAAAAACATGTAAATGAGAACAGCTTTATTGTGAATTCAGCGGTATTAAAATGCTGTATATATGTGAGCACGGAGAGTAGCAGAGAAGCAAGCAGATCAAGGGCTGAAACCAGCTGACACTGGTGCGGCTATATTGGCAAAATGAAACCTAATAGTCAGTATGAGGCTACAATATTATTAGGATACACAGTTTATGAAACATACATGACAAAAAACAAAAAAGTGCTCAGTGCTTACAAAATTTTATTAAACTAACTGACCAAATACCACCACATAAACAACAGACTGGGATGCACACACACACACACACACACACACACACACACACACACACACACACACACACACACACACACACACACACACAATTGAATGTGACTTCTGCCATCCTACAGTCTGACACAGATGAATAATGGCCGTCATTTTCTTGAAAATAATGCAAATTGCCCCCCTTCCCATTCAGCTGTGTGCGTGGGTTTCTGTACTGCATGATGACTGTGTAACCACACACTCAGACAGTGTGCTGTAGACAGTTTGGGTGAGAACACACACACACTCTGCTGCTGGTTGTGCTTATGTATCTCCAGACCCAAATAGAGATGTCCTGATATCACAGCAGTTCAGAGCCAAAGCCCTCCGAAACTCTCTGGTTCAACGAGAGCTGACAAAAAAGTCAATACTCTCCACGGGCTCCCGCTTTGTGCAAGAGACACCTGCAAAATCCAGACATGGCAACCTGCAACCAAAATACACTTACAGCATGTGTCCCGTTCATGCTCAGTGAAGTGATCCTCACCTCAAAAGTATAAACATGTATACAACTGGAAATAAAAGAAAATAAGCCCTCCTCATCGCACTAATGTTAGATGATCAAAATACAATATCATTAATAAATACTCGTGTCTTCCTCTTCTCTGGACCTCCTGACTTGTGGCATCACACTTCTATCTCTCTATCTCTCTATCTCTCCATCCTCCTCCTCATCCTCCTCCTTTCTCTTAGTTACCTCCAGCTAGAGGTCAGACTTCAGTCTGTCCTTGTCTGCTCTAATCACACCATCTCCCAATTCACTTTTAGTCCTAGAGAGAAAGAGAGAGAGGAGGTGGATGCTTCACTTCACTACACACACACACACACACACACACACACACATACACACATTTCTTTATAAAAGTGTTATGTGAATTATTTACATACATACACACTTGTTTTAATAAAACCAGTGATTTCTTATTTATCTTGTGGTGACTCAGAAAAATCTCTCTCTCTCTCTCTCTCTCTCTCTCTCTCTCTCTCTCTCTCTCTCTTTCTACATACAAAAATCATGTGTATGTAGTCACACAACTCAGAAACTTGCTGCTTCAAAAGATTGGTCGTTAGGTCCCACATCAATATAACTGACGAAATATCAAACATGCTACAATATCAAAAATCACAGCAATATTCTTCATTCAGCCCCCTCCTCCATTTGAATGGAGCTGGTCTATAAGCGACTCAGAGAGCTCTGGCAAAAAAAAAAAAAAAAAAAATGCAGAATCATCTGACAATAAACCCAACTTTTACCACAGTGCTGCTACCCCATGTGGTGAGACGCTGCACTGGCCAATCAGACGAACGCTGCATTTCTATTGTTTATCAAGCTATTGTCACAATAACAGATAAAGTAGTTGCCACAGTGATCAGAGTTGTAAAATCCTATCTCAGATTATTATAAAACTCTGTGCAGCATTGTGGTGTCTGATAAAGCTTTTTGAGATTCGCTGATCTGTTACTCTAGCTATCATCTCACTGATGCAGGGCCGTTTTCGGACGCAGAGCTTAGCCTGAGCTTGTATGGTGTCAGTTTGCTCATTTAGCCCTTTAAGACCAGGTACAACCTCTATGTGCTTCTCCCTTTAAGACCGGAGGACACGTACGTGTGTAGTGTATGATTTTGTCATTTTTCAAACATGTGATTCACTGAAATTTGGGTCAGGAGGGGGAGCTCCATTGTGGAAAATGTATTTTATTTGTTTTTCTGCGGTTTCAGCCTGCAAAAAAAAATATTTTAAAGTGGCGTTTCGGACAATGGCTAATGACCCGAGTCAGGAGTGATACTGAAGCAGATTATAGCAGCTACCTGGATGGAAACAACAAAAACAATGACAGTGAGAATACTGAGACTCTGATTTCCATCTAACCAGCATGTCAAGGCTCAGGGTGAGACATGTCGGAGGAGAAGGGGGACGAATGGCGAGCCACACTGTCAGAAAAACTTTTAAGCATTCATTAATGAATGATGAATAATTTTACAATGTAGGATCAAGATAATTTCCACAGAAGCAGAAAGGCCATGGTGAAATGAATTCCAACTTGCATACAGACGATGACGGGCGCAAGTCACTCACTCACTCGCCATCTCTCTCTGCCACGGTGCTAAGATGGCGCCCTGCCACATGTCCTCCGGAACGAGCAGCCGAGGCCCTGGCAGAGGACGACCACTGCCCGATGAGAAGAGGTAGACTACAGCTGGGGGATGGCCGTGCTGGAGGAGTTGTCGGTCACGAACGAACACGAGAACCACACAAATCAAACACGTTAGCATGTATGAATCTGTGACAGACCTGTCTCAGCTCTCTGAATCCAGCTTGTTCTATGTCACATCCAATTTCAGCGACGTAAGCAGCTCCACGTCTCTGTCACCTCATCCTTATCTGTCCCCTTCCATCTTCCGGCGAGGATCTGTGCGCCACCTTCTCATCAATTTGTACCGTGAACATTTGATTCCCGTTGTATCAGATGACGGCTTTTTCACTTAAAGATGCTGCTCTACATGTGCACGATGTAAGTCGTCTCTTAAGTTTAAAAAAATCGCTGAAATGGTGAGCCTTGATTTCAGAGTGTGACATGAATTTGTGATGAGAACTAACTTGAATAAGTTATATCATATGGTTTCATTATGAGGATTTAATGCTTCTGACCTCCATCTCAGCATGTCCTTAAATGGATTACATGAAACACGCTGAACATGAATACATATGTTAATATATCTACTTATTCACTGAACACGAATTAAAGGGGAGAGCGATAGATGCTCTGTAGATATTAGTCATCGTGGTATAGACGGCGTCATGGGTTTGAATCTGTCTTGTGACCTTTGTGAATGTCAGCACCCGGCCGCCGCTCTACCCTGTCACTTACCACTTCAAAACGTCTAATAAAACTGAAACGGTTTGAAAATAATGATGATAAATATCTGTGAATGGCTGTCCTTCATGGCCCAACGACCTTAAGGGGCTTACAACGTCTCAACTTGCAAAGATTTCAAGCAATGCCCCCCCCCCCGCCTCTCTTCTGCCCTTCTGCTGCCTGTGATTCACATATCCAGCATGAAACCATGAGCTTTCTAATTTGACATAAATGGATGAAAATTATTTCAACTGGCTCCCCACCAACCTACAGGACTTTCGTCTTGAGGATAAGCAGGATTTAGTGAGACCTCCGACTCTCCTTCAATATCTGTCAACCGCTGTGCACGAAGTAAATGCTTATAAGGATCGTAAACATATACAGGCCACAAATTCTTTTGGTAATAAACACTTAAAGTTATAATTTTAGATTTTCATCATTTGGGAAATGTTCTGCTTGCAAAAGCCATTCACTGTCTTCCCTCTGTATAGTACATCATGCAAATTTCATCATTTGTATAATGGAAGACAACAGCTGGTGTCATCGTAAAACAATGTGACAATCCCAACATTTTTTATGACTTTTTTGGCAAAAAACTCTGGTAAAAAATTTTGGGACCTGTATTGTTCCAGTAAAACACAAAAACACAAAACTCTCACAAGATCAACCAAGACTGAACTAAGAATTATAACTTTAAACCAGCCTAATATCTGTTGCTGCCTCTGACCAGCAGAGCTGTAAACCTATCACATATTAGCAACTATAAAGCTGTAATGGTGAAAGTGTTAGCATACAGGACAACACAGTGGAATCACAATTCTCACCGCCTGGTGAACGTCAGTCCATCTTCATTCTCCTTTTAGTTCTTTTTCGTATCCACAAACTCCACAAAGTGGAAATATCTGGCTCTTTAGCTGCTACTGTGTTCAGCTAGTTGCTAACTTTGTCTGCCATTTGGTGCTGGGTAGGAAGCATACACTGGGTTTATATGAGCTTTTTTTGTTTTATTTTTAAAAAAAACTGCTGCCAACATCTGGAACGTGTTGATTAGAGTGGTGAGAGAGGCTCACGGTCAGTGACACTTGTATTTCGTTATCCATCACTATTATCACTTTCACCACAGTCCAGGCTGATAGGACACAATCAGAAAGCGACTGTCTACGTCCTCATCTCTAAAGGTCTCAGTTTCTGCCCAGCCGGACCACAAAAGTGATCCATTTAAAAACGAAAACATAGTAGTGTGGATGTAGCCTGAATCAAAAGTCCTGGGCCACAAAACCAAAACAATGAGCAAAGATGCTAAAAGGTTGAGGGGGACTGTGGTGGACCACTTTCACATTATATATAGTTATCAAATATATTGTTATCATTTTTTTTTTTATTGGAGATTTAACTGTAAAAATAAATGTCTTCAGTCCTTTGGTCTAAATCTCAAGTTTTACTTTATGATGAGCCCAAAACAATCACGGTAAAGATGATCACACATTTTTTAGAGGAAAACTAAACTTATGTAAAATGAAACAGTCAAACAGGTTTGAAGACAAAATCAAAAAATTACCTTTCTCACTTGACTAATAAGATGTTAAGACTCAGTGCTAGACCTAATGAATGGCTACCAGTGCCTTCTATCTCTGTCTGACTCTATCTGCCTCTCCCTCCCTCTCCGCAGAATGGCAGTCTAATTGCATGATGGATAATTTAATGGTAACCGGTAAAGCCCCGGTTTTAAAGGAACCTCTCTCATCTGCAAAATCTCCTCAGAGAGATAGCAGACATTTCTCGAAGTACTGTACGTATGCATGTTGATGGCTTTTATTTCTTGTGCATGCCTGTAAATTCCCAAGTCTGTGTGCCTTTGTGAGTGTGTGTGTGTGTGTGTGTGTGTGTGTGTTAGTGTGTGTGTGTGCATACAAGGGGATGGGGAAGCTGTGCTCTGGCTTGTCTCCAGCTGTACAGATTGATAGCACATTAAAGTGAAGGACGCGTCACGCACCTGTGCTTGTGTACCACAGGGGAACAACACACAGGTAGGCAGGGTGCTGCAATCAGCAAGGTGCCCCACACACACACACACACACACACACAAAATCACACACACTTGGGAATTTACAGTGTATCTGACTTGTGTGTTGTATATTTTTCAAAGGGACCAAACACATGCCAAATCCTGACACAAAGGAAACATGTATGTGCTGTAGGTCCCGAGTCAACATCTACACGTGGGCTTTTGAAAGCTCACACCGTGCCTGGAGGGGGTCATACTGTATAGATCACAGCTCTGTGTGCACCGTGCCCCCTTTTATCATCCCTCTGTGTGTGTGTGTGTGTACAGCCAGTGTGAGAAAGTGAGCAACCCGCAAATGTAAGCTGCATGCCTGTCGGTGTGATTTCTCCTGAAAACAAGAGAAATAGTTGGTTTGCATTTGTTTACACAGACCGTGTGCATGTACATTACGTGACTGCCCACTCCGCCTCTATACAGTAACATAATGGATTGTCTCTATATGGTGGGAACTCTCGCCTCCGCTGTCTGTCTGCAGATGCACGCAAGTTACATTATTCAGTGTTATTCGTGTTCTGACTTGGTAGCAGCACTTAAAGCACAGTAAATGCAGCGTGCATGTTTAAGGGCTGCAGATGACGACAAGTTGGGGGGGGGGGGGGGGGGGGAATGAAAGAATGAGAGGTGATGGCAAAGACAACAGATGTATGGATAAACCAAAGAAGTTAGCCACACTGTGATTAGGGCTGAGCACTGAAATATTTCTCTCCTCTATCTGATCCTGTTCCCTGGAGTAAACAGTTTGTTTTAGCTGCTACTGCATTTGTTCCTGCACGAGATGGATTTCCCTTCCCTGCCCCTTAGTAACTGCAGATCAGTCCCACTGAAAATGGCCATAAATTCATACGCTCTAATCATTTCGAGGTAAACAAAGTATTTTAGTATTGATGGAGATTTAGTATTGTGCTTCCACAGTAAAACAAATGTTAAAGACTGAAGCAGCAGAGGCGAAAATATCCTGACTTTTAGTCCCAGATATGGCTCAAAGTGCTGGATGCTACATTTCCCATAATGCAATTCCATAGCCATCTTTGACAGACTGTCTTCAAACCCCATACCCAGTTTGATATACAGGCTTTCTGTTATGCATTTGTGATCTCGGACCCTGATGACATCATCAGGGTTACATTCTCTGACTCTTAGCTTTAGCACTTGTCAAATCTCATTTTTACAGGCTGAATAAAATTCCCTATGACAAGTAAACTTAACCTCATGTAAAATGAATAGAGCGCCCCTTTAGGACGATATGCTGAAAAATATAAGATCAGATTATTCTGATGCTCTGTGTGCTTTTATTCCACCTCAAAGACAATAAACTTTAACTTCATAAAATTACATTTTATGTAATTTTATGAAGTATCTGCATTTTAAAATCAAGCTTCTAGGCCATTCTGTTGCCTTGTCTGACACATGTTGAAAAGTTAATAAAGTAAATAATTATCTAAATATGATGAGAGGAAGAGTTCACCCAAATTACCATCAAAGTCACATTTTTCCATCTCTCCAGCCACACAGATGTCCTCAGCCCTGGTTTTCTGGCTCCATCCCAATACAATGGGAGTGAATGGCATTTCATTTATGACGCTCACAGAATAGGAACCATTTACTCTTTACACAGAAATTATGTGAGCCCCAAGAATAAACCTATGGAGCAGGTGTGAAAATGTTTCTTTGCAATTTGGGTGAAAAAGCCTTTAAAAGTATCTTTTATTACCCTGATGGTCATGGTATTTATCATTTTTAAAAGCAAAACTCACAATTAGCTTAAAAACTTCAACTGACTTTGTCTGATAATGCATGATGCATGAGGTGTATTTCAGTGAGCCCCTAAACAAGTCTGGTTGGTTTATGCTCATTAAAACTAACCAACCATCCAGTTTTACTGCTGCCAGCAGCTAATGATCTTCAATTATTCTACATACTGAAGGCTAAAGAATTTGCATATTGCTGAAGCCGTAGAGACTTGAAATTAGGTGAGTTTGTGAATTTCAGACAAATAACTGTTCTACTTTATCTTTATCGCTCTACTTCATAAATAAAGTAATATTCATTTAATCACATTTTAAAGTTCATGTAATAAATATTTCCGCAGGGTTCACTCAGATACATTTGATCTTTCCAGTAAATGACAAATGTGAGGACTGAGGCCCCGCTGCAGTGTGCTGGGCTGTTGGTCCAGAACACCTGTCAGTAAATCCTACACCACCCTCGGGTACCACAGTCTCTGTGATCAAAGTAAATTAACACATAATCAGATACTGACGCAAGCGGGAAAGCGCACACACACACACACACACACACACACACACACACACACACTCTTTTCCCATACAGCCGCTTTATCCTCGCACATCGGTCGACAGCAGGTTTGAAGTGTTTATGGTGATGAGTGGGTGTGTGTGTGAGTGTTTTGTGTTGTTGTGTCTCTCTCTGAGCTGTTTGCGTGCCTCCATGTCTTGTTCGGGATATAGCCAGAGGCTTTCATGCTGTCTGTGTTTCCCCATAGTTGTGTGTGTCTGTTTATGTGCGTGTGCTGTATCCCCAAACACACGTCCACACAAACCATGCGACAAATTGATTGCATATAAAATGCTAATGCGGGATTTACTGTTCTCAGCATGTTAATATTGTGATGTAAACAATAGACATTGATTAAAGGGACAGTGCGCTCTTTCTGTGGGGATTTGTGACTTTGAAGAAGGCAAGGTTGGGTTGGTGGGGGGGGTGGTGACAGGGGGTGGCAAGATGCTGACTCGACACTCGCCGGTCGTTTGTTACTTGTGCTCTCAAAACAGTGAATCCCAGCAGAGTGGAAATCGTCTCATGCAAAATAAGATGTTGAGTGCTGGTGTAGATAAATGTGCACATTTACATTCATGTGTCACTGTAAGTGTGTGTGTGTGTGTTTGTGTGGTATAATCTCGGCTGGAGGTCATTTGAAGAGCGTTTCCAGAAGTATCCAGATCTGAAACTGCCCTGCTCTCGTTACACTTTGGTGTTCTGAGCGCCATGCTGTGCCGTGCCGTGCCAAGAATGTGCCATACTGAGTCCAAGCAGCTCACCTCATTCCTACCAGGGCACTGCAGCCCTCATAAACCCAACCCGTCCTCACCAGCTCACACACACACACACATACACACACTTCAGAGGCTTCTACACAAGCAAACTTTCAGCTCACACTGAAACACAACAGAAAACACACACACAGTCACACGCAGACACACAGTCTCATACACACACTGGCACGTCCACCAGAAATATTCTATTTTGTCTGATAATGATGATTGATGCCCATCCAAAAAAGCTCCGCAGCAAAACAAATGGTGGTCGGCTCAATAAATCAATTGGTTGGGAGGGGCGGCACTGAAAGCCCACATTGATCATCGCACAGGCCAAATGTTAGCATCTCCAAATCATTTATTCCGGGCACCGTTTCATACACAACATCTGCCACACTGGCAGAGACAGAGGGCAGAACCTGTTACAAAACAACAGAGGCCGCCGGCGGACGCTGTACGGCACATGGCGATACTTCTCTCAGGTGATCGAAGGGTCCTATCCATCACCCAAGGTTTGGGTATCTGTTACCACTTCAGAATAGTGAAGTAGATCTTGAGGAAAATATTATTTCCATTGGGATATTACCCAATACTGTTTCTGTTTTGTGAAACCTTCTAAGTGGTGATATGTGATCAATGTAAACCTGGCGTTTGTTACTGTGGACGCCACAGAGCAGCCGACGCCAAAGGGCCAGTGGAGGATATTGTAAAAACCCTTTCGTTAGCACCCTTTTGGAAACAACGATGTAATGAAGCAATTCTAAATGCCCACTGGCTTGCAGAAGGTTCATTTCCTGTGTTTTACTGTACAGCTGTTCATTTCTGCATCTTCACTGCACTGTTTCAAAGGAGGGAGCATCTTCTAACTCTCAACTCCAGGCTGGTTCTGCTTTATTTTACCTCCTTTCATCTACAGGCTCATGTACAGTCTCTACATTATCCCTCAGCGAGGTATGATATGTGTTGTTATTTTCAGAATCTCTTACACTGCCATCATTTAGCATCTATGCATGTTCATTAGTTTTAATCTAAAAATGACGTATAAAAAAATATCTGTATATCGATGTATAGAGAAGAACATGGAACATGCTGAGCCTCAGCTCGGTCAAAAAATAAATGGTAATACAAAATCCTAATTGTAATGGATTTAATCAATTTCTTTTTCACTCTATTCTTTTCCTTTTACTCATTTGTATTGAGAATGAATGTGGTTTTTAATTTTTCATGCTCAAACTGATGAAAATAGAAATTGTAATGTAATTTTTTGCCCTAAAGTTAAAAAAGGCAAAAATCTGCAACATAAAAAGTCATGCTGCATTAGTCTTGTACTGTTTTAACTAACTCTCAAGTTTTGACACTGTGCCATTCTGTGTGGTCAAACAGGGAAACACCCCCCCATTCAGTTTTTGTCCACTGACAACAAAAGTTTTGACAAAAAAGAGAAAGGCGACATTACTTTGTGCAAATCTACTGCCATCATAAAGCAAGAAGTAGAGAAAGGTCAAATTTGGCCGTGCTGATGGATAAAAGATGCAGAGAATATGGTGGATTGTGGTCTTTCTGTTCTGCTGCGAAGTCCAGTCCCAAGTTAAAAGCAGCCACAACTTTTAAAATACAACTCCAGTCATATTACAACAAGCTCACTACAGTTTAAAACAGAGCTTTCCTACAGAGGCCACATGGAAAAATGGACAGTAGAATTAATCAAACTGCAAACAAAAAGTTCCGATACGATGAAAATTCACTCAATCGTCCGAGAGCGAGGAATGTTAACCAGCTAAGCATCGCGACCGCACAAACTGCAACTGATCTGTGCAGCATCTGAAGTCCAAAGAAAACGAAATGTATTACAGCAGAATGTTTATGAAGTCTACGTTTTCAGAGTTGACGCCCAGAGGAAAAGGTCAAAATGGTCAAAATGGTCCATATTCAGCATGACAGACACTACTCAGGTTATTACTCCTGCTCTGCATATGTTTCAGTGACAAAAAACACTTTATCCTCGGGGCGGCCCAGTGGTCGAGTGGTTGGGGCGCGTGCCATGTGTGAGCACAAGACGCTCTCAGCAGGCAGTCACCGGTTCGACTCCGGATCGGTCTGACTCTTTCCTGAATGTCATTCCCCTTTCCTGTCAGTCTCCACTGATCTATCATAAAGGCACAAAAAGCCCAAAAAAATATTAAAAAAAAAACAAAAACACTATCCTCAATCTGATTTACCATTTATATGTTCCTACAAAGATGCTACAATTAGACATTACTCAAAAGACAAGGCAGTAAAGGACAGTCAGGTCATCAGGTATCAGGTCTTATGAGTTAACTAAATGCTAGTGTATTAACAATACTGCCATTTATCAAGCATTTAAGGATTTCTTTTGTGACTTTTGTTCAACGTTCAAAAACATAACAACCAATGTCATCATATTTTTGTTAATAATTCACACAGATTCATACAATTTCCTCAACAAAGCCTACGCCTTCATTCCCTCCATAGAAACACGTAGATACCTCAAAAAGGGAAACACAACAGTAAACAAAATCCAAAACTGAGAGATTATACTCCCATGCATTAGACGGGCATCACACTAGCTCCTGATCCTTTAACAATAGAACGGCGGTTACGTAACGTGGCAGCACAATACCTACAGTATCTCTGCCGTTGTAGCATCCAGTGACTAAGTGACTGGCCCAAAGACAAGATGATTAGACACAGGGGGAAAATACAGCGAGTGAAGAGAGACAGTTATAAGAAAGCCAGATGTCCTTGAGAAGATAAGTGTGGTGAGGGGACAGGGTGATCAAAGCTGTGGGGGAAAGGGAGGTGAGATAGAGAGGAGGAGAACGCCAGTCAGGGGACGGACTGAGAGGAAGGAGTAGAAAGGGAGAAAGCTGATAAAGAGAGAGAGAGAAAGAAAGAGAGAGACAGAGGGGGAGAAATATAGTCCTCCCTGGTGTGGCCTGTCCGGTCTATGAGGCAGTAAATCGCCCCAGTTCAATGTGTGCTCTCCAAATGCTGCCGCACATTATTGATAGATCAGTGTGTGTTAATGAGAGGAGCTGATGTGGCCTGATGAATCACAGCACAACAATGAGCACGCACACACACGCACACACGCACACACACACACACACACACACACATACAACCTCAGAGTCTGGCCGAGGTGCGTGCACTGACTACTGTCACACTGTCATTTGTCGTTTGTCTCCGACACAAACGCGCACATATTTTCTCCCTCTCCCGCACACACACACACACACACACACACACAAACCAATTTGCAGTAGCTGGGTGAACACTTGGCCCCCATGCTGCAGTAACAACTCCAAGTGTTATTCTATCCTGTTAACAGAAGAGAAGAGGGCTTCCACAGCAGCTCCAGCAGGCAGTCAGAGGACAACACAAGCTATTCTGGTTTCACTTTGATATCCAATAGGCGGCTTAACATCCTCATTAGATCATATCAGCGCCATACACACACACACCCATCGCACACAAACACACAAAGCCGGAGCAAAATTATCTCTCTCCCACACTCCCTACCTAGATTATCGTGAAATCCCATCATTTGTTTGTGTGTTTTGTGTGTGCAAGTGCGTGGGTGTGTTTTTTTTCTTTTTTCCTGTTTGTTTTTGTGTAAGTGTGTGTGTGTTGGTAATTACACATATACGTATTTGTGTATATCTGCACTTGAATGTGTGTGTCTGCGAAGGTTGGTGTGCTTGTGAGTGTGGGTGTGCGTTTGTGCAGGGCAAGCTGACCTTGTTATAAGCTGAGTGGGCTGTAGTGCCGGGGCATCATTAGTATGGGTTAGGTGAGGGTTAGAGGGTGTGTGTGTGTGTGTGTAAAGGTGAGGGAGTTACAGAGTGGGGGAGAGATGGGGGATGACAGTGTAAGAGAGGACATAAGAGGGGAAGGTATGTGGGTCAGGCCGGGACACACAAACACACGTTATTCCCCCTCCCCATCACTTGGAAGCAGGTACACAGCAAGTGTGTGAGGACACACACACACAGACACACACACACACACACACACAGGTTCTTTAGTGCAACTCCTCCTCTGCCACAATAGCCTCAAATGGCCTTCAACAGGACAAAGGGAACCTAAACTATCCAGTCACAATGCACTCACACACCAGCTGACAGTGTTGTTGCATGATAGCATCTACACACACATACTCACACACACTGTGTATTTGAGGGGCCGTTCGCTTATCTGTGGAAAGTATCACAACATACTGATCTGCAAATAGAGTGACCGGATGTTTAAATGGGAGTCACAGGACTGTGTGTGAGCTGACACGGGTTTAGGTCAAGGTTTTAATTCTCATTAAGGATTCTTGTTAACTGAGCTGAACGTGGGGTCTGACAGGGACTCGAACAAGATCAAATTCCTGCATTTCTGAAAGAAGAAAACTTGTCAAAAAAAAAAAGAGAAAAAGAAAAGACAGTTTACAATCATAATGTTTTATCAAAAAGTTGTTGAGTTTCATGCATACTCCTAAAATTTAAGCAAATACATTGTGAATCAGAATCAGTTTTTTTCACCATCAACTACCTTTAAGGAAATATTTTCAAGATGGTGTAACACAATTGCATTAGTTATTATTATACATTCAGGTATTTCATTGTCTCTTTTCTGAGATTTGGCATTTTTGTCTTTTTTTAGAACTTGAACCAAGTTACGCAGACTCTTGGCCTCCTCAGTGTTTTTATTTTTGATCCCAAAAAACTGGTAAAGCCTGATGGAAACATTCCCAGTCTTTGAAGTTATGTAGAGTTAGGCTTGCAGAAGCCACAACATGCAAAGAGATGCTAGTGGGATGCCACTGCATTCAGTAGAAACAAGTAGCCTAAAAGCCAGTAGTGATATTTAAGAGATGGAAGAGTAAAGTAAAGTTGGTGACAGTTTTGGGTAGTGTCAGTGCAGGCACGTGACATGATCAGCCTCAATGACGCAGCTACTTGCTCCTGATTATGATTTTAATGGGAAATGGAAAAACCATAAGAGAAGTTATGCTGCAACTGGTATTAGTCTGATGTCACACCACTGACCTAGAAAGCTGCCGTTTCACTATTGGTTTTCTGGGGGAACTTTCCATGAGTGTGATCACATTGTTTGGTGCTTGAGTGTTGCCTGCTGAGAACAGTGGTGTACAGTTACTGACCCGGCCCTACCTGCACCTGTTGTCTTGGATGTCATTTGACATTTAAGCTAGGTGCAAACGTAATAATGATCAGTAATGGCTGCATGTATAATACTGACACATTGTACCTGTGAAGCAACACAGTACAAATGTGTCCATCTTGCATTATAAATTATCAGCCTGTACGAGTTCTGATGCTTTAAAGACCTCTTCTAATGAAAATCAAGTTTTTAACATAACATGTCCATATGATGTGTTTGTATATGATACAATATAATCTGTGGTGTTAGAATATGCCAATGAACCAAAGACACTCTCAGAAATAAGAAAAACAGATTCAAACAGCCAGAGTTTCATACATGACACACCTAAGGAACCGATCAACTCAACTTGCAGGGCGCGGCTTGTACTCCTTGTGCTACAGTGCAACAAGGGGTGTCAGAGGAGGAGCCAGGTGTAGCCTATTATCTGTTTTTTGCAAGCTGAATTAACTAAGGGAGCTAAATCAGAGCTGGCGATCTGGACTCTCACTACATGATCTGAGTCATTACACAGTGTGAGCATAAATGATTTATGGCAGGTAAGGTCTTGGACATCTACTTCCAGTTTAGACTGCATTTGACAAGCTAGCAAATCATCGCATATTGTAGCTTATGAAGTGAAGTATAGTAGGTTTCATGATGCTGGAGTATCGCCAATAAAGCAATCTAGCCAAATTTAAAGATCTATGTAACCATACTGAATGATATAAAAGCGTGGACCACCTTCTAATACTGACTAACTGTCAGTATTGCTGTTATTAAGCACCTCTGGATGATGACTGGGGTTTTATTATGTGTTACTGCATGCTCTCATTGGCTGCAGTCAGCTGTTGTGACTCACATCGTGTAGTGACTCAGATCATGAAGTAACAGGGACCAAGGTTTATCTAACATTAGCAACACATTATGAGCTTTTTGATTATGTAGTCGAGCCAAAGCCTCATGTTGTCTATTACTGTTGTGTTTCTCACGTTGTAGAGAGCGATACATAAAGTACATTACCAATCTGATGCATCGACATGAAGGCGACCGTGTACAATTTGCTCCTCTTCATCTTCGTCAGTCAGTTTCCAGTTGAAACATGCACGCCTGGATTACTGTGGATTACTACATTACCACTTGCTATAGTGTAGAGTAACTACAGTTTGATGAGCACAGCACAGAGCGGCTGAGAGGTAGGTGGTGGGTCATGGAAAAAAACTTCTAAATATGTCATTTTGAGGAACAAAGATGAGTTTCAGGGGTTTAGTCAGGAGGTGAGATACTTCAATATGTCACACTGTTATCAGTTGTCTTTAGCGAAATCTTGGTGGAATTTTAATTTGAAAGTCTCAGGTAGTTCCTGAAATCTTATCACCCCTGTTTAAATTTTCAAGAGCAAATTAGGGAATCAAGAAATAACAGAAGCCAGCGAAAGGTAACCAGAGCCAAAAGGAAGCCAATGGAAGACAATGGATGCCATTAGGAAACAATGGGAACCAACCAAAATGTAAGTCAATGCAAGGGACTGTCAGCCACAGGATGCAGTAGAAGCCAAATGATGCCAGTAGAAACAATAGAGGCCAGCTGGAGGAAAAGTGAAGGCAAGCTATAAGCAGGCCACTCTGAAGTCCTGCCAGGAGGAGGAAGAGGAGGAGGAAGAAGAGGAGGAGGTGGAGGCTCAGGAATATTCTAGTAGTTTATTCCTGGCCAGGGGTCAACTGTGGCCTCGGGCTGAAGCTCAGAGAGGGAGGAAGAAACTCACACATGATGAGTATACACACACACACACACACACACACACACACGCTCACACACACCAGCTACAGCACACACACTCATGGCCAGGGGTCAGCAGTGTCCTCCATATGCTGAACACACATACGCACATGCACAAACTCCTTGAGAGAATGATGAAGACGCACACCGCCTCACGCGGGACATAACACACACCCCTGTAATGGTCACTGCCCGAGATGGTGAAGGTGGTAATGCGTCTCTAACCACAGCCTCCACGCCTCGTCCCCATGATGACCATCATAAATCCACCAGAGTGTGAGGCGCGCTGAAGCCATTAGGATGAAAATGGTTTCAAACAATGGGCATGTGGCACACGTGTGGCCTTTTCCCGAAGAGCTGGCACTGCCACGACCTGTCCAACATATTTTACAGCCCTAATTACAATATAGAGAGCAGGCACCTCTATGGCAGATGCTGCTTCCCACGTTAGAGGTTCCCCATGTAATTATCATGATGAACTTGGCTCACCGAGGCAATAAATATCACGGAACACACATGCACGGGGGTTGAAAGGACACACACAGACTGTACTGTATGTGGAAGTACAGAAAGGCCGGGAAAAAAGGCACACATACATGCTCAGTGGTGAGGTAAGGACAAGCTCGTTTAAGAGACACACAAATGAGTACAGTGGCCCAAGATACCTCAAAGATGAGTAGACAGAGGAATGGAAAATATGACAACAAACAAAAGGGGGGGAAGAAGAATATATGACTTGATAAAAAGCAAAAAAAGAAAGAAAAAATGTTGTAGCGGACTCTATGGACATAATTCACCATAATTGGAAGCTGCTGTATGTTCTCTACTTTGTTATTCTGTGTTCTCTTTTGTGTAAGGTCAGAGGACAGGGTGACACGGTCACTTTAACAAAGAAGGCTTTTCGGGGTTAAGCTCTCAGGACTTGGGTTTCGGTTTCAAAGGCAACGTTATGGCTTGTTATGTGTGACTAAAGAGACACACACTCATGCAGCAAACGAAGAAACTGTCTCTCCATTCCTGTAATTTCTACAATGTAACTTAAAAAAATGTTAACAAATCCTAATTGACTTTAAGAAAAAAAAAATGGCATGACTCCTAAAGAAAAGCCTGATCTATCCCCCCCCCCAAAAAAAAAAAAAAAAGCCAATTATACGTTCTTATTCAATTATTTCCCACAAACCTTGGTACCACAGTGCTCTGGCCAGCCAAAGTACATTTTGTTCGTGGACCTTTAGCCAAGTCAGTGTGTGTGTGTGTGTGTGTGTGTGTGTGTGTGTGTGTGCTTGTACTGCTCAGTCTCCAGCCTATCCATATCTAAATATAGATATGTATTTCCAAGTACAGCCAAAAGGTTTCATTAAGTCTACAGTACCTCTAAGAACCATATTATTACACAACATCAACAGTGCAGAAGATTCAATATTCACGTTACCATTGGCTCATAATGTCGAAAACACATCACCATATGCAGCACAGACGCACTCTCCACACAAATCAAGCCTCATTGTCTCATTTAGCGTCGATGAATAATTTTGCAATTACATTTAACATACAAACACACAAGATGAATTAGGCCGCACTATGTTCCACTTGCCTTGAGGGAAGCTCAGGGAGAGTAATGGCTCCCAGAATCACAAATGAGGCGCCTCTTGACATTTTTATATCACGGTAAATCACCGCATGCATGAGGCAAGTTGGTTGTGTGCTTACAGATTACCGGCTTGTGTGTGTGTGTGTGGATGTGTTGACATGCACCTCAACAAAGTCGTCACCACAGTCGCAGCACAGGATAGGTCCTGCCTCTGGTCCGTGGTACAGAGCTGTGTGTATGGAATTTACTCAGTCTATTTCCTGTGCTACTATAAATACGGGGCGAGTTGTGTTCGGCTACCAGGAAGACGGACTGGGATGTTTCCCAGATTCAGATTAAGTCCTGAATGAGAAATTACAAGATGCGGATGTTCTGTATTGAGGCTTTACAGTTGAGGATTAATCTGTAGTCTGGCAAGTCAACCATCAAAATCCAGTTATCCAGTGCAGGCAGAAAACGGAGCAGAGAAGAAGAGAAGATGAAGAGGGAGGGGAGAAACTGGAAAACGTGAGATTTTAGCAGGAAGGCCTGTGGGAACTCACCTGGTCTTTTCTCCATTTTTCTCCCTCGACTGCCACATAGTCGAACCTTGGATATTAATATGAGGATTTGCTTTTGGCAGAGCGACTTGTTGCTCTTTGGGCAGGGTTTGCGCTTGCTGGCGATCTGCCGGTTTGCCTGGGGGTCCTTGACCTCCCTGCGCTGGCGAATCAGGGAACTGGCGAGAGCGGCCATCTTCCCAGCGCTGACCCTGCCGCCGCCTCACCAGCTGCTGGCGGCTCGGTGGCGCCCAGGTGTCGGGGGGTACCGTGGGCCACCCCCCTGCCCACTCACCCAGGGCGACGGGACACCGCTGAGGGAGGGGTGCAGAGCTGAGGAGGGGGCTTCTGAGGATGGACCGAAGCGGCGGGGAGAAGGGCAGAAAAAGAGAGAGAGGAGGGGAGGAAGAGGAGGAGGTGGAGGAAAGAAGGGTGGATCCCTCAAAAGGCCCACCCAAAACAGGCAACTGGCGCTCGCTGACGGTCGGATTGATGAGCCTTTGCCTTTAATGTCCTTCTGGGTGTTTTGTTTTCTGGTTGGGAGTCAGGTTCAGGTGAAGCCTTGATACGTCACTGTTCCTCTGCTGGGACAAGTCATGATGTTATCCACCCAAAAACCAATGCACTGTTTTCAGTGTCCCCCCCGATGCCTCTGTCCCAGTCCAACAATACCCTCACCCTCTTCCTGGAGGTCCTGGGAAGTTTGACTCAGTCCCGTCTGACAGGGTTCAACGCTGGAACCATTCGTCGCATTGTGAAACAAAAATCACGTTTAGTCCTCTTAACCCGCTCAGTCCCGCAGATCAGAAACCTGATCCGCTTCGGTGGGATGACAAACGTCCAAAAAAAACAACTCTCCAAAATAACAGGAGTGACACTGTCGGGACACACTGCAGCGCCTTTTCTTCCTTTTCCTCACCTGTGAAATTTCTCCACCCGAAACAATGTCAGAGCAAGAGAAGTAGAAGGAGAAGAAGAAGAAGAAGTGGGGACCGTCCGACCTGAGGTATCAGCTCCGCAAGCTGGGACGAGGCTGAAGGGATGCGGACGGACGCTGCTGGACGGAGTGCGGCTTGTTCCCTTGCTGTCTTTCAGGCTCTCCTGGCATCACCCTTGCGTTCACCCGCACCCTGAGAGAATAAGGGAAACAGACAGAGGCTTGGTAAATCCAGCGTTTCCCAGAGACAGAGGTGACATTCATGAACGAGAGAGCGCGGGGATAGAGAGACAGGGACACTGAAAAGAAAGAGAGAGGGAGGGAGGGAGTGCAGTGAGTCTATCTATCCCCCCCGTCGGATATCAGGCTCTCCAACTCTCTCGGCAGCGCGCAACACCACAGCAGAGCGCAGCGCTGTGTCCTTCAGCCACGCATGCCACCTCGCAGTTGGGAGAACGAGGGATGAATGAATGGAGGGAGACAGGGAGGGAGGGAGGGAGGGAGAGGAGATGAGGTGAAGGGGGAGAGGGGAGCAGAGAGGGGTGTGCTGGCAGGTAGCCATGCCTTACGCTGGATGCTGTGCTGCCGGCGCTCCTGTGAGAGCCTCCACCGGTGGGTGACAGCAGTCCGATCCGGTTCTGTTGAGTCCAGCTGCACAGTGTGTGTCCCTGTGTGTGCGTGTGTGTGAGAGAGAAAAGTGTGTGTCTCCTGAACAAGGCACCTCTCAGCCCGAGCACACACGTGTGAGGCAGTGCGTGCATGTGTGTGTGTGTGTGTGTGTGTGTGTGTGTGTGTGTGTGTGAGAAGAAGCGTCTCAGTGTGAAGGTGTATGGGTGTGAGGGTGTGTGACAGAGGCAGCATGTATGTGTGTGAGTGCGAGTGTGTGTTCGTGTGTGTGCGACTCTCTCGCTTCTCCCTGCTCACAGTGCATTACCGAGCGAGCGCTGGCAGCGTGCTCCACACGCTCCCTCTGTCGCTCTCTCCCTCTCTCACACACAGACACACACACTCCCTCGCTCTCTCTCTCTCTCTCTCTCTCTCTCAAGTCTATTTCCCTAAACCCTCCCCTTTGCTCTTCTTCCTCCCTCCCTTTTCTCCTCCCCCTCTGTCTCTCAAATCCCTCCTTCAACGTCTGTGATTCAATGTCCCCTCCTCCCCTTTCTCCCCCATTTTCTCCATCACCTCCCTGCCATACAGGGCCAGGCTGAGCTGGGCCGGGTCGGGGCTGGGGTGCTCCCCCTCCGCCCTCCCTCCATCCCACCATCTCTGATGTGATGTTGTCTTAAAGAGACAAACTAAGCAAGGTTGTCAGTGTTGTTCTCTCAGCTATGACAAGGACGTATAGATGCCACGACACAGTCTGAGTCAGTCGGGACCTTGCTTCACTCCGGTCACATCAACCCATGCATCTGTCAACACATCAGTCAGTGACACAAAAGGACTCCATCACATACAGTACACAATCAAGTCCAATACAGCAAGAAACGAGCAGTGAGATCAGATTATCCAAACGATTTTAGTTTGGATATAAAATTCAAATTTGGCTAACAATCCCAAACTGTGCTGTGTCCTCACCTTATTCAACATACAAACATGAACACATGCTGCACATGCTCTTTTGAGCATGTTTGCACTGTGACACTAGCATTTAGCTCACAGCACCATAGTGCCCAAGCATAAATGCGGGTATGTGCAGCGAGTCACATGATGCAACTGAGCAAATTCTGAAGACAATGCAATGTGGTTAACAGTCCTGGAAAAAGCGAGTAAGGGGAGCTGGAAGTGGCATTTTTTCTTTGTAAACGGAACACTATAAATGAAATAATAAGGAGAATTCTGTTCTGTTCACTTTGTAACGCTTGACATTCTGCATGTGATGAAAGGAGGACTACCCTATATCAATATCAGGAACATTTACCAGTGCATCAGTAAGAGGTGAGATCAGTGTAAGGTATGTTTTGGTACCAAATGTGTCTCTTTTGACAGCAAAGAAAACTATTAACACTGCACACATTTACTTTAGTTAGTGGATGTTAGCTTGGATGTTAACATACTGTAATTGTGCTGCCTTTTTGGCCAAGACCCTCTTGCACTGTCAGAGAAAATACGATTCAACCTCAAGAGACCATCCTGGTTAAATTGAGGCCAAAATAAAACATATATAACATCACAGGGCTTGAGCCAGCTATTGCAGGAGGAAACACCAACATCAAATTTAGCCTGAAATTTAATCTTCTGAGAGCGCTGGTGCTGCCTCTGACTTCAGCCGACGTCTCCGTACATTCTCTATTGGCCTCCATTCAAACTTTATCAATGCCCGGGCTGAACGACCCTGGTGATAAGCTGGCAGCACGGCAAGATTTTCATCACTCTGTGGCCAAAGATGTAGAGATATGGTGAAGCTACATCTCTGAACCACATCAAGCCAAAAGTATCTATCTCATATGTCCCTCCCATCCATCATTAAGACAGTAGCACTTTACTACACCTTTCCCAAGAACAAGTTTAAATAACTGTCAGTAATATTATTACTGCATCAAGACAAGAAAGAAATAAACTAGCTAATGTTCCACTATTTGGATCATGTGGTATGTGGTATTTATTTGGGTTTAAACATGGCGGTTAAATAATTCCGTTTTGGCATAAATACGGACTATGTATCTGAGAGGATGAACAAATTATAGCACTGTAGTCTAAACATCAATTTTTCCTCGTAAATAATCTAATTTATGTGCACTGGTTCAAAACGTAATCACCTGATTTTCTCGGCTTAACATTTTTCTGGCAGGATTAAGTGCAGAAACGTCATCTTCCAGTGCCAGCAAAGAAAAAAAAATAGGGCAGGAAAAATGATGACGAGAAGTCAAAAATGGCGAACATGAACCCAACGTCAGACTGAATGATGTTGTGAAAACAAAAGGGTAATTCAGTCTTATCAGGCTAATTTACAGCATTTCAAGCCAAATCTAATGTTTTTCATTCTAAATTGTACAAGCAACACTGGACTGAGCTGGTGAAGAATTACTAAGAGCATTTCCTGTGAATAACTGTCCACACTGCTTTAAAAAAAAAAAAAAAAAAAGAAAGGGAAAAGTAATCCCCTCCTGCTTGTGATACAAGGTTTACATTAAACTGTGATGACAGCAGAGCAACAGTGCCTCGCCCCCGGAGCAGCCGGCGTTCCCCTGAGAAGGCAAATGTAAAATGATAGTGGGATTCTGTGATTGCAGGCAGACCTGCGACTGGGCTCCCCCTCTCCGTTTCTGCTGGCCTAGCAGGGAATGTGAAGAGAAAACCCTGCAGGATTTCCCCTACACACACACACACACACACACACACACACACACACACACACACACACACACACACTCAGTCACCTATCACTACCATATTGCAGTTTCCTGAGCTGTTAAATAACGTAATTATCTCTCTCTCTTTCTCCCTGTCCTGTCCTCTTACTGCACCATGGCTATCTTTCCCAAACCCCACCCAAGGGCATCCCTCATTCCCCTCTGCAAAACCAAACACGCCCACCTATTTTGGAGGTTACCCCACAATCCCCCAGCCCCAGCCTCACCTCTTAAATCACACTCTGATCCAGTGTGCTGATGCACAGTCCACTAGGCTGTGGGGAAAACCCTGGCAGCTTATGTACATGCTCGCAAGGAGGCGAGGTTTGGTTTATAGGGGTGTAGAGAAACAGACGCCGGTGGATTGCAATGAAGACATCACTCGGCACAGACGCGCCAAGACACGGTACAGAGAGTACTAGGAGGGAGAACAAAGCGGCCAAGGAGACAGACAAAAACTCCGGCCAAGACCGAGAGAGACAATGAAACAAAGAGGGACAGAGAGGACAAGAGAAGCAGAGATATGCACTGAGTTTGTGCAATACCGCGATCTTGCACGTGCACGTGCGCGTGGGTCCGTGCCTGCGCCAGTGCCATCCATGGATGGCTGGCCATGAATCTGTTTTTTTTTGAGTGAGTCAGTTTCCATTGGCAAATGCCTCTGAGGGTGACACCATGATCAGACCTCACCAGTCACAGGGCAGCCACAGCATCCTGCCCACCCCTTCCCTCCTCCCTCCTTCATCCCTCTATCTACACCCCCCCCCCAACCCTGCTTTCCTCACCCAGACAGGCTGGCCCAGTTCTGTCTGCATGTCTCCGAGTTCAGTTCAAATCACAAGGTTCCTTACTGGTTCAGTAAAGAGAGCTTAACTACAAAAACACATCCAGCATTAACAAAGGAAGATTCTGCAAAAGTTCCGTTTGACTTGGGGGAATGATGTACCAATACAGAAACCAATATATATAAATCTGAATTTCACTTAACTGTCATGAATTTGCTGATACTGTTCCACATCTGGGATTTGACATTTTGGGATGTCAGCCTAGTAAAGCTGTAATACTCACTACACACCAGGAAACAAAATTTATAAATCAATGATGATGCCAGTGGATGCTATTCTTAGATCCTTGCCACCAGCGGGGCAGGGGGCAACTCTGAACAGAGGTCCTGGTGACAACAGTATAAAACATCCAGACATCCCCAGTGTGATCACTTGTGTTCTACAGAATTGCTGTCACTGGTGGATTTGCTCATCATACAAACTTTAACCTCTGGTCCAACTTTGGTGAATCTCAAGGAGCAAAGACAAACACTGCGCTGTTTCCGGCTGTATTCACCTGTCAAATGATCGCCCAGAGAGAAAATCAGAAGCGACAGAGTATGTTTCTTATCTTGTCTCCCACAGTGCACAGCCTCCTCATGGGCTCCACAACAGTTTTCAACTACTGTATTTCCTCAAAAAGTGACTTAATTTACCTCAGCTGCAGAAGGACGGGTCTTTATCTGAGCCGGGCCTGTATTAGAGCCAGGTCCTTGTTTCTCCTTCCTTTTGTTTGATAGGTATAATCAGTCTTGCCTTGTTTTGAGTGGTTCCCGTTTGTCGTGACTCGCGTTAAAGTTACTGCGTTATGCTTTAATACAAACTCAACACTTCGTCCAATCTTTTCAAATTAAAAGCCCGCTACCGAGTAAGTGGACAGAAACATTTCCGGTTTCTGGCGTCTCAGTTTACATTCAGATCTGTTTCTTCAGATTAGCAGTTATGGACAGCATGCCTCTTTCCCTCCCACTCCCCTGTTCTTTACTGTTCGATGTGTCTTAATGTTTGGTTATTCTATGCCTCCTTTAGTAATAATGATACATTTAATAAAAGTTATTTATTTGCCATAATTGAGACAAGGTTTAGTGAACTTCAGGCACTGCTCTTCACTTCCCTGCAGCTTCAGGGCATCTTAGAAACCTATGTGACCGCCTTTAACAAGAGGTGCAGCCCTAAGCCCACAGCTGGCCCCCAAACACTCTCCAGTCAGTGGCATTCGGCTGACCAATGGTGGGAATATGGTCACTCAGTCACTCAGTCAGGGAAAAGTCAAAAATAGTGATATTCAGCTGTTAACAATTAGCATATTAGCACTTCTACATGTTTACATTAGCATAACTTGCTAACAATTATCGTTGTTTTTAAGTTTCTAACCTTTACTATGGAACAGTTTTCCTGTTAGCATAACGGGTGTACATGTTAGTTGTCTGCAGTTAGCATGTTAGCTATAATTAGCCTACCATTATTCACCCATTGTAGCTGAGGCTGACAGGTATCAAGTTACCACCATGCTTCACAGAAACCCGCTCACAAATGTCTTCAGGTTTCATCCCCTGGAGACCATGAATGTCTACGGCAAATTTCAATTACAATGTCTATCAAACACATTTCAAACCATCAACCATCACTGCCATTGCTAATAATTAGGATGGCAAAAAAAATCTATGTCACTGCATCTTCCTCTATCTTGCTCTGTCTCTATATTTATCCACCTCCTCTCCACTTCCCATCTTCATCTTCTCTGTCTGTCTCATTTCAGCTCAGTGACCTGGTATGACTTTTGGCATACAGAATATTGCCAAAGCATATAAAACTATACAGAGGTGACTGTATTCCTTTAAAATGTGCACTGTACAGCATTAGCTTGCTCTATAAGAACTAAAATGCAAACCAGTTATCGCCTTTCTCTTTGTGTTTTTCCTCCACCTCTTCACATGTAACACGTCTTAGACTCTCATCTCCTCCTCTTCATGCTGCTCCTCTCACTGTCTCGTCCCCTCCCACCGTCTCTCCTCACGGAACCCTCTTTATTTCTTTCTCTGACACTGTAGAGGTGACTGGTCCTGTTTTGCCTTCAGTCTAATCTCAGGCTCATTATGTAAAGGTGTGTTGGCTCATTTGTTATTTCTGGCTCCAATAACCCTGATTAGGGTTTTTTTTTTTTCTTTCTCTCCACCTCCTTCTGCCTTTCGGTTATCAGTCGACATTAATGATAGCAACACTGCCCCTATTTGAGCAGGGTTCCTCCCCTGTGTTCTGAGCTATCATCAACAATTTGGTTTTAAAATGCGATAAGTGACCTATTAAAATTGTGGCATTTAAAAAGTTTTACCATCATTTATGTAATTTATAAACTGAGGAGAGAACATTAGCCATGAATTGCTGTTTTGTTTTGTTTTGCCTGGCACAGATGGAAAGCATTTCGTTAAAAAAAAAATCTCCCACTTTGTGTTTGCATGACTGATCACACAGTGAGGGTTTCGCTGTGGGCAGCTCACTGATATTCAAAATTCGGTGGTGCAGGGAGGTCTGCAAAATGCCACAAGAGCAGCAGGGAAGGGAAGGGGTAAAAATTGCTCTATTTAATGCAAATAAAACTAGGTACTGTAAGCAATGGGGGTCAGTGCTGGGTGATGCTATTGCAGTGTTATTTGTATTTGGTATAGAGGTCACCTATAGTGTGTGAATTTTAGCAGTAGTTGCAATGGAGACACCATTTTTAGAAGGTGCATTCAGGAAATGCTCTGACATATGAGAGCTAAAGGTCACGAGCCGCTGTGCTGTGAAAATCCAACACAGAGGGAAAACAATAATGTCTTGTAAAGGTTAATGTGAATTTACTGGGAAGCAACTATGAAATCATGTGGTTAAAACATCTTTGAATGCACCAACAGAGAGACATAGCAACAGTCCCAAAACAGTGACAGCGTGAAAGGGGTCACTCCTGATGATCAGCCTACAGAGAATTATCAGCTGAATCTGCTTGGGGGAGAAAGCAGAAGAAGGAGATTGGTGTGTTCTCTTTATCGTGTTCAAGCATCCACCCTGTACAGTGAAAAAAATGAGCTTGTACAGTACGGACAGCGCTATATAACAAATAGCTCAGGATTTGTCATCTCGACATCAGCAACTGCGTGGAGGGAGCTCAGGGCGCTAATACATATGACTTCATATTTCAGCCTACATCCTGCCCAGACTTGGTGTCACAGATAAATATACACAATAAAGATAGAAAACACATACAGTGCATCTATAAAACCACAAATGGAGCTCTGTCAAAGCTGATGCAAGAGGTTGAAAAGTGGATGTTTATCATTTGCGTGTTTTTATGAACTGTGCTTAACTGGGTTTGTGTCTGTCATTTGGCTTGTGTGTGTGTGTGTGTAAGTGTTGCTCCATCTGTGTGTTACCCCCTGCTCACCTCTAAATCCCCCGATACAGCTGTGGATTAGACTCTGGTAAATTATGCCTCAGCGGCGCTGTGCTGCCTCAAATAATGCAATAATGCTCCATCCCACTGTGTCAGTCAGTGCCTGTCTGAGACAAATGGGCCCCAAATTGGGATTGATATGGAGGGCTCTTCTGTGGGGGACTTTAATGAACACATAATGCAGGTAGCCGCCACTTTGGCCTCATTAGATGCTGCAAATAAACCTCTTGGTGACAGCAAGCGGGGCTGGAACAGGATGCTAATGTTTGGTTGTCAGTGTTTTACTGGATGTTCATCGTCACACTTGACAGTTGTTGATGATTCCTCATAAATGTAGAGGACATAATATCATACAACTCTGACCCTCAGCCTGGTGGGAGGAGGAAAAGTAATTTGACTTTCCCAAATAGTATTTTCTGGTGAAATGGTGAGCATTTGCAGTCAGTTGTTGCAGGAGTTGCAGCAGATTTTTATTTTTCTACAATTCAAAACTAATGCGATTACAGATGTTGAAAAAGAATTGGAAGATGTGCAAAAAAGCACAACATTTATGAAGCTACTTCTAAAAAAATCTAAAGATTTTCATGAAATCAACAAAACAAGATGAAGGTTCACAGACATTTAGTCAGTAGAGGTGTAAAGTAAACCAAGATCAGTTTTTCTGAAAACAGTGTAAAATAGCCTGACTGAACACTATATACAAGGGGCGGGCGGATCGATCCCCAAGTATCGATACTACCAATACTACGTCTCATTTAGCGTCAATATGATCGATACCAATTTCAGTTTCTCTCCTCTGTGTTGGACTCATTTCAGAGTAGAACTGTCCGAGCAAACAATCTCCTATTGTCGTGAAAAAAAGATAAGTGCACCCAGACTTTGCTTCTTCACTCCTGTTGTCATGTCCTGCGCCAAAAACATGAACATATGTGCAGCGCACTGCATCACATCGCACAGCACACCCGCTGCCTACATGGGGCTTCTGCTATGACCATTAGTACACATGCAACCATCAGTTTCTCATGTAATAACATGCAATTGCTGAAATGTCAAAAATATAATAACAATATGTATAATTGAACAAATGCTTCTATTTTTTGGTCAGTCATAAATGCTTGTTTTTTGTTATCTAGATAACATTCTTCCCAGATGAACTTAGGGGCCAGTTTATTCCCTGTTATATCAACAAAAAGGGTTAGCCAACAAAATTTGCAGGCTGATGGTTAGCATGAGTGAGTCCAGGGACGGAGTCAAATTCATGGCCTGAATTATTATTTCAGTTCAGTTCACCTCTGAGCATAAAACCACCACATTACTCCAAAGTAGAGAGTAGATTGCACACGAGAGATGAAGAAAAAAAATCATTGTTGTCACAGGTTTTGTACCGAGCATTTGTTTTGGGCCTTACTTTTTTCTAACTCTAATCTATGGCTGTTCAAGGAAAGGAACCGCTGTTATCTGCACACAGGATGATAATGTGAGTGCAGTTGAGCATTCCTCTCCTTATTTCTGTGTTTGCGCTACGAGACAAGTAACAAGACAGGAGCCATTAGAAAAATACATTAATGATTCAATGAACTAACTCAGACTGCAGCAGTACACAGCTCAAGGCCATGGACTGGAACCAAAATGACAATTAATGTGAGCACAGGTCCCGTTAGCTTCAGTTAAAGAGGAAGGTGCAAGACGTGGCATGCTACACATCAAGCAAAATTTTGTTTTAATACATATTTTGTCATTATTCTTCTTTAATAAATAAACTGGCATTTTCCCTTCACTGTAAAAAAAAACAAACAAGCTCCTACAAGTAATTCATTAATGTTTCAGACACTACAGCCAATTTCAACAGTAACACACTGTGGCACAGTTAAATAAAATGTGTTTGTACTTGGAGAGAAACACAGCACAGCTCTTTTGCCTCAAGTCAACAATGTGTACTATTAAGAGGTTCATTAGGTTCGAGGTTTGGCAGGACTTGTTCGTTATTTTCTCGTCATAAATATTGCACAACCCTCTGTCACCATTCATTTTAGCGAAGCCAGACCTTGGACTGTTTCTGTGACACTGAGAGATGAAGGTGCAATCACATCCAGTCAAGGTTGTTTTTCCTGCCTGTGGCAAGTAGTTACCTGGCCAGCCAATCAGCTATCAAGATTGTGAAAGAGGAGATATGATGATACAACGTGATGTGATTTAACATTGTATTTTTTTTTTGTTTTTGTTTTTGTTTGAGCACCAAACGCTGGCACTGAATGTTTACCAGTGTGATATCAGAGAGCAGACAGAATGTGAAAGGACAAAAGGGACACAGAGCAGGACACAGGAGCCATTTAATGATGAGCTTTCTCACATAAGGACAAGACGCCAAAGTAAACAGGAAATGACTCAACATGAGTTGACCCTCTCACAGAGAGGTCGCAATCAGAGCAACAGCAGCATCCTCCTTCTTCTCTTGACCCATGTTTGATGAGACCTTTGAGGAAAATGTGAGAAAAAATGTAAACAAAAACACTGTAGGTGTATGAGACGAACTGAATCCATACAGTGTTTGTGAGCCATCCTTGATTCTTTCAGTCTAAGAAAGGAAAAATCTCATATTTCAAAATGTCTGTGTTGTTCTTAGATTATCACAAATCATACAAGGAAATAGCAATTAGTTGACACCTTGGCGCTTCTTAGAGCCACAAAATACTGTTTACTGACCTATCACAGTATTCAAAGATTTGTTGCAGGTGAGAGTGTTTCACTGATCTTGTCTCATTAAGAAAAAGTTAAGAAATTGCTTAAAATGACTTTTCTAGCCAACATTTACCTATGCTGCCCTCTTAGCCTACATCTTATGTATTACATATACACAGTACATATCAGTAAAAACTCAACACAGTCTTTTTATTACTCTGCAATTTGGAATTTCTGAAAAAAAGTTTGAGTAACAAATGGAGCTAAAGCCAAATTACCGTAGCTGAAAGACTGAAAGTTTGAAAGATTACCATGTGAAACACTTGCAAGCTTTCACCTCATTGGAGACCTTAAAGTGACTTTAAGATGGTTGACATTACTACTCAAACAGCCATGGCTAGTAGGCTGTTAGCCACAGCTTAGCTCAAGCTAAGTTGAAGTCAGTTGTGTGATGGTTTAAAATACTGGTTCATAGTCAGTATACAAATGATCAAATTTGATTTTAATTGCATTGGACACGGACTTGGGCTGATGTGATGCTGATGTTTGATGTAGTTGTGCTTCATTAGTTTTTATCTAGATTTAACACAAATGTAACCAAAACCTGATGTTTTCATTTGCTGCAGTTTTTTGTCTCAACAGCTTCAGTGGACTTTCAATGGAAGTCAAGTTTTCCATCTCTGCCAGGTGTAAAATGTTTTTTGCAAAATTTCAATCCTTTTTTTTGGGGGGAATTTCCAGCATTTCCACTCAATTTTTTCAATACAAACAGAAAATGTACATATGCACAAATGCACCATGTCATTCTTTGTAGTGTAGCAGCACTTTGTGTCTTTGCTTCCTGGTGGATCGGTTTAAAACAGACTTAAGAACAAAGGGGCTGAGACACCTAAAGAATCAAGCCAATTAAAGCAGGATCCCACCAGCCACTTTCACAATAAAGCTCCCCTTTACAGCAAAATGAAAGTGACTCAGCTCAGAAGGCTCTCTGGCAGTATCTGAAACAATACATGGATCAAGAAACAGCCCTTTCCTCTCATCTAGAGCTGTGTGTGTATGAGTGTGCGCTCCTGCTGCTGAGTATACTGTATGTCCAGTGGTGTTGATCCAAGCAGCAGTTGTTCCATCTGTGGACCAGTCACTCTCTCTCAGCCACACATGCAGCCTGAACATGTGTCTCTCCTGCAGACACAACCCTGAATATTCATGTGAGTGTACACAGACAAGAAGTCGAGTCTCTTAAGCAGAGGTTAAAAACAGGAAGGGTTGACTGAAGTTTTATTGAGGAGACAGGACAGGACAAAACACAAACAAAACAAAAATGCAACACAATTTTAAAATAAATTAAAAAAAAAAAAAAAAAATGAACAGAGACGCAAGGAGACAAGAGGAAACACTGACATTATGCCCAGGGACAGAAATGTGCTTATAGAGGGAGGAGGACATGAGAGGAAAAGAAAGAAGATAAAAAGAAACAGAAAGACAGAGGGAGGAAGCTGACAAGGGACAGAGCATTAGACCCACTGAATCCGACAGAAGAGAGGAGAGGAAGAAAAGGCTAGCAGCTCTAAATACTTAAAGAGGCACAGCGGACTGAGGAAGACGGAGAGAGAAGCAAAGAACTGACCCGTTGTCTTGTGGAGATACAACACCCAGTCGAGCAAAGCGGACAATCTCTCTGCAGCACAGCACAGGCCTCGGCTCTGTGGCCCCCACCAGCTCCCCCGCCTTCATGCTGTTCATTAGAAGTTTCCTCACTTCCTCTGAGATTTGTGGAGGAAGTGGGGCGCACACTAGACTGCTAGTAAAACTTCGTTTTTTCACACCATTGTCAGTGCACCATTGCACCGACAATCGCGTGTCCTTGCAAATGAGCTGTGTTTCTTCATTTTTAATGACAGTGTTTGATGACTTGTTACGTGATGGCAGCAGTGTGTGCCGATGTGAGGCTTTTTCTCCTGGGTGATTAGGGGTGTGATGCACGGTGCGGTGATGCTACCACTCTGACAGCTGGGGAGATGGATGCAGTACAGATTAAATACAGGGGGAAATGAGGACAGTTTCATGGGCAAAGGCAAACTCGGTGTGACAGTGCTTTTCCCTGTGGGAGAAGCTGGACCACATATTTGCTATCACCCTCAGATGTTGGTAAAGCTTCAACTGAAGGATAATTCAGGTTTATTACAGCTGGGTATTATTGAGATTTGGGGATGCAGTGACAAATCCGATGGGGCAGGAAACAAACCAACTGTTTTTTTTTTTTTAAATGTCTGATTGGTGGTAATAATACCTCACTGCCAGAGAAAACAGTGTTTTGCTATTAAGCACTAAACACAAAGTACAGCTAAGGCTGATGGGAATGTCAGTTTTTCAGGTATTTGAAATTAAACATTGACCTGATGACAAGCAGCAACCTCCAGAGCTGAAAAATGAAGCCAACACGTAGGTGCTGAAAACTGCAGTTCCTCAAATGGCCACTTGAAGCTGGCTCCAAAAGTGAGTCCATCCCCCCAGACTCCCATGTTAATATGCTCAAATTTACAGCAGAAACTAGGCGAGGGAAGGGTACACCCTGGACAGGTTGCCAATCTATCGCAGAGCTAACACATAGAGACAAACAACCATACGCAATTTAGAGTTACCAATCAATCTAACATGCATGTCTTTGGACTGTGGACTCAGACTTTCTGTTTTAAATTTGTGATATCCAAGCCCAAACAGAAACAACCCTCATGACATCATCCGACTCGACAAAGCTCCTCCAGAACCATAGATAACATTAGACCAGAGTTCATGAGCTGGGTGGTTCTTTCCATGAGTTAGCTGAACTCAAATCAGTAAAGATCTCCTTTAAGCCGTTACAGTTAAACTAGAAAGCTGTGTTAATTGCTTTGATCAAGTTCCAAGCTAATCAGACTGTCAAAATAATAAAAGAAAGTGCTGTGTATAAAAAAGGTTCTCTCTACAAGTGACAGCAGGTTGTCCTTTATTAGGTAGTAGACCTGCAAATTAATGTACAGTGACTTTCTCGCCCAGAAGCACTTAAATGTGAGAGAAGAGGCCGTATCTTGTTTATTTCTCCACTGAGACTCTTACCAGCCAGTCTCTTTTCCTGACACTGACCACATTTACTGAGTACTGGGTAATTACCACTTTACGAGACACTATGCAATTAAAGATAAAACAGAACAAAAGGATGGCACGTAATATAACATGATTGTTCAATGTGTCTCCAATGTCTTAGATCAGTGGTTCCCATCCTGGGTGTCAGGACCGCCCATTGGGTCACAGAGTAAATCTGAGTGGGTCACAAGATGATCATCAGGACAGGAAAGGAGAAAATACATTTGGGGTGCAGAAAGCATTACGATCGCAAATGTCAGTGACTGACTGACTGACTGACTGACTGATCATATTGCTACCACTGGTCAGTCAAATGCCACATGACTGAGTTGGATTTTCCCCATTTGGCTGTTGCCCTTTCAAAATGGATTGGTGCAAATGGTTTCTATTAGGAGAGTGTTTACAGCTTGCCATCTTGCTAACTTAATGCATTTGTCGCTTAAAAAAAAAAAAAAAAGACAAATCTGCCAATTTTTTGGACAAACTTTGGCTTCTTAGAAGAGGTTCTCCAGTAATACAACTCTACTCAGTTCAGTGAGAGGCTGTAAGTGACAGACAAAATATGAAAAATATTCTGCCGAATCTAACTTTCTCTCTGAGTTTTCATTTTTTAAGTAATCTGAAGTATGTAAATAAATAAGTAAAAATGTTGTCAGGCGACACTGTGGTTATAACATCAGGATTTTAGCAGCAGAGCAGCAGCTTAGAAATGTCTCACAATAGAAACAGAAAAACATGTAAATCAGATCAGCATTATGCGGAAAATTGAGCTTTATTTTGTAAATTGACCTTTACAACCATACACTGGGTTTTGACCTCCTCTTATTTTCTAATCTTTACGTTTTATGTTTCTTGTGAATGACTACTTGCTGAATAATTTTACATTTTCAGGGCCACAATACATATTCAGATAAACTATATAATTCTTTGATTTGACTACACTTCAACATGTGACATGAGTCTATGATAGAGGGTTGCAAATACATAAAGCTCTGATTTAAGGGCTCACAAGCCAAAAAGGTAAAGTCTTTAATAGAGAATATAGTGACTTCATCCTATATTCAAAAATGTAGAAATAAAAAGTTGCAGATTCTTGGTATAGATGTGAAAATGATACAATCTTGTTGTAATTATCATTCAAAAGCTGTAGTATCTTCCCTTCCAGTGGTTCAGTGTAATTAACAGTCTGCAGTGGTCAACAGTAATAAAAAAGTGCAATAAAATAGAAAGAAATGTAGGTGTGCACAACTGGGAAATCCATCTGAGGCAGCTTTACACACTGCGCTCACACTCCCAGCGACAGACAGCTTGGATAGAGAGCAAACACACACACACACACACACACACACACACACACACACACACACGTGCACACACAGACACACACACACACACACACACACGTGCACACACAGACACACACACACTGTATCTCATTAAAAAGGTTTAAGCAATTGTTCACAGAGGAGCTCCCATTAGCACCTGGTTCACTGCTGATGTATTAACTACCGGAAGTGAATCTGCCTCTAAAAACTGATGGAATTTGAACATGTATCAACTTCAGCTGTGATCAAACCAAATCAATTTCTCACTGCATCTTCATCACTGATGCTGGATCACATTTAGCGTTTGCTGCATAAAAGCCTACACGTCTGCTCGTTTCCTGAATTGCTCCCACTGTCATTAGGAAGCGGAGCGTGACACCTCGGTGTGAGATGCACTTGAAAGGAAACAAAATGTGTAGAAAATGGCAGAACCCTCTCAGGAGGAGGAGGACATAACAAGCGGCACAATGGCTGGGACACACTGTAGCAGCAGCAGAGCCGAGTGTTTGGACGCAGCTGACGGAAAACCCCCACTAAACCGTGGAGTGTGCGGAGCGCCAGGGCTGCAAGCCGGTGCCGGCTGGCAGACGGAGAGAGCTGGCGCTGGGGGCAGGCCGAGCCCAATAGGCTGGCACCGCTGCAGCTATAGAGCTGTTGTGTGATATCACAGCGAAACAGATTGAGATTAGCCTGCCATGATCCACAGAGGAGAAAAGAGGGATGGAGGTGGAAGAGAGGGATGGAGAGGGAAATGGAGATAGAGCTGTGGAGCGGCTTTCATAATTTGGGAGGGTGTATCCTCCAAAGTAGACATGGAGAGAAATCTCTTTTCTTTTTCCTCCTCCTTCATTTGCTCCACACACAGTTGTACTTTTGTTGTGGCCCAGTATTACAATGAGTGGATGATATCCACTTTCTCTTTTTCCTGTTTAATTTGTCTCTGGTTTTGCCTCAGGCTTCTTCATTATCTCATCCCTGCTTTACCTTGACCAGGCAGATATGCCTCCCAGTCGACCCTCTGGGTAAATTAGCCCTCATTGCAAATATGGAAGTGCCCCCTGCTGCTCATCCCCGTCCTCTAATACCAACAATTATGACATCTCCTGGTGTGCAACCGCTTCTTCTTTTCTCTTCCCTTTTGCTCCCTGCTCCCTTCATGTCCTATAGGAGAGCTCAGTGTTTTCCAGCGTGCCTGGCACATGAAGAGAGACGGCAGAGCGGCCTTTGATGGTATTAGCTCTGTGATACATGAGTGTGTGTTAGAGAGGGAGAGTTTTCCACACAGCGTGATATCCCATGTGTTTTCTATATTTACGTTCTATACTGTACAGTTGAGTTTTTGACAGCAGGGATTTGCTAAATTGGATTAGCCATTATCACCGAGGATTACAAATCTGATGGCAGCAGCCAGGGGACAATCCTCAATATAGCATGACTGACAGCTGATCAGCTTCTGTCATATAAGGCCCACGCTCTGAGTGGGCGGTGCCCTGAGGCCACTGTTAGCTGATTGGCTGGCTGAGGAAGAGCTGAAGTTTGGTGAGCACTCAGTTCACGATTATGATATGAAGCATTTGTCTCTTGCTTCTTCAATTTATTTGTTATTTGTATATATTTTATACATATGGTCTTTATATAACAATTTCCTCTAAAGGCATGATTAAATTATTGTTTTTAAATTGGTGTTTTATGAATTCTTATATCTCCAAATCTCTTACATATACGTCTTTATAATGTATCTCATTACTCTTCCCCTTTATTATGTTTTATCTTAGCTTTTTATATCTTTAAGACACTTGCAATATATATATATATATATATATATATATATATATATATATATATATATATTCTGACAATAAAGTTGTTCTTTATATCACAAATGTCGCTGGAGTTCTGAACCCTTAGGACTTTTTCCTTTCTCCATGAACTTTGGAAGTCGGCGAAGTCAAATATTAAAACCACTGACCAGGATATACTGCAGGCCAAAAAGGACACTCGCTAGCTCAGACAGTAGCTGCTCATACCTCAAAGCTACAAGACCTTACAATAAGTGGAGATTTAACAGGTTGCACCAAACATAACATTAGTTATTATGTAGAGATTAGTTTTTCGTAAATATTTACACCCACTGACAACCAGGTATAATAGTTATCTATATAACTATGTATCTATGAACCACCCAACAAAGTATATAGATGCTAATATGGAGTTATTTTAATTCACAGCTATTAATGATGATTTAATGGTTTAAACTGTAAAGATTTTACAGACAGTTAGCAAAAATATTTCACTAAATGGCTACACAGACTAAAATAGGCTATCTTAGTGTTGGCTAGATGAATTAGATATTTCCCACTCACACTGCATGAACATCTGTATCACTAAAACACAGATGGTTCCCATTTTATATTTGCTAACAAAGACATTTCTTAAGTTTTAATGGTACAAACTCATTTAGTAAATCACTAGTGTGAAATTTAGGATGGGCTTTGACACATAAATGTATTGATAGATTGATGAAAAGATGGATGAAGATGATGGAGAGTTTTATTTTGGAAGTAATTGTGCATTTTTCAAACATTCTTTGTGTTTTTATTTGAATGTTGTCATGAAAAAGTCTAAAATGAAACTTTGCTTAAATGATTTAATCATAATGACTGGATCTTGGCAGCTGTGAACAAGAAAAGCACGGTGTTGCACATGTTCGTACTGTTGCCGTTACATCCCCCCGGACCCTTCCTCAGTGACGACAAAACAAGTGTATTTTAATCAGTCTGCGTCGCAGGGAAAACATCGGATGAACGTAATTCAAGTCCCTGGATGAAAAGAGTGCTTCAGGTCTAATATAATGAATACAAAAGCAGACACTGTTAAATAAAGCTGTTACATCATGCAGCTGTGGTGAGTCACAGTGTGTTGTCTGGGCTGGTGGGACATCACGGGGAGTTGGAGGAGGGGCTGGTTAAAGGGATAATAAAGGGTAGGAGATGTGGCGTGGCTGTGACCCCTGTCAATCTGCTGCTTGTTAGAGGCAGACGATTACTGGGCGGGGTCACGCTGTCAACCTCAGTCGACTTCAGCGAACCCTGAGTTATTTACTCTGATGTGAGTGTGTAATTGGGTCTGTGGCAATGCGTGTGCTTTTATCATGCAACAGGCTGTAAGGGTCTGTATATCATTTAATGTGTGTGTGTGTGTGTGTGCTGCAGAGGAGACGGAGGAGAGGATGACCAGAGTCTTAAATCATGCAGCCCTCGGTTGTCAGGGCGCAGTACATGTGTATGTGCGTGAGTGTGTGTGAGTGTGTGAGTGTGTGCACTTTCTCTCTCGGCCAGTGGAATAAATAGCACCAATGTTTTCCATGCGGATGTCACATTGTCGCTCACAGACACACAATATAAAAACACATGTACACACAGCCCTTAACCTTTACTGAGAGGTTTAACAGCAGGGTGATGAGTCATTGTAATAAATCACAATTATCAAAGTCTTTTAAAAGTCAACAGGGCTTTAAAAAAAATTACACAAAACTCTAATCAAATGGATCCAACTCTGCTGTGTCTGCAGGTCAATAAAACTAGACATAATCATTTTAGAAACAATTTCCTCATCATGGTAGAGTAGAGGGTTCACTTAACTCCATTTTCTGTTGTGCAGTGCTGCAGAAAACTGACTAGTGGCAATTCAAAACTGTGTTGCAGAGAAAGCTCAAACCCATCTTCAGCTTGTTGTAGCCATGTGGACCAAAGGAACAATTCTTCATGCAGTATTATATGTGTTTTTGTGAGAAAAACCATTAATAACTCCCACATTTCAACAGAAACACACAAAGGAATATACATGTAAAAACGTATAAACATACACTATAGTGTAGCGTTAACATGCAGGATTTCAATGAACAACAGCTGCTTGCACAGACAACAAGGTCAGTAACACTTGTAATTCATGTTTTCACTACTGGTAGCTGAAGCTGATAAGAGCCAATCAGGGAGTGACCCTGTGTGTCTATGTCATTGTTTCCATACGTCTCAATTTTTTAGGTTTTCAAACTAAAATGACCAGCAGCGTTTCCAAAACACTCCATTTTCGAGGCTCGAAAACTCTGGAGTGGTGTGGACGGGAGGCGAAAACATAGCAGAAGTGATGTGATTTAAAATGAAAACGCAGTTGTGTGGACGCTGCCTCAAACGCAAGAACATCTCACTGTTCCAGCCTGGCTACACAAATAGTGAACATAGAAACTAAGATTGCAACACACACAGAGGAGGTATGACTTCCTTCTGTGGCCAGGACACCATTACTGCACTATATATCTACATAGGAAATTCCCATTTACTGCTATATTATTGTTTAAAATCTTGTTTTAATCTCGAACTTTCATCATTCTACACATCACCAGCAACTAAGCCGAGTCCTGTCATGTTTCCATCATGTTCTGTCCGAATTTCATCTCAGTTAAAGACCATTTTGTGGGTAGTAATCAGTGGGGCTGTTTAAAAGGACTTGACTGAACTCTGCTGATGATCAAGCTTCTATTTTTGATCTCATTCTCTTTGATGCAACAGAATGAATCCTGATTGCTGTGCAGTCCCTGTGCAGCAGCCCTGAACAGGGGCTATAGAGGGAAAAAAAGAGTAAAATACAAAATGACAGTTTGATATGCTGACAATAATGATGCTTATCCATAGGAGGTTATTTATTTGTAAAAAAAAATAACAGATTAAAAAGGTCATGTGCGTCCTGGCGGCAATCATCATTATAAAATTTGACCAAGTGTTAGTTTGGACCTGTGGCCTTCATCAGGATCATGATGTTATGTCATGTTGCATCTTGTTACCTTTTATATGTACAGCACTTTATGAAGTGACTTGAAGTTTAAGTGTTTCCGGGGTGCACTTTTCTAGGCTATGAACTAAATATGGTGTCACCCTTGTGCTGGCACCCACAAAAAACAACAAGCATCCCCGCCAGTCTTCTGAAAACACTTCCGTTGTGCTGTGACTATTTGCAGCATGTAGTGTTGTCAAATTGATGAAGATATTTTCTGAATCTGTTAGTTTTGTCTGTTTTATTTAATATCTAAAAGCAGCTGATTCGTATCACTTTGTCTGTGTGTATTTGATCATTTCAGAATTGCCCTGAAGACTTTTCTGTGGACAACACCAGACACATCCATGAGCATGCTGTTATGAGGACTTTGTAGTATACTTCACCTATTTAACTGCTGCTTGTAATGTGTTTTGTGATGACCCTGGTGAAGGCCACAAACTTAGGACATGTCGGTTTTAAGTTCCTCTGTAAACTGCAGGAGTTTTGACCTCTTTAAGATTTTTTCCTCTCTCCATGCACCCTTGGACGTAGGTGAAGTGCTGCTTTTCTTCTATAAAATTTGACGCCCTGTCACTTTTCTGGTGAGGACAGTATTTTTCTACCATACACTCTTTGAATCCAGCTAGTTGCCAAACCAAGTGTCAGTACACACTGATGCGACCGCAGAGTGCAACAGTCATTCTGCCGGACGACTTTTGAAGGAGCTCTGATGACACGAAACTACACCGACAGACTTACACACACCCTCATCCGTCAGCAGACATACTTACTGCCTCAAACACACTATTTCATTCCTTGAACATCCTTCAGTTCGCCAAATGCAATCCATTTATAACAGTGTTGAGGGAGAGAAGAGATAAAATGAGCGTGCCTCGAGGTTTTAACTCTCATAAAATATTGATTGACTTTTTTTCATCCGGTCTTCCCCTGTTCTTTCGAATGTCTTCACGGAGAGGAGGGAAGAAATCTCAGTCCAGAGGCCGAGCCGCGGGATCTGTGGCACTGTACCACTCAGAAAACAAAACCCCACAACACACACTCACACACTCTGACCAGCTGGTCCATCTTCTAAACTTGCTGACAAAAACACACACACAAAATGTATGGCTGATGAACACACAGAGTCCAACTGTGTCATGGATATTATGCATACGCACACACACACACACACACACACACACAGACACGCACACTTAAATAAGCAGGCTGTATAGGCAGATGCCCCACAGCGCCATAAATATTCATTCATTCCTATGATTGCAGAAATGTAAATAAGTCAACAGTCGTGAAATTGCCGGCATCTGGTCACTCTGGGGGGAATGAAGAGGCGAGAGAAGAGAGATGGGTGAAAGGGGAGGGCAGAAGGTGGAGGATGAAGTGGAGGAGGATGAAAGAGGAAGGAGAGAAAGGAGTCGGTGATGAGAGAGAAAAAAAGAGGAGGGCAGAAGGGCGGGAGGAGGGGGGAGTCAAATCACCCAGATTATTTTCCACTCTCAGTATAATGACTCTCGCTTGGATTCGCGTGCAATTACTTAATGATAAATATCCTGGAGAGCCCATCCATTTTGTATTCTTCGGGTGGAGAGCAGCAGCTGTGGCGAGTGCTGAGGAATGAGGAACATCTGTTTTACATGAAGAGAGCTAATGTCTCTCTGGGCACTGGGAGATCACAGGTTGGGATCTGCCATATCACACTGGTTTGCTGTCAGTGATGTGCTGAAAAGTGGGATTCATTTCAATTTAAAGCTGCACTTATCAAAATGTTTTATGCTAACAATGGATAAAATAACTATATGGAATGTAAGAAGTGAAATATCCATAGGTAGTTGTCACCTTTTGGTTCCCATCTGCCCACAGACACTAACTATCCAGCACTAAACAGAAGACAAAGTTAGCAACAAGCTAGAAACCAAAACACAGCTACAGGCAGAGTGAATATTGGACTTAAAGTCAACTGTTTTTTAAATCATTAAACTTTAAAAAGTGATGATATGTCAGGTGTCATGTTTCAGCAGAATAACTAAATACATATGCTAAAGTATTTCAGTATTTCACTGAAGTAAAGTATCAGCTAATGTACACCTGGTGGACAGGAAGGACAGAAAATGAAATCATGTGAAAGAAAAGTTTGAATTTCTTCAAATTAAAGGGTCTGGATCATTCTCAGGCATCAGATTGACAATGTGAAACAATACATGTTTAACATTACATGTTTAATACAACGTTGACTGTGAACTTGAGGTGCATGTGTAGATTCTCAGTCATTTGGTGTCTGAATGCTCAGCCGTCCAAACTCTCTCCCAGGATCCCCTGTTACCTGGAGGAACCAGAGCAGAAGGTCAGAACTGCAACTATTGAGATTGGCAGACTGCTGTGTAACGCAGTGGTTCCCTATCTCACTTTGGATTGGCTCCTATGAAGCCAGTGGTTTGTATCTGCAACGTGGGAGCCAGATTCACGGCCATCTGTGGGACGATCATGAAGTGTCACAAAGTCACACACATGGAGGCAGCATTGCTCGGAAATACAGGAAGTAAAATTTGAATATTGAACTTCTTGCGAGCATTTGATTTCTATGCTCAAGCTGTACAGTATACGGGACTGACTGTACTGGACATTAGATTTATTCATGTTTAATATTTTCATATTTTCAATACATTTTGGCTCAGCTATACACTTCTCAGACAGCCTGCACTGCCGAGAGGTTTGGATTCATAAGACAGTGTTTGTGTATCTGTTAAAGTGGGGGATTTTAATATTTTAAGAAAAAAAAATTAAAATATAAATTACCATAAGAGTATTTGCTGTTATCACTAGAAGATGACTTTTGCCTCCGCTAAGCTGAGCCAAACTCATCTGTGCAGCCCTGACCAGGCTATGCATGCATAAGTAACCATACTGCTGATACTGTGCTGGAAGGCTCAAAGAGGACTCGTACAATCTAGGCCAGAGCACTTATCACCTCTGTTGGGTTTGCTCTTCTAGTTACTATGTAAAGATTTAAACCTTGTGCAACCCAGTCCCCAAAGAAAAGGTGTCTGTGCTGTACATCCTGTCTTTATTATTATTATTTATTTTCTTCAGGCTTTTGTAATGACTTCTGTTAAAGAGTCACTGGACAATGTTAGTAATACAGAAGCAAAACACCTGTGGGGGTATTTGTTGCTTGTTGTTCCTCTTTTCATGTACATGAGAATTTCATGGCGGTCCGTCTCTGCCACATTCTTCCAGGCAAAGACAAAACTTTAAATACATATTTGCCCAGTTGGTTTTCATCACTTACTAATGAAACCACATTGCTGAAGACAGATGAACTCATATGACTGGTGTGTATTTAGTGTTTGGGCTACAGATGGTGGCAGTTGAGACAAACAACAGCCCCGTGTTAAAAAATGTAACGGGCTGGACTGGTGGGGGCGTGTCGCTCCAGGTGTTGGTGAGACATATGATCCAGGAAGGAGGAGATAAATGCATTTGAAGTGAAACACTGCACAGCAGTTTTATTTTGTTTTTGCAGCAATATAATGCACTGTAAGAAGTCTATCTTTAAACTTCAATGCATTTAGCTGATTGCATCAAACAGGGTTAACTCTGATACGACCCATAGGAGTGTCTCCTGAAATAGCAGCCCTACAGTAGCAGGCGTACCAGACCTTGCCGTATTGTCATGGTTACAATAATAAACATGTGGATTGTACTGACAGTGTGCTGTTTACTATGATAACTGTCATGGCTTGGTTAGGTTTGGGCACTAAAACTACTTGGTTAGGTTTGGAAAAAGATCATGATTTGGGTTAGAACAAGTACTACCAGTCAGGTTAGAAGGAAAACAGGTGGGTAACAACTGGAGCAAAAATAGAAAATCCAGAAACACAGGGAGCATGACAAAATGTGAAACTACAAGAGGGCAAGCAGAAGCAAAACAGGAGGATAAACTGGATTCACACAGTAGGACAACAGGATGACAACAGACAAACTGACAGAGACAGCGGGGAACACAGAGACTTAAATACACATGGGAGGCAAAGGTAGGTGAACACAGGTGAAACATATTAGGGTGGGGCGGACAATCAACAACGAGGGAAACACATCAAGTAAATCACATGAGACACACTAGGAAAGTGGTTTCAAAATAAAACAGGATATAAAGCAAAAGTCCATAATTACTCTATCTTTCTCTTAACTTATTCTTACTTATATACTAACTCACTTCTATATACTTTCACATGGGAATTGAACATCGCTCTCCTGTGTCACACTCCTGTGTTGTGTTCTTTTCCCTTTGCTCCCGTAATCATTACTACGGCTGCAAGATCTCCCCTAACGACAAACCGTAACTATGGGTCATAATATCCTGCTGCACAAACGACCTATGGGCTGTTCTTTTTCAGCCTGAGATACGTTTTCAGTCTTTATTTCTGATGAATCAGCAGATTTATGTGAAATCTTCAACATGTTCCACGGCAGATCTAAACGAGGCAAGGCACATGTATTTGTATAGCACATTTTCATACACAGAGGTCATTCATTGTGCTTAACGGATATAAAAAAGAAGCATAAGAAATAGAGGAAGCAGAACAAGAAAACAGTATAAAAACATGGGTTATAAAACAGGTGATATCTAATTACAGTGCAAGATTAAATGAATGCAGTGGTGAATAGGGCAGTTTTTAGCTTCTTTTTAAAGCCAGTTACTGTTTGGGCAAAGAAAAGGGAGCCACTGTAGCTGAAGTGAGATGATATAAAGCTGCCAACAGCAGCTTAATTCTTAATGCTTCTTCCAGCTCTGAGAAAGAAAGTTAATAAGCGTATTTCCCAAGCTTAGTCCTCCTTAGCTGGTAAACATTGTGTTTAATTAATCAAAAATACCTCCTAAATTTTTACAGTAGCAGTAGCTAATACAAACTGGAGTGAGCCCTCTCCTCCCTGCGCTTTAAAAGGTTACTGTGACTGATGAGGACATCAACAACAACCTTGAGTTCTACGGCAAAAGCTATGACATTCCCCCCTTGCCAGTTACATGGCAAAACTAACCCATTACCTAATACATGGGCATCTAAGCAAACAGAATTACCTTCAATAGACTGGATTTACTCTCTGAACCATTGGAGTTTGTTTCACATGATGAAAGAACACAGTGTTTACCCATGAAAGGGGTGGCCGCAGCTATCCTTTTAGCGCATTATAGTCCTCTAATGTTAAAGCTGAGGTGTGTGTGTTCGTGTGTCCAAGGTCTGTAGTGATTGATGTTCCTTCAGAGGCCTCGGGGCTTTGGGGACCACAGATATGACCTTTGCAGAGGTGAGTGGATCAGCAGCTCCGCCATGACTGACTGCCTTACCTGGAGGAACACTCTAGATGCCTCCTACGACCTTCTCCTTCATGGAAAACACATGGGACACTTTGTACATGGAGGGGAACTGTGTGCATGTGTGTGTGTGTGTGTGTGTGTGTATGTGTGTGTGTGTATGTGTGTGTGTGTGCTCCCAGACACACATGTCCTAATGGACTGGTGGTTAAACACGAGTACACACACAATCCAAAACATCTAGTGGACATCTTTTATCTTCCAGGAAGGGTAATGGACTGATAACCAAAATGCACTGCACCCCCTCCTCTGAATGTAAGCCTCTGAAACTAGCCAATCACAGCAGAGCATTTCCCCAGTGATATAATTCTAACCCAATCACTCTGATACATCTTGGGCTCTACCCTTGAAACACACATGCACACACACACACACAGACGAAAAAAGCTTTTGGAGATTGTCAGCAATACACTCGGACATATGCAAAGAAGCAGATAAACAAACAGTTTAATCACTAATTTAAACAGCAGCCCACTTTCCTTCATATGCATGTTGGTGCACACACCATGAGCAGACATGTGTGTGTGGTGTGAGTGGCTTAGAGGCAGCAGGCACACATGACGGCGTCCCCAAGGTCAGCCAGTGTGTGCGAGTGTGAGATGTTAGATAACTTTGTAAGTTGTGAGTGTGACATCTGCCTTTCCCTGTGTGAGTATCCATTATGCTGGTGGGGGGAGATGGACACAGTGAAGCAAGTGTTAACAGCTAGCAAAGGGAGACACACACACACACACACACACACACCAGTACACAAACATACCTTTGGGTGGAGGTCCTAAATCTTCATCAGCAATGCCAGCTCGCGAGAGGATCAGAGCAGAAAAACTCACTGATGAATGGCTTTATATTAGAGGGTGTGTGAGGAAGAGGCAGAGTGTGTGTGTGTGTGTGTGTGTGTGTGTGTGTGTGTGTGTGAGTGTGCATTCATCTGTATGAGGATGTATGTTAGTACTAATGTTCCCGCAGGGATTAGCTCCAAACCAATCAGGACAGCATGGTGTGATTAACACCAGTGTGATTCAACAAACTAGGGACATGTGCATGCACACAGTAAACATCGTCTGCAGGTGATGCACACACCCCTGGGGGTCAGTCAGTAACACAATGCAATATTCTTCAGGGTATCACTGTTTGGTTTTAAATTTTGACCTTCAGAGCACCACAGCTTTTTCCCATAATACATCATCCACCCAATATTTGTGAAATCTGGATCAGCAATGACTAGATTTCAGTTTAAATGTGTCTCTAACATCTCTAACTTTAAAGCTGCGCTAATTAATATTTTACATTAACAATGGATCAAATGATTAGCATATTATAAGCTGTTGTGGGTTAAAATGAAGACAAAAAATTATCACCCATCTCTGTACTTCCCCTTGGCTCCACCTTACGCTTTAGTGTCTTTCAGCACATTGTTTTGTTTTGTTTTGTTTTTTTTGCCCACAACTTTACTGTACATTAGCCGCTTAGCACCAAATAGCAGACAGACACAATTAGGATCTAGCTGGGGAATATAGTGGACCATTTAGAAGCTAAAGAGCCAGGTATGTCACTGAGGAGCTGGTGGAGACCAAAACAGAGCTACAGAGGAATATTGGAATTCAACCCTGTCTCCTAGAAATGACTTTCATATATAAATAAACTGGAACAGCAAATGCATTTTGTAGTTCCAAATATGTTGATACTTAATGTAAAACAGCTTTATTTTCCACCAAAATATCCACTATATCACATTCTTGCCATTGATGAATGTGCAGCTTCACTCAATCAAAAAAACACTGATAACATTCTTTCAGTGGCCAAAAGCATAACTTCCGCTGAATGTTTAAAATGACAATTGTTTGTTAATATGTTCCCTTCAATGATTTAGCCTTCATATTAATAACATGTCTCAAGTCAAAGTTTGAGTTTTTACACTTGATTTTTGTTTTATTGTCATTTCTTGTTATTATAGTATAACATGTTCAGTCTTCCCATGCAATGCAGGATTATTGGTGGCATTTTATGTGTACTCAGTTTTGGTAAAACATCCTGAACGATTACCTGAGATAATCTAAACTGCTGTGTCATTTACTACTTGTCCGATCATTTGACTGATGTTTTTTTCCCTATCAGACCTCAGCGTGGATGAACTATTAAAAGAGCCTGGTCCTGATAAAAAGTTTGCAAACCGGTGGTGTCTGAGTCCCACACAACAACAAAGGAATTAACAGAAAACACTGAGTGGGCAGATCTTTGAGGAGCCTTAATCTCAAATGCTCTTGTCCTGTAGGTCCAACTTCAAAGGAATCAGATCCATAGATCTCAATCCGCTCCAAGTTGTTGACCCAACCACTGGCTCAGCAATAGATTTCAATTCCATCAATTGATCTTCTCTGCATTGCTTGTGCTTTTGTCTTTGTCCACCTCACCAGATGCTACCATCGGCATTTTGATATTGACAACTTTGCTTCAATTTATTTGTATGCGTAATAGCACCACAGTATTCCTTTGACTTTCCTTTGCTCTTTCTCTGTAACTCATGTTGTTCTTTGGCAGCCTCCCCCTTGGCACTGGATGAGAGGTGGTGAGCTGTGACAAATGACTTTACAAGTGATTGGTTAAAATAATTGATTGATGGGTTGATTGACCCGGTCATTGGCCTCTAATTAAAGCTGGTGCACACCCAGAGGCGAAATGTCTTGATATAAGGAAAGAACACCAGCAGATAATTTCATCCCAACCTCATGCTTACTGCAGGCATGTCAAATTCGACTGTACGTCTACAAAGCTTGGTTTGTTTTTTTGACTTCACCAGTGAAACACAATGCAAAATCATCAAAATACAAGACAGAGATGGCCCCTTTTTGCCAGACTAAGGCAGTAAGCAGTTGCTAGATACAACAAGACTAGGTCAAAACCTAGTATATGGCTGGACATCATAGGCTTTTTGCATTCAGTCTAGTGTTGGTAGGTTTCAGACCTTTATCTATGTTTTTTTTGAGCATCCCAGTGCAATAGCATGTGATCCATCTACAGCAGAACTAAAAAACAATGGCAAAAGGCAAATCTGGAGTGCTTTATGTTCACAACGCACAAGTTAAGTAAACTGCAACACAGACTTGAAACACACCTTAAGAGGTGGCCTCAGTTCGGTTCACTTCAAATGTGCACAGTTGGCAACACTGCAATCCTAATAGGAACTGTTTGCAACAAATAATTTTGAAAAAGCAACAGCCAATGGGGAAACTCAGTCATATAGCATTCAGCTGAACAACGGTGGGAATATAATCACTCAGTCAGTCAGTCAGCGGCATTTGCATTTATAGAGCTGGTCAAAAATGATGCAGCACATTATGGTTTATGTTTTAGTTCAGCAGCAATACCTCAGTACACTAAAATGATGACAGAATAATTAAGCTTCATTTATAGATAACATCACAGGTTTCCTATGGGACTAAACAGTTTCATTCTCAAATGAGTGATTTCCATGTGTTGAATCTTTTGTAAACAATGTATTAAACTTTAGAACACTGTAAAACATCTATTTGAAAGTACTACACTACAGTTTAGGTTAGTCCAGCTGCTTAGCTGGTCCGCTAATCGCGCTAGTAGGATCACAAGGGAAATATCAGTAAAACTGAATAATTAAGTGTGTTTCTTTAAACATGACCTGACCTAAACCTAAATGACTTGTATTACACTTGGAAGCAGTGTAAGCACGATGTTAACATATAATCACCAAATAAAACTGATACAGCTTGTTAGCAAACAGTTGCTTATTATATATAACACAGCTTAGAGCTTATTATCACCTGCAGAGTCAGGTGATAAATATCCGTCTGTTCATCACATACAGCCACATTTTACAATACAGCATAAAAATATTGATTAGTGCAGCTTTAAGGTTGCAACTTGCAACCGTACAGGACTGCGTCATCACATAAATGCAGAGCCTACTCTCCGTTCCCTCCCTCATGTCCTCCTGACTGTGACTGGCACTCTTCCCCCCTCCCACTTTCATTGACAGAATGTGAGGTAGACATCATGTGGTTGTTTTTTTTTTTGTTTTTGTTTTTTTCCTCGGTGTATTGTCTTCTCACCCTCTTTCACACACTCTCCACCCTCCCCCCTCTGCAGGTGTCCCTCCCCACTCTGTTTCATTCACAGCGCAGTGCCGAGCGAGATGACTCATCCCACGGTGTCAAAGACGTGAATGGCTCTCTGTGTTCATCCCAGCTCTTGGTTCTCTTCCAGTCTCCCTTGTTCTCACTGTCCTTCCCCAGCTCCCCCCCCCCCCCCCTTCCCTCCGCCTATGAGGCACCGATCCGTAGCTCGGCTCCGTCACATGCCGACGTTGATGGACAAGAGGAGTAAGTGGCTACGACAAAGGAGCACATGTTATTTATGCAGATAGAGCGCTCTGACAGTCACCTCATGTCACCTCACTGCAACTGACTGTTATTGTACACGTCACTGGATGCCTCAGTATCAGAGCCTGGTCACTGGAGTCCTGTTACTCTCACAGTTCACTTATGCTCAAATTTGACTCCACTCTTACAAAGACTTGTGCCATAATAGAAATTTTCCAATGATACAGAGGATGAAATCTTCTGTGACTCCAGATCTGACTTCATGTCAAAAAAAGATCACACATAGGCATCGCTGATTAATTAAATTGTTTCTAAATATAATGCACAAATGAAGATCACTCTGTCATGTGTTTTCACCAGTTTTGAATAAATATCCAGACTGTGCAGCAACATCGGCCTCTGTGGCCAGCAGTGGTAATCACAGGACACAAGCGCTTTAAATCCTGCTGGGCTCTGGATTTGAACGGTAAAGGGTATTGAAACCAGTAACATGTCTCTAATACCCTTTTTCCATCCAAATCAATGGGAATGAGAGGGTTTTTTAAACGCAGGTAAACCCGCTGATAAAAGCCGATTGATCCCTTTTCCACTGTCGGTCAAGTTTCTCTTTCTATTTGGACTGAGGACACACAGAACTGCAGGGAGCGATGCCGTCACAGGCACTTACAGAGCACACACACACAAGCAGTGGAGAGAGAGTGAGCTGCTAGCCGCCGCGCAAACTGGTAAAACGGATCTGTCACATCTCTTCCCCAGGTTGGAGCTCCCCATAAAAGTGTTGCGGACTCCGTGTGAGATGCTTCGGTCGGTAATTGCATGTTTTCAAAAAAACTGATTTAGAAAACTTATTTTGAAGCTGCAGCTCACTCTTTCCTCCCGGAGCCCAGTGTAGCTGTGGTGTTTCTGGTGTAACAGCACTGTGCTGGACAGGTGACAGGTCTGTCTACAGCGTTTGCGCTCTGACAGACCTTACAGCAGGAAGAGGGGTGAAAATTAGCAGGTTCACCCAGGTGTAGTGTTTACATCAGTGCCCCCGGAGTCTGGATGCCAATTGTAGCCGTTTCCATTGCTGACAAAAGCCCCGATGTTCGCAGGTCTCACCGGGTTTTTTGACCAGTGGAAAAGGGGCTCAGTGAAGTGACTGAAAACATCTGAACCCACAGCAGTTGTGTGAGAAAATGTAGCTGTGAGCTAGCTTTACACTGAGTGAGTGACAAGCAAAAGGGAAGGGACTTCAACAATTCAAGCCATGAGTGATGTAGCCAACATGTGAATATGTTCCAGTAAAGTCTGGATGCAAACTGTGGAAAATACAGTCTAGAATCTGACCAGCAAAGTTGCAAATACTGACTGAGGGCTGGCCATGCAAGAGTATGAGGTAGTTTGTGCAATGTAGTGTTACATGTGTTTCTGCTGAAGAAAAGTATTTAACTTCCAACCATTAGCAAATTGACTCACATCCAAAAACATCAATGACGGCGAAGCTCCAACACAATCTGTCACTACAGCACATAGTAGAAGCCAGTGTTAGAAGTTGCGTTACGAGTTGAGTAAAGCTGTCTGTGTTATTGTTGGACCAAGTTTTTTCTGTCTAGTATTTTTTATAACTTTCTTTCTTGGCCTGTTAACCCTCTGCTGCTCTTATTCTTGTAACTCTCAGTGCTTCAGTTCGTCGTGGCTCCTCCAATTTTCCCCAACATGTTTGTTCCAATCATCCTCCTTTCTGTTCCTTTTATGTTTTAATGGTGGTTGGAAAACTACTTAGTGACTCACTACAGCCACCCACTGCTGTGGAGTGTGTCAAGAAGCCGGTCACAATCCCCAACCATTGCTGAACGAGTAGGATTTGGTGGCTAAAACGAAGGTAACGGTGGGTTTAGTACATTGTTTTTATTGCTCGGATCAAACTGTTTTTATGAGAAAGAATTGAAAGGTAAATCAAATTGTTTTGAATGTGATGAAGAGCTGTTCAAGGCTCAGCTGTGTTGACCTTTTCAACATAAGTCCTCAAGTATTGATTCTTCTGGATTTATGTACCCATGCACCCACATTAGCTGTAGATGACAGCAAACAAGATCCTCTTGTGGCGAAAAGAAAAAAGTATAAAGTAACCGGGAAAAAAAACATATATTTAATTTACATACCTTAATTTACATTGTGGTGAACACTGGTATATTCCTGGAGTGAAGAAAAAAACTAAAACCAAAAAAAAAGCTTTGACTATAAGTCTGTGAACTTCATTGGACATAAATATTATTCAGTGTCACATGTTCTTGTGTAATAGGTTTCAAAGAGTATGTGTCCTCAAATTCACATCCATATTCAATGTGTGGGATACATGTTCCTTTCTATTTAGAGGATATGATTTTCTTCTGCTTGAAAGCTCCATCTCTGCTTTGATACGTTCATGTTTGGTTAACTGAGCCGCATAATTTCACCATGCTTGACTACCTGAGCGTGGACAAAGCTCCTGTAGGAAGATCTATTCTGAATTTAAAGACACGCAAAAGTCTGATTAACAAACTTTTCCTGTTTTTCTTTTTATAATGTAAACTTGGTGCAAATGTGATCGTTTCAATGATTAATTAAGTTTCGAATCTGGCAAATATATGTTTTACAGCAAATGAAAGAAAATATGCAAATGGGAGACAGTGTAATCAATATTACATGAGCCTCAAACAGCAACATTTGAAAATGTTTTACCTCTGTGAGATTGCGGACAGAGGCTTTAATTTGCTTACAGATTGTATGAAAATTTCTAGGGAGGGATAGGGGTTGTTCAGGGGCAGGAGGGTTATATATTATATATAGGAGGTCTTTTTATTTCCATTTCCTCTGTAGATTAATTAGAAAAAAGGACAGAATACCAAAAAATGAAAATAATAATTGCATGACAGATTACAGTTAAATGTTAATGTTAGAGTACCCAATCTTAAATTCTATATATCCTATAGCTACTGTCCTACCAGTACAGAGTTCAACCCCCATCCCCACCCCAATAATTTTTGTATAGTCCCATTGTGTAGTAGAAGCAAGGGGTGAAGGATCTGCAGTGTTTTCCTTTCCCTGCACATTTACATTCTGTACATGCAGATGCAAAATGTGTAGATGTGTGTCTGTCACATGTTCATGTCAGTGTGTAATCCCAAGAACACACAGTACAAGGCAGTGGGTGTGAACAGCGTTCTGCACTTAGGATGCCTGAACGCTGCGGTGCTATAACTGTGTGTGTGACAGAGTCCGTTTCTAATAACAGTTCTGTTCTATACAGCAATTTGTACTGTATGTGTGTGTTGTGGGGATGCTTTGTGTTGTAAGTATAGATTCTAAAATGATGGATTACCCGCAAACAAAAAAACACACGTGGAGATACGTATGCATGCACACACGCACTATCTCTCCTCCTGCCACTGCACTGTTTTAATCAGCTCACACCAGTGCCCTTACATAAAAAGTAATATTAGATTCCGAGTATTATTCCATTTCATACCGCCATATTTTTCTTCTTCTCCGTTCCCTTCATCTGTTTCCATTATCTTCCCCTGGAGTACTCTACCTCTCCTCCGATCAGCCTGTTTTCACCTCCTTAACTCCCTCACGGCTCCTCCCCTCCTCCACCCCCCACACATGGCCAAAAAAGCTGTGTGCAAAAATGGATTACCTGGCTTTTTAAATTATTTCTGAAACATATTTCTTTCAGCCCAAATAGAAGCTTTGCAGGATAGCTTATAATAGAGCACTGTGTGTGTGTGTATGAGAGAGCACGTGTGTGTGTGTGTGTGTGTGTGTGTGCTTAGTGTCTGCAAATATAGTATATGCACATGTACACAAGGAAAGACAGTACACATGTACTTTTTTGGGCATAAATACAAACGGTTTTGCAAGAGCACACACACACCAACACACACTGCACACAATCCCTACTCCATTCACTTCTCTCTCCTTTTGTCCCTCCCTCAGCTCAATGTCAATAAAAGCAGGGACAATACACACGCGCGCACACACACACACACACACTGACCAAGTCCTGCATCACTCAATCATTCTCTCTCTCTCTCTCACACACACACACACACACACATTGCCTGTGAGTGGAGGGGCTGGGCATCACATTAGAAATCCATTTAAGTTCACCATGTGCCTTATTTCATTCACATTCTGTGTGTGTGTGTGTGTTTGAGTGTGTGTCTATCTTAAGGTACACGTGCTTCTGTGCAAATGTAAAATTGATTTGTGTGTACATCCACTTTACATGTACAACGCTGCAACATGCCTTTATTTTGTTGTTTTGTAGTGTGTGTGTGTGTGTGTGTGGAGAGGAGGGACGACAGAGGAGGAAGGGATGGATGGAAAAGAGGAGAGTTTCATAATCTTTACCCACCACATGCATGTACAAACGCACGCACAAACACAAGCAAACACGCACGCAGGTATTATTCACTCTTTTCTATTAAACTAAGTGCAATAATAAATATAGCTCTGTTGTAGAATTATTCATGTCTTCTGTCCTCCCCTGGCCTGAGTGGTACATGCAGGAGGAGAAAAGGGCAGAGGGAGGAAGGGAGGATAATCACAGACTGAAGAAAAGATGATGGCAGCAGGTTAGCCTGCAGGCAAAGAGGATGACTGACAGCTCAAAGGTTATTAGTTCAGTCTGACACCTCTGTGAGATGGAGAGTGGCGAGTGGCTGTGAAGACTGAAACAAAAACAAAATGGTGGGGTTAGGGCATGCCAAGAAAATACATTGTTTCCACCTTAAACAACTTACAGCTGCAACTGCAACTTACCTTCGCGGCTCAATGCTAGTCGCTAGCAGGATGAGCCATCACACCTATCCAACATTGCTGCAGGTGAAAGTCAATGATACAGTCGGGTAATGAGAGTGCCAGAAAAGCCAATTCCTTGGCAAAGGATTTCAAATTAAGAGCACTACTTGAGCCGGGGCTGAGGGCCTTCCTTCAGTTGGTATGCTGGAAGAAGCACCTGACTTCATCTGCATTAGTGGGTGTTATGTTCTTAAGTAAATGAGCACATTTCTCAGACTTGTCAACAGTGTCAAAACAAGGGAGTGATTCAGATCATTTGCTAATTCATTGTCGGTCACAATAGGTTTATTTAAAGATGACACTCCTGTCATCTCCTCTTAGTGTCCAGGAGTTTTGGGAGGTTATTGACTTTCAAGGTCTGGTCTGGACACTGCGTGCCTGAGTTTCCTCTTAAAGTCGTTTCCCATCTATTTACAGTACAACAAGCTGTAAACATCGACAAATTATCACCTTATGATGTTGATAGAATTATGTACACATCAAGCAGACCTGGCATTAGCGTTTATTTGGAGTTGTGTTTGCATCCATGTGGTGAATGTAATCCTAAGGCTAACACACAGCTACTTTTTTCATTTCAAAAGAGTGAAAAACGATCCCCATCCAAACAACCATTGGAGCTCTGCATCAAAAATAATCTTTGTCTATATGACCGCACCTGACCCAATAAGGGAGCAAAAATGGGTGTCCATGCCATCATTTGCAAGCAGGTCTGTTTACTACAATGCAACCTGACACGTTTTAAAATGAAAATGTAGTGTGGATGTAGCCTAATATACGACCTTCTTTCATCTTCAGTTTTATCCCTGCTAACTCTGAGGAAAGAGGCTCTTTAGCTGCTAAATCCTCTAGTAGCTAGTTGTTAATTTTGTTGGTCTGCTCGTCAGTACTGATTCGGCAGTGTGCAGTGGGTTTAGTCAAGCTTATTTGCTGGAGAAAAAAAAACAGTAAGCATGGAGCGTGAAATAAAAACATTAAAGTTGGGCTGTAAAACCAAAACAACAAGCAGAAAGAAGCTAAAAATGCTCCATAGAGCTCTAGAGAGAATTACAGTCTTATTCTCTGTGGGTTCATCACTATATGTGACCCTCTTTTCATGTGACACGTAATAATTTGATCCACTGATAATACAAAAATATCTGTAAGAGCAGCTTTAACAAGTTAATTAGTGCAATACAATGTGGAATGTTTAATAACTTGAGTCATGGTTTAACTCACTGTACAACACAGCTTCACGTAGATGCCTTCGACTCCCTGTGGCAGCTAATGAAGAATTACAAGATGTTTTCATAAATAAACCATAAAAGATGCTAAAGGGAAACATTTGCTGTAAGGTCATGAAACGGGGTCAAGCAGGCTTGATATGCGACTACAGAAACAGCTCATCACACGGTCTTTAGTGATCCCTGTGGGGCCAGATCATCTTTTCAGTCTCGGCCCTCCCGTGTCCTCACCGCGGGTTCAGGTGTGAACCCAGGTAGCTCTGCCATTTTTGACGTTAAGATTTTAAGCCCCCACCTTTCCCTGCATGCCGTAACAGTATAGCATCTTTAAACTTTGCTCAAGTAATTTCACTTCAAAGATACCAAGGCCGTGACCAATTTTCCTTGCTTGCCTCAGATTCCCTTCTCAACGACAGTGATTACACACAGATTTAATTAATGCGGGAACAGCAAGGGAGGGACAGGAGGGTCTTTGAACTTTATGCTTGGAGTAGACAGAGAAAAAGGATGAAAAAAAAGAGAGTGGGAGATTAGTGAGGGAAGGCAGAATGAGTTATTTTAGATCTCAAATGTGTGCCAGAGCCAATAATCTCTGGTGGATTCTTAATATGTCAGTCTTTCTTCCGTTGAGTCCTTTATCCATCCGTCCCTTCTGTCTAATCTTTTTCTTGTTGGAAGTTTAATGTGTCCCATTCGCGTCTCCAAGCCTTTGCTAGCCTGCCGTTGCTCTTTCTATGAGGCCCCACTGGGATGGTAAGTTCCCTCCCGCTCCTTCCTCCCTTCTCCTGGGCTGCGGAAGCGAGGGGAGGGATGGAAAAAAAGAAAAAAAAAGCAGACGGCACACGACAACTCCTCAGTGGCGATGCGTCAGCAGTGGCCCCTCCGGAGAATAATAAAACAGTGGGATAATTCGGCACTGACGACAGGCTAATGAGGGAAGGAGGGGGAAGAGGGACAGAGAGAAGGGATGGGTGGATGTTTGCAAGTGGTCTGTTATTCAGACAGTCCATTATTCCAATAAAGTTCTTAAAGAAGAGTTTTACAGCTGTTTACTTACCAGTTTTACCAAGAGCTTCTGCTGTTGTTGTGTCTACGATACAAGAGTTTATTATACACCCTCTGAGCAGCGCTACTACCTCAGGGCAGACCGGACACTACAGTGACTCAATAACGGAAAGTGAAGAGATTTGTTGGAGTTTTGTTGGACCAGGGCTAGCTGGTTAGCATCCTAACGTAAGAAGCAGAAGTGGTAGAAAAAGAAGCAAAACAAGGGTTAACACTGGCATTGTTTTCCTTCACTGGAGACACCTCTTGGTGAGTAATAATTAAGTTTGATCCTGAACTCGCAACATTTCTTCTACACTGGTAAGTAGTCAGCTATTAATGCTAATATTGGCCGAGTAGCAATAGCAAAACTTACATATAACTCCTTTAATAAAAAAGTGGAACTTCAGGGCAATTGTTTCCTTATATGACTCTTGAATTATATTTTTTTCTAAACATACAATATGTACAATATTATATTCCAATGGATGTGCTTTATTATCCTGCAGGATGCTATATTTATTCACTTGTCCGGGGCCTATAAGTGGTCCCAAAATCTGAAGTGACCACTCCTTTGCTGGCCAGGCTCCTCACCTGCATAACTACCTGTTTGAGGATCTTAGGCTTTATTCAGACATTATGCATTTTTCGTTTCCCTGTAAAACACTTTGTAAATTTGCCATAGCTGCTATATAAATAAACTTCTTCCTATTATTATATCATGAAATATGCTGTGAGATAATTGCTGGCTGCTCTAATAGTGCAAGCCAATTCAAACATTTGAACATTTGGACAGCTCCAGTGATGTATTCCTTTTCAATGTTTGACTATAAATGACTTTTCAATATGAATAAACTTTTGATTTAAATCCCATTTCTGGCATGTGTATTTTACAACTTTCGAACAGTTTTTCCTTGACTGACAATGTTTGAAAATTACCAGGGTGTAAAATTTAAAGACACAGCCACACTTGTATAGCACTAAGCCTTTCATTCATCCATTTAGACACTGTCACTTTCTGAAGGCAGCGGATCTGCTGGCCTGATCATCGGGAGAGATCAAGAACACTTCAACTTATGGCCCAGGGCAAGAAGGCATCAAACCTCTGACCCTGCCAGTAATAGATAACCTGCTCTACCTACAGAGTCACAGTCACCATAATCAATAAATCACCTGAAAGTCAACAATGCAATAATCACAATTATATCAAAATACTAATACACACATTAAAAGGGGAAGGCAATCATATCTCATCGCTAATACATGAGGACTTTGAAACACGCTGGAGGTTAAATCAAAAGGCTGGTGCGTGGCTGAAGAGGAGGCACACTTCACACAGGCTTCACCCCGTCTATTACACACATTAAAGTATATATATATAGAGAGAGAGAGATAGATAGAAATACTATTCCTGCAGGCTCATGCAACAGTTTTCAACAGGGGATGCTCTGTCTTCATCTACTTTCCTCTATCTCTCACATGCACCCCACACACACACGCTACATCTGATGCCAACAGCAACGTCTGCAAAGTTGAAAGGAGAGGAGTGAAGGAGAGGAGAGTGGGTAGAGATGTTGATCGATAAAAGTAATTGTGTCCAATGACAGACATGACGACCAGCATTACAATCAATGGTGACGTCATCAAGCGCCTTCTGCAAGAGGCATCTGCGCACACACACACACACACACACACATGCATGAACACATGCAGAGAGAGGCAGGCAATTCTGCAAACACTTGTTCCAAACAAAATATGCACGCACACACACACACACACACACACACTCACACTCACACAGATGCAGTGGATCTTCCAATCCCAGGAAACTTGATGACAGGCCCAAACTAATGACAACCCCAACAGAAAAAGTGCTTATGTGAAGAACAGCAGGGGAAACATTCAGCATGAGGAAGATGTACTCAGCCAAAGACTTTCTGTGTATGTGTGTGTGTTTGTGTGTGTGTTTGTGTGCCTTTTTTTTTTCTTCCCTCCTGAGCCTGGAGATGAGAAAACCTGCGGCTGGAGGCTTTACATTATCTGGCCAAGCCACAAAGTCAACTGTATCGACTACAGTGTCAAAAATCAATGAGCACAAAAATCATTTTGGCACTCGGCTTCAGCTCAGAGCCAAACATATGGGGCCTCATTTGTATAAGGCATTCACACCTTGCACAATGAGGGAGATTAGTTTTAGCTTAACACAGACAATCGGTGAAAATGTGACCCACTGATATTTTCACAGCATTCAATCAGAGCCACAGCTCAGATGTGTCACAACATTGGCTCGGGCCCCAGGTGTCTGAGGAATTTAAAGCAGAGCTGACCTTTGATGGAACCTGGAGCTGTAGCTTCCAGGCAATGATTCTGTCCAAATGTTGTTGATCATCTGAATCAGCGGTTCCCTTTGTGAAGTGCTCTTTGTGGAGGAGACAGGCAATGGCCTTTCACATCACCGCTTATTCTGAAAGCAGTGAAAAAGAACAACCTCCTTTGCCTTTATTTATGTATTATAAGATTGATTTTGAGGCCTGATCATTAATAACCAGACTTATAATACATAAATAAAGCCAAAGGAGGCTGTTCTTTTTCACTGCTCTCCAAATTGACCCATATCAGCGTTTTCTGATCAGGCGCTCATACTGACAGGATGACATCATGTGCCAGTGCCTTCTAATACACAGAGGAATCCAGATCCAGATCCAGATCCAGACGCAGTCCTGGACCTAGTCCTAGACTTAGTCCTAGTCGCAGACCTGGACGTTTAACCTATAAATGATTGAGAATTATTTTATTTTGAAGGAGCGTTTCTGTTTTAACCAGCACAGCTTTTCTAGCCTTTACAGCACTGGTCACGTGACACTACTCAGCCAATCACGGCAACATGAGATACATACACAAATGGATACACACAAAGAGGGGAGATGACATCTGAGAAATAAGTGGGGAAAGTGGAAAAATGGAAAGTTTAGCTACACTTTTTTTCACTTCATTTTGTAAAATTAAGCACTTCATTTTAACTCCTTTGTTATGTAGTTATTACTTACTGCAGCCATTATTTTCCTTGAAATGACAGAAAAACATATAGTTATCATTATGTTGAGAAGGTACTGTTTTTTTATACCCTACCCCCAACCCCCCATACCAGAACCAACGTTCCTAAACTGGACATCTTGAACTTTTAATTGGATACCCCTGATTTAAGGCCATTAAAAGTGCTTCATATGACTGGTTTCTGATTTCCCACCGCTGTGGTCAAGGTTTGGATTTGTTTTGCGATGCTACAAAAGTTGTGATAAACCCACTGCTGTTTCCCAGTGAGAACAGTGATTATCCACAAGGCCACAAAAGGGACACCGGTCAGCAAACGGTGAACATAGGTTGTTGTTTTTAGTGTAGCACTTGCATAAAGTTGAGGAACTTGTAAGAGACCTTGTGAATGTGAGGTGATTGTTATTATTGCAGTGAGAACAGCAGCAGAGAGAGCTTCCCGACTGCACAACCTTAGTGCATCACCAGGAAGTCAAATGAAGGCCACTTCCAGTGGTGCTGATGCTGTGCCAGATGGTGGTGAAGCCTGCCACGCAGCAAACTAAATCACTCATGCAGGACTAAAGGTGTTAGTATGCGTCAGCCTAAGTGCTTGTTAGTTTGTCTGACAGCATCTGGAATTCCCTGCCCCCACACACTTTTCCACTGTTGGAATAAGGAGGCTGTGTACGGTAATGTCCACCCACCTTTGAGTGTTTCTGTTTAGAATTGCTGTAAACATCTTGTCCTCTGGAGTGGTAAGGCGACATGTCATAAACTGGTCTGCTTCAAGCATACTACCACCTTAAAGACAAAACTGAACTGGGGCCATTTCACAAGTTAGCAAACTGCTAGTGGAACCTAAAGGAGGTCCATTAGCATTAGCCTGCAGTAATATTTTTTTGTTTGTTTTTTTGAGTCATTGAAGGTATTTGCTTTTAAGCACACTGGGTGATAACATTTTGCAGGAAGCACTGCAGTGCTCTCTGCTGCTTGGTCGGCATGTAACCTGTGGATATACCATGACATTCATTGATGATCCTAGACCCTGGGGGGGCTCCAGGCAAAGAAGCCCATCATAGCCCATCAAACAACAGTCCCCCCCACCAATATGCAGACTGTTGATAGACCCTACAATTTACAGATGTCCACTAAATGCATCACATGCAGTTCAGCAAATGTTACAATTTACATTTGTTTCCTGAATGCCTCACATGCAAATCAGTAGATGTTCTAATTTTCAGATTTTCCCTAAATGCCTCACACGCAGGTACTGGGTAGACGCTTGCTGTGGCATCATCATCAAGGGTTCCACTTAGGAGAGGTTTGGGGCAACAGCAGTGCACTGCATGCTGTCTTTATATAGGATTTATGGTTTATGGTTTGTCACTGCAAAATGTGTCAATATGAGGGGCCATCGGGGGCCCTGCTTTCCCCTTAACGGCCCAAAGCATTTGCCTGGTTTGCCTCTCCTGGTGACAGTACATTATATCTTTGTGTGGCCTGTAGCAGCTGCTGCTGTGTAGAGCAGGCTATGTGTCGTAGACCTGAATTTCTAATTAAATAGTTTGTTGTGCAGAGAACTTACAATGGCTTGCAAAACTGAGGTTTCCCTATGAAAGTAAAAACCCTCGTCCCAGGAAATGAAGCTTTAGTTCAGGTTCAGGCAGGGACAGTCAACAGCTTTGCTGTGACAAACCTAAAACCTGCAGGAGAAAGCCCAGCAGCTGTAGAACAGCAGCTAGACAAGCAGTTACATGGTCAGAAGAGTGAGTTAATCAGGAAATTTACAACAGCTTCACTGTGCATCAGTCAGTCAGAGCTGAGAACTATCAGCTTAATGATGTGAGATTTACAACCTGTTATGGCGGGGGTCGTAATGAGGAGCTGTTGTTCTGCAGCTCAGCCAGAAAGGACCAGCTCAAACTGTACAGCACAAGGGTAAAAAGGTGGGGAGACACCCCCCCACGTGTGGTCTGCATGGAAACCGTGCAGAGACAGATGCAGGGCTCTCTCCTCTCCTCTCTGGTTGTCCTCTTTCTCTCTCCCCACAAACTCTTAATACACGTGATTCAGTAATGGAGATTAATGCACGCTGGCATGGAAACAAGTTCAGCACACACACAAACACACACGCATGCACACACAGGATGTGATGGTGAAAAAGGCAGAGCGAGCATGGACAAAAAACATGAGAGTACGTGTGGAGGGGTGTAGAATTGAGGACAGAGATGAAAGATAGACTGGACTTACATACACTGATAAACTGACCAGTCACCAGAAAGTAGCAGGGATTACACCACACACACACACACACACACACACACCTAAAACCTGTGTGTGAAGTCCATCAGGTAAGTGAGGCAGTAAAGAGGTTGCAACGCCCAGCTAAACGCGTCTAGGTCAAGGTTAGAGACTTATGATAGCTCCAATGAGCATCGTGCGGGTTTTTTTTCTGACTGTGCCAATATATTACAGACACACACACACACACACACAGACACAGACACAGACACACACACACACACACACACACACACACACACACACACACACACACACACACACACACACACACACACACACAGGGAACCTCTTCATTTATGCAGGATGTGACTAGGATGACACGATGAGTTTACAATGGCCCACTGGCACCAAATACTGTTACTGTGTGTGTGTGTGTGTCTGTCAGGTGAACACATGTCCCCGTTCAGCGTCATATTCTCAGTGATGGACAGCCCACTGCTATGGAGTTACAGCCTGGCCTCATTCACACCAACACACACAGCTTTATAGCCACACACACACACACACACACACACACACACACACACACACACACACACATAAACAGGCTGCCTGAGGGCTGAGGTTACTGTGGCCTATTTACAAGGGAGATTAGGTCACAGTTACTGGTGATGATGGTGAGGACACACTAAACATGCAGGTGGAGGACAGAGACACATGGAGGAACTCGTAAACACACAAACACACAAGCAGATGTGTGCTTTTTTTTGTCCACCTGGGGGCAGCAGAAACAAGTTGTGTACACAACATTTGTTGTGTCTCTAGGCGGAGACTTCAGTCAGTACACTGTGTACACTGTATACTCACCGGAGTGGTGTGTGAATTCAACAGGGTAGTGTTGTTGCAAATCAATCACTGTCATTGTGCACTCGCCGGAAACAACGATCGCAACATGTGACCACGATTGTAGCCCACCTGCTGTCTGCTTTGCTCACTGGACTTAAATGGAACGTTTTACTTTCCTGTGTCATGTGACCTGGAAAACACACCGCCAATGGCACCAGAGACATGTCCTTCCTATGTTGCCATCTTCATTTGTTTCAAATACGTTGGTCCCCTTCAGGTGCGTAGCCAAGATGGCGACCGTTGACTGTGAGAAGAGTTTTTTGACTGTTTTGAGTTAAATAACCGAGTACTTACAGTGCACTGCGTGTTTCTGTACTTAAAATAGCAAGTGTGGGTATGAAAGTACACAATTTGAGTCATTGTAGTTGCCTTATAGCTGTGTTTTTGGTCTCCACCAGCTCCTGAGGGAAATATCTGGCTCCTCAGCTGCTAAATGCTCCACTATGTTCACCAGATAGTCTCTTTTTAGAGCTTTGTCACTGAAAACAGCCACATGCCGCGGCCAAAAACGGCTCTGTGAACCACAAGAGTTAAGTGGCTGTCCGAACAGCAGCAGCAACAACTGAACAGGATCCCCTGGGAAGCATGAGTGTACAAAATGTACTAAATTTCATGGCAATACATTTGTTGAGATGTTTCAATCTGGACTATAGTGGCAGACCAGTCAAGCACCTGAAAGAGCAGCCACTGTTTCATCACTATTTAGCAGAAAATGTCAATGAATAAGAAGTAAAACAAACAAAAAAAAAAAACCCTATGAACAAAAACTAAGAATAAGATGCACTAGTAGAGAGTCTGAAACGAGAAAATAGCAGGCAGTTTCAAGTTTAAACCCAGACCAGTATGAGGCTGGACTCCAGTGAAATGGGACATGTTAGTCAAGAGGTCACAGGGTGGACCGTCACCTCTGTAAGTCACACAATCCGGCAAATTCCTCACTTCATAATTTGCTTAATAGACGTCAACAGATTGCTGCTGTCAGCGTGTGCTTGTGGTTTGGATTAATGGAAAATGATACGATGTTTGCGGCAAAAACATCTGTGCCATCATCACAGAGCTAATGACAGATAATGACTAAATATTTCTAAATGTCAGGGATCGCCTGGGGACACAGCAAAATTATTCCTACTTACTCTTCTTTTGTCAAAGTAAAATCACGTCCTCTGCTCCTGCACCAGCGTTTCATTAACACCTTCTTACATAACGGCGGCTCGAAGAAGCTTGATTCAAAAGATTTCAGAGGTAATGAAGCGAATTCTTGGGCTCAGCAGTTTCAAAGTGCAGATTTCTTCTTTGGGAGTGACACCTTCGCTTTTCGGACGGACTTTATGTAATTAAGCATGAAGCTCAGTATCATCTGCAACCGCCCGCTGTTGTCTTTTACACTTGCATTTACAAATGAGGAACAACACAAAAGCTTCAGTACAGTAGGACACCTTGGTGTAAGTACTAAGTACTATATCGATTCAATAGATGCAAGATCAGGTGCACCCACAGCTCATAGCAAGTGCTACTTAGGCATGTTAGGGTGTTAGATGTGTTCGAAGAGGAGGTGCTGTCAGGGGAGATGAGTCTTCAAGAGATTCTTGAAGACAGAGAGGGACATTCCTGCTGTGATAGCATCTAGTAGCTGGTTCCACCATGGAGAAACCACAGATGAGAACAGTCTGGACTGAGACTGACTTGCGTGCAGGGACGGCAATGCCAGACGATTTTCTCTGGAGGAATGCAGTGGCCAAGAGCAAGCATAAGGTTGTGTGATTGAGTTCAAGCAGACGGGTGCAGACTCAGACTTTACTCTGAAGGCAGCATGAACGACTTGAATTTGATTCGGGGGGCCACAGGTAGCCAGTGGAGGTCGATGAGCAGCGGGGAGACATGTGCCCTTTGAGGCTGATTGAAGACCAGACAGGCTGCTGCGTTCTCGACCATCTGTGAGGGTTTTTCTTTAGAGTTTAGAGGAAAGTCATTTATGAATCATCAGCAATTAAACTCCCCAAATACTGAGCATGGTGTTTCATCTTGTAACATTATGCCAAAGCAGAAACAATGCCCCTACATTAAAAAAAACCAAAGAGGCGATGTAAATCAGAAGAAATGCTAAACACACAGGGCTCCTAAGTCCCCAAACACCAAGAAATCACAGCCTGACAAGTCAGGAAAGATCAAGAAAAATAACTTTACTTTTTGTAACTGTAGATTAGTTTATGTTATTTAAATAAATAAATATTATATACATGTAGTACCAATTAAACAGATGTAGTACTTAACACTTCCACCAAGGTTTCCTACTGCACTGAAGCTTTAGCGGTGTCCTTCACTTGTAAGTCGCTTTGGATCAAAGCTTCTGCCAAATGACTGAATGTAAAGGTCAGTGTTAATTAATGTGAAGCTGTTTTTGCTGGTTACTTGAGACACTTTCAAGTGATGAAGTACCTCTTAGCATCTTCACAGCGACAGTGTTGGCTACTAAAATAACATGGTAATCATGTACGGTGTCCTTTGAGGTACATATTTGTATTTTGTATGAAGCATCCAACATGTCAGCAAGACTTTGACTGGCAAAAATATGGAATCCTGATCCTGACCTATAACCTTTCAGTGGGCAAGAGAAAAGAGACAAGGACTAATAAGGTGTCGTATTATAATTACACACAAGAGTGGTATTTTTGTTACAGCATAGTGACCCGAACAGTCGTTATCTGAGTGGAAATTGAAGCACAGAAACAACTTTTGTGTCTTATAATCTGTGTAATTTTTAACCCTGGTACAGTCTTAACAACAGTGAACACAGTTACTGCACTGACACTCACCGAGTGTGTGTTTGGATGCTCACAGCATGTGTAAGTCCTCCAGCCTGGAGCCTCCTGTTTCTCTCCTAACTCTGTCGGTGCAGAGCAGACACAGGTGAAGCATCTGCAGGACAAACACTGTCCTGGAGCGCCCTCTGTTGGCTCAAATGTGTGTTGCACCTTAAAAAAATGAAGACGAAATGTATTTCTACACAAAATGATTTGAAATGTAGTGATTTATTTCATGCTAAAGCTTGATCAATATAAACCCCCAGAAAATAACAGTAATAAATACAGCAAATCAGTTATGATACAGAGGAAACAGTTTGCACTTATTTAAAAAAAAAAAAGGAACTCAAGTAATAAAAGAGATATGAAATTCAATTTCTCAGACTGTGGAGTGATTCATACATATGTGTATCTCAGCACTTGAATACATCTGTTGAGATAAGGATGAAAGGTTAGAGTTCTCGAGACGGGAACAGGGTAAAGAGATAAAGTGGATACATTCATTGTATTCAGTCAGTTATTTATCCACAGCAGTTGAATGAATCCTCAGAAGTTTCAGCACAAAAGAAAAAAACAAACAGTCATAATTATAAATAGAGTAGCACAGAGTGAAGATTGATGTCTGGGAGTGTCGTCTGTGTTTCATGCAATCCCTGGACAGCAGATAGTGACTCCCACCCCCTTTTACACAACTACAGTAAATCTACACTGAAGTACAATTAGAGTAGGAGCTGTAAATGACAGGCCTTTTCCACAAAAAGGGGGAGGGGGTTGGATTGCATATCTATAAACTGACACCATTGTAAAACACAGGATTCAATACTCGACACAAAGATTTCATGTGTACAATTCAAGAAACACATTGATTGTTTCCAGTGTCTTGTAATCTCTAACTAGGCCTGTTAAGGTACAAAGGGAGACGCACACCACTGCGACCACTCTCAGTCAAACACCAAAGAGGGCAATGAGAAGGTACCTTTCCATTAACCATACTCTCCAATATATAAATGTTAGTTTTAGGTAACAACAATCGGGCCCGTCTTGTACAAAGTGTTGAGCTGCAAACACAACCTGCTTAGACATTCTGTTCCACCTCAGCATCTGGCTTTGGTTTTTCCTCAGGTTCGATTTATATACACACACACACACACACACACACACACACACACCAGCAGCTCTAAAAAATTCAATCAGTAGTACGAGCATGAAACTTGACTCAGAGAGCTGACAGTGTGACACAAGACTCAAGAAATGTTCATACACCAGTAGCTTAAAAATCAACCAAACTACCCTCTACCACCTTTTTGTTCATGTAAACTACACTGTAACTGATTGTGTGCTTGTAGCGTACTGTACCCTGCCTGTGCACCAACAGTGGCAGCAGCATTTTAGTGCTCGGTAAACCAAATCTAATCCAAGTTTACCCATTGGTTTGTTTGCAGATTGCGTTCAGACAACTTTAAATTCACTAAGATAAAACAAGTAAAACTAATGTAAGTAGAGGGGAGAAAATGACTGCTTATGTGGTTATACTTGTTGTTGCCACTACACCATTTGCTGGCTGTTCAGCTCGTAATCAAAGCAGCTGAGAGGCACTGGAGCGATGTGTTTGCTCACAGTGTAAACATGAGGCTGGAGTAGTACCAAGTTCTAGGAGCTTTCTGTGGCTCTGGACTTTCAGTACTCACAGAGAGAAAAACGCCAACTCTCTGTGGAGAAATGTAGATGGGATAAGAGAGGGAGGAGGGAATAAAGGAGCTATGAGATGGGGAGAAAAATGAGAGACAGAGAAAGTGGAAAAAAAAAAAAAAAAAAAGAAATGGGCAGAGAGAAACAGCAACAGTTCCAAAGAGAGGCAGCCGTCCAGGCCCCGCAAGGCCCATCCTCCCACTTCAAATCTCTTCAAAAGCACCAGAGAAGGACCCATCTCCCTCCATCCACCCCTCCGTCCCCCTGTGGATAGCTTCCGTCTGCCGAGAGACGATAGGGCCCAGTGACTAACACACACCCACTGAGGGGATAATTCAATGGGCAGCATCTGGGCGTCTGTCTCTGTCCTGCTACATGGTTCGTCTCTCAGTGAGTATAGAACAACAACACAAGCGCATACACTATCTCACTCACTCACTCACACTCACACTCACTCACACACACACACACACACACACACACACACACACACACACACACACACACACACACAGAGCTCATTAAAAAAGACCAACCAAGCAGAGGAGACAGGGGACAATTATCAGAATCAGTCAAGTCAGAACCAGCCTCCAAGAAAATCAAATGAGACACACAACTTTTCTCAGCGGAAAGTTAATAGGCACGACTCACGCGATGTGCAACAAGATGTTCGACATACTCGACCCTCTGTGGGACGATGGGAGGGTTAGGTACCTTGACTTAGTTATAGATAAACAGACTAAAAAAGCCCTGACTCAACAGCTATCCTGTACCAGTCCTTTTCCTCAACCCAGACCTTTTTTCTTACTTGATAACACACTGCTGCTAATTTAATTCCTCCATACTCAGGGTGTGAACTGTTCTAAATCCCTCGTTAAGCCGAGCAGAACACATACTGTCGGCTCAGGTATGGATACAAAACTCAAACTTGGAGTTTCAAGGATTCCTCAAATGCTGCAATAACTCTTTCATCAGGACATCATCCTATTCTCTTATAATTAAGCACTTTAATTAATTTACCTCCTCATCCTTTCCAGTCTTAACCTGTGTCCAAGGCCCGGTCGCACTAGAAAGTGGCACTGTGAGATGAACCTGCGCCTGCATGTGCAGTATGTGGTGCTGGAACTTTTTGGACGTTGTAATTCGAACTGCAACTAATGATACTTTTCATTATGGACACGTTGTCTGTCAGAAAATGCTCATTATAATTCTTAAACTGTTTGTCTTCATAGGTATTCAATCAACTATCATATATGACAAGATAAAGGCATCAAATCATCAGTGTGATAAAGTGAGATCAGACAATATTTTGCATTTTTACTTGAAACAACCAATGGCCAAATAGTTTCCAATTAGTATTTCATAAGTAATTAGGTGACTAAGTGTTGTAGTTCTGGTAGTAATTATTCACGGGGCTAGTTGGTGAACTACTGCAGCCCAGGACAGGCTGGCGTCAGGCAGTCAAAAGCTCTCTGTACTGGGCCGGTTACTCCCTCTGGTGTTTTGCTCTCAAGACTGTACATCATGTCAACACACAGCTCTACTGAATAGAGGAGAATAAAAAACAAGCTACGTGCTTTACAACCATCAGTTAGAAAGCTCATTAGTTTAGTTACTAAGTTTACACAGTATTTTCAAGAGACTTATTTGAACCACTGAATCCTGTTTTGTTACTTCAAACCATCTTTTGTAGAGCTGTCGTGCTCCAACAGAGGAGGTTAAATGATTGTTGGATGGTGCAACACAGCTAATAAGCTCCAACAGCTTCCTCCATTCTCCCTCCCCTCAACTGTTGGGGATGTTAAGACCGCTGGCTATTGGTCAAGTTGACCAATCTACTTATCTATGTAATGAGCAAATCCACTTATCACACTGATTCCATTGGAATTCACTGGGGGTTTTTTTTCCATCTTTACCATGTTGGTGTGACCGGGCCTTTAGACAGAGAAAAGGCTAACTAACATTCTGCGCATGACTCAGCAGAGTCATGAAAAGAGGATGGTTAGGGAAATGCAAGATGCATGTTTCTGTTTGCAAAACTGCTCAAACATAGCTCTTTGGTACATTCAGTTACCCAATGAAATGTAAGCGGCATTGATATATATTTAAAGACCATGAAATGGAATCATATACATAAAAAATGATAAGTAATATGAGTATTGAATACCTGAGAAAGACTAAAAACATGTGAAAAAAGATGCCATAAATCGAGGCATGGGGGTCAAAAAAAAGGAGCTTAACTGTAGTTGAAAGAGAGAAGAGACTCTTTGTTCAAAGACTCGGCGGTTCTCCTCACAACGTTACATTCAGTTACATCAGCCACACCTTGTTTTTCCTTTCTAATTCAGCCATCGCCCACTCTGATGTGAAATAAAAAGGGGAGAAATGCAGCAATCAAGGTGCGTTTCTCCCTCCATCTGTAGAAGTGTTAAGTAATGTACATACAGAAACACACATACACACACACACACTTTCTGTGTTGATCTCCGTTGGACTTATTTCACATGACTGAAGCCGGCTCTTGTCTTTGTAGCACCAGCTGATAAGTCTCATTAAGGCCAGCTCGTTAGGAGGGGGCCGACTCCGTGGCAACAGCTCGGTGACATCACGTCTGTTGTGCGACGTCCACTAAACCAGACGTCATTCGTCAGTAGTGGGACATGTGTGTTTTTTGGTTTAAATAGTCAGTCGAGCAGCATGGCTTTGATCAGCCTCGGGGTGATGAAGAGGAGGAGGAGTGTGCTCAGTCTCAGGCCAGATGTGAAGAAAAACACCTGCCTGATTTTCAGTCTCCGTCTCTTCTGATGTGACATCTCAGAGCGTTTTCAGAGTGTGTTTCTAAGATAAACACACACACATTTCCACACGTCTTCTCTGCAGCGTGTCTGCCTCAGTAGAACTTGTCGTCGATGCGGAAGTGCGGCCTGGTGACATCATCTGGGTTCAGGAAGACGGATATGGATTTCCCAGGGTTCTCCGTGACCAGCTGCTGCAGTCGCTGCGCCAGCTTGTCCTCCGAAGGCGAAATGATGCCGTTGGCTGGGTGATGCCCGGGAGAGCCGTGGCCGTTGGTGCTAGCTGTTAGCTCCTTCTTCAGCTGGCCCGCCTGCTGGGCCTGGTCCAGAGCCGCCCGCAGGTGCTCGCTGGGATCTGAGCGCACGTGGGCCAGTTTCCTGGCGACCAGCAGCGCCTGGCTGTCGGTCAGGTGCTCCAACATGTTGCACTGGGGCAGGAAGTAGTTTGGGCAGTTTTTGCCCAGGATGCAATGAGCAAGATCATCAAGGAGGCCCAGGAGGAGGCGACCGGGGGTGTCAGCGTCAAGGCAGGACAGGTAGGCGGCAGGAAGTCGGTCACAGGCCCAGAAGAGAAGGGTACGCAGGTGGTAGAGGCTGAGGCCTGTGCGAGGACGAGCCAGGATACGAGACAGTACCGCCTTGGCTGCTTGGAAAGCCTGGGCCATAGGGAAGGGGATGCACTTCTTCAACTGAACCTGGTAATAACAGAAATAGACGAGCAGCGAGTTCAGTAGAAGCAGAATAAAAGACATAGAGGTCAACTTAATGGGAAAGAATCAAGAGGAATGAGATGGGTGTAAAGGGGAGAAATACAGAAAGAAAACCAGATGGAAGCATTTCACTGATGCTTTAAACCAATTTCAAGGTGGCACCAGACACGACACCACGAAATAAGTTCCATTCACAACCCTCTCTCACCTCGCTGCGTGAGAATGCCAGCCTCCACTCCCTGTCGGGCCGACCACCCAGCGGGGAGCAGCAGGGCAGCAGATAGAAGCCAGATATGGCCTCTTCCTCTGTGATTTTACCGTCCCAAAAGTGGTTGGCAGTCAGCCAGCCTTGGGCCACAGCAGGCCAGCCCCGGAACGACACCACAGGCAGCAGGTCGTACAGCACCCGGCTAGAGCCTGCCTGCATGGAGGAGATGGTGGAGGATTATTAGAAGATCACTGCACCAGTTCTGATTTCTACTCCACCTACAAACATTGTTGCAGGCTGATTTCTGCAAAATTACTTTAACAACTGACGACGATCTGCTCCAGTAATGATTTCACTTCATAAAATCCTCCTCTTTAAAGGAGTAACTTTAGATCATTAAATAGCCTGACATTTCTTATGGATTCAGATGTAATGAGTCCAACTGCATTTGATGTATCATCATTTCATCACAGGAGCAAGTGCCACCTAATCTGTACCTGGAGGATGATGGTAGTGAGGGGTCCGTTCCTCTCCAGTCGATCCGGAGTGGGAATGCCTCTCTGAGGGCTCCGCCTCAGCTCCTCTACGGCCTCACTCACCACCCCCCAGAACCAGTCCGTCACCAGGCTGGGAGAGAAGTAGCACCCATCCAGAGACTGAGGAGAGGCCAGGGAGGGGATGGAGCCTTGACCTGAGGGGGGGGGGGGGGGGGGGTGAATGCTGTGTCTATCCACACAAACCAGCTGACAACAACTCACAAGGCAATAATAGTACTTAAACTAGGACCAGCAACTGGTGTAACATACTTGCGAAATCACTAAATTAATATTATCCAAAACCCAAAGTTCAAAGTTTCGGGGTTTCTATGGATACCAATTCAGCACAGAGTATCCCAGTCACACAAAGTCTATGAAGTCCTAGTATAAAAATATTACACTAATTCTTTACTCCTCACACTAGTTTGTTATCAGACTCTAGATTTAAAGAGATAATTCAGTACAAACTACACAAAACTTTGCCCTGGGTCAGAGGCAGATACTGTGTTCTGACTGATAAGGAGAAGAGCAGATAATGAGCAACTAAAACCAAACTCTGGAGATAATTTGAACTTCAACAGAAAAAAAACATCAGGCTTAGTGTTTAGTGTGCAGAGCAGTGTGTAGTATATTATCATATTTGTTTGAGCCTCATTATTCACTATATGTTAACTATGTCATTGATTCAATAACATCTCTCATCTCAGTCAGCACTCCTTAACTCTTAAACACACTTAAAACCTCTTCATGACTGAGTCTCACAGCTTTTGTTTATTTTTGTACATGATCCTCGTGTTGTGTTAGTTTTTTGGTAAAAATTGTTAAATCTGTTAGCATGTCCTACAGCCTGTATGAAAAGTCCCAGTGCACTCAACTTGATGAAAGAGATCCAGAGTTTGCCTTTGCACAACACTAACACTGTGTCAGCCACTGCCAGTTACAAGCTAACAAACATAAACAAACAAAAGATGCTAACTACTCTAACTGTTCTGATACGTCTGCTAGTCTCTGATTTTGGTCACAACAGACTCCTCATCCGATTCTGGGTCTGACTGAGGCGCAAACATGTCAGTGAGTCTCTCTGATGTTTCCTCTGCTAACTCTCTGGATAAGCACTCCTCTTTCGCTGAAACATTATCAGTACAGAGAGCGAGAGTTTGCATTAGGACAGCCACTAAAACTGTGTTAGCCACTGCCACTTACAAACAAACAACACAACCAATTGACTGCACTAACTGTTCTGATTCGTCTTCTAGTCGCCAATTTTGGTGCACAACACCTCAAAAACTCCTCAGTCTGGGTCTGACTGAGGCTCAAACATGGCTGAGTCTCTCCGATGTTTCACCTGTCAAACCTAGCATGGTGGTGGTGGGTGGCGCACAAGGCCTGTGGATGTGCTTACAGCCCCAGTTTGTCTTTTTTTTTTGTTAACTAATCATACCAGTATTTTCACATAGTTTAAAACATGTCTGGAGAGGAACCTAAACAACTTTGATTGTCAATTAATTAATTAAGTTGTTTATCAAGAAAAAATTTGGTCAAAGGTGAGGATTTGCTAAATTTTCTATTCTGTATATATACTGCAAATGTAATATATTTGGGTTTTGGATTGTTGAAGAGAAAAATAATGTTTTGAGAAAAATAATGTGTTACTGATTAATCATTAATAAAAATAATGGTTACTTACAGCCCTCATGTAGACCTTTGAGTACCTGTAGTTTGCAGTTTATTAACAAAGTCTAAGAGAGGCACCAGCGCGAGAGAAAGAATAAAAAATTGATTTGAACTCATAACACCTCTGCCCTGCTTTTAGCATTTTGGTACGATACATGTACACGCTGTCAGCTAAACCACACCTTCCTGCCACCACAAATACAGTAACAATACAGTGAGATCCTGTGGGAAATGTTATGATAAGACCAGGAAATGTGGGAAATGTATTTTCCCAATTTGCTGAAAATTAAAGAGATTCATATCAATGAATGTCATTACTTTTTCTCATCTCAGAAGTTTCAGATTGTGGCAGATTGATGTCGCAGTGCAATCTCGAAACTGCTGTGCAATCTTGAACTTTCGATTGTTAAGTTACACTCATAAATGTTTCAGCGTTTATTTCCTGGGGAGGTTTTCTCGTTTCACCTATCTAGTTATAGGAACGGGGTCTCTGCTGCAGCTCCCTGTGCAAAATTGCTTCACAACATCATGCATCATATTATCTGAGGGAAACATGAAGAAAATTCAATCGGCTCCGCTTCCTTCCCCCCTGCACGGCTACAGCACCTTCACAGTTGTCTATTTCACTCCTCTTTCCTCTTCTCACTTATCTCTTCATCTTTGCATCTTACATTCTTGCTTCTTCATCCTCCTTCCACCTTTCAGTTTGTCCCTCACTTCCTTTAACATCCCTCTAGCCCTTCTACTTGTTCATACTTCACACCCTCATGACCACTTTCTCCTTCACTGTTCTACCTCTGACTATTCTACTTCATTTACATACCCATTTCCCCCTCTTCCTCCTCATCTTCCTCGGTAGGAAGTCCATTCTCTTCCTGGCAGCAGATGCTCCAGCGGGACAGGATGTTAGAGTCGCAGAGGCGCAGGCTGAGCCATGAGTGGCAGGGTGGGGAGTGTCTCATGTCCAGGGTGACAGGCTGGTTGCGGTCATGGAGCTTCAGGGCTGGAACCAGCAGAGTGAAGTCCAGGTCAAAATCGGCCCCTTTGGCGTAGTCCCCCAGGTCCTCAGGGTTAAGGTCCAAGACCCCCTCTCGGGCCCCGCCTGACAGCAGCAGGTACTCGTTGGCCACCGGGAGGCGCTGGTCCACCTTCTGCACCAAGCCTGAAATAATTAGGGGGTGGAAATGCATGTCAGCAAATGAGCAGTAAGGTTTTTTTTAGAAGTGTTTTTTTTTCTTGCTCACAGATGCATACACAAATTCAGAACCTCAAGAGAACACACACCAGCTCCGGAAAACGCACAGGGACAGAAAACAGCAGGACTGCGAGCAGGCGAGCCTGGAAAATGTCTGGCTTAGTTTGTTTTGAGAGGTGCTGCATATATTTATGAGTCTGAGCTGCAGTAATATTGATACAAGGAGGAGTGTGAAATTAACAGCCCCCTCAGTGACCACCGGGCTAGACACTAATGATAATTTCAGTAGCTCGCCTACATGTGTGCTCAGCCAAGCCTTCATTTCAGACACTTTGTACTCTCTACAAACACAATGCAACTACATCATGATTGACACAAGGATTTGTTCTGTTACATAATTGCAAAGTTGGGACACAGCAATATCTCTAAAAGGAAGTCTAATATGTCAAGAAATATGAGCGATCGGACTTTCATTCTTATTATATTCTTATTATATGTCAGACCAGGCTGCACCATCATTTTCCCAAGTGCTAAAAAGCCTTCCTCACTGTCCTCTCTGCACCGTTTATATGAGAGCAACTTGCCTCCAAATCCCTTTATGGCTACTTAGCTGTGCTGTAAACTTCCCAGGCCCTGGGCCCATGGGAGCCGCAGCACTGGAGTCAAGTAAATTATGTTCCTCCAGCTTAAAAGAGCAACTGAGAAAGGCCTGATCCTTAAGTCAAACCTGTTCTGGTCCACAGCTAACTGCTAGCTACTAAAGGTTAAAGGTAAAAGCATTGGCACTTCAAAACCCTGCGCGGGGGGAAGAGATTGTGAAAGCTTCAGCAGGAGTGTTTATCCCCTCCAGAGCAGTTAAGTGGCCGCAGAAAGCTGGAACGGGGGCATCAGACCAAGCCGGCAGGCCAAGGCCGGGGGTTCAAAGCTCCTAATGTGATTCCTCTCATCCAATTACATGGGCACATAACCTTGGTGGCAGGATGCCATGTGATGTTTTCATGTAGAGGCCTGGACATGTTTTTTGGGGGTTTTTTTTGATAATTTTTTGAAAAATTGTGAGGATGAAAGTGAAATAAAAGAAAAAAGCCACTGATGCACACCGATAGAAACTCATTCTCAAAGCTTTCACTTTTGGAAATTTAAATGATAAGAACTATTGAATTTAAAGTGGCTGATTTGGGTTGTTTACTCCTACTTCATCCTTACGATTAGTGCTTAAAGCATCCATGTTAATAAATCACAACCAGCTGGTCTAACGGAGGAACATATCCCTCCATGAGACCACAGAATAGTTTTCTGCTTCACATCAAAAACTAGAGCAGTTTGATGGAATACAGAAACATAGGTGGGAAATACTGTAGGAGGGAAAACATCAAGAGAATGAAAATGAACAAGCGAATAAAGTGGGAGACAAAGTCAAGTGTGCTGACGAGGATCTCTGTGGTGCCCTGCTTTCAAAAAGGAGAAAAATGAAAGTGCCTCATTTGACGCCACCATATGAGGGAGCAGTCAAAGAGAAGAAGTAAAATAAAAAGTATGTGACAGAGCATCTTTGGATCTTTGCATTTCTCAGCAGAATCAGCTCATCTCACTCTACAAGCTCCATTCATCTCCTGACTACACCGCTGCAGCTCAGTCAGAAGCTGGGAGCTCCTGCCGTACTTTATGTGGAGTGCTGCAGATCCTCCAGATCGTCAGCCTGTGAACCGTCCCATGACATCCGCAGGAGTTCCTGGTAACATTCAACATCAAATATGTATGAAATGTTTCACTTTATCAAAGTGTTACTACTTTTACAGTTTTTTTTGCTGACACACTAAAAGTGAAGCATCAAAACCTTAACTTTTGGAATCATTCCTTAAAAAAGGAACTAAAGGCACAAAAGCATTTTCGGCTTTTCACTTTTTCAATTTAAAAACACTACACACTTCTTCTTACATTAGACACTTCGTTCCCGTCTTACCGGTAAATCTTGCTATCCGAGGGAAAAAAACACGTCTTTTTCAAACTGTAAAACACACCTGAACACACACCATGCATACACACAGAAATTGAATACCAATTAGTCTGAGCCCTGATGCTCCATACAGACCTCAGGTGACCTTCAGTGAGAAGTTTGCAAACATGGAAGCAGTGAGAGCAAAGCAAGGTAGACAGAGAGGAGATGGAGGATGAGGGCAAGAACAAAGAAGACAATAGACAGACACACGTTTCAGATGATATTATGGCCACTTTGGTGGAACATGTCATAAATCACGACCTGACAATGAAGTCATGGCATCAACACCAACTTACTATGAAGCAGGTGTACAGCTTCCATTAAAGAGAACAATGTTAGAGTCAAAAGCCTCCATTATGAATATGTGCAAGTATCACTGTACTGTAGAGTAAAGGCAGTAGATGCGGTGTTGTGTTGCCAGTGCATACATTCAGACTTGGATGCAGTTGGTGCTGTGTGGAATTTTGACACAATGAGCCAAATTCTGCAATAAGAGTAAGCAACAGCAAAAAACTGTAAGTAAATGCCTCAGCGGAAATGAAGAAAATTACTTTCTTGTGTGCAATAAATCATGATGAGGACCAATCTTAACCAGCCATTGTCAACACAATGATCAGACCAAGATGCCACCTATCAGCTATGAGCCTCTCTCTACCAAAGTAATTCGGTGTAACTCGTGACAGAAAGCTGCCTTAAAGACTCCAAACATCTAAACTACATGTGCAGTTCACGCAGTAACAATTTTACAGCCACATCTAGCTACAATGAACGCAGAGCAATACAAAATCCCTGCAACGACTCCTGCATTTATGAAGGTTATAATGTTGATGGGGGCGCATGTCACCCTCACCTTTCAAAATCCTATTTTTTCTCTCCCCCACTTCGACAGTTTCAGATTGATTTACTCAATGGGCTCTCTCTCTACAGTGTCTTCTTATTGTCTACCTGTCAAAAACTCCATGAGGAAAAAGAGGAACTGATGATATGCTCCAGGTTATATTCAGCGATTACATGTGCTCACAGCAATGTGAAGTTTCTGCAGCAGTACATGGTTTGGCTCAGACCACAGAGAGGCTACACTAACCCTCTGACTGGTGGAGCTGGTTGGGGCTGAGAGGAAGCTCTGCACACATCACAGCCCTTCACCTCCACTACATTTATATTTTCATTTAAATATTTTTACAAACTTTTTATATTAATTATAATTGTATGTAAGATGCTATACTTTAACATTACCAGGAATAGGTCACAAATTATGCTGCCATTATGATGCTATTATTATTATTATCATTATTATTATTATTATTAGTAGTAGTAGTAGTAGTCATTCACATAGTAGTAGTGTTATTGATAACACTACATGCATTAATAAACCAATAAATGAGACCAAACGCCCTTGGTCCAAATGCAATCTGTACCAGCCTGGTTTACAGGTTAACATGACCATGTATCATCTACCTCAGTAACTGCAAGTCAGAGACTCTGTCAGGTATGTTTAAATTACATTTATAATTCAAAAATTTGACATTAGATATTCATGTGAAATTACAGCTACAATTTTTAAATATTAAATTATAATATTAAAACTACATCTAAAATTTTGAATATAAATTTGAAAAGTCAATACTACTGTCTCTGGTATCAGCTGGTACAGAGCTCCACTTTCCTGCTTCATTTACTTATTAATGAACTGTGTGGACCATAATTTCCTGTCACAGTCCCGTCTAGTCTCCTGGGCAGCACTACAGGTTCTCTAAGATGATTAAAAACAACAGATAAAAGGTTGAGTGATCCAACAAATACCTTGTCAATAGTGAGCATGCAGCAAATAACTTCAAAACATGAATCTTTAATCATTAACCGCTTTTTTGGTCTCTATATGTTTCCTTTATATTTTCGCTTCATCTGCATTCAAGATATTCAGCACGATGTAAATAATTAACAAGTGAAGACAGATCTGCTGTGCCTTCAGTCGTTGCAAAAAGTGCATCATATTTAACTCATCTCTCCTCCGTCTGAGGTGAGTGTTTGTGCATGCAACGTACGAAACAAATCATGACCAATCGGACATCAGAACTTGAAATCCGTTACGCTGGAGAGAGGGAGAAAGACGCGAGAAATGCTGGACAGGCAGATCAAAGAGAAGAAGGGAGGGGAGACGACAGTGTCAGAGCGAGGAACGGATCAGACGCCAGCCAAAGGGCAGCGAGTTTGAAGCTGCGACTCTTCTGATTTGTTTGGTTTTATCTGCCACTGATAAATTAGGTCAAATAGGCGAGGAGGAGGAAAAGAGTGATGAAAAAGAGAATAAAGAGCATCTTATCTCTCAGGCTTCAGTTAGAGAGAGGAGGGCAGAGGGAAAACTGTATCAATTAGCAAGGCTTCTCCAATCTCCACACTGGCTGCCAGAAGTTTGAGGTTGTTCCAAGGAACACAATCTACTTTTTAATCCAAACTCTCAAATCAGCACTCACACACTTCTTTACTGGGCGTCTGCCAGCGAGCACACACACACACATGGGTGCACGCATGATCCACTCCAACACATATGCCTGTAGACACACAGCCTGAGAATAGAGCTGGAATGGAGACAGTCTAGGCTGGTTTCACAGCCACGGATTAAACCTAATCCTATAAAAAATGTCTTTTAATATAGATTTTCATTAGAGGGAAGTTTTTCGTTACGAGCTATTTTCAGACTAGACCCAATTCCATGTCTGTGAAACGACTGTTGGTTCCTCCATCAGTCTCAGTGTGTGCTGACAGGAGAGTCTACCTGCACACACACCTGCATGGCACCCACTGTCTCCATTAAAACAGATCAATGCTGCAGATGTGGGAGCTGTTTTCTTTCACCTATTCATCACTTGGGTATTTAACAAAGGTTATGATACAATAAAAAGTGGACTGTAAATTTAATTGTACTATTTGTTGGAGAGTCGGCTGAGCAGCAATATTATAATCATAAAAATAAAATAAAAAACTCTATGCACTAAAATTCAGGTTTTATACTTGCACATTCAGCCTCAGTAAAATCATGAAGCAAACTTTCAAGGTTAAAAATCATGTGCGTGCTGCAATGAAGGAGCAATCACGATGCCGCAAGAGTCTTTGAAACGACCTGCTCCAGGAGATGAGCCAGGGGAAAAATTCAATATCTGATTTTAATGTCAATAAATCATCACAACTTTAATCCTGGGAGAAAACTGTGATTATCATAAACAAACAGCAGGGAGATCTGCTGCTGCTGACCTCTACATTGTATTTTACTTTAAGACAGGCACAGGAATTTTGCTTTAAGCTATAATATGTAACTTTCCCACCTTAAAATGTATTAAAATAACTAGCTATATATTTTTGGAGTTGTGTACTTTGATTATCCCAAATGTTTCGATCAATTCTCAAACCTATAGAAATAAGCAATTTCATGGTTACGGTCCATTACGTCACCTGCCGATGACATCACATCCCCCATGTGCATGTGTCAGCGTCGTGGATGCCTGCCAGAGGCTCAGAATTGACTTTTATCATTTCATTTTTACACTTTTGTGGTTTTCAACTATATATTTTAATAAAAAAGCCAGGCAAACATTAGGAAGTCTCAGCTCCCAGCCCAGATCTCAGCTCCCACAGGGTCAGTGAATCACAGATTTTTAACATGAAACTGCTTTATTTGTTGTTTCTATTGGTTATAATCCCCTGGCCTGTTTGTTACGGAGAGGAGGAGGCCTCTGGGGATAATTCGGCTGCTGTTGAAAACCTCCTGAACGTCTGGATCAGGGAAACAATCAAAACAAAAGGTCAGCAGCAGTCTCAGCTCCAAACCCTTCTCATGTCTGTCGGGTAGCGTTGGCGAAACACTGACTTTAAATGTAAAAACTGCTTTATTCAGCACTTTTAATGGGTATAATCACCTGATCTGTTTGTTTTGAGGAGGAGACCTCTGTGGATAATGCAGCTCCAGGTAAAAACCCCCTGAACGACTGACACTGAAGAAATCCAAACCAGGTGACGCTTCCCTTTACTACCTTCAGAGGGACAGACCACTCTTTCACTCCCTCCTCTGACTAAAAGACATGAAAAAGTCATTTTTTAAAAACTAATTTAGTGTGATTTTAAAATCAATAGATGTATTTTCACAGGAGGACCGTTTTGCCATCTGTCTTAGGAGTTTGTTAACAACTCAATACATCACTGTGATATTACACACTGATGTACTGAACTGCATCAATAAAGCACAAACATCAAACAGGATGTTCGGCTGTAAAATCCCTGGTACTTTGCTTTTATCATCGCTTTATATTGAATAACATAGTTACAGACACCTACAGGAATACACAAACTCTACTATACATACACTTATACTATACTCATGGGTGCCTTCAGACATGCATGCTTTGAAAATGAAGCTACAAAAGTTACGATGCTGCTCCCTTAAGCAGAGCAGCAGCATCGTGGGAAAGCTGTGCTTTCTCATCACAGCCCGAGCAGAGAGAGAACATTCCACTGCACACCTCTGGTTTGATAGAATCCAAAAATAGTTCTGTAAATCTCACTGGAAAATGGGATTCCTCTAAATAAGCTGATGACTTCTATGTGTTGCTGTTGCAGGAGAGAGCTGAGAAAGAGAGAGTAAGTCTGTAACTATGACTCTGTTCTAAAAACTAGGCTCCGCTAACAACTAAGATGTAGGTAAAGCTAGTAATCACATTCTGCATGCGTTTATTTTTCACATTCATGCCCCATACGACTGGTGCAGCACAAGGCTGAGCATGCAGGAGCCCACTGAGGAGCTGACCAGCCCACATGCATTTATGTGCCTTGTGGCTTTATGCACTTCCATGAGCATGAGAACAGTGTATTTCATGGTCCTGTTAACAGGTACACAGACTAAATAATGGCTGACATTTAACCTTTTACTACCCACTGTTCCACCTGTGGAGGAACACACTGCTAGTAATATGAAAAGCTATTTAACATGAACAAATAATATACAAGTGGGTATGTTTGACTGATCTGTCTAGTCACTGTGGTCATTTTCATAAAGAACACACTGAATTTATTTTATACGCTAAATAATTAACAGCCAGCTGCCACCTAGCTTGGCCTAGCATAAATACTGGAAACAGCTAGCCTAGCTCTGCTTAAAGGTTAAAAAAGCTCACTTACTAGCATGCTATAGCTTGTTCACCTTGACAGAAAGTGTAAAAGCAACTAGGTTACACTGAGGACGCCAGATAACCAGTGGAGACCCAAGCCTCGCTTTCAGTCTTGCAATGCTAAACTATAACTAAAAGAAAGTGTTTTTCTAAAAATGTCAAACTATTTCCCTAGAAGCCTCTTGTCAAAATTAATTGGGTCTAACAGTAAAAAATACTCCACTTGTTTTAATTTAGGTGGACCATGCCCAAAAGCAAGGTGCATGTTAAAGGGTTTTTAACAAATTTCTTTCCCATTAAAATTCAGTTTCAGTGTTAGACTGTGCAACATCTTGGCACATTTTGTGTCTGTACCTGCATTTCGATTGGTTTTACAGTCATCAACACAAACTGTGTTTACAAAAGATACAGTGACATGTTCCCATTAAACAATCATGTTTCAAAGTTCTCTGGTGTCAAGACTCTCGATTGAGCGGTGATGGTAGTATCACCATTTCAAATACAGATGCTTTGGACAGATTAACTAGTAAGGAGCTCCACTGAAAGTCACGAGCTCTTGATTAAGGGCGTCGTAAAGGATGCCACGATGCCTATCTCAAAATGAGACTCACAATTGTTATTTCACATCCTCTACCTCTGTGTGACCTTCCTGTTATTCTAGATAATAAAACTCTATTACAGCAGCAGAGCATGCCATAACAATAATCTTAAAAGCAGCCTCATCCTAGAAGAAGCAATTCAATCCGTTACAAATGACTCCTTACTAATATGGTCTCAACCGGATGTTATCAGTGCTTTTCAACCAGCGCTTCGCCTCGCGTGCTAATAGCAGGATTAATCCCAGACAAGCGAAAGGTGAGCCAGTCTGTCCGCCCGTTGTTTATGAATTCATATGAAGGCAGGAGATTAGCTCCAAAATAGGCCTATTAGAAGAAGAGGAATGAAGAAGTTCAAATTTTATCATGTTGGGGCCCAGATCACTCAGCAAGGTGGATGTGTGTGTGTGTATGACAGTGTGCAAGTGTGTTAAAGAAGAACCAGGGCTGAGAAGGCTGGCAGACATTTTGTGTCTGAACCACCTGCAGAGAGAGCGGACGCAGGAAGCTGTCAGTGTCTTCAAGCTCCTCGCAGCTGCTTTGATGCCAGCTACACTGTGATACCATGTCCCGATAAATGACAGGCAATTATCACTGAAAGTAAAAAGTGTCACCACAGTTTTACTTTCACATTTTACATTTGTGGGCTGCAGGGCAGCCTCGTCTTTCAAAAAGCCATGTACAGACAATCCTGACCTTTCATGTTTCTGGTTAGGAGGCAAAAGAAGCAAGCAAAGAGATCAACTCGATCTCACATTTACTTTTTATTGAGCAATGAACTTATACCCTTATATCTGCGCTGGTGTGTAATCTGTACTATTATAAGCAATTAGGAGGCAGAGCAGCTAGAAGAGTGAACAGGCCAAGGAAAAAACAAAGAGTGGATAAACTCTGGTGCCTGTCATTCAATGTGCATGCAAGTTAAGCAACATTGATCACTTTCATTTAATCAATTCAACAATATAACCATTTTCAACAATTTGTTATTTATCACTCATCAAATATTGATTAATTCATTCTCATTCATCCACCTTGCTTTGTCCTCCTTTGAGTATGCATATGGTATGGCTGCAACTGTTTCACAATAAAAGCCATGTTAACGTGCTGTAGCACTCATGTGTACACGCTGGAGGTTTTAATGGAGTCACATCTCATTCACTTTGAATGGGGCGGCATCACATTGTGGTTCCACTGCTTCGCTTTGCTCACACTAGAAGTGGAGAAAAGTTCAACCTTTGATGCAGCAGCACAGGAGCCAGCTTCCTGGTGATGAAGCCCCAGTCCTAGACCACACACACTAAGCATGCCTTGAATGAGGGCCGGTGAAGAGACTGACACGACGGGACCAGTATAGACTTGGAAATCTGGAGATCATTTGATGGTTAACCAGCCCACAGAGATTTGTCCCCATTTGCTTGACATGGACATTCAACCTGGGTGGTGCAAAGTACGCACATACACTGGCAGTTGGAGTAAATATCAACAGATGAAAAAAATCTAACTTAATGTTAGCTAAGTTAAATCTACCTCACCTTTCTACCATCTACCTTAAATCTACCTTTCTCTCTCTTCTCTCCCCTTTATAAATGTTGCCATTCGCTTATTTTGAAGCAGAGGGAGGAGCTCTGTGGGTTTTCAGCCAGTGAATGAACACAGAAAACTAGAATTGCGCAGTAGAGACAATCTAGCTCTTATAATAGAAAAGGAAAAAGAAAAAGTATGATAAAAGAAAGTATGATAAAATTTGATATTTTTTGTCATAAAATGTAGGAGGTCATTATTATACATTATTTCCTGAGAAACTGACAAAAATGTTGAAAAATGCTTCATCTTCTCCATCTCTCCATCATATTTGGTGCAAATTGGTTCAGTTCTTTTTGTGTAATTCTGCTGACAAAGAAATACACACAAATGAAGCCATTAACTCCTTGACATAGATAATTAATAATAATTAGGGAGTATGTTTTCAAAAACTTCACTAAAATAGTTTGAAATAAACTCACTTTATGAACAACTTTTTAAAGCATTACTGAAAAGTGTCAGCCTGTGAGTGAGGTGTGTGGCAAACACACCGTTTTTAAAAGATGTTTTCTAGCAACTCAAAGTCAGCTGTACAGCTATACACATAAGACACTGTTACCAGCTGACAGCTACTACACAAATGATTCCTGCCTCTTTGCCTGGGGAAAACTTTAAGTGTGATTATGAAAGAGCAAAAATCACAATGTCAGCCTCGGTTATTAAAACGAGCAGGGTGGCAGAAAACATGTCATGCAGTGTCAAAACACTTCTAACTTAACATGCCAAATTCAGAGAGTCATATTTAATTAGATACAATGAAAGACACTTAATGAATGATATGATGTGATGCCAATCTGTGGCTATGGCTATAAATGGCTGTGTATAAGTCACAGACAGTTGTTGGGTAATTTGTCGCAGAGCCTCCTCTAACAGGGGTTTTGCACTCAGCTAATTTAACGTCAACTAAATTGAGTTTGCCTTCATTTTCACTGATGAGCCAGCTTTTAACAATTAAGATTCGATGCTGCTAAATGCCAAAAAAGGTGTCAGTGAACAACAATAACCATCGTTTTATAGCAGGCAAGATGCTAATCATCTGTGCTGCTTGGCAGTGGTGTGTCAGCGCTGATGAAAACTGAAGCTTAAACAAAGCCTAAATAATCAAATATTTCACTCATCTACTATTGCAGTGCCATGAATCCGGCCCGGCTGCCAGATGAAGACAGACTCACAAATCCAAACTGGCATTAACAGAGAATTAGTCATCCAGACCAGCCATGTTGGCCCTGAATCCAAGCCTCCGCTGAAAACTGCAGCTCGACTCTGAGCATCAGTACGGGGCCCTCAAATGAGGCAGGAAGTCACAGCGGCGGAAACAGCGTCCAGCTGTGAATCAGTCATACAGAAGTTCACCAGCGTTAATGGGCTGGAGTCAGAGAGCAGCCAGACATTGTGTCGATCCAGCAGGCCAGCAGCAGGCCTGGCTAGCTGAGCTGCTTTCCCAAAGGGGATGGAGTTGCCACTCTGATGGTTAAAATTTAACCAAGAGGGATTTTTTTAATCCCCAAAATAAAATATGCATAATATCATATGAAAGGTTTTGCAGCCAAAGAAAGGTCAGAAACTTTGGGAGAAATAATTCAGTGCCAGATGAATGCACCTAATATTAAAGTCTGCAGTACCCAAAGAAAACTTTAGATGCTCTGCTCTGAATGACTTGTGGATTTTTTTTGAGTTGCATGAAATGTGAAAAACAAAACAAACCCTAGAGGAAACAAATCAGCCTCTGCAGGAATTCTCTGCACTTTCAAACACTCAGGCCTTTGTCACTATATTACAGTAAAAAACTGGCAAATTTCCTCAATCACTGTACCTTCCAGGGTTGGATAATATGACAATAAACACCATTAAACAACAGAAATGTGTCATACTGCAGATTTTTCTATATCATTTACAAAAAAGCAACTAAAGCTTTAATATCTCTGATTTACCCTTATTGGAAGTATAATGATTATTGGTGAGTTCTTTAAATGTTAATTATGTTTTACTCCTACACTGAGGCCCCCAGACTTACTTCTACGTCTGCCTCTTGTCTCATCTCATCTGACCGTTTGTGTGTATCTAACTCATTGAGTCACAATAATCAGCTGAGTAGCATCATGTGACCAGTTCCACAAAGACTAGAAAAGCTGCGCCGCTTGAAACAGACACACTCTGTCAAAATGTACAAACTGTCATTAATCTATAGGTCATACATCCAGCTCTGGATAGGACGGCATCTGGGTCTGAACCTGTGGTGGACTGTGGTCCACCTATTGGTGACCACAGCCAACAGCAACAGCCAAACGTTATGGTAGTTACCAGAAATTTTTCTTCACTCCTCTATAACAGTAGCTGCCATTGGCTGCACAACTTCCTGTGTAGCTACTATTTTAGAGGAGCAAAGAAGAATTGATTTCCAGGAAAAACTGCCATTTTATCCAGGTGTAAAACTATAAAGTTTATTAATATATTGGGTGGATCGGTACATAGACTCAAATACTCACCAATTCCCGATTTTAGGCAGCATCAGAGGGATTTCCGATAGTAGTATCAGAATCGGAACAACTCTAATTACTTGTAATTAATCATGACCATAATTCATTGTGAAATGATACAAAAAGTTTGCAGATTGTATCTCCACTTTGGGCAGGAAAAAAAATAGCTGTGAAGTCTTTTTGAGCCACAACAATCACATTTAAATCTGAGATTCTATTGGGACTGATAAATATGCAGGCCCTCAAGCAACATCACTCATGCCACACAAACACGGGTAGGCTTTGTTTTGGTTGCTCATTGTTTTGTTTTTCATGTTTCATCACAATTAAAGGTGAACTTTTGACTCACGCCTCTCCAGACCTGGAGGACACCTACTCAGGAGCTGCCGATCAACCTTCTCTCTCTCTCTAAACGCCTCCACTCGTCACTGCTCAAGCCCAAATGTGGATACCATTAAGTGGCCTAAGTGTGAGGGATAGTGGAAAACAAAGGGGCTGATGAAAGACGCCCAACAGGGAAGCAAGAAGTGGAGGTCGCTGCAGGACAAACAGAGGATATGATGCATTGCGCGAGGGAAACATATTTTTCTATCTGTTTCCATTTATCTGCATCTGACAACTGAGTGAAATACTTAACGCTGCAACAGGTTATTTTCTTGTCTCACAGTCAAAAATATAAAAATCTGTGCTGAGACACAACAGCACTCATGACTCTTTAAACTTGGATCAAAAGTATCAATTCTCACTGACATCGGGGAGACGATGAACTCTGAACTGAACGCTCTCAAGCCGACTGACAAACTTTAAGATCTGAAAAGTTGGGTTGAGGCTACGTCTGGGCCTATCACCAGATCCTCTGCTTCACCGACCGCACAGATCTATTTCTGCCTTCATTGGACTTTTGTTTTTCAAAAGATATATACAGTAGCCCCCACCACGCTTGCCTGGAGGCAAACCACAGTGTTTACTCAAACGCAGGGTAAATAAGAGCCTCTTCTTGGATCTGTCAGCATGTGAAAAAAATCACTGGATGCACTTGTGTGTGTGTGTGAGAGAGAGAATTTAATCTCTTTTCTCTTCCCTTCTCCCCGACAGCATGCAAAGCCCAGTGGGGATCCCTCTGCAGCTCAAACTTTATAAAAGCCCAGGAAAAGCAGCCACAGCCACTCGTGTTCAGCATCCACGCACACATGCACGAACGCACACACACACACAAGCACCTGCAGCAGTGACAAGGCTCCTCCAGCAGGCCGGCAAGCTGGAACAAAGTCCCTCCATCAGGAGAGCGATATTTGCTTTTCAGTACTGCCTTTCATCCTCCACAGGGCCTTGAGAGGCACAGAGTCGCTAGTGCAGCTACCACTGCATACTTAACTTTATATTCCTAGATTCCAACACAAACCATCTCCCTCTGTTGAAAGCACTGAACTTTTTTTTTTTTTTTCATCTTTTCGCGCAGTCGGAGTTGTCACAGCGGGCGGCAAGACACAGGGTATGAAAATACCAGCAAACCACTAGTGATTATGCCAGCAGAAGCAGCCTCAGAAACTAAAAAAAAAGTTACCAGGAGAATCTCAACCAAGTGAGGGTGGGAGCAGACAAACAGGAAGGCAGAGGGCTGTGCACCCGAATCATGAAAAATGAAATCCATGCAAAGGGAGAGGCAGGAAAACAGCTAAAAAAAAAGCTGAAAGTTTGCACAGAGAAAAGAATCTCTGCCTGTATGTTGTGATTCAATAAAATAGGAAAAACTGAGGACTGAGTACCATTTTGACTTGTGTGATTTCTCCCTGGGGGGAGGCAGCCTGTTCGATGAAGCTATTTCAGTCTGGTGAGAAGACTGAAACAGAGCAGAGGCACAATCTGCCTGTCAACCAACGCAGGACTACTAATTTGACAGGAATAGTAAAACTGTGCGACAAAAGGAGACGGAGAGACAGGACCTGTAAAAATGTGAAACTGGGATATAAAAAAATCACAGAGGTGAGCTGGAGAAGAGCTGAAAAAGAAACACACCAAACTTTCAGGGTGCTGACCAAACGTGCTGCGTTTTCAGCTTCCCAGTGACAGACTGACAGGGACATGAAAGAGCAGGGGCGACAGGAGGACAGCAGGGAGGGGGCAGAGTGCCACCTATTGGACAAATAAACACACTTCACTTTTTAGTCATCGCTGGCAGTAAAACAACAATCATTCGGAGACAGGCTTGTGTCTCACTCATTCTCAGTGCAAGTGAGCAGCGGAGGCACGCAGACTGAATTCAAACATTTAGAATCACATGATCAACAAATTCTTACATCCACACTGCCGCAAACTAGAAACCCCCAACAACTGTGTCTGTCTCTGTCAGAGGATTAAACTGAACATATTGTACCTGATCCATCATTTCAATGCAGATTAAGTCTAATGTTAATCGTGTCTGTCACACATGCTGTCTCACAACCTGAGTCATGCATCCCACCCCATTTACATGAGCTCTTACAGCTTTGTCTTTTTGGCCAAAATGAAATTTGGTGTCAGGAATGTGCACATGTTTACAAAAATGTAAAGATGCCACAGGTTGAGTGGAATAAAGCCTCAGAAATGAGCAAAGGATCTCTATTGTTTTAGATGATATAGACTCGTTTTCAAGCTGCATTGTAGCTTTGGATGTTTCTGATGGTTCTTGACCTCTATTCCACCAGAAAGGATCAATACAGGATTTAACATCAAATACAAACTTCTTCAGAGTAAAATAAGAAGCAGTAGATCAGGGTGCTTTCCTTCTTCTCTTTGGCATCAGTTTTTGCATTAGGCATCATTATTTCATATGTTTAATTCCTTTCATTATACTGCATAAAAGTCTCATGAGAGAAGAATAACTAGTAAAAACAGCATGATGATGATGATTTGGATTTGACCAAACAACTTGTTCCAGGATGAAGTTAATTTTATCATGTTCTGTGCAAGCGCAGCTCACTGCATGTTCAGGCCTGCCCAGTAGCCAACTGATCAGTGCGTGGTTGTACTGGGTGAGAGAGTGTGTACCTGTGTGAGGGTGGAGCAGGGTGCTCCTGGAAATCATTGTTCATTATGACACAGCCCTGTACAAATAAACGTACGTGCACATTTGCTTGCTGAGAAAAGACAGCAACAGAGGAAAACTGTCGCTAGTTTAACTTTATCTGTGTGAGGAAAATATAAATGGCACAAACGCACAGGTACACACAAAGCATCAGCTGTGCAGTGGGGTACACACTTATCTTTCACCATGCAACTCTGCCTTCACAGCCATTGTCAAGTATATTAATAGTTAATTGATAGTAACTTTAACTCCAGGCAATAAATTATTACTGTCCCACAGGCTTCTGCTGCCTTAAAATCACATCCTATAAAAATGATAATGGAACATATTATATACTGCAACATACTGTTAACTTCCAATATCCAAAACACACTGTGACATATTGTCACACATTTATCACACTTGGTAACTACAGTGATTATGACTGGAGATCCTGCACAGCATGTGGTTAAAGTGGTGAGGTTTGAGGGCATGAAGATGGCCCACAGCAAAATAAATATAATATTTAATTTATGATACACAGGTCCACAGAGAATATACAGCAAAAAGGACAATCTGATCATAGGCGTCACTGAATTTTCTGAGGTTCACATCCCTCCAACATCATATCACGGTCATATCACTCCATAGGTCCAACATCACTGGTTTCAAAACTGCAGACATACCTAGCATGTTGAAGATGAAGTCCTTAGCTGTGTGGACCTCTAAGGCGGTCTGGTCTCCAAACTCCCCCTGCTCCAGTACTACCAGCTCAGACACCTGTGCTGACAACTGCTCCAGGGTGGCCCCCGACCGGAAGTCCACCTCTGACAGCTTCTTGGCGGGGGCTGGGGAACGCGGAGCCACCGCACTCATGAGGGACTCCATTCCTACAACCCTGTAGGGTGAGGTTGAAAAAGAGAAATCATTTTAGGTTTGTTAGCAGAAACGTCTGGCCTTATTTTCATGGCTAACGCGGTCAAACTGGCTCCCCTGAGGGATGAATTATGCTACACAGTGCTAACTACAAGGCCCATGCCCCATCCCTCCACTGAGTTCAGTGCAAATCGCTTCAGTACTTTTAGTGTAATCCTGCTGACAAAGAAATAAACAAACACACCAACAAACAGAAGCGTGTGAAAACATAACCTCCTTGCCAGAGGAAATAATAACTACTGGTTCCGAGAGTTACACTAGAACAAAATGTGTTTTCATTTGAACTGCTCACAGGGTGTGAGTTACAGCCTGTGTTTAGACTGATTTAGTGTTGTTGAGTCTTCTTGTTTTCATTGCCGTATAATGCTTGCCTTGTTTTCAACAGCCTTGTGTGAATCATGAGACTTAGAGGAACACATCACAGCAAGGAACGACTAACATAAAATTTTAATAACAGAAAACGTGATGCTGATGAGGCAGCAATTACAGACTTGATTGCTAAACACTGAAAGCCCAAAAATACACTGATTATCTAACCTAATATGAGGCTATTTGTGAAATATAGGTTCTGACACTATGAGCAAAATTGTACATCCAACCACTTGTTTGTTTGCATAACTTGTAATTTATGATCATAAAAAGTGAGCTATTTAGCTGCATCAAGGGAGTGGATCAGAGGAAGTCTGGGCCTCTCATGTATTCAGTGTTTTTACAGGAGACTCCTGCAGTGATGCACAGCCACAAAGCAAACAAAACTTAGGTTGCTGCTTTTTCCACATTAACAAAATAAGACTTAAAGACCACTACCCTGCTTTGTATCCTAGCATGTCTAAAAGGGTAAGTTAGTGGAGTCATGTGCTTTGAATGGGGTTATAATGTACTTCAAGGAATACTTTGCATACCGTGTCCAGTCTGAAAGCATTAAGAGTTAAGTGCATGGGAATTACAGCAGTAGTATGGTGTACTGTTAAGCAGACAACGTATATTAAGTGACTATTTGTTTATATGTTTAAGTAATTGTATAAATCAGTCTGCCTTAAAAGTAACAAGCCAAAAAGTTGTAATGTAAACAAAGTTCAGTGGAGTTGAATGACAACATGGCCTCTGCCCCACCAAACTAGGTCAATTAGCGACCGTGCTCCCCTGCTTCTAGCTGCTAAGCTAATAGCCGTGCAAATTAGCCAGCTGGCTGTCTGGCAGTCAACATTAGATAATAGAGTAATTTTTAAAATACTAAAAAAAAAAAAAAATAGCCTGGGCTGCATAAGATAGATTCCTGAAACTGCTGTACGACCGCAGAAGGAGAGCATTTGACTTGCAGTGATAAGGTCGGTGACGTGCCTCGCCCACAGTCAGCTAATTTCTTTTATTAGCTAATATTAGCCAACTAGCTTTATCAAATTAGCATGCTAGCTAACATGACAGGTGGGGACAGTGAAGACAAGTGCAGCGACACACACCCGGGCATACAACCACACACACACACACACACACACATACACATACACACACAGATACACACATATTCACACTCAAATCTATACGTACGCACGCACACATGCACTCAGCTCGGGTCTCGCTAGCTTGCGAGTCGCGTATCAAATCATTAGCTGTCAGGCTAAAGCTGTCAAACATCGCAAACAGACACACACCCTGAACACAGTGATGCGAGTGGGTTTCTTCGCTATCTTCTACGTTTACTGTTTTTGTGATCCCTGTGTTTTAATCCGCCTTCTTCAGCTGTCATTTCCAACAGGTCCCAGGCGCCACCTTCCCCCTGGCAACACCGTCCCAGAAATCATGGTCCTACTCAGAGGATCCAGGGATTAGTAGTTTGCGTGGCAAGCACGCCCTGCGTTACAAAACTACAAAAGGCTTTGTGAGGTCAGCTTTGTGGATAAAACAGCGCCCAGCGTCCTCGCAAAGGAGATCAGGCAGAGCTGAGGTTTGGTAGTAGCAGGGCAGGGCGGCTTCGCACTGCACAGCCAGTGTTTTGATGCCTGAGCATGTAAGCAGTCCTTTGTAATTCCAGCAGCAGTGGTGTGTTTGCACCAGAGGGGCAGGCTGCTGCATTGGAAGAACTGTTACTATTCTTAACCTGTGTGTATGAGGGACTGTTACACTTTTCCATCTGAAAAGATCCTTGTGAAACATATTTTTAATAAATTGTGGCTTTGTGGTTAAGTGTGTTTAATTCAGACTCACAACTTTGAACTTTGAGAATGTCAACACCAAGTGTAAATGTCTGGGAATTTTTCCTCTCCAGCTGGCAGAGCGCAGATGGTTGTAGTGACTGGAGCTGTTGCATAATCTAAATATGACACAGAGCTTCTGTCATAATACTATGTAGTTTACAGCTAAATAGGAAAGTTAAAGGTCATAAATAACATTTTCTCCTGTGGCCGTGTAGCATTTTATTTCTCACTCAGCAGTGCTAATTCTTGTAAGCAATTTATTTTTCATCGAAATGACACATGATGCACAACACTTCTTCTCTTTAGCATGCTTTACTTTCTCAGACATTCTTAGTGGTACATAAAGTTTATAGTCAAATGCCAAATTACAATAATCGCAATACAATACAAAATTACAGTATATAAATAGATAGATAGATAATTTTTGAAAAACTATAATTTACGTTGTATTGTATTTGGGTACTCAAGTTAATTTTTCAAAATGAAGTGTAGCCATATCTCTACAACTTGATCATTTCTAAGTGAATATTCAGTTGACATGATACACATTCATCACTCAAATAAATAAATAAACTGATAATCTTTACAAACTTCACTCCAAAACACTACCCATAATGCAAATCAATCACACCTTTTCATCACCTTCCAAGTACCACGACACCAAATCACTTTTTAATTTCTGGCTTTTCTCTATTTTTTTGCCTCCTTCTTGTGAAATGTTTTCTCTTTACCTCTGTTTAAATACAACAGTGTGAACAGAAAAAAAAAATCACTTGTGGACTGAGCAGCTCATGACTGACTTGAAAGTTGTGATGAGACGGAGATATTGCTTTTTATTAAGGGAACCACTGCAGTTGACATTGCCTGGTATATACCCAGCTCTTCTAAACTCCACATCCCCAGCTTGTAACACAGACTTCCTGTTAAAAATCCAAAGTCTCAAGCCCAAACTGAGATAATATATGACATCATCATGTCTTGTTTTTTTTATTTTGTCAGAAAGGTCCCTCCAGAAGATGTCACAGGAGACAAAGAACATTTTAACAGAATGAATAGTGCAAGTAAACTGATTCATGTGTAAAATTGGTGGAGAACCACTTGCTGTTTAATATAAGTGCATAAACCTCTTGATTACACTCCAAGTTATTCATTTCCTGCTTCACTGCTAAACTGCTTTGAATTGATAGTGTCTGGAATAACCTGTCAGACCTCCCTTCTTAGCCTGTCACTGGATCATTGCTCCGTTACACACTGCAGTCACACTGACTGTGAGGAGAGCTGTCTATACAGCGTCTGATTCATCAGCCCATTCTGTGGTAAAAGCACAACATTTATCAAGATAATGTTGTACCAAACAGCACTTAATGAGCAAAGCTGAGGGAGTGTCACAGTAAGACACAACCCTGGCCTGCAGCAGACACTGCAATGTCTCTCAAATTCTTTGCATTTATCTCTTCTTGTCTTTCTTTGATCTCTTTTTGCCCACAAAGTAGAGAAATGGAAAAACATTTCCTGCCCTCTTGACATTCTTCCCTACATCGCCCATTTCTAGAGATGGTGCTACCATGAAAATCTCTCCCTTTGCAAGTCAGATCAGGCTGAAACTGCTGCCATGTGGTTTAAAGGTTTCAGATCAAGAGATGATCTGCTGGTCTGATATTCAAAGATTCGATCTGCGGCACCAAGCCAGTGCTTGCTCAGCAAAATCAGTAAAGGAAAAGTGTTAAAAGATTGAAATGCCTAAGAGAGGATTAGAATAATGGAGGTAAAGGAAACATAAGGAAGAGAGGATGGCAGAGCTGATGGAAGGAAATTTAAAATAAAATACAATTTTTGCCTCATGCACAAAAAAGCAAGAAAAAGACCTCAGTTCCCATAGCGGGCGAATGTTAACACTATAATCTTTGAGAATAAAAGTGATCAATTGAACTCTATAAAATGAGGGCGAGGACAGCCAAAAACTAAAGCTGACACAATTTGATTTATTAATTAGTTGATATCAATCATTTTTGAGCAAACTGAAAGTATTTACTTCTGTTCTTTGTCTTATCTGGTCATAAACTAAACATTTTTTGTCTTTTGAACTGTGGGTCAGACAAAAAAAAGGTAATATCACTAATCAGTAATATCAAAAGTAATATCATCATCTTTATCTTAAGGATATGATATGAAGGCTGATGACAACTGTCTGGCATTTATAGTCTAAATAATTAATTGAGAAAATAACACATATAACATAAATACACACACACACACACACACACACACACACACACACATAAATACATCATGGAAATATGTTGTTAGTTGCAGGCTAACTGGAAATTTCTGGGGAATAAAGCTTGGTATGTTGTAGAAGAGTTATGCAAAGTGTTTAATTTGGACTTTGGTAAAAGTGCCACTGCAGAGTCCTGCATTCAAAAGTAGAAGTACAGGAATACTGTCAGCGAAAATGTACTTAAAATATCAAAAATAGACTGCTGCTTCTGCAGGAAAATGGCCTCTGTGACCGATAGGTTACTGTAGGTTACATCATTAAATCTTCACCACTGATGCACTGAGGCAGAAGTAGCATTTGACTGTTGTAGCTGCTGGAGCTAGTTTTAAAAACTACTTATTATATAGTCTTGTACTTTAGTCCAGTGGTATGGGTCAGACAGTTCTTTGGACAGCTATTTGAAAAAGAAGGGAAATCATTATTTGGTTGGACTTCTAACAACACACGAACATCTGAAATCTGACAAGGGGCTACTTTTTTGTAATGGATCACGATCCAAAAAGGCTGAAACCCGCTGGTTTCATCTTTAGCAATGTAAATATGAGCTCATCATGGCGCGGCCCTAGCCATTGGATATAAGGGTTTTCAGAGCACAGTGGCGCTGTTGCCGCATTCTGTCTGAAAGCCCCATAACACTGATGAGCACATGGTGTGTCTGTTCTCAAAGTTAGAAAAAATAATAATAATCTGTTCCCACTGATTAGCAGATCATAAGCGAGCACTAACTACTGTCTCTGTGTCATCACGGTCACAGGAGAAAAAGGTTATTCGTTACTTTCGAATTTTATCCTTCAGTGCAAACTTTAACTGCGTCGTTATACGCAGCTTGTTTAATGTCATTTAGAGCACACGGCAGAGCTCCAGCCACCACCACCATCCACCAGCTCCCAGAAGACTAATAACAATTCCCAGACATTACATTACTCAGTGAGACGGCTGCTGCTGATAGTGGTTATGGTGATGTGGTAACTGTGGCAGCTCCCTCCGGTGTCATCCACTTAGCTCCTCTGATGCATGGCCGTCATCGCTGTGCTGCAGATTGAAGTGGAATGATTGGGTATAAAGCCGTGAAAAGGCGGCTGAAGTGATGGGGCCTCGGTGTCCATTGAAGTGAGGGAATAATCTATCTGTGGGTGTGATAGTGCTGACCACCATTTAAGTGGCTTCAAAAGGTTAGCGGGAGGACCAGGATGTGGGAGCACTTGGGACGGCCATTACAGTCATTCCGCTTCACTGTGAGAGCCGCCGCCGCCTGATTGATGCCTCTGAGAGAGGATCTGGCGCTGCTGTGGTGTGTATTATACAGCACGCACTTTAATATATTGCCTGTGTGTGTTTGCGGGTAGATATTTGTGCATCCCCTGGTCCGTGTGACTGAGTAGGAGGAAGCTCTGGGTAAAGATGGCCTAGTGTTTCATTCCAGGTCTTAAACAGAGGATCTGGAGAAACCCGGCCAGCCATAGTCAGCCCATCAGCTCCCATAAGCTCTCTATCACCTTCCTCGCACGACAACGCTCTTCATCTTTGACCAAAACAAACTCAAGACGGAGAAATCAATGGAACAAGGGGCCACCCCCCCCAAACAGAAGAAGCTGATGTAATTAAATCTGTCTGCGGCGTAAGACAGGGAAAGGGGGAAAGTTTTGACTAAATAATATATTCTCAAGCGGAGAAAGAAGGGAGAGGAAAGCTTGTGAAGTGCAGGGGAAGTCCCTGGAGGTATAATTAACAATATCTATCGTCAGTATCTGTGCTTCTTCTTTCTCTGACGCTCACAACAGTACAGACTGAGGAAGAGACAAAAAACCCAGACAGAGTTTCTGCCGGTGGGTTTGCTTCTGTAGACCTGCTTTATGTTATGTATATTAAACAGCAACATACAGTGCTTATAAAAAAAAAGTATTCACCCTGCTGGAAAGCTTCCAGGTTTTATTGTTTTACCACATCGAGTCAAAGTAGATTTAATCTGGCTTTTCTGACATTGATCAGTCACACTGTGGAGCAGCCAAGAGGCACTTTGCACAAAAGTCATTATATGTCACAACAGGAAAAGCTGCCTCAGCTTCAGGGTCACGGTGTTGTTTGTGTTTGCTCACTGTCACACTGTCATGGCTTCCTGGGACACATGGAGCCATCGCTAATGTTGTCAACACCTGTGCTTTTCCTGCAAGTCATAATGTCTGTTATATAGTCGTTTAGATGTCAAGTAATTAGTTAAATGGAGATCAACAGTGTGTAGAATTAAAGGGACATTAATTGACTGTGGTGTGAATCCATTTGTATCTGAAGACAAGGAAATACTCCGAGCAACTGAGTCACTGAAAAGCACAAGTCAGGGAGTGGGTACACATAATTTTCACCATCACTGAATCAGTGAACCAGTCAGTCTTATTCACTATCCTGCTTAAAGTTAAATAGGAACATCAATGCTACTGTCATATCTGTTCATTAAATGCAGGAGCAGTTGCCTAATTTTGTTGAGTAATCAGCAGAGACTCCAAGTTACTACGCCTCGGCCAAGAAATAGTCCGGCACATGTTGTATTGGTGTTATTATTTTTACTTGTTAATTGATGAGCGTGAGATGTGCTGGTAAATGGATTTTGTTGCCATCAGACAGACCCAAGCTAGCTTTTTTCCTCCTATTCCTAGGCTTTATGCTAAGCTAAGCTAATTGGCTGCTGATTATGACTTTAAATGGAAAATGTGTGGAGCCCAGAGCAGGCCATCCTCAAATACTGAATAACTGTGCAAGGAGACCGGAGAAGGAGGCCACCAAAAGACCTGTGACAATTCCAAGCTTCAGAGACTTCAGAGTGCGTCACAAGTCAAAGTGGCAAAGAGAAAACCACTCTTAAAAAATACAAAATATTTATGCGCCACAGTTTGCCATAAGCCATGTTAGAGACTCTGAAGTCAGCTGGAAGAATCGTCTGTGGCCTGATGAGACCAACCTGTCTGCACATTGTCATGAATATAGCATCCCCACTGTGGACTGAAGTATGCACCCGTGCAATGTGGGCAACTGCCCCAAGGCTCCGGATCCTGGGCCCCCAAAAGCCCCAGATTTTCTATCAGGTTTCATGTGTAGAAATCTCCTACAGTGCCAGTCAAGAATTTGGACACACTTTCCCATATCAGAGTCTAGTTTTAAGACTTTAGCTATTCAAATCTGACAAAACTATTTCAGGTCAAAGTTCACTTAAAAGCTTCCTCCAGAGCTTTTACCTGTATCACACAGTCTTCATTAGAGTCTTGTTAGTTGCCATGGAGATGGATGTGGTCCAGCAGCAACTTTTTGCCCCCAACTTAACGGCAGGTTAATCCAGCCATGCCTGTGAAGATAGAGGCTAAAATGAATGCAGCAAAAATGCTAAATACAGATGTGAGGGGGCGAATACTTATTGTATAATTTATTATATAATAATACTTAATGTGCAAACTAATCAGTTTGTTTTACTGTGAAATTAAAGCATCCTTTTCTTTTTCCGTTCAGTATCATAGATCATTTTTAAAGGAAGTGTAAACTGAGTGCTATAGAAAAATGATGTAAAAACTGTGAAAGGACTCGTTATCTTTGTCTGAATTACCTGGGAAGTTCTGGTAAAGCAGATTAGGGCCCAGACACCAGTGTCTCACTCTCCATTTTTCAATCCCTCATGTGCTCACACATTAAATGTGCTCTGCCAGAGCAGAACAGTGACATCCAGTTAATGGATTTTAACATGGAGGTGCTGCGCTGACAGCAGCAGCATCCACACATCTGAACGTCACCTACTGAGATAGACCTAAAATAAGACTGTGGTGTGAAACTGGTCCGAAATTTGCAGCTCACATCTTGTCAGAGACTCACATGATTTTTCCCTTCGAGTATTTAACACATATCTGAAAATCTGATGAAAAATGCAGCCGGCGGTGAGGAACATCCTGTAACTCTCAGTCAGGTGTTTCCCATAAAGTTGAAAGCTCTGAGTCAGAGATGTGTGGCTGTGCGTCGGAGCTTTCTGTGATGTGTGATTTCTTAGTCCTGGAATAGCAGAACGCTTCCCAATTGCTACTTAATGCTAATGAGGGTTTTATGAGTCGTGATCAAGAGCTCAGTGGCAACGTGTTCAGTCAATAGCGCCTCCTCTTCTGAGCAGAGCCTCGGCTTATGTGCCGACCCCAGCAAATTGACCCAGAGATTTATACAGCTATTTTCTAAAGGTCTCCATTTGTGGGCCTACAGTCAGGGCGGCGAATTAGTGTTTCAATGGATTTCACTTTCAATTTGAATGCCGAGTGGTTGGGACATGGTCCTGGCCATGGGGAGGCCATGGGTAATGAACTCCTTTGTGTTCTGCCGCTCAGAGGATCAAATGCTGCAGGTTGTGAAGAAAGATGATTTCCTTTAGCTGCCATAGGTGGTGAATCCTATGGGTTTATCCACCCTTCGCTGGAAACTGCACTCTGAGGACCCCTTTTCACCAGGCACTGGCTTTATTTAAGTGTGATCGCTCTGTGATTCAGTAGTACAACAGCTGTAAATCCTCCCAGGATGCATTAATCTCCCCACATGCTCCTTTATTAGCTAAAACTGGTCAAGGGACATAATCCAAGTGAAGTTTCCTGTAGCAGAGAGGTTGCTAATTAGTAGCTATTGGCAACTTGTGGAACCAGTGATTATAGATGGACAATTAAGCCAAGCTGGCGGATGGTCTCCTCTTTGGGGAAATGTGCACAGCAGATTTGTTGCTCATATGGATGTTCATGCTTGAGATCTGGTCATGTTTTTATTGACAAACAATTGGATGGATGGAGCTGATCACATAAGGAGGTATTAAAAAAAAAAAACATTTGTGTGGAAGAATTAGGCAACACAATAGAATGTAAGAAAGAGTTTATTTCAGCTTAAATCACTCATATTCTTTTCTTCATTTTTACTGCTTTTGCCATACATATGCAGTATAAATATACACCAATATATAAACTGGATTCACTGTAGTAGCGAAATGTGTATAGCATTGAGAATTACTATTAGCTCATTGGTGATTTTCTTTTCAATACAAAATTGACATGCCACAGAAAATGTTATATCAACAAGTTGTTGGGGTGACAAAATGCACTACACACAGTTCGTTTTCTTATCCAGTTTAACTCAAACAAAACAGTCAAAGGGCACCAGCCCGAAACAGACAGCAATGGTGAAAAATGATAATCCTGTTGTGACCTTATCACCTGCTGACACCCACAACCCGATGCAGGGAGCAGTTAGATGGGTGACTTCATTACTCAGCACTTCAGCCAACACCTCTCAGCCAACTCTCACAGGCTCTCCACTTCATCCAGTCGCAGTCTGACAGTTTAGTGTCGCACAGTGGCCCCGTGGAGGAGGAGGAGGAGGTGTGAGCTGTTCAGAGAATTATGGCCAGCCAGCCAACGATCATGGCGACGCCCCCCATGGGAGCCACCTTGCGTAGACCGGGGTCCCCAGTCAGAGCCTGGTGGTACAGAGAGCCACAGAACATCCCCATCCCTGCTATCAGGAGGGTACCAGCCTGTAGACATGGAGAGACGGGAGGCACATGAGCATTTACAACTACTACTGTATTTTTAATACAATTAATACACTTATACAGATAGATAATATTTGGCCTGTTTTCAGACTGTTGTCAAATATAGCACCAGAAGCTAACAGAATTATACTCTTTGCATCTCCAGGTGTGTTTGTTTAATGGCACCCACACAAGAAGAAGATGCTTTGTAAGTCTTGGAGATAGCAGATGCAACTTTTCATTTTCTCTGAAACACAGGTAAACATAAAAGTAATAAGGTAAACTGAGAATATGCAGGCTGCAACTAGCGTTGGTGGATGAGGCTGTTCAAACATTAAGGGAAGATTAGTTGACAGTCTGTAACCTGCACTGCCAATTTTATTAGTCATAATGTAATAAAACCTCGGTTGCTAGCAAGAAAACAGCATCCTCTGTAATTACAGCCCAACGAGTGCTGATTTTCTGAGGGGGACGGACAGGAAATGGCAGAATGACACTATCACACTAATTCAATTTTAAAGGACGCTCAAGTGCATCCAGCCCTGAGAGTTGGGATTTGACTTCCATACTCACCACAGCAGGTTTGCCAGAGTGGGCAGCACCCAGCAGGGCCAAGCTGTGATAGAAATGATACTTGTTGGCAGTTTCAAATAGCTGGAGAGGCAGACACACACACAAGGAGAGAGAGAGAGAGAGAGGCAGAGAGAGCTTTCAGAAAAAAAATCTTCTCTCTTTAATCAGTCGTTATTTTACTAATTCAGAGTCTTTCTGGAAAAGCTCGATTAGGCTAGAGGATACTTCGTGAGTCACCAGTGTAAAAAGGACATAGCTTACCTTCACATACCTGTTACATCATTTTCATTGGTCAGGCCAAGTTCTCTAATCGTGCAAGGTACAGTCTATCACATCAGACCGAGGGATGTTGCCATTGTTGGAGGAAAATCTCAGGACTTAAACATGCCTGACATTTTTGAAGCTTCCACATCCGAGTTTTGGCTTGTGAGAAAACTGGCACCTGCCTACTATGTCTGCTACTGTAATTCCCACTAAACCAAATCCAATCTTGTGTCATTTCAAATATATTTGGATTAAAATCCATTGAGTGAAGACTGTACAATGAGACTGCAGCAATGATCAACTGGAGAGGTCAAGGAAAAAAAATACTTTAAATATTAGAATTTCCTATTTACTTACCACTCTCTGGTAATCATCTGGGTCTTTGTTTTTGAAACCTAAAATGAGATATGGAACAGAAAAAATATGTAAGTAGGACATGGTATGGCATGTTATTCTGTAGATGACCTGATGCCTTATGAAGCTTGGTGTTGGTTTAGACTACCATGAGTGCTTGTGGACCCTGGCACAGTGCATCCTCTCAAGTTGTCAACCATAATGCAGTGTTGTAAGACGGACAGCCGGGTCAGAAGCGCCCTAATATGAGCCAGCCTACTGTCTCATATACTCATTTTTAAGGGTACCAACAGAAAAAACAGTAAACGCTAACTTGGACATTTGACGGCCATTGACCCACTCCTTAAATAAGCCTTCTTCCACCATGACACTGTAGGAGCAGGTCACCTTGATTACTAAATTGTTTATTTTACTAAGATAACGTACATCATGGTGGCTATTTTAGATGCCGAATAAACCAGTAGCATATTACACATTAGCATCAAACATGTTTTCTTCTCATAAAACAACACAAATGTGTCGATCAGGGAGCGAACCTTAAATTTGCATCTTTTGGGACGGAGGCTGGCCTAGTAAGCGTTGACATAACAGTCCTTCCTGGCTCTGTTTACTTTTCGGCTGAATGAAAACACCCATGCATGAGTACCGAGTGTAGGCTTCTGTGAAGTCCCTACCGTGAGCCCCGTACGCCCCGGCTGCCACCGCCGAAGCTCCCGACAGAGCCGCCAGCCTCCGGACAATGACAGACGCGCTCATGTTTTGTAGCTGCGTGTGTGCCCCACAGGCGGAAGACTGACGGTTATGCTGCCTTCACTGTCTTTTTCTGGGCCCCTGCTTCTGATTTGCGGCGTTAACGGTCCCATAGTTGTGTCGTCCTCGTGAATGAGGCTGAACAAAAGTAAGTAAAATGCTGCAGTGAGAGTGATGTGACGGAACATGGCGCCAAAGTGCTGAAAGAGCATATGCACACCAACTTTTTACAAATGTGCGTTTTATCTCATCAATGTTTGCATGTATTAATTGTTTAATTAATTCCGAAATTCGTGATGAATTAGGGCTAAAACAACAAGCAAAGCCTATAAAGGATAGTAAACAATTACCTCATAAAATAACACGACGCATTGCCATCTCACTTCTTGAGCATTACAACACTTTTGTGAGTCAGCCAGGTGCGATCCTCATAATTACGATATTCCTTTAAGCACTTGAAAGCAGCCGGACGGGGACGTGAGCTGCGCTTCATTCCAGGGCTCCGGGCTGCCATTCACATCCGTTCTCCAATCGGAGGCTTGAACCAAAATGGCGACTGCCGTGCTACAGTTTCAGCCCACGGGGCAAATTTCATAACTCTACCAAACAGATATGACACGGACACGACACTAAAGTAGTCCCTGTATTGCTTTGGGCTACTTTTCAGCCTTTGTATATGTGAGTGTGGGTATTTTACACTGCCATGGCTGGTCAGTTGTGACTTTCACTGCTCTTGTCTTATTGTAGAAGACATTGTGCATTTAGGTAAAGAAAAAAAAAAAAAAATGTTTTTAATGTTATTTTCAGTTCTGTTTGTGTTAAATCTGGTGCTGTCAAAGTTAAGCTCCGAGAACAGAAAAGGCTCAAACTTAACTGTAATTTACTGACCTCCGGTTTGCAAATGGAAAAAGACAATCAAACACATTGTTAATGTTTTACTTTGTTCACATTTGAAATGCATTATTCATGGCACGGCTGAATTATACTATTGTGCCGCTTTTGTATGAATAATTAATTTTCTCCACTGAAGGGGTTATTTGGCTGCAGAAAGCTGCCGTTTTCAGCATCACCATATGCACCGAATTGCCACGTAACACTGACTGATAGGCTCAGCGGTGCAGAGGGTGCATTAGTGTGCAGCACTTTGCAATTTGTCCATCACTGCAATTTGGGAAACACTGGTGGATTTCTCTGCTTTAGTGAATTACTGGTAATGTTTGACGTGTTTTCCCTCCAGCAGATGTGCAGGGGACTGTGCTGACGTTACCCTTTAATGAAAATACACTAATCCCTGCAAAGAGCCCACCAAAAGGGGGTGCTGTATTGCTTTCTCATCTGCCAAAGTTTGTCCAGAGACTGTGTGTGTACGTGTGTTTGTGTGTGTGTGTGTGTGTGTGTGCATGGAGGGGGTAGAGGGACTTCTTCCAATTATCATATTGAAATTACACAGGGTCACACTGCATTACTGGAGAGTCGCTAAACCACAGTTTCCGCCGAGCCTCGTCCTTAGCTGACTTTGACACTGCATTAACACAATGCATACAATTAACACATTTTAATGACCATGTAGCTAATTAAAAATAAGCCTTATGAGTCAAGCCTTCATCATCAACTGTGAACTGAGCATGTAGCCAGTGTGAGGTGTGTTTGTGTGCAGGATCTCCGTGTGTTGTGATCCAAGCGCGTCTCCATCGTATGCGCTCAGGCATGTGTGGACCGCCTGTCGGGCTGGATGCAGACGGATGCTTGCTTGGTCTGCACAGAATTCACTCACGCGCACGCACATTTGCTCACAGGTCATTTTCATTCTGGCCCGTGGCAGATGGGGCAGATGGGACAGCAAGGACAACAATAAAGTGTGGCTTTACATCTTGTTTTCACAGACAAGCAGCAAATTATCTCTAAGTCCCAGCAGCCGTGTGCTGTGAGCTTCCTCCAAGAGCCAACATCCATCTCACTTCAGCCAGCCCGCCTGCCTGTCCTCTCCCCTCGAGTGACTGCTTTGCTCTCCGCCACACTCTCGGTGTGTTTGAGTTGAAGCGTGTGCATGTATGTGTCTGATCTCCTCAGATTGTTTGCCCCCGGTCTCCCCTGTCGTGACTGAACAGCCGTCCGTCAAGAAAACATCCGGCTCTTGCGAAAAAACAGTCACGCACACGACAAGGACAACATTGCTCGCATTAGACAAGGAAATGGAGTGAGCACTTCCTGCAAATGGGAACTGGTGGCCTGTCTTGCAACCTGCACGTTTACATGACAGTCGCCGGCACATCCTTTTTACAGGAATGTGACGATGGCGTGGGGTGGCAACAGCAAGGGAGGATGCTTTCATCCAGAAGAAAACAAGGAAAGTTGCTTCTACGCCATCCGTTCTCCCATTTCCAAACAAATGCACACACTCCTGGAATCTCACTTTTCTTTCTACTTAATGTACTGCCGTGGGTTGTTTTGAAAATCCAATTTCCTGCACTTGTTAGATATATTGTTAGGTATATCTGGTGGCGATGCCTCTTTGGTCTGCTAGGGAAATTTAATGCAGGGCAAATAAAGTGGAAACAGCCTGTCTCGTCAACAGAGAAGTAAAGATTCCGCTTTGTTCTTTTAGCTGGTAACAAGACAGATGGAAACACAACAGCAAGACCTCGAAGTTGTCATTATTTGAAGGAATGAATGATGCTGTCTAAAATGGGAAACTTGCATGGTAATACTGTTGGAAATGTCACAAGTGTCATCCATCTCCGCCGCCGTCGCACTCTTAGTTTCTCGTCAAACTACAGCAGGGAAACAGCAGAAAATCGAAAAACAGGACGGCGACTCCTGTGAGCGAGTATCTTTTGTGTGCCGGGTGGCGTGATCCTTGGCGAGATTTTAAAAGAACCCCACATTTGTGAAGCTCTCCATTAACCTTGATGTGTTTTGACGGTTGCAGCCCTTCACTGTCTCCGGCTCGCTTGGAGAAGCCTCAGCCACAGCCAATTATCTATCTGTTAGGGCGCTTTCGTGTCTCCAAGATGTTTAGTCATAAATGTACATATTGTGCCCCGGTGTCACAGCTTTTCATGCTCCGGCTCTGTCACTCGTCCATGTCATCACATCCCTTTCAGCGGAGAGGAAAGAATGAGGGAGTGAGAGAGGAGGAGGGAGGCAGGGAGATAGAAGAGACAGGCCTGTCGAGTGACATTTTGTCTGCGCGTCCAGGCTATTGTGTGCTAGGGGAGACAACACCAGTCATTGCCATTACACTGGCTGGCACACATACACTGGACTGACAGCCTCGGGAGCACACACACACACACACACACACAATAGTCGTAATGGTTGTTCTCCAGTCTCATGTCAACAATGAAAAATATTGGACGTTTCACCAAAATATTTCTATTTTATTTCCTTTGTTGATGGCCTGGCAGGTTGCTCCTGAAACTGCCTCTATGTGCAGCTCTGAACGACACAATCAAAGCACATTCAGGCTTGTTATTAATCCGCTGAACGGTATTCAAACGACGTCACTCTCCTTTTAATGTCAGGCTGTTTGTCCCCGGCTCGTACGAAAACAAACACCCGCGCATGCACAAGCATAGAATCTCAAATATGCACACACACACACACACACACACACACACTCGCACACACGTACACACACAAAGTTGCGGTAACAGCAGGCTCCCCACGCCGAGCGAGCATAATTAGCACACTCGTTAAGCTCATCTGCATATCTCTTCAAAGGAGATCGATGCAAATGGATGGGATTTAGCCACTGGCAGCAATTAGGCCAAAAAAATATCCTATCTGGAGAAACTTGGTTACAGCGAAGCGAAGCCTGAGACTCATCGTGGGGAATAACTGTGTTTTCTGCCCCCTGCACTGAGCACATAATACAATCCAAAACGAATGCTTTCATTTACTCTCGTGTCAAATCCAGTTCTGTTTAATCACTTTCAGTACCAGCCCTCCTGGTCGTCATGTAATCCAGGGCTTTAAGGGAGAAAGAAGTTTCATTCGCAAAATGTGACACCATAACCAGTTTATTCAAACAAGAACCGCCCGTGTGTCCATATCCCCATGCATCGTATTCCTCTGTGCTCAGTGCACACCGCAGCGCATTGAGCCTCACCGTAGCACCTGGTGACATCTTCCTTCATTGCCTTGAACATCCCACTTACAGTGTCCCGCTGCTGTAACTGCTAACTAGCAAACGTGTATTTATCCACAGAAGAAAATAACACCCAACAAACACAACGTTTAACTGCAGCTCACGGTTTAAAACTACAGCACCCAGCTGTTTTAAGAAATGACTTCTCTGTTTCCAAAAATGAAAGGTCAACTGGCAGCCACAGACAGGGGGTTTGGAGGTTAATGTAGTGTATCGTTGATTAGGGTGTCACCACAAGGTCCATTCAGCTTTTGATGGTATCACACCACCCTGTGTCTGGAGCTGTCCGCTTGTGGAAATGCAGATGTTCAAACATCTGTTCCTCTGAGCAGTTTAACCTCTGTGGTTTGAAGACATGAGCTTTTAACTATCGACCTGGTGAAGTGTTGAAGTTGTAAACCTCTCCTTTGCAACAGATGAGGCTTTGATGGAGGCACGTGCATTATGAAACACATATTACTTTTGTTTGCCTAAATGTAATTTGCATATAAAGTAATGTGGTGTGTTATTGAGCATAGTAACATTACTTATCTTCAACACCCTGATAACTTTAAACTGTTTATCAAACTCCAAAAGCAGAAATCCTAATAGACTTATTTGGGATTTGGGAGGGCTGGTCTGTTGACACCTGTTAGAAATAAACAGAATAAAATCTGTTTTTAATTAGGTTTTTCAGAAGTGGTGCACCATTTTCTCTAGAGGATTTCTAAAGCTAAATCAAGTTTATAAGCAATTCTCATAGAATTGGAAAACTTTTTAGTATCAAAATAATGTTAAAAATATAATGGGCTGTAAGAGAGGGTCTTCAAAACTCCAGAACGAACATTAGAGTGAGCAGAATTCTTCTGTGTCCATAAACACATGAACAGTAAATACAGAGAAAATGATTAATGAGTTCAAATAAATAATATTTATTATTAGATTTAAGGAAAATTATTACAACATAACAAACAACATAACAGCAACTCGGTCCTGAGTGGGAGAGCAAACGCAGCATGACATCTTCAGCCACAAACCACAGAAGAAGGCACGCGCTCCCTTCTTCTTCTCAAATTCATAGTCCTCTTACTGTCAGCAGATACCATGAAGAGACCAAAAGCAATGAACTGATCTTCTTGACAAGCAGTCAACAAGAACTCCACTGTTGTGACAAACAGTTAATCAGTCACCGCTGTATTTTATTTTGAGTCCATCCCATATACACCATCCTGCCGATGTAAATCCCAACTAGTGCATCAAATGTGTATTAAGCTGCGGCTGGAAAAAGTCCCTAACAAATGTTCCATTTCCTCCTGTCTGAGTAATATTTGCTAAAAACTACAGTACCCAGGTTTTTAGTGAATTACTTGGCTGTTTTAAAAATGAAACTATATCTTTGTGCTCTGTTTTTAAGGAAGATATTTTATCCAGTCGAATGCAAATGGGAAAAATGAGAGATGCATGTAAACTGTGGAGCTGCTGGAGCTGTGTTGATTTTGACTGGTGGTTGAAACGTCACACCTTGTTGTTGAATGCTTCCTCTCCCTCTGTCCTCATCATTCCCACCTTTGCTCAGGTTATATTCGTACTCACGATTCGGAAAGGCAGACAGAGATGGAGCAGAGTAGGCAGCAAGCATCTTAATCAAAGCGGTCGCGCAGCATATACCTGTCACATCATAGCATCATCCCAGGGGCTGCTGCAGCTCAGGTCATCCATCTCATTCACTTTACCTTACATATTCCTCACGTCCTTGGGCTCCATCAGTCTGTTTTCAGATCTTTAATGAGTCCCCTTCTGAATGGCTTCATTTATTTATTTTTTTCCTACCACAACACTTTATTTTCCATGGCACTGCACTGATGGGCGTGCAGACGCTGGGAGCTAAAGGCAGGGTAGACGGGAGGAGGGGAGGCTAAGGATGTTTGTGCCCATAAGTTCAACATTACGAGGCTTTTAATATTCCAACAAGGCAAATGTCGGCTAAAAACGTGATCAGCATCCCACTCAGCCTGAGTCCCATCAGAGGAGTCAATTAGCAGAGGAGTGTGGCTCGGCTTTTCTGAGGGTGTTTGGAGATACCTGATATAGGAGGAGGAAGGCAGCTTATGGGAGGTTAAAGTGACAGTTGGGGTTATTTGGAGTTATGTGTACATAGTCAGTGAATTACCTGCAGAGGGTTCAGTTCAGCACCCTCTCAGTTTTGAGAAGCAGCCGAGAGTACCTGCACAGAAGGTGAGCGATGTGCTGCTGTGGACATGTTTTAGCCAAAAGTGAACCGAAAAAGCCGACATCATTTGAAGTGCACGCTTTATTTTGCTGTGAAAGCTTTCCTTTGGAACAACACTTTGTCAGCCGCTGAACTACCGTATTCCTACACACAAGCACACCTACGCTGAGCTTATTCTGACTCAAACGGCTGATCTGCAGCATAATACAGCGGGGGAGCTAGTGCGTAGTAATACAATAGTTCAGCAGTTGAGAAAATGTAGTTCCAAAGGAAACCCTAAGTCAAATAACTCGACCTGTCACTTTAAGCCTCGTTGTCCAGCACCCCAGTGGACAACCAGAATGAGCAGTGAAAAATGTAGAGATGGCCGTCTCAGGGCTTCTACCACCATCTTCCCTTTGTGTTGAAGACGGGAGCGCAAAGGGGAAACAAGGAGGAACCCTCTGCAGCAGCTTCACAGACGGGTTTTATATCAATCTGGGCTCATTAGTCATGTACCTGGAGAGAAGTTGGAAATGCAGAAGCAGAAAGCTGAACCAAAGAGGAGACGCATTTTATTTGTGCCATCTCAAAAAAAAAGCATCCAGGCAACACTCACAATGAATCAGCTCCATAGGTGACGGCCAGGTCCCTCATTTAATGCTGCTCTGCTTGACCAACATAATGGACAGTGTGTGAGAAACATACAGTACATCCACCATGGCTTATTTAATGGCTATATGGCTCAGGCTTCACTCTGGAGGAATGTTTTCTGTTTTTTTTCTTCCTCATTTTCATTTTCTAAGCATTCACCTTAAAATGAGAGCAAACACAGTCTGCCTTTCACTTAACTATAAAGTTAATCTGTATGCAGCTTTGACAGTAAGGGTGTTTTTACTGCTGCTATCTATAATTGCCAAAAAAAAAAAAAAAAAAAGGATATAATTACTTATGCCAGGTTTGGAACAGAAGACAGACACATATTTTGAAAGTAACATTGCACTTATTTTGAGGATACAAGAGATGAAGAAAATATGTTATAGCCTATGTTACTGGAAAAAGCTAGGGAGGCTGACAATGACAATTTCAACTACTTTTACTTTAAAGCATTGTTAAAATGTGTTTGCACTGCACTGTAACGTCTGTTTCAAGCGTGGCATGACTAGGGCTTGACATTGAATCACTTTTGCTTGTTTAAATAAATGAAGACAAGCAAACTGCTTCGTCGTACCTGTTTATGTCGCGGCCCTTTGAAAGAAGATTTAATGGCTACTTTCCCCATGAGCATTCTGAGCTTTTTGGGTTTGATGTGCTCATGTTTTGAGTTATTCGTCTCTGAGATTTCTTCCTCCACCCAAATTTGATGGAGGCAGATGGAGGTTGTGGTGCTCAGAGCATCAGAAAAACTTACCAGTGAACTCTTTCTTTGGTGAGGGAGAGGGTTTCTTTGGATAAAATGCAGTTCCAGCTGAAAGTAAACTGGTTTCCACTTGAGGTAAAAATAGCCTTTTGAAGTTTACGCTGAGGAAGGTATCAGCTGAAACATTTGTGCTCGTTACTGTTCCACATTACAAAAGATTAAAGAAGAATAAAGCCCCAGGGAAGTTTGCACATCGAGAACCACCATGCTAAACACAGTTCTGTACATACTTCTTTACATGGACTCCCTTTTTAATGAACAAGCTACTGCTACATCCTTCTATGTCCACTGCAAACCCACTTCTCTCTTGTCCAAATTGCTTGTAGTTTTATCCTCAGCACCTTCTATTTGTTGAATTTTTGTCTCGATCATCCTCTCTGCTGCTGCAACAAGCCCAGTTTCCCCATGGGAGCCATTAAGTTTGCCTCTAATCACCTAATCTAATAATGCTGAAATGTTCAAGTGTTCTACACATTGCGAGCCAAACTATTGCTTTAAGCTGAACGTCATCCATCTGGAACAATGATGCGCGTGATAGAGTCATTCAGATGTCTGTCATTTGGGTATCCTTCCCAGAGGAGCCACTTTCCGTGTTCATTATGTTGATTTAGCTCTACTCCTTACGCTCCCTCTCCTTTTTGGACGGCTTTGCTCACAAGGCGGCAAGCTACAACAAAAACAAAAGTAATGTGAACAGTGGATGAATTAAATATATATTTAAAAAAAAACAAAAAAAAAACAATTACACTCAGCAAAATGTCAAGCCAGGATAAGTCTGCCTAATAACCTGCAAAATGATGTCTCCTTTTGCTTATTATTCATAATGGAGCAGGAAACACAGACTTTCATGCACACTCACTCTTTCTGTGTAGGTGTGAGACAGTGATAGTATAATGCGATGCGCTGAGTTAACCTATAATTCTGCTTTATTACAACTTCATTTTTGTAGTTTTTAGTTATCACCTCTATTGGCAATGTAATCAGTTCACTCATTATTATTACGTACCACCCATTACCATGGGACACACATCTCCCCTTTCAGTAGAGGCTAAAACCAGCCAATAAGTTCCTGACTGTCTGTCGGTCTGTCAAGCTGCCATCACAGCAAACAAGCTGAGCCTCAAAATGTCAAAGTAATAGAGAGTTAGTGGGTTGTAACTGTTATTTGATTTTTGAATTTTAAATTGTAATCCCTTGCACTACCTGTCACTGGAAAAATTGGAAATATTGCCCTACTCTGTCAGTCGATCGAGTGCTGAGGTCTGGTAAACTGGTGACTGCTAGAAACAAGGAAGCAGGTGTAGATGAATGTGCTATTCGTAAGTTTTATCTGCAGCCGAATGTGGTTTCATGCCGAGCAGGTGAAGGTGATTGTCACTTAAAAGAGCTTTGCTCACTTTATAGAGGATAGAAGAAAAGATGTGATAGAGACAAAAATTAACATTGGCGTTGCTTTCCACCACATGCAGTAAACTTTTCTTCTGGACTGGTAAACAAACAGCTGTTAATGCTAATACTGGCTATGTAGCAACAGCAAACTTACAAATAGCTTCTTTAAACAAACCTTCATTTTAGCCAAACTTGCTAAGATGATAAAATAAAAGCTAATTACCCAAAACTGTCCATTGTAAATATCCACGTACAGATTTCAGAAAATGTTGTATAGTAACAGAGAACTGCAGTTGTCGTTGGTTTTACCTTCAAATTAGGAGTAATAGTTTAGATAAAGTGTTTTGTTTACCATGTACAACATATCTCTTGCTCCACTGGTCTTCAATGCAGCAGTGTCCCCATTTTATGTCAACAATTACTTTAGTGACTTTAATGTTATGATATAAAAAATGAAACCTAACTTGTCATAAAGTGGAACTGTCCTAAAAAGGATCAGATAAAAAGATGGGTACACCAAAAAAAGTCGGTTTGGAAGGTCATCAGCATACTCCTTAACGAGTGGGTGTGTAATTTTTGCAGCAATTAAAATATCCATGCCGGAAATATTTTTCAACAGCAACTTTGTTATTGTTGAATTTAAACTGTTAAAATGACAATGAAATCAATTTTTCCCTTTTGAGGGGCAAAACTTTTGTCCCCAGTTGGACAAGTTGTCCCCAATTAACTGGTATTTAGTGTGGGGTTTGTCCCCAGATGTAGCCTATGACAGAAACACACACACACACACACACACACACACACACACACACACACACACACACACAACATAAGTACAGACACAGCATATGAACCTATTAATGTTAATAATGGCTGCATGTGCATATATGATCACAAGGCCATGAAGCCAAAGTTTCCAGAGCAGAGGAAGTAATGAAAAATGCAAAGTCACACTGTGCAGGTCTCTCTCTCTCTCTCTCTCTCTCTCTCTCTCTCTTCTTTTATACCTCAGCGTGGCAGCTTGCATCGAAGGGATGCATGGTGCTGCAATTAGCACTGGCTGATTCATGGATGTGGAGGCTACAGCAGTGCTCAGATGGGTACACTTAAAAGCAGATGCCACTCCAGCTAATGGGGTGTGTGTGTGTGTGTGTGTGTGTGTGTGTGTGTGTGTGTGTGTGTGTGTGTGTGTGGTAGGGAGATGCTGAGTTATATAGACAGTTAGAGAGGAGGTGGCATACCTTGGGAACCAATGCCAGTGGAGCTACTTTAGCACTAATCTGGCAGGCTCCCTGCTGCTACAGATCAGAGAAGAGGGATACGATCCCCGACCCCAAGGGGCTGGCAGCTTGCTGAGGAACAGAGATATAGGAAAACAGGATTGGGGGTTGGGGGTGGGGGGGTGGGGGGGGTGGAGGAGTTCTGAGCGAGCCTGGGAAATGGAGGGCAGGTTGAAAGGGGGTAGAGAAATTGCCACAACCCCTCACCAGACTGTATGCCTGCTGAGGTGAGAGTGAAAAAGACGGACTTGAAAGAGCAGGTTTACTGCGACAAGGGAGTGGATGTAAAATAAGGGGAAGGTGGGAACGAGTCCACTGGGAGAGATTTGCTGAGAGATAAGCAGACGGAGGGGGCGTGCTGTGGTTGTATAAGTGTTGGTTTCTCTAAGGAGATGCTTATCACCTTAATAATTATTACTTATTTTAAGAGTTCATCATGTACCTAAGTTTGATTTGTTTTTAGGATTTTTTAATGATTATATTTACCTTTACGTCTCACTGTATCTTGAACTTATTAATAATTTAGCAGTTAAGAAAAATGCCAGAATTTGAAAATACAGCCACCCTCCTGCAGCTCTCCCCTCACGGGTATATGCACGTGCTTCATACGTGCATGCAACACGAGCAACACGAGCAACACAGCCGCAACCGCAGCTGCAGCCCTGAGCCTTTGGCCATGCTTAGCAACAGGCTAAACTATTAGCAACATTCAACATGACCACCCATCGCCGGATCTGAAGGAACGTGGACACGCATCCACATTCAACAGCCAGTAGGAACTCTCTCTCTCTCTCTCTCTTTCTCTCTCTCTTTCTGAAAAGACCTGTGATTGGCCAAAGTTTCATGCGATAGATTTTCTTAAGTCTGAAAATGGAGCCAAGAGAAGGTGCAGACATCCAGTTTGCTCTCAGAACACTTGAATTACAATATACTGAATGGTGATTATGGATTTTTTTGCTTATCAACGCCAAAAGCAAAAGTGACAATAATTCATATTTCTATTATAACAACGTATTAAATGACTATGTGGCAATGTGAAAGGGCCATATTGTGCCATATCAAGTTGCACAGTGATGATATGTCTATGTTGGCCATAAAAAAATCATTGCCGGTTTAATTATCTTTGGATAAGTTGAAAGATTTGCTTTCAGTAAAAAAAAAAGCACTGTTACTTTAATTTTTGTAATCAGCAGTGATTGATTTTTTGGCCACTTGTGGGCAGTGGAGCAAGCCGAAAACACAACACTGATATATAGTTGATATGCCAAATGTGTCAACAAACACTTGCCAATGTACACTTCCGGCAGACATGAAGCAGCATTATCATTTATTTGGAGTTGTGTTTCTGGCCAGCTGATCAATGCAAGTCCAATATTCACTCTCCCTTTAGATCTGTTTTTCTCTCCAGCAGCTCCTGAGTGAAATATCTGGCTCCTCAGCTGCCAAATGCCTCACTATCTTCACAAGCTGGCTAATGTTGTCTATCTGCTGTTCGGTGCTGGGCAAGTAACACACAGTGGGTTAGAGGTTTATGACTGACAACAGCTGAGTGCTGCAGAAAATGGGGTTGATTGGAGAGATGAAAGTGAACCAAGAACACCTGTGTCTCTATTCAGCAGGATTATGGAAAAAGTACTGAACTGATTTGCACTGAACTTGGTGGAGGGGTGGGACATGGGCCAGGGGAGAACCCATTAAATTTTCGGGCAGATCTGGATCATTTATTATGAATTTTAATTTTTTTTCTCTAAAGTCTGATGTATGCTGTTTGACACGGGCTTTGGTGGAGGTTTGTGGATTCTGAATGCCCTTCTAGTTTGACTTATTCTTTATATAAGAATAATGACACATGCAGCTTCATAGTGGATGCAATTGAAAATGCTGCTCCTGCTGTGTAGAGTGGATGGGATAGATTTTCATCTGACAGAACTTGACTTGACCAGAACATGACCAATATTTATGTATGTCAGCTCATCAGACCGACTTTCTGTAACATCACACTACCTTTTTTGATGCTTAAAGCCCAGGATAATGCTAGCCTTGGTTATTATATTAAGTGGCTTTAATCTCATTTATTTATTTAAGCCCCGGAGATGATTGAGGTTTGCCTCATTTGCAATGATGTCAAGATACATAGAAATGCACAGTTAAAATTCCAAAGAGGACAGTACTCAGTGAAAGTATTTGCACACTGAGGTGAGGTCTTGAATTGTCCAGGAGTAGTGAGCATGTTGATTTTGATAATGTGTTGGAGCTGATTCCATGTGTTCTCATGCACAAAAACTTAAGACAGATTTCCCAAGTTCAGAGAAAAAGCACAGGACTTTAAGCCCGAGACAGTTGGTAGAGTGAGTTTGGTTGGGCCCTGTGGTCCAGCATAGATATCATATAGGTCCAGTAAAGTCTTTATGGATGAACAAGTGTTTATCAGGCCTCTGCGTCAGAGCGGACCAACCAGCTTTATTATACAGAATGCAGTGGTGAGTGTCGTAGGGATCGCCAGTGATGAATCTGAGGGCAGAATGATAAACTGAGTGTAGGGGTCTGAGAGAGGAAGCTGCAGCGTGTCTGTAGCTAATGTCACCAGAATCTAGCACTGATAGGAAGATTGCCTCAACTATACTTTTCCCACAATGCAAAGGGAAGCTGGAATTGTTTCTGTACAAAAAAATGAGTTAGTGATGAGATTTTAACATGATGTTTAAATGTAAATGATTAATTAAGCCAAATACTTAGATATTTATACTGCGTGACTCTTTCAGTATTGCTATCATTTAGTGTGGATAGGCGTAGTCTGCTAAAATCAATATGTCCTACTCAAAACAAGCAAAAGCAAAGAATTTGGTGACCCCTTATGGATAATCACGTGGGATGAACAAGGAATGACAATTGTTACATCTTCAAAATTAGTATGGATAGGGTCACGCCTTCGTGTCGCTGACACATATGCTACACTGCTACATGCCATTAGCTCTCTACTGAACTGCATAATGCTTAAGTTATCATCCTGCCTCCCCTTCCTGACTCACACAGAACAGTCTCTGCAGCTGCTTGTGAATTCACCACCCCACGATAAAAAGCAATGTTACAATAAACAACACTGTGACCAAACATAAATCCATAAATGTGAGAAACAGAACACGATGCCAGGAGGTAGAGAGCGGGACAGGAGGAGGGAGTAAGGTTGGGAAGTTGGGAGAGCACCAGTTACTGACCCGGAGGGCAGATGCGTCTTGGTGGGGCAGATAGATGGGGGGGAGGGGAAGAAGGGAGAATAAATGTGAAGCTACAAGGAAGTCAAGAGGGATTACCAATGAAGAAGTTGGAAGTGAAAAGGGGGAAATCAGTTCAAGGAATTCACCCAGACAGAGTGCTATGGGTAAGAGGTTTAAAGGTGTAAGGGTGAGAACACAGAGAGCGAGGGAAGGGCACAGAGGGGAGAAGAAGGAGGGGGAGATGTTGAACTCCCAGTGTCCTGCTGTACGAGTGCAAAGCGGCTGAAGGATAATCACTGCTGCAGGAACAGTAGGTGAGCGAGCACATTTCATTTAACATCTATTTGTGCCATGCAGTTCCTCTGCCTCTCCTGGCAAGCTACCACCCAACTGTGCTACGGCACAGACTCTTTTCCCCAAAACAGATCTGTGAATTAAAAGCTCCTGGCATCCGCTCGCTGGAGTTTGTCCTCAGCTATTTGGAATGACATCTTTGCAGGCCCTCTTTTTCTCTCACTGAGGAATAATGGTCTGTAATTATGCGTATAATGAGTGCGTGTGCACAGGTGAGTGTCTGCATTACCACCGTCCTTAGAATTGGTCATAAACCAACAAATAATTGTTTCTCTTTGATATTCTGTTTTAATCTCTGTAACAGTGCAGGCTCTCACAGTCTGCAAACACAGAGGGGATTTGTGGGCATGCTCAGTGGGTCAGGTTGCAGGAAAGTAAATTAGGTGGAGAGAAAATGGGGCTTTCTGCATACTGTGGGTGCCTCAGACAGAAAGGTTAATGGCTTTATGAGATTGCAATGACATATTATTGCAAACACCTCTGAGCAAACAAATGATTTGATTGTAACATTGCAGAATGTAACAGTTGTTGCAGCCCGTTGTTAATGGAATATTAAATCCACCGGCCTGTGAGTATGTGTGATAGTGGCTCACAGTAGCATACATGTGCATGCTTATGTTTGCATTTTACATATGTGACATTATGCTCATTCATGTCCATGTGTGTGAACATATGTAAGTCTTAACTCATTGTTTTCCCTTGTGGGTGCTCTGTTCCAGCTCTATCATTTCAGTGCTTTTTTTCCTTTGAAAGCCAAGAGATGGAAGAGGAGAGCCTGAGGCGGGTGTCTGTAGGGGCCCTGGACCCTGGGGCCACATCAAAGGGCCTTTTGACTGGTCACTTATGTGTAGAACTGCACTCATCAAACAAAATGTATTATAATGGTGTTTTGGAGGCATAAGAACATACATGAACATATCAGAGGCGTTCTCCACAGAGCAGCAGCTCCCTCTGGGGTTCCACACTGACCTCAAAAAGAACATATATTGTGTGTGTGTGTGTGTGTGTGTTTGTGTGTGTTTGTGGGGAGGGATAGTGTGTGTTTTTCTGTGCAAGGGAGACCACATGCAATCGCATGTGTCATGATACATGTGTTTGCTACCATGTGTCAACGTTGTACATCAGTGACAAACCACAAGGAGTCGTATGAAATGAGCAGCGAGGTTTGTGTGTGTGTGTGTGTGTGTGGATGTTGGTGTGGGCTCAGCTGTCAGGTCTCCCTTGTGGGCCATTACCTCTGATGCTTGGCTAGGGTCTATCAAGTGTAGGACATCAACATCACCCCTGTGTATGCAGACACACACACACACACACACACACACACACACACTCACACGGGTTCTCTACCAACTCACCTTGGCCTGATGGGATATCACTGTGGGAATGTACATCCACCCCCAAAGACAATTTGTCTTTATAGCAGAGATCGCGGCCCCATAGCGGTCTCTCTTTGCCTCATCTGTGTCCCTCAGGTAGTTTGAGGTGTCTGAAGGTAAAAGGCAGAATGGGTGGACATGATGTTTTGGTTGATCGATGACAGCCCGGCTCCCCACATGAGTGAAGAAGCAGCCCGTTTCCCTGCCTGGGGTTTATATGAGGGAGTATAACACTGGCACATGGATGTTAAACAGTCAATCTTCTCTACAATGAGATCTGGATGCTGCCTGGGAGCACACGGGTGTCATCTGGATGTGTCTGGGGGTGGCACTCATTACACTCCAGTTTGACTGTGACTGCAGATAGCGCCATGAAAACAAGCAGAGGTGGAGCGGGGCTTTTCGAGGGAGACTTTTATCCCGCGAGCTGGGGAATTCCTGGCAGGTGTCGGCCCACCGACAGTAGATACATGGCTCTGCAGCAGGAGAGTGACTGAGGCAGATGTTTGGCTGTGTTATGACCCTGGTAATAAGACAGACATGTGGCTGTGCTGCATCAAGAGGAGCAGGTGCTGCCACCACGCAGCCATTACCATCTGCATTGATGAGACGAGGGACTCAGCCATGCTGGGTGTTAGATGGTTAGTATCCCTTAAAGTAAAAACATAAAATAAATAAATGTGCAAGCTGGTGAAGTCAGCGACCCAACCCCAAAAAAATCTGTATCATTTCCTGGAGGGACTTGTAGGGCCGATTAATGGATGTTATTGTATATTCTGTCATTTTTATCCTCTGTGATATCACTATAAAAGTCTTTTAATACCCCATTTGGTGCTCAAAATACTGTTGTGATGCTTATCCCTCAGTGATTAACATGGTTAGCCTACTGTAGGGATTATCCAGGCAGAAACAGAGAATTACATGCTCTCTATGTGGAAAGGGTAAACTATATGGGGGAGAGCGACTGAGGTATGGATGGATGGCTTGGATGAAAGGTGGTTGGGTGACTGGTGGAATGACAGCAGAAAAGAAGAGATGCAGGATGGAGGGGTAGATGGGGGGGGGGGGGGGGGGAGAGAAAAATAAGAGCTACTATCGCTTTAACGCCCTCTGACGTCATGCTGATGCAGATCTGCCCGGCTGGATGCGAGCTGAGGAGAGGGATGCCGAAAAAATGAAACTCCTCAGCACTCTTTTTTTTTTCACATCCCCCTGCAGGAGAGGATGGAGGCCAACCTCAGCCCCCCCCCCCCCCCCCCCACAATACAACAGAGCGGGTTAACTGTTTGTCTGTTTTCACCAGAGAGTGAACTGAGGTAAACGCGACGCATTTTTAAAAGAGAAAACGACCATATTGAGGTCAGGAGAAAGCGTTGCCAAGGCGACCAGCTTGCTGGGGAGGACACTGCGGCGCGCGTCACACGCCGGGGACGAGCGTGCGTGCGTGCGTGCGTGAGTGCGAGCCGAAGCAGTCGCGGCGTCCACAGCAGCAGCGGCAGCGGCGGCGGCAGAGGCGGCAGCAGCGGCAGCAGAGGCAGCGGCAGCGGCAGCAGCAGAGGCGGCGTCTTCTCTCAAGACTACCGGAGGACCGCGCCGTGTTTGTCCGCCGTGAACGAGGCTTGCACCGTGGCTTGAAGCGCCGCTCGGCGGTGTCGGAGCTCTCCTCCAGGGGATTTATTGAGGATTTATCGACGACATCCCAGAAAAAAAAAAAACAAAACAAAAAAAAACGCTCGACCATTGGTCAACACAGGTGACACTTCCCCGGCTGTCAAATCCGCCGAGTCCCCGCAGACACGTCCGGGTTATTTTGGGGGTTATTTTGTCACTAAAGGGCCCTCGATAAAGAACAGACTTCTTTGTTTTCCTGAGGCAAACTGGACTGTCAGCCGAGAAATGAATTAATACATCGCCGTGCTGGAGAAGACGGTGACCGAGCCGCGGCTGCCTGCTCCACCGGGGAATCGCACTCCATCGTGCTGTACGCGGCGTGTGATGCAGTAGAGCCGCTGTCTCTCTGGTGTTCAGCCCCCGCTGTCAGTGTCCCCAGTCATGAAGTCCCACCTGCCGGCCCGGCTGGATTGACCGAGGTAGTGCTGCCGGGGGGGGGGGGTTTGGCGTTTTGGGTGTTATTTTGAAAAAAAAAAAAAAAATCTTTTTATTTTTATTTTTTTTTTACATTTTTTAAATGTTTTTCTAGGCACACTTTTTGCTCGCTTGACATTTACCGCTACTGGAGGAAGGTTTAGTGAAGAGGACAAGGAGGAGAAGGACGAAATCTCAGGAAAAAAAAAAAAAAAAAAAGACAAAAAAAGAAAGAAACATCAGTGGGAATCTGGCACCGTACCCGCACCCGTGGATCACAAATTAACAGGTAGGCTGGGGTTTACGTGTTCAGTGCTTTGAACTGAGAACATGATTCTTACTGCAAAAAAGACACGAAAATATATTGTTTCAGTTGATTGTTTCTCCCAGTTTGCATCAAATTGGCATTTTTAATTATGTTTGTCTGTGTGTGTGTGTGTGTGTGTGTGTGTGTGTGTGTGTGTGTGTGTGTGTTTAGAATTGAGAATGACCATCAGCAAATTGGGACTACAATGAGTCATTCTTCTTTGCAAATCTTTCTGTTCCTTCTGTTTCCTACATTTAATTCTAAAGTATATTTTTTGGGAAGATTATTGGAGAAACGTGTTGTCAACAGCCCTCTGAAGAAAATGCATTTTCAGTTGTCCAGGATCAAAAATACCTGTTTTCAATGTCATTTTGTTGCAGGCTACTTGCACTGGCCAATCTGTTTTTTTTTTTTTGATTTTGCAGCACGTACCTGTGTGCTGTATGTATGCAGATCTGTGCTGTTGGGAATGGTTCGTGCTTCATGCAGGCAGGAAGATGCGTCCCCTGTAGCAGTTAATGAGGACCTGGACTCAGAGCTCCTCTGGTGAAACGAGAGAAACAGAGGCTGCCATTCAGTCAGACTGAGCTCATTCCTCCTAAAAAGCAGAATTTAGACCGTATTATTCAAAGTGCTTCACTGAAATTCTGGATCAGTTATTGTGCACATGGTGATCACTGTGCGTTTCTTTCATTGTGTGAATTGCTTGGTGGGGGGGGGGGAGCAAAATGAACAAGAGTGAAAGGGGAAATTTTGCAAGCAAATGAGCCTGTGTTGCAGGCAGATGTTTGGAATGATGCACACTCACAAAAGTCCCCCTTCAGCAGTTAAACCATCCCTCAGCTTAATATGAGCATCTTTTCATGGGGTCTTTATGCTCAAAAGACCCCAGGAAACGCCATGGCCATGAGAACATATTCCCCTAAATGCTTCCCTCCACACACACACACACAAGTTGTTGCACACACACAAGCACGAAGAATGGGGCGCATTTATATGCTGTGGCTGGTGTTGTGGGGTATTCGGATCGGCAGGGCCTGCTAGATGATAGAATTCAGCAGGGACAAGAAGACCTCTGTTCTTATCTGTGGCGACGAGAAGGGGAAGGCAGCTCCGCTCAGCTCAGCTCGGCTCAGCTTCTCTCCTTGGTTTAAGGCAGCGAGCCTGCCCTATATAGGCAGATGGGGACATCTCCTCCGTGAGGAGAAAAGCGTTTTAATGGAGGCGGGAGGAATAAATGCGCGACTTACCTTGTGCTAAATGTCACAGAGGAGTTGCTATTTATCTTATGGCCTGGAAACTTTGGAGACCTGTGGAGATGTTTCAGGGGGATAAAGGTGGCACGCTAATGCAGTGTGTGGAGTGATTGCAGGCATTCCAGTGAGAAAGATGCACACATACAGTAGGAGGAAAAAAAAATGTAAGGCAGGGGGAAACAATGTAGAGCATTTCTGCAGTGATACAAAATGCTGCTTATGAAAACCCAGAGAACAGGCAGCCCTGTCGAAGAGGCCTGAACGCACCACTTTATGTGTGTTTATGTGTGGGAGAATTTCCTCATTTTCTCTGTCTCTGTGTGTGTCCTAACTAAATGCATGCAACCCCCCCCCCCCTCCAAAACCATTGCTCTGTGCCATCCACCCAGGGCAAGGTGCAGCAAAGCTGGAGGCAGATGGGACCGAAGCGTTCAGTGCATGTCGTTGGGTAGATTGATGGCTCCTAGTGCGGGTCGCTGAGCAGTCAACAGATGCTGGCCAGTGTTGTGACAGGATGGGTTGAAACGGCCATCACAGTCCCACACACTCACGCTTTCACAGTCCTTAAAAGCCCTACCTTCTCCGTTTTCCCGCTGCTAATTTTATCCCTCACTGTTTATTTTTACTGTAGAGCAATCATTGACAGCGGGCCCCTCCTTGGGTTAGGATGTTTTCTGACTGGATATGACAGCGATTGCTGCTAATTTTAGTTGAGAGATGTCATGTGTTTAAAAAAAATCTTCAGGATAATGGCAGCTGACATGTTGACTGGAGAACTGGAGACTTGTGTGATGAACGCCGGTGAAATTAAATGTTTGTTGAGCAAAGTCGAAATAAATTAGTAAAGCCAAGGCTGGCTGCACATACAGGTCCTCGGGGAGGCGCTGTTGTTCGTCATCCTCCTTCTGTTACAAAAAAAAAACAAACTATGTGTCAGTCGTTGCTTTGAAGGTGCAGAAATGTATTTCTAGACCTGCTGGCAGAATTTAATTTTCCCCAACAGCGTAGCTTTGTCTTCTACTTTTCAGTGAACTTGAAGTTTCCAGTGTGACAAACTGTAGAGTTAGCAGTTGTGTAATTGACAGAATATTGAACAACTGTGGGAGGCTGTTTGCACATTTGAAGGGTCTGTTTAGGAAAGGTGACTGGGAGCAGTGTGTTCGGCAGCCACACACTTAATGAACTGTGGGAAGTAACACACAAATATATCTCAGAGGAGCTGTGAGTGGATGTTGGCAGATACTATGACATGTACTTGTTGCTGTGGCCTCATTTGTGTTACTACTGAACTCCAACACCAAAGCATGTTTCTCTCTGCTTCTCCTGTAGAAAATAAAGCTGATTAAATGGAACAGCTCTATCATAGATGCTCTTTTTCATATAGCAGGGCTAGGTAATTGACAACAAGCTGTTCACAATGGGAATATGCCTCTTCTGCTCCCCTCAGCGCCAGCCCCCTCCCCGCCCCCCACCCCCAATCACCGAGTCTTTTACACGTGTTTGTTGTCATGTGCAGGCTATCGCTCCCTCCCCATTAAATTAAATGGACTTATGGACTGCTTCCCTCTTTTGCATGCTTTTGTAGGACCATATATACCCTGCGTGACGCCTTTATCGCCTTTATTCCTCATTCATGTATTCATTTGTTCCTCTTCTCAGTCCATTTGTGGCCGACTCATTCATTTTGGTTCAAAGGATTGGATTTTTTTGCAAGGAGTGTGTGTCGTTGCTATGGCAGCATGTTTTTGGATGGATAAGCTCGTGTTTTGTTTTGACTGGTTCGTATGTGTGCTCCAACATGTGTCTGTGTATATTAAAGCTGCATAATTAATTAAAAAAAAAAAAAAAAAAAAGCTGATATCATCACACAGACTGCTGCAATGTCCAAATTGCATGAGGATGCATTTTTTTCTATATGATAAAGCCCAGTAAACAATGTTCTGTGGTGGTGTGCAGAATCCTGACATGAAATCATTATGACCAAATATTTTATTACATCCAGATTCTGCAAACCTAAGCATTATCATGTCTTATTTGCTCCATTTCTGTTTGGGGAAAAAGCATCCTCAAAAGCTGGACATCCAGTTTATTGTTAATAATATCCAGTCCTTGCGTATATGGCGGGGAATACTATTGATCTGGTAATTTGCTTTTAGAGTTATTGAAAGAAGGAAGGTAAAAGATTATATTGTGTTGCTGAGGATTGTTCTCTGAGATGAGTACCTCCATCTTCCCTCCTCAGCCTGTCACTGTGTCTGTTTTGTTGCAATTCTCTCAGAGTACTGGTCTCCCACAGTCCCTCCACAGCGGCCCATCTCTCTTCTTTGTGTGCGCCTGTTGAATGAGATCTTTGCTCTCTGGGGTGCAAGATGGAGACGAAGGGTTAGAGCCATTACTTGTCTTGGCTCCGACCGTCCTCTCTCTTTCTGTCTGCCTCAGTCTTCCTCTTTTTCTCTGTGTTGTGGTATTTTGTCTCTTTTTACTCGATCCATCTCTCATGTTTTCTTTTACACACCATCTTCAAGCATTTTTTCATCTGTCTCCTCCTTTTGTCTTCAACCCCCGTGTTGTCCGTCATCCAGAGGTGAACATTGCTGTGGTGTCCCCAGTGGGCTCATTAAGGTTAGATCAAGGTCGAACGCTCTCCGACACATTTTGATCGAAAAAATATGACGTTCACTTTCCGAGTCTCCGGCCCACTGCTGCAGCAACCTTCACATCACCACTCCTCCCGCCCCCTGCTAAAACCAGGCTGACCACCAGCCAAGATCAATGAACATTTACTCCTCTTTTCCTCAAAGAGATAAAAGCAAAAGGAAGAGACACAGGCATTGAGAAACCACCCAGAACATCCATGGGCTGGCTCAGGAGTGCTAGCTCCCTTCTTAAGTTTGACATCACAGGAGGTTGGATACAGCTTCACATTCCCTCTGACAACAGGAGACCTGCAAAGATTAAAACCACTGTTGAGTGATTTTTGAAAAAAAAAAATAATTCCATTCATAATGGAGGTGCAAGGCTACAATGGGATTTTATGCCTCTGTGTAGCAGAGTCGGGCCCTGAATAGAAAGCATGATACAGATTTGATGGAATCAACAGCACTGGAGTCAGCAACAGCCGGGATTAAATACATCCTGCTTTCTGGCCAGTCAGATTGACTGACAGTCAGAATCCATGTTGCTCTGAGTGGTGCAGCTCATCCCTCTGGCATACTGCGTGACTTCCCTGTATTTCTCTGGTGCATCCACAGGAATTTTACCTGTGTGCTTTGTTTTTGCCCTCAATACCCCTCTGCAATCCTTTTCATAGTCCAGGGATTTTATACACAAATCTCACTGCAACATAACTTTGGAGATTACTGTGCTCATGAAAAAAAAAAAAAAAATCATTCTTGCCTCTGTGTTATCCATTACAGTCTCACATACACACACCACAGCAGTGCATCTTTGACTTACAAACACAGGCCATGTGTTACATTTCGCCATCGACATGGATGTGGAGAAATTGAGTGAGTTATGTTATTGACAGCATCTCAAGGTCAGGAGAAGCCACATCCTTGCATGTCCCCAACAGTAAACCCTCAGCATGGCAAACAAGCTCCGGGTCAACGGGGCCGGAGACAGGCAGGTTGGCAAACCGCTCTTCCTGCACTCTTACCCTAGACACATACACAGAGAGGTGGAGGGAGTGTGCTCTGAAAGTCAAGTGACCATGGATGTCTCAAGAAATCGAAAAGAAGGAAGCCGGCTGAAGAGCAAATAGGAGGGTGTTTAAAAAAAACAACCCCAAGCCGTGAAGGAGCGTACTGTACAACGGAGAGAGAGAAAGGGAGAGGAATGCATTAACATTACACTATCATCTCTATTTTGCACTCCTAACATCTGCTATATGCAACCTATTCCCTGCTGTTGCAAACACACATTAGTATGGGCTGACACACCACCACACATATTAGTATGAGCTGTCAGCGGAAGCCCTAACAACTAGCTAGAGAAGGACCAGTTGAATGGTAATGATGGCAAAGGAAGCAGCAACAGTAGTGGCTGTGCTGGCCAACACGCTGAAGTGTTACCACTGTGGCTGCACTGTATAATGATGAGTGTTGTTAGGAAGCACACATATTTTCCTCTGGTGCTCACACACTAATGCACACACTGAGCACTGGTCTCAGTCAGTCAAACATAATGAGCCTCCATGGCGGCATAGCCAGTGGCTGTCCCGTAGTACAGGCTATGCTGTTATCCATTTGATGTCCATCTGTTGACATAAGTGACGGTGGGTCGCAGTGGTTGGGTTTGAGGCTTGGCCAGGGCTGCGGGCTAATGGCAACACTTGAGGATGCTGAGATACCAGTCGCTGCTGTCGATCTCCCAGGGGTTACTGCTGCTGTTAAGACCGCTGCCTCGAGGAGCTATGGATGAGCTGTTTTCAGCAACATACTAATCTCCACTTTCTCCGCTGCTAAGGCATTTAGCGTTAAGGCCTGCATGTATGTACAGCTGCACATCACCTCTTCAACTGTAGCTTAAGAACTGAGCCTCAGCCCCTCCTCCTCCGCATTTCAAGTACTTCTCTATGCCGTCTAGCTCCAGTTGATGCATTGTTCGGCTGCTGGGCTTTCGCTGTCATGATGGTGGACACTAATGAAAAGAATATGCTCTTCTTATGTAGTGAATTAGGATGTCTCTTATTTGACAGGCCCTTGTTAGATTCTAGTTGTGTTTGCGTGTATGTGTGTGTGTGTGTGTTGGTAAGGATCGAAAGCAGAGGCACGACAGTGATGAATGAGCACCAGAATGGCAGTGTTGCGCTTTTGCGCTCGATGATGCCAAGCAGGCAATGATTGTGCCTGTTATTGTCGCAATCAACAAAGAAAACACTAACCCTCAGGATGAAGAGGAACACACACTCACATGTGCACATGAACACACACTGCAGGAAGGAGGTTCTGCCTTTGTGCAAATGCTAAAGAGCAAATGCCTTTAAACCTTTGTCATGTCTTTCTCCTTTGATTTATCCTAACGAAAGGCACTTTCTTTCTGTCTCCGTTTAATATTTAAGGATGCAGCATGTGTATACTCCATCCTTCATAGAAAACAATGCATGCTGGTTGAATCATTCATCTGTGGCTCTTCACACTGTCTCTCAAGGCTGAAGCAATTCATCTGCTGACAAATGGTAGCAGGAAAGAGGGACTAAATTCCAATCTGTGTGGATCACTCCTGGGCCAAACACCCCACTTGAGCAGATTTTCGCAAGTTATACTTTCACAGGTAGCAGCTCACAGCACCAGGAACATAAATGTCAGTGTTCTGACTCGTACCGAACTTTATTGAGTGCACTTATCTGCTACCCTCAGGCTAGAGTATCTTGGCGAAAATGACTCGCCTTCCCTGTGTAGTGCCCTTCATATGTCCTTTCTGACTGTCTGGAATTTACCTGAGGTGTTAGAGTGATGGAGTAAAAGTGCAAGGAGAGAGGCAAGAGAGATCACAATGGGAATACAGGAGATTAGAAATACAAGTATAGGGAGCATGGACTATAACTGTAAATGGTGCAGGAATATATAGGTGGCATGTGAAGAAGGGACCAGCTCACCATTAGAGGAAGAAAGATAGGGTCTTGTCACCTTAATTAGCCAGGGTAAGAGAGTGTAACCTTGATCACACGCTAGTGCAAACGGCTAATGAGTGGTGAGATTGCTTTGCTGGGATATATGTTAGCGTGTATTGCTTTTAAATGATGGAATGGGGTGGGGTGCGGTTGTTTCTGCAAAGGCAAAGACCTGGGAAGAAAGCAACCAGAGCTCCCCTGGTAACTACTTGAAACGATCTCTTTCCATTTGGGTTTAAACTCCAGGGACTTGGCAATAAGATGGGGAATAGGAGGAAGGGGGTGTCGATTTAGAAGGCTGCAAGTCAGCAGGATTTCCATGCCCTGTTATTTTTTTTAACTGCCTCTTTCTCTCCTTCCTTTTGTGGGAATAAACACATTTCAAAGGATGAGCTCTATCCCTCTCACAGAATAGTATGCTTCACATACTGGAAGACAGAACAGCTGCAAGGGTGTGTGTTGTGCAAGGATGGTTGAATAGTGTGTGTGCTTGACCCGGCTATTCTTCCTATCGAGATTTTCTTGACAAGTAAATATCTGGATTGATTTTCCAAAGGTCTCTGAAAGACTGACCCATAGCTGGTGTTCTTGACATCTTATTTTGCAAGACTTTGACAAATCTGAAGAGGTGGGGTTGTATCGACCCCTGTAGGTGAGCCAATAGTTCATAATCATCACTAACATGAAGAAATTTTCATCGGAGAATTTCTGGATGGCCAATTGATCAAGTAGTTGAGCACACAAGGGGGAATTTGAGTCCCACAGTGGGCTCCACATCCTCCAAATATTCAGTTGCCAAAATCTATCTACCTCTACCATTGTCACCCTCCTAACTTCCACCCGTTTGTCCTTTCATCCCTCCCCCCCTTTTTTTGCCAATGGCTACCCAGACCAGCCCCTGCCCTCTCCATTTTCTCCTCTCTCCACTTAATTAACCCATTGATCAGGACGCTCATAAATTAGTCCTCTGGAGAGGCCCTCATCGAGCACTTGTCCCCTTCTCTCACACCCCTCACCCACAGCCATTCTTTCATTGGCTGCACTGTTACAAACAAGGTCCCTGGGCCACCCTAAGCCTCAGTTGTGTCATCTTCTGAAGCCAAATGTATTTTTCAAAAAATTCCAGTAGATTCAGCCGCTCTCAGATTTACAACGGGCTAGTGAAAGCCAGAGAGCATGGAAAGAGGGAATTAAGGCAAGTAGGGAGCAGGGAGTTGGGTAGAGGTCAATGCTGCTCTTGTACAACCCCTCAATTCATTAGACTCACATAACTCAACCTCTTCATGGCACCCCCCTTGTGTCTGTAAATGTTTTCCCCTTCCTTCCGTCTTTCTCTCTCTTTCTTTCTTGCTCTCTGTCTGACCTGTACTCTAGAGCAGGGTACTGGGTGCCTGCTCAGAGATTTGTCCAATTAGAAGGATCTCAGAGATCATTATGGAGGGAGGCCTCTAACCCCCCCCGCCCCCCCCCCCACTCACCCAGCATCCTCTTGGCTATTTCTTCTGTTTCCGTCCTTCCTCTTTACTTTTTTTTCCTGTTTACGTCGCTTGTACCCCCTTAACAAGTTCCGCCCTGTCTTCATCCTTTCCCACAACCACTCTCATTGTCCCTCTTTTTCATTTAGCCCCCTCACTCCTCCTATTATTACCAGACTTCCTTTCTTCCTTATTTCTCCCTGAATCTCCATGTTGTCATCCTTTTGGCAGCCCTCGCTGCACTCCCACTGCACTTAAATCCTCTTCACCCTTACCCTCTCTTATGTCCGTAATGTTTTATCCGAGCCTTGCTCCACAGTGCGTCACACCCTTTGCCCTCTCTCTTGTTTTTTTCTTGCCTAGCGGACTGTTTAGTAGAACTAAATGGATCGGAACCAGGAACATAGGCTAGCCATGGTCTGAATCAGGGTGGGTGGACGGTTTGATTTAAAGGCCTGGCTCACTGGGATGTGAATTATTTGTATTCCAGTGTGCCCTGCTAGGGCCGCAGCCAGGGACAGGAATTTTGACTAGTGTGTGTTGTGGAGGTCAGTTAAAGACAGACTACTTTGCAAACTGCAGAGGGCAATGTATATAGAAGAGAAATATTTCCTGTTAAGAGTGTAGCGACATGAACTTTGTCATAGTGAAGCTCATAATGAGGTAGGGCCTGGGTGGCACAGAGGAAATATACTCACCCACCACCACAGTGAGCTGGCTTTGCTCCTTGACTGTAGTGCAGCCGAGGAGCTACGCTGGGTGCTTCATCAACACCTTTGGCAGGTACCAGCCGGGAGAGAATCCAGTCAGGGATCATATCTTTGCTGCACAGCAGCTCCCACCCAACAAGGGCCTGTGTGGTGTGGGATGGGACCTTATAGTGCCAACCATGGGGCACATCGTGCCCATTTTGGTAAAACTCTTCCCTTGCTGGTGAAAAGAATAAGGAGTGGCGGTGACTTTTTTCACCTGCTGTTAGTATCTGAGGGGGTTTGAGACTGAAGCTCTGTGGAAGAGAGCTGTCATCTTTGTTGTCTTACCAGACAGTATTGTACATTGCAGGGCTGCTGACTCCTGTTAACCTCACCTCTGTGTGCTGATGCCTCAGCCTGTCATGCACATGCACACATGCAAGGACACACACATGCAGGTTTACTAGCCTCGGGCACATTTCACTATAGCTGTCACTTCACTTTACATAAGAGTAAATATGTTTTAGTGAATAATCTGATCTCCCAAGTGCCCTCTCTAGCTCACGAGTCTTCTCTGTACAACAGTTATAATGCTATTACATTTACTCTTGTCAAAGCCTTCAAGGTCAGTCACGACAGACAGGGATTTAGAGTCAGAGCAGAGCAGGGAACAAGTTAAACATTGTGGTTTTAGGTATTAGAGTAAAATGGTTCCCAAGGGTTCTACAAGTCAAGGTCGGTGATAACGCTATCACACAGGGCTGGTTTGGGAGGAGGGAGGGTGCAGTATTAAAAACCACCCAAACGTTATCCCTGGAGTGACAGATTCTAGAGATCAGCACACCTGTCAGCCCTGCAGTCAGCTTGTTTTTGTGAATTATACTGTATAAAAAAATCTTATTTATAATTATTATTTACCAAGGCATTGCGAATAAAGTTTAGCCCAATGTTTTCATCACCTGTGTAATTTTGGTTCCCAAAGAAACATAATACTCTACATATTAACCAGTGCACAGCTCTGCAGACTTAGAGATGCTAGGGCTGTAATGATACATGCACTCCTGAACCATTCGTTACACAGCCTTTAGCTTATTAAAGAACTTGTTTCATTTCCAGACCCCATTAAACAAAGTAAAGTTTTATTAGCTTAATTGCAGTGTATAGTTGGCACACACAGAGTATAAATAGTAGTAGCAATGTGAGATCAACCCGTTTTGTCTTTTAGCTGAAAATGTCTAGTCAGCCTGTAAATGGAGCAGCATGGTGAGCACAAGAGGCCCCCACATCATTTAAGGTTTTATGGATTGGTACAGTTTCAGACAACACAAGTAGACAATGAGTGGCATGATGTAAATAATCACTGCTGATCAAGATTATATTAGCTGATAGTGCATTAAATTGGGATTATTTATACATGCCTGCAAATTCTGAATTAATGGAAAGCAATGTTCTCTGTAAGGAACATTACAGACAGCATACTGAACTGTGACCTTTTAAAGACCAAGGACCATACATCATGAACCCTTGTGCTGTTACACTGCGAGAAGATGCATAAAAAGAGCTTATCTGAAATAAGACTGTATTTAACGTGAGCGATGGAGTACCTTGTAAGATCAGGCTTCAAGACGCATGAATTCTTTGAAAACCCTGCCCCTCCACCTAGTGTACCTTAATCCCCACCATTATCCTCAATCTGGAAGCAGTGAAGTAGTGGTAAATTATGACTTAGAGTCAGTCATCATCGTAAAGCTCTGCTCAGCTGATGCCGGCCTCACAAACCCAGCTGTAAGTGCCCCGCATCAGACCAGGGGGAAGGGCTTATTTCACTGCAGTCTTATCCCTCTGGTGTTCCCTGTATTCCAACACATCTGAGAATATGCACTCTCAAAATATCCTTTCGCCATTATTTTCCTCTTTTCATTACTTCCAACTGTGTGTGAATTTCATTCCTTTTTGTTTGAAATTTTTGACTTTTTCAACCTAAATCACCGTCATAATTCTAGAGTCAAATTCACTGTGTGGTCAGTCAGGAAGATCTAGCCTCTACCACCTCCTTGCTGCCACAGAGCTCACTTGAACAGTGACACGCTAAATTGGAACCAACATCCAGTCTACCCTGTTATCTCGAACTGATGCATGATGGGTACAGACCCTGGCACAAGGCAGGAATCATCATTTACTTGATGGAGTCGCTGGTGCAGGGCTGTTGTCGGCTCTTTGCACCCCATTACGGACGACAAGCGAAGCCCCATCAACATATAAACAGTCTCTCTACTCTGACTGAGAAGCGTATGAATGCATCCTGGGGAGACCGATGCAGAGAAAGAAAAAAAAGGACAGAGGTATAGAGAAAGTGAGAGCAATGAGGTTTGAGCTCTGAGCTTTGAATTTGCATGGGTATGTGTTTGTGGGAAACTAGCACGCTCTTTAAATTCCATACCATACACACATACTCAGCAATTACTCTTACTACAAATGCCATGGCTTACAATTACAGCACACACTGCTCTCTGCACAAAACGCTCAGACATGTTTGAACGCCAAGATTTTCCAAAGTGTTTGCACAGTCTCACCACTTCCACTGGGCTGCCTATTGAGCATGCATAGTGTGTGCACAATGAAATGTGGACAGAAGACAGAAGATTGCATCCTGCAAGATCATTGTACAGTAAATGTGTGCAGACACACCAAGCATGCACACGCATAGTCTGCACACATTAAAGTCAGTCAAGCATGAACAATACTTTCTGCAAGTGTATGCTAAAATTACCATATACACACACACGGGCACGTAGATGGATGTGCTCAGTGTAACATAGTCACACACTGCAACACATGCCACACACTTAACCACGTACACCTTCACATACACATGTAAGACATACCACAGTCTCTTCTCAATGGCTTATAAGTGATACAGTTAAGTGTTGCATCTATTTATCGCTTTGTGGCGTAAATGTCACATCAGTGGCTGGCTTTGCTGATCCCCTGCATGAGTCGCACTGACAAGTTTGCAGGCATCACGCCTCGGCACCTTTGTCATCAAGCAGAATATTAGGTTTTCTTCTAAAAGGTCGCCCTAAGTACCCTGCACTATCAAAGCACATCAGTCAGGGCTTCTACCTGATGTGAGGCGAAGTGTGATAATACACTCTACACACGCGTTGACCCTGGTTGTGTGTGTGCATTCAGGTTTGTCGTATTTGCGACTACGACCCCTCTTTATACATCAGCGTTTCATGTTATCATTGACAGCATCCTCCTGTAAAAAAAATGAGCCCATAGGTCATTTGTGCAGCAGGTTATTATAACCCATAGTTACACTTTGTTGTTAGGCGACATCAAGTCATAATAGTTATGAGAGGAGCAAAGGGAAAAGTGCGGTGACAAAGTCCACGTCAGGAGGAGGTTGGGGTGGATGGATGGTTAAACAGAACAGGAATATGACACAGGAGAGCAGTGTTCGATTCCCATGTGAAAGTAGCAGTTTATGTTCTCTCTATTATCCATGAGCGTTCGACAAAGTTAACAACATTATTATTGTAGCCATGGCAACAAAGATCATCTAATATTGAGGAAGTACTTAAATGAACCCAAATCACCATCTTTTCCTAAATGTAACCGATTCATGACCGTTATTATAGTAACCATGGTGACGAAGGTAGGTAGGCTGTTGTCAGTTTAGTCTGTGTGCCTCTTTATTGTAACCCTGACAAGGGGGTGCTATTTCAGGAGACACTCTTATGGGTAGTATCCGAGGATTGCAACATGGCCAAGTGCAATATCCAGATCGCAGGAACTGCAGCTTTTTGATAAAGGTCAAATGTGTCACAACACACCATTGATGAAGCATTGTGGTGCGACACAGATGCCCTGGCCTATAAATCATGTTCTCCAGATGTAAGGGAACATGATTTTTTATATTACTGTCTGTGAAAATGCAATGACCATTCCCACTATAATCGTGTCTCATATCGAAAAGACAACATCTGTTAAAAAATAAGGCAAAATGATTTTTTTCCTGCATATTGTCCAGCCCGATTCTGCAGTGATAAAAACACCTCTGAAAACCATCTGCAAAGGAATACAGTAACCCATTATAATGATATTTTATTGCATGTAATGAAAGTTGTAAACACTTTGACTGTCTCAGTATCAGTCATTGTTTTAGACATCTTAAGTGACCGAAATGACCTCTTGTGGTCAAGCCCAGATTGTTTTCACTCAGGGGCAAAGGTAGCAGTGGTGTGAAGTAATTATTACAAAATCTCTTAAGTAGAAAGATTGTTGCAAAGTGTTGAACTGTGATACACCTACAGTCAGTGTTGGTTTCTTTTAATGACAGCCAGAGTCTTTCCCTGACCACGGTCTTTTATTTCCCTGAAACTTAACAACATCTATGTGGGAGTTCAGGCGGTGCTCATGTGGCTCATTTTTATAAAGGTCACATCAGTTGCTCTGGTCTGACTTGGAGACTGCTGTTTGCATCCCAAGAAGTTTTTATTGCCTTATCTAAATCCACAGAGATGTCTCCACAGAGAACAAAAAATGACATAGTAATACATGTTTTTGATAAGTAAGTGTAATAATTTGCGAGAACAACAAAAAAGTTCAAATGAATTTCTTTCAGTCATGTTTATACGGCTTATTAGATCAGAGGAAACGGCCTCTCAGCTCATGCACACAGACACATATACTCATAAACACACACATACACACACACACACACACACAGACTAACTTCCCGATCCATTTCTCCTCTTCTTCCTCCATTCTAGCTGCTCCTTTCTGTGTGGTCTCAGCTTCCAGTTATGTAAGACCCAAAGCAGGTGTTGCAGAGAGATTGTGTTTTTCAAGCTATTTCTGGGCACAGGTGGATGATCCTGCCATTCGGGCGCCCAGATGTTTCAGCTCTGGCGGGAGCGAATGGATCTGAGTGTGTGTTTGTGTGCAGTAGCATGTATAGGTGCATTTATGCTCCAAACACTTTGCATTGACATTACAGAAACACAAGTGCAAAGCAGCAAAAGAATGTGATTGTATCTGCACACATGTTGTCACAAATACATTTATCTTGCACTTAAATGCTGTTGTGACTCAAATTTAATAGCCTCCGACTGGATATCTTCCTCCTGCAGTGTATCAATTTAGCTCCATCATGCCACACAACATACATGCTTCTTAGCTGCTGTGTAGGGAAGATAAACATCCTATAGGCTACATGTTTATCATGCATGAATGGCGTGTGATGCAGAGATTAGAGCCCTATTCCAATGATAAGGATGGCTTTTAGAGAGTGACGTGTAGCCTGACTGATGCTGCTGCCGCTCTGATGTAAAGGATTATCCCATTACTGAGACCTGGGCATTAGCACTCAGCCGCTCACCTCGGGGAATGACAGGCGGACAGAAAGGGAGAGAAGGGGAGAAAAGAAGGGACATATGAGATAGGGAGGGAGGATGAAAAAGATGAGGAGGGGTGGCTGAATGAGGAAGAAATGGGGGAGAGAAGTGAAAGTGATGGAAAAGGGAATGAGAAGGAGATAGGAGAGGGATGGGGGGGGCATAAAAGAAAGGGTTGAAAGAGCAGGGATGAAGTGAGAGGCTGAGCTTTGCTGCATGGATAGAAATAGAAAGGGGCAAGAAGCTGCAGCAGCAAGAGAAACCAAGACAAGACATTACAAGAGGGGGGAAGAAGGGGAAAGCCGGAACACTAGATAAAAGCCAATGATGAAGATTTGATAGTGTGGCTGTGAAAGAGATAGAGAGTGCATTAGGGAACAAAACCATGAATGATGCATCAAAGAAAGGACTGTTTGAATTATTGGGGCTAGGGATGGGGTCGCTTGAAAAGAGAATTTTATAGAAAGGAAAAAAGAAAAGGCAGCAGGCAACAAAAGAGAAATGGAGGATCAGTGTGGACGGCAATAAGACCAAGAAAAGATGGAGCGAGGGGGAAATATGTGAGATTAGAGGTAACAGAGAGGAGTTATTCTTGGACCAGTGCGACAGGAAGAGAAAGAGACAGGAAAAAAAAGATGAATAAGGGAGGAATGGATGAGGAAGGTGATGTGGATATGAGAAGAAAAGGAGCCAAAGGGAGAAATGCAGGAAAGAAGAGAATGCGGCTGCAGAGAGAAAGAGAGGTGAAGGCTGATGAAAACAGAGGACAGGTCATTATTCTGTCAACCTCTTTCCCCTGTGGATTGATCCAGTGATCTGAATCGCTACACACTTACACACACATGCACACACACACAGGGGCAATAGACGTTGAACCTGCATTGATTTGATTGGGGTCCTGTCTGGTCCTATGTTGCCTTGTTGTTTACGAGTTCTGTGTACAGCACATCAGTGCTCACACACACACATACACATACATACACACATATACACAGCACACAGTGGTTTACAGCTTGACTCCAGCATTGCCCTTCAGTGTCTCCACATTGCAAACACAACCTTGTATCATCCATACTGTATCTATAAATTTCAGGCTCTTATTTTGTAGAACTGACAGGTAGCAGACCAGAGGACGACTATAAACCAGTGGTCAAACAAACATAAGATTATGGATATGTTTTATGGAGGTCACTTACACAAGCATGGCCATGTCACAGAACTAACTAAAAGTATTTGTTACAAATATACAGCACCTACATAAAAATCATTGTTAAAGATGTAAAACTGTAGTCATGGTCACAGGACAGGCAGTTCTGTTAGTACAATAGTATCACCTAGAATAAACATTAAAGATCCCATATTTTACACTATTTTTTTGTGTGAAGTGTTAATATCCATAAGAAGGTATATTTATGGTTTTAAGAACCAAAAACCATCTCAGTTCAGTTTTACATCTCCTCTCTCGGGCTACTCTCTGGAGGTCTAGTAACAACAGGTCAGTCAGCCAATCAGAAAGAGGCTCAGAACCTCCTTCTGATTGGGAAACCAAATCCAGTATTAATATAGAACCAAGACCTGATTTATAATTAAAAAAAAAGACATGGAAATCTCACTTTATACAGTATGGGACCTTTTCAAGAATAGCCTGTAGCCCAGTGATACAGAATAAGAAATGATGGGTGGCACTGGACTTGGCTACCTTTTGAAACACCATGGGTATCATCAGGCTTTCGTTTCAAAATATCTGCTTGTGTATAAGCTCCTCGGAATGTTTCTACAAATCTACTTTGTTGCATTTTATTTTAGAACATCTCCATGTGTGGTAGCAATAAGTGTGAGCCAGGATGTGCTGGAGGTTAGAAATGCAAACTGAAGCTAAGTTTGTTGTTTTGACTTGGATTTGAGTGGGTTGTGCCTCTGTCGAGACAGCCAGCAGGTAAACTGCACAGCTTGCCACAGCTTTTTAGCAACAGTAAGTGAATGCAGCAGAAGTGAAAGAGGGGATAAGATAACATCTATTTCTCTAGAAGTAAAAGTAACAGAAGCTGCCACCCAAACATGAGTGGGAGTTGGATGAGCCGAACAGTCAGAGAGCACAGAATACTAAATGTCAGTGAGAGATTACATTGCACTTAAAGGACGAGGCTATAAACATCAAAGACGCTGTCAAATTCATTTTATCATTCTACGTCCTGTCTGTGACTTTGATCGCCGTGACTTTTCTGAAAAAAAATGTTACTTTACAACATCTTCAGATCCAGATAATGCATTAAGGTTTCGTAACGAGGTAAATCTTAGGACATCTTAGTCACTATTTGTGAACACTGAGTTGGCAAAACTACCTTAAAAGTGCACTTTGACCCTGAGTTATGCAGTATAACACCTCACATCTGTCTGTGGTGAGCAGCAGTCGTAAATGTTAATTCATGTTGAGTCTGAACTTGGCTAAACTTTATGATATTTAGTTTTTAATATATATTAATATTTCTGGCAGATACCAAAACATAATACAAAAATAGATTAAAATGTAAAGTTATATCAACATAATAAGATATTCCGAAAGTATTCAGATGCCTTTTTGCACATCAATCATCTACACCCAATAATCCATAATTCCACAGTGAACTATGTTTTTAGAAGTTGTATTAACTTTCACAGCTGGATTTTGGAAGTTTATTCCATTCTTCGTGGCAGATCTTCACAAGCTGTCTGACTGGATGGGAAGTGTCTGTGAACTGCCATTTTCAGGTCTCTCCACAGATGCTCTGTGGTTTAAGTCTGGGTTTTGGCTGCGCCACCAGATGAGCTGGTGTTCACTGGGGATGCCCTGATCACATTTTGCCCTGATCACATCACAAAGCTTTAGAAATGGTTTTGTACCATTGCTCAGATCTGTGGCTCGCCACAATTTTGTCACAGAGGTCTACAGAGAGGTCATTGGTCGGTGGAACTGTAAACCTCAGCTTTTCTAGACTTTGTCTAAACAGTTCAGCCACATGTGGACTTTTCTAGACATACTTCAAGGTCAGTTAAAGCAAACAGGAAGCACCTGACCTGAAACGCAACAGTAACAAATCTGAATAGTTTTGTAAATGAGAGATTAGCAAAAAAATGTAAAAACATTTTCCCTTTATCATTATGGGCTATTGAGTGTAGACTGATGAGCAAAAATTTCATCTATTTAACAATAAAACTGCAACACAGTAAAGTGTGCAAAAACTGAAAGGGTCTGAAAACTTTCTGTAGCCCCTGTACATCAATGACATTTGATGAAACCTGACATCTGAATGTACAGTGGACTGTGACATGCAGGTCAGCTGTGCCAGCATGTGATGTGTGCTGTCAGGTCAGAGGGCGCTGGTGACAGAGAGACAAAGAGAACATGTGGCAGATGTCAGCCACATACATGTACATCTGTAAGAGCCAAAACGGCTTCAACATGGAAGCACACGCGTGTCATCTGTCCGTCAGTCCAGTGGCTGCCAAGCTGTATGCCGTTATTTGCCCTCCCATCCGCTTCTCCTGATTTTCTGGAAAAATGACAGAGCTTAATTTGTCTCTAAATGATCCCTCCCAGCCAGCGCACGTCAGCCGGTTGAGAATTTGTCATGTTTTTGCCCACAGAGGTAGCGAGAGAGAAGGTCCGGGCCAGTCGATACAGAGCTGATGATGCTGGGAAGCCATCGACCAATGGGGTTCATGCAATTAGCGTCATCACTTGTGCCAATCAGTAGATCAATTAAGCCATCTAAGGGACCACATACCGGGCTGTCTCCAGGGGGGGTGCTGGGTACAAAACAATCAGATAGTGCCAGGTTGAGATTGACTGGAGAGTAAAAAAAAAAGGGGGGGGGGGGGGGGGGGGCATGTGTTTGAACCACTACCCCTACTAGCAGCAGCTGTTTATGAAATGTCAGCAGGCACTCGGCCATTTCACCACCTTTTACTCAACACAAATTCGGTCCAAACGTAATATGATGTCAGCTCCACAGTCTCATTTGTGCCAAAGTATTGGGTTTAACCTACTAATTTCCCAGAAGACAATTTAACATCCAAACATTTTAAGAGAAGAAAAGCGAAGGGAGGAGCAGAGAGACTGTGATATAGGGGAGCTAAATTGCTTTTGGAATAGCTTCTTTCTTTACATCAACACATCTAATGGAGAGACAAACTATAGCGAGATTGCGGCGCAACAGCAAATGTTGCAAAGTGAGTAGGTAATGTAAATGTTATCAAAAAATAAGTGGAGACATCAAGTGGAGTGCATGTACAGAATGAGAAAGGCCACGTTGAATGTATTAAAGGAAGTGCCTCCTCTGATACTGAAGTGGCACACATCGAATGTGGAGCAAATTTCTGATAACACGGAGCACTCGTGTTTATTGTACTGATGTTGTTGGGGAAAAAAAAACTGCAGGGAAGATTTTTTTTTTAATTTTTTATGTCAGTACAGTGAAACAGCAGGTTATACATACGGCAGTTTCAGCATCAGGTCTGTGAGCACAGCGTAGGTGTTGTTTGAGCACCGTGATGCAGCGCAGCATCACAAGGTGATTGTCATGTGCTGTGAGCTTTGAAGCTGCAGCACGGTGCCGTTATGTAAATAAGCGAGGGAATAAGGAAGTATGACTTTGTCTTAAAAAAAGAAAAAGGAAACATTATGGTCCACTTGATCAGGTGGGCATGCTTCTTCATTACGCTTTTATCATCACTGATATTAATTGTTCTGGGTTTTTTTTACGAGTTGCGAGGCTCTTTGTGGCCCTGCTCTATTAAAGTAATTGGGCGGCGGGCTTTGTTTATGAGTTCTGGATGAGCCCACTCCGCCAGCTCAGCGACACTGCGGTGCCTGGGAGACCAAAAAGCTGGTCGCTCCAACAATAACCTCACAATCGATCACAGAGCTCGGGCGGAGAGGCAACTCAGGAGGAGGTGGTTATATAAGGGCAAAAGAATGGACACAGATTTGAACTGAGGACACAAACACACACACAAAACGTTTTTGGTGTCTAATTAAAATCGGGCCAGATAAAACAGATGCCTCCAGACTGTGGTGTAGTGACTGGAGTGCTCTCATGGCGGCCCAAACGGAACCAGCTCTGCCAGTCTCTTCATTAACTGAAGCTCTGCGGCTCAGAGAGGAGCTGGGGGCACCCTGGAGGATGCATGAAGAGACACACGTATCCAGACGCATAATCCTAATGCTCATGGTGGCAGGGATTCACACGTATCAATAGACACATTTATGGTTAAGACATATCTGGAGAAAGACCTGCACAAATACTACACCCTACCAAAAACACACACTCTTACTCTTACCCTGCTCTCCATGCCAAACCTGTCGGCGCCACAAGTGTGTGGGAAAAGAGAGGCATGGAGTCAAGATGGCCCCAGTTGATTAGGAAGTAGCAGGCGTTTACCTCCTTGTGTAAAGATGATAATGACAACTCTAGCAGCCCCTTGGCCACAGCGGACTGCTGTTGAGGACCTGTGGAGAGGAGCCCAAGTGGCTGGTGGGTGGAGGTTTGGCTCTTCAGGTTGAGGGGCGCTTTAGCGATGCCACCGGTGAACTTATTGTTGAACGAGCTCGAGGTTGTTTGGGACTGTCCTGGGAATAGCGAAGGATGGCGAGAGATGACAGTGGAAGTCTGATTAAAGTCTGATGAGGATGGTTAAGTCGCAGTGTATGCACAACAGTGCCTCTGCAGCTGAGTGCATTGTGGCCGACTGTACGCTGAATGCTGTATCATGTCGTTGTCAACGAACGCTTGGGTGCAGCCACAACAAGTAATTTAAAGGAGCACGCCAGTGAAGTTCAGTTCGCCCGTCACGGCTCAGCCTGTGAAATGAGTTGTGGAGGAAGCTTTCCAAAGTCTGAAAAATATCCATGATGATGTTATAGAGGTCATTGTCTCCGCTGCACTAAATCCCCCAAAGTGCACTGCAAAATTGCTGGTGTAACCCTTTAAGTCGAGGAACTCCAGGAGGGATCACTTTTAAAACATGCCCATGACTAAGCACTTGCAATGCTCGTAGTAAAAGTAATTTACAATCAGAATATTGTGGCCACACTTAATTCAGCTTTTTTCCAGATGTCATGTCTGGGGGATCTGCACTTAGCTCTTCAACATGGCACCACACGACCTTATCATTGTCTGTGTCTCCTCGACATCTTACAACATCCTCAAAACATGCTCGAACATACCATCCACATACTGAGCAAGAGTTAAAAGAACTTGTTGAACGCTGCTCCTTAAATCTGCTTCTGCTGTGATGCTTCCCTGATTCAAACTGCTACCATATTTGCACTGCACATTCATGTGTCCAGGGACTGACAACTCACTTCACCCAAAGCCACTTCATTGTCCACTTGGCCCTTCAAGGAATAGCAAAAGCAGCAGCGAAAAGCAAATGGAAAAATGAAGGAATACAAATAAATAAATGCCATTACAGAACAATAAAATTAAAATTGAAAATTTAATAAATATATACAGAAATGAATTAACAAATGAATGTCCAAAAGAATGAAAATGCTTACAATGATTCTTTTATATTTGGTTATTTGTATAATTTGACATTTATTTATTTAATTTCCCACATTTAATTTCTTAATCTTTCTTAATCTCTAGAGATTTTTTATTTTTTTTATTTTTTATGGCACTCCAATGACTCCACATAGGTGCCACCATTTTTCCATTAAAAAATCGACATCTTGTTTCTGAAGTAACACTTAACATTGACTAGGAGCTCAGTACAAGATGGCCCACCACTGCTGTATGTGTCCTCCTGACAGGCAGCGTTTTCCTCCTCCTCCTCCTCCTCCTCCTCCTCCTCCTCTCTGGATGACTCTCTTATATTGCCAGTCCTCTTTCTCCCCTATGGCTTCCATTTCTCCTGACTCGGCATCTCCCAGCCAGATATTACCGATGGTCCCTGTGTCACAGCGCAGTGTGGGAGCGAGATAAGCAGATATTAGCCGGCCTTGCCATCAGCAGAACGGACCCGAGGGGGACGGGCTGGTGCAAGGCTTGGCTGGGCATCATTAGGCATTGAAGGGCAGACACTGGCGAGGACAGCTGAGACCTGCTTCTGCCAAAAAAAAGGTTGGGGAAGAAATTGATTACATGTCATACTGGGGCTCCAGTAATCTGATTTCAGAAAACCAATAACTGTAATCACACATATACAAAGGTAATGAGACTCGAAAGAAAAATATTAACTAACAAGTAAAGGTTATGTTCGCGCAGCTTTTGAAGCAAATTAATCTTGATTTACGGTCATAATTGGGTCACAGTGATCAGGGAAGGCATTTCTCAGGTGGCAAATTTACAATTATCCCGTCAAGGTGAGGTTAAGAAGTTTGTTAGATAAGTCTTTCCAGTGGCTTACATAAGAATAACTTACTGTTGAAATAAGTTGTTGAAGTTTGCAGCAGATTCATAGGTTAACTGATTCTGAAATCATTTCCGTCACTTCAAACTGAAAAAGAAGATGTAACATGCACAGGACTGTGTGGTTCCCACTTGGTTATGAAAAGAACATTGTTCTGAGATCATAAACACAATTGTTTGTGTTATGTGAGGATGACTGTGCAAACTAACACAGCTAAATCTCATAATGTTGTCTAGACTAAATTATTAACCAGTTACTTAAAAAATAATCAGTGATAGAATAATCAATATTCAAAAATGATCATTTGCTGTGTTTTTAAATTTCTTCAAATATGTCTTAAGCATGTCTGTACTGCAATTTCTTGGTCCTAATCAACCACCTTTAACACCGACACTGATATATCTGCAATGAGTCAATATAAGATGATAATAAATGACATGCAGACTTTATCTGGAAACCTTGTTTATTCATGTTTATTGACAGATAGGATGTTTTTTATTGACTTCCGAGGCCCCATACAAACTGCTTATTCAAAACACAAACTTAATCAGAATGAGAACTACTTGCTGTAGTACTGTATGCATGTAAACACGCTCATTACTCTTCCTAAAGTCGGCACTGGTGGAGGAAGTAGACTCAGAGCTGTGGTCAGCTGGCAGGGAGCCACTCTGAGTTGCTCTCCAGTTCCTTCATCACTCTATCCCTCCATCTCTGGCCTCAATCACCTCTCCGCCTCCCCCACCGCTCTCTCTGCCCCCCCTCTGTGTTTTGAGAGTGGTATGTTCAAACCAAAAAATTCTCAAGTGGAGACGCTGATTATTCCAATAAGGCTATTGACTCATCAGCAGAGACACACACACACACACACACACACACACACACACACACACACACACACACACACATACACGCAAACACCACAAAAATAAATACACAGACGGACTCACACATATGCACACATCAAATAGAGACACACACACGTTGAAGTACAAACAGACAGAAATACACATACACACACACACACACACACACACACACACACTCTCACACAGTCATTGTGGTGACACAAAGACGTAGAGAAAAATCCACAAAGACCACTGTCACACATACACACACAGACAGACACACACACATTTAATTTAAATCATCACTGCACCCGCGTACGTCCCAACTCTCCACTTTTAATAGACCTCTGCCTCTTTATGGCTTTCCGCCTCCTAAACCCATCAATCCTCTCTCTCTCTCCACCTTCTCTCTCTCTGTGTCTCTCTGTCATATCTGATTGGAGCTGTGACGCAACCTGCCTCTCTCATCCAGCCTCTGTCTTAGCCCGCTTTATCTCGCTCCTTTTTCTGACCGACTGCAATCATTTTGTCTTTTTTTTTTTTTTTTTTGCTTTACCCCTGGTTTTGTTTTTATCCTCCTGCTCTTTGCGCTGCCTCTCCCTCTGTTTTCTCTTTTCTGCTCTGCTGCTAAGAAGGCTGGAGCCAATGCAGCAGTGCATGTGGAGAGGGATTAGATAAAAAGAGAGAGAAGAGAGCAAAAGATGAGTGGAAAGTGAGTCAGAGAAAGAGACCAAGGACGGCAAACAGAGGGAGACAGATCGACTCAGAGGCTGTAAATGAATGTTGGGGAGGGACGGATTGCTGGACTGAACAAGGACAGATGCTGCACGACTCCTGGTGCGATGAAGATATTGACTTGTATCAGATCTCATCTGATGAGATGTCTTCATCTTATTCATTTCACTAATTAGGCATTGAACCTTTAGCGAAGCGCAGCGATAGAGTATTTTACAGCAAATTGGTGATTATGGCAGAAATATATTCTCTTGGCCTGTGATGTCATCAGAAATCATTTGCATATTAGAAATGGGGTTGCAGTTATCTTTATCAAAGTTGTTCATTAATCGGCTAATCATTTCAGCTCTAATGAGAAGAGACTGAATTAGCTTGATTTGTGTAAATGTGCTGCTAATGTGAAGAATATGAAACTAATCATAAACACCACATTCCCCCTCATGCTGAAGTTGAATTTCACTATGTCTCAGTGTAGTAGACTCAGAGGTTTCGCTGCTACAGCCTTACTTGGTCTGGAATGACCAGTAACTTATGGTGGCTAATACAAGGTAATGTTAGCAAACTTTAGGTTGATAGTACTGTTTAAATGATATTACAGTCAGACTAACTACTCTTAAGAGTCTTTTCTACCAGTGCAGACTTTACATTTTATTCTAGCATTCACCATTATGCTCTAATTGTGACTTGTTGCTATAGTTATATAGGGTCCCTTTAAAGTTTCAGTTACATTTGCACTCAGTTTGCTTTTATTCGCATTAATTACATATTCAGAAAATAACAAGCATAGTCACAAATATTCAGATGTCCCGTTTTAAGTAGAATCCTTCATTACTGGGCTGTAATGAGGTTTGACAGCGCTCAGGTACAGAGCAGGCCAGTGTCTCACCCCACTGGACAGAGCTGAAATTAGCTCTGAGCAAATAAAACAGAGTAAATGAGAGGGAAAGGGATTTAGTGGCAGTGCTGCAGAGAGCCAGTGTAGAGCTGGCTCAGCTGGCGTTGATGGCAGGGGTCCTGGGTTGGGAAGCAGCAGGGCCTGACCAATACATCGGCACACCTGCACCCTGCCTCCCACACCCCACCTTCTCGCTCCTCTAAACAACTCCCAATTCAGTCATCACACTCCCTCACACAGCTCCTCCATAACAGTTACTCTCCACCTTCGCCCTCCCCTCCCTTTGTTTGCTCTTCCGTACCATCAGGCCCCTCGTAACCCCTCACCTCCTCCCCTTCTCCACCTCGCCATCCCTCTCAGCCGCACCTGGCCTGATTATCTGCTGTTAACTACAGTCCGAGGGCTTTTTATGCTACTTTGTGCTGCTTGGCTGGAGACTTTTTTCTGACCTTGCACGACATGTGTGAACTTGCTTGTCGTAAGTTGCATTCTGGGTCTTTCCAAGTTAGTGAGCAAATCAGTTTCATGAATATTTAACTTGAATTAATCCAACACCCCCACCAGTGAAGTCATACACTTGTGTCCCCAGTAGAGCTGAGTGAAGTTTAATATGTTTGATGATTAAATCATGAATCGACAATATGAGACAGCCATTTTTGACTATGGGAGGGGATTTTAAGTAAATTAATCACGACTGCTGTCCTGCTCTGCCCCCATGATAAGCCCACTATCACTGAACACTAGTGTAATATATTAGACTACAAAACAAAATGGGTCTCTGTGGATTCCTATTGGACCATACAACTATTACAGTGACTCAAGAAGCACCACACTGCACACTGGGCTCATTATATGTGATAGTATATATCACATATAATGATAGCATATAGTATATATATATATTGTAGGAAGTAGTAAGCCACATGAAAGATCTCACAAGCACTTTTATTAAAGTAGACTGTGGTTAATATAAAATGCAAAGATAGGGTTTCCTCCCCTGTTTGAAAATATACAGCTGCATTATGTCATTATAATTATACAAAATAAATAGCCTATATGAAATGAAAATAGGCCTAACTAAGAATGCTTCTTCAGTTGTTTTCAACAACAATAGCAGATGGATTAAAATTTAGTGATGATTGCAGGATTTCTCTACCACTTAACAAAAACACACAGCTGTGCAAATAACAGTAAAAACAGAACTGCTCATCAGATCTTTTAAATCCGAACAGTCTCCAAATAGATGAACCACTGTTTTTAGTTTTGCCAGTGAAGGATGAAACAGAGGATATGTTGTCCATTTAGTCACAAATGTTTCCCCTCTGAGATTTGAGGATTACTTTTTGTCACACTGGCAGCATAAATTTGACAGTAATGAACAGAAACGCTTTTACAGACTTGGTCTTCAGTGTTTCCCACAAGTCTGGAATGTACTTGTGGCAGTGGGTGACATGGTGTGTGACTGATGTGCATGCAGAGACTCATGCAGTCCCCTAAATGCCTCACACGCAGACTATCAGTAGACTCTACATTTTACCGGTGTTCCTTAAATGCCTCACATGCAGACTATCAGTACACTCTACATTTTACCGGTGTTCCTTAAATGCCTCACACGCAGACTATCAGTACACTCTACATTTTACCGGTGTTCCTTAAATGCCTCACATGCTGACTATCAGTAGACCAGCTAGGTGGCTGCACTCAAAGAAGCCTTGAGTCCCCACTCAGTCACTGCAGCATATGCAACTCAGACAGATGTGTGGCCTTATGGGAAATGCTGGGTCTTCTTCTGCAGTGTGGACCGGCGTTGCGTCGCCCTCCACGTTGCAGAAGAACTTGTGAGTGAGTGGGGTCAAGTTTGTGTTCAAACATAGAGGCAGGGTGGGTTGAGTGGAGAGACTGAGAGAGAGGAGAGATGCAAACACTGGCATGGCTTTAGGGAAGAAACTGGTAATGTAACACAACATCAAACTACTGTAAATCCATTTTGTCTCATCCTATATCTCATTTGAAAATACATATATTTGCTCCCCAGCCCTGCTACACACTTTTATCTTTTCAAAAGCGAAGCCAAGTAAATAATTTAGAACTTTGCATTTATTCCATCTCAGATTCTTTCCATTGGAGTTTTCTTATATTGAGGAAGAGAAATCATTTCTTTAAGCCGAAACAGTCACAACATCGTGTGAAATGTCAAAAATTTGTTGTGGTATGCAGCACGTGTGGATATCACCTCACTCAAATACATTTTTAAAGGATATGTTTCCGTTGATTGGCTCTCGTTTGACCATTTTAGTCAATGAATGAAGCGAGGCTCTATCCTCCATTAGAGCAAGAGCTGTTGTGAATAAGTGGCTTGGGCAGGTTGGCATGGAGGGAATATAATTCGATGTACTGTATTACAAAATCTGTCTGTAAAGCTAAATCACTCCATCTCTCTCACTCGCTTTTTCTGAGAGACACACATGCGCATACACACACAGAGGTGTTGAGGTGAACTGTGAGGCCACAGTAATACCTGTGTGCACGGGGGTGTTTCAGCGGTGAGAGGAGCCCTCTGCGGAATAATAAAGCGATGGACAGAGGTGAAGAGCAGAAGAAGAGGAGGAGAAAGAAGGGGAGGTAGAAGCTAAATATAGCTCAGAATCGCCAGCCCTTCTCAAAGCAGGCTTTTGCGAAGTCACACTTGCCCCAAGCTAAAGATTTGAAGTCTCCTGGAATAATAGATTCACCATGCGCTCTTTTCCGTCTTAACACGGCTTTCTCTCTGCAGAGAAGAATGAAACAGAGGATATGTTGTCCATTTAGTCACAAATGTTTCCCCTCTGAGTTTAATTGAAGTTCTGAGGTTTGAGGATCACTTTTTGTCACACTGGCAGCATAAATTTGACAGTAATGAACAGAAACGCACCGTGAGCATTTTAGAAAGATTTTGGAGTAACTATTTCCAAGTTAATGTCAGTATCATCCAAAAAACCTTCAACTATGCCGCTGCAGACTATTTTTAGGTGACTGTTATCCTGCAGATACAATCCCAAATTGGATTTAAACAGTACAGTACAGCTCAGGCTGGCTAGGAACAGTTTGTAATTTAACACTCCTAACTTTGCTTTGCTTAATGACAAAATGCATCAAACAAAAAACACCAGTGTTTTGGTATAATATTTCATACAAGATGAATGTAATTCTCTGGTATTAAGTAAGTGCACAGATGTAGTAATAGTAAACAAATGTAGTTCAGGTGCTGTAGAGGGAAGCTGGCAGTATAAAAAGCTGAAGTTACGTCACCAGTGTTCAGGAATAACTTCAAAATGAAATATCCACCTAGTGTGGACACTGAAAAATAAATGGATAGGAAAAAACAAGGAGATGAAGAAAGAATAACTCTTGATTGATTCCTGTAGGGACTTTGTCTCTATGCCCCTCCGCGGCCACAGCGAGGACAGAGGGACAGAGGTCAGAATCAGCGGCAGAAAGAGCACCCTGAGGCGAGCAGGGATACAGTGTATAGCTCGAGGACAATCCAGCAGATGCTCACTGATATGGGTCTTGAAAGGTTAAGGAACATCCTGCCGGCTAAATAATTGATTGGAGAGATTTAAAATGAGGATTTGAAAGCAGAGGAGGTTATTTAGGTCTTCAGCTGACAGCAGTCACATCTTTACTATGTGGGTCCTCTGGATTTCACCATGAGTCCGGTCTCTGGACTTCAATACTGGTGGCACGGTTAACTGAATTTAAAGACATAATGAAAACGTTACCAAATGAAAGCAAAGCATATAAACAGCATGTGTGTTTTTACATGTAGTTAATGTATTTACTTTCTATTATATGCTGTATTTAATTGCCTTGGGTATTTGACCTGGTGCTATTACTGTTTTTGATGCTGCACAACCAGTTTGTTCTTCATCATCAGTGTGATCTGGGATTTGAATTTTGTGAGTTCCTCTTCCTCATATCACAGACAGTGTTGAACTTTCATTTTCCTCCATTGGGTGATGACTGGTCTATCTGCTGAAAAGAATTGGGGAGGGGCTCAGTGTTTCGGCTGATGCATTTGTCCCTGCAGGTTTTGTGTTTCTTAATTTTGTTGTTTGAAGTTTCAAGCTTAAACCATGTTATTTGAGTTGGGTCACGTTGGCCCTTTGATGGTCATTTACAAGGTGACCACACGTGTAATCAGGGTGAACAGGGAAGCTGTGACCATGGTAACAACAACTGTGTGAGAGAGTAACACAAACTTACTGCTTCCACTTATATTAACTACTTCAGACTTGAGTCAGGTTCAGATATAATAAACAGGATGCCCACTCGACACTACAGACTGGGGTTTGGTTCAGACAGACTGCACTGTAATACACACACAGCATGATATTCCCCTCGTGCCGCAACCAGGGTTACTACGTTAGCCATTGTGGTTAAAAGTCTTCTTGACTGGCTTAGTTGGATTTTCCTCATCAGTTGTGTCTGAGTCAGGACCTCTCATTGGCTCGCCCTCTCCACCAGCCTCCTCCTCTCTCTCCTCATTTAGTTTTTTCAAAATAATCACCTAGAGTAACAACTAAATGGATTGTTTCATGTGTTTCACCACTGGTGTGTGATGAAAGGGCAGGAAGGGAGAGACCAACTGAGCCAGTGAAGAAGAAAAAAATACTAATGATCATCATGCCCTTGTACGAGTGGGACCACATGAAATTTTAACTTGCACGCTCTTAAAAAAATGATTGTATATGTGATTGGTTGGGTTCTGGAGGCCAACAGAGAAGAATCCATTTAGGAGATGGATCCATGTGCATTTTTTGTTGCTAAACCACATAGTTTGTTCTCACTGGCTGCAACAGCATGTTGCGAAAGTAATCTGATTGGGCATTCTGTCAGGAAGCAGGGACACCTTTTGGGACCACAGCGGTACAGCCATGGCCTCAGTCTGTCTGATAGATGCTCCGGCTGGGTCAAAGGTCACTACTACTGCCATACAGATGAAATCATGCTGGCAGATGTGGGTGAGTGCGCAGCCTGGACACCCACAGACATAATGGTTTAAAAGAGGCTTGAGGTTATTGCACTTATAATAATAAACCCTTATTGTAACCTTAACTCAACCCTAATTAAGAAACATGTTAAGTGTTTATTACCCAATGCAGCTGAAGTACAAATTGGGGTCACCAAGTCTGAAATGAGGCCCTTGCAAAATGGTGCCTTTGACAGAAATACCTAAAAATATACACACACTTGCACAAACCCCTGCATACAAATATGAACAATTACCTTCCTAACTCGTGCCCAACAAACAAACCCACAACCGCACACACTCACACACACACACACACTCTTTCTGTCCCTTGACTCCAATCCGTCTCAATCCCCAGTACGCGCCAGCGTGTTCGTGCCTGGGTAACAAAAGTAAAATCAAAGTGTTGTGTGAAATATGGCTGGGATTCATTATTAGGTGAAGGCTTTGTTTTCCCTGGCACGCATAAAGACTGGGGGATTTAAGCCTCCCTATTGGAAAGCATACAGATTAGCCAGGAGGGGAAGCAGTCACTGCCGCTGCACGCTGCTTTTCAAATCTGTAGCATGGTCAACTCTGAGGCTGTCGACGTGTGGGGAGGAATGAATAAAGATTTGATAGTTTTCCACATGGCTCCTGTTGAGCGGAGAAACTGTGAGGAGAAAAACATTAAGAATACAATGTTCCAGCTCCACTGGTGCAAAAAGCATCTCTTAGATGGAAGATGGTAAAAAAAAAAAAAAAGAAATGATAATTGAGTCCAGGTGAATTAGAATAAAGATTTCTTGGAAATACACTGTTGTTCTCTTTAATTTGCTGTCACATCTGTGGCTTTTAATTCTATCAGGCACAAAGGGAAAAAATAATAAACTCCCCCAGTTATTGTCATTATCCTGTCCCAGTTCGCTGCACTTGATTGGCCTGCTGGAGATGAAAGGAAATTACTCATGCGTGCTAATGTGGATGGAAGATGCTTTTTGAGACATCCGCCTCTCTATTTTTACACACTGTATCTCTGTGCATATATGTGGCAAAAAGGAACCCCTAGCTCAAGGGCATACGACTAGGGACATGTTGAACATGCACTTAGACATGCTAAGTGCTAGCATGCTAGCTCGTGCGCGCGGACACACACATGCACACCGTACACGCCTGCACTCAGGATGGCTTTTGTGGGGCAAGGCTGTGCCGTCCTGCCATCTTTTATTCAGAGCAGCTCTGTGTGTCTATTTTCAGCCCTGCATTAGTTTGTATAGATAAGCTGCTCTCTAGCAGTGGGATTTAGGAGAATGGGATCATTTCAGCAAAATGTTCTCCTTCACTGCCCCTTTCACTCTTGTAAACACACACACATATACTATACCCACATATACACACACATTCTGTGTAAAGTACACATCACTGTAGCCACTCTGCATATTCATGGAGGTGCTTTGTGCCAAAGCCGTGGCAGCATTCCACATCTAACAGCAGGGTGACACAGTCATTTAAATACTGCTCTCCCTTACTGCACTACACTCTGCTTTCTGCCTACATCAATTTACTATATATAGACATGCAATGAGCATTTAATGTCATGTGGAGGCAGACAGACTTAAAGAGGCAGAGAAAGAAGTGCACGGAGAGATCGGAGGAGGTTTCCTGCTGGAGAGAGAAGGCACAAGGTCACAAGTGGCAACGGCGAGGGGGGGGGGGGGGGGCAGCAGAAGTACCCACAGCCCCGTGGTGCCCTCGATGACTCAGCGGTGGGAACCTGAATAATTAGAGCCATGCTCTGGGTCTCTGCCATCATTAGATTGGTGCACATATTAAATATTCAATGAGACATTTTGGGCGGACGTGCATGGGAGCAGGCGAAAGGGCAGCTTAGCTGGAGGACGTGCCATGTGCCGACAAAGATATGTAAACATGTGTGTGTATATGTGTGTGTGCTTAGAGGGCTGTTCTCTGGTGTGAATGTGTATGTGTATTGTGTGTGAGTATTTACATGCACATACCTGCAATGGTTGCTCTTGGGTGGGTTACGCTAACAGGGGCGCTGGGGTGATCTTGACCCCGGTGGTCAAGGACATCGGTACTTGAGGAGAATGTGAAGTTTCTATGTCATAATGACGGCAGCCATCAAAACTTTTAATTGCACTCACAGAGAATATGGACAAAATGTACAAATGACTGATGACTAAGAAAATTGTTTGCTCAAAATTTAATGAAACATCAATGAACATACAGTAGTATACAGAGTAGCAGGGAAGCTGGTATGGTGAGGATCATGTCTGCAAGATCCAGTCACAGGAAAGGGAATCTTAAATTGTTTTAAATAATCAAATGTCGGGGTGACCCGATAGTGGAATGGTTAGGGTGCATATCATGTGGACGCAGTTGCCAGCCAACCGGACTCTTTGCTGCATGTCACTATGTCCCTTCTCCTTCCCCTCCCTTCTCTGTCACTCCTCACAGTCCTATTGCATAATAAAATGGCCAAAAAATAACTTAGCAACCTGCCACTGTGGGGGTGCCTCGGTGCCTCTGTGGCTCACCGGGTAGAGGACGTACAATTAAGGCGTAGTCCTAACCACAGCGGCCTGGGGTTCAAGTCCGACCCGTGGCCCTTTGCTGCATGTCATCCCCTCTCTCTCCCCCCAGCTTTCCTGTCTCTCTCTCACTGCAACTATAAATAAAGGCATAAAAAAAAAAGCCAGAAAAAAAATTAATAAAACCTGCCACTGATTCTGGATCTAACTATTCAAACCTGTAAATAACCACTCAGGAAAAACACAGTACCTTTCTAAAGGTTTGAGAGAAGCGAGAAAAAAAAGTCATCATTATGCAACTAATGTTTGTGGTTGTAATTGTGAATACATACATGTGAAAAGGACTTGTTTGTCAGTGTCCTGTGTCCCTGACCAGTGCCACTGTGTGTAGGTGTATCTAAGTGGGCTATCATTTGTTCCAGCACTTCTTCTCTTTGGATTACTACACTAAAAGAGAGCAGAACAAACACACAGACGCAGGTGGAAAAAAAGGGGGCAGATGGGGTTGCTGAGGCATCTGCCCAGTCGCCCTGTTTAGTTGAAGCTGCCCGTTAGCCTACATACCCACCAAGATGGCCACGTTCCTAGGTCATGTCGTGTTTCCTCACAGACCGACCAGATGCTGAACGGATCCAGATCACTGGTGGAGCGGAGACGCTTCAGTTCAAAGCCCGTGATAAATGTGCAGACTGCTGACAGGCCTGCAGATTTGTACCTTTTCTTTTCTGCTCTGTTTCTTTTTTTCCCCATTATGAAATCAGTTCATAGAGCTTCACTGTCAAGCCAGATGAGTAACGGCACATATTGTATCACATCATCTCAGTAGGCGATGTAACTGTTAATTAGCCCACTGAGCGAGTGACTTCTGTTAACTGCTTGAACACAGTCGATATGTTTAAAAGGAGCGGCCCATGATTGGTTAATGTGAAACCAAGTACGATTAATGTCCTCAACGAACATGAAATCAATACGCATTGATTCTATAACTAAAACAAATTTGCACCACAACAAGTCCTTTAATCTTGTAGTAATTCTAATTTTTATTTCTGCCTCGACTTTTCCCTCCGTCTCTTCATACTGACGAACACTTTTAAAGCAAATTCAAAGTTAAAATATAGTTTTAAATGCATTAATGAATAATTATTTTGTAGGTGATATTAACATGAAATGAATTTTACTTTAAGTGAGCTACCTTTATTTCAGTTTGTGTTTTTATAGCTGAAATTTCCTAGTATGTTGATGATGGTTTGTTTGTGTCAGGTATGAAATTGATCAGGGTGGAAGGGTCTAATTTTTACATGGAGGAGTTTTTAGAATAGTAAGGGAGGATTTTCTGTATTTGTAATTTAATTCAGCCTTTCCTTGCAAGATATAAATATATATATATATATATATATATATATATATATATATATATATTTATATATATATATATATATATATATATATATATATATATATATATATATATATATATATTTATATATCGTAATATATAGTAATATATGCATTTGGTGGCACATAATGAGAAAATGAATGTTCTATTAAGATTAAACATCAATTCATTTTTTTATGTTGTACTCAATGCAGTTATCACATTGGGGAGGATGCTGCCCTTTTAAAAAGTGCCTCAGTAGTTTGTGTACAGGCCTTAACCTTGTTCTAAGATCTTTGAAAGCAACTTATAAGAACTATATTTTATTACACCTTTACCTTTGAAGAACTTGCCGAAGAAGTCAGTGCAGTTCTTTTTCTGTTTAATTTAGTGACGTTTTATTTGTGTATCCACCTTTCTTATGACTTGATGGTGAAGATATCGCAAGCTACAGAACCTTCTATAGGCCTGTGTATTTAGAGTAGGGTTGAGTCAGGCGGGCTGGCACAGAATAAGCATAGAAATGTAAGTGAGAGTACAAATTCCACTCTATTTTCTCCATCAATCCTCCTTGAGGCAACATGCCTGCTGCTCATGGCTGATGCATTGTTACTGTACATTGTGTGGTGGAGCTCCATTTGTCTCCATCACCAGATTCTTCCATTATCATTCCAGCTCAGTTACTTTTGGGAACATTACCAAGCATAACAAATGAATAATACACCATATTCATTACACAAATAAAATATGAGATGTGCGCATGCCAAAAGCCTCTATTTACAAATGGCCCTTTGGCTGTGTTTAAAAAGACCAATGGTGCATTTAGCTGAGGAATAATCACAAGCATCAATACCGGCATTGAGGCTAATGGCCAGTGGATGTCAACGAACAAATGTTGTAGTGCACTAATTGGGCAACTGTATTAGAGAAAACTGTCTGCTACTCAGGAGTGGAATACCTAAGAATACCAAACTTACCAAAGGTAAATTTGAAGGAGATGTAGACGACAAGACAATACAATACGCTAACAATAGATTGGTATAAAATTTCACTGTTTGTGCCTCAAGTTCCCCAAACTAGATTTAAATCTTATAACAACAGCATTGGACTTCTGCAGCCCACCTGCGGAATGTAAAACACTCTGAGGTCCTCAATTTCTTTCCATCAGTCAGTCTCCACTATCACCCCTTCCCTAGTCAATAGTCCCAAACTGGATTGACGGCTGTTTATTGCATTCTTCTTTATGGCCCAAGGCGTGAGTGAGTGAGTTTGCTGCTCTGCAGGGAGAGAGAAAACAGTACAAGATTACACGCTAGTGTTCCACTCCTGAGCCTGGCTCTGTCACAGCTTGCTTCAATCTAATAAACACATGTCTTTATTGATCTAGTCCACACTCCTGCATGTTTTTTTTTTTTTAGTCACGCTTCCCTCTTCTTCTGTTGTCTGTAAACATAGCATTCCCTTGGTACTGTATTTTATCTTGTTGCTATGAAAAGAACATGGAGAAAAAAAAGGTTGGCCTGTTTTTTCATTTCATATGTGTGTGTGATATGACTGTTAAAGGTCCTATATAGTAAAAAGTGAGAGTTTAATGGGTTTTTTTTTTTGGATTATAAAAAAAAAAAAAAAACAGGTGAAGGTGCTATATAAATGCTATGAAAGTATCAAAGTGTGCAATCTATGGAGAAGTTCATGCAGCCTGTATTCAGAAACAGAGCCTTAAAATGAGCTGTTAGGACATCCGTTACTTTGTGATGTCACAACTATACAGTCCTCCACATGCCCCCAGCACAGACCACCTAGTGCCATTGTTTTTGTTGTTGTTGTTGTTGTTGTTTTAACTTGTATTAACAACACAACACCTAGCAGTCATTCTGTCGCTGGGCTACCAAGCTACAAGACAGGAAGCTAATATATCATTGCACAACCTTCCCATGGACCAGCGGCTAGAGTGTATTTTTTCTGTAATAACCAAGTATTTTAGTCTGAATTGGACTGTCTGTTCAACTCATTACATTGCTGACTGATCAAGCTACACTAGGAGGCAACAATCTGTCACCCCTGGTTGGCCTGTCTGTGCTTTACTCAGAAAACAGTCAATCAGAGGAGAAGCTCAGAGACCAATACACAAAGCCCTGTTCTTGCTAGAGGTCCATGCAGAAGCATAAGAGAGGAAATGTAAGAGCATATAGATTGACAGGTGATTTTTAGTACTTAAAACCACAAATATAGCTTCCTATGGATATCAAAACTTCAAATAAAACACAGGAAAAGTGTAAAATATGGGACCCTAAGGAACATGTAGGTATCTGTGTGTGCATTTGTGTGTAGGTATCAGGATTAAAGCCAAAGGCTCAAGTGCTCAAAAGCATTTTTCTGTGAGACAGGAATGTGTTAAGCTTTGTTTTATTTGACTTCATGTTGAATTATTGTTATTTTAACACAAAAAGCCTGTAAGTTGAGCAGAGTTATATTTGCTTTATTTGTTTGAGTAGCTACTAATGACAGGCAGAGGGGCAGCAGAAGCAGCAATTTGGAGCAACAACATTATTTTGTTTAATTTATGATTTAAATAATTTACTTGTGTCTATTTAATTCATGATTCCTACAGTAATGTGTAATATCTACAATAATTTACCTGGGTTGTGCTGTGAAAATAAGCTTTATACATAAAGATTAATTCTAGGAAAGGTGTGCATTTTTTATTTTATGAGCCTTTAATGGATAATTGATTGTTGATCATGAACGCAGTGACACTGATTAAAGGCTCAAGAGTTCACTGTGTATTTGTCAAAATGGTTGCCATGGCTACAACAAAGTTTTGTCATTCTTAGGTGGAGGATTGGGGTTGAGATGTGTGTGATGATGTTCTCTGACATGTGTGCATTTCAGTGTGCGGTGTCCCCCTGACCGGGTGCAGCCGGAGCGAGTGTGCGGTCATGTCTGGTTCTGTGTGTCCGCTGAACCACAACGACAGGGAAATAGAAGGGGAAGAGAGGGACAGAGAGGGAGATGGGGAAATGGAGAAAGGTGGAGGTGCGAGTCAAGGGGGGTTGACAGAGGGATAGAGAATGATGAAAGCGGTCATGGAGAGATTTAAGGGCACAATACACTACAAGGTGGACTGGGAGGAGGGAAGTAGGACACAAAGCACCAAGGAATAAAAGAGGATGAGACACTTGACATGAGACGGATACAGTAAGAGGAACATCTGAAAAACTCGCAACTGCAATCTTGAGAGGTTTTCATTTTCTTTCCCAATTTGCAGTAGATCCATATACATTCCACTCACTCAGAAAAACACACACATACTTCACACCAGGGTAAATAAAATTATGTGATTTAATTTTTTGGATAAACCCACAATTGTTATGGAAATTTCAATTAAGATTAGAGTACACTTACACAAACCCACGCGCACACACACACACACAACCACACACTCACATGCCCTTGCATTTACACGCCATATCTGTCCCACATGGCTACACACACGCTTAATAATCCATCCACTTCACACACTTTGCCCTCCCCCAGTTTAACACTCTCTCTCTACGTACCTCTGTTGGTGTGCGTGTGTGTGTGTAACTGCTGAGTCAGCAGGCCTCGTCATCCAGGCAGATAGCATGGGGGTGGGGTTGTTAGATGGCAGCATCTAACATCAACACATGTCGTACACAAACGCACGTTGAAAACACATATATTTGTGAATCACTGAAAATACATGTCCATTTTAGCACACAAGCGCACATGAAAAGTTTTTGCAAAAACACACATGAAGACACCTTGAAACATGTTACATCTCAGAGGGGCTGGTCACAGGCGGTTACAGTGAATTCAATCCCCTTTTGGCTCCTAAATGGTCCAGTGGTGACATTTGCTCAATTAGCTTCTCCATATCAGGTTGTTTTAGATCAGCGCTAAGTGGCTGGAGATAAGAGGCACGGTGCTGTCGCCAAAGCCTGCGTCTCGGGCAGATGAGCCATATTCTCCTGAGCCGTGACCGCAGCAGTCATTTTAAACATCCCCCCGTCACTGCAGCCATTACACACCTCGTTGGATTAAAAGTAAGCAGGGAATCATGCGGCGGCCAATGGTGTGATAAAAGACTGGGGGGAAAGGATGTGTATGAGCATGTACGCGTGTGTCACCCCATGTCTGCAAGGTGCTGAGTGCATCCAAATGTTTTCTGGATAGTTAATCCACATACTGTGTGTTGGCTCATTGAGAACATGAAATGAAAGTCACTAAAACCTGAAATGGTTTTCAAAATGTTTTTCTTTAGAAGAAAAGAAATGATCACCCAATGGGACCTCATAAGAAAAGCTCAGATTTTTCTTTTTGCAAAATTATTAAATTAATCTCTCACAGTTCAAAAGGGTGAACAATATAGACAAAACTGATAATGTGATCTCGCTTTCTCACAGCAATGTTGATATTAGCATTATATCCATATGTAAATCATATTTATTTTATTGTAGTAGCAGTGCAGTGAAAACATATATCTGTAATTTGGATATAATGTAAAGGATAAAGTTTCCTTTTATGGATTGAGACAGTTATACTTCTTAAAGTGGCAGTAACTGATTTATGGCCACTTAGCAGCAGAAACAAGCTGAAAACCCTGACATGTTATCACCTTTTAGGGATGATATTGCAAAGTTAGTACATGGACACTGATAACATTGACATTCATTTGAAGTCATGTCTTGTGGCAGTTTTAAGTTCAGTATTCACTCTCTTTTAGCTCTGTTTCGGTCTCCACCAACTCCTGGAAATATTTGAGTTTTAGCTGCTGAATGCTGCACTGTGTTCACCAGCTCGTCGCTGTGTCTGTTTGCTGTTTAATGCTGAGCAGGTAGTGTCTCAGAGCCTCTCCTCTGATTGGCTGACTGTTTTTGAGTGATGCAATCACAAGTAACTGATTGTAGCCTGCTCCTGTTGCTCGGTAAAACTCACCAGTAAATACGAATGGTGATGATTCAGTCAGTGCTGAAATGAGCTGAACAGTCAAAGCTCCAGGTGGATTTGGTGTAGAGCTATACACCGGAGTCTTAGCCTGGTTCTGGTGCAAACCCCTGGATCAAATGGCGGTGTCGGGGTGACCAACTTCATTGTTGAATGGTGGAGCCCCTCCCTACAGCTCCGTGTGTGGCCCATCAGTGAGTTTGGTGATTGGGCAGCTGGGACAGAAATAGTGAAACACTGCATGTACATAATTTGCTTTGCCTGGGCAGCAGCTACGGAGACAAAGCCGTCATGTGGCTTTTTTCATAGCTCTTGCTCAAGGCGGTGGATATCCCTGCAGTTCATACAAACAGCTGTAATAATAGCTGGGAACAGGAATTTTCAAATAAGTTTCAGCAATATTAAAGTCATCCAATAATTAGTGAGAGATTAAAAGCTCAAAATATCTTTGGAGAGGCCAAATAAAACAATTATATGAGTCCGTAATAGAGATTAATAAAAATATAACAGATATCAGGTAAAAACTCTGAGAAACCAAATCCTGCAAGGACGTTGGGTGCAGGTGGGCCGTGCTGGGTGCATAGCAGAGGGTGGGGACTATTTCATTGTGACATCACAAAGTTACAGAAGCCCTGACGGATTGTGACGGATAAATGCATTTCTCTATGGACTGAGTGTTGTAATACATTCACAGAACCTAGACCTGCTTTATGACAATAAAAAAAAGACATGAAAATCTATCTTTATACAATATTGGACCTTTGAGGTATTTTAGATCTCATGTGGTGGCACATTTCATTTAGACATGTCAGCTGTGAGGTTTATTATAAGAAATGTTACAGTAAACATTTGCATTTCACACTTCATATCTTTTTCCTGCCACATTTCCCCGTAGACTTTCTAGTAAGGGCAGAATTAGCACATGAATAATGAAGAGCATGTAATGTGTGTGTTTGTGCATGTGACAGAGAGAGAGAGACTTGCAGCAGAAGAACAGGTAGCAGCCTCGTTGTTGATGCTGATGTGGTCTCAGTATGCATTTTGAAGAGGTTATATAACACATCATGCCGTGTAGCTGGCGAGCGGTGTCGCTGCTATTTATAGAAACACTTTGATGGAACGAATTCTGTGACACACAGACACAAAAACATCAACCCGTGTGTGTGTGTGTGTGTGTGTGTGTTTGTGCGTGTGCGTGTACAAATTTATTTGAGAGCTGCACAAGCATGGAAATACCTTTTACTTATGTGTAAGATGTGTATCTCATACACTCACACGTCTGCACAAACAATAATAAGATTATATCCAATAAACTGTAATTGCTGACTATCCGAGGGATGAAGAGACTATATTAGATTCTGTGGCTGCTGTAAGTAAACAGATAATTATTGATGTGTCCTGATCAGTCAACCCGTCCACGGTGACCCCCCCCCCCCCCCCGCATGTTCCTGTCTCTCTTCATCTGGATGAGTCAATCTTTCAGTTCGGCTGCAGCGTCGTCCATCTCTCTTTAGCACATCTCGGTGTGGGTGCACGCTTCTACACACACACACACACGCATGTACACAGAATACACACAGTCGCACAGTCTGGTGCTGTTCCGTTTGTTCATTTCAATCCCAAGGAGTCCAGACAAAAAGCCATTATGGAGCGCAATGTGGCGTGACGGCTTTTTGATCAGCTGGAGAGAGAGAAATAAGGGCAGAAATGTTAGGGGCATTACTGCTCATTTTGTGGAGGTGCTCTGATAACGTTTAATCAGTTGATTGCTTTGTTTAGAGCCCTGCCTGCCGCTGCAGCCAGGAAATGTAAAGCCGGGCCAAGGGATAATTCCTGCAATATTTTTATTGTTAGTACCTATAGGCATGCATCATTTAAACTGCACATACATGCACACAGCTATGTTTTGCATGACTGTAATAGTCCTATGCATAAATTATTTTCATTATGAATTTATGAGCAGCTAGGAGCTTCAATACTGAGATTTTCAGATTTAAAGAGTCTTCCAGTGTCATATTTGTGCGGTGAGTGAAGACAGGAAGTGTTGGTGCTCCCCCAACTCTTTGTCTAGTGCTGCCACGAGGCTGACGTTTTTTGGTTTTGAGTGAAACACCTCCAGGATGGCTTGCTATAAAATTTGGCACCCACAGCTCTCTGCTGCAAAAAGACTGCAGCAGAGAGCCACTAATCCAGGCTGCTCTGACTGTGTGTTCCTCTCTCAGGTCATGTGAGCCACATGCTCTCTTCATGGCCCCCTGTGCCCAGCGTATGCTGCATTAGCTCCCTGCTGGTTAAGATCCATATATTTGTGTCAGCATGTTGGAACTTAACTGTGCGGTGATCGTGTGAGCACAGAAACAGCTGCAGCATCCCTCCTCTTTGTGACAGAAAAATAAACCCTGCCACATAGAAAACAATCACAAATTCAAGATAGAAATGGTCTTTAATGAGAACCTATCACTGTTTAGTCTCCCTGCCTGCCAGAAACTCCTGATACTGCACAAAAATAAGCCTCAAGTAGATAAATCTTGATAAGGTCTCAACAGCCGGTCAAGTCGAGATAATGTGAACGGGCAGCTGTGGGAAAACATCAGGAGTGTAAACACTTTTGTGAGATTTATGTGTCAGATTTCAGTTGTACGTTTATATGTAGAATTATATTGAAAGGAAAATTAATCACCACATGCATTATTTTCTAATATTAATGTGACACATTTAACTGAATAGTACGAGCTGTAAATTTATGATTGTTTACTACTGGAGATAGTTGGATTCCTGCCACCCTCGTTTTGGTCTGAATGATTAAAAAGGTGGCGAGACAGAGAGAGAGCAAGAGAGAGATAGAGAGAGATGATAGAGAGAGATAGGGGGAGAGAGAGGAAAGAGCAGTCATTGACAGCTGCCCAAACCGAGCTGCCTTTCAAGATATCACAGCAACTGCAGCACCTCAGAAACCAGACAGATAAGACTCCAGCCAAGATATCAAACAGCATCAGCAGTAAGCAACCGCCACAAACAAACACTTGTGCAGCCAGCATCGGGCTCCTCACCAGTCTCCACCAAACAGCCCCGGGCCACCTCGGGAGGTCAGGAGGTCAGGAGGAACAGCCAAACAAATTGGAAATGTCAAACGGTGCCTGAGTTCATCTCGCTACACTCCCTCATCAAAAAAAAAAAAAAAAAAGGTAATAAAGAAACTGAGTGAGCAGAGAGTTTGCTCTAATATGTTTGATGTGCCGTTTGAGTAGAAGGTGGTACAGGTGTGATGGGGGCACGGAGAGGGGAGATATTTAAATGAGCGTGTTGCTGATCATTGCATCATCATTTTACTGCCTTTAAACGACAATACCAGAGGGCAGTTAGAGATGATAATCTGGAGGCGATGTGCTAACGTCAGTTTTTGCCATGAGACAGCTCAAGCACAAAACTGTTGTAGAAAAATGACAGATTTTACAGCCTTTGTGGCTGATATGCATCTGTAATACACGAGAACATTCAAAATTAAAACTGCCCGTTCAGCTAGGTTGCTCAAAGACTAATATGATGTCTGTCTGATATCTTTTCACACGTTCATGTCTGATCTTTAACACTAGAGTTTGTTTTTCTAAATATTTAAAGGCCCGTCTCTGTAATCCCCAAAAAACCGATTTAGCATGATTTTTTTTTTAGATTTCCATGCAAATACATGTAGCAATGATGAAGCAATGAACGTCTTGATGCAGTGAAATACAGTCAAATGCACAACATTTTGAATGTTTTATGCTTTCATTTAGACAGCCAAACAGAAGCTTGAAGCATGTTACCTCTTCAAAGAAAGATACCAAAGCTTATTGTTTTATGTATTTTCTGCTCCAAGATATTAGCAAGTACAATTTTAGTGGTAATTATGATTCAATGGCAACACAAGGGCTTAGGTTTTCATATACTCTGTGATGGCTGTGAAATTACTCCACATGTTCAACAAAACAATTGCTAACAAATGCTTATTCTAACTTTCGCTAAACAACAGTCAGCGTGGCTGCAAGTGACAATTATGGGGTAATGCTAAATGCTACAGGATACTGTAACGGGGTCAGTGAACACAGCAACATCTTATCCACCATAAACTACAGGTCATACCAGACCAAGTAACCACCCAGTGTATTGAATAAAGCCAGGGTGAGTTAATAAATAACAGCTGCCATCTGCTTTTACAAATATCAGGCAGCTATTAAATAATTACACTGTAAAGTCTGTTGTAATTAAAGGCAAATTCCTGCTTTTTTCTATTTAGCAGCTGGTAATTTTTATCACCCTTTTCCCTCCGGGATATTAATCCAGCTAAATGGGATGTAATCCAGTGAATTTTGTAACTCGTTTCACTTTGACACAGAGAGACGGCTCGATGACGGGCTCCATTTTGAACTTCAACATATTCAACAGTGCTGTATCAAGCATGTGCTATCATTTTAAAGCTTGTTTTGGATGTCGTGAATGCTCTGGGTCTTTTGTGGCGAGCTGAAGACAATACGTTGCTGAGGGCAGTAGATTCATCATTCCCTTCATAATGCCGGATATGAATCATGCTCTCTGTGTTGTCCCTCACTGAAGGAATTAGTTAAGAGTTGTGAGGCTGTCCCATTCCTCACCCATTTCCTCTGTCTCATTTATCTCTGTCATCCTCAGGTTGTTTTTTTTTTTTTTTTTAACAATCTGTTGTCATCAGCACAGAGGTGCGAAGAATATCTTATTTTACAAACTAGACTAAGATTAAGGCGCGCAGAGAGAAGGAGCAGACGGCTGAGCCCGTTATGAGAGGGAAACAACAGCAGACATGCCACGTTGATTCCAGAATGAGGTGTCTATGACCAGTTTACATAGTCAGGGTCATTGTCGCAGTTTGGCACGCGCACCGAGCTGAACAGATTTTACCTTAAATTATGCTGCATGCCACATTAGTGTATTTGTACCTGGAGGGATGGATTTATTTTCCTGGAATTTTTTTTTTTACTTCAGGGGGGACGGTTGCGTGGCAACCAGGAGCACGTAGCGACCTAGTGTTTCACACATGTTCCTCATACCTGCTGAACTATTTCTGTTATCAGCAGCACTCAAACCTGCACCGTCTGTTTGAGCAGATGGAAGTGCTATCTTTAGAGGTGATGATATTTGTGACTCTGTTGATTTGATTCTGATTCTTGGCGTCACAATTTGATTTAAATCAATTCTTGATTCAAAATTGAATATCTGAGCAATTTTGTTTACAGCATATTGGATGATTATGAAATTCACAATTGTCTAGTGCCAATGTTCAGTGGCACTATGAATGAACATTTGTCTCTAACCTCTAACTGTCTCTAACCGTACCATAAAGGAGCTATTTGGTTTTTTTTGTTTTTTTTAAGTTATTTTTTGGGCGTTTTTGCCTTTTACAGTGAGAGATAGACAGGAAATTTAGGGACAAAGAGGGGATGACATGCAGCAAAGGGCCACAGGTTGGACTCGAACCCAGGCCGCTCCGGTTAGGACTAAGCCTTTATGGTGCACGCTCCACCAGGTGAACCACCAGGGTGCCCATAAAAGACGTATTTGAAAGTTTTGCAATTGCTAACATAGCATTAACAGCTGTTTACTCAACAGTCTAGAATAAACGTTGTGAGTTCAGCATTCAATTTTATTCCTATACTCACCAGGAGCTGTCTCCAGAGGTAGAAAGTAAATGTTGACTCTTGTCTCTATCACGTCTTTCCCTCTACTGAAATTAGCATGCTAACCAGCTAGCCTGTAGCCTCCAATTTGCCCTGAAGACATAGCACTGCTCAGAGGGTTTATTATAAGCTCTTGTATTATAAAGAAAATGATGGCAGAAGCTGTTGTCAAGCAATCACCACCACCCGCTGCCGGCAAGAAACCACGTTCAGCAGCAGAAAACTTACAAATAGCCCCTTGAACTATAGCTTATATGCCGTATCCACCATCTTCCCCGAGGGTGGTTGTAAAAGCGTATTTCCTCTGACATATAAAGGGTGCACCACATGACAAAAAAGACAAAGAAAGTACAATAGAAATCCTCCAAAGTGACATTTTTTTAAAACTGTTGTAGAACAGAATTTACTTCACATCACTGCCCAAAGGACATTTTGTTCTCATGAAAAGTTTCTTGTAGCTCACTCTAGGAGCTCCTCTCATGAGGTTTTCTATCAGCTCACTACAAGTGAGCAACCCCCCCCCCCCCCCCCGTGAATCTCCTCTCAATAGCTTCTTGATCAATCTACTTTTTCTCAGCTCCTTCTCTCTTCACTCTCTCGATCCTTTGCTTCCCTTCATCCTCCAAGCTCTATCTGTCTCCCTGACATCTTTCCTCCTCTTCTCCTTTTGTCCTTCATTTGCCCCTGCTCTCCATCCTTCTCTCCCTCCATCAGCCCACCCCTGTCCTCCCTCTCCCCCTCCTCCTCTCAGCTCATTCCCCACCTCCCTCCCCTCCTTCCCCTCTCCTCCAGCTCCTCCATCTTAGCTCGTCATTGCGGAAGCAGCTCTTTTTGCATGCTGGTGATGTCACAGGTGTATGTTTGTGTGTCTGTGTGTGTGTGCATTTCAGAATGGTATCGCTCTCCTTTGGACTGTGTGAATGAGATGATCCACCTTCTCGCGGCCCCCCTTGCCGCACACTTCCACTCACATAAAGGAGTCAATTTGTCAGAGATGTCAGGGGTGCTAACGAACAGCCAGCTTCTTGCCATATGCCTGTGCGTGTGTGTGTGTGTGTGTGTGTGTGTATATATGTGTGTGAGCTTGTCTGTACGGTTGCTGCAGCATGGTGTGAATGACTGTGTGCCAAGTGTACTAAGCAGACAAGTACACGTATATATAGCTGCTGTGTGGAGAGCTGCTGAGACAATTTTACAAGTGTGACATACACGCAGTGTGTGTGTGTGTGTGTGTGTGTGTGTCTGTTTACTCAGCCTACCGAGGTGGTAAAAGTGTTAATTAATACATGACAGTTGTGTGTTCTGCATGTGCCTCGGCCTGCCTCTCTGTATGCATTGTGTGTATGTGTATATGTTTTTCTGTGTGTGCATATGTGTGTGTGTTTTCCTGTGAAACTGTGTGTGAAGGATCCTCTTCATCAGGTGCTGTCTGAGGAGTGTGATGACCAGTCTCTTTGACAGGTGTTCCAGTCACAGCGGTTGCCCCGCCACCGCAGTGAGGGGGTCACTGGAGTTAATTATTCTCAGTGCTGGTCCACACACACACACACACACATGCAGTCACAGCTAGACATGTAAAGTAGACACACACGTTCTCCCAGCATAGACCTGGCAAAGCATGATGCCTTTTAACTAAGGACTCCAAAAACACACAGTGGTGTTCTAGTGACCCGGGTGCCTAAGGTGCAGACTGTGTCGTGTCCTAAGTCAGTGGTTTTCATCCCCTAAACTGACACAAACTAGACCCCGGACCCACATCTGATAAGATTTTATAGATCTTATAGATGTTTAGAGAAAGTGTTTGAAACCAATGACCAAATGAATAATAATAATAATAATAATAATAATAATAATACATACATACATACATACTGTCATTGTGTTACCTATGGATGGAATTATGATGAAAATAAATGATTCCCCTTTTTGCCCAGGAACCCCCTCAAGATCCCGAGGGGGTCCCCTGACCCCACTTTGAGAACCGCTGCCCTAAGTTACACTGACCCACCCACACATGCAGACCTTACATTAAATGTATGGATTCCTGCAGTTGAGTATGAGTGACAGTGACTAATGTGAGGCAGTCTTCCTGCTAATTAAAGTCTAGTCATACATTAATTACCATGAGCTGCATAATTAAAGGTCTTAATTGAGTGCTGGATGATTCTCCCTTTAACCTTTGCTTAACCAGGATTTCCTCTTGGATTACTTTATCTTTAGACAAAAGTTGACATCAAAGAATGAGAAAATATAAATTCCTATTGTCTGTCTAATACGAAAGTAGTTCTCTATTCGACTTGGACGATACGAGTGAAAGGAAGCTTAAGTAATTTCTTTGCTGCATGTGACATGCAACATCTTAATTTAAATGGAATCACTCTCCATCCTGCAGTTATCGTTTGTGTCCAGTTGTGCTCCTTCTTTAATCACTCCTCTGAATAGCATGCTAATCCCCATTATCTGGGCTAATGTTATATTAGCTGGCTTGTTCAAAGTCGTATTGTTTCCCATGAGAACGTGTTGGTTTCACATTTCAGACGCACATAGTGACTGTGAGCGGCAGAGACAACACTGCTGCAGCTGACTGTGAGTTTTACAGAAAGATTCCTCTATTTCAGGAGCTGACGTTTCATTATCACACCATCTCTTGCCTGTGCAGAAAACCATATTGACCCAGGAGATGATACCTGAAATTAATATATTTTAAACTCTCGAGTACAGATACTGGTATCAGCCTACAAAGTCCTGTAAAATGTGCCCCTGGCCTACAGGTTATGGTCAGCAGACGTAAATGAACGTACTTGTTTGGTGAAAGGCCCAACAAAAATTAAGTCATCATCATTTTATATTTTTTTCAGTGTAAATGAAAAGCATAAATGATCATTCCCACTAAAATCTTTTTTTTTTTTTTTTTTTTTTTTCATGAATTGAAATTTTCTGTTGGTTACCCTTGTAGCAGTTGAAAGGAAGACTTACAATTTACAGAGACACCTATTAATGGGATGTCTAAGTACAATACAATATGTGTACATAATGGCAGTAGCTACTTCATCTCTCAAGGCCATACACCAAAGACACATAACTGACAATATAACAGAGCATGCACATGTCTTTGTGAACATTAATTGAAGTGATTTTTTCCTTACCCATGAGTCACACTGTCCTCCATTTGTTTTTAGCGGAGCAGCTTTGAAACATGACATGTTTTGCCCTCAGGCTTTGTTTATGTATGTTAATGAAGGCTGTCTCTGACTATAAGAAGTGTTTTAAGACGCACTGTACGCCCCTGTCAGCGCGTGTCGAATGTTACTCCATTGTTTACGGTGCAAAAAGTATTTATGGCTGTACATTAACATGGCGTCGAATCCTGGCTGGATTATCTGGAGCAGAAGGGAGCCATATGTGAGTGGGAGGGGGTGATGGCAAAATGCTCACACAGATATACATACACACACACACACATACACACACACATACACACACTGTTTGTTAGGAAGGCCATGCTGTTCAGGCAGTATCTGAATTACATTATTGTGCAATAGTATTCACAGAGCGAACCAAATGTTCAAATGTCTCTGGGTCTGTCCCTCTCTCTCTCTCTCTCTCTCTCTCTTTCTCTCTCTCTCTCGCTTGCTGTAACACAGCAGGATCACAACTAAAAAGAAGGGGGAGGAAATCCCACAGCTAAAAACAGAATCCAAACAGCAAAAAAAAAAAAAAAAAAAAAAAACCCAAAAAAAACAAAGCTCCTAATTTGGCAAAACAAATGAGCACCCTCGCGACTGCGAAAACATCAGGCGAGTGATATGCAAATGAGCGCTCCATGTGCCTTCGAGCAAAGCTTGCCAGATGCTGGTGAGCCCAGCCCGACGGGTGGGTCGTGAGGGAGATCTCCCAGAGAGTGGCGGGAAAAAAAAAAAAAAAAGGTGGGGGAGTGTTTAAATGTGGTGTGATTAGCGCAGGATATTTTGGCATGAGGTGTGAAAGGTACATTTATAGGAGAGCGCAAAGCCAGCCAGTGTTTCCTAATGTAGCACAAGTGATGATGAAATTTTTTTTATGCATCACGTAGCTGCAAATCACATGTGAGATTTTCCCTGAGAGAGAACGGGCTCCGCCGCTGACACCTACAGCTAATTGACGTAGATTCAATGTATTCAGTTAACAACCTCCTTACGTGCAAAGTGAAGGTCACTAACGCAGAGCAAAAGTATCTTAAAGGTCTATCATCAGGTCTATCCTATTGTAATTCTTGCATACCATATGAGCTATTGATTGCTTGGTCATTGATTTTCCAAATGCAATTAATTCTATGATCAAAAGCTGTGCTGTATTTCTGATGTGGGATTATGAGTGCTGATAGTTGTATAATTACTGTACTTAAAGTGCGTGGTAGTATTTATGGATTATCGGTCTAAAAAGTACAACGCAATATTTTAATCACTATTCTGATTGATCATTTCCAGGCTACAGACTAAAAAACAATCATTATAATGAATCTCTGAAAAAAAAAAACCCAAAAAACTGTCATACTGAAATGAATGCCATAAATAATTATAAAAACAATACAGCCTAGTTGTGACAGGTTTACAGGTTACAAGCAAATGTGCCAGTGTGTGTTTCTAGCTCTTCACAGAATTAACTGTGCAGATGGAGTAATAAGAAGAAACAAAAATAAAGTGTGTGCAGATGCGCAAGCTGCACAGTAGGCTACAGCAGCAGCTCATCAGATATTCAGATGGAGCTGATGAGTGTTGAAATAAATACAGTCTATTGTTGTGTAAGTCATAAAACAATAGACCGTGTGCAGCCCATTTGCAGAAACACATCTACAGGAAATGGTGCTAATCTGAATAATATGTGCATCGAACAGAGTGTGCATGTTGGTAATTGCTTACTCGATGAGCAAAGAGCACAATTTAACACTTTCACAGAGTTTTCATGACAGCACAGTCGGCCTCTTCAGTGCTTGCACATCTCCGTGTGCGCCAAGTAAGCCTGCGCGAGCAGCTTGAGTGCTCATATTTAATGCATTGTGTGTGCTTATTGTGTACGGGTGTGTGTTTAGTGCATTTGTCACACGTTCTCAAGTCTACACCTCTGTATGAAGGCATGAATTAAGATCACGTTGCAGCAGACTGTATGTGAACTGTTGACACCGTACTTGAACACACTGTGTGGTATTATGCTCTTGTTTGCTCTGTTATGGGCCTCTTGTACGTGCTGGTTGTTCACACACCTGTTCACGTATCGCATGCGTATCAGGAAGCTCCTTTGTTCCAGTCGTAAAGCTATCCAGCTCCAGTGAAATAAAGCAGCTGAATCACACTTCCACAGTTCAGTAAGCCCAAGAGGCTAGTGGCTGACGCTAGCGTATTGTTGTGAATCAACCACCCTGTCAGAGCGCACTGTGCCCCTCTTCCCTCCCTTTCCTAACAGCCCGTGTCACCCGGCTCTGTTGCCAACACCCACGCGCGCACACACACACACTGAAAGCTGTTAGCTGCCGCAGTTTGAGAGCAGGTGCTAGCGTGGCATGGCAGCGCCCACGGGGCTCAGAGGCCGCAGACAGACACCAGATCAGCCGCCAGTTTTCCACATTCTGTTGGGCAGCCACTCGCCGGTGCCCAGCCCTAATTATTATTGGCCACTGTAATTAATTACAGAGCCTCTGAGCGGCCGGCGGCCATAATCCGGGATCGCTCCCTGACTTCAGTGGTGTCATTTGGAGTTTGGGACTGTGTCCGTGTGGCTGCTCTCCCTGAGAACAGTTGATCCCGCTCTGAATGGCTTCTCCGCAAAGGACACAGTTTGGTTTCGAACCAAGAAGACATTGTACTTAAGCGCTGATTTGGCACAAGTCTGCAGACTAGCATATGGTGCAAAATTAGAATGACTGATTTATCTCAGATTTTACATCAAATTATTTAGCTATTTAATGAAGTTGTCATTTAAACTATGCAATCAAATACGGGAATCACATTTTATAGTCAGTGGTAGCGCCTTCTGTTGGCCTGGAAGGGCAATTATTCTTGTCCAGGGCTATAAAGATTATGCGTTTATGAGCAGGGGATTTGTCCTCTCCCTGTGGTCAGAGGGCTGTCGCTGCCTGCCCACACACTAAAAGGGATTCAAAGTACACACTCAGGCGCCAAGATTTAGGACAAAAGTAGATGAGTATTGAGCGTGGGATATTTCTCAGTGAAAATTGCACCCAGGGGAGAAAGAAAAGAGGGAGTGAGGGCGAAAGTGAAGCCAAAACAAAGGAAGTCAGTGAGAAAGAAGACCAAAAAAAAAGAAGAAGCAGGACGAGTCGGGGCTTCATGGCTGCAGTCGCCACGTCTGGATTTGCGTCATCTTTTAAAAGCAGGTTTATGGCCGTGCTCGTCTTTCCCCTCTCACCCCTCCCGTCTCAAATTATGGCACGGGCTGTGAGAAAGGATCAAACAAGCTGCACTGTCTTATTCATTTTTCATGTGGCTGCACAGAGGAAGCAAAGGAAAGAAGGAGTGAGAGGCAATAAAACTGAGAGGCTGGGGGAATGAAAGAAAAAATACAAACCAGAGTAACCTACTTTTTCTCACTCTGCCTCTCTGGCTGCGTATGTAGAAGCTTAACGAGAGGCAAACACACGTGCACGAACACACACACGGAAACGATTTGCTTATAATTTGGCACCAGTTGGCGCACAGGAATAGTGCAGCATGGGTCCCAGAGGTGGGCGCAACATGCAGGCTGAGAAACAGAGAGAAAGAAAAATGGGGGCGTGTGTGTCAATACACCATCATCCATACACACTTTTACCCCTGGTGTCCTGTTGCAACATGCCACTAGAAAGTAAGTGTGACCTGCCTGTCCCCCAAAGACCAAGTGGGACAAGTCTCTCAGGCCTCTCCCTCCTACTCCTCCTCCTCACGCCATCTTCAGTGTTGGAACCGCCATCCTCCACTGGCACCTCATTATTTCCTCCGGAGCCGAGGGGCAAAGGCTCCTGATTCCTTAGATGCAGAGATAGAGAGAGAAAAGAGCGATGAATAGAGGGAGAGGCGGCGGCGTTCGACATCCCACTGTGCTGCACCACACTGCTGTGACATCTCAAACATGCCTCACACACACACACACACACACACACACACAGATTGAAGTACAGTATAGCAGCAGAGGAGGAGGGACGGGAAAAAAAGGGGGGAAGGAAAAAAGGGAACAGATTATAGGAGTTGTACCGCAGCAAAAAGACAGAGACGCCGTGGAGGGAGAAGACAAACTTGTCTGAGATGGAATTGAGAGAGAGAGAGAGAGAGAGAGAGAGGCAGCAGAGGGAAAGTGTGGAAGAAAAGACAGAAGCAGGAACAGAGTGAAACTTTTTGCCAGCAAACCCTGCTGTAGCTCCAGAGATGGAGGAGCCTCTTTTTGCTGCTGCCATTGCAAACCAGCAGACCCCATTCAGTCATTCAGACCCGCAGATATTCAGTATCACCGCCCACACACATACAGAAAGAATGATATCTAGCATGATAGGATAGTATGATGATGCGCTCCATTAAAGCCCAGTTTGCTGAGCACATGTGGTTATGTTGCACCAAAACAACAGTTTTCTATTGAACAATATAAATGGTAACTAGCTCTACGCTGCACTAAAGGATCATTGCTATTTATTTATTTCCATGTCTTCCACATGAATTGTGAACAGATGTAGATGCTTATTTTTACCTCACCTAAGGAGGTCATGTTTGCACCTGTGTCTGTTTATTTGTGAGCATGATAATGCAAAAAGTAGTGAGCCAATTTGCACCGAACTTGGTGGAGAGTTGGGACGTGGGTCAAGGGGAGAACCTATTCAATTTCGGGGAAGATCCGGATCATTTCCTATGAATTTGAATTTTTTTTTCTCTGAAGTCTGGTGTATGTCGTTTGACACTGACCTTGGCAGGGGTCAGTGCCCTCTGAGTGCCCTGAGATATGTAGCTTTAGCCTCAGTCTTTTAGCATGATGTCTGTTTCAATGGAGGCAATGCATTTTTTTTCCTCCTCTCATCTTAAAACAAGTCAGACGTTCGGGTTCAATTTAGATTTTTTGTTTTGTTTAGTTTTTTTGACCATTTCAAAAATAATCAGTTCATTGGAAACATGGTGCACACACGCACCATGTAGAACATACTGCACTGTACATGCAGCACGCCAGCATCATCATGCACATCAGATCCGAATAGTCCATATTTTTGTGCTGATCATGTACAGTATATTTATGAGCACATCTTCCTCCTCCAGCTCTCCCCCAGTTGTAAAACAAACACACTTCTTCTAGATGAGCTCAGCTATAGATTAAAGCACTGGATGAATATTTATCGCTCATGTTAATAGCCAGCGTGAGGGGAGGCGGTAGAAAGATCTGAGGGAGAGAGGAGGAATGTTTCGCCACCGCAACTTGTTAATAATAATTCTGATTATAATCTCAGGATTATTCTCACTGTGCCCTTTTCTATTGATATTTATCCTGTGTCCTCTCCTCGGCTCTAGGAGGATGCAGCACACAGTCTGACTCTGCACTGAATTAAAGTAATTGAAGACCAAAATAGACAGGGCAGAGGGATGAGGACAGCGACAGGTAGAGAGGGAAGAAGCAAATGTTGACGTGTCCTCTTGTTTGGGAGGCAGACAGTCGTACACATCAGCTGCTCATGTGTCCCACTGGCCATCTGTCAGGGACAACTAGATCAGGATGGCAGTCCTCCAAACCCTCCCTCTTCCTCTCTCCCACTTTCTGTGGCATTCATCTTTATCTATAGCAGTCTCACTCAAATACAAAGTTAAAACACCTAGGCATATGTTTGGCCCCTTGATGTCCAAATAAGCAGTTTTTAGGTTGTTAAAATGATCGCCGTCTGCTCCGTGTTGCAGCCTGGATGTTTTTATAGCTGTGTACCGCCAGTGCTCCGGCGCCATTTTATACACATTTCCCAAAAATTCAGCCTGACATATCTGGTACTTTTTAGAAACTATGGGAGCTCGACTTGAATTTGAAATGAAGCTCTGTAGGTTTGAACAATGTTTGGCTGCGCAGTGTGAGATTGTAACACCCACCACTGTGCCGCTGTTTGTTATGGGGCTTCAAGTCTTGCCAGATAAATGGATAACAGTGATATTAATATTCAAGTAAGACTCGCCTTTGTTTCAGAACAGGCTCAACAACAGTGTGCTGCCATTTCTTACATTTCCTCCTTCACTGAAAGAGGAACAAAAATACGTTTTGGAAGAGGGATCAGCAGTGGAAGCAAGTGAATAAAACCACTGTATTATTCTCAGACTTTCAATTAATCTGTTGATGTCTTAATATCGCTTTTCTCTGGAGCGTTGGTGGGATCTCAGTCAGAAAATTGCAGGTTTATGTCGCTTTGCACAAGTTCTCTTACCTTCCTAATCCTCTCTGTCAATATTTGAATGGAAAGCTTTTATTTGTCCCAGGTCACGAGTCCCTGTCTGACTGTTTACAAAATCTAAGCTTGTCCAGTGAGCAGCTGTAGCAGCTCTGACTGACATTCGTCAGCTATACTATATTAGCCTGGCTTGGGGACCAGTATTTTTGACTCCCCCTCATATGTCCTTATGTGTCCTGTATTCTGCCACTGCTGCTGCCTGGGTGTCAGTTTCCCTTCAGCAGCGTTCATTTGCACAATTAGACCCAGTTCACCCCGTGTGACAAACACAGTGCAGCCATTTTCTGAGTCTGTGGCCCGTGTTGCCTCCTGCTTAACCCTCCCCAGTGGTGCACTGGTGCGTCCCGGTCACCCAGTTTGAAAAGCGAACCCTCCTTTTACCTCCAACATTGTAGGTCCTGATCCACATTTACCTGTCATTGTATTACTAGCAGTTTCCAGAGTTAATGATGATCGTGATCAGTGCATTTAATTGTTTCTGACTACGTCCACACTAGTGCTAAAACAGCATTTTCAAATGAAAATGACTCCATCCAGACGACTGTTTTAGTATCTGGCCTTTACTATCTGAATCAATCTGTGTCCATACTACCACACCTGAAAATGCAAACTTATATCACCACTCATGTACACTGGGCATGTGCGAGCTGGTGTAAACAGGAAGCAGATAGTCTACTCTGCAGTTGTACTCAGCTGATTAGTTGCAAATACTACGATGGAGGAAGCAAAGGCAGTTGTAGCGTGAACATGCAGAGTTTAACTGCACAACAGCTGCTAGCAAAGACAACAAGGTCAGTAGCACTTGTAATTCATTACTCATGTTGCTTTCACCATGGGTAGTCGAGGCCAATAAGACCCAATCAGGGAGCGACTGTGACCGTTTTTGCCCGTCTAGACCACAACACAACACAACACAACACACAGTTTTCTAACTAAGATGGCTCCAGCAGCGTTGCCAAAACTCTGGAGTAGTGTGGACGGGAGATGAAAATGTAGCAAAAGAGCTCTTTACTGACCACACCACTGCAATAAAATAGCCATGAGTTTAAAGAGTAGGACCTTTAAAACCTTTAAATCTGTATTGCTGTAATCATTGCAAACCAATCACTTTAAAGGACCTGGATGTTACAGGCAATTTTTTAACAAGAGGTTTGTATTTATTAAAACCTGCTTTGTAGACCTCAGATATTTCAAAAGTGGTGCACTGTAAAACCAAGTGTTTGATGGTGTCTGACTACAAAGGAGCATAGTGTCCCTTCCTGGGAAAAACTATAGTTAAAGTAGGTTTTTGATCACGTAGACCTAGACCTTTAAAAAGACCCAATTTAATTACCACTGTAAGAAAATGTTAAAAGTTTTAAAACTCTGCTTGTCTCTCCCACACTGTGGTATAACCTACAGTACTCTGATCCAAGGTCAAAACCACTTACAAGACAGTAAAATATTTATGATATATGGAACGTGTTTAATGGCAGCGCTCTCTGCCAGCTTCCCTTGTTCCGTGCCCCCCCCCCCCCCCATCACGTCCCATTGAGCAGTGGCAGTGCCCTCCAGCCTACAGAGGAGCTCTTCCCCCTGGGGCAGGACCACGCTGTCCTCTGCGTCTCCTGGACGCTCCCACTGGAGGTTCTGCAGGGGAGGTGAGCGGCTCAGGAGCTGTCGTTATGCGAGGGGAGAGGTGGGGGGGTGGAGGGGTTTAGTGCTAGTGATTTATGGTGGAGAGACGGTGAGAGGGAGCAGCAGCAGGTAATCAGAGCACGACGGCAGGGAAGTTAGTCTGCACGGATGTGTGTGTGTTTTCAAAAATAGCAGAAAATAAGAGAGGATAAGGTCCGCTCGTCAGAGCTGGATACACTCGTCCTCTTTGGGTGAGAGGAAAACGTCCAGAGTGCTTTGCCAGACGAGACAGGCTAAGTGATGGGGCTGCGTATAGCCTGTGAATGTGTTTGTGTGTGGCTGCGAGGCTGCGCTGTCAGCCTGTGATTAATCTGCCACTGTCTGTCTAATTACCACCCATGCCCCTCCGTGTTCCTCAGCTCTGCCGTAGACGCACTGACCCACACCGGAAACCCACTGCTCCCAATGCAAATTAAAGCCCTGTAAATATTTGCTTTTAACTCTTGACGACACATTGTTTCCAATTTTGCGCTCCGGTGGTCCGCAACCCCAACACCCCATCCTCCACACACACACACACACATACACATTCCACACTCATACCAGTGCTACCTACCTCCGATGTGTGTGTGTGTACGTCTCTGCGTTGTCAACAAGTTTACTGACGGCCCCTACACTCTCCTCCTCCTTCTCCTCCTCTGTCTAGCCCCCCTCCCTCCCTCCCTCTGTTTCTGCATCTCCCCATTGTGTCTGTGTTGTAGCTGGCAGTCTATCAGCCCATTATCCTCCATTGTCAGACCAGTCTAGTCTCCACAAGGACTGAATCGAGTCTGGGCAGGATGGGAAGACAATGCACAATGTATAAAGATAGAACGGCTAAATAGAAAAACAGTACATATCAACATCATTTCTTCAGTGTGGCAGAAAAATGTTATGCTTTTGTTTTGTCCTTTTGTAAAAAATAATGTATACAGAGGTGCTTTTAAGGGGTTTTAGACCTTCAGAAGTGAAAGTATCTGTACATATAAACCAATACCTGTTGTCGAGCTGCCATCACTTCAGTGGCATCTCTCATATAAATCCTTACAATAATGTTGTCATTTATGTAAAAAAAAAATTACCTTTTAACTACTTTCTAACCTGTAACAAGTTAAAAGACAGTCATCAAAATGCATTTAAATGCATACATGTAATCTGTATATGGAGTGTATACAGATCTTGTGGAGTGCTGCTGTATATGTGAAAAAAAATATGTAAAACCATTTTGGCTGTAGAGGTAGCTGTGTCAAATCTGATAAACTGCCTCAAGTGATGTCACTTGAGTCAACATTGGTTGCGACCTAAGATCAAGAATAAAAAAAAAGTCTTTGGGCTAGTACCAGACCTCCTGAACCCCCACCTCACCTCTGCTTGGGGCCAGCTGTTCAAGGCTACATTAGCCATTACACACCTAGATCTCGAACCGAACTGATGACAGTCAAGTTGCATTGTGGTAAATGTAGGCACCAAGTTTGGACAAATGTGTGGAATAAGAAATAGGTATCTCTGGTTCTGTGTGCTGATTTTCACACCTTTTTTCTTTAAATAATCTATCACAGACAGATGCATAGACATCTGTTACACTGAAAATTACCTACACTCTATAGTCATAAGCTGCTTCAACAATAAACTGTATTAGTTCATAAATTTCTTCTCCATTAGGTAATTCAGATTCCAGTTTATCTAGATAGAAATAGATATCTCAAATCCCCACTTCCATTTGCAACTTGTGTAAAGTTGGTGCCTGCTGCAAAGTAGAGAATTCCACCTTCAGAATATCATACGTTTAAGATTTTTATTAGATGTTGCATTTTAATTGATTTGATTGATCACAATATAAAAAAAATAATGCTTGTTGATTCTAGATAGGGTTTAAGCACCTTCACATCCATCCTGTGGAGGCTGGACAACCATGGGAACCATAACAATTTATTTTCTCTCAAAGCAAATATGATCATTTTGAGACATAGGCTACATCCTTTCACATCAGAATGGAGACTGTAGAAAATGAACAGTTGAAACAAACAGGCTTACAGAGTGAGACAAAAGGATAAGTGATGTTCTGACCTTGTGGCAGAAAACTGAAAGTACAACATTTAACTCTTAAGGCTTTTCCACAACTTCATCTAAAGTCAGATCACCTCCATGACCTAAAACTGCTTTTCTTCCCTTGTTTCCTGAAGAATTTTCCTCAGGAGTTAAAATATTAGTTGATTGGACTGCCCCTTACATTCCTCCATCTTCTTAACGTACCTCCCGCCTTCAGCTATATCTGTTGCACTCTGGCCTGACTTTGAATCCCTCTTTTCCACACGGGGAGAAAGATGGAGGGATGAAAAGCAATAAGTACCAGGGATTGACAGGAGCTTGAACGAGCGCTGACCTGCCCACTAGCTCTTTTCTATTTGGAGCCCACACAGAGGCTGTCAGCAGGATGGCAAACATACAAACACAAAAACACACATGCTTACGTCCACCCCGTCTCCTGGCATTAATGTGGCATCTGCAGAGAACTTTTTTTTTTTTTTTTCTGTTAAACCACTCAGCATCCACTCCACCATGCCCTCAAAATTACTTTGCAATCAACACATCAAACTGCTGTCACAGATAAAAACACACACATACCGACATTGCAGAGGTGCAGAGAAGCTCCAGACATCATATCTTTGCTGGTATATATGCAGATAAATATGTCTCTATGGACTCACACAATACATACACACACAATCACAAGGACACATTGATGTTTCAATGTTTAATTTTCCTGTTTCAGCCTTGATGTATTAATTAGCAGATGTGAGAACAAATGAGATGTGCTGGTTCAAAGACTGCCAGGCTTTGAAAGCTTTGAGATGATAATGAGAAGAATGTATCCATGTGTGTGGGAGCATGTGTGAGTTCATGCTCGGCTGCACACTGACATGGTAAATGTACTGTATATGTTTTGTGCATTCACCTGCATAGAGTCATGCAGGCGCTTTATATATGCAACTGCTTTGTCTTCATCTCTCTGTTCTCGTCTTTCTCCGTATGACCTCGGCCTCGTTTCAAGGCAGTAACTTAACATCCTCCGTCCACAACCCTGGCACAATGAATTCCAGCTATTAGCCTGCACCCTCGGTGTTGCAAAGTAAGGTTATTATCTATCATTAAGTTGAACCTGGTGTACTGACAGACTGACTGGCAACACAACTTGGAGGGAGAGGTGGCAAGCAATTACAGGGGAGGGCGTAGTGGGTTATTCTGTGGCTGTATTGGAGTAGAATTGGGTGGAATTGGTTTTAGTGGGATTTAGATTGTGCTGGGTAAGCTATGTGGCGGAGTTGTGATAGATTCGATTCTGAGAGTGTGATCTCCAGGCTGATTTGACCACTGCAGGGAAACTGGACAAAGTTTTTTGCGAATGCATCACATTGAACTTATGAATCTATATGACGGCCAGATACCACTGTGTAAGTGTGAGAGACAACTTCAACAGCCTGACTTTACTCTTTGCTCTTAGGGTTAGGGCAAAGGTAGAGGTATGTTTGAAATGAACTAGTTCGTAGAACATGTCACTGTTCAACCATCCAATAAGCACTTCATTTGCAGAGTACTATTAGGGTTAGGAAAAGTACAGCATGATATATTTTTTACCTTACTGACAAAAATGTATCCGTCATATCAAGTATTGAAACCTGTCAAGTATTGAAAGCTGGCGCTGAATGTTTGATACAGTTCATCTTGGTTCCTGGGAACAGAAGTTGAAATGTCAAGCAAGGTCCATGTCAGGTCTCTTCTGTGGAAAATGTATTTTGTGTATGTGGTTTTGGTAGCTTTTTTATGGCTCTGCTTTGGCTCAGGTCCAAACTTTAGGAATCATAGAGACATTTAAATTTGGTCATTTTCACATATCCTTTATTACTTTAGTTGATAGTTCCTGATTTACATACTTTTTTTTTACCAGTTTTAGTTTGGGTTCATTTCGGCAAAGCTCTTGGACAAAGGCTTTTAACATTTGAGAATTATGATTCTTTTGCTAAATAATAAACATTCTTTTGAAGAACATTTTTCTGTGTCTCAAAGTGTAAGATCAAGTCATCATAATGGTATCAGTATGTGAACACATCAATTGTATTGGCACAAGTATAGTTACTTTTTTTTTGATCAGAGCTGTTTATTTGGCAGCACATCATGCTGCCTCTAGTCTTCAGGTTTTGGATGGGGTCTAATTGCAGTCTGATTTATTTCAGACTGATCTTTAGATCAAGTCTGATTTTTCAAACATAAATTTTGGTATTGTGAAAACCTTGATGTCTGATCAGATTTGTACTCTTCTTTGGTTATTATTTGATCACATCATTTCTGATTAAACTCGATTAGACTAGATTTTATTGAGGTTCTTACATGTGCTTGTGTTGCCATTCAGTTTTTCTAAACATCTTAAGAAAGTAAGATGTCAAAGCAGTTTTGGTTTAGCAGTAGTACCAGAACTCGGCACTACTATTCAAAAATTTGAATGACACCCATGTAATATTTGTCTTTCAAAACAAAGGCGTGATCTTTGTATAAAAGGAAGCAGCTCTCAACTCACCAGCGTTGTAAAGTGTAAATCAGTAATAGGACAATCTAATTATCAAACACACAGTAGAGCAGTAGTGTAGGCTCAAGCATCAAACCATGCTCCTTAAGTCACCATTTCCTTTTTGATGTATAGACGAGTCAACGACACAGAGTCATCTAATTCAAACCCACATCCTGCTATAACAAAGTATAAAGGAACAATGCTTCTTTCTTCCAGATTCAATCACACTCATTGATCACGCTTCATCCACCACGAGCAGAGACGTGACCTTCATATGGAAGATTAACAGCAGGTTAATTGGAGGAAACCTCTGTCACAGCACATAAAAGTGGAGCCAAACGCACCTTACTGCAATTAAAGATAACAAAGTGGGCTTGCTGTCGAAAACATGGAATCTGAAGCACCCGCCCACCCCCCCACCCTCCCCTCACTCCCCACCTCCTCATGGCAACAACCTCAAAGTCTGGTGTCAGTTTTGAAGTACAGATCCGCAGAATAAAGGACAAGTAATAATTTGTGCAATAAGATCTCTGGTTAAAGTTGTAATTAATGAGGGAGAAAATTGTTCACGCATATACAAGAGAGAAGACACAATAATTACACCTACAAAGTGTAAAGGAATCCAATTATCCATGCAGTAGGTTGTAATTGTCGCCTTTTGCTTGAACTCAACCACAGGGCAACTTTCAGGTCGTAGTTTGCGGTCTGTTATTGTGTATGTTGGTGTAAGCACCTTCACAACATGGTCAAGTATCAACACCCCTCACGCTGCTTCCAGATCGATGCTTCAGTGAAGAAAAAAAACACTTCCTCTACATTCAGGTTTCACTCGTTTCACTGTCTTTTTTTCATCAATAGGTGAGACCCCTCTAATTTGTTTGGTGACCCATTTGTTGTGGTGCTACCCCACAGAGGACTCTGTCTTTCCAAGCTGTGTACAAACTTATCTAACCCTGCATAATTAACCTCACGCCAGTGAGTTCCTCTGTTCATTGAGCATTGCACTGAACAGTGTTTTTCATGTTCCTGCACTGAAAGAACCAGTTCGACAGTCAGAGTTCACAGAGCAGGAAGACGTCAGTATAACTTAACTTAGCGCAAAGGCTGGATACGGAGAAACAGTTAGCCTGGCTCTTGTCCCACCCACCAGCACCTCTAAAGCTCGCTAACTAACATGTTACGTAGTGTTTTTTTAATTTGTATGAAGTGTGAAAAAGACAAGTTGTGCTTATTAAAGTATATGAAGAGATGAAAGGATATGTGGATTGATTGATTTGATTAACAGAAATCTAATGGTAAATGTTTGATAGTCATTTAATTATTTCAGTCATTTTTCAATGACTCTCAATTGTGAGGATTTTCTGTTTTATATCTCTGTAAACTGAATATCTTTGTGTTTTGAATTGTTAGTCGAACAAAACAAAACCTTCGGAGAAACACTGGGAAGTTGCAACAGGTGTTTTTTCACTACTATTTGACATTTTACAGACGAAACAATTCACTGATTAATCAACAAAATAATTGGTAGATTACTTGATAATTAGTTGCATCCCTAATTATACAGTGGAGCGTTTCTTTGCCTACGGATGCAGCAGAATGAATCTGCTCATCTAATTATGCAAGAATTTGAATAAGAGTTTCCCGATATGTGAAACTATTCCTTTAAATAAATAGAGAAAAGGAACGTTCTGATTGTAGATCCCTGTTTGTCATCTCTGCACTAAGTGACTGTGCAGTGTGATGAAGTGAGGCTGTTTTAACTCCCCTTCAGTGAAGGATTTGCTGTGATTTTCTATCTCGTAAGAGAAAATGATTTGAATTGTTTACCCTCTCCTGTATTGTACAGCGCATTGTGAACATACATTATCTTGCTGAGTGTGCAAGCTGGTGAGACATTAAGCTGCTTTTATTTTTTCCTTTGCTTTTAAGACATTTCTTTTAGTGAGGACGCTGGGAAAATGGTGTCTGATGGTGCAGTCTTTAACCAGCTCCTGACAGATCAGTCATTCTGCTTCCTCCACCTTAGTGAGGAGTATTTAGCTGTCCATTCTCTGTTATTTGCTCAGCATTCACTGCCGACTTTCCTCTTTTTCTCAGCAGCAGAAGGCAAATCGACTGTTCTGAGCAACAGTGACGTTGTTATAGCCGAGCTGTTGCAGCCAAGTTAATGATAACATTACCACCTAGTGTTAACAGGCATTTCAGGTTAACAAATTAAGCAACTAAATTGTATCACCTGCAGATTTCTGGGTGAAATTAAAGTGTTTGACAGGGCACACAGTCTCTGGTCTTGGCTTGAGCCTGCCTACTTGATAGGTGAATAGCTGACAGTGGTTTGAAAGAGCAAACAGTTGCAGGTTTGAGCCTTGAAACATGATGCCAAACACTTCTGTGCGTGCAGATTGTCTGTTGCAGTGGATAAAAATGTCTGCGAAAAGCCCGGTTTGCACCTGATTTGAATAATGTTTAGTCATGGAAAACATTTTCACCGTTGTTGTGCACCTTTTTGTGCTTATCCTCAGTGATACAGAGTCATGCAGCCCTATAGCAAAAGAGACAGTCTGCAGTAAACAGGCTGGTCAAGAATTGAAAATAGGATTTTTTTTTTTCCTCCAGAGGTTTTTTGGACGGTGTACATTTAGATGAGAAATACCAAGTGAGAAAGAGTGGGAGATGAAGGAAAGGTGCGGAGAAAGATGAGGTTTATACTGATGGTATAAACCTGGATGACCTGTACACCCGCCCCTCCTTCTCTCTGCCTCCTGGGCCTGAGAAAAAAAACATTCTCCTGATGACATGAATCACGGAGTGTGCATCAGTGTGTGCGTGTATGTGTGTGTTAGTGCCGACACAGAGATACAGTATTTTGGGGAAAACCTGTTCCTTTAAATCTGTGTATATAAGCGTGATAGTGTGTGCTACCTGCATTCCAAATAGGCACGCACACTCACACACACACACTCCCATATGTGGCTCTGTTGCCATGCTCGGCTCTCATCTCCATCGTTTCTCCCTCTCCGCTTCATCAATCACTTAAGATCTCCCACCGCTCACAGCAAAGCTGGACCAATTAGGTCCTCTAATTGAGCCAATTAGCAATTAAACACTCAGATGCACCCCGAAATTCCAGAGGTCCCCTCAGGCACACTTAGGCCTGCCAGGGACTTGGATTTTTACCAGGGATTCTGGCTTGCGTCGGCCTCTGCTGCCCTCCGCGCCTGCTCAGGCTTGAGGTGCAAGTTTCGGGCATGAGGAGCCCAGTTGACCTCCTCTCTGTGCCTGTGGACGTGGGTCTATTAGATGTCCACCTCTTTGAGAGACTCCAGGGTCGATGAGGGAGTGCTTCATGTTGCTTTTACTCGAGGACTCTCTGGAGGGTCAGGGCTGAGCAGAGAGAAGCTTTTCATTAACACCAGGACCTGTTTCCTCTCCATCTCCATTCTCATTTTTCATCTCTCATTTTTATTCTCACTGTCCCTGCTCCTTTTCTCCTATCCCTGCCTCTCTACCTCTCAGTTTCCAATTTTTACGTGTTTAGGAGGATGAAAGTTTAATGGTAGACCTTGTGGTGTGTGTGTGTGTGTGTGTGTGTGTGTGTGTGTGTGTGTGTGTGTGTGTGTGTGTGTGTGTGTGTGTGTGTGTGTGTGTGTGTGTGTGTGTGGGTGGGTGGGTGGGTGGAGGGCTCGTCCCTGTGTTCAGTGCAAAACAGGCCGGCCTCTCGACTCTCCATGGTTTAATTAGAGCACACATTGTGCTGCTCGGTTGTCTATGAGAGGATACACACCCAGACATACATGGGTGTGTGGGCAGAACAACAAAGTCCACACTGAGAGGAACAAAGGCAGACACCAATATATTTAGGCTGAACGCACTGTACCAAGAGAAGACAATGAGCAATTACAGACGCTATGGACTCGCTCACAATAACCGCTGTCTGAACGACCACAAATCTGTTCTCCTCACACTTTGTCGCCCCACAAGCTGGAATACATCCTTCCCTCGAAGAGCTTGTTGTACATAAGAAACTTTATTATTACATGAATGAGTCTCTTTATTTAGATGTCTTACATCAGTTTGAGTGAGACTGCTCGCCCGCTCATCTGCCTATAGACTCTAATTATCTGCCGTCTTGCCTCAGGACGCTCTACTCCCATATACTTTCAAATTCAACGGCTTTGTTGGCAGCGGGGGAAAAAAACAGACAACAAAACACAGCGGCGCTTCAGTGGGCGCAGGCGATGCAATAATATGGTTAATGATGACTTTAAATAGGACAATTACGGCATGGTGATAAAACGAGAGAGAGCGTGAAAGAGAGGAAGAGGGAATGGTGAATTTTAAAAATCAGATAAGGCTGAAATTGTGTCTTTTTTTTCCCCCTGTACAGTCTTTGTCACTGCTATGGTTTGTGTCCTGTACCGTTACATAACACCACCCAACAATGTTATGACGCTATAATCGCCTCCATGCCGCTTGCATTTCCAACTCTGGGGTCTGTTACATGAGGATTTGCACATTTGCACAGTAGATTACATGAATGACTGTACAGTGTGTGGGAACTCATTCATGTGTGGGTCAATTAAGGCTTACTGTGTGCATGTGTGTATTTCGATGTGCTCTGCATGGAGCCAGGAAGTGTCCCGGGCTGTTATAAGCTGCTTACAGGCGCACATTATTGACCTTTGACCTTACTGGGCAGTGAAAGGCTCACCCTAATCTCTATCCTCCAGCTCTTCATGCACACTGTCTACTGTACTGTCGTCTGCAGAATCAGCACTGGAGCCTTTAGGAAATTAATAACATAAATATTGAGGCATCAGCAGCAGCGCTGTTAATGAAGACGAAGACTTGTGAAGTGGCGTGACTGCATCAGCTGCTCTGTATTAGTATCTCTGCAGAAGTGTGTGCATGTTCGGAGTGAGCTGGCAGGTTAAACACAGTTCACCAGAGGGGGGATTTCGTGCGTGTCCTCATGCAGGTCAGACCACGACAGGGCGAACAAGTCCAATTTAGGGTTTTCATGCATAATAGATGGAAAGAGTCATGTAGAAATGTGCAGTCAGCATGGAGCATACATGAGATTTCTGCAGGTTAGATTAGGCTGCAAAAAAAAGCTTAAGAGGTAAAATGTCTTCACAAGGATTGCATTGGTTTGAGTTCCTTTCCTACACGCTGCAGATCTGTGATGTAATGAAGTGAAGTGAAACACGCTGATCACCACACGAAATGTTCCCGAAATGAAGACTTGATCTCAACAATACTGCCTTTAGATTTATTTTGTCGTTTCATCTCCTCTGCTTTCATTTCAGGAAATATTTTTCACTTGGCAGCAGTTGAAGGGAAAATGTTGCACTGACAACATTTAATGGAATATATTTCTGTTACAGATAAGCTATAATCTCTCTTATCTTTCTCTCTCCCTCATCCCCTTCTCTCTCTTTCTCTTTCTCTCTTCCACGCATCTCCGTCCGTCTTTTCTCTTCCCTCCTCCCTCTCTGTCTCAGTCTGCAGATTTCAGTGGCCGTCAGACACATCAATCAAATTATCCGGATGATTGAAGGCCAATAGGGATGGAACGCAACAGAGCCATGGCTGGGGAAGCATTTCAGATCGCCGTTGCTCAGACTCAGCACTGACCTGGAACCCACACCGAGGTCCGACCTCCTTCTCCAGCACCCCAAGGACCCTCCTGTCCCCCAGCAACTGCTTTGCCCTCCATTTCACCCTGACTCAAATCTCCGAAAAGGCTCCTTTTGGTCTTTCAGCGTCCGCCTGCATTTGTTGTTTTAATCCCCCTCTTATGCTTTACCTTCCACATTGTTGGCTATAATCCACACTCTCTTATAAATAGACAGAAGTCCTCCAAAACAGACTAGAAGCAGGTGGCTGAACTGTATGAATCCAGTCATGTACCCCTTTCCACTTGCTCTGAACAAACAAAGTCGGCGGGGTTTGTTGTCCAGGACGCGCCCCCTTACTCTCATGACAGACTGCTGCCTGATGGGTGCCCTGGGCCTCATCTTGCTCTTCAGCCTGGCCTCGAGCCAGAAGATGGACCCTTCCAAACACCCCATAGTCACCACCAACTATGGCAAGCTCAGAGGCGTCAAGAAGGACTTGAACAATGAGATCCTGGGCCCTGTGGAGCAGTACTTGGGTGTGCCCTACGCCACAGCACCCATTGGCGACCGCCGCTTTCAGCCGCCCGAGGCCCCAGGATCCTGGCAGGAGATCCGCAATGCCACGCAGTTCGCCCCCGTGTGCCCTCAGAACGTCCACGGGGTGCTGCCCGAGATAATGCTGCCCGTGTGGTTCACAGACAACCTGGATGTGGCGGCGGGCTACATCCAGAACCAGAGCGAGGACTGCCTCTACCTCAATGTCTACGTGCCCACGGAGGATGGTGAGTGGACAGTATTAAATGAAGGGATGGTGGAGGGTGGGAGTTGTGTGGGATCCTTGACTGTTTGCTAAGCCCTGCCCCCTGAGTTACTGTTGCTATGCCTGCCAAGCGCAGTACATATTCACTTTACATTGACAACAGATGGGGGGGCAGATCTACCACTGCAAACTCTTATAATTTTTGAAACAAAGGGTCCTAGATTTCAGACAAAGGTACGATCTGTCGCTGGCAGATCTTACATCACCTTCATGAGCTGGTCGGAGATGTCTGATTTATTTTTTAATGTGTCCAGCTGGCTCGTTTTAAAACAAGGAGTCCTGTGTACTTGATGGCTACATACATGATATGGTGGGAAGAGACCGAGGCTAAAGCTACATCACCAGATGCTAATCCCTGCAGAGGACAGGCAGTTTAGAGCTCTAATGTTAAATGTTAAAAGTGTGACAACAAAAAATGTAGGACTACACTATTCTGTCAATCAAATAGAACCCTATTTAGCTTCTTAGCCTATAATTGAACTTAGACTTGAACAAGCTTGACATATAATACTTTTTTATTACTGTAAAGCACCTTGTATTGCAGTCTTTGCACAAAAAGTGGTATATGAGAAAAAGGCTTGATTTGATTTGATGACAGATGTTAGGTTTGTGCTCAAATGCAGTAGAGCAGGACAGAGCAGCAGATGCTATAATACACTGATAAAGTAGTATTCATGCAGGAGCAGGACCCACCAGGTTCCACACCTTATGTCTATTAGCTACTTAGTCAGACTTGCTAATTTTTGAACTTATTATTATTATTTTGAAGAAGGTAAAAAAACAATGAATGGGAGTATCTCTCTTATTACAGCCCCATGCACAGTGCTTCAACATGCAGAGAAATCCAAATGTGACAGGCCTGCTGTGCCTAGTTACAGTTGCTAAGCCATCACTGGACAGCTGCTGTTCAGGGGAGGGGTTTAGTGAATGGTGAACTGGAAGTTCACTTCAGGTGAAAACTCAAGTGAGCCTTTTTTATTCTTTTCAAGGTCAATCCACTACTTTCATAAATATTGCACATATGCTTCTTAGATAGTGAGTATTAGCATTAGGATGGGTTGTGTGTACACTATGCAAATTATTCTATGGAGGGTCAAAGAATTTTTCAATTACCCTTCCCTGGTTTTAGCACTGGATCCCATTCAAGGTGTTATAAAGCAAGAGAACAAAGGGCAGGACTGAAGCAGTTTCCAGGTGCTTTATGAGAAAAGGATTAGGTGACATTTGACTTTTCTTACTTTTTCTTTTTTTTTTTACCTTCAAGAAGCCTCTTCTACCTACTCAGATCATACTGCGGACGTTTTTGTCTGCCAGGGAACTAGTAGGTGTGTGAGCAATAAAAGAGAAATATTCCCATTTTGTCAGCAGGTGTGATATGAAGAGTAAAGACTTCCATCACCCTCCACCCCCGCCCTCCCTCTCTCTCTCCTAGCCGAGGGTATTGTAAAGCGTGTTTCACATTTGTCTTTTCATTCCTACATCTCTAATATAAGCTGCACGAGGCCAGCATCTTTCACAGAGTAAGAGTCACGTTGGCAGGTTTCACATGCAGAAAATGTTTTTCTTTAATATACACTTGCTTCGACCTCAGAGACAACTGAAGGTCTCCAGAAATTGATCTAGGAAAGAAGATCACATCATCTGCTTTAAAGGGCGTGTGCGTGCCTGTATGTATGTTTGTAATGACGTATGTTTCTCTCACTGTCTGTTATCTGCACATTGGTATGTGTGTCTGTACAGCACTGATTTCCACTTTGTACACTTCCCTCAGTCTAACACATTTCATTTCCCTTTCAACACTTCCATCACTTCACTTGACTTTTTAAAAAATTTTTTTAGCCCCTCACAGCTCAGCACCCGTCCTTCCTTCCTTCCTTCCTTTATTCCGCCTCTCCGCTTCCAACACTGCAGCCTCAGCCCTCAACACCACATCATTGCCACTTATAGCTCCTCGGGCACATATAGAACACAATAGATCGGGTCTTGAGTCATTTCACACTGTCACACAGCTTGTTTTTTTTTTTTTCCTGCCCTTTTTCCGAGATGTATGTAATGGTGGAAATACAACAGAGATGACAGAGATGTATACACACACACACACACACACACACGCTCGCACCGGTGTACAGTGCGCTTTCTGGAAATGTCACACTGGTGCTTCTGCATCACACCTAACACTGTCATCATAATGCACAGTCATTGTCTTTGTGTTTAATGAATGGAAAATGTATTATCAGCATTGCAAATACCTATTTCTAGTATAAATGTCTTGATGTATTGGAAAAAAGCAGTCAACATATGAACTTGTTTCCTACCCCATCCTTCATCATCATTGCCGGTATATTTATGGTGGTCCAGTCAGGCATGACATTGCTAGCCTCAGCATTCCTCTCGCAGCCCCAGGGTTGTCTTTCTCTTTGCTCCTCCTTTCCTCTGCTTCTCCAGCTGCATTGATTTTTTATTTTATTTTTATTTATTTTTTTAGTGAGGAGAGGAGTGAAATAAAGAGGAGGGCAAACAAGAAGAGGACAGGGAGTGAAGAGATAAGAAAAAACAAGGGAAGCAGAAGAGAGAAGAGGAAGTGAGGAGAGGAAACAAGGAGAATAATGGAGAGAGGATAAGGAGAGGAGAAGAGAAAAGAGGAGTGAGGAGGAGAGAGGAGAAGAGAGAGGAAATAAGGAGAGAAAAGTGGAGGAGAGAAAAGAGGAGAAGAGAGAAAAGTGGAGGAGGGGAGATTAGAGGAGAGGAAACAAGGAGAGAGGAGATAAAGAAACAAAGAGAGAAGGAACAAGGAAATGAGGAGAGGAGACAAGGTAAGGAACAGAGAGGCAACCAGCAGAAGAAAGGAGAGGAAAAGTGAGAAAAAAGAAGGAGAGGTAAGAAGTAGAGAAGAGAGAGAACTAGGAGAGGAGAGGATAGGAGATGAAACAAGGAGAGGAGAGGAGACAAGGAGAGGAGCAGGGAGGCAACAAGGAGAAAGGAGAGGAGAGGAGAGAGGAAGAGAGAGCTTTTGGGCACGAGATCAAATAACAGCCATCACTGACTGTCCATTGGGACCATCAGCTCAACTCTGTCACACACCACAAAGTTAAATATGCTCACATAACCACACACACACACACACACACACACACTGACTCTCTCCCATGTTACTGTGCCATTGACTCTGCTTCTATTCTTCCTACATTTAAAACATGAACACTGCATCTCTCAGAATCTCCTGAGGCCTTTTACTTGTATCCTTTTTTAGGGCACCCTTAAGATAGAATCCTTAAAAACCTCCTCTAATTTTAAGTGGATTAAGCCTGCACAATTACTCCTTAATGCTGCCATCAGTGCAAATGGAAGAAAGTGGGACAGTCTGGCATGACTCTGTGTGTTTGTTCATAGATAAACAAATACACTAACATTTGGTGGTTACTCATTGCTCCTTAATTAATACTTAAGCACTTAGTGAGTTGGAAGGCTAGCCATGTGTTGTCATTTTTCATTAATTCCATGGCACACATGCAGGAGCATGTTTCTGAATTTGTAATAATTTAGGAACAAACCAAGAAATGAAACACAAGTAATCGTCTTCTATCATCTTACTAATCATCTTACTATCTGATTAACAGCGGCTTAATCCAACATGCAAATGAGGATTTTAGTGCTTTTGGATTTGAATTCTTTCAGTATGTCGGTATTTCAGAGCCTGGAATAATATTTCTTGGTTTCTGCTTAGTCTTAAACTGTAACACGGTTTTCAACATACTTAATGGATCATTATCCAAGTGCGCACTAAAATAGATTAAGTGCGGCAACTTGTACTCATTATACTCTATATTTCGTGACCAATTCTGAGACTGTCCTGTAAAAAACAATCTCATAGGTCATCTGTGCAAGGCTCTTATGACGACCCATAGTTACATTTCATTGTTAGGTGACTCCTAGTGGTCGTAGTAAGAATGAGGGGAGCAAAGGACGAACTCATAGAACAACAAATTTAGTTACATGGTCCCTGTTAGGAGGTGGAGGGCTGCAGTCATTGTTTCTTTGATCCATGATCATTCTGCAACCTTAATCTTGCGTTTATAAGTGTAACCAAGACACCAGCTATCATAGTGATGCTATTTCAGGAGACACTCCTGTGGATCATATCTGAGGGTGGGGACAAATTACCTTTATGGTTTCAGAGGTTGGCGGACTTATTGCCTATTCCACCTGATAACTTATTAAAGAACTCTCACAGTAATGAAGCAGTAATAATGACGGACGGTCCTGGATTTTAATTACCAACAACTCTATTGGAATAAAGTTATGTTTAATGGAAAACCACTTTAAAATAAGCCCAGCTTGTACTCCTTAACCCTGTGGTAGTATAAAATATCAGGCCTTAGGACCCAGGGGAGCTGGTTTAGCCCTCCAGCAGGTTGCTCCCTCACCAAAGACAGGGAGGGAGGGGCTCCACCGGTTCCCCTGGAGATGACATCCCATAAATCATAGCGAGAGGTTTTCATCTAGCTCCTGCAGAGTCACGCTGGATCGATGGACCAGGGGAAGGGAGGGAAGGACCGGCCTCTGCTGCTGCTGCTGCTGCTGCCTCAGGCCCACAGACAAACCACATGCTTCTCTCAGCAGTCAGCAGCTGTTAACACATTGCGAGACTTCATGGTGAATGAGTTGGAGTGGCTGGACTCAGCAGCCCCCAAATGGGAACTCGCTGTAAATGTTTACCCACACACAGGAACTCATGGTTTGCTTTGTGCAGTTAGGCAGAGAAACCATTGCTTTGCTGTGAGCAGGACCAGGTTAGTGGAAAGAGAAAGACACCTGCCGATGTGTCCACACTGACTGTCGACCATCTCCAGTGATTTGTGGAGGCACTGGGCTGAACGTTGGGAGAACTGTCAGCCAACAGTGATGGATGATAGCATTGTCCATAGGCCCAACCCTACATCCAACCACGTGATTAAAAGTGAACCTATCCTTCTATGAATTATCCCTGAAACCTCATTTCACAACATTTCCTGAAGGGAAGTGTAGTTTTTTATTTGGCTGTTTACATTTTTCACCTTCACATTACTTCTCATCCAAACCTGTGGCACTTTCTGATTGGCTTAAGGCTGTTGCCCTTCAGTCACTCGTTGTCCAACCAATCTACAGTACCAGTACTCATCTCACACTTCCTTAGACAAGCTTTTACCAATCAAACAAGCTTGGATCTTGGAAGAACTGAGAGACTGAGACTCCACCACCCTTAGAAAAACTTTATTGGTGGTAGGCCGGGGTTTAACCCTCATAAGCTTCTACAAAGTGCCTTTTAAGATGCTGGTTCTACTCAATTAATCCTGTTCTTGGAGGGTATACATCGGTTCTGCTAGATGATCCTCTGGGATTTGAACCGCTAACCTCAGCGTTGTCAGCACTGTGCTTCTTGGGCTGAGCTTCAGGGAACGGGCTGGGGGCCTTATAAATTATTCCATCCAATACTTCATCTATCTCCATGCATCAAACTCAAACTCCCACATCTCCCCGTTCGGCAATATTTCAATTTTCTGAGAAGATTCATCAAGAAGAGTTCGATACTAACACAATACTGCACACCGTGTCCGAGGGCTGCACGGCGACATTGCCAAAGGGCCGGAGATGAATAAATAAATAAAAGTGATAAAAACAAACAGATAAATAATGGAAAGAGAGAGGGAGGTGCCAGCATGCAGCAGTGTAAATATGATATGTACTTCTTCTGATGCCAGAATAAACCTTGACTTTTCCGCTCTATCTCTTTCTTTATGTCGTCTCTTTCTCCTGTAATCCCCAGCTGATACACTCTACAGAGCAAAAATGAAAGAATGAAGGGATGATGGGGGGAAATAGATCACCATCTTTCTGCAGGCACAATACGCTTCCCCCCAGAATGCACAATTGCTGTTATACAGTATGGGTGCCTGTAGCTCCCAGGGGAATATCCAGTGTCTTTGTCTCCCCTTCGCAGACACACAACCTTTAAGGCATACCCAGAAGTTTTCTTTGATGCCTGCCAGAACTGAAGGAGACAGAACAGAGTCTGTAATAAAAAAAGACAACGACCCAATGAGAGGCAGAAAGTCAGATTTGAAGTTAGGCAACTCTAGGTAGTTGTCATTTTATGGGAGATGGAGGTCAGAACAGAAGGCCCCATCCAGCCTGTAGTCTAACCCTTACAAACCAAATCTGACAGTCCATCTTTGCTTTTGCGCCTCCTCTCATGTTTCACCTCGCCTCCTCTCCCTCTCCTCTGTTCAGTCTGCTCCTCTCTGCTCTGTGCTCCATCCTGAGGCACGCTGGAACTGGCAGAGACCAGCCTGCTTAGTCAATGGCTTTGTCTTACTTTTGTAAGGGAGAGGTCGTGAGGGAGAAAAGACAATCTGATTTGGGCTGCCAATAATGACTATTTTTATCAACGAATCACTTGACTATTTTACAGATACAAGTCTATTAGTCTGAACTATGAATTTACCCCCTGAAAATTGACCATTTCATTTAAGTTCATTTTATTTTGACAAACTGTATGCCATTGTAAAATGCAGCACAAAACAAAAGTTCACACATTAAAGTGCAAAACTGGCAACTCCAACATGATCAAAATAAATATAGCTGACTTTATGAGTGTATTTAGCAGCTACAAAGACAAAAAATCTTTCCCTACTAATGAATACACAATACTTTTGGTGCTTTTGCCTTTTCGGGTGGTTCATCCAGATAAATGCCTGTTTGTTTTGTCTTCAGGTGCTTGTGCATAGCACTAGTGCTGCTGTAGTATACCACTGAAACTTTTCACAGTGGACAAACCACCTGTTCATTTTGTGATAATTTGAAGTGCTCCCACACTTTTTTGATGCCTTGGGCGGCTTTTACTCTGAACCGACTCTGCTTCAGTCACCATTTTCTAAAATTGTTGTGTTGACTGGAGTCGACCAATGATTGCAACTGAAAGTATGTCCTGATATTGGTGAAAAACATTTGTTACAAAGAACTGAAGCATAAAAAAGTATATTCAAAAAAATGCATCAGTTAAAAATATTGATGTTGACGCATTTATCGCATCAACATCATCGATTATGGCGACTAATCACTGAGATCCTGAATCAGATCAGTCAGGGTCGGTTACTTGCTTTGAACTTTTCCATTCATCTATCCAGGAGTGGCTGGTGCATAGCTTGAAAAAGACACTGACAGACACAGTATTAGAGTGTCTGCTAATTGTTGAAACAAAAGGACTAAAATGTCCTATAATCCTAATTAAGTTTGTTGACCGTTTACAAAAGTGTCAAAAAATGAACTAGAAAATAGACATTCAAATGTAAAATCTACATTTATAATAAATTAGGTGAGTCAGAGCAGGGAGGGAGAGTTTTTATGGTGATCAGCAGGGTTAAACATTAATGTATGACATGGAACTGACTTGATGTTAAGCCAGGATAATCAGATTACATACACCCCTGGGAACTGATGAAGCATCCTGGATGAGTGGCAAAAAACATCTTCAAGACTGAAACAGCAAATCCAGTCGCCTTTGATGTAGTACCTCTAGATATACTCCTAGGTATTAATTTCTTGTTAGATTTTTTTAGTACATGAAAAATTTAAATATTGTGGAGTTTTATTTTTTCAGCATGTCAGTAAAGATGCCAAAACAGTTCCTCGGGGGTGACAAAACTCCATCTATGTTTGATACTCGCAAAAATCTGGATGGTAACTTCACTCCTTTCAACACAGACCTGCAATTTCCAACATGAGACGTGAGCTGAGAGGAGAGGAGTGCAGAGCTGAGATGGTTTAGCCTGTGGGTTTGATGGACTGTTGAAATGGAGGAAAGGTTATTAGAAATCTGTCCAGAGCTACTGAGGCTAACACGTCTTACAAGACAAATCTGTACAGACAAAGCGAAGGCTTGGGGGAAGCAGGTGTGTGAAAGGGAGCGAGAGTGTGTCTGTGGATGTGAAAAAGGGAGCAAAAATCATTTTAATATTGTGTAGTGTGTGATGGGCTATTATTTTGAAATCTTGTCAGATGCTGTCCAATTCTATAATTGGTCATAGTTCTAAATGTTTTGAAATTTGATTCTTGATTTTATATAATTTAAGTGGATTTTTAAGGTGGTTGGCAATTTAGCAGAGAGGAATTTGATTGCAAGCATAGTGCACCATTACCAAAAGTCTGCTCACCACTTGAGACTTGAGTACACCACTAGTGATTTTGCAGTATTTACAGTAGTTTACAATGATAATTTGTCCGATTTTCTACTTGAATTTCTTCTGTAATTGTTGAAACAATAGTTGTTTGATTTCAAATAGAGGTTGATAAAAATAGATTTTGTTGAAATGTCAACAGGGAGGTATTATCAGCTGCAGCTAGCCAGCTAAAGAAGCTAATGTTAGCTATATCAATTGGCTGAAAACACTATAGCTTACATACTCGCTGCTATTTTCAAACATTACAAGAGAAAAACCTATGAGGGTGAGGACCAACTCATATACAATATTTATATATTATAAATGTAGTGCTATCTCAAGTAACATTAGCATCCATGAACAGCGTCAACATTCGTTTAGACTTGGATCAAGCCTGGTCTTAGACTTTGGACTCGACTGGTGTGATTTTGCTTTCCTTAGTTTGGGAAACATTTTAAGTGTAACTGTGTTGAGATAGTATCTGCAGATATCAATAATGACTAAAATTAGAAAAATGATTTGCATATTTCACTCAGTAGCTTTACTCATTGTGGATGCAAACAAATGCTGCGGTTTCATAACGTGATTACACGACTGAGACGGAGCACGCTGCCAGATTATGATATTGATCACATTTTGAAGGCTTCAGCCTCTGAAGCAACAGTATAGTCAGTGCGAGATGCTGAAATAGGAAGGAGAGGGGGTGAGAACCAGGGAAGGAGTGCAGCATTTAAACTGAAGACACAAGAAAGGGGGAATTGGAGTGGAGTGGAGGGGTTGTCTTGGCAACCATCCACCACTTCCTGTATCTTCCTGTCAGGCTGCGCATCAAAGGCCTCATGCATTCTGCCTTTCCACTAGACTCTGAATGAAGGAATTAGCAAAGGCTCAATTCCAGCTATTTTTAGCCTATAAGCCAGAGAGATGGATAGGACGAGAGGGAAGTTGAGGAGGAGGGAGTATGTGTATGTGGATATGTGCGTGGGTGGGTTTTAGTATCCAGCGAGTGTGTGTATGATGCCTCTGCATGTGCATGTGAATCACATGATCCTAATAATCTCTGCGGTGTTTTCACACGTTTTGTCGCATTCATGTGGGCCATCGGTTTGATTGACTCTCCTGTCCTCCCCCCATCTTTTTCTCTCTTCCTCTCATTCAGCTCTTATTATCTCTCCTCTTCATGCATCGCCATCCATCCTCTCCTTCTCTTTACATTCCCACCATTTTGCCTCTCTGCCCTCCTCCCTCACTCCTTGCTTCTCTCTTAAGTATATCCCCCACCCCCTGCCTGAAATTCTCACAGATTCCCAGTCATCACCATATGCTTTGCATGAGCAATGGAGGCAGAAATAGTATTTATCTGTAGACAGTCTATTTAAATGATCTTTTTAGCCTCAGGAGAGTGAATTGACTTTACAACAGTACTTAAATAATAAGCTCTCAGGCTTTGGCTATCCATGTTCTTTTGGCTTGGCTTCTGTAGCAGTGCTCCGGCACAATCTGGGATATCATCTGATTTAACTCAGGGATTGATGAAGTACATCTAATTGAATTTGATGAAGTCTGATGTGCGCTGTCCTATCAATTAAACATTCCAGTGGAAATAAGCTCCCACCCACAGGTGGGCCAGTGGTGCGGAGTCGTGCTGAGAAACATGTCTTCTGGCCAACTCAAAATACCTCTTGAACTCCCTCCTTCTCTTTAAAGTGTAAATGAAATCTGTTAAAAGGGTGTATTAGCTAAAAACTTTAAAGGTGATTTTTTATTTTAAAGCTGCACTTCTCAATATTTCAATATTATCAGTGGATCAAATGACTATGAATAATGTGGTACTGATGGCTCCAAAGAAATTTGTCACCCTATTTCTACAGAGCTTTTTTAGTGTCTTTTAACTCATTGTTTTGGTTTTCTGGCTCACGGTAATGTTTTGGTTCTCTGCTCTCATTAGCAGCATTTTTAAATTCAGCAGGCAGCCATCAATGTTGTGTTTACAACTTGTACAAGTAGCCAACAAACAAGTACATGCTAGTTAAAAGAACAGGTTATTATTGCATGTTTGTAGGGAGATCATCAGGTCATCAGTGGAGGCTGGAGACACTTTACTTTTACTTTTTACTTTACTCAGTCTTTTTGATGCAAACACCATCTACTTCCACCATCTGGTAAATGTATAAAGTAACTCATTGCAGCTTTAAATAAAAATTTAACATTTTTATTGCTAGAATTTTTGTTTCATGGAAACTTTCTATTGGTAAATTGGTTTTGTTTGTACAATTGTACAGTTGTGCTGTTGTGGTGCTTTTCCACAACTCCAACTAACTAACAGGATTTAGGTTTTCTATAATGTATACCAGGATTGGGCAGTCATAAACTGCCATCAGTCCTCAGTGTTTTTGCCCTTTATAATTAATCCTCCAGTTTATTGATACTGTTCACATTCTGAACTGCTGAGTCGGCAACATGGTCAGCTATCCTTGTACCATGTTGTTGATGAGACCAACAGCATTTGAAAATGACCAAGCAATGCTGTGAAATAGAGATAAGCTCAAGTATAGAAACAGGATTGTGCAGCATTGCAAGAATTTATTAAATTGTAACATTGAGCCGAGTGACATTTATATTAGACATTCTTATTTCATTTTTGAATAGGAGTCATTTTTACTCCTTTATACTAAATAAACTATCTTCACTTTAATGGAAGAATCACGCGGAGAAAGAAGAAATGATGTAATACTGCTTGTTTAAAAGGGATTACAGCACACAATGGATCCTATCTACCTGTGTTTATAGTGACCATGGAAACATTGACCATTGGGCTGAGAACGTGTTCTCAGACTGCAAGAGTACTTGTTATTAAAGTAACCTTGAGAGAAGAAGATATAGGAAGATCAAAGAGCGTGGCAACCTGCAAGGCACACAGCAAAAAGCAGAATTCAGCTGTCTAGGGATTAATAATTGCTCTGGTTTGCCTGAAGACTAAGTTAGTCAAGATGCACATGTATGCAAACTCACACACACATCCTTGTTTTGGTATATTCAAGAGGACTATACTCTAACCCTCAACTGAATGCCTCACCCTGACATAGATCAAACCCTAACCCTAACCCTTAACCCGAAAACCAATGAGGTCCAGCATTTTGGTCCCCACAATGCTGTCCGACCCCATAAGCACAGTGGGTTCCCACAAACATAGTAAACACTCGTTGGTACATACACATACTCACACACAAAAACAGGCTCCACACTTGTTGGCACACAGACACATACATGCACATACACATGCACTGCTCATTCTACAGTACACTATGAGGTATGTTGCTCTTTTTCTATCTCTCATCCGCCTCTCTCTTCTGCTCACATACACATACACACACACTCCATCTCTTTCAATGCAGCTCAAAGGGCCATCTCTTCAGGGCTTCTGAAGCCGAGGTGGCCGGTGGCAGTGAATGCAAATTACCCCTCCTGCACACTCACGGAAACGCACACATGCACACATACACACACACGCGCACACACACACACACACACACACACACACACACACACACACACATACACACACAGAGCTCCCTCTGCCAGGTCTTCACAGTGCCTCCCACAACACTGAATGGTAAGGGCAGAGAGAACAAGAGAGAATAGAGAGAAGATTAAAAGAAAGGAGGGAGGAAGGGATAGATAGAGAGAGGTTATCCAGAGGTAAGGCTTCCTCCTCTGGTGGAACAAGTCTGCACATTCGTTCACGTAGGACAAAGTCAGTGCATCAGTGCAAAGCAATTTATCACCAGTTAGCTACAGTAGCTGCTGGCTTCAAACTGATGCTAAGTATTAATGACTGGAAGTCCAGTTTAATCCATGGACCTGTGTAGCTCCAACACCTGGCCGACTGCAACACACACACATTCACACACTCAATTTAGGACATGAGACACTTTATTTGGCATTGAAGGCATACAACAAAATTATGTTTGGTAACTCTCTAAGACCAGCGGCAACAGAGGACAAGATAAAACCAGATAAATAAACAAGATACAGTTTATATGATGATGTAGCTTCCTTTATCAGCACACAGATTTGTGTTTATGCTGATGTACACAGATGCTATCATGCAAAATCATGTGACGTCATGTGTGGAGAGGTATAGGCAGGCTGAGTCACATCTTTACAAAAAGGAAGCATGTGACAGTGTTGAAATGATAAGCTAAATTTAACACTCTCACATAGAGACTGATACAGGTTTAAACATTTCATAACAAAGGCTGTTCTAACAGTTTGCTATATAAGCATTGCACAGTAAGTGATCTTTATTAGGGCTGAATAGAATGCAAAAAATATGTATTGCCATTGCAATATGAGTAACAATTCCATTTTTGCATTTTATTTTCATTGGAAAATATTTATAAATTATGATTTTTGTTGGGTTTTGTGCCAAACAAGCATGTTCCCTTAAGTCTGATGTTTTAATGTGATTTATAGGCAAGTGCATCTCTGTAGCACCATGTTACTTCATTTAAGGTCTGTTGTGCTACATTTCACCTTAATCAAAAGAAATTGCAGCACCTGTGATTTGGATATTGCAGTTGGCCATAGTGCAATTTCAAAAATATTTTGATTAATTGTTCAGCCCTAGTTTTTATTTTGGTGTTTAAGTTAAAATAGAGTGCTTACAGAAGGTACCCAGTCACAAAACAGTGAGTCACTATCAAAAAGAGATTTGAGAAATGATGAAAAAGCAGTTGTAGCTTACTCCTCCACAGTGTCCCCATACTGAGGACATTTTAGATATGCACACATTGGTTTATTCTGTCAATAAATTATATCAACCAAATACCAAATTAAATGAATTTTTTCTAGTACACAAAGCACTTTTTTATTTTATTAATTGTACATTGTACAACAATTATATCATAGCTACTCCTTTTACAGAAATGTGTCTATTTTTTTTAAATAAGCTCACAAATTATCCCTGATATGTTATCAAATTCTTAATATTCAGTGCAATTCAACAAGTAGTGTGGTCATTAACCCAGAGTTTAATACCACTGTGCATTGTGCAGTCAGTCAGGCGACCTAACAGTCCACATGTGCCGCACACTGTCGTCGGCTCACATTTCAGCACCATGGACAGCATCACAGAGCCCAGTCCTGACACATGCACACACCCAAGCCAAACGCCTCAGGATGTTTCCTGCATTTCTCCTGCTCATTGGCTGTGTCAACAAATATTCAATACTTTCTACCAACTATACAGAAGATTTTACAACTTTATGGATTATTCCTTTCATCTGATATACTGTATGCTTTCAGTTAGCAACCATCAAATGTACAATGCTTTTTAAAATGTGCAAGGTAAACTTTTTATTATAAATCAAGTTTTGTTTTTTCTTTTCTTTTCTTTTGAATGGAAATTTCAATCATAAACCTTCAAGTCCACAGAGCTGGTTCCCACTTGACTGTACAGTAAATGCAGCAGCTTCAAGGTTTAGTGTCTAGGTGACACAACACATTACACTGTTGGTGTTTGGGTACGATGTAGCTCAGAGGCGATAAGGTGGCTTAGAGAAAGAGATGGCAATTGAACTGTCCAAAAGCATTAAAATAACATGTATTCTGTTATATCCCTGCTGTCACTGCTGCCTTAGTTCCCAGGGCTTTCCTTTATTTTTGCGTTCAAGTTTAACAGGATTTTAGTCCCGTTTTAGAAAACCTTAGTGGGACAAATTAGTATAACTGGAAAGTCTCTCATGGTTTCATAACTCAACATTAGCAGGTATATTCAAGTGTAGACTTTCCCCATTATTATTACAACTGGCATACAAAAGGACAGGGAGAGAGGAAGAGTCAAAGGAGGACATGAAGAAAGTTTAAAAAAAATAATAATTCATACATACATGGGCCTGCATCTTTGTGTCCCTCCTAGGCTGTTGACCTAAATTACTCCCCATGCTCCATCTTGGCACTCCCTCAGTGTTTCACTCTGTCAGCATTAGGAGCTCTGCCTCATCCACTCACTGGTTAGTAATGCCCCAGTGCTGCAGCCCGCGGTGGAATAAGCTCTTACAAGGCCGGTCTGGGAGGAGGAGATGGATTTAGATGGAGGCAGGGAGGAAGGATGGCAAAGGGTCAGCCCCAAACAAGCTTTGTACTTAGCTTCTTTGTGTCCACACTCCCAGTGCAGTCCTCAGATGCTGAAACTGCTGTTTGCACTGACAATGCCCATTTACAGTGTTAAACCATTTGTCGAAGAAAATATTGTGTAGCACGTCTCATCATTTACATTACATTTTAGATGTAAAAGTCTGCAGTGCACAGTGTGAACAGTGGCCACTGTAGCCACAGCAAAAGTTGCAAAGTCTCACTTTAATCGAGGGTAGCAGTTACCTTCTCCATCTGGGGTGCAACTTTTGATAATTTTCGCTATCAGTTAGTGTTTTGTCAATTATTGGAATAATTGTTTGATATATAAAACATCATAAAATCTGGCAAGGCAAGTTTATTTATACACCACCATTCAGACACAAGGTAATTCAAAGTGCTTTACAGAGGCTTTGAATACATTAAAAATAGAACATTAAGATGACATTGAAATAGCATTTTAAAAAATTTGAATAAATGAAATAACAATATTTGAACAGGTCATATCAAGGTTACATAAAAGGTAGGAGACACCATTTTAAGTGCTGCGGTGATAAAAGGCATGAAAAACAAGCGAGTGCACAAGATGAAAGAGATGTTACATATGTGACTTATTGTTCAGCTGCACCAAATAGTAACGTTTTACTTTAACGTTTGATTTAAATGAGCTGACAGTTTCAGCAGATCTCGTGTTCAGGAAGCTTGCTCCACAGGTGGGGATCATAGAAACTAAAAGCTGCCTCACCTTGTTCGGTTCTGATTCTGGGAACATTGAGTAAACCTGTCCCAGCTGACCTGGGGAGTCTGGATGGTTCATATAGTACAAGTAGTTCAGAGATGTATCTGGGCTTAAGACCATTTAGTGATTTATAGACAAGTAGTAACATTTTGAAATGTATCCTTTGACATACAGGAAGCCAGTGCAGTGGTTTAAGGAGTGGTGTGATGTGACAAACACATAGCAATAGTATGAAACAGAAAATCGGCAAATCCTCATGTTTGAAAAGGTGGAATCAGATTTTATTTGGCATTTTTGCTTGATAGTTGGCTTAAATCAAAGCCAAGTATCCGTTTAGTATCTGGTACAATTTTCATTATGGTATATTTAGGTATAGAGGTGAGGAGAGGGGAAGACCTCGGGGTTACATGTGGTGAAGATTGCTTTGGTGTTAAAGCAGCCAGATGGGTTGAAAGCCCACATGGACAGATGAACAGCAATAGTGATTTTGGATCTTGTTGCACAGATCACCAACAAGCCTTTGTTTAGGGCAGAAACAGCCCAGGGGTTGAATGACTGTTAAAACACATAAACACAGATCAGTTCCTTTGTGTTTTTTCATGGACAGAGGCAGGGAGAGACAATGTACCGCAGAGATTACCTCACAGATAAAATACTACATGAAACGGCAACTGAGCAGCTGAGCCTGTCGACATTCTGATACCTCAACATAACAACCTCCCACCATATTTTTCTTGTTTCCCTTTACCTCCTCCACCTTTCCCAGTTGTCAGACAACATGAAGACTCTTTGCTCTTCAAAGGTTAGCCCAATAAAGAGCACGCACAGCTCTGCTGACAAAACTGCAAATGTCAAAATGGTTAAAAAGAGGACTCTTCTGAACTTACCCCTTATCTTTACATGGAGAGACAAACGGCAGGCGCTGCTCTGACAGACCCAGGGTATCATGGGAGATGGAGTGAGAGTCGCTCAAGTAATCTATCACCTCTGGAGCAGAGGGAATCACGCCATAGAGGACAGGGAATAGAATGGCTCAGCACGCACTCACAAACAAACTCATATCCTGATGCTTGGGCTGAACAATTTGAAGAAAATATTAAATTGAGATTTTCCTGATAAATATCGTAAATCCAGTTGTGACTATACAATTTAAACTCCTGTTAATTAAACTGTAGGAAAAATTAAAGTCCTGCATTTGTGCTATACACACAGAATTAAAACAGAATTAAACAAGATTTGTTATTATAACGGGGGAAAAATTGTGTAATAATAATAATAATAATGAAGAAAACAGTGGGGTTTTTTTCAAAAATGATCGGCACACACCATCTTTGATGTTTATTATATTTATTTTGTTTAACTGAACTTTTTCAAATGGTGATTTTGATATAAAAATGATTCAGCCCCACCTATTGCACGCTCATATATTTCCATGTGTCCAGAGAAAGATATAGTAGACAAGCCTTTACCTGATGGTGTCAGGGGTCATCACCCTTGGAGAACAGACACACTCACCACTGCTGAAACACACTGGCGTAAATCAATGTGTAGAATAGTGGCTGTTTCTCATTAGACGTTCTGTGCAGTGTTTGCACTGGGGAGTCAACATGACATATGAAGTAACTATTGAATTTCTTTTCTTTATTTGGCCTCCTCATAAAAAGTTAATGCAATAGCTCCCAGTTTCCAATTATGTTCAATATTCTTGGTTGAGAGGAGCAGAATTCATCGTTGACAGGTTGTGAGGTTTCGTATTTTTATGAAAATCAATATGAAGTGTGTAGTAATCCGGATTCAGTCTGGAATTTAAAGCACACATTTGTCAGTGTAGTGTATGCATGAGTGCATGAACAGATAAACATGAACAGATAAACCTGTGTGTTTGTGTGTGTGTTTGTGTGTCTGGCTACATGGGGAGAAAATGGCTTTAACCTTCATGCCTACTCGATCATCACCACTCCGTAAATGTCACTCCCTCTGGCTCCTCGCCACTCTCTACATCTCTGTTTACCTATCTCTTTCTCTCGGCTTCACATAATCTCTTTATCTCATTCTGTTTCTCACTGTCAACTCTTTATCTTTATGTTTTTCCTCTCTTATTTCCCCCCATGTTCCTCCTTCACTGTGCTTCCTAACACCATCCTCTTCCCTCTCCTCCTCCTCTTTTCTCTCGCTCTCAACTCTTTCTCCCACCTTGTTTTCTCCTCTCTTTCACCTCTCTTTCCACTGATGTTAAAATACCCCCCAGCCACACGTTCCTCTTCTCCTCTCTTTTTCACAACACTCTACACATATAGACTTTTCCCTTTGTTTTTCCCCAGTATGGGCTTATTTAAAGCCCATACTGCTGCTCTCTCTCTTTCTCTCTGTCATACACACATTATTTTGAAAACCCTGTGTCAGCATCCCTCTCCAGCCTCCTTTCTTTTTTTCCCTTTTCCTTTTTTCTCTCTGTCAACTTGATTCCCACCCCACCCCCTCCCTCCCTCCCTTCTTTAGCTAGGTTGGATCGATATATCTCAGGCTCTCAGAATGAGGTACCAGGAGACTGAAAAGTGAGAGAGAATTGACAGAGACAGAAAAAAAGGCTTAAAAATAGGGAGCTGGGAAGAGAAATTAGAGAGGGTGAGAAAGAAAATAAGGGTGAGAAAGACAGCATAAGCACTAACATGAAGCATGCTGATCATGTGTTATTTTACAATGCCTGTTTGTCTTTGTTTGTCTTTGCATTGTAATTTACTGATAAATATTCCAATAATTCCTAATATCTCATATCAAAACACACCCACTGCATATTTGCACTACTTTGCCTCATTCTCCTTTTTATACCTGTAACCTAGCAACAGCCTATCAACGGACACAGATGTTGTAGGCCACACAGAGTCAGTCAGGTTGCCTTAGTAGAAAAATTAAGACTTTGACACATCAGCACGTGGTAAACGTCTAAATGAGCCTCATATTAATTCAAGTTGGAGTTTCATGAAAAAAGCCAGTTTACATCATTGAGTCCAGCAGCTGTCAGACATGTTAGAAAAGAAACAGCATATCCAGCGTGTACGTTAACCACAGCTGCTGTTACTATAGAGTCTCTACAAAGCTGCATTAGGGGCACAGACATCACAGCTGTAAGTGAAAACAAATCCGAAAAGTAAGTGAAGATTTACAGAGGACCGCAGCAGCAGGAAGTAACGGAACAACATTCAACGTGACACTTGACACTGAAAAGGAAAATTTGTCTTCTATGTTAGAGTCTGAATAAATGTTTTCATGTAGCTTTTCAGCGTCTTAGATATTTTAACAGCTACTGCTAAATGTCAATACTGAAACTGTGATATGGTAGATGTGACTGATTGGTACTTATTATTACTTATAGTTCATTTACATTAACAAATATTGGGCTTATACAGCTCAGCATCTTTGTTTATGCACAATGTCATTGTTTTTTTGTTTTTTGTTTTTATATTTGGTACTGCAGATGATTTATTTCTTGTTATTTATTTCAGCCGTTGATGCCTCAAAAAGTGGCATCTTGTGGTATACAGATATAACTACATCTAATAAATGTGAAGAACCTTCCACACATATTTAATTTAATCCTTTTTTATGTGCATATACTCCCCAGAGAGGAAAGTAGAATGAGATTAAAGCAGGCCAAAGCCAGCTCAACCACTGCACATCCACCGCTTATAGCCCAAAACAAGGATGGAAAGAAGGCAGAGCTGCGTACGCTCTTGTCTTATAAATAATTCCAACGCTTGAAATGATCAGATGGGCAGCATAATCCCAAAGCATTATCAAGCAGTTCTAAAATATGTAGATGCAGTTCTTTTCTATATTCACTCATTTGAACCTTCAAAAACTGCAGAAATGCTGTGGCAAACGTTCGGACAGATTTCTATTCCAGCAAGGCTGCACGAGACAAGCTTTACACTCGACAACTACCAAGGAACCGGCTGCCTGAAACTGACGTGAAAAAAACAGCCAATTCCTTTTTATTTATTTGTTTATTTTCTTTAAATTAAAGCTATATATTTCTTTTTCAACATAAGCATATTTTGCATAAATAGCACAGTATCCAGTGAGAGAAAGAGAGAGAGAGAGGATATTAACCATACAATGGTCAAGAGTTTAGTTTTTGATGTTTTACAAATTCACACTTTCAAAATTAACATTCATCTGCTGCATCTGAGTAAATTTACCAGTGACTTTAGTCGTTATAGCTTCCAGAATAAACTTGTTACAGCTTGTTTAAACATGGATGTATGTAGGTTAAAATTTCATTAAAACTGCAGCTTTTATTTTGTTAAATTGAACTTTTGTCAAATGTTGACTTTGATATGATAGAATAGAATAGATTAGAATATAATCTTTATTATGTCATTGTACATGTACAGAAAAATTTAAAAACAATCAATTATTCAAGCCCACCTATCACAGAGGACACATAGTTAAAAACATATTCCAACCAAGTGTCCAGAGCGAGATATAGTAGACAGGCATTTACCTTTGGAGACCAGTCACTCACCACTGCTGAATCAATGTGTAGAATAGTGGTTGTTTCTCATTAGAAGTTCTGTGCAGTGTTTACACTGGGGAGTCAACATGACATATGAAGTAACTATTGAATTTCTTTTCTTTATTTGGCCTCCTCATAAAAAAGTTAATGCAGCAGCTCCCAGTTTCCAATTATGTTCAATATTCTTGATTGAGAGGAGCAGAATTCATCGTTGACAGGTTGTGAGGTTTCATATTTTTATGAAAATCTATATGAAATGTGTAGTAATCCGGATTCAGTCTGGAATTTAAAGCACACATTTGTCAGTGTAGTGTATGCATGAGTGCATGAACAGATAAAGTGTGTGTGTGTGTGTGTGTGTGTGTGTTCGTGCGTGTGTTTGTGTCTGGTTACATGGGGAGAAAATGGCTTCAACCTTCATGCCTGTTTGAACTTTTTGATGGGCAGCATAATCCCAAAGCGCTACCAACTTTTTGATGTATGCAGCTTCACCTCAGTTGCGGTTCTTTTCTAAATTTTCTCTTCTGAAGCTTCAAAAAAATGCAGAAACGGCGTGGCAAACAGTCGGACAGATTCGAGCCAAAACTTTCATTTCCAGTAAGGAAGGCTACACAAGACGAGAACCCGCTGAAAGTGATAAATCAAAACTTCTAAGTTCATACAACCTTAGCTATTTTTGCTGCCATCATGCCTTTGTTGCTGGTCATTTTCCAGCTGCTGGCCTGAAACAGGCTTGGACAGCATCATGATAGTCTCATCTGTCCTTGTCTCTAACTTTGAAACCTCCCAAAAAACCTATTATTCACCTAATGCCGCTACAGGCAAGGTCACTGTGTAGTGAGTGAGATGGACAGGAGGGGAGGAGAAAAAGTCCCTGCAGTTATCATGAAAAAGTCTTGTGACTCAACAGGAACACAAAGTGAGTGAGTGTTGCTCTGAAAAGAACAGAAGGATGCACATACAGTACATGTTCAAGGCTTCCTGTGGCTTTAAGATAATACATTTAGCCGTTCTCCATCATTAAAGATAAAGGTAACAATGCCTCTTGTTTGCTTGCTTTAATTCCCCACAGTGCATATTCCGCCTCGGCATTATTGTCTGATAAATAGTCATGCAAATCACGTCAAAGTGAATTGAGACTTAATGATTCGAGAGCAGCAGAAAACTAATTGTGACAGGGTGACTAACGACGGCAGTATGAATCCATTAAGACCATTTCTGAAGGGAGAGTGTTAACCATCACCTGAAAGGACAGGCTCACAGAGGACCCTGCTTTAACTGCCATTCAGCTGAAAATGGACTTCAGGGCTGTTTGTAGCGTGGTCGCGGCTTACTCATCTCAGCTACTCATCTGTGACCTGCCCACACACTGCTCGCACACATGCAGGGTTTATAGCGGCTGAGAGAGCAGCAGTGTGTGATAATGAAGCAGAAGATTGGTGGTTTAGTGTGTCCGCCTGCCTGCTTGATTCATCTGCACGTCTAATACTGTATCACACTGGCTCAAATGCACGCACACACACACACACACACACCAGAACACACACCAGAACACACACCAGAACATCTATGGTACTTACAATGAGAGGAGCAGGTCACATCTCACTCATCCTCGTTACTCATCCACAACCGTGCACACACACCAGTGCACAAATCTTATAGTTATTCCCTGTAATATTTTAGCGCGAGGACAATGACAGTGTCCCCAACTCTTTCCCCTCTCTCTCTCTCTCTCTCTCTCTCTCTCTCTCTCTCTCTCTCTCTCTCTCTCTCTCTCTCTCACACACTCACACACACACACACACACACACACACACACACACACACACACACACACACACACACACACAGTCCTTCGTACGCCTCCAGAACAAGCGTCCATCATTCATGGTCGACGCTCACTCACAAGCTGTCAGACACAGTTCCATTTCCTCATAGATCATGCCAGACTGGCACACATTGCCTAAATGAGCTACTCAACACCTACTTACTCTTGTGCCTCTACATAAACATTTGTTACACATGAACACACACTCGCTCAGATCCATAAACACAAAGAAAATAAGGTTTTTTTTGTGTCCGCGTCCAATCACACAATAACACAAATAAAATACTGACATAGATATTGAAGAATAAGGAAATCTATCTACCTATCTATCTATCTCCACATCTGTCTACTATCCATATCTATATACATATATATGTAAAATCAGCATTTCCATCATTTCAGATCATTTTTTGAAAATAATTATTGATTAGTATAAGTGGAAGCTGTAAGAGCCATTTTTGCTCAAAAAAATAATAATAAAAATAAATAATCAATAAGCAAAGTAAGCAAAAATTACATGTCAAAATTATTAGTCAAGGAATACATCATATGTGAATGTTACAAGTGCTCAACCTACAACACAGCTTTCTTCCAGTTATCATATTGAATCATCACCAGCTCCACATACATTGCGACAAACTATAAAATATGGTGTAGCTATAGAATAGTGATTTAAATTAAGGATATAGATTCTGTTATTGACAAGTTAAAGGGAAGACCTGAATAGATGACTGGAGAAACATCGCAAGGCAGAAGCTTTTATCCAGGGGTCACTGAATGGTGTGATGATGTGACCGTGACTCAGGAGGTAGAGCACTAATCTCACTAAACTAAAGGTAGAGCGCTAATTAGAAGGTAGGTGGTTCAATCTCCAGCTCCTCCAGTCCACGTGTCGAAGTGTCCTTCGGCAAGATACTTAACTCCAAATTGCCTCTGATGGCTGTTCCATCAGTGTATGAGTGTGTGTGAATGGTAGAAGTGCTCTGTGTGTAGCTGTAACTGCTGTATGACTGTGTGTGTGAATGGGTGAATGTGGCTTCCAATGTAAAGCGCTTTGAGTGGTAAGTAAGACTTGAAAGGTGCTGTATGAGCAGTCCATTTACCTTTTCTTTACCATTTATCTGAACCCAGTTGAACATCAATGGTCAATTTCCAAGCAACATGTTACACACGACACCTTATCAGCTTTATGTTGGGTTTTTTCCCTTTTTTTGCCAATCATAAATGGAAAAAAGCAATAAGAGTCAATAAGAAACATATGCACAGGGCTCACACATGTCCCGGAAAACCTGTAGAACAGTTGACAAGTTTTCCGGTCATGGAAAATATTGTGTTATCCTGGAAAATGATTCCAACATTCAGCTGTTTTCTGGTAAAGTTATGTTCAGGATCATGTTGATGTTCAATTGGTGGGCGAGGTTATGGACGACAGTATTTTGAATAGGCTGCTATCTAAAGCAGCCAGCTAAATACTCGCTCACGGCACTTTTACTACTAGCATCTTTGGTAACGTCACTTCACACCCAATGCTGCATTGTTCAGGTGAAACAGACCATAATATGGCATGAAAGGTTTAACTGTTGTAGCCGGGGCTCACAGTAGGTGTGATTAAAATGAATTCACTTCCCGTTATTAGTAAACTGATTCAGCAGCAGTAAGTAATCTTAGAAAATTCAATTTTGAATGGTACCTTTAGCTGTGATGTTCAATCTAGATTTGTCAGTCGGGAAAAATGTGGGCTACTATTTGTGTTATTGTGTTCAGGGCAGACAATGTATTTATTGTAAAAAAAATAGTCAATAAAATAATAATAAAAGATTAATAATGATGGTAATAGTGATGCATTTTATTTAAAGTTCTTGCAATCAATTTGTCATAATTTCATAATTAATTAAGTATGTAAGGGGTGATTTTATAGATAAGTATAGCTAAGTATAACTTCCACAGATAGGAACATTGGTGCAGAGTGTTCGTGCTTCCTGTTTGCCATATGAGTTGGATCATCATGAAAATGTCCTGGAAAAGTCCTGGGAAACGATCACTAGAAAAGAGTGGGAACCCTGATACAGTATACAGCCCACAGCAAATGAGTAAAGGGAAAAAAAAATCCCATCATGCTCAGTCTGTCTTTCTGTGGATGTCAGCCCCAGCTGCACAGATGCAGTTCAATAGATACATTAACACAAAATGCCACATGTATCGATTCTCTCTTTCATCTTTCTGTTGTCTCCTTATTTGATTATTTTTCCTGCACCTTCTATATGAGCACATGCGCATCGCCACACCATATAACTTGTATGTCTGTGTTTGCACGTTCGTGTGTGTGTGTGTGTGTGTGTGTGTGTGTGTGTATGTGTGTGTGTGTGGCTGTCGGGAGAAGCTAAGTGAAGTCTTACATAACCAGCTTCAAAGTGAGCTGCAGTCAGCCGGCCTGCCTCCTCACTGCAATAGAGACACAGCAAAACGCGACGAGAGAAAGAAGGAAAAGTTTCACAGAGAAGAGGATGAAAGAAAGACCGTGTTTAGAGGGTAGAGGGCGTAAACAAGTGGGGGTGAAAATATTGTTCAGCAGCTATGTTATACATGGCAAATGTAGCACAGGTGATTGGTTATAACATCAGAAAAAGTGCATATTTTAGTTCTGAAAACTAAATGTAATGTGTTTCCCTTTGCAGCCTTGTTTTAAAGTCATCAATCATATGCCCATTTCTACTGTCATCTGGGTTCATTGTAATTGTATGTGCTGTTTTTGCGACCTACAGTTAGGTGTGTGTGTGTGTGTGTGTGGAGGGGGTTGATGGGAATTGGGGTATGGTTCTGCATCAAACTGCACATGCTCCCGTCGCCTCAGCTCCTTTGATTGGGAAAAGAGTCTTAAAATATCAAGAAAACCAGCTGTTTTTTTTTCTTTTTTCACTCAGCTTGATTCAAACTGCTAAGGCTCCTCGCCCACTCGTTGTAAAAAGATGTCAATCAAGCTCAGTTTTTACACTTTTTCTCAGCGTGTTGCAGGCCCAGTAATGGTTGCTTGATTTTAGCTTTACCCATTTTGTCATTTCCCCCCCAAAAAAGAGCTGCTGTTGCAGCTTTGACAGGCAGGTTACTACTGAAACTTTTTCATTGCTTGACAAACTTTTTTGTAAATAGATGTGGCATGTACCAATCATTGTCTGTCTTTGACTGTTTTGTGCTGTGTGGAATCAATATTTTACAAACCTTATGTAATAATCAGTTAGTTAATGAGTTGCTGCAGATGATGCAGTTTTTACTTCTAAGGGTTAATAGAGAAAATACAGTAAATATATATTGTTTCTACTTTCATTTACCTGGTTGACAAAAACCTCTCAGCTTAAGATCCACTTACTACCTTCTTCATGGCTTCCAACTACATCTTATGGTTTTCCTCAGCCAATGGAGGTCATCATCACTGACCAAAACTGTGAACAAGCTCCAGGAAAAGCTAGTAAGTGGACCTTGACCTAAGATTTTATTTTATTTTCCTTTTTTTTTTTCCTTTATTTTTTTCTAAAACCACTGACTTAGTAACCTCCACTCTCAGGTTGTAAATACCAACAAAAATCTATAAAGTTCAGTTTTTAAGTTTTTAATATGACAGAAAATGTTATGACCTCCAGCCTTTACATTGTAGAAAAAAAAAGAAAAAAAAAAAAAAAAAAAAAAAAAAATATATATATATATATATATATATATATATATATATATATATATATATAAAACTATTCAGGTTGTACAAACTAGGAAACAGACAAACCTCAGCTTTTAGGTAAAAAAAAAAGTGACACCAGCTTCAGCTGTCTTTAGCTGTATATTACAACATGTTAGCATGCTAACATGCTAAACTAAGATGGTGAACGTGGTAAATGTTATACCTGCAACACATCGCCATGTTAGTATGTCTCTGTGAGCATATTAGCATGTTGACGTTAGCATTTAGCTTAAAGCCCCTTTGTGTGTCAGTACAGCCTCACATGGTCTTTATCCAGGCTTTGTGACCCATCCACACCTGTGATGCCAGACCTGGTCTCTGGTGTCAAAGTTCTGTGCTAAATGCTCACCCTTTCCCCCAACCACCTCCCTATGACGTCTCTGTGTTACCCTCTTTAATACGTGCTGGATTTGGAAAACTTTGCCAGTGTCCACAAATTATATATTTGATTTTAAGCTGAATAACTACAATGTTCTGCTCCTTCCTGAAAAAAACAAACAATTAACTCAAGGTCTGCACTCAAGCTTTTTCCAGAGCTTTTAGCCGGGGTTGAGTTCCTCACATGTGTAGGCCTGAAGTCTCTCCTTTTTGTATTTTGTGTGTTCTCTGAGTTTAAGTACTTCTATTCTGAAATGTCTATATTGGAGGTCATTTAGAGGTAGCCCGTACATGTGCCTGGTCCTCATTAGATAATAGAAAAAATATCCAGACATCTTAGATAAGATGAATCATTCTACCTGCAGCACATACACTCTAAGATCAGACTCTTCTTTTTAACCATTAAGTCTTATTTTATATGAGCTATTTTTTTTCCCACAAATTCAACAGAAAAAAATCCAGTTTCTTTGCCAAAGTAGATTTATCAGATGAAAGTGAAAGCAATGAAAGGTTAAGAGCATGTTTGTAGTACTACTTACTCTCTGAAAGCTGAGGTGAAGAGTACTTCCTACCAGCGGTCACCCTCTGAAAGATGAGGTGAACAGTTTACATGCGTGGTTTATGTTACAACCAAATCACTGACTTGTCGCTTTTGAGGAAAATATGCACATGAATAAAGGGCAAGAGTGAAAGTGACAGGCGTGAGGGTGAAGAATCAGAACCAACATCAAAGCTGATCCTGTGGCGTTTTCTTTAAACGCCTCACTTCCTGATTATGAGTCAGAAGAAACATACAAACACTTCTGAAGGCTGGTGACAAAGAAAACACTCTCACGGGCAGGTTGCTTGAAGATGACTCCAAGACTTCATCAAAAAACAAACACAAAAAAAAAAAACAATTATAAGGGACGGAAGGAGGAGGTTATATTTCTGTTTCTTCTTTGGGCATTTTCCCTGCTCTCTCTCTCTCTCTCTCTCTCTGTCTCTCTCTCCCCCTATCCCTGTGTGTCTTCTTTGCTTTCTCTCCACCACTCTTTTAATTTACAAAAAACAGCCACTGGGCAGATGGGGATCAAATTACATTCACCTTTTACCTGCGCTCCTCTGTGCAATTAGCGTCACGCTTACTTGTCATTTCAAATTGACACACTGCTGTTGTACTATGTAATTATTTACCCGCCTGGGGAATAACTCTCTGGTTTAACCACTAAATAATGACAGACACACACACACACACACACACACACATACACACTCCAAAACACAAAAGCACCTGTGCTCTATTTTATCTGAAACATGTTTAACATGCCTTTTACCATTACAGGGTCATTGTCTATCTGCTCACCGCTGCTGTCTAATTAAAGGTGTCTTTGTGTTCAGTGTCTCTCTAAAAAGGTTTTAAATGTCTAATGTTGTGCAACAGCCTTTTCAAATTTTCTCTGTGTCTGCTTTCACTGCTGAAAAGATTTTGGGGTTTGAGCATCAGGACCCAAACCCGCCATTCTCTCTATAGGTGTCCTCTTCTTTGCCTGTTCTTTTTTTAAAGAAAAACAAAAAAAGAAATCTGTCTTTTTTCTGGTCATGTTGTGCGAGGAAAGGGCTGGGTCCTGTTCTTCAAACCACAGAGGCCTTATTACTCCACATTCCCCTTTTCCACCCCCTTAACCTGCCCCCAACCCCCTTAACCCACCCCCCCCACCCACTCACTTTGGTCCTACAAAATTTAGACTCAGGCACCTAAAAGGGTTTAAAGGAGAAAGAGAGAGAGAGAGAGAGAGAGAGAGGAAGAGGGACCATAAACAATGGCAGCCATTTTCTTCTGCAGGGGGAGAGAAGGAAATCACATCCAAACAACGGTTTTCTTTGATCTTGTGTCTTTTCTTGTGATAAATCTGTGTCTGTGATGCCTTTTGTTTTTGTTTTTGTACTCTTTTTAAAGGGAAAAAAAAAAATCAAAAAACAAAACAATACGCAAACATGAACTCTTGCTGATTTGTCCTTTTTGCTCTTGCTTCTTTTCTTTTTTTGATATTCTTTTTTTTTTTGTTTTTGCCAGTAATCTTTTTTGAATTTTCTCTTTTCTCTTTTTCCCCCCTTTTTTTCTTAACCCTAGGTCCGCTCACAAAAAAACATGATGAATCTTCAATGAACAAGCCTCGAGACGAAGGTATTTTTGTTGCATGTTTTTCCTTTTTTCTTGTTTTGAAGTCTTTTTGGGGGATGTGTACACATGCAGTAGAGTGGAAAACACACACACAAGTCAAACATCTCTTAGGTGGGACTTTGGATATGAGATGCATACCGATGTGTTGGTGTAAGTGTACAGTATGTGCTGACCGTTGCATTTGAAAAGCTGCCTTTCCTATGCAAATTACTGGGCTTATGTAACTTCTGATGATCCTAACGCCTGGCTGATGGAACACAGATACCCTTCATTGCAAAGCCATCCACAGGCTGTTGTGTGTGTTTTCCAGAGGTCCTCATCTTGCTCTCAAACAACAGAGAGCCTTGGACATCATCATCACCACTGTGCCCTTGAAAATACATTGGCCCACTAACAGTATTGTCCCCGCAACCAAATTGTTGTCTGGATTTTGAGCAACAAAGCACCTATTGAGAGGAGCTTACACAATGAGGTGCGTTATTATTGCGCCTCAATCCCCAGCTCAAGGATGAAATTGCTATTGAGTAAGGACCGACACAAATATTAAGATAGCCCTATTCCAAGTCAATGATGATAACATCAAATCAAGTAAGGCCCCAAAAAAAAAAAAAAAAAAATTAGGGACATCCAAGGACACTCATGCTCTGCTCTGGAAGATTTGGGTCTAATCGTCTGCTAGAATAAGGACACAGAGCGCACAGCCGTCTGTTAATTTATCCCCTTCCTGCAGCACATACACTATGGAGGTGATTTTATCTGCACTTTCATCAACCTTCCCTCGTCCTTGTTCTTTTGGACTTGTTTCTTGGAGAAAAAGATGACTGATGATATTTTGATACATATTTCTCTTTATGCTATTTTGAGGGTTGTGCGGGTGAATCTTTTTCTTGCTCCGTGATGCTCTTTGATTTGGGGTATTTTTTGAAGTTGGGAGTTGGAGGAAGTTTGACACAAGAGGATTTTCTTGGTGATCAAACGCGCTGGCACAGACACAACTTTTTGAGCTGCCGCAGTCAGCAAGCAGTCGAAGCAAGTCAATCCCAGTCAAGACGCCCCCCATCCCCCCACCACCACCACCCTTCCTCTAAATATGTCTTTCATCCCTCATCGTGACGTGCAATTAACCTCATTTGATTGGGAACCGGCTAATCCCATTACACTAACTCGAGCTACAAAAGCTCAAACTTGAATTCATCTCAGGTACAGAGGCAAAACTGGAGTCCCTGAACACAACCAAAAGGATACAGCTTTTGATACTAAAAATAATTCTTGAGCGTAGAGATAGACTTCAGGTCCTTGCAGGGGAAGACAAATAAACACATGTACTGTATAACAATGCAGATGCAGATAATCTCCCTCGCACACGACTACAGATACACAAAAGAATGCGTGTGAAGAATACAACCTGTTCTCAAAGGAAATTAGCTCCAGTACAGTACCATTAGTTGCACTGGTAATCAGGGTGGGAGCCAAGATTTTAAAGTCCCCCAGTACAAGAGAAAAAACAAAAGTTATCAGCCTGTGAAATGATATGATGGTCTAACTTTGATTTTTTTTGAAGTCCTCTCTGCCCTCATGGGACATAATTCTACTGGAAAAATACAGACTCCTTCCATTATACTTCAAAAACATTCACATTTAGTTCCCCTATACAATATACTGTACATTCAATACTGTAGGGGGCTCTTTTCACATTCATCCACTGAAGAGGGAAAGTTTCTCTGTGTTAAATGTTTATGTCTACAAGCAGGATTTTGTGACATCACAGCTAGTTTGGAAGCCAGTCGTGGTCCAGTTACACAAATGTGATGTGGACACTTGAAACCTTCAGGACTCATACACCAAAACTGACTGAACTTTTCAGTATAGTCGGACACATCTTGGGTCTGGTAAGCTTTTAAAATCGATGATATTTGCATATTCAGATTTTTTCTTTTGGGCCATTTTATGCCTTTATTAGACAGGACAGTGTAGAGAGACAGGAAATGAGGGGACATAGAGAGGGGGAATGACATCCTGGCTGGACAGGAGTCAAACCAGGGACTTGCCTGCTCAGATGCAATATGCCCCCAGACCACTTCACCATCAAGTCGCCCCCAGAGTCTAAATTTTAACATTAAGGGAGAGATAGTAGAATTTATTTCAACATTATTTAATCGAACCTTTTTTGTGGAAAAAATTGGATTAATTGATTATCCATCTGTATTAATCCTATGTATTAAATAATAAAACATTTCTGGAGGGTTGCTTTAAATATATTTAGCATCAATAATGATCAGAATCAGTCCTCCAAACCTGCTATGTGTAAATGTAGAATGTAAACTGCTCCTCAGTTGTTAAAATACCATAAACTTCCAGAAACTGTACCACGGACATGACCTTAGTGTCCTCATTGGTGGCTAGTATTGTGTGGTAAAAAAAACAGATAATGAAACCCAACAACAGTGTGTTTCAACAAATAGACAACAGGATACTTGTAACTTGAAGCATCATAAATTGGAGAGAAACAATCCCTCATTTGATGCACTGTTAGTCCAGAGGCAATGCAAAGCAAAAGTGGGGCTGCTACAATGGCTGCACTGTGCAAAACCACATTAATGCATACGTCCCTTTGGTTGCATCCTGCCTGCTGGAAATGACTCATACATGTACTCGGTACTCAGTACATGCACTCTGATTCCAAGCTGCTGCTGAGTCTGACCTGTGCTTTGTTCCACCCTAAGGCGATGCACGGTTGCCTGTCAAAGACCTGCAGTGTTTGAGAAGTTGCACAAATAAAGATTTCAGTGTAAAGAACTCGATTCGGAGTGCAGAGACTGTAAAACATCTTCCATTAAGCTGACACCAGCCCGCCTCAGTTGGCTCCTTAATTATTATTTTTTCCTCCCAACAAAACAACATCCTTAAGGTGGTGAATGAGAGAACTTAAAAACTGCATGGCAAGCTTTTATCTGATAAGAGCCACAGTGAGCACAGTCAGTTCATCCGGTCTGTCCACCATTTTGTCCTCATTCTTTCAGCTGCGTATCAACAGCCTTTTCAAACTGGCATGCTTTTAAGCTGTATACTCCAGGCCTTGCAGAAACCTATTCATAAGCTATTCTATTCAAGTAAATAAAAGTACATACTGTACACTCAAGAAGAGCAGCAAGGACTTAAGGTAGAGTCCTGCGCCCAGCTAAATTGATTCATGCAGCGGTGGCGGCAGCGGCTCCTACATCAGGTGTGAAAGAGCAAAGGCTGCAGTGCTGCTCAGTGTTGATGTTCAAAAAGATTGATAGAGCTCACAGCACAGCTCTGTGCATAGGAGTGTGTGTACACGTGTGCGTGTGTGCGTGTGTGTGTGTGTGCGCGCACAGGGGGATTATAAACCAGAGCCGAGACTGAGCTAAATCAAGACAGAGACAGCGAGAGTGTGTTACCGTGCAGTCCTGTGTGTCAGCTCTGATCAGAGACAAACCAGAACCACCTGAGCCCCAAACCTGGAACATATTTCTGCCAGGAACAATGTCACCTCACTCTGACACACACACATACAACCACGCAGGGCCACACAATACAAACACCTAAACAGGAAACGCTCCATCAAAACCAAACTGACAGATGCAGATTAAGTAGAGGTGATGGCATTAGCATTTAAACACTGTAGTGCAGGGATAACTCCCTTCACCAAAATCACATACATGTTTTCTGATTGAAATCCACTGATGGGCATGAAGGACGAAAACAATGCAATGCCTGTGTCAATAACTGTAATGACGGCACTGTTAGAGCAATTTTTATATCACAGCTGTATGACTAAAGCCATAATATTATGACATACAGTGCGACGCTTCAACTCTCAACCACTTCATCATTTTTATCTGAAAAGAAAAAGGAAAAGGGAGGGTTGAAGAGCTACAGGGGGCTAGTGAGGAATGAATGATGATACGAAAAGAGGAGAAGAAAAAGAAATATACCCTGTTGTATTTAACTGCTACTTGTAATATTGTTATTTCTTCCTGTATCCCGTACCTGAGTGAAATGTGAACCATCCTTTCAAGGGAAAATGTCGATGTTTCACAAACTAACCATGCAGATTATGTGATGGATCGAAAGAGGCTTCAGGTTTTTCCAATAACGTAGTCAATTTTCTTCCTCACGAGCAATGATAAGAATATGAACCGTCCAGCTGGGTATTTAATTACTGTATAATATTGGGTATCATTAATCAACCAAGAGGTTTTTAGATTTTACCTTTGATGACGCTGTTACACTCTGAGGAATTATACGATCACTCAATTTTATATTTTTATTTTACAGTGCATAAAGCTTTCTGCTAACACATGAAATGAAACAGCCAGGTGTAAAGTTTATAGATGAAATGGAGCCTTCTTCTTCTTCGTTGGATGAGCACTCTAAATACATTACTGACATCTAATGCAGGCCAGTGGTATTATTACATGCCGCTCCTAATTCATTAATTACACAGGAATGTCATATTTTATGATGAATTTCACTTCATTGTAATTTCTTAAGCCTAATGAAATCACATTTATTAAAAAAGTGAATTTTTAGGGGGATAATTAGCTATATTATGAATTAATATAGACTGCATTGTCTAGTAAAGTGCACTTAGATAAAGAGATTTGTTTAATTAGAGCACTGCTCAATCTGAGCAAGGCTACAGTGAACTGAAAACTTTATTCTGAAATGTTGTGCTAAGCTATGATCAGTAGGATTTAGTCTATACCTGGTACACAGATAACCAAGGTCAGCAAATTACTGTATTAAAATGAATAAATAAATAGATAAATAGGTATGTTTCATTATCCAAATTTGAATAACAAGGTTGCACTAAATTAAGACTTAAGAACTTAATAACACAATCAAATTCAATGATAGGTCACTTTAATAGGATGGGTGAATGTAGATAACAATAGAATATTAATATTAATGTTCTTTGATGTAGTTAAAGCTGCGTTAATTATTACCCTGTAAAGTTTTTATGCCAGTTTTCCCATCCAGTAGACATGGAGCAACATTAGCATTCATTTTAAAATCAATGTCAAATATTGTCCGGATCTGGTTCTTTAGCCGCGCAATGAAATACGCTTCACTGTTTACACCTGTGGTGCTGGAGTGGTAGTGCACAGTGGCTTTATCAGGGCCCTTTAGCTGGAAATAGCTCCATTCTCACACTGGAAACAAGATCGATGACAGTGGAGTTGTGGGCTGGAAAACCTAAACTATCATCTAGAAGGATAATTATCGTCTGTGGGTTTGTTACTATGAGTGACCTCTTTCACATTACACGTAATTAAGTGAAAGGATCAATGAACAATATAAAAATATTGATTAGTGCAGATTTAAAGGTCTATATTTTATATTTTAATTATTGTCAGCAGAAAAACAAATAAACAGAATAGAGTTTTTATGTTTTAAATAAATTACCTACTTACAAATAAGAATATGCATCAAATGTACGTGATCCAAAAGAAAAAAGACAGACAGCTTTAATTGCAGCTATGGCGAGTCTTTTAAACTTCCATTAATGCTGCAGATAAGATAAGATGCCTACTGTGTATACAACTAATTCTTAGCATAATTTTATCAGTTTTTCTTAATATTGTATATTTGTGTTACTTCTGTTTACGGTGAAACTTTTCTTCTTCAGAAATAAACTGCTTCCAAAAGAAATCACTATGTTGCTAGTTGCGTGTTTTGTACTTGATTGTTTACATTAGTACATAATAATTCATTTTGATCTAAACAGAGGACAGTGTAGAATATTAGTCCATTAATTAGTCCAGTCCAGGACAGTAATGTCTATCCAATGGAATAAAGTATTAATCCACTAAGAATGTGTCTGCAGCACTGACAACAAAAGAAGTCCACAGCATTAATGTTACACAACTCTGCAGCTGTGTAGTGTAGAAGACAAAGCCAATACAATACGATACATTAAAAAAAGATATGTTACATTACCGTACGTTATGATACCGTACGTTATGATACGATACAATACGATATGATGATACAATAAGACGTGATATGATTAGGAAATTATTTACAATATGTTGTGTTAGGATACGTTATGATCAGATACAATATGAAACGATACTATATGATACGATTAGGAAATTCTTTATCTCAACTAGGGTATTGTAAACAACATATGCTTTAATTCTTAAACAGAATATTTAACTGCACAGCATGCCGGGTCTGAAATGAATACTGTCCAAGCCCCTAAAGCTTGTAAAAATGTATCTATAAAATTTACTGTCCCTGCTGCTGTTATGCCCAAAGCAAAACAATGGCTCTGTATCAAACTGGCTTTTGATTAACTGCCTGTGACACTGGCTCTACAGAAAGTGGTTCTCCACTGGCTGGATGAGTGAGCATGGTTTACTGAATCAGCTTTTAATTAATGCCGTTTAATTGAATATGTCGGATAATAGCAGAAAATGACTTGGATGCCATACAGTATTCGCAAGGAAAATGTATACGTCTGGCTGGCACAGATTAGTTTTAGTCTGCGAGTTAATTTCGCATGATTACTGAGCATTCAGTATCAGCGGAGACAGAGGGGAAAGAGGAAGGAGACAAGAAAAAAATGGACTGAAAAGACGTAGAGGGCGTCGGTTAGATTTATAGCAGCACCAGAGAAAGTCGCGTCGTAATGCCTTGTGTTTGTTGATGGCAAACTAGATGAAAGACGGAGAGCCAGAGTGGCTTTATTACAGAGACACACTTGAGTAAGAAACAAAAGGAGACATTTACAATGCTCTCTCCTGGATGGCAAGATGGTGGATGGTGTGGAGGAATAATAAGAGTTTGTCGTCGTCTGTGTGAGACAGATACAGGCTTTTGTTTCCACTCTGTTTTCTTTTTTTGTCTGCATCAACGTATTTTTCTCAATTTCCTCTTCTTTTTTTTGCCTGTTACTCTCTCCCCTCCACCTCCACCTCCTCCTCCTCATCTTCCTCCTCTCTCTGTCTCTCTGTGTTATGTGGTGTTTCCACTGTGGTTATAACTCTGCTAACAGACGCTGGCCTGTGGGCAATGCAGCATCTCCTCACATCGGCTTCTCTGCTCGTGCTCTCAGATGTACACACTTTGCTCTAAAACACCCACCCAAGCCTCTGTTACAGCACTCACTCACAATCCCTCGTTTTGGAAAACAGCGCCATGCCAGGACGGAGACTTGGCACATTTTATCTTTTCATATAATTAAGAGACTCCGGGGAGATGCTCTCTCGCTAAATCTTTCCATTTCCTGTAGGCTTTTCACCATGGACACAGTGTAATATTCAATGTAATGCACAATACACATTCTAAAAGCCAAATCTCTGTTTTGTGAATTGTGAAATACAAAAGGACAAGGAAACTGTGAGGAGCAATCAGCAGTGGAAAATGTGCAGGCTGGCCCTATTCAATTTTTTTTTTCTTTTTTTTTTTTTGTCACAATTTTTACATCCTTATGTGCTGAGTACAAATTACTTTATAAGAGGATTTTGAATGGAATGAGGTGGCACATGGACAAGATTGGGTAGTATATTGAAAAATGATGAAAGGAGAATGGAAAGAAAAAAAAACAGTGAGGAGCAGGACTGATGTGAAAATGTCAAATAAAACAACAGAAAAACCACACATGCGTGAGAAAGAAGTGCAAAAAGAAAAAAAAGGCCCAGCACAGAACAGAATAGATTCTCCTGCAGTAAAGGATCAACAGTACTGTCAAATCAACTTTATTTTAACATTACTACACAGGCTCAATCTCATGTTGCTCTCTATCTCTCCGTCTCTCGGCGGACCTGTCGGTTATTTGCTGCTGAAGCTCCCTGCCTCCCCGTTACCTCGACGCTCGGCCCACGTCGTGTCAAGGTTGTGTCAATATCGTGTCGAATACACCTACTCCACTGCACGCTGACAGATAATATTTTATTGAGCTTGGAGCCCTCTGACAAGACAAAGAAAGTGAAGAGGAGGGAAAGGAGGGAGGCTGAGGAAGAGACGGGGATGAAAAGGATTGGAAGGTAGTGGAGAGATAGAGCGGGACAGCCAGTGAGAAAGAAAGAAATGGGGGAGGGGGGGGGGGGGCTAGTTGGCGCTGTGTTGCCTGTCAGCTAGCTTAGAGCTTGGGAAAAAGCTCAACACAGTATTTTTTTTTTTTTTTTTTTTTTGCTGTTGTGATGCACTTGGCTGGGTTTATTGCCATGTGTAATGGCTATAAGGGACCGAGGGAAGCAACACCGAAGGCTGGCTCAGCTCCTCTTTCACTCCTCAGTGAGGACCTCAGTGAATACCCCAATGCCGGCTTTGAGCTAGCCAAGAGCTATTGTGGGTCTATTTAATCCAAATCAATAAACTTTAAAGTGCTCACTGAAACAAGTGGAAGTTTGGAATTGTCAAAATGCATTGCAGAGAAGACCTCCCAGCGAGCACGAGTGAGATCAGTGGTATTAGAGGAGCGTTGCAGAATTATGCTGCAGATTAGCGGTCGGATGCCACATGGTTTAACAGCTGAAGTGTACATTGAAGCATAAGATAGAAGCGAGGGAGCGTTTAAGTCCGTAGCTCTCACTGAAGTGTGCTCATTGTGAAACGGGAACAGCACCAAAATGTGCTGTGTAGTTGTTTGTGCTTCGGCGCTGCAGCAAGAAAAGATGCTGCACCACCAACAGATGATGATTCATGACAGCTGACCTGCTCAAAGCTACAGGAGCAGTTCCCCTACTTTTTATGCTGGCATTCCTTTTCCCATAAAGTTGTTTTGGAAATGCTGTATTGCAAACATTGTTGAGAACATTATCTCTATTGTGATAGATGGATGGAGAAGTGTTTGTATTGTGTGTGATGGAGGAGCTCCAGTGGTTTCACAGTTTACCCACCACAGTGGAGGGCTGGAAATTATGATCTGAGATGTGACTAAAGAGATAAGCAAAAACAATATCTGGCATTTATACGAAGGTTTTATTCTAATTCTGTCTGTTCCAAAGTATCATTTCAAAAATAAAAACATTAACATTAAACATTAACACTAAACAGATATTTGCAAGTCTATTTCCTGGAAATTAAGTTTTTATGCTACTCATTTGCAATAGCAAATATGCTTAGAGAGAAATCTAATGCGGCTGGAGGAAGCATTTTTAATAAAAGTGTCTGCAAAGTGTCGTACTGACTGAATCAGTAAAATCTTCACTGTGTTTTCCTATAATATCCTCTTAACTATAATATTAGCTCATAGCAAATGAAGTTTGTTTTTTAATTAATATTTAAAAAAAAGTAACACAAAAACAGCAGAAGTCTCAAAAATATTTCTCAGCTTCATGAACATTAATTAAACCAACATTAATTGACTGAAAACAGGCAGTGTGGCCTATTTTTATCATGTATATAAATAGTTTATAGAAAATATCTTGGCAGGTATATTAACACGATGCAAAACTGACCATAGATGGATAACTGAGTGGGGGGCCAAGTGGTCAGGGGACCCCTGTTCCAGAGCAAAGGGTCTGACAGCTCTGCAGAAAAAGTAGAATTTGCATCTCCACTGTCAAATTAACTTTCAGGACTGACAAGCTGAGATAAGTGGCTGCTGATAAGACACATCCTCCCTTTGGGTTACATGGGCCCCAAACAGGAAGATCCCCATGCATGTAAAAATGATTAAATATGAACACACACTCTCTCATCAATACACACACCCTGTGGTGAAGCGTAGCCAGACTCCTGCCAGTGCTGCGGTGCTGTGGATCCCAGAGATCACAGCTCAAACTGCATACCCGCTGAGGACTCACACCCTCACACACTGCACCGACGCACACAGCGGAAAAGATGAATCGATTCCCTCGCCGCGCGCACACATGCGGTTCTGCTGTTACGTGTTGAGCTCGGTCGCTTTGTTAAGCTACAAAAGTTCCACTCACTCTGAGCAGCAACTGCCTTTTTTTTTTTGTTTTTTTTTTCCAGCCTGTGTTGTCTCTCTCTCACTTTGTACTCGCTGTGTTTGTGTGTTTTCACCTGGATTGTATTGTAACTGTCGGAGTAGCATTCCAATTAAGGAGGTATTGTTATGTATGAGATGGAGAGCAGTGGGTAGTGGCAGAGCTGACAGCATTACTTAATGGGAACGCTGGTGTCTGAAAGGAGACGACAGCCGAGGCTCTCTACACCCAATTTATTGTTTCTCTGCTCGTCCTGCTGGAACTCATGCACTCACAAATCGAAAAAGAATATATTACTTCCACAGGGTAATACACCAAAACACACAGAGAGCGTCTTTGTTTCTGTGCCTTGTGCGTGTTCTTCTGTTATCAAGTTCAAAACTGTAAACAATACCTTAACATGAGCAGTTCATCAACACAGATTCATTTGCAATCATGCAAATATGCAGAAAACCAACATAGTTTGTATTGGTATTTATCTCTTTATCAGAGGAAATGCACATTTGTTAACTACATTAATAAATATGCCAGAAACTGACAAGATTGAGTCATTTTCATCTGCAGTCTCCTAAACTAGAACATTAAAGTCCAAAGTCCAAAGGGTCAGGGTACCCCTGTGCCAGAGCCTCTGTTTGAAGAGGCTGTTTTCTGTTGGAAAGTACAAGGAGACTTAAAAATGACCACAAAGAGACACAAACACAACAAAAATAAGCAAAACAACCTCAAAAAGACACAAAATAACTGTAACGAGACAACAATGACTAAAAAGAGACGCAGAACAACTGCAACAAGACAAGAAACAACTAAAAAGAGACAAAACAACTACAAAGGGAAGCAAAACAACTATAAGGAGACAAAAAATGAGTACATAGAGACACAAAACAACCAAAATAGATGTAAACAGCGACAAAGAGACACAAAACATGTACAGAGAGATACTAAATGACCACAAAGAGATACAAAAACACTACAAAGAGACAGAAAATGATGACAGAGACACAAAACTACAAACTACAAGGCTACAAATAACAGTGTCCCCATTCTCTGTCCCTCTGGGGGTATTCCTCCTATGTAGAAGGGGTTTGGGGCTTTTTACATCTTACTGTGCCGAGGGACCCAGTTTCTCATAATCCGTCCATGAAACTGACACAGTAAAACAGAAAGAAACCTACCGTACAGAGAAACCACACAGACCTAAAGTGCCAGAATAACAGCAGAATAAAGAGAGATAAACCAGAAAACCACAAGAAAAACCACATAAATAGAGGCCGAGGCTTGCCAAAGGTTCTCACATGCACTTTAAAAGGTAGAACATGTGCGCTCTCCTGAAATCTTCAAGGTAACAAACTGAAACAGATATAAACTACAGTCATGTCTCACAATGTACAATTCAGATCTCACCAGTGATATAGGTGATACACTGATATAGTTGCTCACCAAATGAAAGGGACATTTTCAGCTGTCTAATATCTCCTGGATAGTAATAGAATTCCGTTCCTGTGTGGCTTGAATAGAAATGTAGTTTCCCATGCTGTGGGTTGAGTTTATTATATTGCTGCAGTGAGAGGGACAACCGCGTGCAATTTTAATCTAAAACATATATTTACATATTTTACTAAATCAAAACAAGTAGAGCATTTAGGTTTATTCAAACATAAAGGTGAAAGAACTAAACACGGTTCCATTTTCTTGCAAATATGCATCCTCAGTGTGTGATTGTGTGTAAAGACTCGCTCTGAGCACATCTCTATAGGGGGGGGTGGACAAGCCAGCCCCTGGATCCCAGCCTGTGTCAATGAGGCCTCACAACAACACACACTCACACTCATTCAGACCCAATTAGACCCCAGACACCCCGTGAAACCAGGGCTGGAGAGGCAGCCCCAGTAATGGCCAGATCGTTAAAGGAGGGAGGGAAGTAGCGAGGGCAGAGAGGCTGAGAGAGAGGGAGGTGAATTGGGGATAATGAGAGGTTGCAAGAGGACAGATGAGGAGGGAGACGAGGACGAGTGTGGAAGCGTGGTTGATCACATTTGATTTCGTAGACATACACAAATGTGCCAATACAGGAGGAGAGAAATGCATGTGCACTTATATACATGCATGATTGTTTGAGAGCCTTCCATTCACATTCATTCCAATACGCAATAATAACCTGCAGGATATGCAGTATCTAAAAATCAGTATTGCTACTCTCTATTGGTGGAAAATCAACACAGTAGTGTTTAGCCTAGAGCCAGTTCATGATTGTTTCCACCTATTGCACAAGATATATACAGAAAAAAATGAACAACTCTCAGCCCTCACTGTCACACTTCTTACCATTAACCATTAACCCAAACCCTGATCTAATTAAGTTCTTGTGGATGTAAGAGGTGTTAAAATATCCTCACTGTAGGTATTGCTTCTTTATTTTCTCATGAGGAAACAGGGACATAGTTAACACATGCACAACAAAAGGCTTGATATGCAAGAGTTAGGATAGCTCTTTAAGCAATAAGGCTTAAGGATAGTCTTTAAACAATCAGGAGTCAAGGCAGTCTTTAAGCAATTAGGCACAAGTACAGTCTTCAAGTAATAAGGAGTAAGGATGGTCTTCAGAGTAGCTAGTTGTAAGCTTTGCTACCACTACAAAGCTAGCATTAGCATTAACAACTGTTTACTTACCAGTCTAATCAGAAACGCTGCAAGTTCAGCATCAAACTTCACTTCTTTACTTACCAAGAGCTGACTCCAGCTCCAGTGTTAACTTTCCGATAGCAACTGACTGTAGCCTCCAGTCTGCCCTGGAGACGTGGCGCCGCTCAGAGGGTGTATTATAACCTCCTGTATTATGAAACAACAATGTTCGGCGGCAGAGAAAACTTACAAATAGCCCCTTTAAGCAATATGTACTTAGGATGACTTTAAACTAAAACACTACAGATTGTTTAATAAATAAAAAGGAGTAAAGAGTCTTTAAACAATGAAGCGCTAAAACTGACTTTGAGTATCTAGAAGTGATGATAGTTTGAAGAGTGGTTAAGTGGACCATCGTTTTGTTATGAATAGTCATTTTTGATAATAGTATTTACATTTTCACTAACAAGTGTGTGGTAAAGTGTGTTTTTGTGTTTTACTTTAGACAAAACGCACATAGACACGCAGACACTCTAAAAATTAGGGTATTGTGTTGCCAGTCGAGCGTAAAGAATGTGGCAGTAAATGAAAAAAGGAAAGTGAAGAAGAGGAGGAGAGGGGTCAGCCGAAGTCCAACAGGCTTAAGGCTGAAAGAAAGGGATGTGGAAAATGGAAAGAAGAAGACTGTTATGAGGGGAAAAGAGAGAGCCAGCAGTGGGAAAACAAGGACAATGCCTGTGTTTGTGTCGTCTTTGTCACTGTGGCATTTTGGAGGACAGAGGGGCTGTGTGCCTGGATGTGTGTGTGTGTGTGTGTGTGTGTGTGTGTATTTGCTTCCCCATCCACTCAATTTGTGGAATTGATCTGCTCCCTAATAGTGAGCAAAACGAAAAGTCAGCCTAATCCAACCACTATTTATAACACAGAGGGGAGAGAGGAGGGGCAGAGAGATATAATTTAACAATAGAAGTGCTACAAAAGCCCGTGACAGAGAGATGTGAAAAAGATAGAGGAAGACAAATAGATACAGAGAGAGAGAGAGGAAGAGAAAGGGAGACTACTCAGTGCAATTGGAATAAAAACAAGAAGCTTGAATATGCTGGGCTCGCAGCCGAGGTATGAGAGGGGTTGCAGATAGACTCTCACAGCGAGAGGCCAGCCAGCGGTAGATTAAGACAGAGGGAGGAAGAGCAGGAGATGAAAAGAAAGGGGGTATCGCAGAGAAAATGGAGATCAGAAAACAAACAAGTGGAGAAGATGAGAGGGGCCAGGGTGGCGGCCGCGGCTGCTGGAGAATGAGAGCAGAAGATAAAGAACGTGAAATAGGTTGAGAGCAACGGGAAGCGAGAGAGGAAGAGGGGAGAGCACTTGCTGGTGACGAGAGTGAGAGGAGGAAGAAAGAGGGATAGATGGACAGCCAGAGAAAATTAGAGAGGAGCACTTGTGTTTTTTGGAGATGTTATTGAGTCTAATAAGAGCATGTTGTTGTCAGAGAGGCCAGGACAGCTATTCTTATTCCCAGTGGTCGTACTTGTCTCTTTTCTCTCCTTTGCTCTGCTCCTTTTTTTTTCTTTTTCTTTTTTTTTTACCGCACCCACACTTAATCTGCTGCGGGAGAGGAGAAGCACTGCTGTCTGCTGTCGACGCAGGAGGGTTTGAGCTCCAAATACAAAGGGGGGGGGGGGGGGTAAAGGGCAAGTAGCAACCTCTGTGGCCGAAAAATGAAAACTGCTGTTCCTCAAATGGCCGCACTGAAAGTGAGTCAATCCCCACAGACTCCCATGTTAAAATGTCCAACTCTACAGCAGAAATAAACCTCTTTACAGCCTGGTACAGACAGTGTTGGTCTCTATGGCTAATTTCCTTTTTTTCATGACAACATGGGGTTTGTGAATTTCTATATAACTCACCTGTTTAAATTTTATAAAGGCTTAAAGTTATGCATAATTTAGAGCGTGGCCTCTTTGAGTGACAGGTGGGTGAGCATGTGGCTCCACACACGCACCACCTCTTTGCCCATTTTGGAATGAGCAGGGAGTTAGGAGGAGCCAGGCACCGCAAAAATGGTGACGATGAAGCTTCAAAACTGCTCCTCAGAAACCTGTGGGTGATGCCACAGAGGCTATGTCCATTTTTATCACCAGTCTGGTCAAGGATGCAGATGCTCAGCACACTGTAACAGCCACAATAATAACCAGCTTGTTTCCTCTAATACCTGAACAAAAAGCATTTTTCTGGGTTTTGGGATGATGTTTCCATGAGATTAAACATCAACAAAAATCAGCTTGGACAATATTTATCTATATTGAGAGCCTTGGTAATTCTTAAACAGTACTGGACAGATGCTGCAAACCCATCCGACACCTTCAAGCAGAAGCTGTTAGCTTATTTTGGAGCTAACAGGTTTGTTGATTGGTCTGTAGAAGCATATTGAGCTGTGAGGTGGGTGTTTGCTCGCTGTTACAGGAAGTGAAGTTGGTGTAGACAGAGCACAAACAATACCAGGATCATCCAGACTCCGTGCTGGTCCCTACAGCACCAGCGTAATAAGCTCAGGCAGACAGAGAGAACTCCTCTGTCTGCACCGAACAACAGGAGAGCGGTGGCGTTTTTAGCTTCTCTATGATTTTTATTGATTTATTTTATTTTAAACTTAGACATACAACCATCTCTTTCGTAATCATTTGCTTCACTATGTTTCTTCAAAGGATATAAAATTTACTTTTCAGGATTTTAGATGTACCACATACACACAAAGCACTTACCACTGCTTTGCAGTAGCCCCTCGGACACACACACGTCACTGTCAGTGCAACAAAAAACAACTTTAAGTCAATGCAAAACTTTCTAAAGCAAAAACTAAATCATGCACTTGTGTATTTTCTGTCGCTGCGTGTATCTATTCCACTTAATATGAGTATCTATTCCACTATCCAATAAACCCCAGAGGCGAGCACATACCATCTGTCCACACACAAAATGGAAAACAAATGCATTTAGTGACACACGAGGTGAGAGCTGTTTCAAGTAACATGTCAAAGCATGTGTTTTGTAGGGTTTTTTTAATAGTATTACAATAAACCTGTTTGATCCCCCAAAAAAACGTGCCAGTGTAATAATCTTTTACAAGGCAATATAATTGTTAATGATCTTCATATAATTATGCACACTTTAATCAGAGTGTTAAGAGGCTCACAGTTCACTGGGACTGATGCTGGAGTCAGCTGCCAAACAGCCACCTCTGAATGGAAGAAATCCACAATATCACACAGGACACGTTCTTGTTTGTAGGCTGGGTTTGATTTTTTGAAAGTTTTTTTTGGTTTTTTTTGTTGTTTTTTTTATGCGATATTATCTTGACTGTCAAGCTTTCTGAATGCACATCAGGAAAGACATTTTACAGCAGTTCTTTGTACTAACTGCACAATATTTATTCATTATGTGCCACAATAATATTACTTTGACAAATAAAAGGAATAAATAGGATGAATAGCTAGAAGTGACATGATGTCAGCTGTGATGGATGGTCATTCGAAAGCAGGTTTCACACCTCTGCTAGTTAATTTTCATTCTGTATTGATCTTGGATAAGAAGCTGGCTGCATGGATGTAACAACAGGAAACACATTCATCAATCTGCGAGTGTTGTTCATGAGTAAATCCATGCAAAAACAAACACAATGCAGTTTCATTTTTGTCAGGAATTTAAAATGATTCACCTGAACCAAAACGAATATACAGTCCAACTGGTTCTCACAAGTATTACAATGGCAGTGCATGGACACACACACATGTCCCAGATGCAATCAGTATGGCCTTTGCCTTGATCCATTGCGCTCTAACGATTAAGCCTTAGCCGTGCTCACTGGCCTATAGGCCAGCTCTGCTGCTGTGCATCTCATTACATCCCATTCATCACTGCACGCCTGTCTCAACCTCCAGCCCTCCATCACATCGGCCTGCCACTGACCTCCTACTGACCGACGTGCACACACACACACACACACACACACTCACACACTCATCTCATTTGCAACAGGCAACCACACAGCTAGATGGGAGTACAGTTTGTAAGTTGTTTTTTTTTTTTTCCTTTTTCTGAGTGCAGCTCATTTCAGTTGCATCTAACTTATTCAAGGTTTGTGCAAATGTATGAACGTCCCTGTTTGCAGTGTGAGATCCTTTGTGACTCCTGGCTTCATTTTTGATTAAACTCCCTCACTCACTGAACACCTTCACACTGGCATTTGTGGAGCTCCATCAATACTATTTGACAGATAAGTGTAAAATAAAACTTTGCAGTATTATACTGTATGTTTTTACACACTTCAAGGTCTGCAGTTCTGGTGCGTCAAACATGTTCAAAAAAATGTTTTCTTCAGAATATGCAGACATTGACATGAACAGATGTGGCTTGGTTTTGAGGCCTTAGCGAGAGAATAATTCCCCCATACATTTTTTCAATAAATAATGCAAAGGGTGTGTTGCATATTTAGTGTAAAGCCTAATTTCAGAATAGATGTATTCACATAATGTGGAGATGTGTATCCACATACTTCTTAAACAGTTTGACTTGCACATTGAAGATACGCTTTTTTGTAATAATTTTAGTCCATCATGACTAAAATGACAGGAAATGTGCACAAATGTATTCCCTCCATTACACTGTGACAATATTTTCACCACTCTGCAACCTTTCTGTTAATTGGACCACTAGTACAAAGAGTCTCTCTGTATTTGCACACAGATGACAGTTCATCATTTGCTGTGAGCAATTTCCTTATTATTACAGCTTGGAACCTCTGCGCAAAAGGTCAATATTTATCTCTACTTCACACCCACGTGTGCTTGTGCACACACACTCACTGGCCTATCCATACTAATGAAACTGGAAATAGAGATGGTGGGAAAATAAACTTAATCGAGCCTGTATGGTAGAAATGATCATTTCTGGAAGGTACAAAATTCTGTATGCTGCGTTATTCTCCCTTGAGTTGTCATTTCACCCCAGTGCGATCCAGTATCTTTTTAATTATTGCTCTCTGTGAGGAGGAGGCCCTCCACTCCCATCTCTCCACGCTCAGTTTAATGTATGGGAAGATGAAATCTCAGCAGGCTCCTGCGCTCTCTGTAGTAATATATGCTTTTTAAATGTGGTGTCCTCCACACCCAGCTCTCCTGCATCCCCTGGCTGACGTAGAGCCCATGAAAACAGAGTTGGACAGGATGTGGTTGAGGTTAATTCTTGGTTCACCATCAGATGTTATTTAATATATAAACAAGAGAAATATTAATCTAGACTCTCCAATCTGAGTCATAGTTATACCCTGACGGTCAGCTGCGCCATTTAAGTCAACATCGGTCTTTCCCCTTCCTTCCACTTTCTGCTGGATGCGTCAGTGTTTACTGACAGCAAACATCAGTTCCCATAAAATCAACACCTGACGGTGACGCATGCAGCACAGCAGACCGCGCTCCATCCCCATGACTAATCAGCCAGCTGATAACGCAGTGGAAAATGAAGACCCACGCATCATCAGGAGACCAGAGGGTGGCATCTCTGAGGCCAGCGGTGGGCGGCGTGCTAAACTGGAACACTCAACACAAGTTTAGGCCTAATCATCTCATTGTCTCCGTTCTGCTTGAAAGGATCAGCAGCCTTGCTAAGCTCCTCGGGGGTACCCGGCCTCAGCTGCTCTCTGCCATCTTGCCTTGTCTTTGTTGCTGTTGTTTGTGTTTGCTGAATAGAGCCATTTTTTTCAGCAGCTTTGTTCAGGTATTTGATTTTCCTCACCTTTTCAGTTTTTGTTTTTGGTTAATTATTTTTTCTATTTTGTCTGAAGTGTTTTGTGTTGTTGTTGTTGAGGTGCTGTTGTGATTGTGAAAGCAACACAGTCTGTCTGCTTATACATGTTTCTTATCAGCTGTAATTCACATCTGTATTTGTTCAAAGTGATGGAAGAAGTTTTCTCATCCTTTATTTAGGTAGACATTGTAGTACCATGGAAAATTCCCTTATTGCAAACAAAAGGTTTTTAATATGCATTCGTTGCATTGGCAGCAACTTAATACAACTCCGCTACAGCTGAGAGCATCAATTAGATATGTTTATAATGTCTGATGTCCTGTAGTTGGACATGATAGCAGTGATGTAAGACACTTCAGTGCCTGCCTCTCTCTGAACAATCAGCTCATATCTGGGTGTCTGCGTTTACCATCTGCCGATAATCGAGCATAGGATGTCTTGGCTTTGTTGAGGCTTTATGTGTATATTCTGGACCCCAACCTGCCTCCATGGTACAGTACATGGTACACAGGGCGCCATGTCATGCAGCACCTGCTTTGTTTGTTTGTGAATAAAACAACTCATGAAAAACAAATGATACAAATATTATACACACGCCACAGGTTCTCCCAGCAGAGCTGATGATGTGATTAGATTTTGAAGCTCCTTGCTGCATAAAATTTGCATGTTTTTAAGAGATAAATGACAGAACCATAGGTGGGCTGGTGGTTTTCTTTCTTTTTTTTTTTTTTTTTTGGAAGGAGTTTATCCCACATGGGGATGCGGTGTGGATAAACACTGGCCCATCTGTGGGCATTGCTTGCTAAAGTTCAGTTGTGATAGAAACACAACAAAGCCAGAGGCAGAGAGAGAGAGAGACAGGGAGCCAGAGACAGGACAGGAAGAGAGGAAGAGAGAGAGCTTGTAGCCCCTGAGGGCCTCAGTCCTATCTGTCACTGTGCCCGAACGATTCGCCCCGTAACTGATCCATGGACACAAAGTCTGCAGGTCAACTGTGACAGCCCGCTTGGTGTGTGTGTGTGTGTGTGTTTGTGTCTTCTGTGGGTGTGGGCGGCTACGTCAGTGCATCTGCATTCTGTCTGCCGCGATGCCAGCGCCTGTCAGTCTTCAGGAAGCAGAGGTGTGCGTGTAAGGAGGAAGTGTGTGCGCGGCCATTTGCCGCTAATGAAATGAGCTTCAGGTAGAGAAGATGTGGTGAAGGGCGTCACAGGGTTAGAGATGCACAAGAGCAATATGTTGCCACGGCAACAGTCAATGAGACTTCATCCACGTGACAGTGGCTCATGTAGGGAGAGTGAGAGACTCAGAGAGAGAGAGAAAGAAAGAGAGAGGAGAGGCAGAACCGAGCCCAAGTGAAGCAGTTGCCATAGCGACCCTCCATTGCAGCTGCCTGTATATGTCTCTCTCCCCAGTGTAAGTGTCTGTCTGAGTGATGCACTAGTTTTAGTGTCATGGCTGTGTATATGTATGAATGCATGTGTGTGATGCACTAGTGTATCACCTGTTTGTGTTTTAGAGTGTGCATGCGTGTGTGTGTTTGTGTGTGTGTGTGTGTGTGTGTGTGTGTGTGTGTGTTCCGTGTGAAACATTTGAAGCAAGTTTCAGCAGGTATTTCATATACACCCATATATAAATATATATTTATAAGCAGGTTTCAAAGGGAGCCAAACACCCTCCATCTCTTTCCCCCTTCTAACACATCCCGTAGTGGTTATTTATGTGGTTGTTCTGCACTACTGCTCTCTCATATCCTCAGGCCTACACACCCAAACACACACATACACTCACAAAGAAGCCAACAGGGGCTGTCACTGTGCCACAGTTCCAAGTCTTGTGTGCCATATGCTACCATAGGCTCCTGGCAGGCAGGAGTATCATTGCTCTCACTCAGCTGAGAGACTGGTTCAAAGGCCAACGAGGGCCCATCAGGGACCATCCTGCACATGCACACACAGCGCTGCAGGAGCAGGCGTATGTTGAAAAATCTCCTGACTGACATTGACTGGATGCATTTTGGAACAATCCGCATGCATTTATTAAGGAATGAAGCCAGAATTTCTCCATGAAAGCTGTTTAACTAAACACCCTCAGCTCCCCCAGAAATATCCACATTAACAAGGTATTTCAGTTTATTTGTTGAAGTGGAAACATGAGACTCTTTTTAAGCATGTGCAAGCAAAATGCAGAAATAAAATGCATCTAAAATGCAAAACATTAAGAAAAGACAACTAATAACAGATTATTCAAGTCAAGTTTATATATTTATACTTATTTAAAAAAAATACAGCTCTGTGACCTACTTTTTGAGTTAGAGTACTTATTAGAGAGATCGACAAGAACCGGTCCAACCCTAAACTTTGTGTTCTGCTTTCTGATAGCACCAGTGACAATGCTGTGTGAAACTTTTCTATTATCTTTCTCTTTTTTTACCTCAAGGCAGGATCTGCTAACAATCTGTGCCAGTGCAAAAATGATAGCATCCAAGAAAACTGTGCTTTCTAGAGATTCCCCACGGGGGTATTGACCTAGAAAGAGGTTGATGTAGCTGTCCCCGCAGCTCAGGGCGGGCTGCAATTTGCATTCCTGGGAATCCCAAGTTCCAAGGTGCAAAACAAAACGAGGAAGTTATGGAAATTAATTGTACATGATACATTAAGTGGCCGGTGGCTTTTCATCGTCAGACATCAGCATTACTCCTACAGGCTTGGTTTTTTTAATCTATCCTCATGTCATAATGGTGCTTTGTTTTTACCAGTAAATTAAACTTGTGGTGCCCGGTTGCTTTCAGTGTGTTTCAGAGTGGCTTTTTTTTACGTGCTGTTAAAACACCTCCTCTTTACGACAGAGAGCACTTTGTGGTGAACTTTGACACCAGCACTGTAAGCTCTCACAGTAAAAGAACTGTTGTTTGCACCATTTGGTCCTCACATTTGAGTTTTAACTAATTGCCCTGTGTCTGCCCTTGTTTTCATGCTTTCACTTAGTAAATAACCCTGTGCAGGTGGGAGCAATTGCACATGCAACTTGTTGCATCAGTGTCCGAGCACCGGAGTGAAATAAAGACTCTCAAAGGTAGTGATATACAGGTTAGCTCTAATATGCAGCGCTACTCAGTGACTTTCTTCAAGCATTATTGCTTTAATCACCAGGAACCATTTGATTAGATTCTTGCAGGGGTGTCTCTTGTTATCGCCTGTTGCTTGAATCATTGCCTCAAATCTAAATTACCTCAAGCTCATTTTTAAGAGCTGGCATCCAGCCGCAAGCAACAATGCAGTTCTCAGGCTCTGAAAACTTACTGTTTTCTTCCAGCTGAGCAATTTGCTGTTTGCTCAGTATATTATGGGCTAACACAATGTGTGATCAAAGAGAATATGAGAGGCATAAATACAGTTATTGACTTTTTTTCCTTTCTGTTCTCTATTTGCTGCTCTATAATCCTTGTGTGTGTCTGTTTGCAGATATCCGTGACCGCAGGAAGAAGCCTGTCATGCTGTTTATTCATGGAGGCTCCTACATGGAAGGCACTGGAAACATGTTTGATGCCAGTGTCCTTGCTGCGTACGGCAACGTGATTGTGGTGACCATGAACTACCGGCTCGGCGTACTCGGTAAGTGGACGGGATACTTTCTTTTTGGTAAATGGACGGTGTTTAGCGCAGTCACATTCATGCACACACGTGACAATTTGGGATTCAGTATCTTGCCCAAAGTCACTTTATCATGTGGACTGGAGGAGCCGTGGATCAACTTCTAACCATCCGATTAATGGACAACCAGCTCTACCTCCTGAGCCACAGCCGCCCAAAATGTTAAAGGTCCCATATTGTATAAAGGTAGATGTCCATGTGTTTTTGATTATTAAGCAGGTCTAGGTTCTATATTAATACTGTGAAAGTATCAAACTTAAATTGAGTCATCAGGACTTCGGTACCTTTGTGATGTCACAACAAAGCAGTCACTGCCCTCAGCCATGCCCCAAGCGCCCCGCCCACCTGGACCCACCATCCAACCTTGCAAGATTGTTTTCTCTGAGCTATTTTTATTCAATCACTCAGAAAACAGTCAGCCAATCAGAAGAGAGGCTTAGAGCCTCTCGCCGACCTGTTGTTGCTAGAGCTCCAGAGAGAAACCTGAGAGAGGAGATGTAAAATTACACTGAGATGGTTTTTGGTCCTTAAAACCACAAATATATCTTCTTATGGATATCAACACTTCAAATAAAACACTTGAAAAGTCTAAAATAATGGACCTTTATATTTACCTTTTTATTCCACAGTGATACGACACAACTAAGATCTTATTCTTTCCCCGTCGTCCCACCAAAACAGTCATTTGTGCACTCACACACGTCAATATCTCACCAGGCTCTTCTTCTATTTTCTGAATTGATTAAGTCAGTGATGGATGACATCAATAGAATTCATCAATCTAATGACAACCAGTGCATGCGTTGATCATGAGAGCTCACTTTCTTATGGATTTCCTCCGTCCATTATTCCCAGTCTAAAGACTCTGGTTGTGTAATTGTTTTTCTTTCTTTGAATTTCAAGGTTTCACACAAACCCTGACATCGCAACCACCCCACCAAAAAACAACTCACATATTTCAGACACACACACACCAAACAACAGTGGATATATAACAGTAAACATGTAGAAGGAAAAAGGAATAATTTCAATATTATAAGCAAAAGCAAAAACTCAATATTTGCTGCGTTTTTTCATAGTTTTAATGCGTTTCATAAAATGATGGTGTGGAAGTCTTGAGTCCTTTCATATCTTGTCAAGTAACTGCATGATCATTAAAATTTTAATTAGATGAAGGTCACAAAAGGCTGCCAGCATCTCCTTATTTAGAGATTAGTCACTTGTGCATGATCTGTATTTCTTTAGCAGTCACACCAGTTCAGCTGGTGGAAATTCGCGACCTTATACTTTAAACAGATTTGTGATCTTACACCACCCTTAACCACCCGTGACCACTGCTGTATTATTTATTTGAGTGCTGGTTATACTTTGCCTGTAACTCTCCTAGAAGTCCCTTTAAGAGGGGGGACAGGAACAAGCATGCAAATCAGATACAGATCTGGCATCTTTACTGACACAGAAATGCACCTCGCAGTTCTTCACTTTAACTGCGCGCCCTCTGCCCGGTGCCTCCATCCTCTAGGTGTCTGTTTCGCAGCAGTGTGATTTATTCTGCAAAGACCAGGGATAGTTAAAAGGAAAATGGCTTTGCAGGGTGTTTTTGGGTGGAGGAGGCTTGGTTATGTTGCACTTTTGAGATGTTGCTGTCAGACACAGCACAGTGAATGCGAGGGAGCTTTAAAGGCCGAATGCAGCACACTGTGACCCGCCTGCTCAGGTTGCTGTGAGATCTGCCATACTCAGGTTTGGAAAGCTGAATATCATCTGTCACCTCAGCTCTCCAGCACGAGCTCGTCATCCTTTTCCTGAAAATACACTCGACTTCTCGTCTTTGTTACTCACCGCGCTCTGTCTCGCTCCATTGAGACCGAGTAATTTAGCACTGAGAGGAGGAACATGCCTCTGAGGAGGCAGGTGCTAACTAAAGGAAACTAAGTGCATTAGATATTTCATTAGCTGAAGAGAGAGTGGGCTGCTGGAAGCTGTTCCAGAATAGGCCGCCTCACTTTGATTTGTTTGGTTTCTTGTTTTTTAAAGGACGTTACTGTGTTGTTTTTCGGAGCACTTACACAGCCTTTACAATGGTGACAGATTTTCATTTGCATGTCATTACCTAAAGTGTTTGCTTTTCAATGCATCTTTATTGACTTCAACAGCATTTTTGCTTCAAGTGGATAACGAAATGCAATCTAAAATGTGACTATTACCAGTGATCCACGAAGCTGCCAGGAAACCAGTGTGTCATGGGAGGGTGTTTCTTTGCTTTTATATTTCACTGCTCTTACTCGGATCGTTTTCCTATTTTTGTAGATGATGATGATTTCCGGTTGATAAAAATAACATTGATCTGTGAACATGATGACATTTCTGGAAAAGAAATAATTTTTAAACTAAATCCCATGACATGATGTTATTTATTTTGTAATAGAAAACTGATCGCCTGCTTCAAGTTTGATCTTTTGGACTTGCCATAGACTTGCCACACAGTTTAAATTATAATGATCATTATTACTGACCATTTCGGTGTACTTCCAAAAATAAGCTGGTTTCAGTAATCAGGCTAAACTCCTGCCAGACTGTTGGTGTTTTCTTTCCCTGTCCGACTGCATTGAAGTGTTGGTGTTGTGATGATTGATATATATGACTTTGTTCAGCACATTGGTATCATAACAGGGCTACTATGAAACAAACCCATAATGTAATACATCTAAATTCCCCTTTAATTCTTTAATTCTCTCTTTCATCACATATGAAATTGTTCAGTTCATTACTGGATCTGTTCATAATTTAATCCATTTGTGACAGTTGATAATTGCCAGAAAATGCAGTAAATAATAAGACAAAGCCTTATGGCACAGTTCAGGCTTACTGTAGACTGTATTGTCCCGGCTTAATTGGCATGTAGAGTTTTCGATGGATAACAATGATCCTGTTCAAAGGGAATCCAAGTGGATCAGTGACAAAGTTAAGTTTTTAAAGGTGATAAAAATAAGTCAGAGGTATCAGCAGCTACTTCTGTAAATGTTTCAGAAATAGTATCAAAAAAAGAAAAGAGATAATGGTAAAGTATTAAATTATCTCAGGGTATAACTATGTTACTGCTGTCTGTCAGTGGGTCTTAATAATCTCCTCTTGTGAATCTGTGTATATTTTTTTCCCCAGTATCTTTCCATCTCTCTCATCCCTGTAGCCTTGTGGCGTCTCTTGCATTTTCTTCTTTCGGCGCCCTATCTGTGACACTCTCATCACTTTCTTTGAGTCAAGGAGAAAGCAAATTGAGACAGAGTCGTTGTCATTTGCATGCAAAGAGAAAGCTCCAGCTATCTTCCAAATATGAGAGCCATCCATTGCAATTTGGCCATGATTGGGAGAAATGTGAATAATCTTTCACCCTTTGCATCCTCTGTGATGGATGGCATTTTCCTTTGACAGAGAGAGATACACAGAGAAGTCTGTACGGGGGTTAGAAATGCGCATTTGTGTGTTTAGAGGTGGTGTGAGTCGAGCACGTGTAGCCGCATGCATTCATGCATATCAATGTCTGCTCTGTGGATGCACTGCGAAGGTTCCTGCCTTGTTTGTGTTCCTGCTTCAGCAATCTGACACGCTGATTTGGAGGGGCAATGCAGGAATTATTGATACAGGGGCTGGATGTGGTCATGTGAAATGTAAACTCAATATTCTGTGCCTGTCTGTGTTCGTGTGCAGACAGAAATGATTATCTTTGCACGAGATCTTCCAAGTTTATTTTCAACTGTCAACCCCCCTCCTGCACAGATTGGATGTTACAGCTGTATTTGTAAGTTGACTGATTCGGTCTTTTGCAGACTCAATCAGCAGTAACTTACTAAGCATACCACTGAATTACTGTGAGAGTTGCAAGGTTTTGCATCGCCATATGTTTTCAATTTAGCAGGGTATTTAATAACCCTGATCAGATAAATGATTACAGCTGTAGCTGAGTTCATCTGAACATGCTGCTGCTAATTAAGACTTAAAGCGGGTTCTCTAATACACGAAGTTCTCTGCTACCGGACTTGAAATGTGGTTTTTGATAGTATATTTAAGAACTGTTCAGAATAAACAGCTCCCACTCACTCTAGTTTAACTAGAAATGGAAACAACATTGAAGAAAATGTGTGTGTGCTTGGTTAGAAGCCTCAACTCAGCCATTGCCAAACGCAAAGTCAGTGAACTCAAAGGATATTGGCTGAAGTGAGGTTTGAACCAAGACCTGGTAGTGAAGGGGCAGTTGGTTTAAAGGAGCTATATGTAAGTTTTGATATTGCTGCATAGCCAACATTAGCATTTGCTGCTATTTACTTACATGTATTTATAATATAAGAGGTTATAATACATCCTCTGAGCAGCTACTTCTTCAAGGCAGACTGGATTCTGTATGGAAAAGTGAGGGGACTTGCTGACCAGGCCAGGGCTAGCTGGTTAGCATGTTGGAAAAAAAGAAGTGATAGAAATAGAAGCAAAACAAGAGTTAACACTGGTGTTGCTTTCCACATCTGGAGCCATCTCTTTGTGAGTAAAGGAATGAAGTTTGACGCTCAACTTTTCTTCTAGACTGGTAAGTAAGCAGCGGTCAATGCTAACATTAGCTATGTTGCAATAGCAAAACTTACATATAGCCACTTTAACCAGTATATGGCTAAATATCATACACGGACATGTTACCTACTCTACATGTGAGGTGAGTAGGTAGCAGGTTGTGAGGCTTAAGTAGCAGCTTGTTAGAGTAGGGGTTAATGGTGCCTCCCAGCTGGAAATGTTAAGTGGAACCCCCCGTGAAGTTAGATTTCAGAATCAGAATCAGAATCAGAATCAGTTTTATTGCCAAGTATGTTTCCATTCAATTTGTTTTGGTGATTGGTTTGGTGATTTACAACAAAAATCAGAGGAACCTCACCAACCCAGACCTCAAAATCCAAGAGGGCTGCTCTGTGCATCAACAGAAGTAAAAGCTGTAGTAATATACTGTTTATTAGCACTTCTGTCGTATTTGTGTCTCATTAAATCAGTTGTACACGCAGTACTGTGTAACTTCTTCTGGTAATAGTAAACAGTTTTGTTGGGGACTATTTTCAGCTGTCATTATAATGAAGGAATATGTCACCTGTTGCAACAATGGTTCATAGTTTTTGAACAACAACGTATCCACAGAGGAATAAGACATATCAGGCTTTGGCTGCACAGACAATATTTGTAAATTAATTGTTTGTTCAACAATTAATTTAGTGAAAAAATATAGAATACCTCCATGTCTGTTCTTAAAATGTTAGCAAATTTATGTTTGTGACTCTGCCGTGTTGAATATCCCCTCTTTTGTAAGTGTTGAGATCTTGAGCATGACACAGATCACCTGTTGTGTAACTGACTGTGACCTCTGACCTCACTGTGCAGTGAGGCCAGAAACAATCCTTGATACAGGCTGAATTCTGTAATAAGTGAATTGGATTTAAGTTGATGAAAATAAAAGGAGCCACAGTTTTAATGAACAGATTCTCAGTTGGATGTGACCTTCATGCAGAATTTAGAGTCGTGCAGAGCAAATGCATTCAGCAGAGAATTTTGAATGAATGCCATGCGCTAGCACATTCCTTCCTTTATCCTTTTGAATTTGATTTGAATTGAAGAAACCACACACTCGGGTCTGACTCTCTGCCTTTCATCCATATCATTGGCATACAAGACAACTACACTTCACCCCACACTCCAGCTCTACTCCCCTTTTTCTTGCTCACTACTTCTCCCTGTTTATGTCTCCTTCCCCCCCTGTGGCAACTTTGCCATCAATCCATCCATTCAAAGTCTCCACAGCATCTCATTTGGAGAGTTACAATCCCAGCCAGGATGGCAGAGTCTCTTTGTTTCCTGTTCTATGAACAGCTCCAAGAATCATGTCTTGAGAGAAGGAATTGGTCTTGACAGATTTTTGTAATCATAAAAAAAAAATCATTTTTTGGCTTATTTTTTATTGTTCATTTAAAAACAGTCACTTAGGAGTAAAAGCACTGTTGTGGTTGTATTTAGTCACTTTAGATTAATGTTTAATATCTAAACTATGTCAATAAATTCTGTCTCTGTGCTGATCTAGCTCTCCTCTAGGCTTTATCTGTCATTCATCAACCTGATATGGGAGCATTTAATAGAAAACAAAAAGAAATCAACCACAGATAGACAGGAAGAGTAGTAATAGAGGTCAAGGGAAGAGAAATCCACACTCTCAATCTTTTTTCCATCTGGCTGATTGAGAGATGTGATCTTTTCTCTTTCCGTTTTCCACTGACACGCTCATTTAACAGCCGCCTCTCCAGCCCTGCCAGCGCCACGCAAATGCTAACCACCGTGGAATCATTCACATTGCAGGACACGCCTGACTCTATGCGTATGCTAATATGGAAATTCACCTGTCTGCACCCAGACAGGCGAGCTTCTCCAGCAGCAGACGTGGCAGAGGAAGAGGAGGGGAGGAAGAAGCAGCAGGCAGTCTCCAGCGAGGCTCTCTGTAGGGAATTCTGCGGAGTTAAATATGTAATGAAAAGCTTCACCGGGCCACTGAGCACTTGACCTTGCCTTGGCTGCCTTAGCGACAGACATGCTTACAGTACGTACACCACCTCCACCCCAGTGAGCTTTTTATATCCCTCTGCCGCCAATGCCACAGACAGCGGAAGGCAGAACAAAAGCAGGAGAGAGAGGTGAAAATGGGACCATGCAGTCATTCAGACATTAACAATGATGATGAGAGTAGAGAGGTGGAACAGCGCGGTACAAAGCTTCGAGCAGTTTTTAGAGTTTTTATTTCAACATACTGTACGCAGCATGGGCTGTGTGTGTGTTTGTGTGTGTGTGTGTGTGTGTGTGTGTGCACGCTGTGGCCGAGATGCACACACACACACACAAAATAGGGTGAGAGATTTTGAGAGATGAGAGAAGTGACAGTGGGAGAGAGATGAGAGAGAGAGGGCAGGAGGGGGAGGGGGGGGGGGGGGGGCTGCATTTGCCTGTGATGCTAAAAATAAAACCTGCAGAGCTGCTTTTGAGTGTGCACTAGAGCAGACATTCATCTAGAGCACAATTCTGTGCACATGCACGCATGCATTATGTCGAGCCATCTCTTCAGTGCAGTGACTGAGCACACACACACACACACACACACACACAATGCACAGGCTTGAATGTTTTTTACTTGGGATGGATTCTCCTTAAAATGGCCCTGCCTCACACACACACTGTTGCCGAGTGTGTGTTGGGTGGTGTGGGCTGTGACTTTGAGATAGAGGACGGGCTGGTCCACTATTTTCTGAGAGGGGATTCGCACCTCAGCTGCCTCGCATCACACACGCACACACACACACACACACACACACACACACACACACACACACACACACACACACACACACACACATACATATGGACTGACACACTCACACACATGGACTTCCCATGGGCAGGTGAAATGCATACAGACGCCCTCCTGCACTGACACACACATTAACACACTCATGACATCAGACATGTATTCAGACATCTCCCCAGACGTTGTTTCTCCTCTGTTTGTCCGTGGCCTTGATAATCTCTCAGGTGACACCCCCCCCCCCCCTTTCATTACCTTACCTCCTCCTCTACTCTCCCTCACCTCCGTCTCTTTTGTGGTGTATTTCAGACCAAAGGGATGGAGTGAATTTAACCTGTTTGCCCCCACTCTTCAGCCTGCAGGACTCTACTGTAGAACTAACTTATAAGTGAAATGAATACCACCAAAAACAGTCACCAGAAGTTAAGTATTTTACAAGTTTAACATATTTATAGCATTAGTTACTTCTCAGCCCAGCAGCTGCAGTGGAAATTATTTGCCTCTGAAAGCATTTTTCAACCAGGGTCTCTGACTGTAGAGATTCTTCTCTGCGAGCCTCCTAAGGCTTTCCAAAGAAACTTTTCACACGTATCATTTCTGTTTCTTGTCTCTAAGTAGCTCGCACTCTTTGTCCTCTTATGCTTGTTTTCCTTGAATTGCATCTCCCAAATTTCTATAACAGATGAGAGATGATAACTACAAAGTGTTCATGGCCCAGTCAGAAAGCGCACAGGTATGAAAACAGTACCAAGATCAGAATATTGTGGGACTGTTACTTGTTATCTTCTTGTTTTCCTGCTTTTCGTGGACAGTCTGCGTGTTGAGTGACACTTCCATTCAGAGCTGTGTACGCTGTACATCTGGAAGTGTTATAAACAGGCTCACATCCTGCTGAGACAGTGAAATGCCTCTTTTTTTTTGTTGTATTTGGAATAGAGCGCTAACAACGGTATGTCCAGTGTATTAAAGCTGATGTAGCTGACATAATGACAGACGTCCTAGTTAGGTTCACTGAGGACTGAAAAGAAATGATTGTTTACTTCCACTGGTGTGAGGCCTCTCTGTCTGTATCTACATGTTTCTCTTGTTTCCTCCGTGTTTTACATTCACCTGTCTTTCTCTTTCTCTCTTTGTTCCTTCGCCTTGTCTCCTCTGGCTTTCGTGTTTGTCCCCTGCTCATCATCTCTTTCATTTAACGACCCCCCCCACCCCTCCCCTCCCTTTCCCTTGATTTGCTGTGGGCGTTTTTAAAAAAAATTGAGTTATGGGGCAGATTATGCTGATGTATGTTTCACATGTCAAACAATCAGCTTTGTAAGTGAGGAACCATGGGCTGGTAATAGCCAGGGATGGATCATCATTACGGAGGGATGACAGCCGTTTGAATCATCTCACGGTGCTTTGGGACTAACTGGGAGACTTGGTTCTCCCGCGGGGACGGTGGTGGAGTTGTTTGGGGAGCTAAAATAGCGTCTTTGCGTTCTGACACTCATAAAGGCAGGCTGTTAGGGAGTGTAAATACAAGTGCGGCGAAGAGAAGCTGTCTGTATTTGTGCTGGAGTCTGCTGCGACGCGACATGTTGTTTGTGTCTCAGGACTAAAACTAACACAGCCTTTGAGCTCTCTCTGCATGCAGCCCACACACATCCATTATAAACAACATATGGTGTCATGATACTATAGTCTTGTGGACTTAATATTCAGCTACACTGTAGACCCTGTGTGTGCGCTTCTTTCTTCTAACGTTCACTCATACAGATGTGTGTGAAAAAAGAAAAGAATCGGATACGATAAATGAATGATCCATGAAGAAATATAAAAATATGAGATATGAATACTCTTACACTGTTAGATGTAATAAGTTTGTAGCTCTTAGAAAATGCAGAAGCGTTGCAGTTAAAATCTCTGCCTCAACCTTCCTGGTTGTTCTGCTTTAGTTTTCTTGAGTGATTTTCTGCATTTCCCCAAACAATTCTCAGTAATCCTGAGAGAGCTGGTGTGAAGCTGATGCTGTCACCTGTTAGGTACGTGCTGCAGAGACAGGAGAGACAGGCGAGGGGTTTGTCAGCTCAGTAAATTGACTGTTTTTTGTTTTTTTGTTTTTTTTCCCCCCAAACCTCTCCCTTAAAAAAATTGCCACGTTGTGTGGGTTCATTACATCCTAGTCTGCTGAGGCTGCTGTCTCTCTCTCTCTCTGCCTCTGCTGCAGTGGATCTCTGCCTGTGTTGCTGTTAAATGTTACCTCCATCTAATAACTATAGAAAGACCCGCAACCCGGGGCCGTATTCGCCGAGCTGGTGTGAGTGGTAAAACTACATAAATCAAACAGTGATGACATTTTCTTACAGCTTCCTCCTTAAAATTAAGATTGAATTCTAGTAAAGGTGAAACCTGTCAAAAGATGATGTCTTATCTCAGCTTCTAAGGTGAAGAACTGTGAAGAAGGCATATAAACTGAACCGTCTGCCAACAAGATGACAGCCAGGGACACAGCACGCCGTTTCTTTCTCTCTTTTAGATGTGTTTAAGCTGCCACATGGTCAAGTGTGAGCTCTGTTTTTCAATCCACAATATTTACAATTACACCATGTGTCATCGATTTTTTCATCTGTTTCGTTTCTGTGCGTGTGATGCTGGTGATTTTCTGTATTCATTTATTATTTAGAGAGGATGTGTGCCAAATCCAGGGTTTGTTTTCTGTGTTTAAGGTACAGTGTATTTGTAATGTTGCATGGCCCAATTCAAATGCAGACAACACACCACGCATGTCATTTCAAAAACTTTATCTTACTTTTTTATTTCTGAATTCCTGAAGTGAACTGTGGCACAGACAAAGATGCTGAATTAACAAAATAACTCTAAATGAGGAACAGGAGTAGAGGGAGCTTGGCATCTCCCTGACTCAGCAACCAGGATCTGGAATATATATACAGTAAGGTGTATATATATATATATATATATATATATATATATATATATATATATATATAATGAGCTTGGTGGGTGAGGAAAATGTTTGTGCTGATCACTCTAAAGTTTAGAGTCTAAACTGTCGGTCATCAGTGGGATTCCTGTCCACAGGTTTCAATGTTAGGAAAACCCCAGATTCAGCACCCTGGACAGCGGTAATGACAGTAGCTGAACGTTTCTTTGATCAGCATTTCCTGTTTTACTTTGCATCACTTCCTCTTTGTTCCACTCACTCACTGCTACTTCCTCCAGCCCATTACTCCAGCCCGTGCCTCTCCATGCCAGCCTGCTCTGATGCCACATCCCTCAGGTTCCAGGAATACTGCAGCTCCAGCTGCTGAACCCTTGGTCCTTCTCCCTTGGAGGAGGCTTTGGGCAGTGGCACAGCTGGGCACCATCACCCCTTTGGATCTCCCCTAACCTTCACTCCTCCACAGTGCCATCAGCACTGCATTAACCCATCAAGGCTGGCTAACACAGCACCTGGGGCCAGCAGCGTGTGTGTGTGCGTTTTCTATTACTCGTGTCAGATGTTCATCTCTTAAACACACACACAAGTACTATGAATTGTAATATGGGTAATTTGCATTATACAGAAGGTGAGGTCAAGGACAGGAATGCCTGGTGTCAACCACATGGTTGGCCAGGGTAGCCGTGATTGACAGGAAGAAAAGCGTGATAATGGCAGACGCAATCGGACACCTGACATGAGCGCACACGCAAACTTGCATGTACACACACATAATACAATGAGACAGCAGAGGACTGAGGGAGAGGGAGCTGGACGAAGGAGGGCTGAGAAGAGAGCAGGGAGAGTAGTGAGAGAAATAGAGTTCACTCATCCGTGCAGTTCACTATTCTCCACACACACACACACACACACACACACACAAACACACACATGCCAAACACAGGCTGGCCATGCTAACTCGCTGACCCAGTAACAGATGATGTGAGCAGTGTGAGAGCCAGGCTACACCTGCTCTCCTCTTGCCTCCTCTCTGGTCCACGGCCCCACGTCCAAACCCAGAACAGCCGTAGTTCCTGCCTCTCCCCTTCCCCAGCCAGGCCACCTCTCGGCCTGGACGCTTTCCGAGCCCTCCTCCCCCCTTCCCTCTCCACCTGTTTCCTCCACACAGAGGCCAAGTTATAAAGTCATTAGCCCCAAACACACACAGACACACAAACACAGTGCCTGCTATATTTCATATATTAACTCAATTCCGCACACACTCAATATGCATGTATGCAAATCAGGTGCTGTTAATTTACTTTAAGCCAGGCTGTGAATTTAAGAGCAAAAAACTCTGATGTTACTCACTTAAAAACCTGCACACACCTTCCTGCACGTCCAACCTGTTTCAACACCTGTTCTGCTGACCAAACACCTTACATGGTTCTCCAAGGTGCTCGATGTGTTTGTGAAAGTGCATTTTGTGCACTTTTTCCCCAGCTCAACATATTAAACAATTTATGCATGGGTAGGTGGAATATTATGGCGGAGGGGGGTGATATGTGTGTTATCCACCTGTGCTACTTCAGCTCTCCTCCTCTGATCAAGGATGAAGCAGTGTAGGCATCTCATTAAGAAGCTGCTGGAGCTAATTAACTAATTAACCAGCCTATCCCGAGGAGCCAGCCCTTTGCCAATCAGCGGGCCTAAACGAGCTGCATTTGCTAACCTGAAGGGAAGGCTGCGCCAGGCTGAGTGCCTTTCTTCCACTCGCCGCGTTTGCTTCCTGCCACCCCGACATGCCTGCGCACACTCGGCTTGGCTGAGACAAAGACGGGCTGATGATAATGAACGTTCATTTGTTCCTCAGACAGTGCTGTCTCTTGGACAGATGCGTGTGGGCGCACACACACACACACGCATGCACACACACACACACACAGACACGCTGAAAGTAGTTGATGTTTTCATATGGAAAGCCCTGTAATCTGCTGAGCTTTGAATGAGGCAGATGGTACCTCTAAAGTGGTGCCACAACAAGCTTTAGCTCCTGTGCGTTTTTTTTTCTCCATGTGAGACTATTTCCTGAACACTTGTGGAAATTAACAACATTTCAAAGTGCACCAAATGAATGGCTGCTTGAAATTATTGCACAAAGCCTTGTGGCTGTGCAATTACTGTGATCTGTAAAACATGAATAAAATAAAAAAAAACATATTACAAGCTTTGATTTTAATAAAATAGAAATAATGTGTGTCAATATAACCCTGAACATAGCCAGACTCACAGCACTCAGTCGGAGGGAGAGAGGCTGGACTGAGAGGATGTGTGTTTCGTGTGGATGCATTTGCACACGTTTTTTCATGCATGTCCCTCTGCAGCCTCTTATGGCCTCTCTTGTGCCCTCTACATGGCTTTTGTCAATGTTTGTACATACAACAGTTTGCCCATAACAGTTATACTGTTGAATTAGTAATGAACATATTTATGAAGCCACTTTGTCCTCTGTGTGTTTTCGCTTCTGTGTGTGTTTATACACACAGCTTGAGTGATTTTACTTCAGTCACAGTGCTTGACCTTGGGTCCCAAACCAAATAAGGTGCCGAACCAGAGATGAGACCCAGCAACAACCAGCTGACCAATTGCTTAACCTTCCCTGAGCAGCAATTGTCCAATCATGGCTTAGAAACTGTAACTTGGCACATCAGGCCTGTCAAGCTTTGGATTTGTCCACCTCTTAAAACGATGTGCATGTGGCTTCAGTAAGTATCAAGTGATACTCAAGTGTTATAATGTTCATGTATAATGGACTAAAAAGTGTGTTTATCTGCTGAAATGAGAGCATGCTATCTAGCTCACTAACTACAGTAGAAACTTACTATTACTTCCAAAGGCAAGCAGCATTAACAATAGTAAATGTACTGACATATATATGGGCGCTAAGATGTTCCTCATTCTCAAATCCTTTATTCTTGTAAAAGTGAAGCATATTAGTTGATCAGTTATGGTACATGGAGCTTTCCTAGTCCTATTGACCACTCAAAGCGCTTTACGATGGAAGCCACATTCACCCATACATTTATATAGCGCTTTTCCCTACACATATAGTGCTTTTTTTTACCATACACACACATTCACACACTGACAATACATCAAGGGTAATTTTGGGTTCATTATCTTGTCCAAGGACCCTTCAAAATGTGGACCGGAAGAGCTGGAAATCAAACCACCTTAAGACATCTAGTTACAGCTGATAAAATCTGCTAGCTTCAGTTTCAGCTGGCAGTTATTTCCATGTCAAAACGGACTTTAAGTGTCATTATAAGCTACATGTGTGCAGTGCTAGGATGGGAAGTGTCATAGGCATAGCAACAGTTACTGTGGGGGGAGGGACTCGGCAAACTGTCAGTCGACTTGAAGTGCGACAGAAACGGCGGCATTTCAGGGCAGGTATGCTGATGAAGACGCGTGACTGAGCTAAACTGGACCGACGCTTGGCTGTAAATGATGTGAATTTGCCGTGCCATATGTGTGTGTGTGTTAAAAAATTCAAGCCACTGTGGAGTGAATGCGTGTATATGCCCCCTGCTTTCTTACATTCACTGTGATTCACAGCTGTCCATTGAGACCCAACAGAAAGTTGCCTGTGATGTATTCTAGCCTGCAGCTGTGTGACCACCCATATACATTACCGTCTGAAGCAGTAGAGCTACGGCACCCTGGGGTCTAACCCATGAGAACACTGTGTGGTACATGATCCAGTGACTCCCACGCTATCCAGCAAAGAAACGGCTTCTCTGCAGGAATTTGATGATTAAAAGACTAGTTTCTCAGACATTTGGTCTCGGAGCAGCACCCAAAAGTGTGGAAGAGCTTCATCTGGGCTGTGGTGTTTTATAGTGACAGGTGTGTGTTTTGATACATGTTCTTCACCATGACCTCTGCCTTCATATGGTTCTCTTGTGCAGTTCCCTGAGAAGCCTCTTCTCTCTTATTAGGATGCAGGAGAATATTATTTGTGATTTACTGTGAGAGTTTAATTATGTTTGCAGAATACATACTGGCCCCTAAAAATCTTTTAATTGTTGTTCTTGCTCACAAAGCGTGTCTCCTTCTTTTTCCTCCTCACATCATCACCTCAAAGCTTCATCTACTTCACTCTCTCTGACCTCCCTCGCCACCTCGCACGTTTCCCTGCCTCCTAATTACAAAGAAACAAATGTGCTCATTAATTGTTTGACTATAAAGAAAAAGAATACAGGAAGGGCAGGAAAAAAAACTTTCTACCAATCAGGGAAATTAGATGAATACAATATTTTGACCTCTGCACATGCACGGAGGTCCAAACGGCGATAACTTTGTGTATGAACAAAGTAGCTTTGAGACTATTTGTTGGGTTTTTTAGAAAAGAGAATAGGATCAAACAGCGGGTGTTGCCTTACACATGTAAACATGAGATGTCTGGGTGACTTTGCGGAAATGAGCTGGCTCCGAGTGGGCTTTGAACAGATGTGAGTGGTGGAAAAAGCAAATTGGAATTGGCGCCTGATCTGACAACTTGGCAGTGTTCTTACCTCCCGTCCTCGATATGAGAGCGGTAAATTGAGTTCAGCCCAATATGGGAATAAGATGAGGAGATTTGTTTATTTATTTTTTTTTTTTTTTTTTCCCCTTCACTTTTTTGGCTTGCTTGTAGGTTTGTACATGTCAGCAGATCCTCAAAATACTACTGCCTTTTTTGAGTTGAAGGAATTTATTTTTGACAGCTAATTGGAGACAAGACATTTTACTGCCTGCCTTAATTTCAACACAGCTTTAACTGCAAGTCCACTTCTACGGGAAGCTGTGCGCAAACACACACAAAACACATTTAAAACCAACATGACATAAACCATTTAGGTGTCGTGCAGTACATTTGGCTTCTTTACACTTGCAGCGCGCTACACACTGTTCAATTATGCATTAGATATACCATGGATAATGCATGACAGGAATATAGCTGATGTGAAATACTCTTAGAGGCCCCTACATCTCTGGTGTTATTCATGTACTGTGTGGGCCCTGTGTGCATGTGTGCGCATTCACATTCATGCTACAAGAACATCTTGACTCCCAAACCGATTTCCTAGCAGGTGGTTCTCAATCGTCCCCCTCAGCTCTTCGCTCTGCATCTTTCAAGGAGGATGGATACAGCTGCGGGGGGCAGGGGGGGGTGGCAGCTAACACTATAATTATGTACTGTTCCATAAGTATTCATGAGTCAAAAAAGTCTGTTCGCACACACAAGACAATATTGCCTTGTGGCAGACCTCGTGGCAGAGCTGCTTGCTGATGCTTGTGCATGTGCGTGAGGGAAGATGGAGGAAGAGAGAGGTCCAATCTTCCCTCGCTTCTCTCATGAGGAAAACTGAGCTCCACCGGGAATTTCTGCACTTCCAGGCTTCAGTCAGCCCCACCCCACCTTTTCATCCCACAGCCAGCCTCCCACTCTCCTTCCTCCTCCTGTTTTTAATCCTCAGTGTGACTCCACACCTTTCTATCTTCCTCTCCCAGCTTCCATCCTTTGCTCTGTCTGCTCCTCTGTAGCAAAGTGACTCCACTGTCATTGTCCCCCTTCTTCATTTTACCCTCATCTTTCTTTTTAGTGTGAAACAAATATAATTAATTCTCTAGCTAAGTGGTTTGTCTGTGGAAAGAGGAAATTAAATTTGTCATTTTTCTTATGGGTGTCTAATTAGTCAATCATTAGTTATAATTAGAAAAAAAAAAAGTTGTTACTGTTGTTATCAGCTCACATAATTACCAGATTAAAGTTGAAATATCAAACAAGCATATCCCACCATCACCCTCCACTTTCATTACAAGCCATGACAGCGTGTGGAGATGTATTGTTTTCACCTTGTGAGTGTGTGAGTGTGTGAGTGTGTGTGTGTGTGTGTGTGTGTGTGTGTGTGTGTCATCATGGCAAAATGTGTTCCTGGAGACACCTCCTGTAGCAGGAACTATCACATGTGGTTTTGAGGACATCACAGATTTTGTCAGTGTAAAAGCGTCACAGCTGCGGAAGACGCTGTTACAATACCTTCGTAGTTGTAGTTGAGACTCATGTAATCGTGTAGTAATGACTATGAAGTACTCAGGCGTCATGGATGGTGATCTCAAGATGTTCTCTAGTTTTCCTCATAGTAATGAGTCATTGTTCTCTTAACTGATGCTGCACTCAGCTTTAAAAAAAGAAAGTTAGAAAAGTGAACTTATTCCAAGAAGAATTTGGGACACCAGATAGATCTTATCTAATGGAAGGATGACACCAATAGAGCTCCTACTTTGTCAGTTAATTGCAGATTTAAAATAAATTAATTAATAAATTTCTATGGTGAATAACACCATGTCGAGACTTCTGAAGCAGCTGGTTTTTTACGGCATGGATGAGGCCTTGGAGCTTTTTAAAGATAAGCGGATACTGCGTTACCACAGCTTTATTATGACAAAGAGGATACTGCAGCTGTTAGTGATAACTGGGAACAGTTAGCAGCGTTACTGTGCTCAAAAGGCATGGCTGATATTATCTGCTGATTTTAGCTTAAATCAGCAAGGACATAGAAACGGTTATTAAGTAATGGTATTAATAACAATAATAATAATAACACAGGGCTCCAACAACCCACTTTCATGATTCATGTTTTAAACTTTTCAAACAGCGAATGAAATGAAGTAGTGTTTGCAGCAACGTTCAAACTGTGCATCATTTTCAAAAACAAAAAACTGTCCCAAACCTTCATGGAAACATTTAACAAACAGAAGAGCTGAAAACAATAGTAATTTAACAGTGTGTGTGAGCGTAAACAGTGGAAACACTCAAAGCTTGGCGTTGTAAATGGACAAAATACTCCAAACTGTTTTCCTCATCCTCCGCTGTCAATGAGATTTTGAAACTTAGCTTGATTTAGCATTTTACACATTTACACAGGATGCATATGATTTATGACAAAATAATCTAAGACTTAAAATGTGCACCTCTGCTGAACTTTGACCGTAGATATAAAATTCCCTGAAAAGATTTAGCCACTTATTGCCTGCAGGTTAATTATTAGTACTGATTTACAACTAAGGTCGTAATAACACCTCAATTAAATTTCTCGGTTAAGAGTAAAATAATAATTTAAGAGTAAATGTAATTAGATTTTTTTTCCCTCAACATAAAATATTAAACTGAGAATACAATACCTGTAAAAATGTCCACACTTACTTAAGGTTCACTGGCACTTTCATTGCAAACAGACATTTTGAATGACAAAGCAATATGTATACTACCAGAGGGTGGGGGCAATGTCATGTTCCCACTGAAATGGAGACTACTACCCTCCAGGGTATAAACACATAAACACCTTAGATATTATTATATTGTATATCTGTATTAGCATTTACTGCATGACGACTCATAAGGAAGAAGAAATGTCAGTGTAGAGTTGCTAATTTTTGGTCGTGGGTGCACATTGCACATCTTGGTCACAGTTCTTTAATAAACATATATATATATAAATACTTCTCCCTCCCGCTCTCTCTCTCTCTCTCTCTCTCTCTCTCTCTCTCTCTCTCTCTCCTGAATGATGCATGTTTAATGGATCTTTTCCGTGATTCCACCAGTGGCTCACTCCCTGTATATTTTCCTGTTTGCAGCTTGTTTGCAAACACCTTGCAAACCTGTTCTTCTGCAAGTGAATAAGCGTTACATCTGATGTAACTCGTTCTGAAGTGTGAATCTGGCAGCAGTCAGACCAGACCAACTGCCTACTGCTTTCTCCAGCGTGTCTCCAACCCCTCATTTCTTCCCTCCACTGCAACGCAACGTCTCCATCCTTAGGAAATCAGTTCAGACAAGCCCACCCTACTTCTTCATTCCCCCACCCCTCCATACTTCTGTCTATCTCTGTGGTATATTCACCAGGGCAGGTCAGGATAGTTCAAAGTGAAGCCTCCTCCTTTCTCTCACAGTTTGCCTTCTTTCTTTCTTCTCCATCGTCATCTCCTCATGCCCCACTACCACGCCCTCCTTTCATTCCACCGCCCCCCGCGTCCTTAGCGGTGTGGGTCAGGTCAGTTCAGAGCGTCAGGACGAGCAGTCAGCTCCTGTTATGACAGCCTGTCTAAGTGAATACACCTTCCTCTCCTGTCCTCCTCCTCCTCCGACCCTTCTTCCTCTCTGTCTCTCTGAGAGGCAGCTCCCCTCAACTCTGTCCTTCCAACCCTACTCTCTCACTGCCACTCCTGCCCTCTTTGCCATCCTCTTCCTCTTCTATCTCATGCTCCCGTCCAGCTGTTGTCATCTTCTCTTCCTCCCCTGTAACCCCGCGTTGGCCCTCCCATCCATCACCAGCTCTTCCTGTCCTCTCTTGTTGCCATGCATATGTCTCAAACCCTAATGGCTGTCCCTCTGTCTCCGTCTCTATCATTTCATCTGTCTCCTCATCTCTCCGCTTGCGCCACATCGCGCTCACCACCATCACCCTTCCTCTGTCCCTCATCTGTCACTAGCTTAATCTTTTTTTCTCCCATTTCTCTCCTGTTTTGGTACTTTCTTCCTAATGAGAAGATCTGCTCGTTCTGAACCTGGGGGTCGTTCATCTTCATTTTCTTGCGTTACAAACGCCCCATCTGTTCATTAATCTTTAGCACTCCCCCTGTCTTTCTCTCTCTTATCTATCATCTATCTGTCTCTATATCTAGTTCCTCCAAACTTCAAACCACTCTTTCTCTAATTCAACTTCTTCCCATCTGAAATATAGTTGCAATCAATTCACCTGTACATTTTTATTTGCAGGTATAAAGCACTAATGCTTTCTCGAAGTGCTTAACAGTTTAATTGCAATTAATGTTAGGAAACAATAAAACCTTAGGCTTCGGTGTGAGCCCACGTATAATTACATCCATGAAAGAGAATCCTTTTACATGGAATGAGTACAGCAGAGGACATAATGACTAACAACATTTCTAACTGATTATTTTTTACCTCAACAATTCCAGTGATTCATTAAGTTTTAACTTTAAATTCCTTATTTTTCACATTAGTAAATAATTTCTTTCATAGGGTGTAATCGGTGGTAAAAGCCACTGGTTGCATTTCCCATTTCTTTCATTTTCTTTTAATGAAATCCCCAGAACAGAAACCGAAAAATATGTTTTAATCATAAGTTGTAAAGAAATTATATGGTTATTTCCTTCCATGCTGAGAATATAGAGCTACAGGCTAGAGACAGTTAGTTTAGCTTAGCTCAAGGTTGGGCTGTGTGCTGGTTCTTGACCAGGAGCAGATAAATCAAACAGACAAGCTATAATATGTCAATAACTGAGCCGGTGGGTGATTTTTTTCACCTTTGGTCAGAGCCATGCTAGCCATTTCCCGCTGTTTCCAGTCTTTATACTAAGCTAAGCTAACTGCCAGATAGGTTCAGCTTCATTTTTAACAGACAGATATGAGTGGGGTCTATCTTCTTATCCAACTGTTGGCTAGAAAGAAAATAAGAGGTTGTTTTTTTTCCTAAATGAAAAAAACATTAAGTAAATTTTTTCAACTTTGTCATATTTATGAAGACAGTGTCTCTGAATACATCACTAACAAGTTGTGGATAAGAAGGGCTGTAGCAAAGTCAAAACACACAGAAAATTCCCCCAGACTCTGTGAATGGATGTTTGATACTGAAATGAACTTTGGGAGCTGTAGTTAACATTTCTACTTTAGCTTTTATCTACACAGGTATGTATAATTTTTTTAAAGAGGCTAATATTTTCAAAAGTTTCTCAACTTTTGTTCTAATGATTCAACAAGTGGAGTTGCCAAAATAACAACCTCTGCCAAGCATCAAGTCCTATCTTCCTAAAGAAGTGTAAAGGTTGCACTGCTTTGTGTCTGACCCTCACCTCTGACCTCTTGTTGGGGAATCAATGACTTGACATAATGATTGTTATCACAGTAATTGGTGTCATCAGCAGCCATTATTAAGGACAGTTCTACTGTTATCTTTCCAGTCTCATTGGTTTTCCCACTTAATTTGGCAAAAATCACATTTTTCCCTGGTTTGACACAGTGGTTAACATAAACTCTGATTGTGCTAATTTCTCTGCGACTGGTTTGTGTTAGCATTACCAGAGTTTTCCCTCTCCTCTCATCACTTTGGATTAGTAGTTAGCATATGTCTGGACAGTACTAGGCTCTCTTCATTGGTTTGCATTAGTGGTTAGCAAGGACGGTACTAAGGTTTCCCTAGTCATCTCCTATTAGCAGCCGTTTAGCCGCGGCTTTCTCTTCCCATTACTGTGACTGACAGTGCAGCCGGGTGGAGGAGAGCCAAGCACTCAAAGGACGACAGACCACTGCACATTTCACTCTGCTTATGCAGCTAACACACACATACACGAACACACACCAAGCAGAATGCCCAGCTTTCCAGATGACACACACAAGCCACTATTGAAGTAAAACTGAAAACATATTTACGTCATATTCAAGTACATCTTAAACGTATCATTTCTCAGCCACTACTAGAATCTCTGTCCTTTCATGCCTTGACTTTCTGACTGATGTAGAGAATTATAGAGTTCTGAACCTCCACCCACATCTGAAATTTATTTGAGGTCTGACTTTGTCAAATTGCTGACAAAATGGCCATTCAGATAAAAGATCAGGTTCACAACGTATATAAAGTACACATACTGAATATGATGCCCAGTAAGTCTTGACAGCTACTACAAGCAGACAGGCGCCTTCGTGCGCACACTCTGACGCACACACCAGATCAATAGCCACCAGTGGAGCTTGGGTGTGAGCCCACAGGAGGCAGAGTGTATCTTTTATCCCGTGTTTCTGGGTCATGTCTCTGGTCTCCGTGTCCTGGCGCAGTGGCTGTCGTATTGAGCGCCCTTGTGACCACACTTCATTGCAATCATGTTCAAAGGATTTTGATAATTATTTTCGTGTCGTGGTTGTTTTTGGAGCTGCAGCTAAAAGTGAAATTCAAACCCAGTACCATAACTCAGTACCATACTATGTTATTAGCTCATGATAAATGTATTTAAGGTGGTGAGAGAGAGAAACCAACACTGTATTGATTCTATTTTCCCACAACTTATTGGGGTTGTTTTTTGTGTTCATGAGCACATTTCACCTATGCTAAGGTGTTAAAGCTTCTATGTTTAGTAAATGATTAAATGCATTTACAAATATCAAGCTATTAGACAGTAATGTGAAATAAAAATAAGAAAAAACTCACTGTTTAGGTGAGCATTATGTTCACGTTGTTGCCATATCAAAAAGTCCCAGGATTTAATTTAAATGTTTAATGCATTGACTGTGTAGGGATGGGCACCAAAACCAAGTATTTATTTCGCCCTGGTATTAAATTATTAAAGACCATAGTACTGATGCTCCAACATTATCGGTTGTGGGGATATTAAGAAAACAGATGTCCTATATGTTATTGCAACATTAAAGTTATCTTGCACATTTTATCTCACCAACTTAATTTCCAATGAAGACGTTCATCTGTAATGAATTTCTGTGATTACCAGTCCAGAAGAGAGATCTCTCACTCTCTCTAAGAGCTTGTGTGTGTGCGAGGGGTGGCGGGACGAAGGCAGTTCTCTCTCTCTCTCTCTCTCTCTCTCTCTCTCTCTCTCTCTCTCTCTCTCTCTCTCTCTCGCTCTCTCTCTCTCTCTCTCTCTCTCTCTCTCTCTCACCATGAAGCACTCACATGCACACAGAGACCCTTCTATCAGTGACAATGGCAGAGAGAAGTAGAGGTTCAAAAGTGTGGATACGCTCATTTCCACAGGTGGAATAAGTCTTAAGCATGTAAACACGGGCAATCTGTGGAGACATCTAGTGAAGGTCCATGATGGTCATAGATTTGTTGTTGCAGTGACTGATCAGAGTACCAGATCAATAAGTAGCATTTGTAAGAGTAGTAGTACCGTTAAAATCTTAACGATACCCATCCCTACAAGAGTGTGAAGGAAGCCCTCTGCTTTGTGGCATTAGTCAATGTTGCTCAATGGTCCTTGAGCATTGCGAGACAGCGAGACGTTAGAGACCACACAGTAATGGGATCACGAAATCCAGGTCGGACTAAAAGACAGAGAGAGAGGAGAGCATTGGAGTGAGTTATCAGCTAGAGTGATTGCAATGGGAAAGAGTGAAGAGGATTGATGAGGGGTGGCAATGAGAGTAGGAGAGTTTGGGAGCGAGTGAGTGTATACGAAGTATCTGAGTTGACGAGAATGGAAAGGACGGATCAGGCAAGCGAAAGGGACACCAATCAACACCTCCTGATTGCCTCAGGTGTCCCAGCAGGGAGATCGATCTGCAGGGGAGGGGAAGGAAGAAGGGTAGGAGGACGGAAAGATAACCACTCTAGACACCCATCAAAGAATACAAAGGAGTGTCATATCCTCCACCGACTCGCCTTCTCTCTTCAAGCCACTCGCGAATGAGCCCAGACAGTGCAGGGGTTTGATTATCAGCTTGGTTAAGTTGTTGTGGACGGCGGATGAATGTTCTGACACTCCTCTTCCAAATGCATGTACTAGTCAATCTGTCCACCCATCAGTCACTCTTTTTTTTTTTTTTTTGTATGTAACTCGTTACTCAGACCAAATACAATTCAAAGCACTTAAGTGGAAGGGCGAGAGAATGATCACAGATTACCAGAGTGACAAGGAACTAAAGGAAGCTTGTTTTACAGTTTAGTCAAAGCAAGGTAGCTTTATTGAAATTCTTAAAAGGCTGGTACAGCAGGGCTCTACAAATACAATCATACTGGTTTTGTTTCACTGCACACTCGTCCTCCCCCTACCTTACCTGCCCATCCTCTCTGCTGCCAGGTGTTACAGATAAATCCAGAGTTATAGATCTGTGTCTCAGAGTAGGGCTTTTTATGAAATGCAGGAAAACATATATTACATATTGATTTGTTACTTTAACAGTTACAACTTACAGAGGAAAGGGAAGGGCAACAAAGATTTGCCCTAGGTGAGTGTGAGGCCTGTTTAATACTAAGGGGTAACACCCTACTTTGGGTTGACATCCACAAGTATCCAAAGCTGACCACTTCGAGTTCTTGCCATAACATGTACTGTGAATGACGTGGTAACGCCTCACACCCGACCAGAAACACAGGCGGTGTGTGACTGCCTGTCTTATTCAAAGGACAGCGACATGCCCGCAAGTGCTTCTTAATCAAAGTTCAGTCATCCATACCAAGAGTGGGTGCAATAAAGAGGAAAGATTGACCCAATTATGTGAACCTGCTGATTACCTTGTCTTGGACTCACCAAGAGGCACTCAATCCATGTCGCCGCTCAGCACCAAAACTGTACCTCCCACACACACGCACGCACACACACACACACACGCATCCTGTCTCCATCCCTACCTCTGGCTCCTTGTTCTGCCTGTGACTTCTAATCACAAAGACAAGGCTGTGATGTGAACTAAACCAGCCGTGGCTGAGTCACGTTCATGTTCAGCTGACCCTGACCTGACGGAAGTCAATGTCCTCTAGCCCCTCTCCACTCCTCCCCCCTCACTCTCTCAGTCTGTCTCTCTTCCCTCGCATCACCTCCATCTTCCCATCTCAAGGTTGCTAATGAATTATGAATCTCTTTAACTCGTACCCTCAGCAAAGTCCTGCATCTCTCTATCTTCAGTAACTCACAGTGGCTCGCCTTTCATTAAGAGTGAAGTCAAGGAAAACGAAGGTTACTTTATTTTTGTGTTTTCTTGCTGCTGGCATTTACATGCAGATAATAGAATGAGTCACCAGGAAATCTGAATGGACTGTGTTGGCCTCAAAAAAAGAAACTGACTGAGGTTGAAGGGCCATGTTTGTTGGCTTTCAGAAAAGACCCAGGGTTCCAGCATGCTGTTGCTCACATTCATGAACATTATTAAATATGATTAAACAGGAGCGTCACAGGTTCATGGCACCATCTCCGGTGGTGATAATTAACTGCTTCTCTTTGCTCTTGTATTAACATGTTTTCACAGCAGTGACTTCTGCTTTTAACATTAGGTGTATGTGTGGGTTTCTTGTTTTACCTATAGATTTTATTTTCAAAACGATGATATATCTCGCCACCTCATACTTTTAATTAACAATTATCATTTGATAAAAGAGCAGGTGGGACAGGAATCATAACAACAATAGGTCAGTCTTTATACATAAGTATGTAGTTCTAATATGAATCAATGCCATTTTCTTTATTTAAACAATGGTAATCTTTCTGTTGTCTTTTTTATTACTTTTTATCCTGTCCCTGTCTGGCGTCGTGGCCCCTTACACATGCCTACATATTAGATGTTCAGGGAACATTGGTAAACTGTAGCATCTACTCATAATCTGCATGTGGGGCATTTAGGGGACATCTGTAAATTGTTGCTACAGAAAATAACTAGGGTTACACTCTCACTGTCTAAACTGCATGAGTCTCTGCATGCACATCGGTCACATGCCGCCCCACCCACCATCACAAGTAAATTCCCAACCTGTGGGAGAAACTGTAAAAAGATGTCGGGGAGATCCGATGGTTAGGGCGCATGCTAGTTTGGCGAAAAAAGCTCTGAGCAAGCAAGTCCCTGGTCCAACTCCCAACTGGCTGGACTCTGTGCTGCATATCATTCCCTTATTCCCACCTGTCACTCTCAACTGTCCTATAAAATAAAGGCTTACAAATGCCATGGCCAACAGTGATGTCAATGGATTTGGACAGAACAGGAGTATTTTTGTGGGAGTGGGATGGTGCAGAGTGAAAATCCACTCCCCTGTCACCCTGCACATCATCACCATTTGTATGATTTCTTGTCCATGACTGCTGGCTTTGTAACCCACCTTCCAGAGTGGCCATTGTTAGACTTTGTGCTATCTAGTTCATCTGAAAGCACACTGAGGCCTTAAAAGTGTTGTTATTTACTCCACACTGTATTCACATGACAACATGAATTTGAATCCAGGTCTGATGTCCAGTGCAGTCTCTCAGTTTAGGCCTCTCAGCAGGAGACCGTAAAACAAAATGTCTTCAAAGGAATGGGGTCACACTTGCCAGTGAAGATATATTAAGAATATTTATTTCTTGGCTTTTCTGCCTGTGGATATGAGGAAGAATAGCTGTTACCATGGTAAGAGCTAATGGATCGTAATAAACTCAATAAACCCTTTCAGTCTTAGTCACTCCGTATGGATTAGAGGTCCACTTACGGCTTTAAAGGACAATTGATGTCATGGGTAGGTTCATGGTGTTCAGGCCAGGTTTATATCACATCCACTGGATTCACATTGAGCCATTTAATATGATGAGATCCTTTGAAAGTAAATATGTATTCCTTTTACTGTAAATACTAATATCCCTTTCACGAAAGGTTATTGATGGAGGAGAAAGTCCTTATTCCCTGTCAGGAATACAAACGCACTCCTCTGGCCCCAGCGCAGTGAAATGAGTTGCTGATTTTCTGTTTAACTCCAGTTTTGAGAACAAAGTTTAAACTTTGCCCTCAGCGGCTGACCTCCTCACTCATTGTTTGTCAGACCTTCACACACAGGAGGACGGGACAGTGATTTCATTTCATTAGCCATTCTGTGGATGGTGTGTGTGCTTGTTTATGTGCGGGTAAGTGTGTGTAAATGTTAATGATATAAAAAAAAAATGTAAAAAAAGGAAGGATGGCGAAATGAAAGCTGTGTAAAATGTCAGGTGTGTGTGTGTGTGTGTGTGTGTGTGTGTGTGTGTGTGTGTGTGTGTGTGTGTGTGTGTGTGTGTGTGTGTTTCAATTTTCATTATGGCTCCCATCTCACTCTCTCTGTCTCTCTCGCTGTCTGTCTCTCATGCTCACACTTTGCAATTATAACCTCCATTAATTATGAATCAGGCCCTGGATGAACGGGGCGAAGCCGCTGCCTCCGTCGATCCAGCCAGGCGGCAGAGAGACCTGGCAAACTCCTGAGCTGTTGACGTCGCCTACGGAAGCACTGCGTTTTAATTTTCCATTTATTAATTCGGGTCGCTACGAGCAGGGAATAGAGGGGTGGAGGGAAGGAGGCAGGTGCTGGAGGGACGGTATATAGCTATAATTATCCCACATTATTAGTAATGATAATAATATTGCTGAGAGAGTGGAATTTGTTTGCCCCTCAGCCTTGCCCACTGCTTCATTTCGGAGCGCGGAGTGATGAATTAATAAAAAACTTTCCACTGGCTGGCTGGTTGAGTGGCATATGACATACACATTCTCTCTGCCTCCCACTCTCTTTCTCTCCGTCTTTCTCCATGTGACTGGTTTTTCTCGCTCACTGGCAAAATAGCATCACAGAGACCCACTTTCAGGGGAGTGAATATAGGAAAGAGGTGTAATCAACAAAATTGCGGCAGAGCACTGTACTTTGTCCACTTCAATACGCGCGTTCTGACATTTTGCTTGTGTGTGTTCCTCCACAAGGTGACTGCTTCATAATCAGGGCAGAGAGTGCAGACGGGTCGGGGCGGGAAACGCCCTGCGCTATCTGTCAAAATTTCATCACCGCTCGCTGCGAACAGACACTTGATCACCTCAAGTCACCCCACGCAGTGCCGTGCGACTTGACAAATACAGAGAGCGTCTTTTAGAGATGTTTATTACAGAGAAGCTGATGTCTATCATGAAAATACCAGGGAGAGACACATTTTTAAAAATCCATCTCAGGTCGGAGAGGATGGTTATTTCGGAGGACAGAAAAGAGAAAATGTTCTTGAACAAACTGCAACAAGTTTGGCGTTAATGTTTCCCAGAGCTGACGACAGAGAGAGACTTTCCAGGTCAAAATGTTTTCCTAATTAAGTCCCAATCCAGTGTAACCCCCTGTTAGATTCAGAGCGGGCGAGTTGAAAAATGAGCCACATTTTTTTTTTTTTTCTCATGTACCACATCTGAAACTGTTTTGCCAACTAAACTCTAACCCCATGTGAGTGTGGAGTTGACAGTGTTCTTTGTTCTTTGTGAACCTGGTGAAGATTCTCTTAATGAGACACCCCTATGTTTCCGCCTCTAAACTCTTTAATTCTGAAAGCTTTTTTCCCATCATTGCAGGTCCACTTATGAACCGACATGTTCTCCTTGTTTCACTTTGCTTCTTCGTGGCTCTTGTGTCTTGATTGCCTCTCTCTGTCTGTCTCTCCCCCCTGAGGCTTACCACGTTGTTATGTGTTGTTGTCATTTATAAAACACCTAGGAATCTCTGTGCTTTCCACTGGCCTGCGATGACAGATCGGATGCTAGGAATGAGTAGACAAGTCGACAAAAGCAATTAGCACATTGAGGGGCTCTGTTGTTGCATGTCACTTTGGTGATCTAGTTAGAGCTCCATCTCACCAGGACGAAGGGGTCATCCATCTTTCAGAGGGATAAACATGTTACTCATACTGAAGTAAGTACAAAAATATGGAGGACCACAAGCGTCACAGAAATAGTAACACAGCATTTTATTACTTAGTCACTAATTGTGCAATAAAAATTGCCATTAATAAATATGTGTACAAGACAATTTATGAATCCATAAATGAATATACTAAATTACAAAGTAATTCATTATTTGATATTTTAATAGATAATAAAAAGACAGATTATAAAAAGATTTTACATAAATTAAGAAGGGTTTTACAAAAACATTACACACATTAAACTGTCAATAAGTACATCATTTAAAAACACATTAATGAATTGAGAAATAAATAATGGAACTTAAAAAACTATTTGAAATTGCAGTTTAAAAAGAGACAGAAATAACTTTCGATTCACAAATCGAATTAAGAATACAGTCAATCAGGCATTTAAAAGGGCAATTTACTTTCCCATTTGCATTCCCATTTCCCCACTGCTCTTCCTTTTCCTATTAGCTATTCGATTTGCTTAGTCATTTAGCTTCTCCGTTTAGCCTCTCCATTTATCCGTGACTCTGTGGGCCTTGCACTCCTCAAATTAGGCATAACAATGTAAACTAGGTAAAAGAGGTAACAAGCTCTCTGACTGGCAGTCACCTGGCGTGTCACATGCAGATGTATGACACGGATGTGGGGATCGGCCTCTGAGGATCAGCTCTCCATTTCAGCGGCAATGTCCTAAAATTTTCAACAGCCTATATTAGTGTTGGACTTTTTTTTTAAAAAATGGAAGCCATGGGAAAATTTGTACGATTATGTTCCTAAAAGGATCCTCTTTACACCCAAACAGTGATGGAAAAGATAGCCAGGGTATGAGGCAGGTGCAGCTCTCTAACCAATCAGAAACTTGTTACATCCCATGGATCATTTGCATTTTTTAACCTTGTTTTACCTTAAAGCCCAAAATGTCACAGAAGGGCTAAATTGAGAGGCTTAAAGTGGAAGTTAAATTACTGAGCAAATATCTAATAGAAAAAGGAAAAGTAGCAAGGAAATGGGAATGCAAATGGCAAAGGAAATCGCCCTTTTAAATGCCTTATTCTAAATTTCATTTTCAGATAGCTTTCTGAATTCAATTATTTATTTATAAATTCATTCATTTGTTTTTAAATGATGTATTATTAACTATTTTATATTGTCTTTGTCAACCCTTTAATAATTTGAACTATTTATAATAATAAATAATATATAATTATCATAATTCCTATTTTATTATCCATTGAAATAGCAAATAACAAATTTCTTTGCAATTAAATATATTTATTTCTAGTTTAATAAATGTAATTGTAAATAAATACTTTAATGCACATTTATACTTTAATAATATAAGTTATGAATTAATGAAAGGCTTCACACTATTTTGGTGACATGTGTGCCCCCCCCCCATACAAAATAATCCCCCTCCAAAGGGTCACAAGATAAATCTGAGGGGTCTGGGGGGGTAAAGAAGGAAAAACTATGTTTTGCTGCACAAATCTGGGAAAGTTCACTAAAACTAGTTACGTTTCAACCAGCTACAACAGCAAAATGCTGCTCAGACACACATGCATCAGTATTAACAATCAAATACTGTAACAATAAATCACAGGGGCATTTTCTGCAGGAATACCTTCACTTTTGCTACTTAAAGTACATTAGTTGATAAAACAACTATTTGCATTGTTGTATTGTTACTTTTACTTAAATGAAGGAAATAACTCACCACTGTATAGCTGCCAGATAAATGCGGTGGATTAAAAAGTACAGTAGTTCTACAATACTTCTGACTACCTATTTGTGGCGGAGTTGAAGCAGAAAGTAGCATAAAGTGGAAATACCTTAGAACATGAAAGTACAAAGTGGTTTACAGACACTATTCATACCCTCAGTTTCAGATGCAACAACCACACATGCCCTCAAAGACACACTCAAGTTGTTTGGCATGTGGTCCTCTGTGCTGTTCTCTTGTGGAGTAACTCAGGCCTGGATACAATAACAATTAGCAAGTCTAATGGCGCATCGACTACCTTTGCCTCCTTTTGTTGGCTCAGCACCCTCTCCCTCCTTTCACTATCCTCTATTCAACATCACAAGACACCACGGTGAAGCAATCCATACAATGAGGTCAACGCTCTTCGCTGCGGTGTCACAAGGAGCGTTTCATCCTAACCTGTTGCGGATTAAGGGGGCTCGTCTGGCGGTGCGCGAGATTAACGGATGTTGTCGCAGGCCATCGCCGACAGATGGCCAGGCTATCATTAGCATCTTAATCATCATGGTTATCTGCTGCTGATCATCATCACAGCGCGGGGCAATTTCAGCAGCCTAGCACTGAATAGCCGTCTGATCTTTTCACCTCCAGGGTCACACCGAGCATAACGGCCCCAACACCGGAATTCATTTTGCAGGCAGGAAATAAAAAACATATATCATCTGTCACACCCCGGCAACACTTTGACATGTTGATTGTAGTTGGAGCCCTGCTGTGTGTATTCGGAACAAACAGCACACACAGTAATGCAGCAGCAAGACAGCAGCAGAGGTTATCTAAACAAGGCTGATGCTAGCACACAGTGTAATCCCATGCAACATGCCAGTCAAGTCATTTTATCAGCGCTGACATACCATCCACACAGCACCTAATCCTGCTTATGTGCTAATGGAAATATGGATGTACACTGTATCGCTGCAAACTCCCCGAAGACAACAACAATATTAAGATGGCTTAATGCTCTCATCTCTCTCTCTCTCTCTCTCTCTCTGACACACCAACATACATACAGACACACACATACCACCTCCAGTTCTGGTGGAAGAGGGATATTATTTAATGGAATCATGTTTTTTTGTTTTTGGCTCTTATCGGCCTTTCCACAGACACCCTGTTCACCCTGCCAGGAAAACAATGAGAGCACAAAGCCTTTTGTTAGGACGAGTACCCAGCAAATCCACCTCCGCCACCCACCCACCCCCAAAAAACAACCCACGCTGTATTCACACCTCCCCAATGTTATCTCAGTGTTGTCTCACCTCTATCGCCCCTCCCTCCCCTGCCCGCCTGCCCACCCTGCTTTTGGCAGCACGTCCACAGCAGCAGGTTTTTCTTTTCTTTTTTTTCAACATGCTCAAGATTCGCTTTATCGTAAAACAGGGAGGGGAAGGGGAATATGCTCGTCATTATCAGCTGCTGTTAACATGTTGACTTCAGCAGGATGGCGGGAGGGAGATCGATGTGCAGATTGCATGTATTGTCTCCGCTCTGTGTGAGCTGACGTGCTTGCAGCTTGAACGAGAAACAGTTCGTAGTGTCGTCACGCTTATTTTGCATGATTCCCCGCTGAAAACGTACATGCTTACGATTTCTGACTCTTCTGTCTATCTCTCCCCAACACACACATCTCATCACCCTCCTTTTCCATCAGCACCACCACAACTGCATCCTAACATGGACAATGTCATTACAACATGATTAATTTCCTCCGAGCGGCTATTACAAACCTTAATCTTCCTCCCTGCACCCATTGTAGGAGCACACCGTGCTAATATCAGCCCAGCTACACATACATGCTCGCACACACACACACACACACACACACACACACACATATCTACGCCGTGAATTATAGAATTTAGCGATGGCGAACTCTCATTATCATGTGGGAAACCAAGACCTTCAGGGAGAAAGGTGTGTGTGTGTGTGTGTGTGTGTGTGTGTGAGAGAGAGAGAGAGAGAGTGGTTGAAACAGTAGCCTCAGACCATCAGATAAGGACAGGGTGTGTGTGTTTCTGCTCGTCTTTTTTGTGTGTGTGTCTGTGTGGACATGTACCCCCCCCCTTTCCTCATGAATATGGTAAATGTGTGAGCCCTGCCAATGGCCAGGATAAAGGGCCGTGTGAATAAACTTTCTATAATTACAAACTGCAATTAAATCACGACAACCAATCTGCTACCATTCAGTCCCAAGGCCTGAACACACACACACACTCACACACACACATATATGTATATTCTGTACTGTCTTGGTTTGACACGTCTTCTATGAGCCTGTTATTAGGGATGATGATGATTGACGAGTGGTTTTTCGAATGGTGCCTGATTATTTCTGCTTCTTTTGTCGTCCTCTGTTGCGAGATCGAAGATGCAACTACATGTTGATTGTTTTCTCTCACTTCATGCTCTCTGTCCACTCCACTGTCTGTTCATTTTGCCTCCGCTTTTTCTTTCTTTCTCCAATTTTTCTGTCCCTACTTCTGTTTCCATCCCCTCCACTTCTCCCGCTCTTTTCTCGCCCCTGGTCTCGTTGCGGACCAATCAATCCCATATTCTATCTTTAATGCGGTCTATCATAATTTTCTCATTATAATCAGAGAGTGATTGGATTCTGGGGGTAAATGAGGGATTCTGAGAGGTAATTAGCAGACTAATAACTCCAAGTTCTGACATGCTGAAATAAGAGACGGATGGAGGGACTTTGAATCTCTCATCTGCATGGATGAGAGGAAGAAGAGAGGAGAGGAGGAGGAGAGGGAGAAATCAGCCTCTTCTGAAAGCGCTCTGCACAGATTTGTCAGCAGCAAGCCCAATATTATTCAGTGGTAGTGGAAGGAAGGGAAGGGTGAGTGGACATATTTGTAGAGCATTAGGCACGTTTGTCTGAATGTGTAATTCTTCTTCTGTTGCAAATAAAGCTGAGTGTAGACTTTTATATTGCGAAGAGGAAACTCCCCACACACAGTGACTATTTCCACGACAGCATGACAGGTCAACCCTGCGTCCTAGAAATTACATTTACATACTTGTATTTAATTCTTAGGGGGTGTAATTCTGTATGGATTATACTTTCTTTCCAGTAAAGGAAATGCTGTCAAGTCCTGCACCTGCAAAGCTGTGAGCACCTAAACATAAAACGCATTCATCATTTTCCTTGCAACGTCATTATGGTGGATATTGTAGTATGACATTGTTGTGTAATGGCAACATTTTGTACCTTGGCATAGACATTTCTTGGTATCTTGCTAAAGTATATATTCAATGACAGACCATTATGTAAATTTGTGCTTTATAAACAGACTGTCTAGGACACAGGGATGGATAGGTAGATTATAACAACCCCCCCCCCCCCAAAAAACACTTCACATGCTGCAATTATTTTGAAAAAGGTAAAGAAGTGGAGCAACTGCATTTGGACGAGATGGTGGACGCTGAGAAGTGGGCAACACAAGCTCTGCAGAGGAGCTTTTATAAACGTCATAAGAGGAAGGTGACCTTCAGCCGAGCTGTGGCTCTGCACTGAAACCTGTGCGCTTAAAAGAAAGTGCTTGTTGAGTCAAACAGCATCTGAAAAAAAAAAAAAAAAACTTTCCAATGTCAGGATCAGGGTGGTTCAGGAACTGACTGACAGTTTCTGTATTACTTTCCCCAAGCAGACAATAATGGCAAGCATGCTCATTTTACATAACAACACCTTTACCTTTGAGAAGAGACTGTATGAAAGTTTGCACCTTTGTCCCTGTTTCTATGAGCTGTTATGTTGAGACGCCCAAAAGATTCTGAGTTTTTGGAGGGAGATCAGGGAGGCTTTTCAGCTTCCCTTCGAACGTGATAATTCAATACTGTAGTTCACCTTCAGGTGTGGTTGGACAACACAGCAGACACAACATGTTGCCACATTAAAGGGCACCACAAGAGAATCAGAATGAAATCAGGGTTATTGCCAAGTAGGTTTTCACACACAAGGAATTTGCTTTGGTGTTTTGGTGCATAACAATAAACATAGAAGACAAAGAAATCTAAAGAAAGTTACAGGTCAGATAGCTCAAATATTAAAAGACAAATTTAACAATGAAATATTTACAATAAAGATGTGAAAAAAAAATAAAAATAATATATGTACCATGTGCAACAATATGAAGAAATCCATGGTGTTTTTCAGCAAAAGTGCAAGCACTTGTTGGCCAGTGCACATACTGTAGTTCATGGCAGCGTGAATATTAGCATGCCTAATATTCACGCTGCGGGCAGCATACTTCACTTCATTACTGTCTCACCACATTAGTGCACACACCACCAAAGAGCATTAACTCTATAGGTTGAGCTTATAATGATACAGAGTGGTGCACACTTGTCCTCAGGCTTGTAAAGCACCTGTTAAAGTCGTATGTGTCCGCTGGCCTCAGGTGTGCGTGTCCCGGCCAGTGGAGCGTGTGATTAGCCAGCGCTGCCGGCCATCCATCTTGGTTGGTGGAGAAGACGGGAGGGGTTAGGTTGATCGCAGACCTGGGTGGCCTGGCCCCCCTATGTCTCCATTCACCTACTGACCACACAAACACACACACACACAGCAGCACCAAGCCTGCAGGTTAATGGCTTTGACTCCTGTCCACTCCATCTCTCTCTCTGTCTCCTGCTCTCTCTCTCTCTCCCTGTCATTTCATTGTCCTATTCTAATGTTTGCTCTCTCCGTCTTAATCTCTCTCTGTCTTCTCCACCTCCATATATCCCCACGTTGCCTTCTCCCTCCGTGCCTTTCTTTTCCATTTGTCCATTTGTTTCCTCCATTACCTTTCCATCTCCTCATTACCTCACTTCAGATTTCTTTTTCTTTCTCTTCCATTTTCTCTCTCTCTTGCTGTCTCTCTCGGTCATCCCTGGAGTGTGTGTTGCATATGTATGAGGGACGTGACAAAGTGCTGCCCTCAGCGTGAACACAGCCAGGTATCCAGAGAGTCAAATCTGTGGAATCAGGGGCGAAAGATGGGAAAAGAAGAGAAGAGATGGATGGAGGAAGAAAGATAAAAGGTGTAGAGAGGGAAATAACGGTGAGGGGAAGAGAAAGAAAAAGAGAAGGGAGAAGGAAAGACAGTTGGGAAGGAAGGAAGGAAACAGGGCTGTTTTAAGGGTGAGGAGAAATGAAATGCAGAAATAAAGGAAGGAAAATGTCATTTGATATGTTGTACTGACAACAATATTTGAGTGTTTTTGCAAGTTTGCAAGTATAAATATAAAGTTATGAACCAAAAATAAAGCAGCTCATGCTATGAACAGGCCGTGCTTGAAATTTCACAATTTTCAGTGGACTGTGAGTCAAGGTCTGTCGTCGCAATCATCAACTATCTGTGGATATACTTGTCACATGACAATAAAATACTTCCCTCATGAAGCAAATGAATAAGTTCAAGGTGGTTATTATTTTTATCATTATTATTATTATCCACAATTATTTTATACCAGGAAATACCTAGCAGAGAACATTAAGCATAAAGAGCTTGATTACTTAACTAACAGTTACATTCTTCACGTTTTTAATCTTTCCATGTATGTTAACATCCCATGACCAAAATAGTTTTTAATAACAGGCAAAATAGCAAGTTTGTATTATTCTTTGACATTGGATTCTTATTATTGTGGTGGACAGATATGCCTCAACCAAGCATGAAAACTATTCCCCACAATAAAGTGATATTATCTGCTATGCAGTCCCAGCTGTCATAACAGTATTAGGGTTATGGAAGTAAAGCATGAAACCCGTTTGAGAGGGTGGAGTTAGTGTTAAAAGAGAAGGAGAGAAAAGCAAAAATGATGAATGATAAAAAGAATATATAGGAATAAAGAGGGATGAAACTAGCAGAGTAAACAAGTGGAGGTGAAAGACTTTACATTTAGTACAGTAGATGAAGAATAACAATCATTTAAAAAGTGAGTCAAACTGTTTCGCTGCTTTCAACTTACATGTTTTGTAGGTGTGTTGTTGTTACTGGTAAATTTACTTTAAAAAACTCCAAAAATAGTTTTTGTTTGCGGTAAAACTGTCAAACTCTGGAAAGTGTGTAATTACTCTAAAAAGTTGTGAATATAAGTTGGTAAAACTTGCAGGCTCTGTACTGACACTTGACAAATGCTTTGTTGTTTCTCTCTGGAAGACCCAAATTCTTTAAACAAAGTGAGGAAAACCAAGACAAAGGAGCAGTGCAGAGAGTTTTGGACCCTGTGGTTTTTTTTTTTGGTTTTTTTTAACACCTAGAAAGTGGTAAACAACAGGCTGAGGAGGAAACAGGTCCCTGCTAATGACATAGAAACAATAAGAAGGAAAAACGACGAGGAGACAGACGGACAGACAGACACGTCGTCGTCGTCTCGCTCGTCATCTCAAGTGATGTTCTACCTTTGCCCAGTTGCCAGGCAACAGTGTGCTTGACAACAGCCAAGCATGAGTTGATGTGGCTCTCCTTTTCACAGCAAGAAAGTCAAACAACCAGCCAGTGTCAAGCAGCCTTCATCCCAATACACACGAGGTCGCCATGGGGGCGCTCATCTTTTCGTAATGGGAAAACAGCGAAAAACAGCTCAGCAAAGTTGTGTGTCTTCTGGTGTGTTACTATGCTGTCAGGGGCTTCACCTGAGCAGTACACACATTGGAATATTACAACACACACACACACACAGAGACACACACACTTCATGTAACCAGGCTCAGGGATGAGGGCATTAAAGTCAGCACAGCAGTATATGCAGTAGTGTGTATGTTTATGTGTGTGTGTTTTTTTGTTTGTTTTTTTTTTTTACTCCTCCACAGTCAGTGTCTCATGCTGTGGCCATGAATAAGAGAGTGTCTCTGCATCCCACTGCATGTGAGCCCACCTGCCCGTGTTTTGCTCCCTCTCAGTCCCCAAGCAAACACCTAGATAGAGACCCGCCACTGTTTACACCTGTAGCTTATGGTAATACTGCCATTGACACACACATACACACACACACACACACATACACACACACAATGGGAATAGGAGAAAGAGGACATACAGAAGCTACATCAGTAGCTGCAGATGAAGAGTAGAAAGAGAGAGACACCTGACAGTGCATCAGATGTGTGTTATTCCACAGCAGAAAATAGTCCCCAATATGCACAGTTTGCTTCTGTTTTGGTGATGTTTACTTAAAAACTACAGTGCCCTACTATTGTGACCTGTTTTTCACATGGCAGAGATGGGTAGAGAATTTGTAAAGAATTGAGATGTCACATCTTTTGGTTTTTTGGTCTTTTTGGATGATTTATTGACAATTTCAAAAACATAGAATAACATTGGCCCCATTTTTTTAAACATCTCCTATCTCAAAATATGTGGTTATAGTAACATATTCTAAGCCTGATATAGCTATAACATGGGTAATTTGTGCTTTACAGATGTTTTAACATACAGAAAATGTCTAATATATAGATAATGTCCATTAAAGAACCCATCCAGACATGTAAGACATGCTTGTGGGTGTTTTTCACAAACAATTCAAATACCTTGTTAAAATTTCATATAAATATGCCCCCCCCCCCCAATTACAAAACCCAGAATCTAAGAATATGTCAAACATGTCAGGTGGACACAAAATGTGCCATTTTCGGTGTGTGTGCACTTCAAGCTTCACGTTTCCACTTCACAGTGTGTAAGTCGCATACCTGATTGTGATGTCACTAAACCCTGCTTGTACATACGGTGCACTTCTTCAACTGATATTTAAGGTGAAACGCAGACACACACCCACACACACACACACACACACACACACACACACACACACAGAAGCTTTTGTGAAACTTAATATCTTTCTAGTGTCAGACTGTGCTGTGTTTCCTTTCTTTGTCTTTACCTGTACTCTCTCACTCCTAAACAGTTTAACATGAAACTATTTGTACTGTAATAATAGCATGAATGGAGCCCAAAAGGAAAATGAATAAGGCGTCAGCGAGCATGTTGTCCTGAAAAATGTTCTGCTCCTCTGCAGTTCCCCATCATTTACCAATCTGTCAGATCCCTCTGACCTGTAATTTTTTTTTTGAATGCTGGAACGCAGTGCTCAGATGCATCATTTCCTCCCCAAGTTTCATTCATTCGGCGCTGTCTTGAGTTATTGCTTGTGACAGATGAATGGATAAACCACTAGACAAATGAACAGACAAACCAAAGTCATCAAAGGGGACAAAAACAAGAGCAAGCAAAGCCAAAGTAAACATTTTTAACAACTTCATTTCACTTCTGTTTCATGTCTGTTGTTATGTCTTCCGCTCCACACGTGTGTGTGCTCGGCCCCTCCTCTGTCATGTCAGCTGTAACTAATGGCAACAGTAAGAGGAAGCGCTCTGTTATGCCTGGCTGCCTGCTCTGCTTTAGAGAACTAGTGTGTTCACAATAATGTGATAATGCAGCTCTGATGAGCTGTCAGTCAAAACATCTCACTGCTGACAGAGATGACAACGAAAAGGTAGTTTTACCAGAGTGTGTGTGTGTGTGTGTGTGTCTGCGTCTGCGTCTGTCTGTGTGTTCCCTCATGTTTATGCTAATTTACAACTCAGAATATCTGTTCTGTGTTATCAGCAAACCTTGTATTGAGCTGCAGTGTTGCTTGCAGTTCTGAGAGTGTGTGTGTGTGCGCGTGTTTGTGTGTGTGCGTGCATTTGTGTGTCCATACTCTGTGAGCATACATGTATGGATGAGAGAGAGAACTAGTGAGACAGAAGGAGTACCAGTGTGTGTAGGTGTGTAGGTAACCACGTCCTGTGTGTGTGTGTGTGTGTGTGTGTGTGTGTGTGTGTGTGTGTGTGTGCGGGGCATTAATTTAGTAGAGCTCTGGAAGCACCCAGGCAAGCCAGTCTGTTAGCGTGGCCGCTCTGCCACTACTTATTAATCAACCTGGCAGACAGACAGTGGTGGCATTGCCCCTCTGCCTGCCAAATAGGGAGCTGGCCTCACTCTGATAACTTTCAACACGGTACACCCACTGCTCTGAGGCTGCCAAATTAGGAGCAACTCCGAGTAAGATAAGTGTAATAGTTCCATACTGTGGGAGGGTGATAGACTGTGGCTCGCCTAAAAGACTGATGGTTTTGGTTGGAACTGTGGGGTGGGGGTTATGAAGAAGAAAGCAGAGGTTGTGCAGAAGGAAGCAGAAGAAAACAGAACTGTGAGCTTTTTTTCTGGAGTTTGTCCAGGGAGACTTCACCCTGCACGCATGCTGTGCTTCAAACAAAAACACGGATGCAGGAAGAATCCTCAGTCTGAGAAAGAGTGGGTTGGCTGAGTGTCAGTGTACATTCAAAGTGGAGCGGTTTCTCTGCCAGCAGAGAAGACGATGCTTATTTACAATCTCCATTCATGTGCTAGTCCGGCATGTGCAATGTCACTGCCAGTCTTTGTTGGCAAAATCTCCACCAGGCATTAAAGAAAAAAAAAGCAAAAAAAAAAAAAAAAGCAAATGGATCAGCCAAACTGTGACTTTGGATGGGTCAGAAGATTTAATCCCTCTTCTCTGTGCAGAAGTGTAAATAATTGTCAAAACCTGGAGTGCGGCAGAGTGGAGTCTGTAAGTGCATTTTCATTAATTTGGTTCGTTTGTGGTCTGCTAAACTTACAGACTTCATAGCTTGGTTTCTGAAGGATGTTTTGTGGTGGATAAAATCGTCTGAATAACAGACATTTCCAGAGTACAGAGGTATATAATGTGTTGTAAAGAACATTTTACTCAGTGAAGGGTTTCCAAGTTGCCTTGCATCTATTTATGTTGCTGTGTGAATTATTTATCAAGGCTATGGACATCTTTCATATCAGTGTGTCTGTAGATTCGCAGTACCCACACGTAGACTTTGACTCCTCTCTCCGACTCTCTTTCTCTCTCTATCTGGCTCTTTTTCACTACAGTACTTTAACTAAAGTGTCCACACTGCCTTGACTCGACATCTTATTTCTGACATTTCCTCACTCTGTCAGCTCTCTCCGTCTCTCTCTCCTTCCTCTCAACTCTTGAAGAGAAGCAGAGACAGAAGTTTTCTACAAAAGATTAACAGCAGAGTCACTTTGCACCAGCTTTAGCCATTAGCTTACTATGGAGAGAGTAATGATAGGCAATCAGTCACACAGAAGATCCACCACTCAGTTTTTATACCTTGTCACTCTGAGTTCAAAATATGAGCCCAAACCCTGACCTTTCAAACATACCCAATAAGATTACAGCAAATTGGGAAACATGAAGGAAGCATCTTAGAGTTGCCAGATACATAATCAAGCCCCAGTGGCACAGCCTGCACTGTGATTTTGGCATCTTAGTATAGAGCTGAAGGTCATGTGACATGAGTTTGACCATTGACTTTTCCCGAACAGTGACACTGACTGGCTGATGGACTGACCCATTGTGTTTCTGATGCTATTCATGCACCGTGAGTAATTTGGTGCTGTTTAATGAGCTTACTTTGTATTTAAACTGTTACTTTATTATTTCTTTCTATTATGAATTGAATGGAGAATGACATTTGAGGGGTTTTGGACTGAGAAAAACAGACACACACTTATTCTTTCCCTCGAAAATGAGTATGTTCTTTTCTTTAAAAAAAAAAAAAAAGCATTGTATTACATTAGAGTTTTGAATAAGAGAACATCAGTCTGTGCAGCAAGTGCTTTTCTCTCACTAATTTGCTGACATATAGGTGTGTATGAGCAGAATAATACATGTATCATTTGTGCTGGTTGACTGCTATCTGGCTTAAATATCTTAACACTTAAAAAATAACACTTTTGTCAGGACAGTACCTGGCTGGCACGCCAGAAAAATAATAACGTTAAGAGGGACTGTCAGAAACCATTAAAAAAAAAAGAGTGGTAAAACAATGACAAATGCACTGTCAGTGTATTAGTGTATTACAGCCCATAATAAAACAGCTCTTGAAGACCCATATCTGTTTATTATTTTCATGCCATTTTTGTGTGTATGTATTCAGCTCAGCCTGAGAGTCCCTGTCAGGCTGCTACAGATCCCAAAAGGAAGAAGTCCGGATAACGTTTTGGACTTACGGACTTACAGATCTTTAATTGGGGTGTGTGGTGTGTCACTAGGGATGGGTGATCTGACGGTCTTGTATCATGGATGATTTTACTTCGGCATATGATTTACTTTTCAGATGAATCATACAGATCAGGTTCAATCGCTGCCAACCAGACCACTGATAGCTGCAGCTGGTGACGGCAGTCCTCGTTCTGCTCTGCAGTTTCAGCGAGCTTGGTGTTGCAGCACATGTACAAGCTCTCCACCACCAGAGCAAGCAGCCACAAGCAGGCACAAAGCAGGACAAATGGGAGCAGTAACTGAACTTTCAAGTCAAAACACTCACATATATCACATCATGAATAAATAACATCACTGACCAAACATATGCTCCACATGAACAAAGCCAGAAGTGTGATTTGGTCTTGTGAACACAATTTGCAAACAGCACTGTGGGCCAAGAGTAGCAGCAAGCAGACAAACATTTGAAAGCAGCGGCTTTCAAATGGCGGAAAGATAAAGAGACTTTCACAATAAAACCAGAGCAGAAACAAGATGCAGATCGTGGATTGTGATTCTACTGGAAAAGATTGTCATATGATCTATTGACCAGATCGTCCACCCCTAGATGTCACCTAGGACCAGCATGGCATTAATGACACTCTGGATACTGGATACTTTATTTCCATATGAAGAATGCAAAACGAGGAGGTGCTTTAAGAACTACAAAGAGCCTGGCCCATGCATTTGAAACGCTGGAACATCCATGTCTCTTTGTACATCCACTGTCATGAGTCTAATAAAATGTAAAAGTGTCACAGACATGTCACAAGTTAGACAGAGCTAACTGGTTTGATTTCTTTTTCTAGGGCTGAAAATCAATGAAGCTAATTGTTTAAAATGTTACAACAGCTGCACTTTGGCTGCAATCTGAAGGCTCTGCCCATTTAAAACACTCGTGCTTTTCATTTGAGGCTTCATTTTAACAAGTGCATCTTCATTTTTAGTGAGAGCATGTGCCATTCCTTCCGCATGAACTTCCTTTGTACGCAGCATGGCCTATCATGTACAGCGCTGCAGACACGCACAGGCCGCCTCAACAGCTGAGTCTGGCTCGCAGATCAGAGGGGACGAGTGATGGACAGCGAGATGAAGAAAGAGGAGAGGAGATGAAATGTGCTCACAGACTCATGTCACCGGAGTTACAATGTCAGTGGATCGGGGACGGTCCCTGAAATGCCACCAGGCCGTACACAACGCTGGGTCACATACACACACACACACACACACACACACACACACACACACACACACACACACACATACACACACACGAGGAAAGTTCCATTAACACATGGGCTCGTGCAAACACAGCTGGTCGAATTGGAGAGAAGAAAGGCAGCGAGAGACGGATACAGCAGATAACAGAGAGAGAGTGGTGGAAAATTGCAGGAGTGGATGCACACCGCCTGTCAAGGTACACTAGGTACTGCTACCTGACGGGTGCTCTCTCTTTGTGCCTGTTCTCCCTCTTAGATGTTCAGCTCTTTTCATTGTAGCCTGTTGGACATGCAAACATTTATATTAACTTGTCCTTGAATTTCTTTCTGATTAGTTTTGTTTGCAGAAGTCCGTCTTTTCCTCAACTGTTCAGACAGGGTGACCATTGCTGCTCCAAACTATAGCTCAGATTATAACAGTGATTTTCTTATATAGATAGGAAACTTGCACAGACACATAATTTATCAGCACAGTGTAAGAAGCTTTCATGATCGTTTCTATGCTGACAGACAAGAAGTCTGTAAAAGACATTGCACTCAGCAGATGGTGGAAACGCAGGAATAATACAGCAATGGGCCAGTATTTTTGAAGACTCTTGGGTAATTGGTTATATTGGATGTTATCAAATTCATAAACACATTTAAGCATAATTGAAATCTTGACAGTTATTTCACTAAGGCAGTATAAATCAAGGTAGCAGGTCAGCAGTTAATAAATGTCAGTGGTAACACTGAGAAACCGATTATAACTTGACTCATGACAAAATGCTGTGCGAGGACATGGCACATGCTTGCATTGTGTAGGCCGTACATTTTTAAAGTGGTACAGACACTAAACTGTCTTGGTGTGAGTGTTTTCGGTGCTTAAGAACAAATTGCTGTTAAATCAAGGTTGTTTCGAAGCAGCGTGTGACAGATTTCATCGACGGGCTTTACCTCGGAGGACAGACGAGTTTTTGTGAGTTGATGGTGTTGTGGTACACATGCGGCCTCCCTCTCCTTCCCTCAGAGTGAATTCATTCTGGCCATTACATCCACCTCATTCGGAGTAATGAGTGATACGACAAAGGCGCAGGCACAAATCATGAGGTTGACAAACAGTGTTATCTGGCTCCGCACATGGGAGCAGTGTTTTCCATTTGGGTATTATGGCATGAAGAGAGAAAACATCACCTCTGACAAAAGCCCTCAGTGTGGTTATTTGTTTGTCTTCTATTGTATACTGAGGCAGCTGAAGAGAGACCAGTAACCTTTGGCTTCTGGTGCATAGCCTGTTATACTCCACCATGTGTCACCCACCATGTGTCATCCTGTCAATGTGATGGTGTCAACCTGTCCCCAGTATTCAATGATGGAGTGTGACTAAGTGCAAGTACTGTATTAATGTACAGTTTTGAAGTATTTCCATTCTTTATATTTGTATTGTAGATTGTACTTTTACTTTGAAAGTTACTGTTACTTTTAAGATTGTTTTTTCTGTACTTTAACAAAGAAATATTTGAACACAGGTCTTTGAACCTTGTAATGGATTCACATTGTGGTATTATTACTTTTTGATGTAATGGATTTGAATACTATATCAACCACAGATATTATTTATAGATAAGGCTACAGGAGCTGGGAAAGAAATAAAATCATAGTCAGACTTCAACCAAAATTCTTAAATTTAAAGCATTCATAAATGCTCATTCATTATTGTAAATAAATAATATTTTGTCCCTATTATCATTAATTAATAAAAAACTAAGTGAAGAACTGTCAGGACAAGAGGACCATGTTTCTGTACCAGCGTTAGAATTATAAAAACACAGCATGCCATCAATCTCCAAAATGTCAACTTGTCATGAGCTCAGAAAAACCAGTCAGTCACAGTCCTGACCCGCACCACTCCACAAGCACATAGGCGAATACACAACATGTGTGTAGGAGGAGGTAGTGCATCATTTTGCAGGACATTGTTTATCTAAATTATTTACCCAATATACATGCAAGTGGAAGGTCAAAATAATCAAGCGCTCTGCTGAGTCTGTGTGTGTGTGTGTGTGTGTGTGTGTGTGTGTGTGTGTGTGTGTGTGTGTGTGTGTGTGTGTGTGTGTGTGTGTGTGTCGGGGTATTTATATGAGCACTGAAGGGGGATTTGAGAAACCGTCTTCCACACACTGATGAGGCAGGAGTCAGATTAGTTTCTGTGGTTTCCGTATGTGCTGGATATAAATCCCAGAATTCCCTTTGTCACACACACGAACATACACAGGCTAGTGTCACCGACACTGTCGATGTGAAGCAGCTTTATCTGACAACAACCTTCCAGTACTGCACAACTGCCAGTGAGTGAAATGCATTTTATCATATCATTTGCATATTTTAATTATGCTGCCATGGAAGTTGGAAACAGTCAGACATCTTGATGAACTTATCATGTAAATACATGTGTGTGTGTGTGTGTGTGTGTGTGTGTGTGTGTGTGTGTGTGTGTGTGTGTAAGTGACAATGAGATGTATACTAGTTAGTTTTGTTAAGGTTTGATCTGAATCGTGCAGCAGATAGAGGAGCGTCTCTGTGGCTCGAGAGGAAGGTTAGAAGCTGAATAATGAAGTCAAACTCCAAATATGGATGAGATGAGATTTTAGTGACGAGTGTGAACAAATGGTCAAATAAAATGATTTTGAAAAAGCATGAAGAGCCCAAGCTCAGCTAAACTGTAACGTGCTGGCTGTTCTCAAACAAACTGAGTGCAGCGTGAGGAGGAGTTACAGTATCTAGGCCAAGCCAGCACGGGCTCTGTTTGAAGTATTGCAGTATTTTTGCCAGCGTGTAGTGGAGTAGCAGAGGTCTACTTTTAGCTTCAGAGACACAACAGCCATTCATAGCACCACAGCAGCCGTGGAAGGCGAAAACATGCAGAGACGATGACACTTCACACATACAATCACAGATAAGACTCACACCACGTATGCACGTAACCACCACTCACATTCACACACCCCTGCAGAACTACAGTGAGAGTCTATCCATTTATTTTGTCATTAGTTTGTTTTGCTTGGTAAATCCTAACCACTGCACAGCTGCTGCTGCTGCTGCTGCTGCTGCTGGAGCAGGCACGGACAGCAGTTTGGGGATTCATTAGCTCTTGTTTTCCTCCCCCCTCCCTATATTATCCCTCCATCCCTCAGCATTGTATAAATGTTTTATTCGGGTTGGCCAAAGATACTGACTTTTTAAAGTTTTGACACTCTGCCAACAAAGTGTCAAAGTCAGGTTTACTCATCATGGTGAGCTCTAATAATGTGTGTAACAGTTGCGAGGCTGCGGAGGAGCTTAAAGTGAGAGTTCGGGTTATTTGATGTGGGGCTGTGTGAGCTGAGCGATGTACTGCTGTGGACAGGGTCAGCAGAAAGAATGTGTGTTAGCCACTTTAAAAAATGGCAACTGAAAAAAGCCAATATCAGTTGAAGTGTACGCTTTATCTTGCCGTCAAACAGCCCTTTCCTTTGCAACTGCACTTTCTCAGTCATTGAACCATAGTATTCTTATGCACAAATGCCCTTATGCTTAGCTCTGTCTGACTGACAGCTGAACTATGGCATACACAAAATGTTAACAGACTAGAGGAGGGAGGGAGGATGGAAGGTCTTACAAAAGATGCTATTAAGTTGCATTATGGGAAGTGTAGGATCCAGTATTTTTTTATCTATATCAAGGACTGAAACTCAGGCTACCCCAGTCTCTGCTGTTGCAACCTTTACCATTCTTTTTTTTTTTTTTTTTTTTAAATCTGTGTCTTGTGTGGTCAAAGGTTCAGGGTCACAGTGACCTCACCAAACACAGTTTTGGCCCCTTGAATGTAGTTTCTCAAGACTACCTTGAGAAAATTTGTTTAGATTTGGCACAACACAGTCACTTGGACTCAAAGATGAACTGATTAGATTTTTGTGGTCAAAGGTCAAAGTTCAAGGTCACAGTGATCTCACGTTCTAGTGAATGCAATATATCAGGAACACCCAGAGGGAATTTCATTACATCTGGCACACTGTGACCTCACATATCATATTTTTGGACAGAGCTCACAAATTCACTCACTAATTATCACACAGGTGACTTAAATGTCTATAAAGATAAAATTAAGTGATAACATTTTATAAACAAATGGTGAAAGATCAACTTCACTGTGACATCATAATGTTCTGCAAAAACACTTTTGGCCGTTATTCAACACTGTAACTCAGGAAGTGGACATTGTGACCATATTTCCTGCAACTTGGCTGGCTAGGACTAGGCTTGGCATACCATCGCAAGGCAGTAATTTTATTTTGAGTTCTGATACCTGGTACACTTTCACGGCATGGGACCCCAGGTTACTTTGCAGCTGGGGTACATGGAGGGACTATGATTTGGTTCAAAAATAGGCTTATATATTTATTTGCATGTGATGGGAGGGAAATAATCCTCCACAAAAAGGACTACATATTGGTGCAATGCTTTTTATTTGTGCACTGACCAATAAACTACCAGCTGCAACAGGCTGATCCCATTGACTCTGACGCCACATGTGATTTAAAGCATAGAGGTCTAAAAGTAAGCCATCCAAATGCAATGTATGAAAAAGATATTGCAACATTAATATATTTCATACATATTATACACTTAAATCAGCATCCTGGTGATAGGGTGCTTGAATAATGACCCTCTGATCACAGGAGCAGTGCAAGTCCTCTCAGTAGATGTGAAACACAGCGATGAAGAAAAAAACAATTACACCAGCTTTGCACCATACATCGTGTCCGATCTGGCCCGTGGCACCCCTATTTCACCCGCCATTACCCTCTGACTGGCCTGAAGACCCCAGGGACAGTAACACTCAAGGGAGCTAAATGATGGATAAATAGGAGTCTAGGAAAGGAAGTAGGGCGAGGAAGAGATGTGGAAACACAAAAAAGGGACACAAAGAGGTGATGGCCTTTCAGTTCCGAGCACACACACTCACATGAAAAGGCTCATGATGTGTGTGATCAAGCCGGTGAGCTATTGTTCCTCGGGGCTGTAAAAGTGTTCACAGGGCAACAAAACCTGATCGATAGACACACAGCACTACTCTATAAAGACTCTAGTTAAAGTAGGAGAGTGAAATAGATGCCTGCCCTTCTTCAGGTCCCTGAGGACACACACACACACACACACACACACACACACACCTGACAATCTATCATTTTACTTTCTTTCGCTGTGTTTGTCCCTTTGTGACTCATTTTGTCTCTGTCAGCCGCTCTCATCCTTCTCCCTCGCTGTCATCCTCCCTCTGTGGATGAGTGTGTGTGTGTGAGTGTGTGTGAGTGTGTGTGAGTGTGTGTGTGTGTGTGTGTGTGTGTGTGTGTGTGTGTGTGTGTTCTGCATCCCTCTGACACACTTGGAATTGGCCTGTGACAAGAGCGATCACACTCCTCGTTTCTAAATACTCACACACATATAAACATGCATGTGCAGATTGAGGCTTTGAGGGAGACTCTCTTGTAGTCTGCTGGGAGCTGGCCTGGTTTCTCTTTCACAAGCATCCTCACACACACACACACACACACACACTGCAGCAGTATCTCTGTGTTGTTGTACCACCCAAACACAGAGCGTACAGTATGACAACGCACAGCTTGAGACAACATCAAAACTTGATGAAAGCACACACACACACACACACACTCACACACACACGCACACATACACACCACAGAGGGCTTCAGAGGCTAGCAGCCTGAGCCTCAGACTAAACCCTGAAAGATGGGGGGATTGAGCAACAGGGGACCAGGGAGATAAAAGAATGAATGAGGGAAGAGTTAATAAAGCAACATCCATGATAATATAAACCAGCAAAAGAAAGAGAGGAAATGTGGCAGTTATTTAAAAAAAAAAAAAAAAAGAAAGAAATTACAGATTAATATTTAAACAGCAGCAGAGCATTTTCTTTAAAGTCTTGGTTGATTTGGCGCCACCTGCAGTTGCCATGGTAACATTAATAATGGTCACATAGGAGAGCAAAAAGTTTAAGAGCTTATCAGTAAACATTGCTGCCATATACACTGCATTTCCTGTGACTGCTTCACAATAAAAGCTGCCCCATGTTGCAACAGTTGAATGCTTTTAATGTAAATTAATCACAGTAGGAAATGTTGTGTTAGCATTAGAAGTCATTTCTATACAGCTCTGATAAAGCACCTGGAGAGTCATTAGTCTGGGTCACATGTGTGCAATGTAACAATGAAAACTACTGTAGAGGATATTAATATTTAATTGGCCAATAGCAGCCGTACCAGTACATATTAGTATGTATGTATATCTTTAAACTGAGGAGCTGCTGTGTTATTTTCATAAATATGCTGCCGAAGTTTATTTTCTCTGCTAAACATGAAGTCGAAGGTGAACAGGTTCAGAAAGGAATAGATGAAAAGATGTTGAAGATATTGGGGAGATCAAAAAAGGCAAGACACTGAATGAAAAAATACCGAAAAATATGGGAAAATTGGAAATAACAAGAGAGAAAGAGATTAGACAGAGGTCTTGACTGCTTCTGACACCAAGCAGGTCTTCTCTTCATTCAGCTGATTGTCCAAATGTCAGAATGTCACTGTTTTTCTGCTCAGGAAAGGGTTGGCATCACACACACACACACACACACACACACACACTGAGAGAGGTCCTGCCCAGTATGAGGGCATAAAATGTGAATAATTTCACAGATAATTTGGTTGTCACAGCCAGGCAATAGTAATAACAACTTTAGAGAGAGAAAGAGCACAAAGAGAAAGAGGGAGAAGAGCGGAGCAAATCACCCAAGGCCAATCGCTGTGTCTAAAGCCAGAGTGGTGTTTGTGGAAAAAAGCCTCTTTTTAAACTCACTGAAGAAAAGAGGAATGTTTCTTATTTCCCCTTTTTTTTCCCTCCTACTTCCCAATCCCTTTGCATCATTCGGCGTGACCCTCTGGAAATTGCAGAGCGTTTAGCGTGGCAGCAGGATGATGGTGTCGTCCTGCTTCAGCGTTGGTGGTATAAACAGCAAGGTACGCTGCTGCAATTATAATAATGCACTCCATCATTTGGGAATGTGCAGTCTATCTAACAGGGAGGTGGTTTTTATCACCTTTGAAAGAAGTGGGCACAGTCTGAGGTGTGTGTGCGTGTGTCATATTGAAAATGTGTGCGTCCCATACATAATTCAGATGCTTTGAGCCGCCCACATCTGTTCATTTCTCTGGACGATGCACACACTCCTCTGATAGACAATGATCAGTATGATGCCAGGAACACACACACACACACACACACACACACACACACACACACACAGAGACACACTCTTACAGAGAGTTCTGGCACCCATGTTAACCTCCAACAATGGATCCACATGGGATTAGGTGTATTAGAAACACAAATCAAAATCACATGTATGGCTGCACACACACACACAACAAACCTGTACGAACATGTTGGTTCTATACACATAATCTCAAGGCTCTCTGATGGCACATAAAAGGTGCATTGCTGCTTCGTTGCAAATGCAGGATAGATACACAAAAGCGTTTGCTCAAAATACAAAGGAATATGGGTGTGCATCAGTCCCGTGTGGGTGCTGGCATGTGTGAGTGATAATACATAGGCTTTGTGTGTATGCATGTGTCCTGTTTCCACGTGTGAGTACGTAATATTCCTCTGTCTTTGTGCGCTCATGTATACGTGTGATGTGCGTCTGTTTCTGTGTGTGTGTGTGGAAAAGAGAGGGAGACGGAGAGAAAAGGAGGCAGTCTTCTCTGTAGTGTCAGCCTTTGATCAGTGTCCCTGTGTGTGTGTGTATGTGTGTGCAAGCCAACCCCTGGTGTCTTGGAGGCAGATGAAACACTGTGCCTCTATCCGGGACTCACAGAACACCCACTATCCTTCTCGCCTTCTCCTTTACTCTCTCTCTCTCCCTCTTTCTCCCTCTGTCTCTCTCTGTCTCTCTCCCATTTACCCCCTCTAACCACCATTCCTTACCACAGCCATTTTAAAGGCTATTCATGCAGATACGCGCTTTCATCTTGCATTGCGGCATTTTAACCAGCTCCTCTGTTTCTTCAAGCCTTTTTTTTTATCAGATTATAGAGGAAGGGGAGCACGGGTGAAGTGGCCTGCTGTTGTTCACCGACGCACAGTCAGATGGACGCAGCGTGAAGGTGCAGGAAAGACAACAGCCTTGGCTGTGACAAGATAACTTTAGGATCCTGGACGCGTGCTGGCTCTGTGTAGCCCTGTTCAGACGCTTTGGTATTTTGATGTCCCACCAGCACATCACACATATTTGCAAGGACAATAACTAAACAGCAGAGCATAGCAATGAATGATCTCGCTTTATAAAATAATGATAATAAGAAATACTCGGGATTGTCATATTTCTCACCTTTAAATATCTGGACTACATAGTGACACTGCTTCCACATTTTGTGCACGAAACCTCGCTGACATAGAAGTATTGCTATGTATTGCATTAATTAGCTTAGTTAATGACCTCATTAGCATAATTGGTTATGTTTAATATATCATGGTGATTACAGTAGGGCATTAGGCAGTTTATTTGCCTCTTGTTTGTGCTTGGCTTAATTAATGCATCCGAACATGCAGCTTATTTGTGTGTATTTGTGGTGTTTAAAGAGCAGCTCAAAAGCCAGTAAACGCACGATGTGCTTTCTGATATTTGCTTCGATCCCTTTTGTTTTTATGGATCATTTGAGATGATGACTGTTAATTGATTTTAGTTGTACTTGCAGGATAAAGACAGAAATTATTGCGTCAGTGTTGTGAACTTCAGTAGGTTTGAGCCATTAACGTAAGTGCAGCGTATTATAGGCAGACAGTGGCTGTCATTTTTGGTCAAATTAAATTGTAAATCCATTGTAAACGAACATGAACATTACATTCCATGGACCACTTTCAGTTGGATAATGATGAGCCATCACCTCTCCCACTGCAAAAACAACCTTTTTAGTAGTCGGCAGACAACTTCTGCCAGCATGTGAAAGTTTTATACTTGCTTTATACATTGTGTAGGTGTACCTCCTGTTTTTTTTCTGGTGTGCATTGTTCATTACCAAGTGAGTAAATGTCATGATGTGTGTCTGTTTCTATGCCTCTGTGCAGGCAACAGCCAGGACCGGAGGCATTATGTTGCCCATCCATCCATCTGTCCCACAGACATTCACTTGGATTCCAGGATGAACTGATTAGATTTTGTTGGTCAAAAGTCAAGTTCATAGTGACCTCACAAAACACCTCTAGATTAATTGCTAATGAAGACTGCGTCATGCTCAGTAATTCACATGTTGCTGTTTATTTTATTGTTCTGCCTTATAGTTCTGAAGCCAATGTGTTGTAAAATATAATACTTGGTGAGAGTGCAGGCTGTCTGCTGTGTTTTTGCCACAAGGTGGCATCTTATCCACAGATTGGCTCTTCCTCCAAAGTGTTGCTGTTCTGTTAAGTGAGCTCTAGCCAGTCTAATGGAGTTTATTTTCTTATTTATACATTTTTTTTGTTAATAATTTTGCTATTTTTAATAGTATTAGCAGCAGCTTTATTTTGACCTATCTCTTAACATCTTAACCTACATGTTTCCATGACCTGACATGGTATGGTATGAGAATGTGAATGTAAGTGCTGTGGATCACATTGGATCTGAAAGTAGGGATCCTTGAGCAGGTTCCTGAGGGTCCCCAGCAAAAAAGAGAAGTGCTATAATTCCATCCATAAGTAGCACAATGACAGAATGTATGACTATTTTGGTCATGGTTTCAAACACTCTCTGTAATAAAACATCTAAAAGCAAAAAGCTTATCAGATGGGGGTCTTTGGTCTAATTTGTGTCTAGTGGCCCTAGATGTGTCTGGTTTACAAAAATAAACAGCTGGTGGCGCTAATTCTCCAGTCGGGTGTCATTTACCTTGGCAGAAAAAGAGGGCACAACAAAACATGTGACATTTGCTGTTAAGGATACATAGACTTTTCCACCTCAGCCAAACGTAAACTTTTTTTAATACCAAAATTAAAAATGTGCATAAAAACAGGTTGTTGGAAACACTCCTACAGATCCCAACTCATATTCTTAAACCCCTGCTACAAATGCAACCATGCCTGGATCCTGAGTAAATATCAGGAGAACCTGACTGACACCCCGCAGGGATACTAACGCCTTTCTAACCAGCTACCTACCTAAACCTATGAGTACACCATATATAAAATTTAATTAGCATGGAACAGAGGAAAAGCCGTATAGTGAATTGAGAAATGCTTGTGGCTTCATATTGGGTCTAATTGGAAATAGCCAAGATCTTGATAACACTAATTGCACACTCATTGCAGGCAACACAGTGTATGTATCTTTCATAGCAGATCCTAGCAGCTAGCTGTATACAAGTGTTTAACCTCTGCTGTATGGGCTTAATGGATGACCTTTCCCGTGCACCTGCCTTTAATAAAGACCTCATTAGGAGTCCCATTAGGATCTGAGAGCCACCAGTTAATGGGTACTTAAACAGAATAGATTTAGGTCTTTGGTGGAACAATCGAAGATACTCAGCAGTAATCATGAGAGGCAAATGTCAGCTAAACTACAGTGTCCATGTTCATGGTGATGAAGGAACATCTGATGTGTTTTTAATACTTTTTAGACAATGGATCTCTGTGGCACAGACCCTAATACACACACAGAAGTCACTGTTGGTGGTGGTCTTTATGTGGGATTTGTTAACAGTAAGAAAAGTATAGAATACTAATAAGGGACTTAGTAACTAAAAAAGAAGAGTGTTCTAATCCAGACATGATGTGTCATCGGTTGTAATCCAGTCATGGGTGTGATTCAGATTAGGGTCACCTATATTTCCTGGAGTGCAGGCTGCTTTAGTGTAAGTGGCTTTCTGTATTCCCTGCTCAAGGGCATTAGACAGAGTACCTATCATAAAGAGATGAGCTGAAAAAGCAGTTTCTTCTCTCACTCCCTTTGCTTTCGTGGTGCACCTTTGTCTGTCACTCTTTGCTGATGAATAATGTTGTTGTGCACACACATACTCAAACATAAACACACTTGTTCTCTCTAATCAGAAACTGATTTACAGACCAAAGTCGGGAACATTGGTCAGACAGGTACTGATACTAACGTCATCTTGTCTCTCTCCTCTCTTTATCTTCACCCTACAAATACCCAGGCTTCCTCAGTACTGGTGATCAGTCCGCGAAGGGAAACTATGGCCTCCTGGACCAGATTCAGGCCTTGCGTTGGCTCAATGAGAACATCGGCCACTTCGGCGGAGACCCAGAGAGGATCACCATCTTCGGCTCCGGAGCTGGGGCATCCTGCGTCAACCTCCTTATCCTCTCACACCACTCGGAGGGTAATTTAAGACTCTGTTGTTCTTTTACCGTTTTCTTGGTAAAGCATCCATCATCCTTCACCTGTTGCCTGCCCATTCACTTATTTCTTTCTGTCTGTATTTTTATATTCACTAGATACATTAACACACATATAGAAAAACTTCCAAGCACAGCATTTCCCCCTGGCACTGGAATTCCTGGAATGTCATGCATTTTTTGTGATTGTTAATCGTCTGGATCCAGCCCTGTGAGTCACTCATTAACCACAAATTTCTTGACTAATGGATTGTGGCTGCTTACATGAATTCTACCCGATCCGGCAATGTTTCAGCCCTCAGCTTAGATCATTCCAGACTAATCTCTAAATGGCCACAATGCATACTTACACATACTTGTGTATTTGTTCTGTACATATTTACAGGAAAGGATTCAACCTTTAAAACCCTCAACAGAAAATGTTTGTTCATTTGTTTTTGTTGTTGGAATTACTTTTTTATGGCCTGTATACGTAGTTTATAGTATATTTTCTACCTTTATTTCTCTTTTGGCTATTCCATGACCCATGATCAGATGGGGACTGTCCATCTGCCCAGAAATCATTAGGTTGTGTGATGTCTGCTTGACACCTCTATCCTCAAAGGAAAACACTCCTTATCCTTTGAACTGAAAGATTTAAGCAGTCGTGTTGCTAATGAGTGAGTCCATGTTTGATCCCGGTTATGTCGTCCATGTCTGTGGAGGATAAATGACACTGGAGCTCCAACATTACCCCACATTACCTGACTTGGCGAGCACTCCTGGCTCCTGTTAACGCTCCAATGCTCTGCAGTAGAGAGGTTTTACCTCCATCAAAAACCTACATCTGTCTGACCTCATGCTCCCCATTACCAACAACACACCCTGAGGGCTAAGTGTTAACATTGCACCACCAAAAGAGAGAGGCCCACGGACCAATTGACTTTGATCTGAATTGAGATCAGTGTGGCTGACGACCCGCAGCCAAGTGGTCACGCACTCGGCCCCTTTGATCATGCTGTTCTTGAAGCTGTCCTCCTTCAATCCTAACTTCTCTGTTCTCCACGCTGCTTGAGGACTCTCCCTCAATATCTCTCCCCTCTATTCATTTTCCGTCTCACACACACAAACTGCAAAGGACAGAAACCGGGAAGAAATGGTGGGTGAAAAGAAGGAGAGAGATTAGAGAGCGCATGTTCACACAACCACACATCAGTTTCAATCACTACCCTGTGTGTGTGTGTGTGTGTGTGTGTGTGTGTGTGTGTCTGAAGCACTAAGCAAACGTCTGACACCTCTCTAATTTTGACTCATTCTGTCTGCCTAGATGTGCCTTGAAAACAAATGTGTCGTCAAGGCTTGAGAGAGCATCTGTGTTCTACTGCCATAGCAATGTGTCCATTTAATACAACTGCTATAATTACACTGATGTCTGTTAACCCTTCATATTAACCCAGGCACACCCAACCTCCCAACTGTTATATGTTTATATCATGATAATACACAAGTGTGCTTTATATATAAAGTGTAAATACAAAGAAAAAAAATATATCTTGTTGAAACCCATTAGTTGTTGTTCTAAAGAGTAACTCAGTACAAAATTGTGTATACACAAAAAGCAATACTAAAAAAGAATACATTAAATGTTTGGAGAAAAGAAAAAAACTTTTTTTCTTTTTTCTACCTTTGTGTTCTCCAATTTAAACAATCGTATGGGTTGTAGGTTGAGTTCATATAGGTTGAGGGTCCCTACCCTCAGATGCAATCATAGTGAGTGTATCATAGGAGTGCAGCAGGTGCACCAGACCTTTGTTGTCATGGTACCAATAATAAACACAGAGTTAAAGTAGTTATCATAGTTGGGTGGGATTAGGAAAAAATCATGGTTGGTTTAAAATACGCACTTCCTTAAGGGCAGACCCTTGTTGTCATGGCTACAATAATAAATGGACTAAAGAAACAACATTGTCATGTATAAAAGACAAAACAGCTGACTGTTGGTTTGAAAAGCTAAATGAACAACAGTGACCTGTGTCAAAGGCCTATTGCACCTGTTTTTTTGTTCCAGCTCATCCACCCACCCCTAATGCAGACTTTATTGCTCTAATACAGCGTTACCTTATGTGTAACAGTTTATCCAGCTGCCCCGATGCACTGCATCCCTGTTGTGGGAAGCCATCGAACCTGACCTCTATAACTACAAATTCTTGGTTACAATTCTTTTTGTGTAAAGATTAAACAAACAAAATGTGTTCATTAGTGAGATTCAAAGGTGGCGGTAAGAGTATTTCCTAACTAACGCAAATAGTCTTTATGCTAAGCTAAGCTAAATACCTTGCAGCTCCAGCTCCATACTTAGCATGTACATATGAAATTGCTATCTTCTCATCTAACTCTTGAAAAGTAGAAGTGTATACTTTTTACTAAGTCATTTCATTTTCAGTCGGCCAGATGGTTTGAAGTCATCCTAGTTTGATAATTAATTTTTCAGCGGGGAACTTTAGCAGCAGAGGGACCGTACTGGTTGGGAAAGCTTCTTTTAACCCCTTGTCTCCTGTCGCTGACAACTACCCCCCACCCCTCCACCCTCTCACCACCCGCTGTCCATTCTCATGCCTCCACTTTGTCATCACCCCATCGCCATCATCGTCCTCGTCATCATCAGCATCTAACGGTGTAACATCAGCCCACTAGACGCCGCCTGTCTGTCATGCTCCCCCTCTCTCCCCCGCCGGAGACGCCAGGTAAGGAGTCTGTCATCCCCACCCTAAAGGGACACCAATCATGTCAACAACACTGCATCACAAATCAAGCCCAGAGGAATGGCGGGATGGAAGTGGCATTTGGGATGGAGGGAGGGACTGAACTGAAAAGATGAAGAGTGGGGGATGTAAAGGGTGAGACAGTATCCATGGTAGGCTTTTAAACATGTTTAGGGAAAGAAGAGGAGAGGAGGTAGAGAAAGATAGGTGGAGATGTCCTGAGAAAACAATGTTGAGGGAGGAGAAGGAGAAAAGAAAATGCTCTGACCTGGTATTGGAAAAGAGAGGAGCCAAATAGAGGAAGGCACTGAGTGGGGGAGGCAAGAGGCAGTTAGGGGATGACAAGGAAACTGATTCTGAAGACTAATGAAATAATACCCACTTCTCTGTCTGTCTCTCCCCTACTGTCTCTCTCTGTGCAGATATGTACGTGTAACTGTTTCCAAGCTACTTTTTACTGTAATTGATTTCCCAGGGAAGGGGGGCTCTGCAGCTCTGCTTAATAATTAACTGACCAATCTTCAGCCCAGGAGAGAGTAGAGAAAGAAAAAAGGAACGCAAGAGGAAACGAGTCAGGCAGCCGGCCCCTTAACGAGCCACTTGAGTGGTTCAAACAGCACAGGACAGGCAGAACTAAGGAGACAGAGAGAGACAAAGAGGAAGAGAGGAAGGGAGAAACATAGCTAGAGAAAGGCTGAGAGGAAAAACCAGCCAGTACAAGAAAGAGGAAAATGGCTCTTTTAAAATCTCAGATGAGCTCGCTCCCAGTTCTGCCTCTATTTTTTGAGATACACTACCATAGCATGCTCTCTCTGTGATGCAGTTCCATTCCCTATCTGCCAGCTTTTCTCAAGTGAGAATGATGAGATAAAACAAAAATGGGGTACTTTTTTTAATACAGAGAAACATATGATGCACATCAAATAGTCTCTTCACAGAGCTCCATCCACATAACATCTTGCGAGATCTCCAACATTTTACCATGCTTTTAGGATGTTAGAAGGCCAAATTTATGCCATCACCAGTCATATTGTTTTTTTTTCCATTTGTCCCTTCAGGTCTGTTTCATAGGGCCATTGCCCAGAGTGGAACAGCCATCTCCAGCTGGTCCGTCAACTACCAGCCCCTCAAGTACACCAAGATCTTGGCCCGGAAGGTGGGCTGCACCTACACAGAGACAGCTGACCTGGTTGACTGCCTGAGACGCAAGAACTTCCGGGAGCTGGTGGACCAGGACATACAGCCAGCCCGCTACCACATTGCCTTTGGCCCAGTGGTGGATGGTGATGTGGTGCCCGATGATCCTGAGATCCTCATGCAGCAGGTGAGAGTCTGGCTCCAGTATCGGATGTGATACTGCAGACATTAATTTTTTATTGTGCAGGTATTAACACAACAGACATAGGAGAACACAGAGAACTCACTGGAGTGGCTGTGAACTTGTACAGTGATGTACATTGCCTTAGTGATATATTTTAGAGCCATGGTTCACAACCTTTGTTCTTTAATACAAAGCAGTGTGTACTTGCAAAACCTTCATCACAGGGTGCGTGTCTGGATACTGAGCAATTCAATCAAAGAGTGGTTTTCTTTTCTCAGCTTGATTGGAATAATTTTAAGAGGCCTGAAGACATAGAATTATACAGTATTTCAAAACAACAAAGAAAAGATAAGAAATAGTTCAAAAACTGAACATAATTGTTTATAGGAGAAATTTTGTTTTGAATTTTCTTTTCCTCGTTTCCTATTTTAGCTCATCATACTTTATAATCTGCACGAAATAATTAGAGGGGAGCATCAAAAGGTTTCTGGCTCATTTGAGGAGGAAAATGAGCCACATCCCTAACTGAGCTCTTGTTGTGCATCAATTGATACTGTAGACTTTAAAAATTCCACTGGATCAGTGCTACAGGTTCTGAAATGCCTTTCGAGTAGAACTTATCTTATTTTGCACCTTATAATGGAACAAATCTAATATATTTTATGATAACACATGGTGGTGTTAAAACAGAAAACTAGATTTCTTCTTCCTGTCTCTAACTTAGCTTGTAGGGGTGGTCCCACTACATTACATCGTGCAGCTTTACATTTCTTGGCATAAATTTGACATGCAAAATATGAGTGGACCTTACAGATAAATACAGATTGTATCCAGCAGCATTCATAATTGTAGTGATTTTAGATTTGTGTCATATACAGAGCCTAAAAAACCTGCGCCTTGATTACAATTTCAGTACCCAATGTTCTCTTCCCCTATTGCACCACCAGGGGGAGTTCCTCAACTATGACATACTAATAGGAGTGAACCAAGGAGAGGGGCTGAAGTTTGTAGACGATAGTGAGGACAACGATGGCATCTCAGCCGCAGCATTCGACTACACCATCTCTAACTTTGTCGATAACCTCTACGGATACCCTGAAGGTACCTGTGCTCATCTCTCAGCTTTCAAATTCTTCCATATTGTGTCTCCTACTTCCTCTCAGATGAAAGCATTTTGCAGCATCCTTTCTGTTCTGGCTTATTAGAAGCCACATTAGCTGAAATCTTTTTGGAGTCTTCACATAAAGGAGTGAAAATGAAGGATAAATTGTCTAAATATAAAACAGTATAAGTTATTAACAAGTTTTAGTATAATATATATATTCCCTAAGAGCTGAGCTAGATGTCACATTATACACTACATTTCTACTAATTGGATTCTCAAAAAATAAGTGCTTCATTTTTTTTGTTATAAATACACTTTACATTATTACATTCTTTCAGCAAAAATACAGCAACAACAACTTGTCCAAAACTGCCGCTCCCTGTGGAAATGCAAGTCTTTAAAACATTATGTGGGCAAAGAATGAGACGAGATAAAATGTGAGCCCAGTGAAGTGTATCAACCAAGACAGGCATACTAAAGAGGCTGCCTATCATCGAGATTATCTTTCACCGTGGTGGGTCTGTGCTTTGGCCTTTGAGGCTCTGTGGGCACTAATGCTGTCTCTCATCATCCCCCAGGCAGTCAGCTCCCAATCACAGTGCTGTTGTTCCTAACAGATCAACCTGCAAACCCCTCACAGCGGGCCACAGTCAAAATACAGGCACATTTGGATAATGCAGTCACACTCCATCTCAAGTGCCTGTCATTCATTCTGCTTTCCGGGAGGCATCTTCTTTGTTTTTGTCGCTCAGTCTGTCCTTTCACATTTTCTGTCTATCTCACACACATAGGTTCATACAAACACAAAGACCACTTTCATTTTTTTCCTATCCATCATTTCAATTCTTCTGTCTTCTTCCACCTTCTGTTTCACATCTATTGACCAGTTTCATCTCTCAAAATGTGCTATCACTGTCATTGTCCTCTTAACACATTTTTCTTTTTTTTTCCCTTTATCCTCTGTTTCCCTCTCCTCCCACATCTTATCCTCCAGGCAAAGACATCTTGAGGGAGACCATTAAGTTCATGTACACCGACTGGGCAGACAGGGACAACGGCGACATGCGGAGGAAGACCCTGTTAGCTCTGTTTACTGACCACCAGTGGGTGGCACCAGCAGTGGCTACTGCCAAGCTCCATGCAGAGTTTCAGTCCCCAGTTTACTTTTACACATTCTACCACCACTGCCAGACCGAGACGCGACCCGAATGGGCTGACGCAGCCCATGGAGATGAGATACCGTACGTGTTTGGCGTGCCCATGATCGGTGCCACAGATCTGTTCCCATGCAACTTCTCGAAGAATGATGTGATGTTGAGCGCCGTGGTCATGACTTACTGGACCAACTTTGCCAAGACTGGGTAGGCCTTTCTGATGATTTTATTTCATATTAGTTTTTTGTTTTTTGTTTTTTTTGCAACCAGATCATGTAGGCCCTCTACCCCAGTGGTAGAGCTGAAGTGTCTTTTTGAAGGTTTTGCTTCCCTTTTAATAAGATAGGTGTTGTGTGCAGGTTCTGATTTCTCAAACCAGATGTTAGTAAAGTTTTAAAAGTTTAGTGCTCTGTTTCTCTTTGCTGTAAGTTCATAAATAAAAACATAGGGTTTAGCAGAGTTTAGATGTCAATGCAATGAAGAAATCTTTGAATCAGATTGATTAAAATCTTGACTTGCAAACTATAACTGAGATGCCCCCTCTGTTGTCTACTAGGGACCCCAACCTGCCAGTCCCACAGGACACAAAGTTCATTCACACCAAACCCAACCGCTTTGAAGAGGTCATCTGGACCAAGTTCAACTCCAAGGACAAGCAGTACCTCCACATCGGCTTAAAGCCTCGTGTTAGAGACAACTACAGAGCCAACAAGGTGGCCTTCTGGCTGGAATTAGTTCCCCACCTCCACAGTATACATGAGGTCCTCTTTCCCACCACTACTCGCTCCCCGCCAGGCCCTCGCCCGGGCACATATGGACCCTGGCCCAGAACACCAGGCCCTCGCACCACTCGCCACCCCTACCCTACATTCCCCTCTGATCCGGAGCCTGAGGGTTCAGAGCGTCCACACCAGGACCTCTTCCCGGGAGATACCCGGGACTATTCAACTGAGTTGAGCGTGACAGTCGCTGTGGGGGCATCGCTCCTATTCCTCAACATCCTGGCCTTTGCCGCCCTTTACTACAAGCGTGACAAGCGGCACGAGATGCGGCGCCACAGGCTGTCTCCTCAACGGGGTGGCCCTGCCAATGACCTGGCTCACAGTCAGGAGGAGGAGATCATGTCTCTTCAGATGAAGCACTCAGAGCACGATGCTCACCACGACATGGAGCCTCTCCGGCCCCACGACATCCTACGGCCTGCCTGCCCGCCTGACTACACACTGGCACTACGCCGTGCCCCCGACGACGTGCCACTGATGACACCTAACACCATCACCATGATCCCCAGTACCATCACCAGCATGCAGCCTCTTCATGCCTTTAACACCTTCCCCTCCACTGGCCACAACAACACCCTGCCCCACCCCCACTCCACAACCAGAGTATAGTAGGGACTGCCCTGACACAGTGCCACATAAGGACCAGGAAGACTGGCCCTGCCACAGATCTAAAGCGGTGGCCTCTGGATGTGGGCCTTTGTTCTGTTCTCTTATTCTCTTGTTTCTCCAAAAGCAACTCCACCTCCATCATGTGCTGTCAAACGTAGCAGCTCCCTCCACTGGGGGCGTGTGGAGAAGCAACTGAACTGCAAGGCAGCAGATGATCAGTTCTGGGGGTGATTTAGATCTTTTAAAGATACTGTTTTCAAAGAAAGTCTGTTGTTTCCAGACTAAAGCCCCCTGACATTTGTCTAAGGGACAAATGCTTTTACTTTGGTGTCATCTCTTTTTTCTCTCACTGGTGTATTATGTGCATATATCGTTCTCTTTTCTACATCTATGTCTTATCCCTGCTTTGTTCCCCTTATTCTACATGTGATTCTCTCCCTCTCCCCTGTGCTCCTTTGCTCTAAGGATTCATAAACTACTGAGCTGTAGGAGGGACATAGAGTACATACAGTAAGCATATAGCTATGGAAACACTGATATCTGATACTTTCATTCTACCAGCATTCTTGGTGCCAAGTATGTACTACTGTGTTTGCTTTCTCATCGAGGGAGAAAAAAAACTAAAGAAAATTCTAGAGTATTCCTATTTACTGTCAACTAACAGATGCTGTGTGTTCTCATGACAAAGTGCCAAACTGGCCCTCGATTGTGTTTTTTTTCTTTCTTTCATGTTCTGTTTCTTTTTTTTTTCAAGCATTTGTTTAATTGTTGTTTTTGTGGAAAGAATTTTTGCTGAAAATATAGATATAGAGAAATGATATTATATATAGTTATATATAAATGTGTACAAAGGAGAAAGTATATAAATGGGTTTTCTCAGTGGGGATCTATGCATGAATTATTTTTAAAGATGATGACGGGGGAAAGGACACTGTATCTGTCAATGCACGTTTCCCAAATCTACTCAAATCATATCGGTCCACTTTGGATACTGGTCTTTGTTTAACCTCACAGAATAATAGCATCACGGAAAATCCTGAAGTAAATCACCAAATCCACCTCTTCACCTCCAAACCCGACACTCATTTCACTCAAATCTCAGAAGATGTTGTGGTCAGAGCGACAGCTGTGAACACACGCCTCCATTCATTCTCTTCTCATGTAAAGGAATTTCTCCAACCAGGTAATGCAACATGCCAACAGCTATCTATCCCATCGTCCTCCAGTAGCTACTTCCTCTTTCCATCTGTATGGAAATGATTGCTTTTTTAGGGTACTTGAGGTACCGAATCTCTTGTTGTAGCTGGCATGTACAGAATTATTTTTGTATTTCATTGAGGGTGAGAAATAAAGCAGAGACAGGCAGCCTCTGCTCTTTTACTTACGCCTTCCCTCTCCTGTCTGCACCCCTATTTCCAGCACATGCATATTCTGTTTGATGTGTGCCTGTGAGAGACTGTGTCTGCGTATGTGTGTTTGTGTGTTTGTGCATGTGTGTGGTATCAGAAATGCTTCACATAGGCATAGGTGGGCCCTAATTAGACGGTAAGGAGATAGAGAGGCAGACAGGCAGGATCATCCCCATGGTAAAAACTTAGACTTCACAAGGAGCTCCTTCCTGCTGTTTACCTAAGCACCCCCTCTGTATCACCTACTCCCTCCCTTCTCCTCTTTACATCACTAGCTTTGTCTAGCCCACATTACAGTGATCACCCATAAGTATCCCATTGTGACCACAAAACTCCAAAACACCTGACTTCACTGTGTCAGCACGGTTCTACACAATTTCTGACCTCAGTTCAGCTCTGCTATTATCCTCCCATTCAAGGGTTAGTTCACTAAGCTAGTGAGTTTTTATGAGCTCATCAGTTGTAAATTCAACTCTAAGCACACTGAGGGTAACCGGTGGGCCCTCACGGCCTGCAGCACAGAGCTGCAAGATGAAAAGGAGGCTCAGATCTCCTAAACAGGGTAAAAGCAACACACTTGATAACTGCTGTTTCTGATTCCTCTCTTTTTCGGGGTGAGGATATGCAGGCCTACAGCTCAGCAATGCCCCCCCTCTGATTCTCTGCTAAGGATCTCAAACATAGATCATGCGTTGTATTCTGGTTAATACAGTATGTTAACTGAACTGATGTGCTGTTGTTTGAGCCCACAGGAACCCATGGTAGCTTACATCCGGTATGGGAGAAGTTAGTCACCGGTGCTGTCTTTGCTTGTGCTCTAGCTTTAGCCTGTTTGTTTGTTTTCTATTTTATTACTGCCTAACAGGGTGGTGGGGGAGGGCTGGCAGGGGAGAGATACACAGTACCTGGCTGCTCCTGTCAGAGATTTTGTACGCCTACTGAAAGGGAAATGTGCACAATGTAAAACACAAAACAACTGACTTGGGTTGCCGCAGGTGGATCCATGCTGTGGAGCAGATGATGGACAGTAATGCAAGAAGAAGAAGGTGCACGCTGTGGAGGACAGACTTTGGGAGGAGATTTGAAAAAGACTCACAGCCTTAAATGTAGAAATCAGAATCAGACGAATCAAAGGAGAGGATGAACTGATCACTAGCAAAATAAGGAAATTTAAAGGCATGGCCATCTTTCTACCCACAATGTTTGCCACCTTGCTAATCTGTCCTACAAAGGATAGGAACCCTTTTGTACTCACTCCTGTGAATAAGGAGGCAGTGAGGGGTTGTGACGTAAACCTCACCACAACACAGCTACAATGACACTACTGGAGGTGACAACAGAAACAAGGTATTCAGTTTGGTTTGTTCTTTTTCTTTGTCTATTTTTTAAGCTAACACTGGAGGGCGCCATTGTGCCAGATTCACTGCAGTCTGGCCACTGACGAAACTGCGTGTGTGAAGGAAAATACCAAACTGGGTGGCAGGACAGAGACACACAACATCTGGAAGAGAATCTAAACTGTACATTTTTAAGTGTAAGAATCAAACAGACAAAATATTTGTAAATATTAAGTTTCTTGTTTTGTTTTTTTTTCTCTTTTTTTTTCTTTTTTGAGTGAATGAATGAAATGCTTATTTTGTGACAACAAAAGACAACAGGTGCAGTTTGAAAAAAAAAAAAACACACGACACTATCTTGAAATGTATTCATTTTCATAGCATTAATTTTATTTCTTTACTTTGTTTTATTCTCACATTGCCCAATATCACAGGGCATCCTGTAGCATCATTGATAAGGAAAGTCACTGTAGCAGAATTCATCTCCCCTGCAGCCCCCACATGACAGAGCGTCTAAACGCTGTAGTTAGATTTGTTCCGGGGTTGCAGTCGAAGCTCCACCTCATCTGCATCTTTATTTTGCAAACTTCAGCAAACTTTGATTTTGAATTCGACACTCCTGATGAATCTGTGCTGCATGATCTGTGTGACTTTCAGAGGCTAAGAGTACTGATAAAAGCCAGTTTTGCCTTTTGCCAGCTAACTAATGTAATGATGGTGATGGTGTAGGGAACTGGCCAGTGATTCATGGTCAGGACTTCTAAACTGAGACACTAAACGCAAGTGCGAGTCAGTTAAATGTTAGCTCACTTCACATGTAGCAGTGTTTACATGTAGCCACGTAATCACATGTGGGACAGACATGAGGGCTTTGATACCATAAGATGCCTCATATCCTCATAGAGTAACACTATCACACATGCGGTCCAACTTTTTCCCTCCACACACTGTGTTGCATTGTGAATATGAAGGTTGTGTTGCCCTTACAGTGACATGATGTAGCAGAAAATTGTTCTTAAGAGATGAGAGATGGATGACGTGAAGTAAATCAGAAAAGTCTGTCCAACTCTGAGCATGTATGTTTAACAGCGGATCCGACTGGATGTACAGTATGTGGACACACACTTAACCAAAGTGACTCACTGCAGCCCTGTGGTTCACACAGTTGGCGCCAGATTTCACTTTAGTTTTATTTTCAACATGCCCCAAAAACCGCGGCCATTCAGCTGAAATAAGGTGACTTCATGCACATCAGTGAGGTTATTTAGAGATGATTTAATGATGCATGAAAGCACATGATAAACACCCCACAAAGGCAATGACACATACACACTCACATAAATCTTCAGCTTGCAAAGTTGCACCTGTTGTCTTGTTTTTATGTTCTTTGTTGAATTCAGAAACCCAAGACTTGAGATGAAGAAAAATGTTAAATAAAGGAATTTTAAAAAAAGATGATTATTAAAAAAACGTAAAGTAAAACTATATAAATAAATGAGGTGATGATATTTCTGTTTACTTTAGAAGTTATTATACACTGTATGCTGTGATTCTGATCTGGGAAACATTAAAGACATTCATAGCCAGACTGCTGATTTTGTTTCTTTATTCGGTTATCAGTGTAGAGTAAAGTAGATATGTTTACAATTTAAATGGTCCGTTAATTATCTTTGCAATTTTAACTATTTGGCATCAGATAATTTACAGAGCCAGACTCTGAAAAATGCCCTTTTCTTTTTATCGTCCTTTTGATTTAATTTCCACCTTTGTATTATGTATAAAATACTAAAAAGCTCACACCAAAATATAAAGGTTAACATATCTGCATGTTTGTAATATGTGATACTAACATATAAAGTCTCAAGACATAAAGTGTAACACACATCAACAAAACAAACAGTAAAAGAACATCCATTATTTCTCATAAACAGGTCAAATGTGAAATGTGATGTTGGGTAAAAGTGACCATGGTTTTTGGTGATTATCAATTATATCCCTGTTGCCTCATGGCTTGATATCTTATATAAATTATGTTACTATTGGTGATTAATGTTATGCCAAAGGTCAAAATATCCATAACGGGGATGTACAGTCAAAATAAGTGAGGTGATGTTCATTGCACTATAACTGTTAAATGTCATTGAACTTGGAATTGCTGTGTAAACTTAAATATTCAATCTGTAATTAGCTGACTGAATTTGAAAATGACTGTGTCAATGCAGTAGCTTTTGACAAAGTGACAGCATACTTCTCAGTTCACGTGAAATGACTCTTTGAGGCTAGCTTTTGCTTGCTCATATGTAATTTTTTTCCAAGTTGAAGGAATGTCAGCAGGATTTGCATTATATGCTTTGGCAAACTTCTTGTTGAATGTTGCCATCACATATTTCCAGTAGTCTGATGCCTCAAGGCTTCCATCAGGAGGAATTCTCCACTCTGGGAAAATTTCTCTGTAATCCTTGTATGGGTGAAATTCAAAATTTGTGGCATCACAAAGAAATTTTTTTTCACTGACTACAAGTGAGGTGCATATGTCAGTAACAAGTTTTTGTGTGAAAAGACTTCTGTATTTGCCAAAACTCTGTGGCCGATGAATCGAAGCCCAATGCTCAGTATGGGCTTTTCCACCTGCTTCACAGGGAACTGTGCAGAACGGACACTGTTTACCACATCCAATCACTCTGGTGAAAAGCTCATCCTGGGGCCTCACGTGAAGATGTTCTAGTTTCATCTGGATATTTGTTTTTTTAAACTCTTCTCTAAGAGTTTGGCCCATCTCTCTCAAAGACACTGTGAGCCAGTGAGCAAACTGTTCCTTGTTTGCATTGTTCAGGATCATGAAAGCACCAAGAGCATCCTGCGAAATTACCAGTTTATCACTAAGTTCTTTGCAGATATCTTCAACAAATGTCTTCAAATTGCCACTCTTTTCCATTTTAGCCTTGTTGATAGCATCATTTATGCTGTTGATACTTGACTGAAGATGCCGATCCTCAAATTCAAACGTCTTCGAACCATTTGAGAAGTGAGTCACTATTTGGTCAAGTATCCAGTCCTTTACATATTCCTCATATGAGGAAATGTAACTCAAATAGCTTTCAAAGTTATTCTTAGAAAGCAAATCCAGTAAGATTGAATACTGGAAGGACATCCTTGTGCTGAACTGCTGTTGTGTCAGCATCTCATCAATGATATCAGGACCCAGGGAACGGTTGACAAAGTCTTTGACTGCAGGCTTCAAGCATCGGTTGGTGAATTCTTCTGCCTTCTTCTGGCACTGGTCTCGTTCATTGAATATGTCTTTAAAATCAGCACGGAACTTTTCTTTGTTTTGATTCAGACATCTGTAAGGATCATTCTCATGTAGGAAATCTTCATGCATTTTCTGAAAGTGTCTGGCTGCAAATCCACAGATGTGTTGTTTCAGATAAACTTCAAACTCAATGTCTGTTTTAACATCCCGATTGTTTTGCAGCCTCTCATCAATCATGTGAAGGATCTCCTGGATGTAGGTATCATGATAATTGTTTTTTCTTTCAACTTTTTGAATCACAAACTGTGTGCAGTCCTCAATGATGTTGTCGGCTATTTTTTGTACAATCTTTACGTGATCTTCAATGTTGAAAAACCTTTTGAATCTGTGTTTTAACTGCCTGTAAAATCCCTCCACTGTATAGCTGAAAGGCACCAGTCCACAATCTTTCAGACTTTTTTGAGTCAACAATTCACATGCAAGACTCCCCTTACGTGACAGATTTTCTCTCAGGTAGCAGAATACACTGGTGAAGACCTCTGTTGCTTTTTGTTCAGAACAAGACAGTTCCTTTACTGTTTTATTCCACATCTTATCAAATTCTCTGTCTAGCTCCTTGTCGTTCATCTTGACTTTTTTTTCCCGACATGCCTCAATCAATCCACATACTCTCTCCTCTAATTCTTTTGTGTGATTTTCCTTGATTCTATCAAGATTTGTCATTCCTTGCCTAATGTCAGCTGCTACTGTAAGCTGATTAAGTACTGAGCTCTCCATTTCTCGTCGAAGGCTCTTTGCACTGTTTGCAAAGCCCTCTCTGTATCCTTCTACTAGATAGACATGACCTTCTGTTTTCTTGAAGTACTTTGTTAGATTGTCAAGAAGCTTCGTCTCCCACTTAGACAGCACTGTGGAAGCTTCACCTTTTAAGTTACTGACAAACTCTGGCAAGTCAGATATCTCAAATTTCGCAGCAACAGTACCAAAATTTGAAATTCTTGTTTCAGCATTTGTAACCCACTTGTACATGTCTTTTTTGAATTCCCATTCCCATTTGTTGAATTCAGTGCATAGTCTCATGTATGCATCAGCCACTAGACTGTTTCTGAAGCTGAAGATGAAGTTTTCATGCTTTACTGCAGTCCACAGGCTTGACATCCACTCTTTAAACTCCAAGACATCATTAGCAGATGACTCACATTTTCCCAGTAGTTGGATGATGTTTTTCTTGAGCTCATATACAGCTTCACTGTACCCTGCATTGACTGGTGCCATTGGTGGGTTTCCATTCCAGAGTCCAGGAATGTACCAGTTCCCAGTGTCTGGACTGTACTCCATCACATCTGTGAAGCTCTTGTACTCCTCTTTCTTCTCCATTTTGGCTGCTGCCTGTGTCATCTCATTTAACTGTTCCAAAAGCAGTTTCCTGTCTCGTAAGTTCTTCTCATGGGCTGAAACATCTGACACATTCTGATGAACAAACTGACATTTAGGCTTTTTGCCCACCTCTTTCATCCTGAGAAAAGCATGCACAACTATTTGCAGGATGTCCTTCATTTCTGTTGAATTCTCCATTGCAATATTGATAATGGTGATATCACTGAGTCCCACGACAAGTGTTGCAAGCTCGTTGTCATGCTCATGGCTGTCATCCAGTTGTGCAAGCTCTGGTGACTTTAAGCCCTCAGTGTCAATGATCACCATGAAGTCACAGTTGAGTACTTTTTTGAAATCATCATTGATTCTGATGAGCAACATAAAAGCACCTCGAGTGCATCGACCACTGCTGACTGCAAACTGTACTCCAAACATGGTGTTGAGAAGAGTGGACTTTCCTGTGCTCTGAACTCCAAGAACTGTGACTACCAGTATCTTGTTGTTTGGAGACACCAAGTCATGGAGCTGAGAGAGAACATCACTCACCCATCTGAGAGGTATGTTGGATGCATCTCCATCTACAAGCTCAAGGGGAAATCCATCCAGCAACAATCCTGCACAGAGTTTTGGCAGATGTTGTAATTGTTGACGTGATGGGTCTGTTTCTGGAAGGGAAACTGAGGCTTCATAGATCTGACCCATTTCACGGAAGAAGTGTTCAGTCCCTAGTGAGCTGCTGGAAAGTTCTTTATCAATATTTTTAATTTCATCTTTGTTCTCAGATTTCTTGCATTTTTCTTTGTACTGCTCCCTTAGGTCAGACAGTTTCTCTCGAGACAGGTTATCAAGGTTCATTCGCATCCATTTGAGGAAATAACATCTCTCTGTCCCTGGGCTTGATATTGCACTGATGAAGCATGTCATTGCATTTGACATGTCATGAGAGTTCTGTTTGCCCCGAAGGTTTTCTTTCTGTAACTGAAGATCACTTTTGTACATTTCTATGTCTTCAGACCCAACTTTTCGTAGCCTACATTGTTCCTTCTCTAAGCTTGTCAATTCCTTCCATATTTCACCTTGCAGTGGAAGCTGAGCTTCTTTGTATTTAAGGATGTCTTGAATTTCTGCAGTAATGGCATCTGCATTTTTCTTGGCAGTCTGGCACTCTGCACAATCTTCATCAACCAAGATTCCCAGTTCATGGGCAATGTCAGACATCTGCTCTATGTACATCTGCATCTCTGAGTTCTCAATGATATCGCTGACAGTTTTCCTCAAATTTTTGACAAAATCCGCATCATTCATTCGCTTAGTTTTCAAAATAATGTTGCTGTTTGTCAACCCCAACTCAGTTGCAACATCTTCTAAAGCTTTCAGACTGAAGGTTTTGCTTTGATGGTTACCCACCAAGAAAATCTGTGCCTTGTGATTTTGGTTAGTAAGCAGCTTATTTTCAGAGTCCAAATTGTCAAAGAACACAAAAACTGCTGCAGATGTCTGACACAAAAAAGAAAACTGTGTTTCAAATGAAGCAATGTCTCCACGAAGGTTAGCTACAGCTACTGGCTCACTGAAAATATCAATGTTTTTGTTTCCACAAGGAAGGTACCAAGTGATTTCAGTCAGTCCATCAGATATTCTTCTTGGACTGTCGCCACACTCCATATCATGGTGAACAAAGGTGTCATGGTACTGTTGAGAATTGCTCAGAAGCTTATTGAGAATCTCTGACTTGGACAAGGAGCATTCCCCCAGTCTCACAAAGGATATCATTGGAAGTTCAGAGAGAACAATTCTTTCTTCAATAAAGCCCTTGGATTTTGAAAGTGACTGAGGTCTGTACTTTTTAACAATGTCTCTCAAGGCCCACAGCATGAGTGTGCACTGTTGTGTGTCACAATTAGGAAGCAGCAGAGGCACAGAAAACTGGCACATAGACATTTTGAGTGCCATCTCCTGCTGTACAAAACCATCAGAACACAGAAAGAGAGCAGTGATTATGTCGAGGGGGTTCAGCATGTCACCTGAGTTTGGACTGTTGACCAGATTCTTCAGATCTAACTTTGTATTCCCTGTCACAACATCACAGTCAGATTCACATTCTGATGTACATTTCACATTTCTGGCTGTCACATTAACCATCATTAGTTTCTGTAGAAAATACCCTGGAAGATCTAAATTACTCTTGGCAGGTTCATCAGTAATGGTCTTCTCATCAATCTGAAGTACTTTGCTCAGTGATAACTTCTCGGTGTAGTGCTGCACCAGCCCCAGATCCTCTAGTAAGCTCTCCAGGTGTGTCTCTGTTGATATAAACAAAACAGTAAGTATTATCAGTATTTTCAATACACTAAAACATATGGATCCAAAATTAAAGGCGCCCTGTGGAGTCTCTGACCTCCAGCAACACTATGAAGCAGTTTGACCAGTGGGTCCCTATTGTGTTTGCATATGCAGACACTCATGCACACATGTATGCATGCTTGCGACATCTTACACAATCCTACCAGTTACATACTGGTGATACAGAATACCATTGTACTACAATGCACTGTAAACTGTCAATTGGCCAGTAATCCCCAAATGACTGCTGAAAACTGTTGAGGTTGATGGGGAATTTCTGCAAATGAAGGTAAGAAATAAAAATGCAGATTTAATGAGTAAATTATATTGGTACACAGACCATGAATATTCACATCATGTTCACATTTTTTACTGGCGAATCAAAAGACACAACAACTGACAGGAGAAAAGAGGTCATGATCAAGATTAAGAATTGGACACAACTGCCTTTGTGAGCAATGTCAGGCACCAGAAACTATGTAATCACCGAATGCAATAGCCTACAAATCAGAGGAGGAAATGGAAAAATAAGGGATGACAGGAAGAGAGCTGAAGCAGGGAGGCGCTTTGTCAACTTCTTGAGGGAAACAGGTTTAATGGAAAAGGTCTAGTCGAATGGACAATGTAGGAACTGGGTAATCCCGAAGGATGGCAGCAACTTTTTGGATGCCAGCTGCCTTTAAACAACATGGAAGAGGAGGAGGAAGAGGAGGAGGATGAGGAGGGAGAAGTAGAAGATGGAAGGGGCACGTGAACTAGTAAGTTACACTCATGTCTCATTTTTGTGCAAAATCTGCAGTAAGTTAGAGAAGTGAGAGCCAGAATGTTGTTAAGCTTGTGGTGCAGCTTCTTCCAGGAGTAGCTCAGTACGTAGGCTGTGTGCGTAGCGGGCGAGAGAGAGACAGAGAGAGAGCGACCGAGAGGGAGAGCTCGCCTTGTTGGCGATTGGAACAGATCAGCTTGTGAACTAGCAGTCAGCAGTATTGCTCTGAGCATACAGTGCAGTGTATGTGCACTTCAGGCTGTTTGTGCTGTACATGTACAGCCAAGACTTCTCAAGACCAAAGTTTCCCCATTTTCTCTGTGCTGCAGTCCAGACCACCAGCCAAGAAAGGGTAACAACAACGAGGCAGGTAAATACAGGATTCCGCATTGTCACCTTATATATTTGATATAAGTTATTATTAGATCGTTTTTTCTCTATACTGCACATTTGATATGTTAACTGTCAGTTCAAAGGAATAATCCTCATACTTTTTCCTCCAGAAAAGGAGAAAGAAGATGTCCCGGCAGAGAGCAGCAAGATGCAGGAGAGACTAAACCATCCGACAGGTGTTAACCGGTGCCTGCGGGTAAGTCCAAGTCTGAATTTCCTTCCCCGTCCGACATTGGAGCCAGCTGAGCTGTGGCTTTTCCAAGGCGAAGAACCCTATTGAGGACCACTGGCTTGACAAAGAACTGTTTTTTCTCCTCAGTGTGTAAGTGACTTGATGCTACTTAATGTTACGTGTGTTTTTAGCGACCAGCTAGAAGACATGATAGCGTTAGCGAACATGCTCTTACCGATGTTATGACTTTATTAGGCATGCTGCTATCGCCAGGTGGCTAACTGCAGGCATTATCAGCGCGCTGCCAGCGCGGGTTAATTGTTGTGGCTGGATTGTTTTTTGTTGGCTATCTGCTCACAGGGAAACTTTATTCCGATGTGGCCGATGAAGCATGTCTTTGGTCTGTGATGTGGTCTAGTGCGACATCTAGTGGCAGTGACGATAGCTTACACACCCTTTCAGAAGCACGGGCTTCTGTTTGTGTGTTTGTTTGCAAATTTGCTTCAGCTTTAGATTATCATTGTGGCTGTATGTGGGAAGGTTTATATAAAACTTCAGGATGCCAGTCAGCTGTCATAAAGGAAATCGGTTTAGTTTTATAGAAAAGTTTACAGAATAGTTTTTCTCATTGTTGAGTTAACTGTTGACTGTTAATGCATGTTACTGACAGTGGTGTGTTTGTAGTTTGTTAGAGGCCAGTTTGTGCAGAGCCTTTGGTGGTTGAGATTCAATTCTGATCATTCAATTTTCACTTAGCACTAAAAGACATTGGCTTTTTTCAGTGTTTGTGTGTCAGCATGTATAATGTTAAGACCCACTGTTGTTTGTAGCTTGTTATATTGGTAGGCTGGATTGTACAGTGTGCATTTGGTGGTTGAAGACCAGTATTGGTTTGCTGATGCCAACTTCTGACTCCAGTTAGCTTTCGTTGATGTCACAAGTCAAGGGCTTCACATACTTTTCTCAGTGTGTTTGAGTGATGTTTTCAATATGGACAAGACCCAAATGATATCTGAACAATACAGTGAAGCATTGGGCAGAGGTGAATTCTTTCCTCAGTACTCCTGGATGCTGAGCTAAAATGAATTCTTTTATTGCTCAAGCCACCAAACTGTTAAAATACTCATGATGACTGAGGATGAGTTACAACAGTTACATCTTCCAAATGTTTCATGCTGATGCCATTTTGACATATAAATTCCGACATTCTAGTCGCAAGTAAAACCCAACGCTCTGCTAAACCTCACAATCTTAATTAGACAACAATGAGTTTTGACATTAACATGAATTTGGTTTTCAACTAAAATGTAATGGATGTCTGATGTTAGAAAGATGTCACACACATCTTTCTGACCATACACTTATATTCTGTGCCATCTGGTAAAGGACATGAATATCTGTACAAAATGTCACGACAACATGACATCAATAATTGTTGAGACATTTAACCAAGAATCAAAAGTTTCAACCTGCTGGTGGTGCTAGATGTAAAGTCAACATCACCTAATGAATGGGATCTTATGGAGAACATAAAGTTAATGGAAATTTGTCTTACAGTTGAGATTGAGTTTTCAGTCTGGATTAAAGTGGTGGACTGATGGATGGACAGACTGTCAGACAGACATTTCCATCCCTAGAGCCATGGCACTCACATGACTACACATTAAGATGATACAACACATAAACAAATGGTCGTCTCAGGACTGCATTTCACACTGCCACCTAATGAACTGGATGACAGGACTGCATTTCCATAACCAGATGGACAACAGTCATTGTGTGAGTACTAAATGTGAATCAGGTTTTACATGTTTAATGTTAAAAACTAATCTGATGTCTTGAAGAAGTTAACATTAGATAGCAGAAGTGTGAGTGGCTAACTATCATAATCTTAAAAGCAAAGAAAAAAATGTGTTATCATATGATGGCTTGCTGCAAAACAAACTATTTTAAGTAAGTTTAAATAATCTTATTTAAACTTTGCTGACTTCCTGTTGATCCTATATTGCATCCCTGCAGAACACAATACCTTTTATCAGCTAATCTCTTCATTTTGCAGTGTTGCCTATTCTGCAGGCCTGCACCATATGTTATCATGTGTTAGATGCTGACGTGTAGTCTATAACCTGTATGAAGTGATTTCACAGACATAGATTAAACTAGATCGGAATAGAAGCAAGAGATTGGATTTTTTTTTAGACAATATAACATTTTAATCACCTATTTACTAGTATAAGTTAATACTTTAACTAAGAAGTAGTAATGTTAATTAATGAGTGTATTAGTGTTCACATTGTTTTTGTAAACCCAGGAGTGATTATTTTGTCTGTTTCCTATTTCAGTGAAGTGGAGGAATTTGGTAGAGAGATAAACATGGAATTGCTGAAAGAAGAGAGAGCGTTCAGTTGATAGGTAGTGCTGTTACCTGCTTTACAGTCTGGAGTTTGAGTATTGAATGGTCAGGAAAAGTCAAACGTCAATAACATTTTATTTCTAACCTCTTCTTGTCTGTGTGGCAAACATGTGCTTTGTTTGCTATTGTTATTGTATCTCAATCAGTATATAATCTTGAATCTGTCCAACAAGTTGTCCTCTTGTTTTGCTTCTCTCCAACTTTTCAAGTATCTGTTTGAGATCTAGTGACTGCATTGGCCATAGCATATGATTCTTCTCATCTTTATTTCACCTTAAAATTACTTTATGACTCTAATTACACAAATTGCCTAACATGCTGTTCTTAGCAACCAAGCGGAATTGCAAGAGGTAAAGTAGTATTTGGGTGGAATAAACCTTTAGGGGCAGTTTTTCAGCCATCCTGTTCACCCGGAGCCTGAGGTACGGCAGGAATATGACATTTGGGAGTTGTTGTGGTCCTGCTGTACCTAGTTTGGACAGCAGGTGGTGTACTGTGTTTGTAGCTGAGAGACCAGGAGGCACCAGGAAATAGCTGAGGTCAAAGTAACAGAATTTGCTTTTGTGTGTTTTATTGCTCTTTTTTGTAGTAATCAGGGTAGAGTCAGGGTATCAGTTACTAAAGGCAATTTCTTGAAGATTTTTTTCTCATAATGTTTTACTTACTTGTGGGGGTAGATGTTACAGCTGGCTTGCTTATTCTTTCATTCTTCAGTTGTGCCGACACATGGAGGGAGTAACACACCCCTGGCCTCAGGCTGCTGAAGGTAACGCTGTTTGCGTCTGTTGTCAACTCTTGCACAGTTTCTCCCTCAGTGCAACAGGTCACAACATAGCTCTCCACTTCACCAGCAGGAGTGTCCCACTGCAGCGACAGTGACTCAGTGCTGACATCATAAACTGTTATACTCACAGGAGGGACAGGCTCTGGAAGGAAAAATAATATAAAAAGTGTTTATTTTAAAGATAGAAATTCAACTTCTCTGTCTAGGTGACAACATTTTAAAGTGCTATAACTGCCAAACATCGGAGGTGTGATAAACAGCAAAGTCACATGAAGCATAGTACTTTTTTTACAAATACACCTCTGTATTTTGGCACAAACCTTTATAACAAACAGAGTATACCTCAGTGTGAGAAGTACATATACTTATGTTAAGGCTGTGTGGAAATATTAGTTGTGTCCAGTGACCATTCAGCCAGTGCTTTCCTGCAGAAGTAGAAACAGTTTGATTTTAATATGAGCAGTATTAAGTTTTTCAGATTTACCTGTAAAGACAGATACAGCAGTTGCTTTGCTTTGCTTTCCATTTTCTGCTATCCGTATGATGCTGAAAGTATACTCAGTCCCAGGAGTCAGTCCCTCAACATCCACAGTGCCGGAGTCTTCCCTGATCACAGTGCTGTTTTGTTTCTTGCTGGAGTAGTCTATATGAAGTTTATACTCAGCAGAGGGATCAGTGGGTGCCAGGCCAAGAGAAACACTCTCACTGCCTGAATAGAGGACTGTTACTTCAGGTGGTGGTGGAACATCTGTCATAAGACAAGACATGCACATCTCAGTGTCTGACACATTACAACATGTTTTCACTCATGTCAATATGTACTAAACAGCTGAACAACAGATTGCTTAGGGCTGCACTCCAACACTTGCATCAGTCACACGTACAGTCAGACTGTGGCGTTGCAGCAGAGGCTCCTTCCTCACAGTAAAGTTCCAGGAAGTCATCTGGTGCATCATAGAACTCCTTAGAATGATAATTGAGAAAAGTATGCATCTTTAGTGTAATGAATCAGTTCATAACTTAGAGGACAATATGTACTGATTTTGTTTACCTCCTCCTCCTCTGAGTTATCCATTGCTGGTACACCGTCAGTCATTTCACACATGGTTGAGATTAATCCATCAGCTTCTCACTAAAAGTAACAGGAAACATGCTTATCCACTAAGTTTAAGAAACCATGCAGCCAACAACACCCCAGAATTACTGGAGTAACTCTCCTGAATCAAGCCTTCTCAATGAAAGTGCATTCAAATCTTGAAACAGAAGACCTTTCAGATGCAAGCCCTTAAATGTGATAAGAGGAAGCAGCCAGGTATATTTTTCAATCGTGGAATAAGTATCCAGATCTTTTACGAAAGTAGATGCAATACAACAATGCAGAAAGACCATATTACAAGCAAAAGTCCTTAATTTATAAATCTACAACTTCATGAATTTATTCTTATCAGAAGTAACAGTGAAAATTGTATCAACAGTAACAAATATTCAGGGACATTTTGGAGTTAATTTCACTTTTTAATTTACTGTATAACAATGCACAATATTTTATGAGACAATCATATGTTTTGAATGTAAAATAGTAAAATAAAGTAAAATAACTACAGCTGTTACATAAAGTATTTCCCTCTGAAATGTTGTGGAGTATAAGTGCAAAGTAACATGAAGTGGAAATACTGAAGATAAGTACTTCAAATTGAACGTAAATGAGCCACAAGACAAGTAATTCCACTGTATTCTGTGTTTCCTGGATTTTTGATGTTGCTGAGAAAAGCAATGGGATAGTGACCTACCTTTGTAAGACAGATTTTTCCAGGGCAAAACAGCACCATTCTTTTATCCAGGAGTTTATATCGACTGTATCTGCAATATGATGTAGGTTAAGGTTAAGGCTAAGAATTTGTCCTGAACATTAAGTACTGCACCCTCCCGCAAATGCCAGTGCAATGGTTCAGGCTTCTCCTTTTATTCTGCTGGATGTAGTCACTTTCAGTTTCATTTTCCCAAAAGAATACATGGTGTTCCAGGAAAACAAAACTGAACTGTAACCAAGTCCAAAGGACAATGACATAAACAACTAAGCCTGTGGATGAGAGTTGTATGACTCATGTGCCGCCGTTAAATGTTTTTTTTCAGTATCATAATTTTAAGAGATGACTGAACTCAAACATATTCAAAATTAGGTGAAGAGGAGTGAGTGGAGTGAAGTGCTGGTCACTATATACTGCAGAGTCTTGGTGGGTTTATAAGCTGATCAGGAATGTGCTTATTTATCTCATTAATAGTTCAATATCTATTCATTCATCTAATCATCTTCTAATTTTCACGTCACTGTTCTGTTACATTAACAATAATAATAAACCGTATTTGTCAGATATCTGATGAGAAAATACTGGACCACAAATTCAAAATGTGCTGTGACATATACACTTACTTGTAAACTTATTAGGTTCACATAACTAATAATGCCTGCAAGATTTGTTGGCTCTGCTGCTCTGCTGCTCTGAACCGTGTGTTGGTTTCTATCTATCAAAAATCTAAGGAATCCTGTGTAGAACTCAGTTCTGTATTGCTGAGTGGACTAATATAGAGCTTACCTAACTCTACAGAGCAAAATTGTGGACATTTTTTTTATCTGCTGGAGGTTTTTGACCATTCTGCTGAGCTTTGGGCCTAGTAGGCCTCGAAGACTGAAGTCCACATCATGCCACCTAAAGCTTCAAACAACATCACTGAGGAGTATGTGACCATGGCTCATGTGCGTGAATTGTTGGACCAGCAAAAGGACTTCTACAAAACTCTGCTTGAACAACAGGAAAAAAGTTTCAAGACTTGTGTACAGATCATAGTGGATTCTTCAAACAAAAGGATCGATGATTTGTCCAAGCAACTTTATGACTTCAAGGTGAGTCTAGAGATGACTCAAAAGGAATTTGATGATTTTAAAGACTCATGTAAAATCTGGTCCAAGCATTGCAGTGAAACCAAAGCAGATCTGGACACAATTTGCAAAAGTTTGATATCTATCTCAGACAAGACAGACTATTTGGATGGCCAGACAAGACGCCACAATATTGTGGTGGATGGCATTAAAGAATCTGTGAAAGAAAATATGTCTGATTCTGAAGAGAAAGTGAGAAAACTATTCGCTGAAAAACTACAACTGGATCATCTAAAAATAGAGTTGGATTGGGCTCATCGGACTGGGAAGCCATCGTCATCTGAAAAGCCCCACCCCATTGCAGTGAGATTCCTGTGGCTGAAAGACAAACTTGCTGTTCTGAATAAAGCTAAAAACCTGAAGGGTTCTGGCATCTTCATCAATGAGGATTTCCCAGAAGCTGTTCGGCAAAAAAGAAAAGAACTTCGTCCAGCAATGAAGGCAGCTCAAGAGAGAGGTGACATTGCATATTTGAGATACGACAAACTTATTGTTCATTCACCTACTCAAAACTCATCACAACAAAGGAAGGCCAACACTCAGAGTTTGGCTCACTAACTACTTGACACACATGCAGTATCGTTGATTACTTAACTATACATTTTTTGCTGTTGTTGTTTGTTGTCTTACACATTTTATGGACCATAATACATTTGTCTTTGAAAGTCAAACCTTTAATCCCTTCAATCTTTCTGCAATTGACACTTGCAATTCAGATATTGACCCAGACCAAATTTTTTTTCATTATTTAATGTTTCAAACTTCTGTAGCTTTTTATAATGAATCACAGTTTAATGATTTAAGTGTTTCTATGCCTTCTGATACATTTTCTACTTTCCACTTGAATATAAGAAGTCTTTCTAGCAATTATAATAAATTCATTCATAATTTATGTTTACTCAAACATGATTTTTCTATCATTGCTTTATCAGAAACTTGGCTTACAGAAGCCTCTAAAGACATATTTAAATTACCTAAATACAGTGCAGTTCACTACATAAGAGGAAATAGATCTGGAGGTGGTGTGTCTCTATTTATTCATGAAGACTATGCATTTAAAGTTAGAGAAGATTTCTCTCTGAAGTTAGATGGGCCTGAGGTGGAATCTGTTTTTATAGAGCTCTCTGGTGTCTCCGGTGGAAAGAATATTATTGTTGGTGCTATATATCGACCTCCTGACTCTGTTCTCAATGATCTTAATGATAGTTTATCCAGCTTGCTTTACCTGATAAATAATGAAAATAAAATCTGCTATATTCTAGGAGATTTTAATATAAATCTCATACTCAAACTGGAGATTTTCTCAATACTCTTTATTCTAATTACTTTTTCCCGCTCATTCATAAATCTACACATGTAAAAGAAAATTCAGCAACTTTGATCGATAATATTCTAACAAATTCATTAAGTGAAGGAATGAAATCTGGTGTCTTGTTCTCAGACTTGTCAGATCATTTCCCTATATTCCAGTATTCTTTAATTAAGTCACATAGACCTAAACCTATTAGAAAAATAATGCAAAAAAGAATTATGAGTAAAGGAAATATCTCCAAATTCAAGGATATGCTTGCCTGTACTTCATGGAATGATCTTTATGAGGAAAACCATGCTGACCATGCATATCAACATTTTATCAAAGTCATCAATTGTTGTTTCAATGATTGTTTTCCAATTGGTAATTTTACTAAGAGGAGTCAAGACTTCAACAAGCCCTGGTTTACAAATGATTTGCTGAAACGTTAAAGAAAAAAGAACAAAATGTACAGAAAATATGTTTCAAATCCTACTCCTCTTACCCATGGTGTTTACAAAGCCTATAGAAATAAATATGTTCATTCCATCAGATTAGCAAAAAAGAAATATTACAGTGAAAAATTTAAGAACTGCTCAAATGATATTAAAACCACATGGAAAGTGATAAATCAGTTGTTGCAAAAATAAAGAACTGCTTCAGAGCCATCCTAGATGGTGTAAATTCTCCTAACAGTCCATTTGAGATAGCTGAAAAAGTTAATGAATTCTTTATCAATATTGGTTATGAACTAGCTGACAAAATTCCTCCTTGTCATGGTAATCCATTGGACTTTATTCCAGGTAATTTTCCTAGTTTCTCTTCTTTTAAGCCTCCTGATATCCAAGAAATAAGTGACATAATTGATGAAGTAAAAACATCTTCAGCTGGTCACGATAACATCTCTGCATGTCTTGTCAAGCAGGTGAAACAGTCAGTATTACAGCCACTTGTTCACATTTTTTCTTTGTCCTTGAAAACGGGCATTGTGCCAGAGGACCTAAAAGTTGCTAGAGTTATTCCTTTATTTAAAGCCGATGACCCATGTTGTTTTAGTAATTATAGACCCATATCTATCCTTTCATGTTTTTCAAAAATATTTGAAAAAATTATATATAAAAGGATGCTTTTGCATTTAGATTTCAATTCAATTATTTATAAGCACCAGTATGGTTTTCAGAAAAACTATTCTACTTACATGGCGCTGATTCACATGATTGACAAGATTACCTCTGCTCTTGATAAGAATGAATTCACTTGTTGTATTTTTCTTGATTTTTCAAAAGCGTTTGATACTGTTAATCATCATATTTTATTGGAAAAGTTGTACAAATGTGGTTTTCATGATACTACATACAAATGGTTAAAAAATTATGTTTCCAATAGAAAACAGTTTGTTTGTTTTAAGGGTTGTTATTCCAGCAAAGCCACGTTACTCTGTGGGGTTCCACAAGGGTCCATTCTTGGGCCGTTATTATTTCTTATTTATATTAATGATTTGTTTAATGTTTCAAATATACTTTCTCCGATAATGTATGCAGATGACACAACCTTGGTTCTCTCTCATTCAAACTTCAACTCATTGATTAAGAATGCAAATGCTGGTCTAACTGCCTGCACCACATGGTTTAGATTAAATAAATTATCTTTGAATATAAAAAAATCTAACTTTATTATTTTCAGTAGTAAAAAATCATACTTGAAGGATTTATCTAAAATTATAATAGAGTCTGTTGAGATGCCACAGGTGTCTAATACAAGATTCCTGGGAATTGTTGTTGACGAGAGTTTGAATTGGAGAGACCAGATCGATTGTGTTAATAGAAAGATAAACAAATCTATTGGTATTATAAGGAGGATTAGTCATCTTGTCACTACAAACTGTCTCCTTACTCTTTATTATAGTTTAATCTATCCTCATTTGTCCTACTGTAATATAGTTTGGGCAAGTACATTTCCCTCCACTCTTCACAAAACTTTGATCCTTCAGAAACGCTTTGTTAGGATTGCTACTCGATCAGAGTCACACATTTCATCTGCTCCTTTATTTCAGAGACTTCAGATTCAAAGTATTTATGACATTAATATTTTTCAAATATGTGTTTTTCTTTATAAAATATTCTCAAATGAAGGAAATATTCCAGAACAATTCAAGACTTATTTCAATGAAAATTCAAAGGTTCATTCTTACTCAACACGCCAATCTGCAAATCTTAATTTCCCTAAACTCCTCACTATCAGAGGTCAATTTACAATTAGATTTAGAGGTACTAAGTTATGGAACAGTTGCTCCCATTTAGCAAAAAAATGTTCTTCTGTGAATTGTTTTAAAAAATGTTTAAAAGGTCAATTAACTGCTGTTTTGTAATGTATTGTCTATGTTGGTATTTTATTATTATTTTCACTATTATTGTTATTACTGCTAATGAGTTACTAATGGACACACATACACGTACACACATCTACACACACACTTATATTTTCCTTTTTTTTTTTTTTACATATATTATTGTTGTTAGTCATTATTATTTTTATTAATTTTTTCATGTTATTTTGTGTTTTGTTTTTTTTTCTTTTTTATATTAAACTGTAATATAAGGTGGAGGCCTAAAAAATAAGCCCATTGTGGCTTTTTGCCTCTCCCTGCACTGTCCTATTGTTACCTATCATGTTTTATGTTGTATTCTTTTAACTTTGTGCAAATAAATAAAATAAAAAAAAATAAATATTGAATTGTTATAGACCACTGGACAAACAATCTATACATGTGAAAATGCCCTCAAGCCACAGTGTGTTATTGTTTTCTTTGTTGATGCCTGTTCTTGTGATAAATGTAGAAAAAGTCAGTGCTAAAGACAGTTGTCTTTGTGTAAATTGATCATTTTATCTGCAAGTGCATAGTATTGAAATTGATAAATATGTAAGTAACTTTATTTAATTTAATAATTATAAAGGGGATGCCTCTTTTTTACCCCTTGACCACCTGCCCCTAAATATGTCTGTGCACAGGCCTGAGGCTCAGGAAAGGCATGGATTTACAGCAGGGAAGCACCAGGCCCAGATGCCTCCAATTACCATGATGCTCTCCACATCCAGCCGCCCTCTGCATCACAGAAATAAAACATCTAGAAAAGGGTAAACCACTAAGTGGACTCTTAGAGGTAGGCATATCTTTCTTTTGTTCTTAATGTAAGGTATGATACAATCCCAAGTACCTCTGACATAGAATATGAATATCACAAGTAAACAATGAAAAAAAATGATTAGCTGAAAGCTTAAAATTGTCTCTAAATCATACTTTCTATGACAAAAAAACTACTGTATGTATCAGACAATTATTCACAGTGTATAACAACCAGGACTGCTAGACACATATAAGACCCACTTTAATTTACCACATCACCTTGTATGTGGTCACACACTTCACATCATCTGTGGTTCACACAGCTGGGGCTGGATTTCAATTTGTTCGCATTTCAACACACCTGAAAGCTGTGGTGAGTCTGTTGTAAAACAATATGACTTCATGCACATCAACACCCCACAACAACAAATTTGCACAAAGACAGTAACATACTGTACACTCAGTCATGTTAATGTTCATCTTGGTCTCTGTTGTGTAGCTGCACCTGTTACCTTGTTTCTACATTCTTTGCTGAATTCAAAAACCCAAAACTTCATAGGAAAATTGTACTCAAGAAAACATATTTTAATCAAGTAGAAGTTAGATTACTTGTGTACAACTGTACAGATACAAGTACAATGTTTGTCAGTTAAAATGCACTCTGGGTAAATATTTCTACATTAAATTTTTAAAAAGGGACATAGGATAGGTAAAGATATGGTGATAACAATAACATATAATAAAACTAATAAATTAAAGAGCATCTTTAGGCTACCAGGTGTATATGTATTGGTATTTCATTGCTATATACTGTTCCCAGGTGAGAACTGCACTGAAAGCAGCAACCATTAAATTCTAGCCAGGGACTTTGCAGCCTATTCATACAACTGATAATTACACATATACACATATATTAAACACATTATACATATATTAGAAACACCTGGCCCATAAGATTGTGTAGATTCATGACTAAAACTACGTGTATGCAGAAAACCAGAAATATGCATGTACCTTCTATGCAACAGAATTATAAAGTCATGTGTATGCATGGTTTTGCATTACAGATCTCACTCATTGAGAAATTGGATACTTGTGACAAGTCTTATTTCCACTCCCACAGCTAAAAATGGATGAAGGCACTTCCTTCATCAGTTTACATAAAAAGACCCTATCTCCGCCAAAAGTTATCAGGCATAGGCACAGAAAAGAAAGATGAGAAAGAGGTGCAATTTCACTGATTGTGAATTTGAGGCACTTACAAATAGGAGGCAAAAAAGTACATCAGTATATAGATCAATAATAATGACATTTAACAATGCCAAAGGAAACAGTGAGCACACAACAACATTTTTTTCCACTAGATTTCTGTGTTTTGCTGTGTTAACAGTGGTGTCCATAGACTTTATGTCGCAATATTAAGATAGATAAATCAAACAGCTGCAGCTTCTGATAGAATTAGCATGATAGAACAGCAGAAAAAGGAGAGATGTAAACAACATTAATGCAGCGGCTGCAGCTGACACACACAGACAAAACACAAAATACAGCAGATACTGATTTGACACTTTTCATTTGTAGCGTTCTCATACAGTTGATCATAACCTCATCACGTGACTTCTCTAATTCATGTGCATTGATTTCAACATTAAATGTAACAAAGGAAAATACTGAGTTAACAAATACTGAAGTATGAGTTAAGTAACTGATTCTTAAAAATATTCCAAAAAAGTACACAAAAAATAACTGTTACAGTAATGAGTAAATTTAATTTGTTGCTTCCATCCCCAGAAAGACATTCAGTCAGACTGCTGAGTTTTGATTTTTGATTTCTTTTATTGACTCTATGATCTTTGTTAATATAAATGAATGTAAATATAAATAAATGTAAATATCTTGCCTCAGATACTTCACAGAAACAAAAACATTCTTAAATTCTGATTTAGAAAAAACTGTCACATTGTACTAAGCACATTTCTGGCCAATTGTTATAATACAACATACAATGTTGACTGACCTTTGAAAAAAAGATAAAACAATACATATAAATATTTCATATCACATAGGTCAAGCAAACAGTGATATATTGCATTTCATATTTAATTTTAATAAAAGAAAAGCTTTTCTTTGTTGATTATATGTGTGCATCCTTTCAGTGGTATTTTACTGACATTGATCTGTCACAAAATCACAAAAGATTTAATTTGGTATGTGTCTTACATGTGCACCTAACATGTACATTGAGATTTGAAGCTGATTATGTTAATTAAACACAATTTCAGATGTAACTGAGCACTATTTTCAGTGTTTTTTCTCATTTTCTTCTGTTGTAAAGGGCATCTTTTTGGTGATGTTGATCTGTCACACAAAATTATAAAATCAAACTTGGATTTCATTTAATTTGACATGTTTCTTACATGTGCTCCTAACATGTACATGTGCTCCTAAATGTACAGAAAAAAATATTCTAAAATGGGCTCCCTGACATAGAGTAAGAGCTTATTATTATATTGAAAACATGACATCAATCTCAGATGAAGGTGAGCATTAATTGTAGGGTTTTTCTTGAATTGCACTATAGTAAGTCAAACTGGTAAAACAGTATCTTTCTTGTGTACACGATGTAAATATGTGATTTTCTTTTGACATATAAAACAAATAAGGACAAAATAGGCATGAGAGGATAATAATAAAGGAATCTGTGCATCTCTGTAACCACATATCATAGTCTCTCACTTTGCGTGAAATGCCTCTCTGAGACTCTCCTTTGCCTGTTTAAGTGTGATATTTTTCCAGGTTGAAGGAATATCAGCAGGCTTTGCCTTGTATGCTTCTGCAAACTTACTGTTGAACTTTGCCAGTACATATTTCCAGTAGTCTGATGCCTGGAGACTTACATCTGGAGGAATGTTCCAGTCTGGGAAAATTTCTTTGTAACGCTTGTAAGGGTGCCTTTCATTCTTTGTAGCATTACAACGAAAATGGGTGTCGCTGATCACAGATGAAGAGCATATGTCAGTGACAAGGTTTTCTGTCTCCTTCCACATGTACCTACCCAGACCCTCTGGCCGATGCAGTGAAGCCCAGTGCTCATTATGGGCTTTTCCTCCTGCTTCACATGGAGTTTTACAGAATGGACACTGTTTACCACATCCAATCACTCTGGTGAAAAGCTCATTCTGGGGTTTCACATGGAGATGTTTCATTTTCGCCTCGATATTTGTTTTTTTTAAATCTTCTCTAAGAGCTTGTTCCATCTCATTCACAGACACTGTGAGCCAGTGTGCAAACTGTTCCTGGTTTGCGTTATTCAGGATCATGAAAGCACCAAGAGCATCCTGTGAAATAACCAGTTTATCTCCAAGTTCTTTGCAGATATCTTCAACAAATGTCTTCAGGTTTCCACTTTTTTTCATTTTAGCCTTGTTGATAGCATCATTTATGCTGTTGATACCTGACTTCAGATGCCGATCTTCAAACTCGTACATCTTCGCACCATTTGAGAAGTGAGTCACTATCTGGTCAAGTATCCACTTGTTTACATATTTCTCATATGAGTGAATGTAGCTCAAGTAATTTTCAAAGTTATTCTTTGAAAATAAATCCAGTAAAATTGAATACTGGAAGGACATTCTTGTGCTGAACTGCTGTTGTGTCAACATCTCATCAATGATATCAGGACCCAGAGAACGGTTGACAATATCTTTGACTGCAGGCTTCAAGCACTGATTGGTGAATTCTTCTGCCTTCTTCTGGCACTGGTCTCGTTTGTAGAACACATCTTTAAAATCAGCACAAAACTTTTTTTTGTTTTGATTCAGACATCTGGAAGCATCATTCTCATGTAGGAAATCTTCATGCATTTTCTGAAAGTGTCTGGCTGCAAATCCACAGATGTGTTGTTTCAGAGAAACTTCAAACTCAATATCTGTCTTAATATTTAGATTGTTTTGCAGCCTCTCATCAATCATGTGTAGGATCTCCTGAATGTAAGTGTCATGGTAATTGTATTTTCTTTCCATTTTTTCAGTTACATACTCTATGCAAGCATCTATTATGCTGTCTGCCATTTGTTGTACCATCATAATGTGATCTTGACTGTGAAGGCACTTTCTTATTGTGTGTTTCAAGTTTTTCCAGCATCCTTCAGCTGTATATTTGAAAGGCATATGGCTACAATCTGTCAGATGTTTTTGACTCAACAATTCACTTGCATGACTTCCCTTGTGTAACAGATTTAATCTCAGGTAGTGGGTTACACTGGTGAACACATCTGTTGCCTTTTGTTCAGAAACAGACAATTTCTGCACTGTTTCATGCCACATCTTATCAAATTCCTTGTCAAGCTCTTTGTCACTCATCTGGACATTCTTCTTTCGACATTGATCGATCAGTGCACACACTGCCTTTTCAATTTCTTTTGTGTGATTTTCCTTGATTCTATCAAGTTCTGTCATTCCCTGTTTGATTTCTGCTGCTGCTGTGAGCTGATGAAACACAGAGTTCTTCATTTCTCGTCGAAGGCTCTTTGCACTGTTTGCAAAGCCCTCTTTGTATCCTTCTACTAGATGGACATGACGCTCTGTTTGCTTGAAGTACTTTGTCAGGTTTTCAAGAAGCTTTGTCTCCCACTTAGACAGCACTGTGGAGGCTTCATTTTTCAAAGACATGACCAGATCTTTCAGGACAGCTATTTCAGATTTTGCAGCAACTGTGCCAAAATTTGAAATTGTTGTTTCAGAATTTGTAACCCACTCATACATGTCTTTTTTGAATTCCCATTCCCATTTGTTGAATTCAGTGCATAGCCTCATGTATGCATCAGCCACAAGACTGTTTCTGAAGCTGAAGATGAAGTTTTCATGCTTTACTGCAGTCCACAGGCTTGACATCCACTCTTTAAACTCCAAGACATCATTAGCAGATGATTGACAGTTTCCCAATAGTTGGATGATGTTTTTCTTGAGCTCATATACAGCTTCACTGTACCCTGCATTGACTGGTGCCATTGGTGGGTTTCCATTCCAGAGTCCAGGAATGTACCAGTTCCCAGTGTCTGGACTGTACTCCATCACATCTGTGAAGCTCTTGTTCTCCTCTTTCTTCTCCATTTTGGCTGCTGCCTGGGTCATCTCGTTTAACTGTTGCAAAAGCAATTTCCTGTCTCTTGAGTTCATCTCATGGGCTGAAACATCTGACACATTCTGATGAACAAACTGACATTTAGGCTTTTTGCCCACCTCTTTCATCCTGAGAAAAGCATGCACAACTATTTGCAGGATGTCCTTCATTTCTGTTGAATTCTCCATTGCAATATTGATAATGGTGATATCACTCAGCCCAACCACAAGTGTTGCAAGCTCGTTGTCATGCTCATGGCTGTCATCCAGTTGTGCAAGCTCTGGTGACTTTAAGCCCTCAGTGTCAATGATCACCATGAAGTCACAGTTGAGTACTTTTTTGACATTGTCATTGATTCTGATGAGCAACATAAATGCACCTCGAGTGCATCGACCACTGCTGACTGCAAACTGTACTCCAAACATGGTGTTGAGAAGAGTGGACTTTCCTGTGCTCTGAACTCCAAGAACTGTGACTACCAGTATCTTGTTGTTTGGAGACACCAAGTCATGGAGCTGAGAGAGAACATCACTCACCCATCTGAGGGGTATGTTGGATGCATCTCCGTCTACGAGCTCAAGAGGAAATCCATCCAGCAACAATTCTGCACAGAGTTTGGGCAGATGTTGTAATTGTTTATGTGATGGGTCTGTTTCTGGAAGGGAAATTGAAGCTTCATAGATCTGACCCATTTCACGGAAGAAGTGTTCAGTTCCAAGTGAGCTATTGGAAAGTTCTCTGTCAATGTCTTTGATCTCATCTTTGTTGTCTGAATTCTTGCATTTTTCTTTGTACTGCTCCCTTAGGTCAGACAGTTTCTCTCGAGACTGGTTATCAAGGTTCATTCGAATCCATTTGAGGAAATAACATCTCTCTTTCCCTGGGCTTGATATTGCACTGATGAAGCATGTCATTGCAGCTGACATGTCATAGGAGCTCTGTTCAGTCCGAAGTTTTCTTTTCTGTACCTGAAGATCACTTTTGTAAGTTTCTATGTTTTCAGACCCAATTTTTCGCAGCCGAAATTCTTCCTTCTCTAAGCTCGTCAGTTCCTTCCATATTTTGCCTTGTCGGGGAAGCTGATCTTTTTTGTATTTAAAAGTGTTTTGTATTTTTGCAGTAATTTCTTCTGCATTTTTCTTGGCAGTCTGACACTCTGGACAGTTTTCATCAACCAAGATTCCCAGTTTACTGGCAGTGTCAGCCATCTGCTCTATACACATTTTCGTCTCTGAGTTCTCAAGTACATTTCTGACTACTGTCCGCAGAGCTTTTACAAAGAGTGCGTCATTTGTCTCCTTAGTCTTAATAATGATGTTATTAGTGAAGCCCAGCTTGGTTGCTACCTTTTCTGGAGCATCATTACTGAGGTGCCTGCTTTGATGGTTACCCACCAAGAAGATTTGTGCCTTGTAATGTTGGTTGGTAAGCAGCTTGCACTCAGAGTCCAAATTGTCAAAGAACACAAAAACTGCTGCAGATGTCTGACACAGAAAAGAAAACTGTGTTTCAAATGAAGCAATGTCCCCACGAAGGTTAGCTACAGCTACTGGCTCACTGAAAATATCAATGTTTTTGTTTCCACAAGGAAGGTACCAAGTTATTTCAGTCAGTCCATCTGATATTCTTCTTGGACTGTCACCACACTCCATATCATGGTGAACAAAGGTGTCATGGTACTGTTGAGAATTGCTCAGAAGCTTATTGAGAATCTCTGACTTGGACAAGGAGCATTCCCCCAGTCTCACAAAGGATATCATTGGCAGTTCAGAAAGAACAATTCTTTCTTCAATGAAGCCCTTGGATTGTGAAAGGGACTGAGGTCTGTACTTTTTAACAATGTCTCTCAAGGCCCACAGCATGAGTGTGCACTGTTGTGTGTCACAATTAGGAAGCAGCAGAGGCACAGAAAACTGACACATAGACATTTTGAGTGCCATCTCCTGCTGTACAAAACCATCAGAACACAGAAAGAGAGCAGTGATGATGTCGAGAGGGTTTAGCGTGTCACCTGAGCTTGGACAGTTGACCAGATTCTTAAAATCTAACTTTGGGGCTGATTCACATTCTGAAGTACATGCCACATTCCTGGCTGTCACATTAACCAACATTAGTTTCTTGAGAAAATACCATGGAAGATCTGAATGACACTTGGCAGGTTGCTCAGTAATGGTCTTCTCATCAATCTCAAGTATTTCACTCAGGGACAGCTTCTCTTTGTAGTGCTGCTCCAACTCCAGATCCTCCAACAAGCTCCCCAGTTGTGTCTCTGTGGATATCAAGATGCTTGTTATTTCAAAGCAATCATGGGCGCTCTTAAACATGGATCTAAATATTGATTGACAAATAGAAACTATTCATCCATGTGTGTTGAAATGTCAGGTAATGTACACCTTTACATCCTGCTTTTGCATTTGAAATATGCTACATTCAAAAACTTTTCTTCTTTTTTTGTAATTGGACTTCAGACAGTATATAGCAAGTTCTCCTAACTCTCTTAACTATTTTGTTATTTATATTCTTGTAATTGTTATGATAAACGGATAGGTTCCATATCCATTTGCAACTAATGAACTTGAATTTGAGTACTGTTAACTCTTGCAAGAGTTAATGATGCTCATGCACCAAAAGTTGGCACTAATGCATTGAAAAGCTGTTTTCCAAGTCCCAGAAAACATCAGAAGAACTGTGTTTTACGGCGGCACACAAGGATTTATGGTACCTGGTATGCATCCCATGTGCATTGCTGGTAATACAAACAATACATCCACCTTTGAACTTAAACTACTTCTACCACTTCTACCACTACTACTACTACTACTACTACTACTACTACTACTACTACTACTACTACTAATAATAATAATAATAATAATAATAATAATAATAATAATAATAATAATAATAATAATAGTTATTATTATATTATATTAATTATATTAATATATTATTATTTAAAGAACACTTTTCAGAAGCTATGTTACTAAGTGCATGACAAAGACAGCCAAAAAATAAAGTCAATTAAATAAATCAATTTCAAGAGGCCACAGAGAGCTTTAAAGAGAGCGGTCACAGAGAGCTTTAAAAGTAATCAATAAAATATTACAATCTATTCTAAAATGTAATGTACAGTATAAGGAGGCCAAAACAGGATTGATGTGGTTGTGTCTCTTGTTTCAGGTTAAAAGCCTAGCAGCAGAGTTCTTTACAATCTGGAGACAATCAATAGGTTTCTGTTTGAGACAGGTAAAAAAAGGCTGTTGCAATAATCCAAGCGTGATGAAATGAAGGTGTGTCTTTAAAATTTAAAAAAGATCATATTTTAGAAATATTAGATTGTAAAAACATGATTATACAACCTTAGTGGTGTGATACCAATAACAAGGATCTCAGTTTTGTTTGAGTACCACTGAAAGAAATTATTTAACATCCAGTCTTTAACATCACAGAAACAGCCATTCAGAAAACTCAACAGTTCAGGGTCAGTGGATCTAACAGTTGCGAGTCATCAGCATAAAAATTAAAAACACCCTGTCTTTGAATAATGTGCCCAGGGGGAAGCGTTTATAAGCAAAGTAAAATTGGTCCTAAATCTGACCCCTGAGGCACACCATAGTAAACATTAGAAAAAAAGAGACATGGTTGTTCACAGAGATGCAGAATCTCCTATTTGACAAGTAACATAACAACCATTCTAAAATGGTGCCTAATAGCCCCACCCAGCTCCTCAGTCTGTCTAACAGGATGCTGTGGTCAACTGTGTTGAAGGCTGTGATAAGGTCCAGGAGTATGAGTACTGAGCACATGCCATCATCAGCAGCCATTAAAAGGTTATTAGTGACTTTGAGCATGGCAGTCTCAATACTGTGATATTTCCTGAAGCCTAATTGAAACTTTTCAAAGATATAGTTGTTTTCCAGTGCAGAGAGAGGTTGCTTGGACACTATTTTTTTCTGAAATGTTTTGATATAAAAAGCAATTTTAAGTGTAAAGGGAGAGAGGGATCCTGTACAGTTTTCTTTAGCAGCAGGGTCACACAAGCAGTTTTAAAATAATCAGGGACACAACTATTAGACAAGGAACTGTTAAAAACAGAGAGCAAACTGGGAGTGACAGACTGTCTTACTCTTTGTACGAACCTACATGGTAGAATATCAAGAGGGCTGGAGGACATGTTCATATTTGATACTGTATACTGTAAGTACAGAGTAATAGGATAAAACAGGTTCAGGCCTTGTATTTGTGGGTGAATCATATTGGTGTAAAAGGCAATGGTGATTATTGGGGCTCTAATTGAGTCCACTAAATCAGTAAAATGATAATAATAATAATAATAATTCATTCATAATGTAGTGAACCAGGAGACCAGATTTTTCTCATCTGCACTCAGCTGTCCTGCATTTCCTTTTACAGATGCGAATGTTGTCAATTATCCAAGGCTGCTTTCTTACTGAGGACTTGGTGTTGGCAGAGCAGCACGACACAGCAGCTACTCGTTGTGAACCCAGGTAGCACCGGATTTGCAGGAATGGAAGACAAAGAAAATGTTCTGCTGTGTCTCAGTCCACTCGCACACTGCAACTCAAAACAGCTGCGTGCAGGAGGCCTTTTATTAACCACGCCCATCAGGTGGCTCGTGAATCACAAATTAAATTAAATATTTGCCCCATTATTAAGAAAACAAATAAATATCCATTAATTGAGAGCACTATTCAACACCCCCACTTGCTCTCACATTATTACAAACAACAAAAAAAACATTACATTTACATTCAATCAAAAGGGGGGAAAAATATCATCACCTTTCCAGGGTTTTTCTTTTAGTTAACTCTTAGTTAAACTTAGCAAATTTGACTAACTTAAATTTTGTTACAGGTTTGGTCATCAAATCTGCTACCATGTGATCAGTTGGACAATACTCCAATAATACCTTTCCATCATTCACAATGGACCGTATGAAGTGGTATTTTATATCCACATGTTTACACCTCTGTCTACAGACAGGATTCTTAGCTAAAGCAATTGTGCCTTGGTTGTCCTCATACAGCTTAGGTAGTGCATACCGATGTTTATCTATGCCATCTAAAAGTTGTGTGAGGTACAGACACTCTTGAATGGTTGCAGCCAGAGCAATATACTCTGCCTCACAAAGTAGATAGTGCTACAGTGGGCTGCTTTTTGGTCTTCCATGACACTAGAGGTCCGCCCTTCGTCAGGCTTACACAATATCCAGTTGTGCTTTTTCTATAATTAACATCACCAGCCCAGTTCGCATCACTGTAGGCTTGTATATGCAGGTTCTCATCACATTTCCTGTAACACAACTTCTTATCCCTTGTGCCTTTGAGGTACCTCAACACATGTTTAACTGTACCAAAGTGCTGTTCAGTAGGTCCACTACAATACTGTGACAGTTTGCTTACAACAAAACTCAAATCCGGTCTTGTATAGACAGTCAAATAAATCAGACTACCCACTGCCTCTCTGTATATGGAAACATCACTCATCAATGCAGCATCATCTGTGTAGTTCAGTTTTTGTTCACAAGGTGTTGACCTAGGTTTACAATCTTGCATGTTGAACCATTCCAGGATCTTCCCAACATACTTTACTTGTGACATTGTTACACAGTCGTCACTCTGGTTAAAATCAATACCAAAAAAATGTCTTAATCTGCCCAAATCCTTCATTTTAAATCTTGCTGTAAGCATGTTCTTCGCAACATTCATAGCATTTTCATCACTTGCTGCAATTATTAAGTCATCAACCCAAATTACTATGATCACCTTCTCATGGTCTCTTTGCCTTGTGTAAGCAAAGTGGTCAGCCTGGTTTTGTATAAACTCGTTTTGTGTCAGATACTCATGTAACAACTTGTTCCAGTTTCTGCCTGATTGTTTTAGCCCATATAATGACCTCTCCAGTTTGCAAACCAACTCTTTGTCTGTGTGGGAATTTAACTCGTACCCCTCCGGCTGTTGCATGTAAATCTCATAGTCAATGGGTGCATTTAAATAGGCAGTCTTCACATCCATCTGGTGTAAAATCAAATTTTCCTGTGCTGCTTTCTGCATCAAAACTCTGACACTAGTCATGTTAGCGGTAGGAGAAAATGTCTCCTCATAATCTGCACCTATCTTTTGACTGTACCCTTTAGCAACATATCGGGCTTTGTACTTCTCAGATCCATCAGCATTGGTTTTAATAGCATATACCCATCTACCCCCCACTGCTTTCTTACCCTCAGGCAAGTTGGTCAGGGTAAATGTGTTGTTCTCTATAAGTGAATGCATTTCCTCATCCATTGCTTTTACCCACTCTCTTGATTTATCTGATGTTACAGCTTCTGTAAATGACACAGGTATGTTACACATCACTCGATAACTAATCCATGTTACTCTGAACTTGATCAGTCTCCTCATCAGACATACATTTAGATACATGGCTATCTGTGAATCTGTCTGGCATTCTCCTCTCTCTAGTGGGGTATCGGCTAGACTCAGGCTCACACTTGACCTCAACCGTCTGTGGTTGGTGGTGACTCACTTCAGGTTTATGCTCTGCTGCAACATGTTGATCTGGACTTCTGGACCTGTGCTGTGTGAAGTCTTCATAATCAGGTGTAAAACCAGTCTGTGTCTGTTGTTCTATACCTGACAATGTATGCAGGGCTGTTTTTGTCGTAACCGATAAAAACACACTTTTCACACCTTGGATCACGTTTTCGCTTGTCTTGTTTATAAGCAAAACACTCTGAGCCGAACCTTTGCATTCTAGACAAGTTGGGCCGTCTTCCTGTCAACATTTGGAATGGTGTCTGCCCTGTGCGTTTATTAACACCTATTTCTAATCACAGCAGCAGTTTGGACCGCATAAGTCCACAATTGTTTTGGCATACCACTCTCAATTAGCATACACCTTGCCATGTCAAAAAGTGTGCGCCAATTGCGCTCAGCAGTATCATTTTGGCGAGGAGAGTAAGGTGCTGATGTCTGATGTCTTATCGCATTTTTAATGAGCAAAGTCTGGTACTGGTAAAGTCTGGTTCCTGTGAATTCTGTACCATTATCAGATCTGAAGTATTTCACCTTGCCATATGGGGCTGTATCAGCTAGAAACTTCTCTGTAGCTAGGACTGTGTCACTTTTGTTCTTTAAGAAATATACAAACACTGTACTGGAAAAATCATCAGTAAATGAAAGTGCATATCTGCACCCATCTCTAGACTCTGGGTGGATTGGTCCTGCCAAGTCTGTGTGTACAAGCTCAAGAGGGGTTTTAGCCCTCACATCAGGGTCTCTATTTCGGGTCTGGTAAAACTTCCCCTGGGTGCACACTTCACAATGTAGAGGTTTGTTTGTTGAACCTTTAATTTTCATACCGTCCACAACATCTTGTAACCTCTGAATGTCATTGTAGTTGCAGTGTCCCAGTATCTCATGCCAATTCTGTATGTCATGACAACCCTTGCATTGATCATCACATTCACCATTATTTACTGTGCGCAAATAAAATAGTCTATCATGTACGTGAATGTGGAATTTGGTACCGTCTTGGTGGATCAGAGCGTTGTGATCTGACATTGTGTGGGAAAACAAATAAACATCCATTAATTGAGAGCACTATTCAACACTTGGATTTAACCTTAAGAGGTGCAAGAGTATTTAGTGAGGATAAGCAGATGGAGTTGAAATGGTCGGCTAGATCTTTAGTGTGGGAATATTCGGACAGGTGTATGCTTTGCCTATTGAATAGTGTGCAGAACTCTGAGGCACTTCGCTCATTAAAGATGCGAGTGCATAAGGAACGAAGTGGGACAGACAGTTCATTTAGATTAATAGCTTCAGCCATGTTTGAGTCAAAAATTAATCACAGTGCTCCCAAAGTTTATAAAACTTATCTGAAACAACATTAATTAATGTGATACACCTTTTGTCACTGCTACTTCTAAATACAGTGAACTACGAACATGTGTAAGTGACCTTGTAGAAATACTTAAGTAGGCCTAGCTGCCTTGGACTTCACTGAGCGAGAGGACCCAGTTGGAGATGCACAAGACCTGGGGAAATATGACAGCACTGGAGACTATTGGTTCCCTTTATACTGAACCACGGTCACTCAAGACTGAGATTGTGAGCATTATTGACACGAGGGTCACCCAACTCTTTTTTTTGTTTTTTTTGGGCTATTTATGCCTGACAGTGGAGACTGACAGGAAAGGGGGTAGAGAGAGGGGAATGACATGCAGGAAAGAGTCGGACCGATCGGGAGTTGAACCGGTGACCGCCTGCTAAGAGCGACTTGCGCTCAAATGGTATGCGCCCTAACCACTCGACTACCGGGCCGCCCTGATCACCCAACTCTTGACCAGTATCAGGGCTGAAGTGACAGCTTTCAAACTCAAAACCAGTGCTGCGAATGAGTATGCTAACAAGCTAACAGATTTAGAGCGCATTGTGTCTAGTGCTGCTGATACACTCATAAAGCTGAAGCAAGAAGTTGGGCCCTTAAACAAAGTGGTAGATCATTTTAAGCACCTGAAGCAACTACTGAAAAGAAAGCCTGATCTTCTGATGAACTGCACAATCACTATATATTAAAAATCTTAGGTTTAGTTCACAAGAGCTTTATTTGCTCTCTCCTGCTGCGGCCACAGAAGGTTATGCTGTGTGTTTGTTGCCAGATGACAAGCCTCCTCTGGCAGGACTTTGTATTTAGTTCATCTGGTGATCCTCAGTTGTTTGTTTTTCACTGTAATAGCCAAACATCCATTTATTGAACCTATTACTTGATAGAAATATAAGGTCTACTTTGAGTGTTTACATATATCTACTTATTATTTTCATTACTTTTTAAGCAAGGCCACTTGAGTGTTTAATTCCTACGCTACAATGATCCTGCATATTTTTTAAAAACAAAAAAAAAACTCAGCTCTATGATAAATAATTTCTGTGTTGTAATGGAAACTCTGCGATTTTGCCAGGTTTTCTTTCTCCAATACAGGACAATGGTGTAAATCATGGTAACATACAAGGAGGCTTTACTTGTGCCACCTGCAACATGAAGTGGCTGAATCACCCAGTAAAGAGCAGTAAAGTACTAGCCCACCTGAAATCTCTGTCCTCAGACATAAAGTCTCTTCAAGAAGCCCACTTAAATAACAACTCCCAAGTTAGGCTATGGCTAAGTAGATGAATTATGAAACTTATCACTGATCTTTTTCTGCAAAGCTAGGGGCATATCTATTTTAATTCTCAAAGGTGTTCCATTTAGACGCCAATTAACAAAAACAGACGCACAGGGTCGCTACCTTTTTGTCACTGAGGAAATCCACTCGCTCCACTCGCTACGTTCTAGAATCTTTGGCTGCTACTATTTTGACCCTTTGACAGACCCTTACTTGTCAAGCTGCCACAGACACTTCATACAAAGATTTTACATGGCTGAGCAAGATTCTTAATGGCAAGTCATGTCTATGGGGCAAAAGGGAGACGGTTCCGTTCTGCATAAAGGGGCGTGTCGGGAGACCTAATGTGTTTAAATCCAATGCCTGAATCGTTAGTGAAATAAAAATATAACTTACCCAGAGCTTGTCTACAGATAAATAAATTATCAGACATCTTCATAATTACATGTCAGACATGTTAACGTTAGCTTCTAGTTCAGACAGACTGATGGTTATGTGTTGTCAAGCAAGAGAAAACAGTTCTGAAATGCAAAATAATAGAATTTGAATTGTGATAAAACGTGATATTTATCACGATTGACTATTGAAATTCAGCGATTAACTGCCCTGGTTAAACCTATATTGACTACTTCTTGGTAGACTCTAAATTATTGCCTCACATTCATAGTGAAATATAATATAATATTGATCTCCAGTCATAGCCCCCTTACATTTGTGATAATTTAAATGTTCTGCATTCTTCTTGGCCATTGTGGAGGATGGACCCCCAGTTTATTAATGATTCCAAAGTTTCTGAATATTCAATTGGGCAAATGAAAGTATTTTTTTTTAACCAATAACACCTCACAGACTTCCCCATGTTTATTGTGGGAGACTCTAAATGTATATCTGAGGGGTTGTATAATTTCCTATTTGGGGCATAAAAATAAACTAAAGCCAGGCTTCTAGAGTTGGAAGAACAAATTCATTAGTTAGAGAAAGAGAATGCACGTCACCTCATTGGACAAATATAAACAAAATTTGGAGTTCAGGTTTCAGTATAATCGGATTGTTCAGACAAGATTATTTTTATTTGATTTGGTAAGAAACCCCAAAAACTGCTTGCCAGACAACTGCCCAAATCTGAAAATAACTGCACAATCCACTGATTCTTCTTACCTCAGTGAAAGATTTTAACAAGCACTTTAAGGAATTCTTTTAAACCCTTTTTCTTCTAAAACAAGTGCAGAGTGATATGGAAAGCTTTATTGAAAGTATCAATCTTTGCTCCCTCTCACAAGAGGATTGCACCTTCTTAAACAAAGACATCGCCACTCGAGTTGAAAGAAACATTTAAAAGTTTGAAAGGAGGCAAGATTCACGGCCTTGATGGGCTCCCTTCCCAGTTCTACCAAACATTTACCAACAAACTTACACCTTATATGCTTAATATGTTCTCTCAGGCTCATAGGCTCTCAGGCTGACATCCTCCACTTTTAAAAAATAAGAACTCAAGCCCTCTGTATTCCTCACACTATTTGTCTTTAGCAGTATTCTGGTGTCAAAATGTCAAAAATAATGAAAAGCATTGTTCAGTATGTAGGAGCGTAACTATGGAGGGTAACATTGTGTTTTCCAGTTTGACCTTATGATGGTCCTGTTGTTTCACTATTTCTCGCACATTGCAGCATTTTCTTCGTTAATGGAGGGCTATGATGACAGCAACTCTGCAAATCAAGAGGCTACTGATGATGAGGAATTAGTTTTTGTGGCTTTCATGCATCTGGTCATTTAAAAGAAGTGGAGCATGAGTGTGACAAAGCTTGTTCAAATGACATGCACTCTGAATGGCACAACAATTAGGATACACCCAAGCAGACAAGTTAGGAGTAATGAGGGACTCTCATATACAGATACAGTCATTATGTCAGCTGCCTTGACCTTTCTGCTAAACAGACTACAGAAAAAGAGAGAGGTGCCACGACTGTCAAATGCTGATGGATGCTCTGAAAGCCTTTAGTTTATCCAGAAACAGCTCTGCTGAAATAACTTGGCTGAAAAATAAAATTGTGGCAAATAAAAAATGCACATGCGGATCCACACTCAACTGCAAAGCAGTGATAAGTGGAACCCAATGCACACAGCCATGTTGTACTGATACCAAGCAAGTGACTGTGATTAGTGATTACTGTGCATTTGGTTTTGGGAATGTATGAGAAGTTACAATAAGCTATGGGTAAAATAGTACAGTATATACTTGAAATGAAACCACTTTGAAAAATAAGAAAAACATCATAGTGATTGTAAACAAAAATAATTTGACAACATATATTTTGTTACTGTCTAATACTTCCTGAAAAGTTAACAAGCAACAGTCCCAAGAAGATCTCATTAGGAAAGACGGCTAACCTCTAATCACTGTTCTTAGGCCATGACTTTGAAGGGGCTTTAATATCAAAGAATTCACCAAAGGGATTTTGTTTGTTTTTGTTTACACTGAGGTCTATATTTGCATTCATATGATATTTCCATTTTAGATAATTATTTGTACAGTCAGTGCATCTGCAATCTTGAGAGAACTTTCTGCATATTTTTAAATTTTTTTATTCCAAAATTACCCTTTACTTACTTGTGTTTACAGGTGTTATGGCAGGTCTGTTCATATTTTCTTTCTTCACTTCCTCAGGGGACTGGAAGGACTTTGGTACTTCTGGCCCCAAATCCATTGTCTCTTGCACAATTTTCCCCTCCCTGCAAAAAGTCACCACGTAGCTCTCCTCTTCACCTGCAGGAGTATCCAGATGTTGAGACACTGGCTTGCTGCTGACATCATAGACTGTTAATGCCACAGGAGGGCAGGAAGCTGTGGAAATGACAACAATAGTGTTGATAAGGACTACTGTACATACAGACTTTAGACAAAATGTATTGTCTTTCTGTTAAAGATTGCATGAAACTGACCTTTAACACCTGCATCAATCTGTTGACAGTCACCCTTATTGTCAAACCATGGACTTTCTTCTTCTACTTCCTCAAAGTAAAGCTCAACGAATGAGTCTTCACCACTGATTGCCTTGATGAATAAGAGAAATATACATTACCCTAAACACATTATTTTCTAGGTCAGTATTATTTTCATTGTATCTTTGTTTATCTTTCTGAGATGTTCAAACGAGCTGTTTACCTCCATTGTGAGCACACTCTCAGTCATCCCACTCTCAGTCCAGGTTATTCGAACATGTTCTCACTGAAAGTAATGACAGACAAATCTATAAGGCTTCATTCCCCAAGTACTATCAATATCCCAGCCTACAGCCTGTCTGGCTGCATAAACCAGAAATAACCAAAACCCCCACGTAGGTAATTCCCCTCCCTTAACTGTTATCAAGCTGTGTGAGACCCATCCAGAATCACAAGGAAGTGGGGGATAAGACATGGATAGTTTTACAAGGCCAGTTTCTTAATTACACAGTTGATAGTAATCAGTCTTTAAATCCTGTGTTCAGGGTTTGAAAATGTACAGTCTAATGCTGGGAATTTTTTCATAATTTTTTATTTACTTATTTATATTTATTTTATTTATATTTTGTATTCCCTTACAATTTTTTGTTCATTCTGCTTGATCCATAGAAACAGTTAGTGTGTTGGTCCATTGCAGTTACAAAACTGTGCCATTTTAGGGAAACACTCTGCAGATACAAAAGAAAGGACAAATGATGTGACATGTTACATTATTCATACATTTCACACATTTCTCCCTTCTTTCAAAGGGCAGAGCTCTAACAGTGTACAGCCACTGTGAGCACAACTGTACCTGCTTTGCCTGGCTGTGGGGCCTGAAGCTGTGAAGGTGGATATGGTGTGCAATTAGTCTGTGTTACACCCATTATAAACTATTGCGTTCCAGCCAGAGCTGAAGCACAGTCATAATGAAAGCTACAGTCTGTCTGAGTCAACTTCGTCAACAGATGCTTGTAGACAAATAAAACAATGCAGTGAGTTAGGTTAAGTACCGTAATTTCTGGACTATAAGCCGCTACTTTTTTCACACGCTTTGAACCCTGCGGCTTAAACAACGATGCGGCTAATCTATAGATTTTTACGGGCTAACAGCCTCCAGGGGGCGAAAGTGACATTGAGAGCGAAAGAGAGACTGAGAAAGTGTGTGACGAAGTCATTCTGAGGCTGTTCAGTTCCGACACTGAAGACGACAACTTCAGTGGTTTTAGTGCGCAGGAGGAAGATGAAGATAGGGATCAGTGACTTTTCTGGTAGGCTAACGGCCTACGGCTGCTAGGCTGGTTTTTTTTTTTTTAACCAGTCGTGTTACTGCTGTGACTGCTTGTTACTGCCGTGTTACAGGCACTGTTCGGAAAAAAGCACTTATTAAAATAAAAATAAAAAAAATCTTTCTGTGTAAATATCTGATGTTACAACGTGGACACCTGCGGCTTATAAAGAGGTGCGGCCTATTTATATACAAATTCTTTTTTCTTTTTCAATTTAGTTGGTGCGGCTTATATTCAGGTGTGCTCAATAGTCCGGAAATTACGGTAGATCTGTTAAATAGCTGTGTTAGTAGTTGTGTGTCAAGCTACACACAAGGTATTGTGCCACACTGTGTGATGTTGACAGGTGTATCCACCCAATTCAAATTAAGCAGGGTAGGCTAAACAACAGACATACCTTTGTTTAATGCTATACAGTTCAACAGCAACACAGACCGCAGCTTCCAAAATACTAATCCAGTTGAATCAACACATTTTAACACAGTTTCACCAAACTGAACTGAATATTATAAAATTCAAGGAGGATTTTTTGTAGGATTGTTGTTAGTATTAGACTGAATTGGTTTTAGCGAAGTGTTCCAATAAACAACTAGTGTATATTATAATGCAGGTCAGCCTTCCTTTGTGGTTCAGAAGAAATGCAGACATATTGCAAGATATCACAAAACTTATTGAATAGGAACATCCATGTCCTGCCAAAGAAAATGAGTTGTTAAACCAAACATGAGCATCAATCAGAAATGGTAAAATGACACGCAGTACTCCTGTGGGAAACTCCCATCAACTCTCATTAAGCAGTGTTCTCAACCCAAAAAAGTATATTTGCATGTGTCCCTTTAGTGAATACCTAAAAAAACTGCAATTATAATAATCATAAAATATGTTGCACTTCCCAGGTCTGGTGGTGTGTCATAAATAATATATATCATCCACTCCTCTGTTAATAAAAATAAAAACATTGGAAACACAGTAAAACGTTTCCTTTGCCAAGTTTTAATCAGAGTTTACAGTGGAGGCAGTGAAAGCCCTGCAGTATCAGATTACATCTGTAATTAATTGTCCAAATAGCAGCTGTATTGTTCACTGAAAAAGCAATAGCATATATAAAAACCCACCTTTTACAGAAGATATTCATCCATGGTAATACAGCATTCTTTTAGCCAGGAGTTTTTCTCTGTTCTGCAGGATTCATAGATGAAGTATTTGTCCTGTTGCTGCAGATTAAGACCCAAAATTCTCCACATATGACAGTGCAGTCCTGCAGCACAGACCCCCGCTTTTATTCTGCAGATTAGCCACTTTCACTTTTGGTTTCATGATCATGTGATTTACTAGAAAACTAAAGCTGTTTCCAGTAAACTGAAAAAGAAAACTTGATAAAATTCACTTCAGATGGCTTAGTGCATTAAGATGTATCCCCTGTTGTATCGTAGAATTAATAATAATATAATAATGTGTTAATAATAATAATTTAAGAAATGTATTTATTATATAAATAAATTGAAAGAGATTGTAACAAATGGGGGCACAGAGTCTAAACCCCTCCTGTAGTGGCACGCATAAAGTTAAATAACAATGGGAATGTGGTTTGGGAAAAGACATACCACCAGATGAACAGGATACTATTATACAACACTAATTATTTATCAAAATGTGTTAATAAACTTAGGCAGATTGATATTTTATACTGAACTTATATAATTCCACAGAAGTTGAATAAAATGAATCCTTATATACCAGAACTATGTTCGCATGGATGTGTAGAGAAAGTATTTTTAATACATATGTTATGGCTTTACCCAGAAATAAGACAATTTTGGGTAAGAGTACAAAATATGTTCTGTTTAATATTAAAGGTGGATGTATAATAATGCCCAAAGATGTGCTTGCAGGGAGTTAAAATGGATGGAGTGAAATCAGCTGTAACAACACCTGATTACATTGGCTTTGCTTTCTGTGAAAAGGATGATCCTTATGAAATCAAGGAAACCAAATTCACTTAGTTTGAATCACTGGCTCAAGGACTCTACAGAACTGACAATGATGGAACATATAGCATCAGCCCTGCAGAGGCTTTGTAGAGATAACGGCTTAGATGGACAATGGATACTTAAAGTATATAAATAAAAAATAAAACAACATTTAAAGACCCCCTCAGTTGAAAATTAAGTTTTTAGCCTTTTTAACATGTCAATATGGTTTTTTAACAGTGTACAGTCACTGTGAGCACAACTGCAGTTGCTTTGTCTGATTGTGGAGCCTGAAGGTGTGGCTGTGGATATGGTGCATATGTAGTCTGTGTTACGCTCTGATATGTAATCATAAGTGAAGCATAGTTATAACCATAGCTACAGTCTAGGTCAAATTGATAGAAAAAAAAGAGATAAAGGATCCTTCTTTCACAAACACACTAGCTTTTAGCAGGTCAAGGCGTCTGTGTGAGATCCTGCAATGGGTGATTGCTTGTTTTTAAAACTGATTTGAATCTGCAGTCACTCTGTCATCCCCGTGCAGAGTAGCTGTGGTGTTTCTGCTGGACAGGTGACAGGTCTGTCTACAGTGACTGTGCTCCAAAAGACGTTACAGCTGCAAACCGGTGAAAATTTGCATGTTCACCCAGGTGTTGTGATAACATAAATGCTGATCGAACCCGAAGCTGATAAATACTCGTGTCTACTGCAGAGTCATTTGACCCAGGTGTCAATGTTGATTGTACCCCTTTCCATTGCCAACAAAAGCCAGATGTTAGCAGTTTTTTTGACCAGTGGAAAAGGGGCTGTAGTTTTCCTCCTCTTCCTCTGTCCTTCCGTAGCTAATGGAATAATAAATTACAAGCCAAATTCCAACATTTCACCACATTTTGACTGAATGTTACACATCAACTGTTCATATTTTGTGACTTACCCTTTCTTGCTCACAGACTCTTATTTCAAACCCTACCATCAGATGATGGATGAGCTCTCTCTCAGGGTTTCCCACATTTTCTTTTTCATTTTGACAAAGTATTTTGACAGAATGTGCACAAACTTTGTGTAACAGTACTGATTTCACAGGTTAAAGGTAAAAAAAATTTATTCAACAAAAGCAAATGTAAAATACAATGAAATGAGGTGTGTGGTGGTAGGCAGTGATGTTGAATCGCATAAATCAAACAAAGATGCGCAGGGTTTGAGGAAGCAGGGAAGCACCAGGCCCGGGTGCCTTCAACTACCATGATGCTCTTCACCTCCAGCCACCGACTGCATCACAAAAATAAAACCTAGAGAAAAGGGAAACCAGCAAGCAGGTAGTAATGTCTTATTTGTCTTATTCAATCCCTAGTGAGTCTGATACATAATATTAACTAGATTTTAAAATGAGCCACCACAAAGACATCACAAGTAAGCAAAAAAATGATTCGATGAGCTAAAAATTGTAACTAAAGCATCCTTTCTATTGAAGTCTTCACATACAAGACACTTTAATTTCCAAGCGCAATCATCTAAGATTGAGTATGAGCAGCAATTTCCATCTTTTAACACATGAACAACTTAACCTTGTAAAGTAACATTACATTGTATGTGGTCACACACTTCACCTCATCTTTGGTTCACACAGTTGGGGCTGGAATTCAATTTGTTCTCTTTTCAACCCACCTGAAAACTGTGGTCCGTCTGTAATAAAAGATGACTTCATGCGCTTCATTGAGGTTATTCAGAGATCCTGTGTCAGGGAAGCGGTGCACTTAAGCTCACGATTAACACCCCACAATAGCAAACATCCACAGACAGCAGCACATGCACTCACTCATATTAGTCTTAAACTAGTTTTTCATTGGGAAGCTGCAGTTGTTGTCTTGTTTTTACATTCTCTGCTGAAAAACCCAAAACGAAGTTCGTATACACAGTATGTTGTGATTCTTATCTACAAAGCATTAATTTAATTATTGCATCATTTATTTCCTGACTGCTGATTTTGTTCCTTTATTGAATCAGTTAACAGAAATAAGTAAAATATACATATTGACGACATCAATAAATGTTCTTTTAATTCCTTTAAAAGTGTACGTATTTGACACCAGATACATCAATTAAATAAAAATTAAGAGATTCTAAATTCTGATTAAGAAAATCATATATTATGCTCAAATAAAAAATAAACAAAAGGAAAAAAAAAACTCATGTATGAATGACATTTTTGACATACAGACTGAATGATCTTTTACTACATTGAAAATATTTTGCATCATAAAAAATAATTGATTCTGATGGAGAAAAAATGGCACATTGTTACTATCACTTTGACAATACCACATACAATGTTTACTGATCTTTTAAAGGACATAAAACAATACATGTAAATACTTCATATCAGATAAGTCACAAAAACAAACAGTAAAAGTTTGCATGTCATGTTTCATTTGACAATGGACAAATTTTTCTTTCACTTTGTTGAGCTTAATATCAACATAGAGTTAAAGTTGATTATTTTTATTAAACGCGACATCAATCTCAGATGAAGGCGAACACCAATTGCAGTGTCTTTTAATTTTCCTATTGTAAGTTATGGTGATAAAATACAGTATCTCTCTTTTATACAGTATGTTTCTGTTTGTGATTTTTGTCCATGTCATATAACACAAGTAAGATAAAAAATATCCCTGAGAGGATAATGAATGAATCAATGTAATGAAAAAAAATGCGCACCTCTGTAACCACATAGCATATACTCTCTCACTTGATGTGAAATGACTGTCTGAGACTGTCCTCTGCCTGCTTAGGTGTGATATTTTTCTAGTTTGGAGGAATATCAGCAGGATTTGCATTATAAGCTTCTGCAAACTCACTGTTGAACCTTGCCAGTACATATTTCCAATAGTCGGATGCCTGGAGACTTACATCTGGAGGAATGTTCCAGCTGGGAAAATTCCTTTGTGACGCTTGTAAGGGTGTTGCTCATTGTTTGTGGCATTGCAATGAAAACAGGCGTTACTGATCACAGATGAAGAGCATATGTCAGTGACAAGGTTTTCCTTTTTTGTGCCATCGGTTTCCACCCAGACCCTCTGGCCGATACATTGTAGCCCAGTGCTCAGTATGTGCTGTTCCTCCTGCCTCACATGGAGCTGTACAGAATGGACACTGTTTACCACATCCAGTCACTCTGGTGAAAAGCTCTGTCTGGGGCTCCACGTAGAGATGTTTCACTTTCATCTGGATGTTTGTTTTTTTAAACTCTTCTCTAAGAGCTCTTCCCATCTCATCCACACACTCTGTGAACCAGTGAGCAAACTATTCCTGGTTTGCATGGTTCAGGATTAGGCTGGGACTAGATTGGGCTGACCAAAAAATTATAACAGTCCCACCCTAGCAACACTAAGAAATTGTCTTATATGTGATATATGAAATTGAGAATTATTTTATTGAGGAACTCAATGCGTTATGCACAGCTCTACAGTGAAATACATTTTTATCCATTAGAAATGGTAAAATATTTTTGGTATACAAAACTGTTTCCAAAAAAGTTGGGACACTGTGTAAAATGAAAATAAAAACAGAAACTGATGATTTGCAAATCATGTAAACCCATATTTAATTGGAAATAGAACAAAGACAACATATCAAATGGTGAAATGTTATTGTTTTATGAAAAATATATGCTCAATTTGAATTTGATGCCAGTAACATGTTTCAAAAAAGTTGGGACAGGGGCAATAAAAGACTGGAAAAGTTGTGTCATGCTAAAAAAAAACACCTGGTTGAATATCTCACGACTAATTAGATTAATTGGTAACAGGTCAGTAGGTGATTGGGTATAAAAACAGCCTCCCAGAGAGGCAGAGTCTCTGTGCAGTGAAGATGGGGAGAGGTTCACCACTCTCTGAAAGACTGTGTGGGCATATAGTGTAACGATTAAAGAATGATGTGCCTCAACATAAAATTGCAAAGAATTTGGGGCTTTCCGCAGCTGTGGTTCATAATATCATTAAAAGATTCAGATAATCTGGATGTTGCATCCTCTGAGCTACAGAGGAGAGGGACCATCCAGCTTGTTATCAGCACTCAGTTCCAAAACAGGTGTCTGTTATGATGTGGGGGTGCATTAGTGCCCATGGCTTGGATAGCTTGCACATCTGGGAAGGCTCCATTAATGCTGAACCATATATACAAGTTGTGGAGCAACATATGCTGCTATCCAGTCTTTTTCAGAGAAGGCCTTGCATATTTCTTTAAGACAAAGCCAAACCACATTCTGCACATATTACAACAGCATGGCTCCGGAGTAGAAGAGTTCGGCCACTGGCCTGCCTGCAGTGCAGACCTGTCACCCATTGAAAACATTTGGCACATCATGAAATGAAAAACACGACTAAGGAGAACTGTTGACAAGCTGAAATCCTGTATCAGGCAAGAATGGGACAACATTTCACTTTCAAAACTCCAGCAACCGATCTCAGTTACCAAACGTTTACAGTGTTGTTAAAAGAAGAGGTGACGCAACACAGTAGTAAACATCCCCTGTCCCAACTTTTTTGAAATGTGTTGCTTTCATCAAATTCTAATTAAGCAGATATTTTTCATAAAACAATAAAAGTTCAACATTTGATATGTTCTCTTTGTTCTATTTTCAGTTAAACATGGGTTTACATGATTTACAAATCATCATATTCTGTTTTTATTTACATTTTATATAGTGTCCCAACTTTTTTGGAAACAGGGCTATTATGAAACTGTGACGGGACTCATTAGACTGTGGCAGAGGACATCAGTAGAGTAGGTGGTCCATCAATGTGGCCAGGACACATTTGCATTCACATTGTTGCCACATATGGCCCAGACCACCTCCGAATGTGGCCTGAGTGATCAAACCTCAAATGCATCCTGAATGCGTCCTGAGTGTGTTCACACCTGAACTTAGAGCTGAACCACTTGTGATCAGATCACTTAAGATGGATTTTAATACCAGGTCTGAACAGGGCCTGTGAGGCAGCAGGAATCAGAGTAAGGCTAACAAGCTGGGTCTGCAGTGACTATGGAACATGAACAAATCTGCAGAGCTTTGAAGTGGTCTCTTTGGCGTTCTTTGGGGTATGGGCAGCAGCTTTGCATGTATGGAAAGTCTTAAGGGCAGAGGGTCTGTAGAAGAGCTGGTATCAGTAGCTGCTGTGTTAAGTGGAGTATACAGGTTACAGCTACAGTAAGAAGTTACACTAGGCTATGTGTAATATAGTACAGTATAAACAGTTGAAATAAAACAATTTCAAAAAGACAAAAACCATTTAGTACTGGGTTGCTAAAGACACAAGGTATTTAGGAAGATTTGAAGAGTTAACTCTGCCACAACTCTGAGTCCCTGTCATACCCTTTTCAGTTGTCATTAGATTTGGCTGAAAATTGTAGTTGTCAGGATTACTTATAACATTGTATGCTGGTCATCCCTGAGAAAGTATTCAGTCCACAAGGAACCAGAATGGCCTTTGAATTCTTTGTGGAGGATTTTTATTCTTTTATACTTTGGTCTGTGTTTACATTTTTATGTGATATTCCTATTTCACAGAATTATTTTTAGTCAGTGCATCTGCAATCTTGGAAGAACATTTTGCATCATTTTTAATACCTAAATTTTCTCTTAACTTACTTGTGTGTCCAGATGTTCAGGCAAGTCTGTATATATCTTCATTCTTCATATCCTCAGGGGACTGCAAGGACTGGCGGCAGCAACCCCCTCCCATCCTGCATCTCGTTACTGATCCTGCAAAAACAAATTAACTGTTGAACCAAACATGAGCATAAACAGGAAACAACCTAGCGCCCCTTGTGGTTAACTTTCCATTATCAGCTATTATCAAGCAGTATGATACCCATCCAGAATCACAGGATGGGAGGAAATAGTTTTACAAGGCCATTTTCCTAATTACAATCACAATTCCTTTATTTCAATTCATGGTAATCAGTCTTCAAATGTGTGTAGGGTTTGACAGTGTACAGGGTGATACTGGGATTTATTTTCATTATTTTTTTGGTTCATTCTCCCTGATCTACAGGTACAGTTAGTGTGTTTGTACATTACTAGTTTAAATACTCTGCAGATACAAACAAAAGGAGAGATGATGTTGTGTTTTACAATATTAATTTGTTGTTGTTTGTTGTTTGTGGTGCTTGAAGCCATGGCTTTTTATTCTGTCCACTCCATTCAAATAAATCAGGGTAGGCTAAACAACAGACACAACTTTGTATAATGCTATACAGCAACACAAACTGCAGCCTCCAAAATAATCATACTGTTGACACAACACATACTACATCACATATCACATACTTGTACTGAACAAGTTCCTGTCCTGTTATAACAATACCACATACAATGTTGACTGATCTTTTAAAAGACATGAAATAATACATACCATACCAGGTAAGTCACAAAAGCAATCAGTAATATAATCCATATTATATTTTATTTGATAAAAGAAAAACATTTTTCTGACACTTTGTTGCTTTATTTGTGCCCATCTTTTTGGTGGCAATGTAATGATGCAGATAGGTCAAACAAAATCATAAAATCAAACTTTAACAAAGATTTTATTTATTTTAATTGTATTTGTATGAAACAAGTAAGACCAAAATATCCATGAGAGGATAAAATGAGGAGAGCGTTCACCTCTGGAATCACACAGCATGTACAGTAGTCTCTTACTTGCTGCATGAATGACTCTTTGAGACTTTCCTCTGCCTGGTCAGTTGTAATATTTATATATATTTATATGTTATAGTTTCAGGAACATCAGCAGGATTAGCATCATATGCCTCTGCAAAGTCAAAGATATGACCCTCCCAAAACTCCCCCATAGTGATGGTGTCTGGAACCCCAACCACCTAAATTAAATGAACATATCTCAGACTTTTTATCTGAGTTAGTGCTTAGTACAGATACAATCACTGATATAGGTGGATGATTACACTATTTATGTGGATGTTGACAGCAACAGTGTTAGTTCTGAATTTGATTTATTATCAAACTCAAGTGGCTTTTCGCAAAATATAAGCAAATACACTCACTGCTTTAACCACACCCTTGATCTTGTTTTACACAGCATTTCTTAAAAAAACTACTATCTGATAATGCTCTCAGGAAATGAAAGAAAAAATCGTAAACATTAAAGAAACAATCACAAAAATCATCTCTGTTCAAATGGTGCAGAAATTCCAGTGAATTTGAAAGTAGCGGACATAAAAATCTGTTGTCAACTCTCAAGTTTTGTTGCCTCACTAACAGCATATGGCCTCTGCTGAAGTTGGTCAGTCAGTGATCTGTCTGTTCTACACATGGGTCCAGATCAAGATATTTGAAAGATATTTGTTTTGGCAGTCCTGACCTTTTCTCTATCTGGTGCTTCCTGAAAATATTGCCTAAAGGAAGCATATATAGGGTGAAAAGTATCAGTTCCAGCACAAAACCTTGTGGAACCCCATGACTAACTTTTGTGTGCATAGAAGAGTCATTATTAACACGAACAAACTGGAATCTATCTGATAAGTATGTCTTAAACCAGCCTGGTGTAGTTCCTTTAATGCCAGTGACATGTTCTAGTTTGTGTAATAAGATCTTGTGGTCAATGGTGTCAAATGTAGCACTAAGATCTAGGAGAAGTATAGAGACAAGTCCATTGTCTGAGGTTATGAGGAGATCATTGGTAACCTTAACCAGAGCTGATTCTGTGCAAGTATTTTGGAAATAAAGGGGAGGATGGATATAAGACTGTAGCTGGCTAATACATCTGGATCAAGAGATTACAATTTTATTTGTAAAGAAGCTCATAGAGTCATTACGACTGAAGGCTAAAGGAATAGATGGCTCAATAGACCTATGGCTCTGTCAGCCTGCGTAATGTCTGAAATACTCAAATCCCTCCTATCTCAATCCAGTCAAGACTCCATCCAGACACACTGTTCAGAAAAACAGAAGACAGTTACATCATCAAGATTTATTTTTTAACAAACCTGAACTTACAAGATGTTTGCAGATGGTACCTAAAAAGGTGGGAATGCTGTATGGCATAGAGCAGGAGTTCTTAACCTTTTTATGGGGAGACCCCCTTTTAAGAAGAAAGAAAGAAGAAAACCAAAAAAACTGTCATGTGATGGAAATACTGAGAGAAAAACCTTCACAAACAATAGTTTTATCATCACACATGCAGCTGGGGATGTTACGACCCAGAGTTTCAGACAGTAAGAACCATCATCTCTTTCTCAGTTACTTTATACACAGATATGGTGTGATGTCCTTGAGGAAACCACAATAAGAAAACACATTTTGCAGCTATTTCCTGTTACATTACATACATGAGGGACATGAACTTTTGAAGGATAAAATGATTTATAAACTGATGATGACATACGCGGATGAAGAGGTTAGGGTGATAACTGCTAGATTTGTCAGACTGGTCTTTTCTGGGGGGGTTTTCCCACTACAATGTATATAAACTACATGTTACATATATACTGAATGATCTTTTACGACTCTGAAAATTTTAACATTTTACATCAGACATTTCACAGAAACAAAAACAGATATTTTAATTCTGACATAGAAAAAAGATGACATTGTACGAAACATATTTCTGTTCTATGACAATACTGCACACAGACTGAATGATCTTTTTAAAGAGATAAAACAATACATGTATTTTAATATCAGATATGTCACAAAGGCAAAAAGTAAAGATTACATATCATATTTCATTTGATAAAAGACACATTTTTCTGACACCTTGTTTCTTTATATGCGTACATCTTTTCAGTGGCTTTATACTGATGATGTGTGACAGAAAATCACAAAAAACATAGATTTAATTTAACTTGGTATGTAGATGTGCGCCGAACAAACATTTTAGAGTTGTAGCTGATTTTTTTTTTTTTTTTTTTTAACGCATAGCATTGATTTCAGATGAAGCTGAGCACAAACTGCTGTGTTTTTGATTTGTTTTTATATATTTCTCTATTGTAAGCGACTGGTAAAATACAGTATCTCTCCTGTATTCAGTATGTTACTGTTGATTTTTTTTCTATGTCATAGAACATAAATAAGATCAAAATATTCATGAGAATGACGAATGAATCAAGGTAATGAGGAGAATGTGCACCTCTAACCACATATCATGTAGTCTCTCACTTGATGTGAAATGCCTCTCTGAGACTCTCCTCTGCCTGCTTAGGTGTGATATTTTTCCAGGTTGAAGGAAGATAAGCAGGATTTGCATTATATGCCTCTGCAAAGTCACTGTTAAACCCTTCCATGATATATTTCCAGTAGTCTGATGCCTGGAGACTTATATCTGGAGGAATTTTCCAGTCTGGGAAAATGTCTTTGTAACACTTGTAAAGGTGCCATTCATTCGTTGTAGCATTACAACGAAAACAGCTGTTACTTACCACAAGGGAAGAGCATATGTCAGTGACAAGTTTTTCTGTTGCATGCCAGCTGTATCCACCCAGACCTTGCCGATGCAGTGAAGCCCAGTGCTCAGTATGGGCTTTTCCTCCTGCCTCACAGGGCACAGCACAGAATGGACACTGTTTACCACATCCAGTCAGTCTGGTGAAAAGCTCATTGTGGGGGTTCACATGGAGATGTTTCAGTTTCATCTGGATGTTTGTACTTTTAAACTCTTCTCTAAGAGCTTGTGCCATCTCATTCACACACTCTGTGAACCAGTGAGCAAACTATTCCAGGTTTGCATTGTTGAGGATCATGAAAGCACCAAGAGCATCCTGGGAAATTACAGGTTTATCTCCAAGTTCTTTGCAGATATCTTCAACAAATGTCTTCAGGTTTCCACTCTTTTTCATTTTAGCCTTGTTGATAGCATCATTTATGCTATTGATACATGACTGAAGATGTCGGTCCTCAAACTCAAACATCTTCGAACCATTTGAGAAGTGAGTCACTATTTGGTAAAGTATCCAGTCCTTTACATATTCCTCATATGAGCACATATAACTCCAATAGTTTTTAAAGTCACCATTTGAAAGCAAATCCAGTAAAATTGAATACTGGAAGGACATCCTTGTACTGAACTTCTGTTGTATCAGCATCTCATCAATGATATCAGGACCCAGGGAACAGTTGACTGCAGGCTTCAAGCATTTGTTGGTGAATTCTTCTGCCTTCTTCTGGCACTGGTCTCGTTCATTGAATATGTCTTTAAAATCAGCACAGAACTTCTCTTTGTTTTGATTCAGACATCTGTAAGGATCATTCTCATGTAGGAAATCTTCATGCATTTTCTGAAAGTGTCTGGTTGCAAGTCCACAGATGTGTTGTTTCAGAGAAACTTCAAATTCACTGTTCGTTTTGACTTCCTGATTGTTTTGCAGCCTCTCATCAATCATGTGTAGGATCTCCTGGATGTAAGTGTCATGGTAATTATTTTTTCTTTCCATTTTTTCAGTTACAAACTGTGTGCAAGCATCTATGATGCTGTCTGCAATTTTTGTACCATCATAATGTGATCTTGAAGGTTAAACCACTTGCTCATTTTTTGTTTAAACTTTTGCCAGAGCCCTTCAGCTGTACATTTGAAAGGAATATGGCCACAATCTGTGAGACTTTTTTTACTCAACAGTTCAGATGCATGGTCCCATTTGTGTGACAGATTTAATCTCAAGTAGTGGGATACACTGATGAAGACATCTGTTGGCTTTTGTTCGGAAACAGACAATTTCTGCACTGTTTCATTCCACATCTTGTCAAATTCTTCATCCAGCTCTTTTTCTCTCATCTGGACATTCTTCTTTCGACATTGATCAATCAGTGCACACACTGCCTTTTCAATTTCTTTTGTGTGATTTTCCCTGATTCTATCAAGTTCTGTCATTCCCTGTTTGATCTCTGCTGCTGCTGTGAGCTGGTGAAACACAGAGTTATCCATTTCTCGTCGAAGGCTCTTTGCACTGTTTGCAAAGTCCTCTTTGTATCCTTCTACTAAATAGACATGACCCTCTGTTTGCTTGAAGTACTTTGTCAGATTTTCAAGAAGCTTTGTCTCCCACTTAGACAGCACTGTGGAGGCTTCACTTTTCAAAGACATAACATCTTTCATGTCAGCTGTTTCAGATTGTGCAGCAACTGTGCCAAAATTTGAAATTGTTGTTTCAGAATTTGTAACCCACTTGTACATGTCTTTTTTGAATTCCCATTCCCATTTGTTGAATTCAGTGCATAGTCTCATGTATGCATCAGCCACGAGACTGTTTCTGAAACGGAAGATGAAGTTTTCATGCTTTACTGCAGTCCACAGGCTTGACATCCACTCTTTAAACTCCGAGACATCATTAGCAGATGATTGACACTTTCCCAGTTGGATGATGTTTTTCTTGAGCTCATATACAGCTTCGCTGTACCCTGCATTGACTGGTGCCATTGGTGGGTTTCCATTCCAGAGTCCAGGAATGTACCAGTTCCCAGTATCTGGACTGTACTCCATCACATCCGTGAAGCTCTTGTTCTCCTCTTTCTTCTCCATTTTGGCTGCTGCCTGTGTCATCTCGTTTAACTGTTCCAAAAGCAGTTTCCTGTCTCTTAATTTCTTCTCATGGGCTGAAACATCTGACACATTCTGATGAACAAACTGACATTGAGGCTTCTTTCCCACCTCTTTCATCCTGAGAAAAGCATGCACAACTATTTTCAGGATGTCCTTCATTTCTGTGGAATTCTCCATTGCAATATTGATAATGGTGATATCACTCAGCCCCACGGCAAGTGTTGCAAGCTCGTTGTCATGCTCATGGCTGTCATCTAGTTGTGCAAGCTCTGGTGACTTTAAGCCCTCAGTGTCAATGATCACCATGAAGTCACAGTTGAGCACTTTTTTGACATCATCATTGATTCTGATGAGCAAGTATCTTGTTGTTTGGAGACACCAAGTCATGGAGCTGAGAGAGAACATCACTCACCCATCTGAGAGGTATGTTGGATGCATCTCCGTCTACAAGCTCAAGAGGAAATCAATCCAGCAACAATTCTGCACAGAGTTTGGGCAGATGCTGTAATTGTTGATGTGATGGGTTTGTTTCTGGAAGGGAAATTGAAGCTTCATACATCTGACCCATTTCACGGAAGAAATGTTCAGTCCCTAGTGAACTGTTGGAAAGCTGTCTGTCAATGTCTTTCATCTCATCTTTGTTCTCAGAATTCTTGCACTTTTCTTTATATTGCTCCCTGAGGTCAGACAGTTTTTCTTGAGACAGGTTATCGAGGTTCATTCACATCCACTTCAGGAAATAACATCTCTCATTCCCTGGGCTTGATATTGCACTGATGAAGCATGTCATTGCAGCTGACATGTCATAAGAGTTCTGTTTCTTCCGAAGTGTTTCTTTCTGTACCTGAAGATCACTTTTGTAAGTTTCTATGTCTTCAGACCCAACATTTTGAAGCCGAAACTCCTCCTTCTCTAAGCTTGTCAGTTCCTTCCATATTTCACCTTGCAGTGGAAGCTGGTCTTCTTTGTATTTAAAAGTGTTTTGTATTTTTGCAGTTATGCCATCTGCATTTTCCTTGGCAGTCTGGCACTTTGGACAGTCCTCATCAACCAAGATTCCCAATTCATGAGCAATGTCAGACATCTTCTCAATGCTCATCTTTATCTTTGAGTTTTCAACTACACTCCTCACTGTTTTTCTCAGAACTTTGACAAAGTCTGCATCATTCATACGCTTAGTCTTCATAATAATGTTCTTTGTCAAGTCCAGCTTGGTTGCTGCCTTTTTTAGAGCATCCATGTTAAAGCACCTGCTTTGATCGTTACCCACCAAGAAGATCTGTGCCCTGTGGTTTTGGTTATTAAGCATCTAGTTTTCAACTATACCCTTCACTGTTTTTCGCAGAGCTTTGACAAAGTCTGCATCATTTGTTTGCTTAGTCTTAATAATGATGTTCTTAGTTAAGTCCAAGTCAGTTGCTAATTTCTTAAGAGCATTTATATTGAAGCTCTTGCTTTGGCAGTGGCCCACCAAGAAGATCCGTGCCTTGTTGTGTTGGTTTGTAAGCAACTTGCTCTGAGAGTCCAAATGTCAAAGAACACAAAAACTGCTGCAGATGTCTGACACAAAAAAGAAAACTGTGTTTCAAATGAAGCAATGTCCCCACAAAGGTTAGCTCCAGCTACTGGCTCACTGAAAATATCAATGTTTTTGTTTCCACAAGGAAGGTACCAAGTGATTTCAGTCAGTCCATCAGATATTCTTCTTGGACTGTCACCACACTCCATATCGTGGTGAATAAAGGTGTCATGGTACTGCTGAGAATTGCTCAGAAGCTTATTGAGAATCTCTGACTTGGACAAGGAGCATTCCCCCAGTCTCACAAAGGATATCATTGGAAGTTCAGAGAGAACAATTCTTCCTTCAATAAAGCCCTTGGATTGTGAAAGTGACTCAGGTCTGTACTTTTTAACAATGTCTCTCAAGGCCCACAGCATTAGTGTGCACTGTTGTGTGTCACAATTAGGAAGCAGCAAACTGCACATAGACATTTTGAGTGCCATCTCCTGCTGTACAAACCCATCAGAACACAGAAAGAGAGCAGTGATTATGTCAAGAGGGTTTAGCATGTCACTAGAGTTTGGTCTGTCAAGCAGATTATGAAAATTGAGTTCTTTAATCTCTGATGCAGCATCACAGCGTAATTCACATTCTGATGTACATGTCATATTCCTGGCTGTCACATTAACCATCATTAGTTTCTTGAGAAAATACCATGGAAGATCTGATTGACACTTGGCAGGTTCATCTGTAATGGTCTTCTCATCAATCTGAAGTATTTTGCTCAGCGATAACTTCTCCGTGTAGTGCTGCACCAACCCCAGATCCTCCAACAAGCTCTTCAGTTGTGTCTCTGCAGGCATGAAAGTACTTGTTATTTCAAAGCAAGCAAGGCAAAGCATGTGTTGTAAAATATAGATTTAAAAATTAATTGACACAGAATCTATCCATGCATTCAAATATCAGGTCATGTACAACTTCACATCCTGCTTTTGAAGTAAGCTACATTTGAAAACTTGATTTACTGTAATTGGACTTTCAGACATTATACAGGAGGTAATCTTGATGAAATTCTATTCTATCTTTTTCATTTAAAGTATTTACACTGCCAATCACTGTAATTTATTGGAAAACATGCTTTAGTTTTGTCTTCGAGCAACCCACCAATATATTTTATTCCAGTCCACACTCACAGAACTATTGTTTTGCATTTCGATTGTTATTTTGGCCCAATACTGCGTCTTGATCCCAAATTGATTCATTTGATTATTACAGCCCCTGCCTCCAGAAAAAATAAGCATGTAGTATTATGTGGTATTAGGACAGTGGCATAAACATAAATTAAATTTACCTCCCAACTTTTGTTTGGCTTACTCACTTACCTCACTTTGTATGCCTGTACATGCAAAAGTAAAATTTATCTAGGTTGCTTGGCTGGAAAGTTGCCCCAGTATTCAGGAGTGTTGTGTATGAATTTTTTCAATGAGTGTAATTCATTGAACATGCTAATTTTTGGTGAACAGTAAACTGAATGTACAATATCCATTTTCAATGAATGAACCTGAATGTGAGTGTTGTTAACTCTTTAGAGAGATAATGATGCTCACGCAATAGAAGGTGGGACTAATGCACCAAAAAGCTGTTTTCCAACTGCCAAAAAAACATCACAACAACTGTGTTTTACAGCAGCACACAAGGATTTACAGCACCTGGTATGCGTCCCATGTATAGTGCCAGTAATTCAAACAACACAGCTACTAGTACTGCTGAAAACATTTCGTTTTTTAATATTTGAAGGACATTTATGAAAAAACTGTGTAGATTTCAAAGAAGAAAAATCTCATGTTTTTATGTAACATCTGTCTGCCAGGTCTGAAAAAACACAAGTCCAAATGTCAGCCACATGAGCAACGAATTTGAAATGACACACTGAGTTGAAGCATCTGACCAGTCTTTTGAAATATCTGCTAATTAATGATGATTTCAAGAAATCATTAAGTATAAGGCCATGAACCAACAGCCGCAAAGTTTCTACCTGAGTCAAACTCACAGCATATACATATGAAACATATCCTCACAATGATTTTTTCTTAGCTTTTAAAAGTAACCTCTGTGACTCCATAGTGGTATACAGTAATTCATTTAGTTTGTAGCAATGACTGGCAATGACATTGGGCTGGGGATGGATGGGTAGGAGAAAGATTATTTTTTAAATGGAAGAAATTAATGTGAACTAGTTCATGTCAATCTTTGTGAACTGAACTTTTAACTAGCTCTTCTAAAGAGTGAACTTGCACAACACTGGAAGTAGGTCCCTGTGGAAAATTTCATTGTTTCTGTACAGGCCACACACAGTTGTCATCCATTGTTCTGACATTTATGACTCATTATTATTTTGCATCATTGTTGACAGGTGTAGTTTCACCCAATTGCAATTTTTGCATTACATAATACAGTCAACTGCATTGTGGGATTATTAGCATACCATAGTGTAAATGAATGGATACTGCATTTTCATTCCATTACTGTTTTCACTGGAAAATAACACTGTTAATTTCCCACAATAACATGATAGAGGGTATTTGTGGGATGTTAGAAATCATGACAGTCCCTCCTCTCAGTATAGGCAGCAGTAGGTTGGGACTAGATTGGGCTGACCAAAAAATTACAACAGTCCCACCCTAGCGACACTAAGAAATTGTCTTATATGTGATATATGAAATTGAGAATTATTTTATTGAGTGAATCAATGTGTTATGCACAGGTCTATGGCGACATAATGTTTGATCCATTAGAAATGGTAAAATATTTTTGGTATACAAGCCTGTTTCCAAAAAAATTGGGGCACTGTGTCAAATGAAAATTAAAACAGAATGTGATGATTTGCAAATCATGCAAACCCATATTTAATTGGAAATAGAACAAAGACAACATATCAAATGTTGAAATGCTGAAATTTGATTGTTCTATGAAAAATATTTGCATAATTTGAATATGATGCCAGCAACACGTTTCAAAAAAGATGGGACAGGGGCAACAAAAGACTGAAAAAGTTGTGTAATCCTAAAAAAAAACACCTGGTTGAATATCTCACAACTAATTAGATTAATTGGTAACAGGTCAGTAGATGATTGGGTATAAAAAGAGGCGGAGTAACAATTAAAGAATAATGTTCCTCAATGTAAAATTGCAAAGAATTTGGGGATTTCAGAAGCTATGGTTCATAATATCATTAAAAGATTCAGATAATCTGGAGAAATCTCTGTAGGCAAAGGGACAAGGCTGAAAACCTGTATTCGATGGCTGTAAACTACGGTTCCTCAGGCGGCACTGCATTAAAGACAGACACGATTCTATGTGTGTATCCCTGCAAGGGTTTGGGAACACTCCTAAAAACCATTGTCTGTGAACACAGTACATCACTGCATCCACAAATGCAGGTTGAAACTCTACCAGGCAAAGCAGAAACCATATCTAAACATGATCCAGAAACATCGCCGACTTCTTTGGACCCGAGCTCATTTAAGATGGTCTGAGGTGAAATGGAAAACTGTCCTGTGGTCTGACAAATCAAAATTTCAAATAGTTTTTGGCAGCAGTAATCAGAGTAAGGCTAACAAGCTGGGTCTGCAGTGACTATGGAACATGAACAAATCTGCAGAGCTTTGAAGTGGTCTCTTTGGCGTTCTTTGGGGTATGGGCAGCAGCTTTGCATGTATGGAAAGTCTTAAGGGCAGAGGGTCTGTAGAAGAGCTGGTATCAGCAGCTGCTGTGTTAAGTGAAGTATACGGGTTACAGCTACAGTAAGATGACAAAAATATTTTTTGTGCATTTTTACAGTTGATAATACTTCCTGAATAGTTTACAAGCAACATGATTTTAATCTACATTTTAGTACTAGGCTGCTAAAGACATAAGGTATGTAGGAAGATTTGAGAAAAGCCCCATGCATTAATGAGTGAACTCTGCCACTGTCATACCCAGTTGTCATTAGATTTGGCTGATGTAAAATTGTAGTAGTCAGGATTACTTATAACACTATATGCTGGTCATCCCTGAGGAAGTATTTAATTCAGTGTCTATGTCCACAAGGAACCAGAATGTCCTTTGAACTCTTTGTGGTTATGGCCTTCGATCATCTTTATTGATTTCAATAACTTTTAGTTTTGGGAATGGTATCATGAAAACAATCTGTCAATGCAAACACATTATAGTCCAAAGAAGGGAAAACAACTCACCTCTAATCAACCGTGTCCTTAGGCCATGAGTTTGAAGGCGCTTTCATCTCAAATCATTCACTTAAGTGAGTTTGTTCTTTTTTTTTTTTTTTACACTGAGGTCTGCTTTTACATTTATACATGATACTGTTATTTCACATAATTATTTTTCGTCAGTGCATCTGCAATCTTGGAAGAACATTTTGCATCATTTTTAATACCTAAATTGTCCCTTAACTTACTTGTGTGTACAGATGTCAAGGCAAGTCTGTATATATCTTCATTCTTCATATCCTCAGGGGACTGCAAGGACTGGCAGCAGCAACTCCCACCCATCCTGCATCTTGTTACTGATCCTGCAAAAACAAATTAACTGTTGAACCAAACATGAGCATAAACGAGAAACATCCTCGCCCCCCTGTGGGTAACTTAGATGGATAGTTGTATGAGGCAAATTTCCTAATTACAATCACAATTCATGGTAACAGTCTTCAAATCTTGTGTGTAAGGTTTGGCAATGCACAGGGTGATACTGGGAATTATTTTCATGATTTTTTTGGTTCATTCTCCCTGATCTACAGGAACAGTTAGTCATCTTCGACAGCAAACGCCTATAGCTGAAAAAACAGTGCAGAGAGTTAGGTTAAGTAGATCTGTTAAGTAGATTTGTTCGTCATGTATCTAGCTACAATGATACAGACTTGTTCAGAGACTACCATTCCTAACCCTGCCTCTCTTTGCTGAACTTGGTTCTGTCCCACTTCACAGTAATAGCTGGCAAAACACACAAAGTAAAGTAATGTAAAATTTCCTTTTGCATCACTGACAAAATTAATATTTTTTTAAATATGTGTTGTACTTCCCAGGTCTGGTGGTGTGTCATAAATAATATATATCATCCACTCCTCTGTTAATAAAAATAAAAACATTGAAAATACAGTAAAACGTTTCCTTTGCCAAGTTTGAATAATAATTTACAGTGGAGGCAATGAAAGCCCTGTAGTAGCAGATTACATTAGTAATTAATTGTTCAAAAAGCAGCTATATTGTTCACTGAAAAAGCAATAGCATATAGAAACCCACATTCTTTTAGCCAGGAGTTTTTCGTAGATATGCAGGATTCATAGATGAAGTATTTGTCTTGTTGCTGCAGATGGAGCACCTGACTTCGCTGCATATGACAATGCAGACCCCTCCTTTTATTCTGTTGATGAGGCCTCTTTCACTTTTGGTGTCATGATCATGTGATTTCTGAGAAGCTAAAATCACCATTTCCTGTAAACTTAAAAAGGAAACTTAGATAAAAGTCACCTTATGTGGCTTAGTGCATTACCATATGTTGTGTTGCAGAATTGACAATGTAAGAAATCAATGTTGTAGCCACAGGAATCGCATAATAGTGATTACACATTTTCACCATAAAGTTGTTTGTTGTCACCACAGACTGTATATAAAAATAGATGTAGACTCTGGGTCTGAAAAGTGAAGCCAGTGCAGAAGTGCCTTAAACCTTCATTCTATATAATGACCATCAGGGGTCAACTTCACTGGTTGCAAAAAGAAGTCTGATTGTATTAAAGTCTTTGGGAAAATGTCTCTACTTCTCTCTCAGTTTATTACCTCAGTAAATGTTTTTTCTAATGAGTTCGTGCTCTCAGTCGCTAGTTTCAAGTCTTCTTCAATCCAACGTGATGTTCATTTTTTTATATTATGGTCCAATTTAGAGGACAATAGACCGTAAAGCAGGGTATGCATTAGGTTGGGGCTACTGTGTGATTGACAGACTGTACCACACACAGCGACCTGCCTGAAAATCAGGATAGAGGACAGAGCAGGTCAGATCCACCCCTCACTCCTCCTCAGATCCACCTTATTGTTCAAATATTGTTTCTTCTGGTTCCAAAAAACCAAGATGTCAACATCCAAATTACAATCTTGAGTCATCATAACAGCAGCTCACAAACCAGTGGGGGATGTTGCCACTTGGTTGTGACACATACACAAACACACATATCTTATTATTGTATTATTGTATTTTATACAAAGTTTTATACAAAAGCAAAAGATTAACGCAAAAGCAAATGAAAAATATAATAAAGTGTGGCAGTCTGTATAGTAGGAGGTTAGGGTGTTTCTGGATGAGCGAGGTGTGTGGTGTCTGGCAGTGATGTTGCATTGCATAAATCAAAGAAAGATGTGCAGGAGAAAACAGCGCCCATGAGTTTGAGGAAGGGCAAGGATTTACAGAACTGGGGACCTTCGATTACCATGATGATGCATTAATTCTATCGCAGAAATAAAACATACGGAAAAGGGTATACCTGCAAGTGGAGTCTTAGAGGTCGATATGTCTGTCATATTTGTATTTAATGTAATGTGTTATTCAATCCCTAGTGTATCTGATACATAAGATGAACTACCAACACAATTTTCTGACCACTGTGTAGAGAAATTTGTCTGATTTCACACAGTGTGTCTACCAAAGCACAGAGACTTACAGAATTTGAATTACGAGCCTCTGAGTGGCGAGAGTACCATCCAACAGCCCCATTAACTGCAATAAAAACTCAGAACAAGATTTTCGGAAAAACACAGAAACAACCATTTTTGAAACCTGCTCTTGCATCCACATTTTTGATTCTAGAAACACCAACCACATCAACGTGTTCAACAGTCTTGTGCTGTCTGTGGAGTAAAAATTATTCCAATAGGAGATACTGTTTTTAAGAAATTAAGACGAGTTTAAGAAGCCAAATTCTCACTCATGTCTATGTAAGCTCCATGTCTTCCAGGTAGACACAGGTGCAGGATATTGATCATTAACAGGCCAAGACAGACAGACACAGAGAGAGAGAGAGAGAGAGCAGGAGAGAGACATAAACACAGACACAGTCAGGTATACAGTATTTTCTGAAAGTGATTGGCTACATCTCCACAGATGTGTTGTTTCAGAGAAACTTCAAACTTGATGTCAGTCTTGTCATCCTGATTGTTTTGCAGCCTCTCATCAATCACAATCATAAAACTGAATGCAAGCACCTATGATGCTGTCAGCCATTTTTTGTGCTCTCATGATGTGATCTTGAATGTTAAAGTACTTGCTCATGTTGTGTGTAAACCTGTCCCAGAGCCCTTCAGCTGTATATTTGAAAGGCTCATTGCCACAATCTTTCAAGCTTTTTTGACTAAACAATTCAGATGCATGACTCCCCTTATGTGACAGATTTAATCTCAGGCAGTGGGATACACTGGTGAAGACATCTGTTGCCTTCTGTTCAGAAACAGACAATTTCTTCACTGTTTCATTCCACATCTTATCAAATTCTTCATCCAGCTCTTTTTCTCTCATCTGGACATTCTTCTTTTGGCATTGATTGATCAGTGCACACACTGCCTTTTCAATCTCTTTGTGATTTTCCCTGATTCATTCAAGTTCTGTCATTCCCTGTTTGATCTCTGCTGCTGCTGTGAGCTGATGAAACACAGAGTTCTCCATTTCTCGACGAAGGCTCTTTGCACTGTTTGCAAAGTCCTCTTTGTCTCCCACGACAGCACTGTGGGGGCTTCACTTTTCAAAGACATGGAGAATTCTTTTACATAAGCTAGTTCAGATTTTGAAATTTGCGTTTCAGCAACCCACTCGTACATGTCTTTTTTGAATTCCAATTTGCTGAATTCTGGTAATGCACTAAGCCATATTAGGTGACTTCTATCAATTATCTAAGTTCCCTTTTTAAGTTTACAGGAAATGGTGATTTTAGCTTCTCAGAAATCACATGGTCATGACACCAAAAGTGAAAGAGGCCTCATCAACAGAATAAAAGGAGGGGTCTGCATTGTCATATGCAGCGAAGTCAGGTGCTCCATCTGCTGCAACAGGACAAATACTTCATCTATGAAACCTGCATATCTACGAAAAACTCCTGGCTAAAAGAATGCAGTATTACCATGGATGAATCTCTTCTATAAAAGGTGGGTTTCTATATGCTATTGCTTTTTTAGTGAACAATATAGCTGCTACTTGGACAATTAATTACTAATGTAATCTGATACTGCAGGGCTTTCATTGCCTCCACTGTAAACTCTGATTAAAACTTGGCAAAGGAAAAGTTTTACTGTATTTTCAATGTTTATATTTTTATTAACAGAGGAGTGGATGATATATATTATTTATGTCACACCACCAGACCTGGGAAGTGCAACACATATTTAAAAAAATATTCATAAATTTTGTCAGAGATGCAAAAGAAAATATTACATTACTTTATGTGTTTTGCCAGCTATTACTGTGAAGTGGGACAGAACCAAGTTCAGCAAAGAGAGGCAGCCCTTTCTTTCTACCTCTCATGCCTTTGTTATTATATGTTATTACATATATATTATTTGCCCTGTTATAATTAGAAAATCTTAGCTATTCGCTAATTGGATCCTCATGCAAAGGTACTTTTTTTTGGGTTGAGAACACTGCTTAATGAGAGTTGATGGGAGTTTCCCCATAGGAGTACTGCGTGTCATATTATCCTTTCTGATTGATGCTCATGTTTGGTTTAACAACTCATTTTCTTTGGCAGGACATGGATGTTTTTTCTTTCCCTGTCTTTTCTTTTTTTGAAAGACATGCTTTTGTACCCGAAGGTTAGGGTTAGGAATGGTAGTCTCTGAACAAGTCTGTATCATTGTAGCTAGATACATGACGAACAAATCTACTTAACAGATCTACTTAACCTAACTCTCCACACTGTTTTTTTCAGCTATAGGCGTTTGCTGTCGAAGATGACTAACTGTTCCTGTAGATCAGGGAGAATGAACCAAAAAAATCATGAAAATAATTCCCAGTATCACCCTGTGCATTGCCAAACCTTACACACAAGATTTGAAGACTGTTACCATGAATTGTGATTGTAATTAGGAAATTTGCCTCATACAACTATCCATCCAAGTTACCCACAGGGGGGCGAGGATGTTTCTCGTTTATGCTCATGTTTGGTTCAACAGTTAATTTGTTTTTGCAGGATCAGTAACGAGATGCAGGATGGGTGGGGGTTGCTGCCGCCAGTCCTTGCAGTCCCCTGAGGATATGAAGAATGAAGATATATACAGACTTGCCTTGACATCTGTACACACAAGTAAGTTAAGGGACAATTTAGGTATTAAAAATGATGCAAAATGTTCTTCCAAGATTGCAGATGCACTGACTAAAAATAATTATGTGAAATTACAGTATCATGTATAAATGTAAAAGCAGACCTCAGTGTAAAAAAAAAAAAAAAGAACAAACTCACTTAAGTGAATGATTTGAGATGAAAGCGCCTTCAAACTCATGGCCTTTCATGATACCATTCCCAAAACTAAAAGTTATTGAAATCATTAAAGATGATGGAAGGCCATAACCACAAAGAGTTCAAAGGACATTCTGGTTCCTTGTGGACATAGACACTGAATTAAATACTTCCTCAGGGATGACCAGCATATAGTGTTATAAGTAATCCTGAATACTACAATTTTACATCAGCCAAAACGAATGACAACTAAAAGGGGTATGACAGTGGCAGAGTTCACTCATTAATGCATGGGGCTTTTCTCAAATCTTCCTACATACCTTATGTCTTTAGCAACCTAGTACTAAAATGCAGATTAAAATCATGTTGCTTGTAAACTTTTCAGGAAGTATTATCAACTGTAAAAATGCACAAAAAATATTTTTGTCATATGATTTTTTTGCAATCATTTTGTGGCATCCCACAAAATGTTCTTTGTCTTTTGAAAGTTGTTTTATTTCAAGTTTATACTGTACTATATTACACATAGCCTAGTGTAGCTTCTTACTGTAGCTGTAACCTGTATACTCCACTTAACACAGCAGCTGCTGATACCAGCTCTTCTACAGACCCTCTGCCCTTAACACTTTCCATACATGCAAAGCTGCTGCCCATACCCCAAAGAACGCCAAAGAGACCACTTCAAAGCTCTGCAGATTTGTTCATGTTCCATTGTCACTGCAGACCCAGCTTGTTAGCCTTACTCTGATTCCCGCTGCCTCACAGGCCCTGTTCAGACCTGGTATTAACAGCCGTCCTAAGTGATCTGATCACAAGTGGTTCAGCTCTAAGTTCAGGTGTGAACACACCCAGGACGTATTCAGGATGCATTTGAGGTTTGATCACTCTGGCCACATTCAGAGGTGGTCTGGGCCACATGTGGCCACATTCTTTCAGCAGCGTGAATGCAAATGTGTCCTGGCCACGTTGAAGGACCACCTACTCTACTGATGTCCTCTGCCACAGTCTAATGAGTCCCATCACAGCTTCATAATACAACCCCGTTTCCAAAAAAGTTGGGACACTGTGTAAAATGTAAAAAAAAACAGAATGCAATGATTAACAAATAATGTAAACCCATATTTAACTGAAAATAGAATAAAAACAACATATCAGTTGTTGAAATTCTGAAATCGTATTGTTTTATGAAAAATATCTGCTCAATTTGAATTTGATGAAAGCAACATGTTTCAAAAAGTTGGGACAGGGTCATGTTGAGTTTTGAAAGTGAAATGCTGTCCCATTATTGCCTGATTCAGGTTTTCAGCTGTTCAATAGTTCGGGGTCTGCTTTGTCGTATTTTTCGTTTCATGATGCCCCAAATATTTTCAATGGAAAAAGACATTGTCTGGATGGCAGCATATGTTGCTCCACAACCTGTATATATGGTTCAGCATTAATGGAGCCTTCCCAGATGTGCATGCTACCCAAGCCATGGGTACTAATGCACCCCCACATCATAACAGATACCTGCTTTTGAACTGTGCACTGATAACAAGCTGGATGGTCCCTTTCCTCTGTAGCCTGGAGGAGGTGGCATCCATGATTTCCAAATTTTGATTTGTCAGACCACAGGACAGTTTTCCATTTTACCTCAGACCATCTTAAATGAGCTCAGGCCCAGAGAAGTCAGCGATGTTTCTGGATCATGTTTAGATGTGGTTTCTTCTTTGCATGGTAGAGTTTCAACCTGCATTTGTGGATGCAGTGATGTACTGTGTTCACAGACAATGGTTTTTAGGAGTGTTCCCAAACCCTTGCAGGGATACACACATAGAATCGTGTCTGTCTTTAATGCAGTGCCGCCTGAGGAACCGTAGTTCATGGCCATCGAATGCAGGTTTTTGGCCTTGTCCCTTGCAGACAGAGATTCCTCCAGATTATCTGAATCTTTTAATGATATTATGAACTGTAGCTTCTGAAATCCCCAAATTCTTTGCAATTTTACATTGTGGAACATTTTTCTTTAATTGTTGCACTATTTGCCCACACAGTCTTTTAAAGAGTGGTGAACCTCTGCCTCTTTTTATACCCACTCATCAACTGACCTGTTGCCAATTAATCTAATTAGTTGTGAGATATTCAACCAGGTGTATTTTTTCACACAACTTTTCCAGTCTTTGATTGCACTTGTCACAATTTTTTTAAATGTGTTGCTGGCATCAAATTCAAATTGAGCATTTATTTTTCATAAAACAATAAAATTTCAGCATTTCAACATTTGATATGTTGTCTTTGTTCTATTTCCAATTAAATATGGGTTTACATGATTTGCAAATCATCACATTCTGTTTTAATTTACATTTTACACTGTTTTTGGTCAGACCAATAGTGATTTCCACAAATAGTGACATCCCACAGATACCCTCTATCATGTTATTGTGGGAAATTAACAGTGTTATTTTCCAGTGAAATCAGTAATGGAATGAAAATGCAGTATCCATTCATTTACACTGCGGTATGCTAATAATCCCACAATGCAGTTGACTGTATTATGTAATGTACCCAATTGCAATTTTTGCAATTGGGTGACACTACAGGTGCCAGGTGCTGTAAATCCTTGTGTTCTGCTGTAAAACACAGTTGTTGTGATGTTTTTTGGCAGTTGGAAAACAGCGTTTTGATGCATTAGTCCCACCTTCTATTGCGTGAGCATCATTATCTCTCACCAGAGTTAACAATACTCACATTCAGGTTCATTCATTGAAAATGGATTCTGTAAATTCAGTTTACTGTTCACCAAAAATTAGCATGTTCAATAAATTACACTCATTGAAGACATTCATACACAACACTCCCTAATACTGGGGCAACTTTCCAGCTAAGCAACCTAGATAAATTTTACTTTTGCATGTACAGGCATACAAAGTGAGGTGAGTAAGTCACACAAAAGTTAGTTAAGTCAATTTAATTTATGTTTTTGCCACTGTCCTAATACTATATAATACCACATGCATATTTTTTTTCTGGAGTCAGGGGCTGTAATACTCAAATCAATCACTTTGGGATAAAGACGTAGTATTTGGCCAAAATGACAATCGAAATGCAAAATAATAGTTCTGTGAGTGTGGCCTGGAATAAAATATTTTGGTGGGTTGTTCGAAGACAAAAATAAAGCATGTTTTCTCATAAATTACCGTGATTGGCAGTGTAAATATTCACAACAATTTAAATGAAAAAAATTGAATTACATCAAGATGACTTCCTGTATGATGTCTAAAAGTCCAATTACAGTAAATCAAGTTTTCAAATGTAGCTTACTTCAAATGCAAAAGCAGGATGTGAAGTTGTACATGACCTGATATTTGAATGTATGGATAGATTCTATGTGTCAATTCATTTTTAGATCTATGTTTTACGGCACATGCATTGCCTTACTTACTTTGAAATAACAAGTACCTTTATATCCACAGAGACACAACTGAAGAGCTTGTTGGAGGATCTGGGGTTGGTGCAGCACTACACAGAGAAGTTATCGCTGAGCAAAATACTTCAGATTGATGAGAAGACCATTACAGATGAACCTGCCAAATGTCGATCAGATCTTCCATGGTATTTTCTCAAGAAACTAATGATGGTTAATGTGACAGCCAGGAATGTGACATGTACATCAGAATGTGAATCAGACTGTGATGCTGCGTCAGAGATTAAAGAACTCGATTTTCATAATCTGCTTGACAGACCAAACTCAAGTGACATGCTAAACCCTCTTGACATAATCACTGCTCTCTTTCTGTGTTCTGATGGTTTTGTACAGCAGGAGATGGCACTCAAAATGTCTATGTCTCAGTTTTCTGTGCCTCTGCTGCTTCCTAATTGTGACACACAACAGTGCACACTCATGCTGTGGGCCTTGAGAGACATTGTTAAAAAGTACAGACCAGAATCACTTTTACAATCCAAGGGCTTTATTGAAGGAAGAATTGTTCACTCTGAACTTCCAATGATATCCTTTGTGAGACTGGGGGAGTGCTCCTTGTCCAAGTCAGAGATTCTCAATAAGCTTTTGTGCAATTCTCAGCAGTACCATGACACCTTTGTTCACCATGATATGGAGTGTGGTGACAGTCCAAGAAGAATATCTGATGGACTGACTGAAATTACTTGGTACCTTCCTTGTGGAAACAAAAACATTGATATTTTCAGTGAGCCAGTAGCTGTAGCTAACCTTCGTGGAGACATTGCTTCATTTGAAACACAGTTTTCTTTTTTATGTCAGACATCTGCAGCAGTTTTTGTGTTCTTTGACAATTTGGACTCTAAGTCCAAGCTGCTTGCTAACCAACACCACAAGGCACGGATCTTCTTGGTGGGTAACCATCAAAGCAGGTGCTTTAACATGGATGCTCTAAAAAAGGCAGCAACCAAGCTGGGCTTGACTAAGAACATCATTGTGAAGACTAATCAAACAAATGATGCAGACTTTGTCAAAGTTCTGAGAAAAACAGTGAGGAGTGTAGCTGAAAACTCAGAGATAAAGATGAGCATTGAGAAGATGTCTGACATTGCTCATGAACTGGGAATCTTGGTTGATGAGGACTGTCCAGAGTGCCAGACTGCTAAGAAAAATGCAGATGGCATTACTGCAAAAATACAAAACACTTTTAAATACAAAGAAGATCAGCTTCCACTGCAAGGTGAAATATGGAAGAAATTGACGAGCTTAGAGAAGGAGGAATTTCGGCTTCGAAATGTTGGGTCTGAAAACATAGAAACTTACAAAAGCAATCTTCAGGTACAGAAAGAAACACTTCGGAAGAAACAGAGCTCTTATGACGTGTCAAATGCAATGACATGCTTCATCAGTGCAATATCAAGCCCAGGGAAAGAGAGATGTTATTTCCTGAAGTGGATGCGAATGAACCTCGATAACCTGTCTCAAGAGAAACTGTCTGGCCTCAGGGAGCAGTACAAAGAAAAATGCAAGAATTCTGAGAACAAAGATGAGATCAAAGACATTGACAGAGAACTTTCCAACAGTTCACTTGGGACTGAACATTTCTTCCGTGAAATGGGTCAGATGTATGAAGCTTCAGTTTCCCTTCCAGAAACAGACCTATCACGTAAACAATTACAGCATCTGCCCAAACTCTGTGCAGGATTGTTGCTGGATGGATTTCCCCTTGAGCTTGTAGATGGAGATGCATCCAACATACCCCTCAGATGGGTGAGGGATGTTCTCTCTCAGCTCCATGACTTGGTGTCTCCAAACAACAAGATACTGGTAGTCACAGTTCTTGGAGTTCAGAGCACAGGAAAGTCCACTCTTCTCAACACCATGTTTGGAGTACAGTTTGCAGTCAGCAGTGGTCGATGCACTCGTGGTGCTTTTATGTTGCTCATCAGAGTCAATGATGATGTCAAAAAAGTGCTCAACTGTGACTTCATGGTGATCATTGACACTGAGGGCTTAAAGTCACCAGAGCTTGCACAACTGGATGACAGCTATGAGCATGACAACGAGCTTGCAACACTTGTCGTGGGACTCAGTGATATCACCATTATCAATATTGCAATGGAGAATTTGACAGAAATGAAGGACATCCTGCAAATAGTTGTGCATGCTTTTCTCAGGATGAAAGAGGTGGGCAAAAAGCCTAAATGTCAGTTTGTTCATCAGAATGTGTCAGATGTTTCAGCCCATGAGAAGAACTTACGAGACAGGAAACTGCTTTTGCAACAGTTAAATGAGATGACACAGGCAGCAGCCAAAATGGAGAAGAAAGAGGAGAACAAGAGCTTCACGGATGTGATGGAGTACAGTCCAGACACTGGGAACTGGTACATTCCTGGACTCTGGAATGGAAACCCACCAATGGCACCAGTCAATGCAGGGTACAGCGAAGCTGTATATGAGCTCAAGAAAAACATCATCCAAATACTGGGAAATTGTCAATCATCTGATAATGATATCTTGGCATTTGAAAGGTGGATGTCAAGCCTGTGGAATGCAGTAAAGCATGAAAACTTCATCTTCAGCTTCAGGAATAGTCTCGTGGCTGATGCATACATGAGGCTATGCACAGAATTCAACAAATGGGAATGGGAATTCAAAAAAGACATTTACAAGTGGGGTACAAATGCTGAAACAACAATTTCAAATTTTGGCACAGTTGCTGCACAATCTGAAATAGCTGACCTTAAAGATCTGGTCAAGTCTTTGAAATGTGAAGCCTCCACAGTGCTGTCTAAGTGGGAGACAAAGCTTCTTGAAAATCTGACCGAGTACTTCAAGCAAAAAGATGGTCATGTCCATCTAATAGAAGGATACAAAGAGGACTTTGTAAACAGTGCAAAGAGCCTTCGACGAGAAATGGAAAACTCTGTATTTAATCAGCTCACAGCAGCAGCAGAGATCAAACAGGGAATGACAGAACTTGATAGAATCAGGGAAAATCACACAAAAGAAATTGAAAAGGCAGTGTGTGCACTGATTGATCAATGTCGAAAGAAGAATGTCCAGATGAGTGAAAAAGAGCTGGATGAAGCATTTGACTGGATGTGGAATGAAACAGTGATGAAACTATCTTTTTTTAAACAAAAACCAAAAGATATCTTCACCAGTGTATCCCACTCCCTGAGATCAAATCTGTTACGCAAAGGGGGTCATGCATGTGAATTGTTGAGTCAAAAAAGCTTGAAAGATTGTGGCAGAAAGCCTTTCAAATATACAGCAGAAGGGTTCTACAACCAAGTTAAACACAAAGTGAGCGAGTGGCTAAACTTTCAAGATCACACAAGGATGGTACAACAAATGGCAGACAGCATCATAGCTGTTTGCAATCAGTTTGTGACTGAAAGAGTCCAAAGACAAAACAATTACTCTGACACTTACATCGAGGAGATCCTACACATGATTGATGAGAGGCTGGAAAACAATCAGGATGTTATGACAGACATTGAGTTTGAAGTTTCTCTGAAACAACACATCTGTGGACTTGCAGCCAGACACTTTCAGAAAATGCATGAAGATTTCCTACATGAGAATGATCCTTACAGATGTCTGAATCAAAACAAAGAGAAGTTTTGTACAGATTTTAAAGACATATTCAATGAACGAGACCAGTGCCAGAAGAAGGCAGAAGAATTCACCAACCGATGCTTGAAGCCTGCAGTCAAAGACTTTGTCAACCGTTCCCTGGCTCCTGATATCATTGGTGAGATGCTGACACAACAGCAGTTCAGCACAAGGATATCCTTCCAGTATTCAGTTTTACTGGATTTGCTTGCAAAGGATAACTTTGAAAACTACTTGAGCTACATTTGCTCATATGAGGAATATGTAAAGAAGTGGATATTTGACCAGATAGTGACTCACTTCTCAAATGGTTCTAAGATGTTTGAGTTTCAAGATCGGCATCTGAAGTCGAGTATCAACAGCATAAATGATGCTATCAACAAGGCTAAAATGAAAAAGAGTGGAAACTTGAAGACATTTGTTGATCATGTGTGTCAGGAACTTGGTGATAAACTGGTTATTTCCCAGGATGCTCTTGGTGCTTTCATGATCCTCAACAATGCAAACCAGGAACAGTTTGCTCAATGGTTTACAGAGTGTGTGGATGAGATGGGAGGAGCTCTTAGAGAAGAGCATAAAAAAAAAGACATCCAGATGAAAGTGAAAAATCTCTACGTGAAGTCCCAGAACGAGCTTTTCACCAGACTGATTGGATGTGGTAAACAGTGTCCATTCTGTACAGCTCCATGTGAGGCAGGAGCAAAAGCCCATACTGAGCACTGGGCTTCACTACATCGGCCACAGGGTCTGGGTCGTTACAGGTGGTACATAGAAAAAAACCTTGTCACTGACATATGCTCTTCATCTGTGATCAGCGATACCTGTTTTCGTTGTAACGCTACAAACAATGAAAGGCATCCTTACAAGCGTTACAGAGAAATTTTCCCAGACTGGAACATTCCTCCAGACGCAAGTCTCCAGGCATCAGACTACTGGAAATATGTACTGGCAAGGTTCAACAGAAAGTTTGCAGAAGCATACAAGGCAAAGCCTGCTGATATTCCTTCAACCTGGAAAAATATCACACCTAAGCAGGCAGAGGAGAGTCTCAGAGAGTCATTTAGCATCAAATGAGAGACTACATGATATGTGGTTACAGAGGTGCACATTCTCCTCATTGCATAGAATTATCCATTATCCTCTCATGAATATTTTTTCTTGCCTGTGTTATATGACATTGGAAAAAAGCCATAAACAGAAACATTGTGTATACAAGAGAGCCTTTATTTTATCACTGTCATTTACGATGATGCAGTTAGTGCTAACCTTCATCTGTGATTGACTGATTTAGGTCTATGTTGATAATGATGAGCCTTTTAAATATTTTTTGATTCTCTATGTAAATGCTAGGAGCACATGTAAGAAACATAGCAAATTAAATCTGTGTTTTTAATTTTATGATTTTTTTGTGATAGCTCATATGATAGATCATTATTTTGCCACAAAAGACGTCACAATAGTAAAATACACGAAAAAAGATTGCGAATAGTGCTCAGCTACATCTGAAATAAATCTGTCAATCCATGTGCTTAATGAAAATAATCAGCTTCAACTCTTAATGTATGAGTTACGCACACATATAGAAAAATGCCAAATTAGATTATATTGAATTGAGTTATTTATGATTTTGTGTGACTAATCAATGTCAATGAACTAACACTGAAAAGATGTAGGCCATGCAGATAATCAAAGCAGGGCTCTAGACTAACGATGTTCTGTGATCCCAGGGACGGTAAATGTGTTATGGACGAACAGAGATTCAACTCAGATACAAAAGGATATATAGCCTGTAATTTATTATTTACTTATTTCGCAAATTACAAACTGAACTGTGTGTGTGTGGCGATCAGCCCAGTGGAGCAGACTACAGACCATGGCTCTGTGTAACCGTCATCTCCCTCACTGTCTCCCAAGATAACTGTTCTGCGCTTCCTTGCGGCTTCATCTTACTGCTTAGTGTATATATCTTATCACTGATTAAATACTGAAGCAGGAGTGGACTGTTGCTGACTCGTTTTACATGAATAACAAAGTAACATAAAACTGTGGCTGAAATCTCAGAGAAAAGAAGTTCCAGATCCAGAAAAATCCAAATGTTTCAAATAGTTGTTAATACAGCAGCAGCAACTGTGCAGTCAATAGACAGGAGGAGTGCAGCAGCAGTGTGTTCATCAGAAACTCTAAAAAGCTAATTAAAGTCTTCAGAGCCTGTGTGATCAGCTCATATCTACAAAATTTTATCCAGAAAGATCCAGTGAAGGAAGAAAAAATATGTCTGGTGTTGAATTTACTGCTTTGCTGTACAATCTGCATTCCTATCTCTCACTCCCTATAGCTAGAAACTTAACTATAAACTTATCTATAAAGCAAGAATATCTATCTGTGTTTGTATGGTATTCACACTCACTCCAGAACAGTTAAAATTGTCTTTTGGGATGATTCCAGGACAATGGTGAAAAAAGTCTGGAAGTCTGCAAAGCAACAAAAAATGTTTTTCTTTCATCAAATTAAGTATGATATGCAATCTTTTACTGTTTGTTTTTGAGAAGTACGTGACACAAAATATTTACATGTAGTGTTATATCTATTTTAAAAGATCAATTGACATTGTATGTGGTATTGACACAATAGAACAGAAATTTGTTTCGTACAATATGCCAGTTTTTTCTAAATCAGAATAAAAAAATTTGTTTTTGTTTCTGTTTTGTATTTTAGGCAAAATATTTGCTTTTTCAATGCAGTAAATGATCATTTAGTATATATGTTTAACATGTAGTCTATACATGACAGTGTTTTTTTCTATTATCTTTAAATTGAGTATAATATGTGATTTTCTTACTCAGAATTAGGAATCTCTTTGTTTTTATTTCTTTTAAATATCTGGTGTCAAATATTTACACTTTAAAAAGATAATTCATTCAATATGATGTATTGCCAAAATGTATACATTACTTAGTTCTGTTAATTGAGTCAATAAAAAAAAACAAAATCAGCAGTCTGGCTATGAATGTATTTGAATGTAGAATGGAGTATTTTCAAGAATCAGTTCCTTTGCTCGTACTATAGTATTCCTTAACTCAATATTTTACTGCTGCATTTCAAGTCAAAATTGTTGCACAGAAAAAACAGATGATGAAGTTATCTTTGTTCATCATGATATGGTGAACAAAGATTTTGAGTGATTCACAGAGGCTACATGGGCCATCTCTGCAGCTGTTAGCTGCAAAGCAAAGGAGTCATCAGATTTACATTAGATAGGGCTATCAAATGCAAATGTGGATTAGTGTATTTTCTCCCCTCTGTCTACTGCTCATTAATGAACTTCTCCAGTTCACTTGTAGGTTTTACTTGGTATTACATTATTCACAGAACCTTAAGGACAGCTTGTCAATGAAATGACGTGTACAAAAAAATAGCATTATTTTTCATTATTATGACAATGCAGTTTTTCAAACATCAGACAGCATTTAATTCTCAAATACGGGACGATCCAGTTTTATACAGGACAGGTGATCGCCACCTCCACCCCACAAAACTGATTCTCCACACCCTGATCTTGCAAAAGGAAAACAGCCGCAACAACCTGACACCCCTCGTCTCCTCAACTCATTAAATCATGACAGGTTCTTGATGAATACCTCAAGAAATCTAATTGTAACAAAAACATGAGAGATGGACAGGAGGGCTGCGACATCTGATTACATAAGTAATCGCTTTTCCAAATTATAGCTATGTTGTTCATCTAGTTTTTGAGGCCCTCCCTTGATGCACATAGCGGAAAAGCTGACATCACAATAGCAGTAACAGTAACCCACCTTTGTAGAGCAGGTTCATGTGTGCCAATGCTGCATTCTTGTAGTCACAGTCTTTCTTCGGCGGTGTGGGATTTGTACCTTTTTGCCCTGAAGCTGTCGATGACGTACCAGACTTCCCTAAGTGTGACCTGCTACAATCCTGCAGCGCAGAGCCCTCCTTTTCTTCTGCAACTTTCACTCCTGCTTTCATTATCATGTAGCTTCCCGGAAAATAAAACTCTGTTACAGGAATTTCAAGAATGAAACTTTATCTCAGGTGGCACAGTGCATTCAGACGTTCTCCCTGTTGTGTTGCTGAATTAAGCCAATTTAAGGAATCATTGTTGAAGCCACGGGAATGTTGATTATATGCCTGCATTTGCACCATGAAATTAAGCATCAAGCTAAACCCCAGGGTTAAATTCAAAGTACAATATTCACTGTGATATTTTATTTAAAATTGCAACTATTTGCTATGTCAAATACACAAATAGACATTTTATTGAAGTAATAGGATCAGAGAAAGCAGTGTGAGAAAGACAACATGTGCTGTGTAACCGCAGTTTCATTGGCTCATTCTGAGCAATTGAGCTAAAATATTTACTGCAATTATGTTTAAACAGCAACATCATTGTAGCAACATTATAGCATTTCAGTGACAGGTGGAAGTTTGTCTAAATGATGAGACACAAAGTGAGGAATGTTTTCACCAGCCTCACTAAGTCATTTCAAACGACTTTTAATGTTATTTACGTCTTTTTGTGGCCCTTTTTTTGCTAAGAGGCGTTGGCGTTGAGTGGAACTTAAACAGAGTTCAAAAAGAACTTTCTTAGAGCTCTCAATCCATTCCGACCCAAAGTGATTCACAGCCAGTAAAATGATATCATCTTGGCTCAGAGTTTTCATTTTCACCAAAAGAAAATGTAAAAGTTCATCTTCCACAATAATTTTACCATCAACGGTTGTGTAGATCTCTGCTTTTCTCCAAGATTTCCGAGATTTACTCAGAGCAGAGCCACCTGCTCCAGCTGCCTTTCTTACTTTCTGACACTCTACTGATGATGAGGAATTAGTTTTTGTGGCTTTCATGCATCTGGTCATTTAAAAGAAGTGGAGCATGAGTGTGACAAAGCTTGTTCAAATGACATGCACTCTGAATGGCACAACAATTAGGATACACCCAAGCAGACAAGTTAGGAGTAATGAGGGACTCTCATATACAGATACAGTCATTATGTCAGCTGCCTTGACCTTTCTGCTAAACAAGCAAGTAGTTTTAAAGGCCAAATTCCCAACTCAGGAAGCCAGAAGATCTCAAAAGCACTGTTGTGACCTAGACTACAGAAAAAGAGTGAAGTGTCACGACTTTCAAATGCTGATGGATGCTCTGAAAGTCTTTAGATTATCCAGAAACAGAACCACTTGGCTGAAAAATTAAATTGTGAAATGAAATCTTCCAATGAAAAATGCATCTGTGGATCCACGCTCAACTGCAAAACAGTGACACATGGCACACAATACACAACCCATGCTGCATTGACCTTAAGCAAGTGACTGTGATTAGTGATTACTGTGCATTTGGGTCTGGGAATGAGAAGTTACAGTTGGCTATGTGTGAGGTAGTACAGTATAAACTTGAAATAAAATGACTTTTGAAAAGGAAAAAAAATTGTGGCATATATAATGATTGTAAAAAAAATAGTCATGACAGAAATATATTTTTTGTTTGCTACTGTTAACTATAGTTCCTCGAAAGTTTAGTTTTGAAAAAAGCCCCATGCATTAATGAGTTAAGTCTGCCGCTGTCATACTCTTTTCACTTGTTATTAGGTTTGGCTGACATAATATAGTGCATAATAGTGCAGTCAGGATTACTTACAAAACTATATGCTGGTCATCCCTGAGGAAGTATTCAATTCAGTGTCTATGTCCACAAGGAACCAGAATGCCCTTTGAACCCTTTGTGGTTATGGCCTTACATCATCTTTGATGATTTCAAGAACTTTTAGTTTTGGTAATGGCATCATGAAAACAATCTGTCAATGCAAACACATTATAGTCCCAATAAGATCTCAACTGGAAAAACAGCTCACCTCTAATCACCTGTGTCCTTAGGCCGTGAGTTTGAAAGTGCTTTCATATCAAATCTTTCACTCAAAAAAGCTTGATTTTTTTTCACTTCTGCTTCTGCTTTCAATTCAGTCTGTGTTTGCATTTATACATAATATTTTACATAGTTATTTTTAGAGTCATTCAATTTGCAATCTTGGAATCTTGCATCAGTTTTTATGCATATATTTTCCTTTTACTTACTTGTGTTTACAAACGTTCTGTTTTAATTGGCACAATTACTAACACTGTGTCAGCCACTGCCAGGTCTGTTTATATTTTCCGTCTTTCTCAGGGAACGGGAAGGACTTTGGTACTTCTGGCCTCAAGTCAATTTTTCCCTCCCTGCAAAAAGTCACCATGTAGCTTTCCTTTTCACCCGCAGGAGATGCTGAGACACTGGCCAGACTGTTAATGCCACAGGAGGTCAGAAAGCTGTGGAAATGACAACAATATTGTTGATAAGGACTACTGTACATACAGACTTTAGACAAAATGTATTGTCTTTGAGCTAAAGATTGCATAAAGCTGATCTTTAGCACCTGCATCAATCTGTTGACAGTCTGATATCTTAATGTCAAACCATGAACTTATTGTAGGGTTTTCTACATCCTCACAGTAAAGCTCAGCAAATGAGTCTTCACCACTGATTTCCTTGATAAATAAGAAAAATATACATTACCCTAAACACATTATTTTCTAGGTCAGTATTATTTCCATTGTACCTTTATTTATCTTCTGAGGTGTTGAAACAAGCTGTTCTCAGTGATTCTACGCTTGGTCCAGATGATTCAAACGTCTTCTTTCTCAAAGTAATGAGAGACAAATCTATAAAGCTTCATTCTCCAAGTATTTGCAATATCCCAGCCTACAGCATACCTGGCTGCAGTATGTATCCCTTGTGCGTCACGTTACTGAGTCTAAACACAGGAGAGGGAGATGAACTGTTCATCCAAACATGAGCATAAACCAGAAACAACTTTGTGCCCCCTGTGGGTGACTTCCCTCCCTCCACTGTCAGTTACCAGTGTGAGAGCCATCCAGAATCACAGGATGGTAGAAAATGAATGGTTTTACAAGGCCAGTTTCCTAATTATAATCACAGTCGATCATGATCAGTCTTTAAATCTTGTATGTTGTAGAAGATGCACCAGACTTCCCTGCATATGACGGTGCAGCCCCGCAGTGCAGAGCCCCCCTTTTACTCTGCAGATGAAATCACTTTCACTTTTGGTGTAAGGATCCCAGATGTGATTTCCCAGAAAACAAAATCTGTTTCCAGTAAACTGAGAAAGTACTCTTGATAAAATTCACTTCAGCCTTAGTGCATTAAAATGTTTTCCCTCTTGTGTTGCACAATTAAGATCATTTAACAAACTATTTGATAATATTAATAAATTGAATTTATTGTATCATTGTATTATTGTAACATATAGAGACACAGTATGTAAACTGGTATCAATCTCCTCCTATAGTGGCATTGATAAAGAATCAGAATCAGAATCAGAATCAGAATCAGTTTTATTGCCAAGTATGTTTTCACATACAAGGAATTTTTTCTGGTGATTGGTGCAATTGATCAGCAACAGTGGGGCTCTCTAGCCTTGTTGATGAGGCTAATAGCAGATGGGAAGAAGCTATTTTTGTGGCGAGAGGTTTTGGTCCTGAAGGACTGCAGCCTCCTGCCAGAGGGGAGTGTCTCAAAGAGTTTGTGTCCAGGGTGGGAGGAGTCAGCTACAATCTTCCCTGCACGCCTCAGAGTCCTTGAGGCGTACAGGTCCTGGAGGGACGGAAGATTGCAGCCAATCACCTTCTCAGCAGAGTGGATGATACGCTGCAGTCTGTTATTGTCCCTCTCCGTGGCAGCAGCGTACCAGATGGTGATGGAGGAGGTGAGGATGGACTCAATGATGGAGGTGTAGAAGTTCACCATCATAGTCCTTGGCAGGTTGAACTTCTTCAATTGCCTCAGGAAATACATCCTCTGCTGAGCTTTTTTGATGAGGGAGCTGATGTTTAGCTCCCATTTGAGATCCTGTTAAAGTTAAATAATGATAGGGATGTGATCTGGGAAAACACATGCCACCAGAGCAATGGGATATTATGATACAACATAGTAATTATGTATCAAAATGTGTTTGATATAAACTCATACAGATGAAGATTTCATAGCGAATTTATATAACTAAAGAGAAGCCCTGTCATGGCATGGATGTGGAGACAATATTTTTAATACATATTTTATGGCTTTGCCCAGAAATAAGACAATTTTGGGTAGGAGTACTAAATATGTTTTGTTTAATATTAAATATGGATGTATCATAATGTCCAAAAGTGTGAATAGATAGTAAATAGACCTAGCTACCCTTGGGGAAATTCTTACAGTGCAGGTGTCTCTCCACAACAGTCCTGAGTGAGTCCAGACTTCTGCCAAGGACAGACCCAGCTTTTTTTTAACCAGCTTGTCCAGTCTCCCTGTGTTCTTGTCTGACATGCTGCTGCCCTAGCAGATTGCAGCGTTGACTGACCAGCATTGCCACCACTGACTGATAAAACATGTGCAGCATTTCACTTTAAATGTCAAAGGACCTGAGCTTTCTGAGGAAAAAGAGTCAGCTCTGCCCTTTGCTGTAGATGGCATCTGTGTTCAGGGACCAGTCCAGGTAAATATTATTTGTTTGTTTGTTTATTTATTCATTCATTTATCTATTCATTTATTTATCCTTTCCCCCATTCTCCTCCCAGGCAGACAGACAGTACTTGGGGAGGGTGGGAGGAATGAGATCGGGCATGCCCAGGGTGGGAAGGCCATAAGGAACTTGGGCCATCTATAGGTGGAGGAAACGTGCCATAATGGGGAGGTGGACATTGTTTAGTTTATTAGTCTGTCTGGACTGCCCCTTGCAGTAGTCGTTCTCCAGATCCCGAGGAGGAGGCTGACCACGAGGCAACAGGAACCTGTCTCCCAACCCGGACTGCTCCCATACCCACACGGAGGGAGCTAGTCCTTTGTGGGGTGTTTCTCCAACCCCCCACTGATAGGTTGATGGGAGCATGATCACTTATTATGATTGTGTGGATTGTGTTTTCTAAGATATGTTGTGTGAGTGAATTATTAACAAGGAAAAGTTCAATTCTGGATGAGGATTGATGGGAGGAGGAAGAGTAAGAGTATTCTCTTGAAGATGGGTTTCTCATTCTCCAGCTGTCGCTAAGTCCATAATCATTCATGTATTGTTTTATTATTTCAGTGGAGTGCCAGTTTCTTGAGTTTCCAGGGGTACTTGAGCGGTCCATTGTGGGGTTAATGACAGGATTGAAGTCTCCAGCTATTATAGGATTTGTTGAATTACAAAGTAATGAAAAAAGTAATGGAAAAAGATGGGTCATCATTGTTGGGGCCATAGATGTTGGCAAGTGTAAATCTTGTGTTGTTAATAGATGCATTGAGGACAATGAATCTTCTGTCAGGGTCAACAATGGATGTATTATGGACAAATTGAACGTTGTTACTTATTAAAATTGAAACTCCTCTTTGTTTACTGTTGAAAGTAGATGAGAATATTTTATCAAATTGTTTAATTTTGAGATGTTGCAGTTCTGAGTGTGTGTTTCTTGTATGAAGCATATGTAAGCCTTTAATTTCATGGGATGATTGATGATTTTAATTCTTTTATTTCATGTTACCAGATTGAGTGTTGGAATGGTTGAGTGTTGGAATGGGAAACTTAGGTTTAATTTGATTTAGTATATTTCTTATATGTGATGCTGACATGTACATTGACTCAGAGAATCAAAAAATATTTAAAAGTGATTACATCAAAATTGAGTAAAAAATGGTCATTTTATTAAACACATGACATCGTTCTCATGAAGGGGAGCAGTAATTGCAGTGTGACTGATTATTACATTAATGACATTAATTTGACGTGGAAAATACCAACATACTGGTCATGAGCAAAACCTAACATCACAATGACAGTTAGCCAACATTGGGTTTTGATGTCAACCTGATTTTCATTTCAAATCCAAGACTTAACATCTCTCTGACATTAGAGCCATTAGAATCAAAAGTCTTCCTGACGTTACACAGATGTCTGATGCCTGCTGATGTACCATTTGTGATTTCCTTATGTCATATAAAACAAGTAAGTTCATCCATGAGCAGATGAAATGAGGAGAATGTGCACCTCTACCAAGATAGCGTGTTGTCTCTCACTTCATGTAAAATGACTCTCTGAGACTCTCCTCTGCCTGCTTAGATGTGATATTTTTCCAGGTTGAAGGAATATCAGCAGGATTTGCATCATATGCTTCTGCAAAGTCACTGTTGAACCTTGCCAGTATATATTTCCAGTAATCGAATGCCTGAAGGATTACATCTGGGAAAATTTCTTTGTACCGCTTGAAAGAATGCCATTCATTGTTTGTAGCATTGCAGCATTGTTACTTATCACAAGGGAAGAGCACATATCAGTGGCATGTTTTTCTGAATATACACTGAGTGCACTCCGACCCTGTGGCCAATGCAGTGAAGCCCAGTGCTCAGTATGAGCTTTTCTTCCCACCTCACATGGAGCTGTACAGAACGGACACAGTTTACCACCTCCAATCAGTCTGGTGAAAAGCTCGTTCTGGGGTTTCGTATGGAGATGTTTCAGTTTCATCTGGATGTTTGTTTTTTTAAACTCTTCTCAAAGAGCTTGTCCCATCTCATCCACAGACACTGTGAGCCAGTGAGCAAACTGTTCCTGGTTTGCATGGGTCAGGATAATGACAGCACCAAGTGCATCCTGCGAAATTCCCAGTTTATTTTTAAGTTCCTAACACACATGATCAACAAATGTCAAGAAAATCCAGTAAAACTGAATACTGGAAGAATATTCTTATGTTTAACTGCTGTTGTGTCAGCATCTCACCAATGATATCAGGACCCAGGGAACAGTTGACAAAGTCTTTGACTGCAGGCTTCAAGCATCGGTTGATGAATTCTTCTGCCTTCTTCTGGCACTGGTCTCGTTTGTAGAACACATCTTTAAAATCAGCACAAAACTTCTCTTTGTTTTGGTTCAGACATCTGGAAGGATCATTCTCATGTAGGAAATCTTCATGCATTTTCTGAAAGTGTCTGGCTGCATCTCCACAGATGTGTTGTTTCAGAGAAACTTCAAATTCGATGTCTGTCTTAACATCCTGATTGTTTTGCAGCCTCTCATCCATCGTGTAGGATCTCCTAAATGTGGGTATCATGGTAATTGTTTTTTCTTTCCATTTTGTCAGTTACAATCTCTGTGCAAGCATTTATGATAATGTCAGGCATTTGTTGTACCATCATTAAGTGATTTTGAAAGTTAAAGTACTTCCTAATGTTGTGTGAAAACCTGTCACAGAGCCCTTCAGCTGTATATTTAAAAGGCTTATTGCCACAATCTTTCAAGCTTTTTTGACTCAACAATTCACATGCATGACTGCCCTTGTGTGACAGATTTAACCTCAGGTAATAGGATATTCTGGAGAATACATCTGTTGCCTTCTGTTCAGAAACATAAAGTCTCTTCATTGTTTCAATCCACATCTTATCAAATTCTTCATCCAGCTCTTTTTCTCCCATCTGGACATTCTTCTTTCGACACTGATCGATCAGTGCACACACTGCCTTTTCAATTTCTTTTGTGTGATTTTCCTTGATTCTATCAAGTTCTGTCATTCCCTGATTGATCTCTGCTGCTGCTGTGAGCTGATGAAACACAGAGTTCTCCATTTCTCGACGAAGGCTCTTTGCACTGTTTGCAAAGTCCTCTCTGTATCCTTCTACTAGATAGACGTGACCTTCTGTTTGCTTGAAGTACTTTGTCAGATTTTCAAGAAGCTTTGTCTCCCACTTAGACAGCACTGTGGAGGCTTCACTTTTCGAAGACATGATGAGATCTTTCATGTCAGCTGTTTCAGATTCTGTGGCAAATGTGCCATAAATTGAAATTCTTGTTTCAGCATTTGTAACCCACTTGTACATGTCTTTTTTGAATTCCCATTTATGTATTTACAGTTTATTTCAGCCAAGACTGATAGAAACTTTCACATCCAAGACTTGCTTTAATTTACCAGGTCAATAATCTAAACTAAAGTATGAGCAGCCATTTGAAGCTTTTCTTATATGGATAACTTTAACTTGTTTGTGAAAAGTTACATTACATTGTATGTGGTCACACACTTCACCTCATCTGCAGTTTATACAGTTGGGGCTGGATTTCAGTTTATTCTCACTACAGCAAACCTGAAAACTGTGGTCAGTCTGTAATAAAAGATGACTTCATGCACATCAGTGATGTTATTCAGAGATCCTGTGTCAGGTCAGCAGTGCACTGAAACACGATTAACACTACACAATAGCAACTATACACAAAGAAAGTGACATAAACTCACTCACATTAATCTTCAGCTTGGTCTTCATTGTGAAGGTGCACCTGTTGTCTTGTTTTTACATTCTTTGTTCAGTCAAAACCCAAAACTTTGTAAGAAAACTGTGGAATACTAACATTTTTAAAAACAATATAATATTGTTAATAAACAATAAAAAAAATATATTTCTGTTTACTTTAGAAGTTAAAGACATTCACATTGTGATTGTGGGTTTTGTTTCTTCATTGAATCTGTTAACAGAAGTGACTCATGTATACATGTTGACAATACCACATATGGAATGAATGATCTTTTAATTCCTTCAGGTCTTTTAATTAATTAAGTGTAAATATTTGGCATCAGATACACAGAAACAAAAACAGAAACAGGGAAACAAAATTTTTAACAATTAAAAAATTGGTATATTGTATTAAATAAGTTTCTGTCCTACTATGGCAATACCACACACAAATTGAGTGATCTTTTAAGAGATAAAACAATATACAATACAATAAAACAAGTTTATGACACTTATAGCTTTACTTATCTTTGTGCATCTTTTTAGGGGCATTAAAGTGTTGTCAATCTGTTACACAAAATCATGCTATCAAATTTAGTTTTTGTTTTTTTTATATGTGCTCTTAACATGTACATTGACTGAGAGAATCATTAAGCATTTCAAAGTAAACTCATAAACATCAACATACAGTTAAAACACAGCACATTTATCTCAGATGGAGGTGAGCACAAAGTGCAGTGTTTGTCTTTCACTTTCCTATTGTAAGTGACAGTGGTGAAACACAACATCTCTCTTATATGTATACACGATGTTACTGTTTGTATTTTTTGAAAACACTGTTAAAAAATATTCATGAGAGGATAATGCATTAGGAGAATGTGCACCTCTGTAACTACACAGCATGTAGTCTCTCACTTGATGCCAAATGCCTCTCTGAGACTCTCCTCTGCCTGTTTAAGTGTGATATTTTTCCAGGTGGAAGGAATATCAGCAGGCTTTGCATCGTATGCTTCTGCAAACTTACTGTTGAACCTTGCCAGTACATATTTCCAGTAGTCTGATGCCTGGAAACTTACATCTGGAGGAATGTTCCAGTCTGGGAAAATTTCTTTGTAACGCTTGTAAGGGTGCCATTCCTTCTTTGTAGCATTACAACGAAAAGAGGCGTCACTGATCACAGATGAAGAGCATATATCAGTGACAAGTTTTTCTGTCTCGTGCCAGCTGTAGCTACCCAGAGCCTCTGGTCGATGCAGTGAAGTCTGATGCTCAATATGGGCTTTTCCTCCTGCCTCACATGGAGCTGTACAGAATGGACACTGTTTACCACATCCAATCACTCTGGTGAAAAGCTCATTCTGGGGCTTCACGTAGAGATGTTTCAGTTTCATCTGGATCTTTGCTTTTTTAAACTCTTCTCTCAGAGCTCGTCCCATCTCATTCACACGCTCTGTGAGCCAATCAGCAAACTGTTCCTGGTTTGCATTGTTCAGGATCATGAAAGCACCAAGAGCATCCTGGGAAATAACCAGTTTATCACCAAGTTCCTGACACACATGATCAACAAATGTCTTCAAGTTTCCACTCTTTTTCATTTTAGCCTTGTTGATAGCATCATTTATGCTGTTGATACTCGACTTCAGATGCCTATCTTCAAACTCAGACATCTCAGAACCATTTGAGAAGTGAGTCACTATCTGGTCAAGTATCCACATCTTTACATATTCAGGATATGAGCAAATGTAGCTCAAGTAGTTTTCAAATGTATCCTTCAAAAGCAAATCCAGTAAAATTGAAAACTGGAAGGACATCCTTGTGCTGAACCGCTGTTGTGTCAGCATCTCATCAATGATATCAGGACCCAGGGAACGGTTGACAAAGTCTTTGACTGCAGGCTTCAAGCATTTGTTGGTGAATTCTTCTGCCTTCTTCTGGCACTGGTCTCGTTCATTGAATATGTCTTTAAAATCAGCACAAAACTTCTCTTTATTTTGATTCAGATATCTGTAAGGATCATTCTCATGTAGGAAATCTTCGTGCATTTTCTGAAAGTGACTTGCAGCAAATCCACAGATGTGTTGTTTCAGAGAAACTTCAAACTTGATGTCAATCTTGTCATCCTGATTGTTTTGCAACCTCTCATCAATCATGTGTAGGATCTCCTGGATGTAAGTGTCCGAGTAGTTGCATTTTCTTTCAACTTTTTCAGTCACAAACTGAATGCAAGCACCTATGATGTTGTCAGCCATTTTTTGTGCTCTCATGATGTGATCTTGAATGTTAAAGCGCTTGCTCATGTTGTGTGAAAACTTTTTCAAGCTTTTTTGACTCAACAATTCAGATGCATGACTCCCCTTGTGTGACAGATTTAATCTCAGGTAGTGGGATACACTGGTGAAGACATCTGTTGCCTTCTGTTCAGAAACAGAAATTTTCTGCACTGTTTCATTCCACATCTTATCAAATTCTTCATCCAGCTCTTTTTCTCCCATCTGGACATTCTTCTTTCGACATTGATCAATCAGTGCACACACTGCCTTTTCAATTTCTTTTGTGTGATTTTCCTTGATTCTATCAAGTTCTGTCATTCCCTGTTTGATTTCTACTGCTGCTGTGAGCTGATGAAACACAGAGTTCTCCATTTCTCGTCGAAGGCTCTTTGCACTGTTTGCAAAGTCCTCTTTGTATCCTTCTACTAGATGGACATGACCCTCTGTTTGCTCAAAGTACTTTGTCAGATTTTCGAGAAGCTTTGTCTCCCACTCAGACAGCACTGTGGAGGCTTCACTTTTCAAAGACATGACAACATCTTTCATGTCAGCTGTTTCAGATTCTGTGGCAAATGTGCCAAAATTTGAAATTCTTGTTTCAGCATTTGTAACCCACTTGTACATGTCTTTTTTGAATTCCCATTCCCATTTGTTGAATTCTGTGCATAGCCTCATGTATGCATCAGCCACGAGACTGTTTCTGAAGCTGAAGATGAAGTTTTCATGCTTTACTGCATTCCACAGGCTTGACATCCACTCTTTAAACTCCAAGACATCATTAGCAGATGATTGACACTTTCCCAGTAGTTGGATGATGTTTTTCTTGAGCTCATATACAGCTTCGCTGTACCCTGCATTGACTGGTGCCATTGGTGGGTTTCCATTCCAGAGTCCAGGAATGTACCAGTTCCCAGTGTCTAGACTGTACTCCATCACATCTGTGAAGCTCTTGTTCTCCTCTTTCTTTTCCATTTTGGCTGCTGCCTGTGTCATCTCATTTAACTGTTGCAAAAGCAGTTTCCTGTCTCGTAAGTTCTTCTCATGGGCTGAAACATCTGACACATTCTGATGAACAAACTGACATTTAGGCTTTTTGCCCACCTCTTTCATCCTGAGAAAAGCATGCACAACTATTTGCAGGATGTCCTTCATTTCTGTTGAATTCTCCATTGCAATATTGATAATGGTGATATCGCTCAGCCCAATGACAAGTGTTGCAAGCTCATTGTCATGCTCATGGCTGTCATCCAGTTGTGCAAGCTCTGGTGACTTTAAGCCCTCAGTGTCAATGATCACCATGAAGTCACAGTTGAGTATTTCTTTGACATCTTCATTGATTCTGATGAGCAACATAAAAGCACCACGAGTGCATCGACCACTGCTGACTGCAAACTGTACTCCAAACATGGTGTTGAGAAGAGTGGACTTTCCTGTGCTCTGAACTCCAAGAACTGTGACTACCAGTATCTTGTTGTTTGGAGACACCAAGTCATGGAGCTGAGAGAGAACATCGCTCACCCATCTGAGAGGTATGTTGGATGCATCTCCATCTACAAGCTCAAGAGGAAATCCATCCAGCAACAATTCTGCACAGAGTTTGGGCAGATGCTGTAATTGTTGACGTGATGGTTCTGTTTCTGGAAGGGAAACTGAAGCTTCATACATCTGACCCATTTCACGGAAAAAGTGTTCAGTCCCAAGTGAACTGTTGGAAAGTTCTCTGTGAATGTTTTTGATAACATCTTTGTTCTCAGAATTCTTGCATTTCTCTTTGTACTGCTCCCTGAGGTCAGACAGTTTCTCTCGAGACAGGTTATCAAGGTAAATTTGCATCCATTTGAGGAAATAACATCTCTCTTTCCCTGGGCTTGATATTGCACTGATGAAGCATGTCATTGCAGCTGACATGTCATAAGAGTTCTGTTTCTTGCGCAGTTCTCTTTTCTGTACCTGAAGATCACTTTTGTACATTTCTATGTCTTCAGACCCAACTTTTCGAAGCCGAATTTCTTCCTTCTCTAAGCTTGTCAATTTCTTCCATATTTCACCTTGCAGGGGAAGCTGATCTTCTTTATATTTACAGGTGTTTTGAACTTCAGCAGTAATTCCATCTGCATTTTTCTTGGCAGTCTGGCACTCTGGACAGTCCTCATCAACCAAGATTCCCAGTTCATGGGCAATGTCAGACATCTTCTCTATGCTCATCTTCATCTGTGAGTTGTGAACTACATTTCTGACTGTTTTCCGCAATCCCTCAACAAAGTCTGCATCATTTTTCTGCTTCATCTTAATTATGATGTTCTTAGTTAAGCCCAGCTCAGTTGCTAATTTCTTAAGAGAGTTTAAATTGAAACTCTTGCTTTGATGGTTACCCACCAAGAAGATCTGTGCCTTGTGTTGTTGGTTGGTAAGCAGCTTGCACTCAGAGTCCAAATTGTCAAAGAACACAAAAACTGCTGCAGATGTCTGACACAGAAAAGAAAACTGTGTTTCAAATGTAGCAATGTCTCCACGAAGGTTAGCTACAGCTACTGGCTCACTGAAAATATCAATGTTTTTGTTTCCACAAGGAAGGTACCAAGTAATTTCAGTCAGTCCATCAGATATTCTTCTTGGACTGTCACCACACTCCATATCGTGGTGAACAAAGGTGTCATGGTACTGCTGAGAGTTGCTCAGAAGCTTATTGAGAATCCCTGACTTGGACAAGGAGCATTCCCCCAGTCTCACAAAGGATATCATTGGAAGTTCAGAGAGAACAATTCTTCCTTCAATAAAGCCCTTGGATTGTGAAAGGGACTCTGGTCTATATTTTTTAACAATGTCTCTCAAGGCCCAAAGCATGAGTGTGCACTGTTGTGTTTCACAATTAGGAAGCAGAAGAGGCACAGAAAACTGACACAGAGACATTTTGAGTGCCATCTCCTGCTGTACAAAAGCATCAGAACACAGAAAGAGAGCAGTGATTATGTCGAGGGGGTTTAGCATGTCACCTGAGTTTGGTCTGTCAAGCAGATTATCAAAATCTAATTCTGTAATCTCTGATGCAGCATCACAATCTGACTCACATTCTGATGTACATTTCACATTCCTGGCTGTCACATTAACCATCATTAGTTTCTTGAGAAAATACCATGGAAGATCTGAATTACACTTGGCAGGTTCATCTGTAATGGTCCTCTCATCAATCTCAAGTACTTTGCTCAGGGACAGCTTCTCTTTGTGGTGCTGCTCCAACCCCAGATCCTCCAACAAGCTCATCAAGGGCGTCTCTGTGGACATGAAGATGCATGTTATTTCAAACAAATCAAACAGATGTTTTAAGGCTGGCAGATCAGGCTGGCAAGACATGCCAGTATTGAGTTAATGTAAAGCAATTGTATTATGCTTCCAAAATATTAAGCCTATAATTCATGAAATCCTCAAGTGTTTCACTTAACTCAGGGTACCAATTATACTGATTTTACTAGATTATTTTTCAAGTCAATGGTCAAAAGCCTATTTAAAAAACAATGTTGTTGATATTGGATCATGACAGTAGCAAAATTAAAAAAATAAATTAAAAAGTCATTTGGAGATGGTTTAAGTTTTCAAGACAATACACACAATAATCATTAACATAAAGATAAGCACAGCTACTGTGGGAGGGGGTCTTGGCAAAGTCCACTGACAGTTCAGTATCCATAGGTTAATGAGCCCTAATTATACTCTCTACCTCTGGTGGAATCTAGCAAGTTCCACAGCAGTCTCTTCACAATAAGGACATTAGCTTGCTGCTTGTTAATCCATAGTGACCCAGAAAATGAGAGTAAATATTTAAATTTATTTTAAAAGTAAAAAGTAAATTTCCAGTATGTTTGTTAGCTGGCAAGGGCCCAAGAAGTTGGTCACTTTGTCAGTGTTTCTTTAAAGGCCTCATACACAGACGTTTTTCCTTGCTTTAGCTCAGTGGTTTTCAAAGTGTGAGGTGTGCCTCCCCTGGGTTTGCAAGAGAACTTAAGGGGAGGCATGGAGGAAGTACAATCTTTATTTATTTATTTATTTTATTTATTTATTCCTGTCTACAGTGCACCCCTGTATCAACCACCTATGTGCGTCAAAGACGCAGGGCCCTGTCACCTGTTGTAAAGTGGCATGCCTACGTGGCATGCCTACGTGGACATCTGCCCAAAGTCCATGCACAAACGTTCTGTTACTCACAAGCAGAGTGTGCTGAAAATGTGTATCAAATGTTTGCATAAGTCAGGTGGAACATTAGAATACAGTGCCTTTCATGACGCATGAGGCTTTCTTTCTACCTGGTAAATCTACCACAGTTTTTCCTTTTCATCACTTTAATGGATCACAGTTTCATAATGAATCAAGGATTTATTCCCACTTCTCATCATATAGGCCTCATATAAAAGATTTCTCACGTTGTGATTTGTGCCGTAACTTCTTTGCAGAGCTGTGCGCAGCGCATTGATTCGCTCACCTCTTCGTTTTCCCTTCAGAAAGTTTTTTGTCGAAAGCATATATGGAAAGGATTTCTGCACAATATTGAGACAGTAACATGGAAAGACGTGCTGTGAATGGTGCAGTCATGATTTCATTTGATTTGGTGTCTAACTTACTATGATGTGTTCAATAATTATTTGACTTCAGTAAAGTTTCTGTTATCTGAAGGCAGGCTCACTGTTCCACACACTAAAAAACCCTGTTTTAGCTGATTTATTGAAGCTTTAATTTGGATGAAGCTAGTGTTACAGGCAGGGTTACACTTTATTTGAATAGTCCACCTAAACAGTTTAAAAAGCACTTGTCACATTTCACTAATCTTTGTTGAACATGTTTATGTTTGACTAATGTTCAACATTGTATATAAAAAATATTGAATTCACTATTTATTGGCTTAATGTAATTTAATAGTTAGGGTTAACAAAACAAGTTAAATAATTCTCAATAATAACTTGTTCAAATGTTACAAATACTCTATTAACTCTCTGTAGCCAGACTTTCCTATATAGTGTTACCAAAGGCTGTCAAACCAGTCCCTATTTGCTCTTTAGTCCACTATAATTAGCTTCTGCCAAATATATATATATATCTTTTTTTTTTTTTGACCGTCCAAATTCATTCATGAACAAGATGGTGCCTTTGACAATACCTACAATAGAATTATAAAAGCAGTGTCCATTGGCGTATACAACCCATCCATCCCTTATCTGTTTCGCACATTTTAGTGTTTATTAAGAGTAAGTGATGTCAGGAGGGGCCAGTGGGGTAGACAGTTTCAGGATAAGAGGTCCCACAGGCACTATATGTCCATGGGTTGCATGAAGCTGACCTTTACCCTTGCTGGCGAGCCATTGTGTTGATGATGTGTCTGCACAGGAAGGATGAACAAATGACTCTTCAGCACCGTTTCCCTTGATAAATGAGAAAACATATACATTTGCATTTACATTTGATGAATCAACTCATTATCCTATCGCATAGATATTATCTTGTATTAGCTGTTTACCTCCATTGTGGGTACACTCTCAGTCATCCCACACTTGGTCCAAATTATTCAACGGCTTCTCACTGAAAGAAACGGGAGACAAGTGTATGAGGCTTTGTTCCCTAAGCACTGTAAATATCCCAGCCTACAGCCTACCTGGCTGCAGAATGGACCGACATGGGTGTGTGCGAATCACAATAATAATTTATATCAAGCAGTATTTAAAATATGTATGTAGGGTTTAAAAATGTATGCCTTCTAGAATGACTGTCTAAAGAGACCCCCACCTCCAGCCCTCCTGCATAACCTACATCCTGCATAAGGAAATGAGTCATTAAACCAAACATGGGCATAAACCAGAAATAACTCAGGACTCCTGTGGGAAGCTTCCGTCCCTCAGCCATGATCAAGCATAGTTCTCCACCCAGATATTTGGATCCTCTTAGTCAACATTGTTGGGAAGGTTACTTTTGAAATGTAATTGGTTGCAGATTATTAATGTAATTTATTGCATTTAACTACTTTTTGATTACTTTTCTGTACCATTAAATTAAATCTGTTGGTGCTCTGTAGAAATTTCACAACCTATTGACCTCTCCAAGTTAACATTTAATGAAAACACAATGCTGAATAAAGTTAGTGAGTGTTATTGGATCTAACAACAATCACCTATCTGACCTGCGTTTTCTGCAGTTATGCCAAAAAGCGTTCCTGCAAAGCAAAAGAATGTTATATTCTACATTTTTACTGACAATAATATAATCAGGTGTAACAGCTTTGTTACATTTTGAGTAGTAGCTGTAATTTAATTACATTTTTTCTTAGTAACTGTAACAGAGTACAATTGCAAGTTTCAATTTAATTATGTAATTATGTTACATCTGGTTACTCCCCAACACTGTCAGTGAATAACTAAAAATTTGTCACTTATAATTTCTAAAATGTTTAGCAAAAGCATAAGAGGTATAAGAAAGATCTGCAATAAGATATCAGATTAATAATCACTTTTCAAAATATTAGCTATGTTCTTAATTTTTCAGATCCTCCCATCAACCACATAATGGGAAAACTGACAAAACAATAATATAGCAACTCACCTTTGTAGAGGAGATTCAAACATGGCAATACTACATTCTTTTATGCAGAATTCATCAATGAAGGATTTGTCCTGTTGCTATCAATGAAGTACCAACGCTCCCTGCATATGACAGTGCAGCCCTGCAGTGCAGACCTTTCCTTTTATTCTGTAGATGAATTCACTTTCATTTTTGGTTTATTGATCATGTGGTTTCCCAGAAAACTCAAACAAATACTAAACAATAGCGGATTGCCCACAGCTTCTTATCACACACCCTGCAGTTGGAGGAGTGGTGATAAGAACTCATTTATTTTATCATGGTACTGCCAACAACTACCACATCCAGCCACCAGCTGCATCACAGAAATGAATAGAAAAGGGTTAACCAGCAAGCAGACACTTAGAGATGGACATTCCTCTTTGTACTTAAGATAAAGTATTATACAATTCCAAGTGCATCTGTCACATATGATGAACTAGATTTTAAATTGAGCCGCCACAAAGACATCACAGGTATAGAAAAAAAAATGAATTGATGAGCTGAAAACTGAAAATTGTAACAAAAGCCTTCTATCCTTTCTACTCATATGGCAAAAAACTCCTGTATGTATCAGACTGTTAACAGTGTGTTACAGCCAAGACAGGTAGAAACCTTCATACACAAGGCTTGCTTTAATTTACCAGGGCAATAATCTGAGATGGAGAATGAGCAGCTATTTGCAGCTTTTATTAGATGGATAACTTTAACTTGTTTCTGAAAAGTAACATTACAGTACATTGTACGTGGTCATATTCTTCACCTCATCTGCGGTTCATACAGTTGGGGCTGGATTTCAGTTTATTCTCATTTCAATACTGAATATCGAATTGTACATATTGTATTATTTAATGTTATTTATTTTTTCCTTAAGTATTCGATACTGACCTTTGCAATTTTTCTCCTCTTGCACTGTCCACTCTGCTGCAGTAACACTGCAAATTTCCCCACTGTGGGACTAATAAAGGCTATCTTCATCTTAATCTTAACACACCTGAAAACCACTGTCAGTCTGTCTCCATTGCAAATCTACATCTGTTCTTTGCTGAATTCAAAAACCCAAAACTTGAGTTGAGTGATTAAATGAAAAGTAATTAAATAATGACATTTTTTAAAAAAATGACAATAAAAACAGAAACGGCAATAATATTTTCCCTCGAAGTTACTACATACTGGTTCTGGAAAACATAAAAGACATTTATAGCCAGACTGCTGATTTTTTCCTTTATTGAATCAGTTAACAGAAGTAAGTAATGTATACATGTTGACAATACCACACAGAATGAATCTTTTAATTTATTTAGAAATATAAATATTTGACACCAGATACTTCAATGAAATAAAAACATCTTAAATTCTGAGTAAGAAAATCACATATGGTCCATTTCAAATGTAAATATTTTGCATCAGATACTTCACAGAAACAAAAACAGATTTTTTTATTCTGATTTAGAAAAAAATTGCATATTACCTGGACTGCATATGATCAGTGTGCAAAATTGAGGGCATAGTTGAAAACCTTTGTCGAACCATTGTAAACAACTGACATCATCGTGTCCTATTCTGTCCTCTCATATACAGTATTTTTATACAGCTCAATTCCCAATAAAGCTGTTCTCATTTACATGTTTTTTTCTGTTTCTGTTGTCAGACAATGAAACACATTTGAAATAGTGACCGAGGAGTGGCCCATTAGGACTACATGTTGAACAGCAGTCACTTCCAAGTTGCTGCTTTGCTGCTAAAATCCAGATTTTATAACTATGACGTCATTTGACAAAATCACCAAACACATAGGTTAAAGATGAAGACTGTGCCGTGTTTTTGGCTATATTTATTTGTAAAATGTCCTTGTTAATACAAATTCAACACTTCCTTTAATTATTTCAAATTAAAAGCCCTGTAGCGTTTCACTGGACAGAAACTTTTTCCTTAACAGAGCTTTTATTGCTGTGCTGCTGTAGGCACAATATCTCATTTCTGGTTGCTGGCATTTTTGCTGTTTGCATGCTGTATAGATCGAGTGAGTTTCTTCAGCAGTTCTTCCTCTCTTTCTCCCTCCCACTGTCCTGTTCTCTCTTATATTGTTTGTCATATGTTTAGTTACTCTTCTCCCTCCTTTAGTATTAATAATGGATGTAATGAATGTAGTTTATTTCCCATAATGGAGGCAAGGCTTTTCTGAACTGGAAGTGCCACATCGCTTTTCTGCAGCTTCAGAGCAGCCAGGAATCCAGGGCTGCTGGGTGACTGCCTGTTACAAGAGGTGTGGCCCTAAGGACATGTTTGGCAGCTATACACAATCCAGTCACATGGCATTTGCATGGCCAGTGGTGGAAATACGATCAGTCAGTCAGTCAGGGACATTCGCTATTATATGGCTGGCCCCATTGTTGCAGTCCACTCAAAATGTTACTGTTACTGTGATTTTAATTTTTGTTATATAAAGCAAGAAAGATAATAATATCCATGAGAGGATAATGAATGAGGAGAATGTGCAGATCTGTAACCACATACAGTAACATGAAGTATCTCACTTCATGTAAAATGCCTCTCTGAGACTCTCCTCTGCCTGCTTGGGTGTGATATTTGTCCAGGTCGAAGGAATATCAGCAGGTATTGTATCGTATGCTTCTGCAAACTTACTGTTGAACCTTGCCAGTACATATTTCCAGTAGTCTGATAACAGTCTGATATCTTACTGTCAAACCATTAACTTATTGTAGGGTTTTCTACTTCCTCATAGTAAAGCTCAGCAAATGAGTCTTCACCACTTATTACCTTGATAAATAAGAAAAATATACATTATCCTGAACACATTATTTTATGGGTCAGTATTTCCATCTTTATTTATCTTCTGAGGTGTTGAAACAAGCTGTTTACCTCCATTGTGACTCTCAGTGATTCTACACTTGGTCCTATTATTCTGTACACCCCATTCAAATAATTCAGGGCAGGCTAAACAATAGACACACGTTTGTATGATGCTACACAGTTCAACAGCAACACAAACGGTAGGCTCCAAATACTCATTCAGTTGAGCCAACACATCTTTAACACAGTTTCACCACTGGAACCCCCATGAAGGAGGATTTATTGCAAGACTGTTGTATTAGACTGCAATGGTATCAACTGGTTGTTTTCTATACACTAACAAGTGAATGCACATTATAATACAGGTCAGCCTTTGTCTGTGGTTCACACTACTGTACATACAGACTTTAGACAAAATGTATTGCCTTTCTGCAGAAGTACAGATTGCATAAAGCCGACCTTTAGCACCTGATATCAGTCTGTAAACAGTCTGATATCTTAATGTCAAACCATGAACTTATTGAAGGGTTTTCTACTTCCTCACAGTAAAGCAATAAGCAAGACTGTTGTATTCGACTGCAATGGTATCAGCTGGTTGTTTTCTATACACTAACAAATGAATGTACATTATAATACAGGTCAGCCATTGTCTGTGGTTCAGCTGTATTACAAGACAATGCAAAACTTGTTGGAAGGTAAAGAAAAGGTAGTTCATGAAAGAGAAGAGAAAATAAGCTTGCATCCTGCAACAGAAAATTATTTGTTAAATTATTTGTTGCAACAGAAACAATTGTTAAATTATTTGTTGATGCTCAAACATGAGCATCAATCAGAAACAATAAAATGACGCAATGCTTTTGTGGGAAAGTGCCCTCAATGTCACTTAGCAGTGTTCTCAACCCAAATAAGCCTGTGCTTCTCTTTGCTGCGCTAGGTTCCAGCCCTGCAGACTTCACAGGAGTAACCAACAAAAAACATGAAGCACTAAAATGAATAAAAGCATTCTTTCAGCCAGGAGTTTTTCTCACTTAAGTAGGATTCATAGGTATTCATAAGTATTTGTCCTGTTGCTGCAGATGATGCACCAGACTTCCCTGCATATGACAGTGCAGTCCCGCAGTGCAGAGCCCCCCTTTTATTCTGCAGATGAAGTCACTTTCACTTTTGGTTTGAGGATCATGTGATTTCCCAGAAAACAAAATCTGTTTCCAGTAAAAAGAACAAGGACTCTTGATAAAATTCACTTCAGCCTTAGTGCATTAAAATGTTCTCCCTCTTGTGCTGCACAATTAAGATCATTTAACAAACCATTTGATAATATTAATAAATTGAATTTATTATATCATTGTATTATTGTAACATATAGAGACACAGTATGTAAACTAGTATTAATCTCCTCCTGTAGTGGCATTGATAAAGTTAAATAATAATCGGAATGTGATCTGGGAAAACATGTGCCACCAGAGCAATGGGATATTGTAATACAACATAGTAATTATTTATCAAAATGTGTTTGATATAAACTCATACAGATGAAGATTTCATACCGAATTTATATAACTAAAGAGAAGCCCTGTCATGGCATGGATGTGGAGACAATATTTTTAATACATATTTTATGGCTTTGCCCAGAAATAAGACAATTTTGGGTAGGAGTACTAAATATGTTTTGTTTAATATTAAATATGGATGTATCATAATGTCCAAAAGTGTGAATAGATAGTAAATAGACCTAGCTACCCTTGGGGAAATTCTTACAGTGTCTCTCCACAACAGTCCTGAGTGAGTCCAGACTTCTGCCAAGGACAGACCCAGCTTTTTTTTAACCAGCTTGTCCAGTCTCCCTGTGTTCTTGTCTGACATGCTGCTGCCCTAGCAGATTGCAGCGTTGACTGACCAGCATTGCCACCACTGACTGATAAAACATGTGCAGCATTTCACTTTAAATGTCAAAGGACCTGAGCTTTCTGAGGAAAAAGAGTCAGCTCTGCCCTTTGCTGTAGATGGCATCTGTGTTCAGGGACCAGTCCAGGTAAATATTATTTGTTTGTTTGTTTATTTATTCATTCATTTATCTATTCATTTATTTATCCTTTCCCCCATTCTCCTCCCAGGCAGACAGACAGTACTTGGGGAGGGTGGGAGGAATGAGATCGGGCATGCCCAGGGTGGGAAGGCCATAAGGAACTTGGGCCATCTATAGGTGGAGGAAACGTGCCATAATGGGGAGGTGGACATTGTTTAGTTTATTAGTCTGTCTGGACTGCCCCTTGCAGTAGTCGTTCTCCAGATCCCGAGGAGGAGGCTGACCACGAGGCAACAGGAACCTGTCTCCCAACCCGGACTGCTCCCAGACCCTCACAGAGGGAGCTAGTCCTTTGTGGGGTGTTTCTCCAACCCCCCACTGATAGGTTGATGGGAGCATGATCACTTATTATGATTGTGTGGATTGTGTTTTCTAAGATATGTTGTGTGAGTGAATTATTAACAAGGAAAAGTTCAATTCTGGATGAGGATTGATGGGAGGAGGAAGAGTAAGAGTATTCTCTTGAAGATGGGTTTTTCATTCTCCAGCTATCGCTAGGTCCATAATCATTCATGTATTGTTTTATTATTTCAGTGGAGTGCCAGTTTCTTGAGTTTCCAGGGGTACTTGAGCGGTCCATTGTGGGGTTAATGACAGGATTGAAGTCTCCAGCTATTATAAGATTTGTTGAATTACAAAGTAATGAAAAAAGTAATGGAAAAAGATGGGTCATCATTGTTGGGGCCATAGATGTTGGCAAGTGTAAATCTTGTGTTGTTAATAGATGCATTGAGGACAATGAATCTTCTGTCAGGGTCAACAATGGATGTATTATGGACAAATTGAATGTTGTTACTTATTAAAATTGAAACTCCTCTTTGTTTACTGTTGAAAGTAGATGAGAATATTTTATCAAATTGTGTAATTTTGAGATGTTGCAGTTCTGAGTATGTGTTTCTTGTATGAAGCATATGTCAGCCTTTAATTTCATGGGATGATTGATGATTTTAATTCTTTTATTTCATGTTACCAGATTGAGTGTTGGAATGGTTGAGTGTTGGAATGGGAAACTTAGGTTTAATTTGATTTAGTATATTTCTTATATGTGATGCTAACGTGTACATTGACTCAGAGAATCAAAAAATATTTAAAAGTGATTACATCAAAATTGAGTAAAAAATGGTCATTTTATTAAACATATGACGTTCTCATGAAGGGGAGCAGTAATTGCAGTGTGGTAATTATATATCCATATTGTAAATCACCGAGGTAAAGTACACTATATCTCCTGTATCCTGTATCCCTGCAGGCATGTAGCGAATATTTGGTTGAATGTAGGTTGTGACGTCGGGTGACCAAAATTAAATCTCAGGACAACATCTTATGCCAACATTAATTTGATGTGGAAAATACCAACATATTGGTCATGAGCAAAACCTAACTTTTGCTAAACATCACAATGACAGTTAGCCAACATTGGGTTTTGATGTCAACCTGATTTTCATTTCAAATCCAAGACTTAACATCTCTCTGACATTAGAGCCATTAGAATCAAAAGTCTTCCTGACGTTACACAGATGTCTGATGCCTGCTGATGTACTATTTGTGATTTCCTTATGTCATATAAAACAAGTAAGTTCAACCATGAGCAGATGAAATGAGGAGAATGTGCACCTCTACCAACATAGCATGTTGTCTCTCACTTCATGTAAAATGCCTCTCTGAGACTCTCCTCTGCCTGCTTAGATGTGATATTTTTCCAGGTTGAAGGAATATCAGCAGGATTTGCATCATATGCTTCTGCAAAGTCACTGTTGAACCTTGCCAGTATATATTTCCAGTAGTCTAATGCCTGAAGGATTACATCTGGGAAAATTTCTTTGTACCGCTTGAAAGAATGCCATTCATTGTTTGTAGCATTGCAGCATTGTTACTTATCACAAGGGAAGAGCACATATCAGTGGCATGTTTTTCTGAATACACACTGAGTGCACTCCGACCCTGTGGCCAATGCAGTGAAGCCCAGTGCTCAGTATGAGCTTTTCTTCCCACCTCACATGGAGCTGTACAGAACAGACACTGTTTACCACCTCCAATCAGTCTGGTGAAAAGCTCGTTCTGGGGTTTCGTATGGAGATGTTTCAGTTTCATCTGGATGTTTGTTTTTTTAAACTCTTCTCAAAGAGCTTGTCCCATCTCATTCACACACTCTGTGAGCCAATCAGCAAACTGTTCCTGGTTTGCATGGGTCAGGATAATGAAAGCACCAAGTGCATCCTGGGAAATTCCCAGTTTATTTTCAAGTTCCTAACACACATGATCAACAAATGTCAAGCAAACTGAAAACTGTGGTCAGTCTGTAATAAAAGATGACTTCATGCACATCAGTGATGTTATTCAGAGATCCTGTGTCAGGTCAGTGGTGCACTGAAACACATGATTAACACTCCGCAATAGCAACTATACACAAAGAAAGTGACATAAACTCACTCACATTAATCTTCAGCTTGGTCTTCATTGTGAAGGTGCACCTGTTGTCTTGTTTTTACGTTCTTTGTTCAAGTCAAAACCCAAAACTTTGTAAGAAAAGTGTGAAATAATGACATTTTAAAAACAATATAATAATAACAATGATGAACAATAAAAAATATTTCTGTTTACTTTAGAAGTTAAAGACATTCACATTGTGATTGTTGGTTTTGTTTCTTTATTGAATCTGTTAACAGAGGTGACAATTGTATACATTTTGACAATACCACATATGGAATGAATGATCTTTTAATTAATTAAGTGTAAATATTTGGCATCAGATACACAGAAACAGAAACAGAAACAGGGAAACAAAATTTTTAACAATTAAAAATTTGGTATATTGTATTAAATAAGTTTATGTCCTACTATGGCAATACCACACACAAATTGAGTGATCTTTTAAGAGATAAAACAATATACAATACAATAAAACAATTTAATGACACTTATAGCTTTACTTATCTTTGTGCATCTTTTTAGGGGCATTAAAGTGTTGTCAATCTGTTACACAAAATCATGCTATCAAATTTAGTTTTTGTTTTTTTTATATGTGCTCTGAACATGTACATTGACTGAGAGAATTGTTAGGTATTTAAAAGTAAACTCATCAACATCAACATCAACATACAGTTAAAACACAGCACATTTATCTCAGATGGAGGTGAGCACAAAGTGCAGTGTTTGTCTTACACTTTCCTGTTGTAAGTGACAGTGGTGAAACACGATATCTCTCTAATATGTATACACGATGTTACTGTTTGTATTTTTTGAAAACACTGTAAAAAAAAAAAATCATGACAGGTTAATGCAATAGGAGAATGTGCACCTCTGTAACCACATATCATGTAGTCTCTCACTTGATGTGAAATGCCTCTCTGAGACTCTCCTCTGCCTGTTTAAGTGTGATATTTTTCCAGGTGGAAGGAATATCAGCAGGCTTTGCATCATATGCTTCTGCAAACTTACTGTTGAACCTCGCCAGTACATATTTCCAGTAGTCTGATGCCTGAAGACTTACATCTGGAGGAATGTTCCAGTCTGGGAAAATTTCTTTGTAACGCTTGTAAGGATGCCATTCATTCTTTGTAGCATTACAACGAAAACAGGCATTGCTGATCACAGATGAAGAGCATATGTCAGTGACAAGTTTTTCTGTCTCGTGCCAGCTGTATCTACCCAGACCCTCTGGTCGATGCAGTGAAGTCTGGTGCTCAATATGGGCTTTTCCTCCTGCCTCACATGGAGCTGTACAGAATGGACATTGTTTACCACATCCAATCACTCTGGTGAAAAGCTCATTCTGGGGCTTCACGTAGAGATTTTTCAGTTTCATCTGGATCTTTGCTTTTTTAAACTCTTCTCTAAGAGCTCGTCCCATCTCATTCACACACTCTGTGAGCCAATCAGCAAACTGTTCCTGGTTTGCATTGTTCAGGATCATGAAAGCACCAAGAGCATCCTGGGAAATAACCAGTTTATCACCAAGTTCCTGACACACATGATCAACACATGTCTTCAAGTTTCCACTCTTTTTCATTTTAGCCTTGTTGATAGCATCATTTATGCTGTTCATACTCGACTTAAGATGCCGATCCTCAAACTCAGACATCTCAGAACCATTTGAGAAGTGAGTCACTATCTGGTCAAGTATCCACATCTTTACATATTCCTCATATGAGCAAATGTAGCTCAAGTAGTTTTCAAAATAATCTTTTGAAAGCAAATCCAGTAAAATTGAATACTGGAAGGATATCCTTGTGCTGAACTGCTGTTGTGTCAGCATCTCATCAATGATATCAGGACCCAGGGAACGGTTGACAAAGTCTTTGACTGCAGGCTTCAAGCATCGGTTGGTGAATTCTTCTGCCTTCTTCTGGCACTGGTCTCGTTCATTGAATATGTCTTTAAAATCAGCACAAAACTTCTCTTTATTTTGATTCAGACATCTGTAAGGATCATTCTCATGTAGGAAATCTTTGTGCATTTTCTGAAAGTGACTGGCTGCAAATCCACAGATGTGTTGTTTCAGAGAAACTTCAAACTTGATGTCAATCTTGTCATCCTGATTGTTTTCCAGCCTCTCATCAATCATGTGTAGGATCTCCTGGATGTAAGTGTCGGAGTAGTTGCATTTTCTTTCGGCTTTTTCAGTCACAAGCTGAATGCAAGCACCTATGATGCTGTCAGCCATTTTTTGTGCTCTCATGATGTGATCTTGAAAGTTAAAGCGCTTGCTCATGTTGTGTGAAAACCTGTCCCAGAGCCCTTCAGCTGTATATTTGAAAGGCTTATTGCCACATTCTTTCAAGCTGTTTTGACTCAACAATTCAGATGCATGACTCCCCTTGTGTGACAGATTTGATCTCAGGTAATAGGATATTCTGGAGAATACATCTGTTGCCTTCTGTTCAGAAACAGACAATTTCTTCACTGTTTCAATCCACATCTTATCAAATTCTTCATCCAGCTCTTTTTCTCCCATCTGGACATTCTTCTTTCGACATTGATTGATCAGTGCACACACTGCCTTTTCAATTTCTTTTGTGTGATTTTCCCTGATTCTATCAAGTTCTCTCATTCCCTGTTTGATTTCTGCTGCTGCTGTGAGCTGATGAAACACAGAGTTCTCCACTTCTCATCGAAGGCTCTTTGCACTGTTTGCAAAGTCCTCTTTGTATCCTTCTACTAGATGGACATGACCCTCTGTTTGTTTGAAGTACTTTGTCAGATTTTCGAGAAGCTTTGTCTCCCACTCAGACAGCACTGTGGAGGCTTCACTTTTCAAAGACATGACAACATCTTTCATGTCTGCTGTTTCAGATTTTGTGGCAACTGTGCCAAAATTTGAAATTCTTGTTTCAGCATTTGTAACCCACTTGTACATGTCTTTTTTGAATTCCCATTCCCATTTGTTGAATTCAGTGCATAGCCTCATGTATGCATCAGCCACGAGACTGTTTCTGAAGCTGAAGATGAAGTTTTCATGCTTTACTGCAGTCCACAGGCTTGACATCCACTCTTTAAATCCCAAGACATCATTAGCAGATGATTGACACTTTCCCAATAGTTGGATGATGTTTTTCTTGAGCTCATATACAGCTTCACTGTACCCTGAATTAACTGGTGCCATTGGTGGGTTTCCATTCCAGAGTCCAGGAATGTACCAGTTCCCAGTGTGTGGACTGTACTCCATCACATCCGTGAAGCTCTTGTTCTCCTCTTTCTTCTCCATTTTGGCTGCTGCCTGGGTCATCTCGTTTAACTGTTGCAAAAGCAGTTTCCTGTCTCGTAAGTTCTTCTCATGGGCTGAAACATCTGACACATTCTGATGAACAAACTGACATTTAGGCTTTTTGCCCACCTCTTTCATCCTGAGAAAAGCATGCACAACTATTTGCAGGATGTCCTTCATTTCTGTTGAATTCTCCATTGCAATATTGATAATGGTGATATCACTCAGCCCAACCACAAGTGTTGCAAGCTCGTTGTCATGCTCATGGCTGTCATCCAGTTGTGCAAGCTCTGGTGACTTTAAGCCCTCAGTGTCAATGATCACCATGAAGTCACAGTTGAGTATTTCTTTGACATCTTCATTGATTCTGATGAGCAACATAAAAGCACCACGAGTGCATCGACCACTGCTGACTGCAAACTGTACTCCAAACATGGTGTTGAGAAGAGTGGACTTTCCTGTGCTCTGAACTCCAAGAACTGTGACTACCAGTATCTTGTTGTTTGGAGACACCAAGTCATGGAGCTGAGAGAGAACATCGCTCACCCATCTGAGAGGTATGTTGGATGCATCTCCATCTACAAGCTCAAGAGGAAATCCATCCAGCAACAATTCTGCACAGAGTTTGGGCAGATGCTGTAATTGTTGACGTGATGGGTCTGTTTCTGGAAGGGAAACTGAAGCTTCATACATCTGACCCATTTCACGGAAGAAGTGTTCAGCTCCTAATGAGCTGTTGGAAAGTTCTTTGTCAATATCTTTAATTTCGTCTTTGTTCTCTGAATTCTTGCATTTTTCTTTGTACTGCTCCCTTAGGTCAGACAGTTTCTCTCGAGACAGGTTATCGAGGTTCATTCGTATCCATTTGAGGAAATAACATCTCTCTGTTCCTGGGCTTGATATTGCACTGATGAAGCATGTCATTGCAGCTGACATGTCATAAGAGTTCTGTTTCTTGCGCAGTTCTCTTTTCTGTACCTGAAGATCACTTTTGTACATTTCTATGTCTTCAGACCCAACTTTTCGAAGCCGAAATTCTTCCTTCTCTAAGCTTGTCAGTTCCTTCCATATTTGGCCTTGCAGGGGAAGCTGATCTTCTTTAAATTTAAAGGTGTTTTGTATTTTTTCTGTAATGGCATCTGCATTTTTCTTGGCAGTCTGGCACTCTGGACAGTCCTCATCAACCAAGATTCCCAGTTCATGGGCAATGTCAGACATCTTCTCTATGCTCATCTTCATCTGTGAGTTCTCAACTACACTCCTCACTGTTTTTCTCAGAACTTTGACAAAATCTGCATCATTTGATTGCTTCGTCTTAAAAATGATGTTCTTAGTTAAGCCTAGCTTAGCTGCTACTTTTTTTAGAGAATTTAAATTGAAGCTACTGCTTTGATGGTTACCCACCAAGAAGATCTGTGCCTTGTAATGTTGGTTGGTAAGCAGCTTGCACTCAGAGTCCAAATTGTCAAAGAACACAAAAACAGCTGCAGATGTCTGACACAGAAAAGAAAACTGTGTTTCAAATGTAGCAATGTCTCCACGAAGGTTAGCTACAGCTACTGGCTCACTGAAAATATCAATGTTTTTGTTTCCACAAGGAAGGTACCAAGTTATTTCAGTCAGTCCATCAGATATTCTTCTTGGACTGTCGCCACACTCCATATCGTGGTGAACAAAGGTGTCATGGTACTGTTGAGAACTGCACAGTAGCTTATTGAGAATCTCTGACTTGGACAAGGAGCATTCCCCCAGTCTCACAAAGGATATCATTGGAAGTTCAGAGAGAACAATTCTTTCTTCAATAAAGCCCTTGGATTGTGAAAGGGACTGAGGTCTGTACTTTTTAACAATGTCTCTCAAGGCCCAAAGCATGAGTGTACACTGTTGAGTGTCACAATTAGGAAGCAGAAGAGGCACAGAAAACTGACACATAGACATTTTGAGTGCCATCTCCTGCTGTACAAAACCATCAGAACACAGAAAGAGAGCAGTGATTATGTCGAGGGGGTTTAGGAAGTCACCTGAGCTTGGACAGTTGAGCAGGTTATCAAAATTGAATTCTGTAATCTCTGATGCAGCATCACAAGCTGATTCACATTCTGATGTACATGTCATATTCCTGGCTGTCACATTAACCATCATTAGTTTCTTGAGAAAGTACCATGGAAGATCTGATTGACACTTGGCAGGTTCATCTGTAATGGTACTCTCATCAATCTGAAGTATTTTGCTCAGTGATAGTTTCTCTGTGTAGTGCTGCTCCAACCCCAGATCCTCCAACAAGCTCTCCAGTTGTGTCTCTGTGGACATGAAGGTACTTGAAGGTTCAAAACAATCACATGTTTTATAAAACATAGATCTGAAATTACTTGACACATAGAATCTATTCAAAGCGCAACTTTACATCCTGCTTTTGCCTTTGAAGTAAGCTACATTTGAAAACTTGATCGTTCTGTCATTGGACTTGTACAGCAAGTCATCTTGATTAAATTATAGTTTTTTCATTTAAATTGTGGTGATTGTGAATATTTATACTGTCATTTCGTGTAATGTATGGGGAGACATGTTTTGTTTTTGTCTTTGAACAACCCACCAATATATTCTATTTCCAGTCCACACGAACATAACTATTTTATCTATTTCGATTTTCATTTTGGCCTAGTATATACTGCGTCTCGAGTTTTTGGGGGTTTTGATCATCCCAGATTGATTGATTTAATAATTACACAACCTTTTCAGTTGTCATTGGGTTTGGCAGATGTAACACTTTAGCAGTCAGGATGAATGTATGCTGGTCATCCCCTTGGAAGTATTCAATTCAGTGTTTATGTCCATAGGCAACCAGAATGCCTTTTGAGCTTTTTGTGGTTATGGCCTTACATCATCTTCGATGATTTCATTAACTTTTAGTTTTGGTAATGGTATCATGAAAACAATCTGTCAATGCAAACACATTATAGTCCTAAGAAGATCTCATCTGGAAAAACAACTCACCTCTAATCACTTGTGTTCTTAGGCCGTGAGTTTGAAAGCGCTTTTAAATCATTCACTCAAAGGACCTTGATTATTTTTTTAATGTTTTTGTCTGGTGTCTAGTTTCTAGTTTCCACAATTATTCTTAGAGTCAGTGCATATGCAATCTTGGAAAGATGTTTTGCATCATTTTTAATACCTAAATTTTCCTTTCACTTACTTGTGTTTACAGATGTTACGGCAGGCGTGTTTATATTGTCATTCTTCATTTCCTCCGGGAATGGGAAGGACTTTGGTACTGGCCCCAAATCCATTGTCTCTTGCACAATTTTCCCCTCCCTGCAAAAAGTCACCACGTAGCTCTCCTCTTCACCTGCAGGAGTATCCAGATGTTGAGACACTGGCTCGCTGCTGACATCATAGACAGTTAATGCCACAGGAGGGCAGGAAGCTGTGGAAATGACAATATTGATAATGATTTTATTTAAAAGTACTGTACCTACAGACTTTTAACAAAATGTATTGTCTTTGTGCTACAGATTGCATAAAGCTGACCTTTAGTGCCTGCATCAGTTTGTTGACAGTCACCCTCATTTTCAAACCATGGATTTGATGTAGGGTCTTCTACTTCCTCACAGTAAAGCTCAACAAATGAATCTTCACCACTGATTACCTTGATAAATAAGAAAAATATACATTACATAAGACCCATTATTTTCTGGGTCAGTATTTCCATTGTATCTTTATTTATCTTTCTGAGATGTTCAAACGAGCTGTTTACCTCCATTGTGGGCACACTCTCAGTCATCCCACTCTCAGTCCAGGTTATCTGAACATCTTCTCACTGCAAATAATGACAGACAAATCTATAAGGCTTCATTCCCTAAGTACTATCAGTATCCAAGCCTACAGCATACCTGGCTGCAGTATAGACCCCCACCCCTCCTGCATCATATTACTGATTCTAAATACCCACATCCTGCAAAAGGAAATGAACTGTTCAACCAAACATGAGCGTAAACCAGAGACAACTTAGCACCCCCTGTGGGTAACTTTTTCCCTCAACCATGATCAAGCAGTGTGAGAGCCATCCAGAATCACAGGGTGGTAGGAAATGAATGGTTTTACAAGGCCAGTTTCCTAACTACAATCACAATTGATAGTAATCAGTCTTTAAATCTTGTATGTTGGTTTTGAAAATGTACAAGGTGATACTGGAAATTATTTTGAATTATTTTCTTTTTTTTTTTTTTGTTCATTCTCCTGTGTGTTTGTACATTACTCGTTTAGGAAAATACTCTGCAGATACAAAAGAAAAAAGAGATGATGTGATGTGTTACATTATTCAGTTATTGTTCCCTTCTTTCAAAGGGCAGAGCTCTAACAGTGTACAGCCACTGAGAGAACAACTGTAGCTGCTTTGCCTGGCTGTATTGCCTGAATCTGTGGCTGTGGATACGGTGTGCATGTAGTCTGTGTTAAACTCATTATAAATGAATGCGTTCCAGTCAGAATAATAACTGAAGCAAAGACATAATAATAGCTACAGTCTGTCTCAGTCAGTTTTGACAGCCAACATGATCCTTCAGGGACAAATGTACAACTTTCAAAAAAAGAAAAGAAATAGACAGAAAATACATCTATGTCCTGCCAAAGAAAATGATTTGTTAAATCAAATATGAGCATCAGTCAGAAACAATAAAGTGACACACAGTACTCCTTTCAGAAACTCCCCTCAGCTGGCATTAAGCAGTGTTCTCAACCCAAAAAGAAAGTATATTTGAATGAGGATCCCTTTCATGAATTTCTAATTATAACGAAGGCATGAGAGATTGAAGAAAGGGCTGCCTCTCTTTGCTGAGCTCGGTTCTTGTCCCACTTCACAGTAATACCCAGCAAAAAACATAAAGCACTAACATCATTACAATAATGCAAGTAATGTTTTCTTTTGCATCTCTGACAAAATTAACAAATATATCACAAAATATTTGTTGCACTGCCCAGGTCTCATGATGTGATATAAATGTTATATATCATCCAATCATCTGTCAATAACAATAAAAACATTGAAAATGCAGTGAAACGTTTCCTTGTGGCATGCTCAGTTTTAATAGAAGTTTTTGTCAAAAAAGCAGCTGTATTGTTCACTGAAAAAGCAATAGCAAATAGAAACCCACCTTTTATAGAAGAGATTCATCCATGGTAATACTGCATTCTTTTAGCCAGGAGTTTTTCTCAGTTATGCAGGTTTCATAGATGAAGTATTTGTCCTATTGCTGCAGATGGAGTGCCGGACTTCCCTGCATATGACAGTGCAGTCCTGCAGTTCTGACCCCTCCTTTTATTCTGCAGATGAAGCCACTTTCACTTTCAGTTTCCTGAACATGTGGTTTCCGAGAAGCCAAAATCACTGTTTCCCATAAGCCTAATAACAGAACTTGGATAAAGGATAAAAATCACCTCAGATGACTTAGTGTATTACTTTTCCCTGTTGTGTTGCAGAATTGACAGTGTAAGAAATCAGTGTTGTAGCCATAGGAATCACGTAAACTTCAACATTAAATTCAAATTTCAATTTTCACACTGATATTTCATTCAGACTTATTTATTGTCACCATAAAATTGGACATACACTACTCACAAAAAGTAAGGGATATTTGACTTTTGGGTGAAATTTATGGAAAATGTAAAATGTTCGTGCTACAGTGATATTATATCATGAAAGTACGGCACTTAAGTAGAAGCATGCAATGGTAATTTCTTCATCTCAAACAATTTATTGAAACAAAAATGTCAATGTCTCAATAACTTGTCATGTGTCCTTGAACATCAATTACAGCTTGACAATGACATCTCATGCTGTTCACAGGTCGACTTATTGTCTGCTGAGGCATGGCATTCCACTCTTCTTGAAGGGCTGCCCTCAGGTCATGGAGGTTCTGGGGTGCAGGGTTATGACCCTCTACACGACGACTCAGCTGATCCCATAGGTTTTCAATGGGATCAGGTCTGGAGAAAAGTGCAGGCCACTCCATTTGAGGTACCCCAGCCTCCAGCAGCCGTTCCCTCATGATGTGACCTCAATGAGCCGGGGCATTGTCACCCACGAAGATGAAATCAGGCCTGTGTTGCTCATGCAGAGGCACAATGACTGGATTAATGATGTTATTCAGGTAGTATCGGCTTGTCACAGTACCATTCACACGGTGTAGGGCAGTTCAGTATTGACTAGACACACCTGCCGAGACTGTAACACCACCACCTCCAAAGGCTCATCTGGTGACAACAGTGGCTGATGCAAAGCATTCTCCTTGACGTCTCAAACAGCGTTGGTGGCCATCATTCCTGCCCAGTGTGAATCAACTGTCATCAGAGAACAGCACTGAGGCCCACTGGTTCCTCATCCAGCGCAAATGCTCCCTGGCCCATGCAAGACGATGACGCCTGTGCCTGGTGGTGTGGTCAGGTACCCTTGCAGGTCATCTAGCACGCAGACCATGCTGATGTAAGCGGTTGCGAATGGTCTGACATGACACTCGGGTGCCTCTCACCTCCGTTAAACATGCCTGGAGTTGAGTGGCATTCATCATCCAGCTCCACAGGGCACTGTTCACAATGAAACGGTCATCAGCATGGGATGTGGCCAAAGGACGTCCACTTCTATGCCTTTCTGTGACTCTTCCAGTCTCTCTGTGTCTCTGTTGCAACCTGCTGATGACACTCTGTGACACTCAGTGGCAACTCCCCTCAGAGAACATCCCGTTTGAAGCCTCGCAATGGCCAGGTAGGTTTTGTGAGTAGTGTGGACTCTGGGTGTGAAAAGTGAAGCCAATGCAGAAGTGCCTTAAACCTGCATTCTATCTAATGACCATCAGGGGGAGACTCCACTAGTTTCAAAAAGATGTCCTGTTTTATTGAATAAAAATGTCTCTACTTCTAATTTAATTTACTACCTCAGTAAACGTTTTTCCCTGATCTTGCAAAAGGAAAACAGCTGCAACAACCTGACGCCCCTCGTCTCCTCAACTCACTAAATCATGACATGTTCTTGATGAATACCTCAAAAAATCTAATTGTAACAAAACATGAGATTTCTGAGACATCTGATTACATAAGTAATCGCTTTTCCAAATTATAGCTATGCTGATCGTCTAGTTTTTGAGGCCCTCCCTTGATGCACATAGCTGACATCACAATAGCAGTAACAGTAACCCACCTTTGTAGAGCAGGTTCATGTGTGCCAATGCTGCATTCTTGTAGTCACAGTCTTTCTTCGGCGGTGTGGGATTTGTACCTTTTTGCCCTGAAGCTGTCGATGCTAAACCCCAGGGTTAAATTCAAAGTACAATATTCACACTGACATTTTATTTGCTATGTCAAATACACAAATAGACATTTTATTGAAGTAATAGGATCAGAGAAAGCAGTGTGAGAAAGACAACATGTGCTGTGTAACCGCAATTTCATAAATTACCATTATCATTTGTCAAATTGTTACATTCAAATCCTTCTTTTGGCAATGATAGAGGTTTTTTTTTACAAATGTACCTGAGTCTTAAATGATTGTATTTTCAAAGATGAAGTTTCTATTCGACATTTGACCAGGAATATTACAACTGTAGTGATTCTATGATTCACCGGCTCTTTAATGCTGCTTTAATGTCTCTTTCCACCTGAGGTAAACGAAGACCCGCCCCTACCCTGTCTCTGATAGGCTAATACTCGGATACGTTTAGACATAAAGAGCGATGATTGGTGAGAGCTAGAGTAGAATTTCAGGGTAAGCCAATCAGAGGCAGGATAGGGGCGGCCCTTCGCCCACTTCGGGTGGGAGAAAAAATAACGTGCCTTTGCTGCTGCAGTGAAATGAAGGCGCTGTCATTGTGTCTTTCTGCATTAAAACATTTGATGAGCCATTTTGTCTATACTTCATAAAGAACTTCAACCCTCGAACCAATGTAAAGCTCTGGCACACGTCCGCAGACACCACTCAGTGATATTACTTCCGGGGCACGCTGGAAATAAACAGCTCGTTTGGTTACAGTGAGCGTCGCTGTCACAGACAAGCATGTTACCCAGATATTAGCGATGAAATAAGGCAGCTTTGAAACTTGAATCCACGCTCTGTCGGTAAGTGAGCTCATTATATACATGAACTAGTGAAAGTTTAGACGCTTCATTGTAAAAACACACGGTAACTAGCTTAGCTGAGCCACTGCTGGGCTAGTAGCGCTAGCTAAGGTTTGACTAGCCATACCTGTGCCCAGCACGGTACTCTGAGGTTCAGTAACATAGCATATCTACACTCACCGGTCACTTTATTAGGTACTAGTCCTGGGTTGGACCCCTTTTGCCTTAATTATTCGTGGCAGAGATTCAACAAGGGGCTGGAAACATTTTGGTCCATATTAATGTGATGGCATTACGTAGTTGCTGCAGATTTGTTGGCTGCACATCCGTGATGTGAATCTCCTGTTCCACCACATCCCAAAGGTCCAACAGAGTTGGACTGAGATCTGGAGACTGTGGAGGCCATTTGAGTACAGTGAACTCATTGTCATGTTCAAGAAACCAGTTTGAGGTGATCTGAGCTTTGTGACATGGTGCGTTATCCTGCTGGAAGCAGCATCAGTAGATGGTACACTGTGGTCATAAAGGGATGGACATGGTCAGCAACAATACTCAGGTAGGCTGTGGCGTTTAAACGATGCTCAGTTGGTACTAAGGGGCCCAATGTGTGCTAACAAAATATCCCCCACACCATCACACCACCACCAGCAGCCTGAAGCGTTGATACAAGGCAGGATGGATCCATGCTTTCATGTTGTTGATGCCAAATTCTGACCCAACCATCCAAACGTCGCAGCAGAAATCAAGACTGTTCAGACCAAGCAATATTTTTCCAATCTTTTATTGTCCAATTTTAGTGAGTCAGTGTGAATTGTTGCCTCAGTTTCCTGTTCTTAGCTGACAGCAGTGGCACCCGGTGTGGTCTTCTGCCACGTTCAAAGTCACTTAAATCACCTTTCTTCCCCATTCTGATGCTCGGTTTGAATTTCAGCAGGTCGTCTTGACCATGTCTACATGTCTAAATGCATTGAGTTGCTGCCATGTGATTGGCTGATTAGATATTTGCGTTAATGAGCAATTGAACAGGTGTACCTAATAAAGTGGCCAGTACATGTATATGAGATTGAAGCACTGGTTTTGCTCCAGGCAGACACTTTATCATTCATGTCAGACACAAGACATCTGTGAGGACACCAATATACATTTGAAGATGCCGCCCGGTTTAGCACAGCAACACTGTTTCACAGAGTGAGACAAGTGAGGCTAATTTAAAGTTGTTCTCTACATCTCTGAGACACATGTCATGTCTGTTTCTAAAGCAACAGTAATTGTCACTTTTAGTCTTAAACTGACACCTATTGCTGATACCCATAAGATGATTATGAAGAGTAAAATCTTAAAAATGCAGTCTTGTACGGTAATTTATTTTGTAAATTTGCTCTTATATTTTGTAGTGTGCCTTTAGTAGGCAATAGGGCTGCAACTTATCATTTTGATTATCAATAAATGTGCTGATAGATCCATTAATTGTTGGGTCTATGAAAATAAAAAATAATGAAAAGTTGCGATCAAAATTTTCTGAAACCCAGGATGATGTCTTCAAATGTCTTGTTTTGTACAACCATCTTCCAAAACTCAAAGATAGTCAGTTTTTCATGACGTAAAACAGAAAAGAAGCAAATCATCATATCACTTAAGCTAGAACTGAGGAATAGTTAGCATTTTTACTTTTATCAAAATTGTAAAAAAAAAATTCTGCTTAATTAATCAACATACCATTTCTGTTTTACTGTAGTAGTCAAAGAAAAGGGCTCTTGCAGGGCATGTAGTATGTAGAGCTGGAACTAATAGGTGATAATAAATAAATAAGCAACTATTCTATATGATAATCAATTAACCATTTGTCATTTGTCAAGTTTCTCAGTGTTGCTTTTCTTGTCTTATGTGACCACATACGAAATATTTTGGGGTCTTGGTCTCTTGAAAAAAAAAAAAAAAAAAAGCAGATTTTGAAATTATGAAAATAATTGGTACTTGAGGTGGAAATAGAATAAGTTTGTTTACTCGAAGGTACTACATAATTTTACCACATTTCTTCAGTTTCCGCAGCTTCATCCTTTGTCCCCAGCCTCTGTCTGAACATCCACTGACACACAGAAAAACATGACTGAGCTACGCAACCCAGGGATGTCCTCAATCCCTCAGACAGCCCCAGTACATACCGACTCCACCTCCCAGGCTGTGGAGATGGACCCAGTGGAGTATACCCTTAGGAAGCGCCTCCCCCGGAAACTCCCAAAGAGACGGAATGACGTCTATGTCAACATGAAGACTGATTTCCGGGCTCAGCTGGCACGCTGTCAGAAGCTTCTGGAAGGTGGGGGTCACAGGGAGATCTGTGTCCATGGCCTGGGCCTTGCCATCAACAGGGCTATCAACATTGCACTCCAGTTGCAGGCCAGCAGCCAGGGGGCGCTGCAGCTGGCAGCCAACACCTCCACAGTGGAGCTGGTGGACGACTTGGAGCCTGAAGATCCTGATGAGGCCGGGGAGCCCATGACGCGTACACGTAACAACTCAGCCATTCATATAAAGGTTTTCTACCCTGACCCTCAGTGACCTCAGTAGAGGTGTGCCCAGTGTGTCCTATTTGTTTCCTCACAAAGTAGTAGATCAGAAAATGTTGTCTGTTGGGACTGTTTGTGTGGAGACCCATGACAGCAGCAGAGGACTGCAGAATGGAGCAGACAAGTAGTCGACTGGATATGTTGCGTTACTTCTGTCATGTGTTGTATCCTGCCTTTCAAGTTTGCATGTCTTGAAGCAACAGTGGTGTTTTCCTGGTGAAACCTCAGTGTAATTTAATACTTCAACATGGCTGTGCCAAATGTATATGTGTCTTTAACTTTAAGACCTAAGAGTGTTTGCAAGTGTTCAGTTTCATGTCCATGTTTTCAAAGATACAAAAAAGCATAAGAATTAAGAAATCCCAACTTTATGTTTCAAGCAGGTGTTGGCTGAAGATGTCCACTAGATGTCAGTAGTCAGCTACACATAGGCATGCCAGGATGTTGTCCCTCTGTGGACTAAGCTCTATAACACAATGTCACAATTTATTCCTAACTGGTTTAGAGTATGGGTTCAGCTGAGGGTCAAAACATTGAACGGCTGGTGTTTTCTTTGGTCAAATTGGATGTAGTAGACCGTTTTCAGGAAGACAATGTGTTTGATTTCTGGACAAAAATAAAATTTGCTGGAATGCATATTTCTTGGACAATCACCTCTGGATCAAGGGCAGGGAAATTTGATCAGGATGTATCGAGGCATCTTTCATTTTTGACTTTTCACAGTGGTATGGATACCCTGTTGCAATCTCGTATTCCAATAATTTCAAGGCGAAATATGTTGTATTCAGCAACTGAACTATAGAATTGCTATTGTTAACTCCACTGACCTGACCAAGACAAAGGTAATGAATGAAATGCACAGACTTCCCCTTGTTGTGTTTCCATCTATCCTTTCTTTATCCAAGAATAATATTTTGTATTTAAATAGCAAATTATACAGTGATGGGACAAAACAACACAAAAACAACAGGAAAGAAAACATGTACAAACATCCTTAAAAACATCTTGCACTTACACAACAAGATATAAAAATACGGAAAAAAAACAAGGAAGAACATTTAACTAATCTGAAATAGTTGAGCTTCCATTTTATAGAAAGCCTTAAGTTCCCAGGACTGACTGATTGCCTGTCTGCCGTTTGATGACGAACAATAGGGAGGAGGAGACAGTGTTAGCGTCAGATTCTGGAAAACTATTTGCAATTACAGCCTCGCAGGATGTTAATTGTAAAAGCCAAACAGCATTTTTCCAGACAGTCTCGCTATCAATGTGTACAGACTGGTTGAGTGTTGGTTAGGCAGCAACAAAAACACAGATAATGACAAAACAGCTTCACAGTTCTCATGTAACCCTCCTTCTCACTGAGTTCTTGCTCCCTCGTTCACTGTAACTGAACCTCAGCTTCAACTTTTTAGTCTTTTGTTCTGTTATATGGATGGAACATGCAGTGTGAAACTGTAACAGCTAGTCAGGTATATACAAACTTTATTTTAAAAAAAAAAAAAAAAAAAGGAAGTCAGCAGCGTGCCATTGCAAATGATGTTAACAAACACCTTTGCAAATGTGTTCAGTGAGAACATGGCAAGAAAAGCCCATCTAAAATATTAAAGATCTGACACTAAAAAAAAACAAAGACTTGAGCTTTAAAGTAGAAAATCTGTATAAATAGCAATTACACAACTTTTAAAAATATATAAGAATAAAAAAAAAATCCAATGAGACTAATGTTTCTGAGGCTTAGTTGAAAAATCTTAAAGGCTTGTGGGGTGAGGCCTGTTTCATTTTTGACTTGGCACAGTGGTGTTTGAAATGAATACCCTTTTGCAACCTCACATTCCTCTAACTTCCAGGTAAAATCAATATTTTCTGGGTGTTTCACTCTAAAGAGATGAGTTTTAGGGGTCAAACTCACTGGAAACAAACACGTGCACGCTACATGAAGATTTAAACTTGCAGTCACACAAACACACAAACAAAAGTACATCCACACACAAAGTGCAAGAGAGTGCCAGTAGAACAGCTATTGGAGCAGTGCTTCCCAAGGGCCTCATTTTGGTCAGTGTGTGCTTCACTGTGTCCAAGTGTCATGTCTACACTCCAAGGTGCAATCGTCTGTCCATCCACAGCCTAGCTCGGACTGTCCTTTCCTTTCAGCCTCCTCCGCTTATGTGAGGATGGCTGTGTCTTTCTTTTCACACCGCTTCCACCAGTCAGGGTGTAGGTCAACAGTGTCGAGTCCCTCTTCTTGCCTCTGGAAACACAAATTAGCTTTGCCTGGAGTAGGAAGATCAGCCGATCAGCTGACATCTTGGTGACAAGCCTGTGCGTCCGAAAGGAGGAGGCGCACTTTGCCTCGCAAGAAATTGACATAGACTTGAAGCAAATCTGCTGCTGTGGACACCGTCCATGTTCCCTCAAGTTCAGCTGCACTTGCTGGTGGGGTATATTCCTGAAAGACAATATAAAGGAACATGTTGCTCTTGTATTAACGTGGAGAATTTATGTATTTTTGATGAAAGCTCAAAACCTTTGACATGACATGCTACATTTTCCCCTGTAGGAGTACGCAAAGCCACAAACATTTGCATTAGGTTTAGACGTTTCTTTTGGCTTATGAAAATTAAACCTCAGACCTCCACACAACCCCACAATAGCAATCTTATCTTGAAAAGCACTAAAAATACTCTTTCATGGATCATCTGGGTATTAACAAGACCAATATGTAATCTTTCCGAACACGTTGTGTCTTTCTATTCAAAATTTGTCTTGGTTTTCATGGGTGTCACAACCATGTGAACTGTTGACAGTTTAAAACCATGAACCATCTATTTCAGAGAACCCTAAACCTGGACACAGACTGCTCATTCATATTTAGTTTGTCCGTTCACAAGGCCTCGGCTGTGATGTCATAACTTCAGCGATCTAAGAAGCTTGTACAGCAGCTTCAGTGCCCACAGCCCTGTCACGAAAGGCTTACGGTTACACTTAGAGAATGTCCCATGACACCCCTCAGTTCTCTGTTACCAGAGAAAACACCATTATTTCGTTACAGGAAACACTGTGGCACATGCGAGGCACATCCACTGTGGGTGATCACAAAGAATCAAACGGCAAACCTTTCAAATATATGAACCTTTGTTGGGAACTTAAAGGTTCCTGGTGAACAGCACTGCTTTTATTCTTAAGCAAATACATTTCTGCAGCACTTCCTGTACGGAAATCCAATCTTTTTTATCGCTTAAAAGCTAGTAAATATCACCTAATTTAAGCTGAGGCAGATGAACCACTTAAAGAGGAGGCTGACAGTGCCTGAAAAAGATAAGCAATGGAAGAGCGGGGTGTGTTTTCCTAGGGGAACATCTTCGATAAGTGCGCTAGCCTGACTGAGAGGAGTATCTAAACCAAATAACTGGAAAGGATTTAAAAAGGTTTAAGCTGTCCCTCTTTGGCAGTACGCCATTTTAGATATATATTTTAAAAATACAATTAGGAGCTTTTTATACCATCAAAGTGACAAAAGGCTTCAAGTAAGCACAGCTGCTGACCCGTGGTTTCTGAATGTGTACCTCTGAACCTGCTGTAGCTCACCTGGATGTTGAGGCTACGCAGCACAGCGTTGAGGCTGAGCAGGTTTCTAATGGAGTTATCTATGTGACTGTGCAGTGCTGCGTTGGTGGCCGAGGACCGTAGCAAGCTGAGGGCCTGTTGTAAAAGCCATAAGCCAGACTGCACCTCCTGGGCTTGCTCCAGTGCCTGACCAAAAGAACAAAGAGAGGGCAAGAGTTGAAGATTCTCATTTTGGGGGTGATAAGGAACAAAGGACGCAGGTAATCAGCTCACTCATTACAAATTAACTAAAGTTACACGTCCCCCAAGAAGACTCAGCACAGAAAAGTGGGATTCAATCAAACGTTTGTGGTTAAAAGATGACACATTAAAGACAGGACTTGAATGACACTTTAGAGCTAAACTAGAGCTGTTGTCAACTGCTTTAACAATCAGCTGTTTTCAGTGGTTACTTACATTTTTCTTCTCCCAGACATCAAAGTCGACTCTGGTTTGGGGAACAGTGACAGAGTCTGACAGGCTACATCCGTCTCTACATGACTTCTAAGAAAACAAGAGAGTAATAACATCGATAAATGTTCAGTGCGGGTGATTCCAGGGCTGCAGCATCTCTCCAGCAGCCTTCATCTCCTCTTATTTCACAGTGAATGCCTACATTTTCCTCTCACCATAGCGGCTTCTGCGTCCTGTGCTTCCTTGATGAAATGGTTCAGGACCCTCAGGTCACAGATTGGCCTCAGTGGGGACGGTAGGCCTGGCCGGGTCCACTCCAACACTATCAACAGGAAGGCAAGCAGTCCTGCCGTCACAGATACACAGACACAGTCACTCAAAGGCCACTGAGCAGCTCATTTTCACTAAGACGTAAGCATCAGACAAAATTTGAGACCCCTCTGACCTGTATGTATTTATGTGGACCAAATTGAAGTCATTGTAGAAGACTGACGCTGTCTAATAAAAGGTAACTAGACAGTGTCTTTCATACACAAATGTGAGATTTTGTCATAACTTAACCTGTTGTCTGATTTGTCCATAGAAAGCTGCTTCAGTCAAATGGATTTTATTGGACAGGACCCCAAAGCAGAGCAGAGGAAGGTAAGATCTAAGGAAAGGTTTTACTGTGCAGGCATTTTCCCTTTATCAGAACACTGCTTTCAGATCCATACAGTTACAATGATACACAGACCAGCTACGCTACATTTGAAATATGTGACATTACAGTATTTGCCTTGGTAAAAGTCATCCCAGATCTCACATGTGAGCCAGTCTGACAGGTGACAGATGATTTGAAGATGTATTCCTGCAGAGCTAAACCTGATCATGACCCGCTCACCCTCAGAAATGAATATTATTCAGTGAAATTCCACCACTTTCTAAAAACTATGAATCACATTCAGTATCCAGTAACCTGAAAAAACACTACTATGTATCCATTTTCACGGGATAAAATATTTGAGTGGGAACAACACAAAGCAATTCACTTATCATTTGCTCTCTTTTGTCACATTTTAGATGTATGACAACCTCAAGACCTTCGGAACAACAGTTGCTTTTGTAATGCATCTGACCTGCATGAACCACCCTCAACTCCTGACCTCTGCCATTACATACGAGAGAACACTTCTGGTGACTCCTCATGCGTCTTGTGTGCAGTCTTGCCAAGAGCTTCAGGGGTAATGACATATGATTTCTTTTTTTATTCATTTTTCTGAAAATACTAAATTCCCACAACTGCTGCCCTGTACTATCATCAGAGCCAGAGTTTATCTGATAACATCAAGTAAGGAGGAGATTTTTGATCTTCTTAACAGAGCTACATTCTCTGTTCACCCACTGGGAGGTCAGAGGTCAGAACAATACTTATCTTATCTGGGTAATTTCACTTCTCAAGGATCAGTCATTCTTGGACATAGCAGTGGATTTGACATTAGAAAATTCTGTATGTAGATGTCACCAACTCGCTGATATATCCACACACTGTATTACCAGCTGATGATGATTTTTAGGCCTGTATCATGTGAAATTATCACAATGGCATGATTCAGCATGAGTAAGCAATATCGCATTCATTTTGTTTCACTCTGACACACGACGCCAAAGAAACCATGAGTTATTCCGGATTCTGAATAGAAACCTGCAAATACCATGACAATGCAGAAATATCTGTGTCCATGTTTAACCCTAATTTACAATAGGGTGGTTCTATAAGTGGACCATTAGTCAGCCTCATTCAGAAAACTAGACATGACTTGCAACCTTTTCTCAGGCAGCATGAAAGAAACTTCTAACTTCCAGGCACAGTTAAGTCTGAACTCTAAGGATATACTCGGCAATGAGATGTTTTGCTGTTGCAGGTCATGTGGGCATCAAACCTCGTTCCTCTGTGCCACATGCTGAATGCATCCTTTCACAGCAGCCTGGATGTGTGACGCAAACGGATGACAGAAAATACAGATGATCTTCCGAGGCAGACAGGTCAGATACAGGCTAGATTAAGTTTCCAGACTCCTAGATAACTAGCACAAATTGAGCCGACCCGCAAAAAAGTTTAGGTTCATTTTGCGGTTTTGGAGGGACAAGAAGAAATAATGTCAAGAATTATAATACCATTTTTTTTCTGCAAAACTGTCAGTGACACTCAGGATCCGTCTGTGTAAATAAAACTCCACATCTGACTCATACCTCCCCCATGTTTCGCACAAACTTTCTGTAAATTCTGTATGTACATAGCAGAAATGGTGCACAGTGATCCGCACTTTCTAAAGCAACTGATTGCTCCATGCCCATTACCAACACTATCACAACCTCCTCGCTGCTCTGAGCAAGCACTTGCACAATCACTGCAGATTCATATTGCACTAAATATCCACACACACACACGCACCAATACATGCACATAACTGGTATCATCAGGTTAACGTTCACTAGCACTTATGGACAGGCATTTTCAAAAGTCATTCATAGTCTGATTGAAAATTACCGTTTACTCATAATGAATCAACCAACATAAGACGTAAGCACAGCAGGAAGTGAATACTGAATGGGATGAATTACACAGCATTTCACACAGAGAATCCTTCTGCACTGGGCTTGTTGCTAAGTTAGACCCAGGTAAATTTAGTGGTAAGTTTTTGTACATTTGTCCAATAAAAAGTAAATTACATACTTTAAATCTTTGGACATATGGTCCTTTACAGACCTCCTCTGATACTTTACAGTTTACACAAGCCTTGGAGGTCTACATTGTCGTTCAAGAGCCAAACATCAGATCAACATTGTGGTCCCAAGTACACTTACGAACCATGCACACTTAAATAATCTTTAACATATACCAATGTATATAGAAGTTTCAAAGGCAAAGTGTCTGCACAGACAGACAAATGGCCTCTTTTCCATACACTTTGCACTTTGATATTTGTCATTTTCGAAAACAGTCACTTTGTTAAATAAGTGTGTGTGACTCAGCTTGAGGATTATCGGTGACCTTTTCACCTCCTCCATTGCCTACGTGAGAATGCATCAACCTAAACTGCGCATGCAAGCACACACACACTCATATGTGTGCGCACGCACGCACACACACACACACACACCCTCTCTCTCTGCATTCTCACCACGGTGGTGGAATTTGCACACCAGGACTGTGGCCAAACTAAAAGTTAACAGCTTTATCTGCTAACATCAGCTGCCAAAATCATGTTGCTATTTTGAATTGGAAGCAGTAGTTCACAAGTGGCAGTGCTTTGGGTAATGGCAAGCTTCAATCCAGGTATGTGACAGATGCTTTGGAAAGGTGAGCAGATTCTCACGTGAGAGGATGCCTTTGACATGTGCTATTTTAACTAACTCATGTCAAACATGTGCTCAGAAAGAGCTCAGCAATTTAAACCAACTTGTGTGGCACTGATGTTTAAATGGCACATAGGGCTGATAAGGAGATACTATTTAAAGTCTATCTCAGTGAGGTGACATGCCTCGACCTCCTCTCTATTTTGAACGGGTCTTCCCCATGACAAAGTGCAGAGTTGTAAATAGGTAGCTATCAGGTGACAAAGGTGTGACATGATTTCCTGTTCAGCTCTGCTGGAATTCCGTATAGCTGTCAGCCTTCAATAACCTTTTGCTCTTTTCTGCTGACATAAGTATGTGACGACTGTGCCAAAAACTGCAGATTCAGCTTTTGCATTCAGTACTCTCCACTCTGCTGCGTCATGCAAGGGAAGAATGACTGGAGATATTTTTTCTCAGTGAACAAGGCAAAAAAAAAAAAAAAAGGTGGTCATCAATTCTCAGAAACTCCTCAGGAGACCATTTTATCTTCAGTGGCTTACAGTAACAGGAAATGATACATCTGCAGCGTGTGTGGGAATAAACCCTGCAACCCCAACAGATTTAGTGCCTTGCTCTACTCAGTAAGGTTCAGGACCAACATGATGCCGTGCATCAACTTAATCAGCAGCTTTTAAATATTAATACCAATATTAAGTTTGTTTAATGTCCTTATTTAGGAGTGAATTTTTCATAACTTAAATTATCAATGGCCACGGAGAAGCCTAATGTATAGCAGTCTTCTAGGAGGTGGCATTATACAATCTATTTCCATGAACTCTACAATGTAAATACAATTCCATACCATGCAAAAATAGGTCTTAGTACCAGTAGGATGTAGTGTCAGAAATGAGGACATGTGGGAAAACCGGCACAGGCCTTAATATTCAAAGAAACTCAGACCTCCAGCGACGCTTTCAATAATCCCAAGAGTGAGTATTCACCCATACACATATGTGACTACTGAATAGCTGCAGGCTACATGAATATATCCACAAACGTGTTCTAAAGCACTGAGCATACAGACTGATGCAGCGCACAGGTAATGCGCAGAAAGTAGCGCAGCAGACTGGATCGTATTAAAAGCGCTCTTACCTCTACCCGTTTTCTGCAACATTCGCAAACAGGTGCCGCATCTTTTAAAAACATTGTGAAAGAATTAAAGATTTGCACAAGCTTCACGGCTCAAGTCAAAGGCACCAGTCAAATCCAGTAAGTCCAGCATGCGACCAAGAGCGCGGGACCCAGCGCTAGTCCGAGCAGCATGCAGGTCCGTGTCTAAAAGCTCTGTGCTGCTGGTGAGAGCAGTCACCGACCAGGCTTTGCATCACCGCTGTGCTTTCGCAAAACCTTTTATTTACCTCCCCTAAGGATATAGCGATAACGTGATATCCCGCAAGGACGAGGACGCGCCTTTTACGCACCGCGGCGAGCGATTAAACATCAACCCATGCATGAAGTCGCCCTTTGCGTAAAGCGTAAAAATAGACTAACGACTAAAGGCAGTGTACAGAGAAAAAAATCATGAAGGCATGTCCATAACTCACTGGGAAACTCCATATCGGTGTCCGCATAGCCCTTCACAGGGTCCTCGCGGTTTGGCCCATAGGTCCGTCTATTGCCCATTAATTGGAAACGAAGCTCTTTTGTGGATCTCTTGCACTTATCCGGTAGGTGTTTCTAAAAACTGATCCTGTTTGATTTTTTTATTGATGACTTTGAAAATAAAGTTGCATTGTTTCTATGATGACAATCTCAACTACCTCCTCCCTTAAGGCAAAATTGTTTTCTTTCATTGTTATCCCAACAACAGCCTATCCCTGTTTATAAAACATTTGTCCTAAAAAGTAAATAATGTCTCAAAAAAGCCGTGCAGAGAGACTTCCCATCCATTGTTCGGTTTGATTTTCAGAGACGGTCGTCAGAGTAGGTCGAGTACATTTAAATATACTTAAAAACTGATAGTGTAAATATTGATAACAATGAGTGATTTAGTCCTGATTTTCAAAATGATAACGTTTTCAAAAGAAGACCATCACTGTCATCTGCCATGGCGCATTCAGTGACCTCAGAGGTCTAACGATGTGACACACAATCAAGGTTTGACTTAAATCGACCTTATTCTTAAACTTTTCAACAATCTGAGACATGACAATGAGATTTACAGAACCTGTGCAGATCCATTATGATGTGTTCCTTGTTGTATTGTGTGCACACTGTTACTGCTGAGATGCGGTCCACTCAGTGGACAATACAGCATATGAGGCACAGGTATAACTTGAACACCCCCTCCCACCTTTCCCACTGTGAAACACATCCTCAGATGTTTACAGCTTGTCATCATCCAAAACTTCCATGAGTGTCTGCACCCTGGCACTTGTGCCATGGTTGCTGAAAGTCAGGGAGAGATAGATTACTTTATTACACAGCAGATAGCCTAGTATAGTATGTTGTGATGAAAGAAAATCATGTTAAACTACAAAAATAAGGATAAGGGAATGGGGAATGTGGGGGATGGTGTACAGCTCCATGGGAAAAGGGATAACAACAATAAGCGACTGTTATCATGTCATTTTTTGTGCAGTCTTGGGGGGGGGGGGGCGTCTTGTATGTGGTATGTTCTGATCATTTACTTTGTATTAATTTCAAATGAAATTGTTTCCACAATATCATCCACATCAGTGGAGAACATGACATTAGACTGAACTGTTCTGCAAAGCCTTGTGCACTTCCATTCAGTTTATATAGATTTTTTCTTGCCTTCTGTTCTTTTCATTTTATATTTGTTATCAATTGTGTTGTGAACTGTAAAAGAGGACCAGGCTAAACTTGAATGTACACTCACCGGCCACTTTATTAGGTACATCTGTTCAACTGCTCGTTAACACAAATATCTCATCAGCCAATCACATGGCAGCAACTCAATGCATTTAGACATGTAGACATGGTCAAGATGACCTGCTGAAGCTCAAACCGAGCATCAGAATGGGGAAGAAAGGTGATTTAAGTGACTTTGAACGTGGCATGGTTGTTGGTGCCAGACGGGCTGGTCTGAGTATTTCAGAAACTGCTGATCTACTGGGATTTTCCCATACAACCATCTCTAGGGTTTACAGAGAATGGTCTGAAAAAGAGAAAATATCCAGTGAGCAGCAGTTCTCTGGGACAAAATGCCTTGTTGATGCCAGAGGTCAGAGGAGAATGGCCAGACTGCTTCGAGCTGATAGGAAGGCAACAGTAACTCAAATAACCACTCGTTACAACTAAGGTCTGCAGAAGAGCATCTCTGAATGCACAACACGTCGAGCCTTGAAGCAGATGGGCTACAGCAGCAGAAGACCACACCGGGTGCCACTGCTGTCAGCTAAGAACAGGAAACTGAGGCAACAATTCACACTGACTCACCAAAATTGGACAATAGAAGATTGGAAAAATATTGCTTGGTCTGAACAGTCTCAATTTCTGCTGCGACGTTCGGATGGTTGGGTCAGAATTTGGCATCAACATGAACATGAAAGCATGGATCCATCCTGCCTTGTATCAACGCATCAGGCTGCTGGTGGTGGTGTGATGGTGTGGGGGATATTTTCTTGGCCCCTTAGTACCAACTGAGCATCGTTTAAACGCCACAGCCTACCTGAGTATTGTTGCTGACCATGTCCATCCCTTTATGACCACATTGTACCATCTACTGACGCTGCTTCCAGCAGAATAAACTGGTTTCTTGAACATGACAATGAGTTCACTGTACTCAAATGACCTCCAAGGTCACCAGATCTCAATCCAGTAGAGTACCTTTGGGATGTGGTGGAATGGGAGATCACATCATGGATGTGCAGCCGACAAATCTGCAGCAACTGTGTGATGCTGTCATGTCAATATGGACCAAAATCTCTGAGGAATGTTTCCAGCCCCTTGTTGAATTTCTGCCATGAAGGATTAAGTAGTTGATTAAGCAGTTTTGAAGGCAAAAGGGGTCCAACCCGGTACTAGCAAGGTGTACCTAATAAAGTGGCTGAGTGTAAACACAAGTTATCTGGGTCGTGATATGATTACTTCACATAAAGACGGGGGACAAATTAAAGGAAAAACCTGAGTAAAGGATTGGAAAAACATATATGAATGCATGCTTTGCTTTACACTGTGTGTGAAAAGTTAAGTATTTGTTTGCGGCAGAACAAGTACTTGAAGGATTTAAAGACTACTTTAGACACTTTCAACATTGCTTCACACCAAAGAACACCTGAATACACCTGGACCATTGCTGAAGACCGAGTACAGATTTTCAAATTCTGAGTTTTGCAAAGTCAAACTTCCATCATTCAACCTTTGGGAAGAAGCTTGGTACTTGCAGCGTTGGTTACACTGAAAAAGCAATTTTGCTGTCACTCCACAAAGCCATAACAGTTTCTTTGTAAAACACATGAAAACACTAGCACAAGAGTCGTGTGACTAATGAAGTTGACCTTGAGAGCTGTGACTAGAAAGTAAGAAAATGCCTGCTCTGTTAACTGAGTTATGCTCTCTCTGTAAACTCTCTTGTAACTAAGTCATTCGAGTCAACGAACCAGAACTGCATGACAGAAAAGAAGAGAGTAGAACAGCAAGAAATATGATAGAACAGGAGTTACAGTGGTTAGACTGATGCTGATAAACAACAGAAAACAGTGGGACAGATTCGTATACAAGAACACATTACCTCTTGTGCTCAGGACATCTCAGAATAAGCTGCAGTAGAAACTGAAGAGAAAATTGGGTGAAAACACAAATGGGCTGCTGAATATGCAATAAAGTAGTCAAGGTGATTAAAACAAAATTAAGCCCAGATAAAGTCAGATGTCCTCTGACAACCTCTCCAGTTGACATAGGCTCTGAGAAAGCTTCTACTGTGATGAGGTGACAGAGAAGCTCACCGACGTCTCTCACAGTAAAAAGACAACTTTCCACAAGGTATTAGTGCTCTCAATATACACATTCAACTTCTCAGGTTAAGATGATCTTAAACATCAGACTTAGATCCCAAATAAACTGGATATATAAATACAATTAATTTCAACAAATTCAAAAAGTCCCCACCCTCTCCTGTGGAATACAGTTTCAGTAAACTAGCTATGAGTAAATGACACTGATGCCAACCCAGGTACATGAAGGAACAATGACTTATCTCTGCCATCATCGAAACAAACTATACAGGAGAATACAAGCTATCTCAATGAATCTGTCCATGTACAGCGCAAGTTATTTAATCTTAATACAGCTTTCATGTGATACATCTAAACAAATAGGCTCAGGATAGACTTCAGAGCCGGCGTGGCATTACAGTGAACAGTGTTGCATTTTATTGGACATTTTATTAGCATTTGGTGTGCCACCAAAGATTCTTTATTTTAAACTGTCATTGGTGCTGTTACCAAAGATTCTAGAGAGCTGTATTCTAGGTGTTTAAATCCAATGCCTGAATCGTTGTTGGTGAAGATCAAATGAGTTGGAAAATAAAAATATAACTTACCCAGAGCTCGTCTACAGATAAATGAATTATCAGACATCTTCATAATTACACGTCAGACATGCTAACGTTAGCCTCTAGTTCAGACAGACTGACGGTTACGTGTTGTCAAGAGGAAACAGTTCTGAAATACAAAATAATAGAATTTTAATCATGTGATAAAACATGCGATTAATCACAATTAACTATTGAAATTCAGCAATTAATTGATTAAGAAAAAATTCATCATTTGACAGCCCTAGTAAATTATAAATATCCTAATTATAAATACCCAATTAGGAATACTCATCAGTTCGGTGCATGTGCATTTATAGATATCATTAAGCAATTTTATTCTCTGCACAGGCGTAATCCCACGCACTGTCCCATGTCCTCATTCTGAACTTTGACCCAGAGTAAAATTGAAATTTCCTGGAAGTCCCCGCTGTGTGTCACAGAGGAAGGGGGTGTCTTCCACTGGCTACAAGAGGCTTTTCCACCAGACAGGAAGTGGAAGTATGTTTGCATATGCATTATCAGGGGCCAACATGCAATGTCAAGTGATACACATAGCTCCTCTCACACAAATACTTGGAAATGCTGATAAAAGATACCAAGCTTGCACGTTAGCATTCTTACTATTTCATAAGCCTGTGTAAGGTGCATGTACACATGTTAATGTGTACACAAGTGCAGCACACATAAAAAAGGCTAGAATCTAAAATACAGCAAATTACTGAAAATATCTGAATTGCAAAAACAAATGATGAACAGTTTTATATCTGACTGTCAAGAGCAACAATAAAGGATTGATCTGTGTAACTACTTACCTTAACACATTACCTTGTAACCAAGAGCCAAAAGGAAATAGCATATATATATGTATATACATATACATATATACATATTTTAAAAAAGTCTGTGTGTGTGTGTGTGTGTGTGAGTGTGAGTGTGAGTGTATATATATGTGTATATATATATATATATATATATATGTGTGTGTGTGTGTGTGTGAGTGTGAGTGTATATATATGTGTATATATATAGATATATATATAGATATATATATATCTATATATATACACTTTTTTTTTACCCTTGTTCCCATTCTCAGAAGTGGTGCAAAATGTCAAAAATGTCAATGTTAACAGTCAATGGAGGACTAATAAGGATTTAATATAAATTGATTACACTGCTTTTAGGCATTTCAACATGTCTTAATTATTCTACTCATAAGTAATGGTCATTTTCTAGACAATCTTTTCTACGTTTACTTATTTCTGTCTATACTTCTTCTGGTATGAGTCAGCTTTAATACTACATAGTAACCAGAGTACTAAGCTAAAGACAATGTTTACAGATTGTTGCACTGTTTGCTCAGAGGGCTGTTTGCTTATGTCTGAGCCAACATGAGAGAGAGAGGAGAGAGAGACAAGGTACGTGCTGCGAGCCATGCTCATGACCAGGGCAGGGGATTGGGGCGGGAGGTGAGGGATGTCTGGGGAGTGCGGGGGCAGGGGGGTCCAGTCACAGTGACTCCTTGGTTGGAATGGGACACAGTTATTCAATTTAAGATCATTTCAAAGAGGAGGGGTGATGTAAAGTTGGGGATGAAACCAAGGATGGCCATTGGTGATGCAAAGAACCTAACGAGGGAAAGGCTTTATTGTACTATATAAGAGGCAGTGAAAGTGCACAGCTGTTACGTTGGAGTGAGTGTTTTTATGTTTGTGCTTTTCGCTTTCTCATTCAGGTTTTGGGCTCAAAGCCAGCTAGGTCTACTCCTCTGGCGCGACACAAGACAGGAAGCTGACATAAAAGAATGAGGGGACCGACAGCAATGGACGCAGGAGCCAAGGCAGGAGCCAAGACAGTAGCCAGGCGACGAGGTCGGAAGTTATTGTTTCAGCTTGCAGGCATCCACAGTGACAAGATACTTATCATTCTATTGAACTTATGGTGATCCCATGGTGATGGCCACAAGTGTGGAGTGCATTCTAGGACAGGAACCTCATAACTGGAGATTCTCCCTGAGCAAATGCTTTCATGTGGTCCATGAGTAAAGTATTTAGAAAATGACAAGAGACAACTTGTGGACCACTCAGAGTACTGACAACTGTGGCTAAAATTGGATAAACAAGACTAAGGGTCTGTCCCAGGACCAACACTTGCCAATCTTGAGCAGTGAAATGTGTGTTCACGTGCCGTAGTTGGCAAGTGTTTCAGAACGAGACTGAAAGTCTGCAGCCATGTGATCAGCTCTGTCTACTTTGGCACAGCTTTGCTTTTAGCTACAAGCCATTGCCAGAATGCGAAATACAAACATGCTGATATTTAGAGGGTATAATGGTTGCTATGTTATCAAGCTAACATTTGCTAATTGGCAGTTCACACCAAGTACACCTGAGGCTGATGGGTACTTAATTAATTTTTCAGTCCTAAGCCAAAGAATTCAGCTAATTGAAATCCTTGTTGTGTGCTTGAGGAAAATTTTAGGGGTGACAAGAGTAATTAAAAATCCCCCCTGACAGGGAAGGGTCCCTACCAGCTTTCATGGACATCCATCCAATAGTGCTTGAGACATTTCACTCAAAACCACAAATGTCAGCTTTTGGGTGGCATCGGAGGAAAACTCAAGGGAATCACCAAAGCCATTCGAATACCTTGGTGTAAGGACCCTAAATGTCTGTACCAAACTTTGATCTGTTGGTGGTGCTAGATGAAAAGTAAGGGGATCACCAAATTCATTAGGATTCACCTTCATGACACCATTTATGCCTGTACCAAACTTCGTGGCAATAGTTGTGAAGACATTTCACTGAAACAATATGAATCTGTTGGTGGCACAAGAGAAAATTTAGGGGATTACCAAAATAGGTAGCTTTCATCCTTTCCAAAATTTCATGCCGATCCATTCAATAGTTGAGAGTTCAGTCATTGACCAACATTTCATCCATAGAACCATGTTCAGGAAAATGGTTAAAAACTATGAAATCAGTTCCTTGACTGGTGGTTTCCACCACTTTTTCTCAAGCCCTGGAGTACCTCTGTTTTCTGCTCAGCTGTATATTTTGTTAAAATGAGTCCCTCCTATACAGCTAAAAAACAATCACTTCTTACTTCAAAGAACTCATCCAGTTGCTGGTACTCAACATCTTTGCATTTACAAAGCACTGCTCATGAAAATGACTTATACCTGCCTTAAATACTGTAACATCTAGCCCTCTAACATCAACAACGTCACATCTTTGACCATGGTCCCCCTTTTTCACCTTTACTACACAAGACTGTCCCTTGCGTCCTTTCTCTCTAAGCAATTTTCCACCAGTCTGGTATTCTTCCTGTTGCAAAGCTGCCCTCTGTGGTATTTTTTCTGGCCTAGCTAACCTTAGCCTCACACCTTCTGTTATCCTGTTATCCAATGGGCCTCTCATCACTTGTCATATCCACGTTATGCCCACTCACCCTCCACCACCGCCACTCTTGGCTGTCCTGTCTGCTATTTGCCTGACTTGCAACCCCTGACTGTATGCCCTGTGCTGCTTGAGACTGCAGGTTTTACATTCCAACTCAACCTTTCACCTCCATTTGTATTCAGTACTATGTGGGTATAAATATATATTGAAAGAGTCTCTACTTAGATGTGCACTCTTGGATTCTGACTGTCGTAGTTTGTGTGGTTGGGTTATTTACACTTTCACATTTAAGAAAATACAACTTACTGGCAACATAAGCCTGACAGACAATAGGACAATTGTCTAACATTAAGTGATAATCTGATTACTCCAGAATGTGTGTGCTTTCGAAATTTACAGCCATAGTAAGTGGAGTAAAAACACTAGAGTATTATTCTAGGCTCAGCGTCTCCCATGTGCCTTGCTCCAATTTACCTTTCTTCATTTGCACCAAAAGAAAACAATTAATACTGTATATTCCAATGTAACCTCACTGTTTGAATTCACCCCGTTTCTTGTTTTGTGTCCAACTAAAATGCCACTTGCTTTCTTATCTAATCCACATTGTCTTTTTTCTCTTGCTGTATCAGCTCCACACAACTGCTTGGCTGCACTGCGAAAGAACATACTTGCCATTAGGTATGTTATCAACAAAATTGTTGGGACTTCTGCCCAGACCAGGGACACTGTGGTCCAGTTGCCTTTGACTTTGCACTTCTAGATGTACCATAACCTGGATGACCGAGAATCCTCATGCAGTTCAGTGCTCAAGGTGCCAACGATTGAGACAAGTCAAGTGTTGTGTGCAATGAATGGCACCCTTATGGCACCCTATTCAACCAATTGGTTTTTGTCAACCATGTCATTGAAAGGAAGAAGGAAGTGCTACATGTATGTACAGCACAGAAGTAGGGGGTGGATGGTAGGGAAACAAACCCAGGACTTTTACACCAGAGACAGGGGCTCACATCCTGAGTGCAGAATGTTATTTGATTTAGGTAACAAAAGTACTTTCATTAAGGCTAGGCAAGCTCTTGTTTTAGTTCATTGTTAATAAACCCAGGTCTCATTCTTCAGGTCACATTTGACTGTTTCAAAATTTAACCAAGAATGTGATTGTTCCCAAATCTGGAGGAAGTGCTCCAGATTTAATGTAAACATAAATCTGGAGCACTTCAGACGTAACCATAAAAATATTCATCATGTTTTATTTGCTATGAGCGAATATTGTAGTGCAAGAGAGGACAAATGAAGGGACAAATGAAATGCGTTTTCAGTGTTATGCAAATTAATTAACAAGACTGTGCTTGCTGCCGGATATGTTAATTGACATTATCCCGTCATTATGCTGATCAAAAAAAACATAATCCAGGTCACATCCTGTTGGCGGTGGAAGCGCTGAGATATCTCGCAGTCATATTCACAAGTAGGGATCATCCAACTAACTGTCAACTGGAATCACTTTTTGTGACAAATAAAATAAAAAAACTGACCTCAAGAAGACCATGGTTTCCCTTCCTATGTTGAGAGGCGCCAACAAAGGTAGACATCAAACAACAAACAAAACATTATCTGATAAGCCATGCCAAGACCAACACTTGCATCACACACTCCAGTGTAATACATCAGTCAGGACATTTGATACGAATACACAGGAAAGTATTAACCACGCTGATACAAATGATACAATGGAGATTAGAGAAGAGGTAAATGCCCCCAGTGTCTTAAATATGATTAATAAACTCTTAATAATAACCATTTCAACTGGCTACTCATAGAAGGCACGGTTGTCAAAACACTATACTACTGAATCTGGATGCCTAAAACTATAATTGATATACCTGGTTTTATTCGCAGGAAAAGCTCTGACATCCTTGTCACACTTAATACACTTAATATGCAGATATATTGACGTGTTGAGCATAATCAGAACAAGATTTACCTCTTACATCTAAGAGAAACACAGTTCACTGGGTTTACAGCAATGTTAAATCAAAGCCACAGTGTCCTAAAATCTTACAAAATGCAGGTCTTCATTTTTCAGTTTAAAAAATCAGAATCAGAATCAGAATCAGAATCAGGTTTATTGCCAAGTATGTTTTCACGTACAAGGAATTTGTTACAGTTTTGGTACAGTGTGGGATTCGGGAAAAAAACCTCAGCAACATAGGCATATATAAACAAACACATCTTACAACACAGTGACTCAAGACAATTTGCTCCAGGGGAGGGGGTAAAGGGGGGAAAAAAAACTAGAAATAACATAACTGTTCAAACCACAAATTTACAATTTTATGCACCAAAGCCTAACACCACAGAAGTTAATATTACTGCTCAGTTTCGACTATTCCGCCCACAAAATTCCTGATTTACAAGAGAAAAACATTGTTCTTTTAAGAAAATCAATTTGGATGTGAGAAAGGTCAGCTTATTCTAGGTCCAGAAAGATCCTCGTCAAAATACAATTGTTAATTACGTTAATACAATGGCTTGTTTTGAGGGATAAAGATCAAGAATAACAGTGGTCCTGATGTCATGGAATAAGACACTGCGCCATGAAATCTACCAGGTTTCCCATTTGGTCTGTCACATTTCCTCTCACGGGACTAGACAAGTGTTTCTACTGCAGACAGGGGACGCAAAGCACATAGAGTGCATGGCTGCGAAGCTGTCCCATTCTTACCCCAATGTCTGTTTATTCTAGTATGCTTGTTGCCTCCGAGATATTTTAAGTTCTATTGTAGTTCTTTGACCTCTTTGTGGAAATTCCTCACGGGTTTATTTTCATGGCTATCAATTTTAATGGCTGAATGAACGACCCATTCTTCAGTCAGGATGAAACCGCTACTTGTCTGTCTCAGATGAGACACACATTTATAAACAGGATTTCTATCAAGTCATCTCAGGCATTTAAAAGCGTTGGACTAACTAAAGAAAAACAGGTAAAACCCCCTACTGTACGTGGACAATAGTAACTTCAACAAATCATTTAAAGTTAAGTTAATGTTTATAGTATAATATCAACTGTTGATTTGAAACTTGGTCTGTGTTATGTTCAATTCTCCTGTGGTCAGGTACAACTTTTTCAAAAAAATGCATAATTTGGTTTAGGATCCTCAGTCAAAAAAGGAGCGGCAGTGGTGCACTGCGCTGGCATACACATGAAGTGTTATACTACATGTAGACATGGTTACATGCAGTTTACATAAACAAAATTAGGCATCATTTAACTTACACTGAGATGATAAGCACATCTTTCGCCAGAGAGAAAAATAGCTCTCCTCCTTAAACAAGTTTTCTCAGGTCCTTTTCTGAGTTTACATTATGGCAGTTTCATCTCCTCTGCCAACATTTTCTGTCAGCAGTGGTGTACGGAGGAGCTTTTGTGATGGTTATAGTAAAACACTGCTGTAAACGGCCTCCTGGGTTTAAAGTCATCAAAAAATAAATCCCCACATGAAGGGGCTTTAAATGCATTTTGTAGGTGGCTTTCAACTCAGCTTATTTCCCTGAAGGATTACAATCCAAACTTCAACTTTCAAAACGAATCACAAGGAAAACTACAAACAATATGTGGTGATTGCTTTATTGTTAAACTCCCCTTGTTTTGGTCTCAACCTGTACCACTTTAGTTGTACAGTTGGAAAAAGGCTCTTTAGTGATTGACTGACAGACGGCCTGTCCAATGAGAGCGTGGCAGGGTGCGAAGTGGTCCAACTGTTGTGTCAGCCTCATGCTTCTTTTCTGTCAAACATATATATACACAATTAGTTTAGTGACCATATGTAATTGCACAGGCTATGTATGCATAAAATAAGCTGCTATGGTGTTAATATCATATGCATTCAGCACAACTGGGAAAATAATAACCTCAGATATTTGCAAAGGCTGAGGAACCTGTATCTGGTTGAGTTATGTGGCCACTATTCTCCCCTCCAGTCTGTCTTAAGCAGTCAGCAGAATCACAGCATTCACACAGTGCATTGTCTCCCTCTGTGGCACGCCAGCTGAATGACAGAGACTGATATTACACCTCAGCTGTGATGCCCAAGCTCATAACATACAATTTACATCAGTGGATTTTAAGCTAAACTACATCTGAAAATTCAATAAGACCAAATCATGATGAACTGATTTAAAACTAAAGGTCAGCGGCAGTGTAGCAGCCTCACCTGAACGTGGGCCGATGGAAGAAGCAGGCTTTATAAAGGTGGCTCTGTGAGTTTTGTTTCAGAGTGGCCCTAAGGTGGCAGCTGATGAACATCTAGAGGAATAAAGCCAAATCATTAAAGTACATTTGATTCAGTATTCATTTCAGCAATATCATAAATATATTGTGCTGTTACCTGTTCCCCAGACTCCTGCTTGAAGTGGAAGGCCTGGAAACTGAAGCACAGTCTGTTACCTTGCATCCTATGGAGGAATTTAGATGAAGACCCCGGTAATACGCTGTCCACAAGACATCTGTAATATAGAGGGAACACATGCTCCACGAACTGCATCAAATTTAGACATGGTAAGTCTGACCTAGCCTCATTTCCAACCCAGTCAGAAACACTTCAACATGACTCAACTTGGCTGTGGATCGAATAGATTTAATTTTACATTTGAATTCTTGGATTGAGCACGGTGCCATATAATAATCCTTAGCTGTGCCGTGAGTGTTACGTGTTGAACTATCCACATGTTAGTATTATATTATTGAGCTACTTATTTTTAAGTCAGAAGGAAAAACTGACCCATGGTTGGTGATGAACTTGTAGCTTGGCAAGGAGAGAGGGTCAGGCTTCAGCGTAGCAACACAGTAGTCCACATATACAGTGAGAGCAGGGTGCAGCGGGGCCTCCACACTGGCCTCCAAAAACACTGCTTCCCCCTGCTGGTACACTGAAGAACTACGCAGGGACATACAGTCATCTGTGTAAGGACGGGACAATTTTTTTTCAGTTTCAATTTCATATTAATTAGAGAAAAAACAGTGCGAGAGAAATCTTCTACCGATGAAGTCTAGATTCAATAAGATGGTTGTTTTACCTGCCATGGTACGAAGGGAGAAGTGCAGAAGGCCAAAGACACTGATAGTGGATGTCATGGGCAGCCAGGTTGGGGTTAATGGCTCTGCATTCACTGTCTGCTTTCTGTGCTTACACAAAAACAAGGAACCGGTCATTTGCTCCAATAAAATAGGACACAGCATAAATTTGGATCAAGGAAAGTTTACACTAGGCACATAGATCAGAGTTCATGCAGTAATATGGCACCAGTCTTACCTCCTATAATGGCACTCAACAGGTATGACAGTAGTTTCTCCTCTAACTATTACACTGCCTGAGGAGGTAGGAACCACAGCAGGAAACAGTAACAGCTGGTTGGAATACACCAGCCACTCTCCATGAACCTGGATGATAGCAATCATACACAAATGAAAAGAATTTCCTTAGATTTACTGCATCATACTTTGGTTTTACCATCAGTTTTTTGTTGCTGTTGTTGGTTTGTTTGTTTGTTTCATGAAATGAAACAATGTCTCCCCACACACTCGACTAGATGTGCTCTATACTTTATGAGGTGGTTGTGTGATTGCATTAAGGAGGAGTTCATGAACAGAGCACTGGGTCGTAATAACAGTTAAGTCTCCAGTAATAGGCCTTTTTCATGGCGGGCGCTTTAACCTGGCAGAGCTGAGGACAGGTGTGCATATCACGGCTGTAAATGTGGCGGCTTACTGGACGCTGGCCAGTTTGTGCTTCAGTGCTACCTAAACTTTCCGTGTCTGACAGATTGTTGGGGTGTGTTATTATCTGAGGTTTTCCTTACACTGGACTCCGTGCCACAGTCTCGCAGCCCTGCAGAGATGACCATTGCACGGCCAGATGTGCGTCCCTCTGGTCGGCACCTCTCCTGCGTTGAGTTCGCTCCAAGTCGTAGATGCTCGGGTTTGAACGGAACAAGTCTCTCCTCGAAAAACTGTCGCTTTACGGTTATTTTCACTTCGACTTCTCCGCACTGTATTTCAAGGCCGAAGTTTTCCGGAGTTGTGTCAGTAGAAGAACCGTCGCGCAAAGATAGCACCGCCATGAAAAGACCGGCGAGTCCTGCGTATCCGGCCATGTTTCAAAGAAACAAGTTGACAGGTTCATTAACTGGTGGTGTTACAGCCAGGTGTGTTGTCCAGCGCTCTCATGCCCTGGACAGAGCTCAAGCTACCTTCAAACACCGCCAAAAACATTGTAAATCGGAAATACTCAGAAATACTGTGAAACTCGTGTAAGCATAACCTGCGAGATTCACGGGAGATGTGATGTACAAAGCAAAATACAGACATTTTTTTTATTAAGGAAAAGTTGGTGTCGCTCATTCCCTGCTCAATGCTGCAAATGTGTGGACCACTTTATCTCTGCAATTAAACAACTAACATTTAATTGAGATTTTTTTTCCAGCTGATGACAAAATAATCTTCCAAAGGGCTGCAATCGACGACATGTTTGCAAGAAAGAAATGGACTGAGCCAAAGGCTCTTGAAGGTATCACCGTCAGTGCGGTATCAAGGCGGAACTCTAATATTACTGCAAGTGCACTATACGGACAGTTGTTGCAGTTACACCAGGCGACTGTCGAATGAATAGCCCGTGTAACGTAGAGGCAGGAAGTTTTTGAATTTAAATGCATCTGGGTTAATGCGTGATGTGTGCCCGGGAGCGACTCTTCAGTATGGATCAAGAGGTTGTTACAGCGGGGTGTGAGGAGATTGCCTGGGGCGGTAGTGGAGCGGAAGAGGGCAGGTTTAAGAAGAACAAACCCTTATCAAAGAATGTCCACGCTGATCTTCCTAGTCCACTTACAGATCCCGTGAAATGTACTCTGATAAAAGGGGACTACCTCTACTTCCATTACGGCTGTGATGGACAAGATGACAGGGGCTGGGGATGTGGCTACCGCACCATTGAGACTATGGCTTCCTGGATTTGCTATAACTGCTCTCCATCTAAGCACCAAAACAGACCCCCGCCGAGCCTTCCGGAAATTCAGCAAGCCCTGGTTGTGATGGGGGACAAGCCGGGCTCCTTTTCAGGCTCCAGGGAGTGGGTAGGAACCTTTGAAGCCTCCCTGGTCCTTGACTATTTCTATGATGTTCCCTGTAAATTGGTGCATATTAGAGGTGGAGCAGCAGAGCTGGAGCATGTTGCAGTGGAAGAGCTCCATCAGCACTTTGAGAAGCATGGCTCACCAGTTATGATGGGAGGGGACAGGGACAACTCCTCTAAGGGCATATTAGGGGTGTGCACTGGGCACAAGGGGAGCTACTTGCTGGTCGCTGACCCTCACTACTATGGTTGTGAGCTGGAGAAGACAGAGCTGCAGAGGCGAGGCTGGGTGGCATGGAAAAGAGTATCATCTTTGGATCAGACTTCCTTTTATAATCTGTGTATGCCTCAGACTGCCAAAAAAGGGATGTGAACTGAGTGGCAGACACATTTCTGTGCCAGACTTACAAATTAATCATTTGTGTGGATGAACTTAAGCAAACTGTGGGATTTTCTCATATAGATGCTATTTGAGGTGTCCAATCAGGGCACACGACCTTTTTTTTTGTGTTGTCATCATATATTTTTTTAATAGGAGCTATAGTGCCATCCTGTGGATGACATTAATAATTACAAAGTATTTGAAGAACAAACATAAAACAACCTGATGATCAGTCTCTTCATTATTGTTCAATTAAAATGCTGTTGAATCTCAAATCTTCATTGATATTCCCTCATTGGTTCCCTCAAAACTAAATGCTTTAGTTTATATTCATTTATATTACATCATATTCTTTGTGTGAAGATGCAAATGAAGCAGAATGATTAAAAGTTGTGGATTAAAATTTAAATAGGACATGACTGTTAGAGGGACTGGTTAGAGCACTATATGCTGTAAACATTTTGAATATTAATTCAGAGAAATTTAATTCACTTGAGTCATTTAAAATGTAGAAACAACTAACTTTTGCCAAGGATTTTCCTACATTTTCACAGTGGAGGTTTATTGGACTTGAGACTAAGCATTTTGTTTTCATTTTCAACTGTGAGCCTAACAAAGCAAGCAATTTGTATACATCACCTTTGGTTTCTTGTGATGGACCAAACTATCAAGAAAATAATCTGCATACTGATTTAATAATGATAATAATCATTATATTGACATTTGGACTGAATGAGGCAGATTCTGCAATTCATCATTTATTGCTCACAATATATAATTATAACACATCTCAGTTCTGTATATATTTTTAAACTGTGATAACCCCAAACCTGTCTACAGTGAAGTGCTTTATTTCTAATATACTCTAATCTTTCATTCTAAGCAAGATCACACCCATTTTATTTTAATTATCTGGCACACAGTCATTATAGAAAATCTGGAAGTTCTTGTCCACATCCATCCTCCCCTTGAGGAACTTCTCCAGGTTCTTGAGAGGAACTTCCACCATGTGGTTGTTGATGCGATCATTCAGCCCATACGCTCCAAACACGGGGAACTTGTAGCGTACAAAGTAAGGTGCGTTTTGGTCAAACTCGGTGCAGCAGTAGGCCGACCACATGTATTCCGGTACAGCCACCCGGTCCAGGTTGTTGCGTCGGATGGTGTGCCCGGAGGTGGTCACCCCAGTGACCACAAAGGCTTTTCCACGGCAGTAGTTGTTGAGGCGTTTTCGGATGAGGTCCTGGTGTTCTGCCCAGGGGCCCATGTTGAACTCTCTGATCTGAGGTACCACATTCGTCAAGCTGTAGGTGGAGGCTTTGTCTAGAGGGTCAGCCTGATGCTCATCAGGATTTAGTTGGCCACGTTCGTATTGAACCACATCAGCATAGTCCTCGAGGACTGCTTGGGTGTCCTCGAAGTTCATATGCATGCTTGAAGATTGTGGGAAGGGTTCCATGTTACTGCTGCCTTTATCTGAGGCCAACTGTTGAGAGAGAGGGGGGGGGCTCAATATTGCTATTTAGTTGAGCAGAACATAATTATTTACTCATTGTTCAGATTATTTTTCACATTCAGACAATTTGCCGTATTGACTGAAAACATTTGCAATTGCATAACTACATACTAGAGCATATATAGTGAAAACACTATCTCATTCAAATACCAGTCATAGCCAATAAAGCAGCTTATCTCAAGCTTACTTTGTTGCCTGTAGCAATAGTAGTATTGTTGCCCCAGCTTTCTAAACTACTTGTTAGGTGTGAATATATGAAATATTTAGTATACTGCAGATCTACATGCACAGGAAAAGCACATTCTACGACAGATTTTTGATTGAACTGCAGACCGAAAACCAACATAATAAATCTAAACGAGCATTTCAACTTAAATTCATTTTGAAAGAACACTCACCTGGGGCTCAAACATCCAAGGGAAGTCCACCCTCTTCTCCCCATCTGACTTCTTGAATGTATAAGCCGAATAGATGGGGATGTGTCTGTGGGGGTCGTACAGGGTGACATAGTGAGGTTGATCCCCATACCTCTGGCAGATCTTCTTAAAGGAGGTGCCAAGGTAGCCTCGAGGTGGAGTACCCATGTACAGAGAGTCCTTACAGCGTTCCTCATGGTTAAAGTCCCCCACAACTCCTGCCTGGGCCCCCTGTAGCAACACACAGGTCAGCAAAGAAATGGCAGCTGCCTGGAGTAAGACATAGTTCACAGATGTAGGTATCATCGTGGAAGCTCTTTTTTCCTCAACCTATCAACTTCTATGTCCTTTTAGATGTCTCTACTCCTCTGCTCTCACTTGCAACACACCACTGTGAATCCACTGTTGTCTAACAAGTGCAGCCTCTGTCCCAGCTCTATCACACTCAGCATTTCCCTTCCTGCCTCATCTGTACCTCGAGAAAACTGGTCTCCCATTGTAAAGTATTTTCCATATATTCAAAGTGCTACGAGTGCCGTAGAAGTAATTCAGAAGCAGTGAATGTTATCAATCATTAAGAGCTTTTATTACTGCGAACTGCAGAGGAAAAATTACTCCGCCTTGACACTCTCCTATTGAAAATGAGACCATTCTGTCAAGTTTTGCACGTATAGCTTCAGTAATGATGTTTCTTGTTTGTTTGTTTTTTTATTTAGTGTTCAGACTACGGTTGTTTAAAAAAATCCAGGTCAGGAAGAAATTGAATGTACTCCAATGTCAATCCATGTGCCAGAGAAGAGAAAGAGATCAGGTCCTCTAGATTTACACTACAATTTATTTCTTTTTTTTTTTTTACATAAATGCAGAGTAGCCATCTGTTTTAGATGTGGAGTGGAGGAAACAAAGAATGGAAGGGAGAATTTTTACAGACCATCATCAGTCCACTGTCTTAACCCAATATTGCTCTAGAGTTTATATGTTATAAAGACTACGATAGCAGCAACTTCACAGACTTTGCCCCATGAAAAGTTTTGTGAACGTTAGTGAGAGCAATTATACCTTTAGTGTTGTAATACGATGTGATTGTTTCATGTAGACCAGTACGCAAAAGATCAAAATATAAGGTGAGAAGAATGAAATCAGTTGCAAGAGTGGCTTTATATCGCTCATTTTAAAAAGCAGCTTTCATCAGTTTTCATTCACTTTTGTGACTCGTAGGCCATGTGCAAAATATCACAGAAATGTTCTCGTCTCAAAATAAAACCTCAAAGACAATCTAATTACACTTTGCAAAGGTTTATTACTGCAAGTTTGACAAAGCATGTAATTGTTTGTTACATTTTCATTGAGACTAATGTCCAGTTATTTTTATATCAGGTGTTCAAAATACATTAAGAAAACTGTTGAACAATACAGTCTCTTAGTATGTATTATTACTAATGATACAGACTGAGAGACTGAATTGGTGGTAGTCATACAAATTCCATGTTTTCTGTGATTTAGGCTATAGACCTTTGTCACAGGAGGAGAAGCACAGGTTTGAATAATAAAATGAATCATGTCTGGATTCCATGTGGCTGCTTCAGTTTCAGGGTCCTGGTGTTGTGCGTGCTGGTTCATTGTCACACTGCCATGGCTTACTGGTACACTTGAACATAGCCATAGTGAATGTTTTTAGTAAAACCCGTGTTTTTCATACAATGACAAGTCAAAATCTCTGCTGTGATAAAGGGCTATTGAACAAGAAGAAACAAGATGTGATCAAGATAATTAAGGTACAATCGTGGCTGCCTTATAGCTAAATATTTGCTTATTTGCTATTACTTGATGCTGGTGGGACACAGTCACTGACAAAAATCTGAAAGTTCTGGTCCACAAAGGTGGTTTTCTTGAGGAACTCCTTCAGCTTCTGGACAGAGATTTCTACCACCTCGTTGTTGTCCTCCTCATTGAGGCCATAGTGAGCATAAGATGGGAACTTGTAGCGCTCATCAAAAGGTGCGTTGTGGTCGAAGTCAACACAGCAATAAGCTGACCACAAGTACGTGGGCACTGCAATGCGATTGATGTTTTGCCGGCGGATCATCTTCCCCGAGGTGGTGATACCTGTGATGATGTAAGCGGTTCCACGACAGTAGTTGTTAAGCCGTTTGCGGATGACGTGCTCCTGTTTGTTCCAGACTCTGTTGTTGAAATCGGGCACCATGGGCACGACATTAGTGAGGGTGTAGGTGGCAGCCTTGTCATCAGGCTCGACCTGATGCTCATCTGGGTTGAGGGTACCACGTTCATAGAAGATGGCATTCGTATAATCATCCAGAACAGCTTGAGTATCTTCAAAGTTCATGTGCATGTAACCATGTGGGAAGGGTTGCATCTCATCTGTTTCAAAGATAGTGGATAGCTGTGTAGACAGACAGATAGACAGAACCAGTGCACAGAAGAGGATGAGGACAAAACAGCAGAACATGATTACACACCATCTGCATTTGCTCATGTTTTTGCATAAGAATATTGACATGATCTCAGCACAGAAAAATACCATGTTTTTCATGTTATAAGACTGTCTTACCACCTCATGTACAACTGTCTAGTTTCCTTTACCTGAGGTTCATACATCCAAGGCATATCCACACAGTTCTCCCCATCTGAGCGTTTGAAGGTGTAAGCAGAGTATACAGGTATACGGTCCACAGTGTTGTACAGCGTCACATAGCGTGCCCTCTTGTTGTAACGCTGACAAATGAACTGGAGGGAGTGGTGCTGCAGGCCTTTCGGTGGCGTTCCCATATAGAGGAATTCTCTGCACTCTGGAGACAGCTCTCTTTCCACTCTCCCTCTTACCGCTGATGTTATTATGTTGACAAGCAGGAAAGCTGACTGTGCCCAAAACGCCATGGTTAAGAGGTCTCTGATGTCACTCTGATGAGATGATATGTCGGGTTTTCTTCTGTGAGCTGCAGCAAATGATTGTATAAGTCTCTGTATCTGCCCACGGAGCTCAATTAAATGGCTAACACAGGTTTCACACTCTGCTCTCTGTAATCAGGACTCAGTATGCAAAACAATGCATTGACACCTCAGCAGATCCACCCACAGCTTTAGGAACAGCTACAATATACAGCAATGAGGTCAAGCAGTCCTCGAATATGCAGCATTTTATGTATAATTCTAGACAAGTTTTTAGAGTTTTCAGAGATTACGTGTATATTATGCTGAACTATACAAGTTGTGTAGATTTTTTTTAAATACCAGCATCTTGGATTTAGATATGTCTCTCTATAAAAGTGATATAGGTTCAAGCAGATACAGAATATAGTGATGTCATTGAGCAATGTGGAAAAATGTTATGTCTATATTTCAATTAACTTCAGAGGAATTTAAAGATGAATGTTGGAGTGTGGCAAGGGCAGTGTGCATAAAAAGCAAACAGCTCATTCCCTGTAACTACAAACAGGCCTTTATTGGATTGGAGACAGAGGAGACTGACAGTGAACATAGGAAAAAGATGGATGACATTCATCTATCGTCCCTGTCCAAATTAAAAATGGAGATTGCAGTTTTATGGCATGTGTCCTAGAAGTCTACATGCCACCAGTCTGCCGCATAAAGACCTAAATGGGGAGCAAATATATAAGGAAATCATAAATGGGTTGGCAGTTGGCTGACTAAATGTTTTTAGGTGCAGTCAATCACCTGACATTGACAATATATAGCATGACTCATTGTCATGAATACGGTGACTTTATGTGCTGCCTTGGCAGTAGTTATTGAGCTTTAACCACATGTTCTGCAAATATGGCAGCTTAGGATGTATTGAAAAGTAGTGTCGATGTAGGATGTAGTGTCGATGGAGGCCTTATCCCTTAAGCTGCACCCGGTCTGGTCATGGTTTGGTCCCACATAACATTTGACTAAACTACAACAGTGTTTTCTTATTCAAACAGTGAAGCCATTATATGGTTGTTAATTTATCCACAGAGGGACATAGAATTCTTCTTACCAGTGTCTGAAAATGTCTATGAACTGTTGTTGTAAAAAGGTTCAGATAATACACTACAAAGTACAACTTGTAATATAACTACAAGAAACTAAATGAATTACTGTGACATGATTTTGCAGATTACTAATGAAAACAAGGACAGGTTTATAAATACAGTAGAGAGCATAAGATGAAATTTACATGAGACTCCATAGACAGTACACTCTGAACCACAAATTCTTGTTGTGCATTAACAAAACAGTTTCTTTTTTCTTATTTTACCCAATTCATGTTTGTTTACAGACGTATTGTTAATCTAAAACATTGTCATAAATCAATGATCTGTATTTATAGTTTTAGTAAAGATAGAAAGAAACATATCCACAGTAAAAGTAATAGCCTTAATTAATTAATAATTAATTCAGAAAGAAGTACGCACTTTCAAGATATTTTAACACTTCCCAGTACCAAGTGTGAAGGGGCAGAATATACTGACAAAGAAAAAATAGTTCTAACCTGTGTTTGCAGCATGGTTTTGTAAATTTTAGCACTTTATTTTTATTTAGTATTTTATTTTTGACATTCAGTTTGCTAAATAACTACACATTGGACCTTAATTTGTGTAGCATTGCATTACACAATAGACAATGATGGGCATATTTCTTTGACACAGTGAGCCACAAAGAGCCAAAATGAGGTAGAGTATTTCAGGAACATGGTTTCAATTTGGTTTGAACACCTGGACCATGAAACCAGATAACCAGGGCCGATCTGATTTACATGCAAGCAAGAGTTTCTGCTCTTTGAAATTAATGTAGCTTAACAATACGAGGTGGAACAAATCAAATGATGTGAAAAATTAACATTCAGGCTAATTCTGCCTCGAACTGAGATGCTGGGGTAAAGGGGCACAGTTTTGACTGGAGACCACCCCCACTCGGGGTGAGCACTTTAAGACGTGGCATTTACCACACAGGGAGGCTTTGATGAAAGATGTGTTTTGGGAACTAAGCTTATTGATAGCAAAGTCAGCATTTTTCAGGTTCTGCTGCTTCAGTTTCTTTTTTTAATTTGTCCATTGTCAGTCCCACAACTTTGTGGAGGTGTGATACGAGATCACCAGAGTGACTTTTTAACTTTTTGTGGTCCTTTTGTTGTGTTGGTCATCTCCCACTCATCCTTACTGCCACTGATGGACACCGTGACCCTGAAGCTAAACCTGCCCCTTAAGGCTGAAATAAGAGCTATTTCCACCATCATTCCTTATTCAACACTGTCTCCATTAAAGTTTATTTAAGTTAGGCCTGTTATTTAGCATGCAGTTAATCTTGTCCACGCAGTGTATGCAGTTGTTCATTCATACTGAAACACTGCTCAGGTCTCTCCTCTTCTTCTTGAAGGGGTTTTCTGAGATGCAACCTTTATAGAAAATAGTCATGTCACTATCTATGTCTGTCTGGCTCCTCAGGAAGCTCTCCAGAGTCTTCAGAGGGACCTCCACCACACTGTGGCCGGACTGTTCATTCAGTGCATAGCCCCCATAACTAGGGAACATAAACCTCACTTCATACGGTGAGTTACGGTCAAACCATGGGCAGCAGTACGCCAACCATAAGTGTTTAGGAACTGCAAGGCGGTCCCTGTTATCTCGCTGGATGTTCGCCCCTGAGAGAGTCACCCCTGTCACCATGAAAGATTTACCATGGCAGAAATTATTGAGGCGCCGGCGAATGGTGTCCAAGTATGGGTTCCAGGAAGTATCTAGGAAGTCTGTGATAAATGGGACTACATTGGTCAGGGTATAGGTGGAGGATTTGTCATCTGGCTCTGCTTGGTGCAAGTCGGGATTCAGTGGGCCACGTTTATACTGTACAGCATCTGTGTAGTCACCCAACACAGCCTGGCTATCCTCGATCAGAGGGGGCGTGTCCTCAGTGAGGGGAAGTGCCCTCATGTTTCCACTCTCATCATCAGAAAGCAACTGTAGGGAAAAGCAGAGGAAAAAAGGAAGTATTATTCATTTTGAAAATGATGTGCCTCAAAGGTCATGACTGAACACTGAGATGCAGTACCGCTGATGAAACATTCAACTGCAAAAGCTTCAATTTAAAAAGGACCCAGTTCAAAACATAATGTCAGTAATGTTTTTCCAGAAGAAGTTATGATCTATATCTAATTTTACTTCCTAGGGTATGCTAGTGGAGCTTATGGTAGTGTTTTTGGAAATAACTTTCCAATTGTTGTCTTTATAAGTAAAGAGAGGGGTGTTTGGAGGAATATATGGGTGATTGACAGGGGACTCCATACAGGCTTTGTTTTCCGTCCAAAATTCCATCTCTAAAAACTGGATAAATGGTAGTTAGCACTAAAACCTAAGCTTCAAAACATCCCCTAACAACCTACTAGCAGAGGTGGGAGTAAGTTACACATGTGCAAGTCACAAGCAAGTCTAAAGTCTTAACTCTCAAGTCTCTAGCAGGTTCCAAGTTACTGTGGTGAGAATTAAGCATGTTAAGTGGAGGCTCTGCTGTAAGTCAAGCAAGACATGTCAAATCATTGCATAGATGTAATAACTACAACTTACACGAAGGTCTCCCACTGCACTGTAGCTTTACTATTGTCCTTCACTTGTAAGTTGCTTTAAATAAAAGCATCTGCCAAATGAGTAAATGTATATGTTAAAGGACAGTGGTCATGAAAATTTTAACTTTACTTTCTTTAACAAAAACTGTTGCTGTAGCTGCTTACACCTTATAAATCTGACTGATAAATATGACATTTTGTGGCAATGTAGAGTCCACATCTGTGATTGCAGCCACCCACTGCTACAGTTATTATTACTTAGTCTTACTATTATCATTACCTCCACCAAGGTCCACCGTTGTTTTCACCCGTGTCAAGAAAAAGTACAGAAAAGATTTGCACCAAACTTGATGGAGGGATGGGTCATGTTTCAAAAACAAAATGTAGCTTATCTAAAAAAACAAACATATATGTGTATATATATATATATATATATATATATATATATAATTAAATATATAATATATATATATATATATATATATATATATATATATACATAATATATATGTATGTATCGAAAAACGCACATATTTAATAGTAATTTTAAAAAAGTCAAGTCCTTTAGCGTCATCTGTCACAATCATGAATACCAAATCAAAGTCAACTCAAGCCTTTCCTCAAATTTGTGACTTGAATCAAGTCGTGTAACTCAGGTCCCCCACCTGTGCCTACTGGGTTGTGTCATCAATGCTATTTCATTTTTTTTTTCTTTCTTTGATGTATATATCTTCAGACAGTCAGACACTTAATTAGAAAAAAACATGGGAAACAGTCACAAACAGCTGAACCAAACAAAGCAGTGTTAGTCTCTGTACCTGAGGCTCATACATCCAGGGAGTGTCCATCCTTCTCTTCCCATCAGATTTCTTAAAGATATAGGCTGAGTAGAGGGGGAGGCGGCGACTGCTGTCATACAACGTGGCGTAGCGGAGTTTGTCTGCATACTTCTGGCAAATCCTCCTCAGGCTGCTTCCTCTGATCCCTGCAGGTGGTGTCTGCATGTAGAAAAAATGGCTGCAGTCTCTGAAGCTGTTTGACACAGTGGCGCTCACCAGGGGGGACGACATCAGCAGGGAGAAGGATAGGACGCAGGTGCAAAACAGATGCATCCTCGCTCAGCTGGAGTAGATGGTAGAACAGGATATTTTCTCCTCATATGGGTTTGACATGTCCTGCCTGCACCATTATGAATGAATAAATTCCACGTGGTGATGAGAAATTTTCTGTTTCATATGTCAACCTGTATTGGTGTTGCCTTCATAATCTAGTACAGTGTAAGGACTGTTGGAAAGGGACTCAGTATGCAAAGCGGCAGCAGCTCAGAGTGAATCCATTGGCTGGTTAGTTGACTTATCTGGTTCTAAACTGCCTGTGCAGCCATGCATCTCTGCCCAGGCTTCTGTCAGGCTGTGCTCATGTTCTAACTTATGTCACAAATTCAGTCTGTTCACTGTATTTTCCTCATTTTATGGAAATGTAGCCACTCCTCTCTGCATCCTTATGTATTTCACACACTACTTTCTGTTGTAGAGCTTACTTTGCCTTTGCACTGTAAGATCCTGTTGTGTTTGGACCATCTGTGTCAGTTGTGTGTTAATAAAAGGTATGAAATTTTCCACATGAGCAATTGTGCTGAATTCAAAATCCCCACAACTTCAATGTGCCAAAATCTTCTGCAAAGTTAATTTAAGAATGTGATTTCCATGAGCCACTTTCAAGTGTTGTCACATTTGAGCTGGTCGCACCTTTTGCAGCCACACACATGTAGTGTGAACTGTGTGTCTGAACAACCATCTCTGTATCTGGGCTGATAGAGCAACACAGATACAGAGATGGTTGCTCGTGCAGTGATGTGGTTGGAGGTCAAACTGAAAATACTAAAACAAACCAACCCTCTGTATTCTGGCACCTTCTGGCCACAGCATCTCAGACATGCTGTTTGCAGTATGGCTGCTGCTGGCTGTGAGCCAGCTCTCCTGCACCGCAGGCCAAGCAGAACTGTGCAAAGCTGCAGAGATGGCACCAAGGACCATTCTAGCAAGACAGGGCTTAAACCTGTTCACAATGAAGCATGAGCAATGAATCAATGTTTACAACTGGCAACAGCAGAACAACTCCAGCACTCCCTTTTGAAAAACAACCTAATGGAGGAAGTGTGGTGCTGCAGTGTTCTACAAATTACATCCATCATTTAAATAGGTTTTTATTGTATGTGAGGACATTATGAGAGTGCATACTTACTTCAAACCTAACAATTATTATTATTACAGTTAGGTAAATGTTATTTAAGCAGCAGTGAACATTTCATTGTCAGCTTTTGGTGATTTCCAATTAAAAAGAAATTAGGGGACAATACAGTAATTAAGTTAAATAAATAACATTAAAGGCCCTGAAAATGCATTTTCTCAATCAGCTTCATAGCGTAAGTGATTCATAAAAACACAATAGTCATAATACACAGCAGTTAGTCATGAATTTTTAATGTTATAGAAAAGCTTTGAAGCCAAGCTTTTACAGGCTTTTTACTGTAATTCTAGTCTAGATTAGATTTAATTCCACATGAGACTGTCCAATAATGAAATCATGCAGAAATGATTCTAATATCATCATATTTATTTGTTTTGGCTGTAATGTGTGTAATACTTTCTCTCAGAGACTGTTTTCTTTCTGCTTCAGTTACAGTGTAAAAAAAACAGCCCACGCCTCGACCCCAAGTTTGTTCAGTCCATTATGAACCTACTGCCGCAGAACAACAACCAGGCCAAGCCAGACTACATTAAATTCCTAAATGCCACGTTTGGTGCACATTACATGCACAAAGTAGAAGAGACTAAAAAGGCTACTGAAGACTATTTTCTGCTAAATGCTCTGACAGTGCTCCAACAAATACACTCAGGGTTGCACTTCCAGCTCCCATGATCCATGTGCATGTGCATGTTGACCAACCAGAGATCTCTAGAGGCCTGGCCCACCTCACCATTGTTGTCAAAATTGCAAGTATTCTTCCAAACTGATGGCTTTGTGATCTTTGTAGATCAAGGTCATCTACAAAAGCAATCAACCCTCAGTGGAACGAAAACTTTTACATGGGGCCGTCGAGCTGACCCTGAAGACAGACCTGAAGCTTAAGGTGTGGGATGAAGATAATCACCGGTATGACCAAACTAGCTTCGTCAGAGCTGTGTGTCCCATGAGTGCGCCCCAGGGCTGAGAGGTACCACTTTTTCAGGATGAGGGCTGATGTCCTCGACCTTTTTATCCTGCAACAACCTGAATGTCAACCAGGACCTGCTGGATCACTTGAGCATGGGCCCCACTGAGGATGACACCCTGACCTTTGTCATTACACACAGGATAGAAAACAAGGAGATTCAACCTGCGTCCTGTCAGTGGGTTGTGAATGGAAACCAGAAGTCAAGGGTCATCAGTATTTGCTTAGACAACTAGAAACTGCTTTAACCATAATTAGAGTCACATTAGTTCTGCAATATTTCTTTTGAGCTACCATAAGAAGAGAGTGATCTATAGTAAGATTAAGTATAGTCATTCATGGTTTAACAGACCTGGGGTGACCTGTGGCTAAAATGACTTTTGGGGATATAAGTGATCCTAAAATGAAAATAAAATTAAGAATCATGAGGATTTAAAAACTTCTCATATGTGACAGCTGATATCTGCAAAACATCTAACTTAAGGTTTTTGTTCAGCTTTTCTCTGTAAACACTGCTGCAAGCTTTCTTTCTTCTTTTTCACACAGTTTTTTAAAAAGTGCAGATTTACACATTTGTATGTATGATTCATACATTTGTATGCAAGTTCAACCCTTTCGTGCATGGGATATAAATGCTTTGATGATGCTTTATGTTGTTATTAATCACTCTAAGACACAGCTGTTGATGAAATACACAAATAAAGGGATTAAGAATACTGTAAGTAACTTCAACTCCAGATCCATGTATACTGAAGAATATACAGAAATTATCATTACTACTATTATAGTAGATATCATCACTGATATTATTGGTCTGTTTATTAGTTCTACTGTCTCTAATATCTGTATTTATAATATGCACTTAGCCTACTTTTGGAACAATAATGGTGTCATGATATACACTACAAAATAGCTGCCCTGCAACAAATGCTATGTTAGTGAATGTTTTGTCCACCACAGTAACACACATCCATGGCTGGATTAAACTGCATTTTGACACAGGAGTCTTCTGCAACACAGGACCTCAGGTTGACATTGCACAGGAAAATATGCAGCACATCCCTCAAGGCTGTTATGGTTTCTGTTGGTATTTAGGTGTTGCAATTAATACAATTACTGCAAACCAACGGACACACTGGAAAACTTGGGCTTTTGGGGCCCCTAGCTGGTAATAACGCCTTACTTACAAAATTGGTTATCATTTATGCTCCAATGCTCATATACAGTATGCACTGTCATCATCAACTGTTCTCTAATTAGATTTGTTTAGCCATGTCTTCCCATTACTAATTTTCCTATCTACTAATTTTAATTAGAGATGTAATTGAAATGTATTTTAAATCCCATGCTACAGTTGCGATTCCTTCGCTTTACTCATGTTTAAATCTATAAAGCATGTGACAGTAGTCTTCCTCTGTTTGGACATGTATCTGTACCTCTTCAAAACACAATGAAAAACTATAATTATTAATGATGTTACATTTTCAGCATTAATTTCCACATATTCAAATATCTGCACATAAACACCTGCGACAATTAAGTGGGTTTTTTTAAGATATATATCTGCACATTTTCTCATTGACTGTCAAGAGATTTTTCCCAATCCTAATTCAGTCTTCATACATGTTTGCAATCTAGGAATCATACATGTTTTTGGCGGTAATATCCAAAATCAATGACTCCTGTTTGCTCATACTGTGCCACTGCTGCTCGGCAGCGCCCCCTGCTGACCACACCTCGCTACTGTCTTCCACAAACGCATTGCACATGCCCTGCTAGTCATTCAGTTCAGCTTCAAGGGTATTGATGGCCAAAACCTCCAAACATCTCGAGCATCTCAAGCGCGAAGCTACTGACTGCAAAATCAATGAAAACAGCTTCGTGGGAAGTAAGTTTCGTTACAATGTGACCACGCGTTGCTGCTCCGCGAGTTGGCATCGAGCCAGCTGTCTCCCGTGTATGCCTTTAATACCGTTTCACACAGGAGTCAGCTCGGCTCTGCAGCGCACTGCTTCATGAAACCCACCCAGTTAGGACGACGTGTGTTTGAAAATACCGTTGCAAAGTGCAAAGTGGGCACCATCGCTGCCCAGGCTGGTAAATAGGGGTGTGTTTGCCCTGCTACAACATTGGTTAGCCGCTTGTCAATGTCTAGTCACGTGGTGTCACACGGACGGCCATGTTTCCGAAACACAAACAACAAGAAGAGCAGCGACTGGGAGCCAGCAGACACATACTGATACGCAGCAGCGACCGTTGGAGGAGAGGGAAAAATAATAAATAAAACACAGAGCACGACTTTCTGAAAGTACGATTCTGTCGAATGAATACGTTTACAGTGTTTAAAGAGACCAATGCAAACGATATATTGGCTGTAGACACACCGTGCAGACAACCAGTCTGGTAGCTATAAACAGTGAAGGTAAGCCATGGTTCCTCTTTGCAGCTTGTCTTTTAGCTAGCTAGCTAATGTGAGCTAACAGGCTAACCTCAGCTCTTGCAGCCCGAATGGTTTGGATTTATCTGTCGCGAGAAACGCATTTTCACTTCGTTGTTTCACAGCTAAAACGCTGTTATTTCTGTCATTGTGTTAGTTTTGTTTACATCGCTATAGCCCTAGCTTAACACCGAGCGGAGTGGAGTGGAGGTGGTCGTCCGCACATTGGCGGAGCAGGCCGGGGAGTCTGATCCCAACACTCCGCCCCCTCCGCCATCATATCTGGTGTCATTTGAACCTACAAGCCAAGGCCTTTACGATCAACGCATACCTTGTGCTAGGTTAGGTAGCAAGCTAGCTAACCCATCTCTGTTATGCAACAGAAATATGATATTGCGGGCTAAATGCTCTTGTAACTATTGATTTATCTTCCTTTTACAACAAATCGATTTTTGCTAATTAGCTTGAAATACGGACAACGTATGCGTTTATGTAGTTCGCAACCACAGACGGTAGCTAACGTCAACTCGAGTTATTTTGTCTATATGCTAGCTGTCTTTACGACCAAACAATTAGCATTGCTTAGTTTGCTTAAGTTTCTAATAGGTGTGCGTGAAAAGTCAGATTTAGCGTAGCTTTAGTCTGCTATCCCACAGCCTGAAACCCCGCTATCCCGCCACGTTTTTGAAGTGCATAACATTTGCAAATTTGCAGATGCATAATACATATCAGTGTTTGCAAGCAGCGTTATTCCTTCGTGACCTTGCTAGATCTCACTGTTATTTGTATGATCTGCAATCATGCGTGCTGTAAATGAATCCTAATGTTAAATCTTTTCTTATTTTGCTCACTGTGAACCGATAAATAATTGCTAAAAGCACATGTTTAAAGTCACAATGCTTGCTAAATTAGCATTACTTTCAGTATGATTACCGAACATCCTCATCAATAGCCTAAAGCAGTTTATCAAACAATTATGGCAGCCAGAGGTCTGATGAAGGCCTGAAATTCCTATTTTACCACCACAACGGCTGTATTATGTCATTTGACTCACTGTAGAGGTTTATGTACTTTCAGGTAACACACAATATTATTTCTAGCAGATGAGATATGTGCAGTTTGTACCTGTCAGCATCCAATTTTCCAGTTGTCTAAAATATGTGTATGTTGCAGTATTGTTAGTTGTGTTTTTGAATGTCCTTTGAGCTACTTGGAGAGTAGACAGTTTAAGTACTGTATTGCCATCATGTCATACTTGATTATAATTAATAATAATTATAATTACTTAGTTTGCCATTAGTGCTGGGACATAATGAGCTGCAGAAGTTTTAACACTAGCAGAAAACGGCACAAAATCCATGTGTTACAAGTAAAAGGTATTAAAAGCTAAGACTGCCAAATTCATTCATAAGTATTTTACTGTTTATTCATATAGTCATATTCATATTCCAAACTGTGAACCTACAAACCTTCAAACATAACTGAGGGCCCTTCGCTTAAGTACACAGAATTGTGTGAGCAATGCCAAAAAATGTATTAGAAACAATGTAAATGGAGTAAAACAAACAATATAAAACAATAAATGTTGGTTCGCACCATAAGACACCACTAAGTCTAGGTGGAACTGTGTTGTAAGATAGGGCAATATGGACAAAATATGTCTCAATATTTTTGGCATCTTGATATTGTTGACATTAGATGCTATTTTTAACAGCGCACAGCTGAGTGATGTGAGTCATTGGGAATAATGCATTTGTTGTTGGTTCGATCAGTGTTCATTTGAGTCATCGCAAGTTGGATACAAGAGTTGAATGCCATTTCTTTTTTTTTTAGTAATCACCTTTACTAAGGCCAATAAAGTTGTAGCTTGTTGCTGTCCCAGACTTCAATCATCAGATGCATAAACTCGACATAAGTCTGCGGCCCGGTAGTCGAGTGGTTAGGGCGTATACCATTTGAGCGCAAGACGCTCTTAGCAGGCGGTCACCGGTCTGACTCCCGATCGGTCCGACTCTTTCCTGCATGTCATTCCCCTCTCTACCCCCTTTCCTGTCAGTCTCCACTGATCTCTAATAAAGGCATAAAAAGCCCCAAAAAAAAATAACTTAAAAAAAAAAACTCGACATAAGTCTGCATAATTAAAAAGTTGAATTAAATTCTAACTGACATGGAAGCACTGGGGCCTTCTACTATGTAGCTACAGTGGGATGCCCTGATTTGTTAGAAGGAAAGTCATGTAATCTTTGAAAATAGAAACATCTGGCTAAAATTTAATAGATATTAAATTCAGTTTCTTTAAATTTAAATAGTCTGTATTAAGAGCATTAATAGCAATTCATATTATGCAGTTTAACTCGGTGCCACAAGAGGGTGGCAAAGCATTAGTTAGAGTAACCTAGTGTCCCGCCCCTCTCGCTAAACTAGCGTCTGTTCTGTAAGGATTTCGCAGAGTTTCTTTCATTAGTTTAAAATAAGTAATTTGTTAGCATGTAAAAACTACAACTTTTAAAAAGCTTTGACTGTGTGCTTATGTCAAAGACTCATTGTAGAGGTAGGCGATATGAATAAAACCTATTATAACTACATTATTCAAGGTATGTTATCCTACTGATGCAAAAATCCTATAAGTCAAATATATCTATAAGGAGTTCTGCTAATTTACAAGGATGCACACAGTGAGTTAATACAGCTCGAGAGAGGTTTGACAGAATCACTGACATCACCTTGTATTGTATATCAGTGTATCTAAGTAATGGGATATTTGATCAACTTACATAGTGATTGTAATTGGGTACAGGTCATAAAATCTGCTGGTAATGTGTTATTTAAGTCACCAGAATCTATGGTCCCTTGATACCATCTAAACATTGATGCTAAGGACAAAAACAATTAAGTTCATATAGGTGGGAACATATGTTAGATTTGCTAGTTTTATGGTTCAGTTATAATTAGAAGTGTTAGATTGTTTTTCAGAAGGTTAATAAATTCTAAATAACTTACAGATGAGCAAAACCAATAAAGCCCATCTAACATCTTTTTATTGATGAAAGGTAGTTTAAATGAAAATTGTGCACCTTTTTTCCTGCTATTTTGTCCTTTTGATTAGAATACCATGCACAGAAATGTAGAGCAGATTGCAAAATAAATGTTAAAAACTGAAACCTAGAAGCCCACCAGAAGTCTGAAAAACAGCATAAGCTAATGCTAGATGCTGCCTGAGAAACATACTATCAGTGTCCTTGCATATGATGCCATTTCCACTGTGCCAACAGCATTAAATCACATGTTGCATTTAGCTAGTCAAGAAGCTGTTGGCCGGGTGGTTGTGTATTAGAAAGCAGCACTCACTTCAAGTGGAAAGTAAACACTAACACATGATGGTAAATATTTGAAAATGAGGCCTAGGTTTAACATGACCACAGTTACCCATCAAAAACATTGGTGTAACACTATTAACTGTATTGGACATGATGTGTTGATGGGTGTCATGACATTAACAACAAAGAGTTATTCAAACAGGAGGATGTGATATTCATATCATAGAGGTACTGTATGCATGTATTAGCATTAACTGTTGAAATTTAGTTTCCTGGTTATTGGTTTAGTTTCCATGACATTTTCAGGAACTATCCCCAACCAGCTGCATGCATTTAGAAGCAGCTGGTTCCCAACATCACTGAAATAGACTCCCTACATTTCTGGATGGAAAATCTCCTGTGAGCAGCAGAAACATTGGCCCATGTTGGAGCACTGAACTAGAAATAGTTTGCTGTTTCATTTGTTCACTGAAGGAATACCACAGTGATTTTCTCCCAGCTCAGTGTGCTGTAACAGATTGATCAAATTGGGCCGGTACCTTTCAGTGAGTCCAAGGCATGCTGCCTTGAAAATAGTATGTCAAGGCTACACATCACAAAATCAAATTCCATTTCCTCTCCTATAACAGCAGAGGTAGACTGCCAAGCTGTGAAAATGCGTTGTACCAGCAGCTAATTTATTAGGTTCACACTTCTAAGATTATTCTTTCCATCTTCCTTTGGATTGTCCTACTTCTCTCATCCCATCTCTCAAACTCTTTGTTTGTGTTTCTGTTTTTTTCTTTCCAGTGGTGCAAAGGGAGGAGGACAGGAAATAAAGGAGTTACCTGGAGGGTGTCCGTCAATCCACATTTCAGTTGGAGCGAGAGGAAAAAGGCACAGAGGGAGAGAGAGAAAGGAGAAGAGGAGTGAGAGTCGCGTCTGCTCTTGGCAGCTGTTCCAGCAGCCTGATTCATTGTTTTGGCTGTTATTTCGTTCCTGCGTTACCTTTTTGATGAATCAGTTCATATTTTTAACTTTAATGTGAGATATAACTGCTGTAAAAACAAAAAAGAAAAAAAAGACAAAAAAAAGAAAGAAAACATTATTACTAGCAAGAGTGTTTTTATTTTGTTCCATCGTTAATTTCCAAGGTTCTTTTTGTTTCTTTTTTTATGTTTAACAACCTTTTTCGGCTGTGAGTAGCAGGAGCTTCCATTCTCCAAACTATCGTCAAATCCCCTTCCTTACCTAGTTTGGACCTGATAACCTGGTATTCCTCAAGCACCTGAAACTGGCAGCTATTCTCTTTGTGTCTGTGTGTTTGGGGAGCTCTGTGACCACAGCTTAAACACCACTCAGCCTTCTAGTCACCTAAGCCTAACTAAACCCAGCCAGCTCTAGCCTGGTCCAGCCCAGTCCAGCCTGCTCCGATCATCTGGACAGGGTAAGGCATTTGTGGGCACTTTTATTCCTCTGCAAATACATTTTTACAAGGGAAGGGTTTTTTTTCTTGAAAAAATAATTATTATTTTGTTTTTCTCCTCAGATACTCAGTTCTGTGTGGACGTGAGGAATATGACTGCTGAGACTCTTAACTTCGGCCCAGAATGGTAACTTTTCTGTTTTCTTTACATTATTTCAACATGGTTTCAAAATACTACTGAATACATAGAGAAGTAATTCCTGAAGCCAATACATGGGACTGCTCTCATCACACCATGTGGGGTCTACATGCATGTTTGTTTTAGGGCTTTTGAGCTTATTATATCAAATTTTCATAATTCTGAGCATTCCTAGGACTCATCTTTCCTATTGATTGAAAGAGATTTTGGCTTAAACTTAGACATTTTGGCCTGATGGTGCCACTAAAGGAAAGGCCAGGGCATCAATTAAAAGCTCATTTCATCCTCTAGGAGCTACAGTATCCACTGTGAATTTTATGGAAGTTTGAAATGAATTTTTGAGTTACCTTTTCATACCATGGAAAAATGTGCCCATATTTGTGGAGATCAGAGCTGAAAAGTTTGGTCAGTTAGTCACTTGACACAGAATTACTTGGCAACTATTCATGGTCAATAAAAAAAAAAAAAAAAGTGAAATCTTTTCCTTTCAAATGTGAGGGCTTAGTGCATTTCTTTGTGTTAGGATACTGAACTGAATAGCTTTGGGTTTTAACTGTTGGTTGGACAAAATAAGTTATTTGAAGCCTGGACTCTGGTAAACTGTTTTTTTTCTGGGTTTTTTCTCTGACATCTTGTAACACAACAATCAACTGACATAAATAATGAACAGATTAATCAGTTATGGAAGTAATCTTTGCGTATTTTGTTCTGGACTAAGAGACCAACCAGCATGACTGCCCTCAGATCCACCAACAAAAGGAAATAAATGTGTACCAGCAAATTACTGTAACTATCCACATTAAAGTTACTAATTAATAGTCTTGAATCCAGTTGTGTAGTAGTAATTTAGGTTTTTCAGTTGTAGTTTTTAGACTTTTGTAATCACCAACTATGGCAAAACTGTTGTTACCTGAAGTCAGAATGTAGATTTTGTCATAGTGGCTTCCTGTACATCTCTGTCTCTCTGCTGTTTCTCCTCCTCCTCAGTGAATGTTTGTGTAGCGATTAATGGAGGGGGTGGGGGGTGGCTCTCCATCTCTAACGGCCTGTGACTGCTGTGTGCATTCTTGGTGCAGTGCCAGCCTCGCAGAATATTTCTCTCTTTACACATCTGCAGCTGCTTTCCTCTCAGTGGCCCTTCCAGGCCACTTTTATCCTTGTGCCCTTTTTAATATCGCTATAGAGCGGCCAGCTCATGTGCTCACCACATACAGCTGTCTGGCCAGCATGTTTACAAGCCCTTCAAAGCCTGTTAGCGTTAAAAAATTATTTAGACCATTTGAGGTTTGGTTGGCAGTAAAGTATGTTAGTCATCGTGGTAGAATTCAGTGAAAACAATCTGTCACTCTTTTAGATTTATGAAGCATTTATTAGACCAACCTTTGCTCTTTAAGACTCTGACTCAGGGTCATAAATGTATAGATTTAAGTGTGTGGACAAGCCTTTAGATTTCATGCTCTGTCCTATGAGGGAAGGAAGCTAAATTTGGCTACAAGTAAAGTGGATACAAATATGCAAAAATATTTCTTCGTACCCCACCCATTGGCATGTTTCTTCAGCGCTCCTCTTATTATGCATATTAGTTGCTGCTCCACTTATTTTTACCCTCTTTGATATGCCACATGCTAGCAACTGAGCTTTCATGATGCTGTTCCTTTACCTTTTACACCCCACACCCCACCTCCACTTCTCTGAGTTACATATGGTTTTGATGTGGGGCTGAGAATCAATGACACACTTTGTAGAGGCATGTGAATGGAGCCATTGTTAAACAACAGGCCTTGGAAGCTGGCCTGCTAGTAATAGCTTTTTAAAATGAAATCTTGAGATTGGAAAGCTAATATATCATCTGTGTTGAGCCAAGTGTATTCAGGGAGACCTGCGTAGGAGGATGGGTGATTTGTTACAGAACATTTAGTAAATTCTTTTTTCCTTCCTGCAAGATGGATGCTATTAGATATTTTTTTTCTCCAATTCAGATTAAAAGGAATTCTATCATGGTTACACAATCGCGCGCTCTCTTTTTTTTTTTTTTTTTTTTTTTGTGCTATGTGCCAGCAGGGGAATTTCTACAAGTTATTTATAAGTGTTATTTGTACAATGTATGTCAGCTTAAGTCAGTATTCATGAAAAAGTGCTGCAAACATGTGGCCAAGGTTCAGTTTGCTATCGCAGAATTTCTCGTGTTGATACTGTTAAATATTTATAGGAATTAGTCTTTTCTAAACATTTCACCCAAGTCTTACGGTCTGTCTGAGATTCATGCAAGAAATATTAATGTGAATAATACATCAACCTAATTCTTAAGGACTCCTGCATTCTTCCTCACACAGGCTCCGTGCACTGTCCAGTGGGGGGAGTGTGACGTCCCCTCCTCCCTCCCCCGCCATGCCAAAGTACAAGCTGGCCGAGTACCGCTACGGCCGAGAGGAGATGTTAGCACTTTATATCAAAGACAACAAGGTCAGTGGGAGAACTGCTAAATTTCTCTCAGGATTATATGAATCAGAATAAGAAAGATAATCTCTCATTGTTTTGCAGTGTTTAGGACGTCACAAGCACTATCTGAAAACTAGCATGATGATATTTTAAACCTCCATTTACTTTCCTGTCCTCAAAACTGAGAACTTGTTTGTAGGTCAGTCATTTAAAGATGATTTTGTTCTTCTAAGTGCCTGTTGTTGCTGTTCTCAGGTCCCAGAGGACATGCAGGATAAGGAGTTTGCTGCTATTCTGCAAGATGAGCCCATGCAGCCACTGGCACTGGTGCCTCTCACTGAGGAGGAGCAGGTCTGCCACAAGCACCCACTCACAAAGACACTGATACCTGTTAACGTAGAACTGTTTCAGCCTGTCATGTGGTATTTCACCGTGATACAACCTCAACTCGAGAGAGAGAGCGGTTCTGTTGGTTGACAAATGTGGCTGTGAGCTCACATGCCTCACATTCCTCCCTTTTGCTCTTTCCATTCTCTCTCCGCAGAGGAACTTCTCCATGTCTGTGAACAGTGTGGCGGTGCTGAGGCTCATGGGAAAAGGAGCGGGTGGGGCTGCCCCGGCTGGAGTGGTCCGAGGACGAGGGGCCACACGAGGCGGTCGAGGTACCCAAAAAAAAAAAAAAAAAACTCTCATACAAACATTAAGAGAGGGAAAACAACAACATATAAAGAAGAGCACTGATTCAGCCTAAGTGCACTTATGATAAATCCACAACCTCTTGTACTGAAATGAACATGAAACCAACAGCAACAAAAATGCTGCCGAAACCCTTGGCTGAAACTACAATGGCTGTTATCCAGGGAAAGTAAAACAGTTTATTCAAGCCAACCACTCAAGTGTTTATTTCCCCCTTTTCTTCCACCATCTTGATGCAACACACTTCCTCTTGGCCTGTCTAAATAGTCCTCCTTTTGTCCAGCCACACCTGTTGAAAACCACTGAGCTTATGAACTCACCTTGTGCACACACACACATACACATTGCTTCGCGCATATGAATAGCCAATGTAAACATGAGCCGTCCGGTTCAGGACAGCCAAGGAAACAACTGAGAAGAATGATGCTGTGTGGGTTTCATAATTTGTGCACGTGTTGGTGTGTGTGTGGCTGTCTGCAGCTTGAAGGGGATATAAGGTCATTCAAGTGTTTGTTAAATTATTTTAAAAATCCCAAATGACACATGTTCTCTCATTCATATGACGATTGTTTGAAATTTAAACACCCTCTTCTCTGTGTGTATATGACCAGGACGAGGGCGTGGTGAAGGTGGATTCTACCAAAGAAGTATTGAAGATGTGGAGGTGGGCTTTGGCCGCAGCGTTCGAGAGATACACCGCAGCCAGAGCTGGGATGACCGGTAAGAAAAGCTCTTATAATCAAACTTCAAGAAATGTCCTTAGATGGGTGGGCAAGGTCAAATAAATCATGGCTCCAGGTGCTCCACGGCATAATAAAAAGGGTAAAACTTCATTGCTGAGAGGAGCTGTCGTCCAGTGCAATAAACTATATAATCTGCTCTGGTATTTTTGTAGGTTTTTGCTCTCATGCAGTAATTTATCTCACTTTTGCAGGCATCTTCCCTTATCTGAACTAAAATATCTGTTCTGTTTCTTAAGTTGTTTTATTTTTTTTTTCATGGCCCTGGATAAAATGCCTAAATTAGTGTCTGTCGTGGCAAGATGCAAGTTTTAGCTGGACATATTTCTCGAGTATAAAAAGTTGTTAACGTTTTGGGCTTGTTTTCCTCTGTTTACCACTTAACTGATGTAATTTCTCTCCATTTCCCTCCTTTCCTCAGGGGTGAGCGTCGATTTGAGAAGCCGCTGCGGCGGGAGGTGGGGCGTCCTGGCTTTGAAGAGGCTGGAGGTCCCGGGGGTCCAGGGAGGAAGGAGTACACAAGGGCTGACAGTGATAACTGGCGCACCCTCCGGGAGGAGCAGGAGGAGGACGAGGGGGAGCCGGGCAGCAACTGGAGACTTGCTGGACCCCGCAGGGATGGTATGATAGCACTGCCTCAGACTGCTGTTTGTGTTGAAAATGAAAGCTATATAAAAGAAAAAGCCAAGGCCATATGCTTTATGTTGCCTTTAAAATGATTGATGAGGATTCAGTTTATTCACCAGTGTGAAGGGACTGTAGCTGTTTCGTTTAGCTACAGTTTAGACTGGAGGCCTCAAGTCTTAAACATTCAATCTGCAGCTAATTTCAGTGTGTTTGTGCTGTCACAAGAAGGTAGATTTTTAGCTGAACTTCTGCTTAACTGGAAACTCCTGTAACATGTTACTCAACACAGATGATTCAATCAATACTGAATGCAACATGCTAATGGTCCATGCTTTGTTATTCTGTCTCACCTAGTAACTGGGTAAAATGTCAAATGCTTTTTGAAATTAAGATTTTTCAATTTTGACTGATTACTAAGTCAGAAAATTACAGATGTTTTAACTTTTATAGGCCTTTTACTTAACGACTTAAATATATTTACATTAAATGATATTATATATATATATATATATATATATATATATATATATATATATAACTTATTCTTAAACAGTTTGCCCCTACTTTACTACAGCACAAGCTAATACACAAGCCCTGTCAACTGGCCTGTTTGGTTTTATATGTAATCAGCTATACTCTGTGGTTTTTAAGTATAAAGGCAGGAGTGACAACTGGACTGAGTGTAATTACATTTGGTTCTCACCTAAGTTAGAGTAAAAATAACTTTATTTATATAACCCCTTTAAAAATAGCATTTACAAAGTGTTTTGAAAGTGTTTTGAAAATGCAGTGATGCTCAAAAGGCAATATAAAAACAGGAAGCTGGTTGTAAGGCCAAGCAAAAGCAGGGCAAACAGTATACTTCAATATAAATATGTATAATTGGAGAGAGTAGATGCCGTATAAAAACACAATCACACACGCACACACACAGTAAAAGCAATAAAAGGACAATACAGAGACAATAAAAAGACATCACATAAAAGCAGATCCATAAAAATAGGATTTAAGAAGTGATTTAAAAGAAAGCACTGATTCTGCTAGCTCACGAAAGTAGACCTTTTAACGCCATACATGGCGAAAGCTGATAATGGTTTTAGATATTAAGAGTAGCAGTACTTTGTATTACTTCTCATTCCACTGTTTACACTCTGTTCCATTTAACCTCTGTTAAACAATGTGTGCAGCAGGTCTGATTTTAACAGTGAATTTACTGACATCTAGTGGCAGTGAAGTGGTTTCTCAGTAACAGGGTTTTGGCCGAAACAAAGCTTCACCTAAAAGCTTCCACAGTTTCTGAGGAAGGAATTACGTGACCTTCTCCAAACATCATGTTTAAACAAACAATGTTTAAACTCCAAACTGTAGCTGGGTTAATGACAGCAACAGTCCCAGGAGGTGAGATGCAACAGATCCCAGGACTGTACCACATGACCGTCTGGGCAACAGACGTAACCTGGCAATGTTTTTCTCTTAGGAAACCTTGTTTTTCTACCTTTGTGGTAGGACCCTACTTAGTTTGAGTCATATTTTCGATGCCTCCTCTGAGTCTGACGGTAGTCTGATGGCCTCTCTCTGTCAGACGGTGGTCCTCGCTCAGCAGGCTGGCGGGATCACGGCGTTCCAGGCGAGAGTCGTCGGAGGAAGTTTGATTTTGACTTCCGGGACTCGGAGGGTCACGGCGGTGGCCGCCGGCGTGCAGGCAGTGAGGGACTAGAGGACGACAGGGACGGCCTGCCTGAGTGGTGTACTGATGAGGAAGACGGGGAGATGGGCACATTTGATTCCTCTGGAGCTTTCATGCCTATGAAGGTGTGTGTGTCATTTATTTATTTATTCATTCATAGGAAAAGTGGAAGTTATATATTCAACCCCATGATATGAACTAAAATGCTCTTGTTAACTGAAGTGTTAAAAAACAGGGGATCATCTTGTATTTTGGCCGATATGATATTCCTTTATTGCCAGCCCCCATGACGATCCATTAATATTTGTTACACTCTCATTTCGTTTACCTGTCCTGGTCTTCCTCTTTCAGAAGGGTGGTAAGGAGACAATCCTGGAGGAGGAGTTGGAGTTTAAGGGGATAGAGGAGGAGGAAGAGGAGGAGAGCTTTGCTGATACCGAGAGGAACAGTGCTGATGGAGACAGAGACAAAGACAAAGGTGAGGAAATATTTTTCTTTATTTGAGAATTAACAATGTGTTAGTACCTTGTTCCATACAGTTATACGCAGTTGGTCAGTGGCCCAGGAGTGGCTAACTGCTTTTGCCATTTATTTTATTTTTCTTTCCCATCCTCCAATGTCACCTCACAGAGAGTAAAGAAGCCGGTTTTGCTGTGGTTGATGGTGAGGCAAAGCCAGCATCACCTTCCTCTTCTCCTCCGACACACTGCACCCCTCCATCCCTGGAGCCCCAACCCAGCAACGCAGGCCCAGTGGTGGATAACACTCAACTGAGCAACAGCCTCCCTGTGAAGGCCAACAGCACGCCTGGTGAAGGTATGTCTAGTCCCAAATTTCCCTCTACTTTCCTGTGCTGAATGTATTGCAATGTAGTCTGTAGAGCTACTGGCAACACAAAGATCAGGTCAGCAGCAGTTACATGTATCGCTTGTGTATCTGTTTTTAAATTTAGGCAAATTCAGTTTTGAATAAAAAAAAATTATTGTATTTTATTGAACATCAACTCATCAGTCTCACTTTGTTGGGAAATGAAAATGTAATTACAGGGCTGCATGAAGAACGGAAAATATGTAAAATGATTAACAATTCTGACAATTCAATTAAAATCAACTGTGAGAAAGAATTATTATTGTATAAGTAATTATGGCAATTTGCATTAGAAAACATTAATATTCTGCATATGCAGTGTGCATTTAATAATACATTGCTTGAATCTGCTGTTTAAAAAAATGTGGAGAAATGTGATTTGGAGCAGCTTCTTATTGAGCAGTGAGTTAGAAGTAAGGAGCTAACTCAACTCCTTAGAGTAAACGTTTTGCAGTACTGCCTCTATAGTTTATGCCTTACGTGTGAGTTTTAAATTCAAAACAGCTACTCTGACAAACTCAAAATGTTGAGTTACTCAATGAAAACTAATCCTTTTCTTGAAAGTGCTTTCTGCATGAAATGTTCATTCTAATTTCTCTTCTTCACCATGAAAACTGGAATATAAGTACAAATCCTTATTTGAAGCTTTAGGAGCCTTGTCCTGATTTTGTTACTTTAGAGTTTGTGACCTCTTATAATTCAGCCATTTTCATCTAAGGAGTGTGTGTCTGTGTGTATGAGAGAGAGAGAGAGAGAGAGAGAGGAAATTCAGCCATGTGGATATTTTGGTTTGATATACAATATGTTTATCCCCAGTCATTTAATATCTTGTTTACTGAACCCGCTGTTCCTGCTGTATCAGATACGGAGCCAGTAGGTGGCTCTACCCCCCACATCAACATCACCAAACCATTAATAGAAATACTAAAAATAGAGCCCATTGTTTTACTAATGTTTGTTTCTGCTGTTGTTGTTTTCGTGTCAGATATGGCTCCGGCAGGGGGCTCCAAGGCCCAGCTGAGCCCCAGCGTCGCCACCTCTTCCAGTCTGCCTCCCCCACCCCCTTCCTCTACTGCTTCTCTCCTCCCTCCATCTGGAGGAGACATCGAGGATGATGAGGGCATGAAGCACCTGCAGCAGGTAGGAACAACAGGAGGCACATTTCAAACAGCTGTCTCAGAAATATTATATAATCATCACGGAACTGCATTTAACACATCTGAACAGACTCTTTTTCTACTGATTATTTTTATACAGAATAATCTCAGGTCATTATGTTGAATATACAATGAATCGGTGCCTGTGTGTGTTTGTGTAGGAGGCAGAGAAGATGGTGGCATCACTGCAGGACACCTCTTTGGAGGAGGAGTGTTTCACCCAGGCTCTGCAGCAGCAGCAGGAGAGCAGGAACACAGCAGCTGCTCTGCCGCTGTCTCATGAGGCCGCAATGAAGTGGTTCTACAAGGACCCACAGGGAGAGATCCAGGGTACATTAACTTATTTAAAGTCTCTTGAACACTCATATATGCAACCATAGCATATTAATTCAGAAATATTGCTTTGCAGGATCACGGCAGTATGTTGTCTGAAAACATTTAAATGAGGTGCACACAGTCAGGTACATAACGACAGGATTTGCATTGTAAACTCACCTCTCTGTCTGTCCCACCCACTACCAGGTCCTTTCACCACAGTGGAGATGTGCGAGTGGTTCCAGGCTGGCTACTTCACCATGACCCTGCTGGTGAAGCGGGGCTGTGACGAGGGCTTTCAGCCCCTGGGCGACGTCATCAAGATGTGGGGCCGCGTGCCCTTCGCCCCAGGGCCCTCCCCGCCGCCCCTGCTGGTGAGACAGCCACCACCAACGCAGCGCCCGCAGCCCAACCGGGGGCCCGCCGGGACTGTGAGTCAGAGCTCAGCCAACGTAGAGGATGGGGAGGGGAGGATGCAGAGGAGAGGGAAGATTGATAGACAGGTTATGGTAATAGAAAATTCATTAATAAAACTTAATACAAATGAAATTTAAGTTTCAGAGTTTCTGAAATAACCTCCACAACACAAAACTTGTTCCTGTCATTTTAACTGTGTTACACTTCCTTCTATAGTCTGTGCAGTGAGGAAGATTCAATAATCAAACCTCAGTCATAAAAATGACATTTTGCAGTGACCTCCAGTAATAGTCACTGGCTGCATGTAAGCTTCAAACTATTGAAGAAGAACAGGGCAGGCTGCATACCATTTAAGTATGGTCAGTTACCCCTTGTTCCCTTTTAAATTGAACAGTTGATGTTTATTACAGCCTTCTAATTTGAGAAAACACACTGTTCATTTATGGTCAATTTTTAACATGTCTGTGTGTTAAGAGGAACCCAGACTAGTTTGTTTGTTTACAAAGAATGCACAGAGTCTACAGCGGGGTCCAAAAATCTGAGACCACTTTCAACCCGACTGTAGAAATGCCAGTGGAAAAATCTACCACAAGCAGTTCTTTCTTTGACTTTAGCCCACTACTTAATTTGTTTGAAGATGCATTGTACTAACTGGTGATCTCTCTCTCTCTGTCTCTCTGTCTCTGCCCCCCCCCCCGCCCGCCCCCCTTTTCAGGGAAACCTGGACCAGGAGCGCCTGAAAAAGCAACAGGAGCTGGCAGCAGCAGCTCTTTATCAGCAGCTCCAACAGCAGCAGCTACTCCAGCTCATTAACAGGTGGGCCTATGGGGGTTGTGACGGATTGTTCTGACATGTCTGGACTAGTTCACATTAATTTGTTTGTGTCCTAGTTTCTTTCATTTCAGAGGAATTTGTAACTTTTGACTTAAATTTTCTTGCCGTGTGTGTGTTTTCCAGGTGCAGTGAGCAGAGTATGATGCCTTCGATGAACAGGTCGATGTCAGTGCCAGATACAGGGTCCATGTGGGACATGCATACCTCAGCTTCACAGCCGTCAGGTACTTTCTAGGCTGCAGCTGGTTATGCATGCATACACCTACTTGCACATGCATTAAAACACATGAACAGATGCTATATCATGTGGCTAAAATAACAATTCCATTTCCCTGTAGGCGGTGAAGCCAGTCTTTGGGACATAACAATGAATCCTTCTACTCAGGGTCCAACTCTCGAACAGCTTCAAAAGGTGGGTAAAGTCGAGAGCATTTCAACCATAGAGCACAAACTCTGCATCTACATTTGCAAAGGTCCCACATGTACTGCCTATATGCATGTGCTATGTGCATTTGTAGCATTTTACACTTTTGTCAATTTTGGTGGTTTTCACTGTCAAAACATTTCAAATGAACCAAGGGAAGGCAGTTGTTTTTTTCTGGATAGACAAAACTTGAGATTGTTAGTGCTGCTTGCAGGCACAATAACCATACTGAAATTGTACCCGTTATTATTTATTTCTAAGAAATGCCAAAGCCAGGATTGAGTAAAACCTTTCACTCATTGTAGTCTCAGTTTGTGCCATGTTGTTTGACTCTTGCTGGTTGTCCTTTAGCTCCAGCAGGAGAGGCGAGACGCTGAACTCAGGGCGAAGCGTGAGGAGGAGGAGCAGCGTAAGAGGAGGGAGGAGAAGAGGAGGCAACAGGAGGAGCAGAAGAGGAGGGAGGAGGAGGAGCTCTTCAGACGCAAGCAGGTGAGATGAAGGAAGGAGATTTTTTCCATCTTTCCTTCTACTTTTCTTTGGATTTTTCAATAAAACCCTCAAAAAATTCCTCTCAGCCCTCTGTCTTTGGAAACTTTAACTAAAGAGAGAGTATCTTGAAAGTGGGTTTAAATGCAGTAATAAAAGGGCTATAACTGTTCACTGTTGACAACTGTCATATCTTCCTGTAGTGTCGTCAGCAGCAGGAACTGATCATGAAGTTGCTGCAGCAGGCCCCCCAGCAACAGGGTCCTGGGGCAGGCAGCTCAAGCTGGAGTGGGGGTCCCTCCTCTGGGCTCACCAAAGCAGGAAAGTCGCCGGCTATGGCTCTGATGGAAATGCAGCAGGAGGCAGAGAGACTCCTGAAGCAGCAGCAGCAACAGAGAGCCCAGCAGCAGAGAGACCGCGTGAGTTTCTGTTATACACTCCTGAGGAATGCCAGTCGAAAATTAGATATTTGTGGTCATAATAATCAGCCTGATTTATCTCTGTGTTTTCAGCACCCCGGCATGTCGATGGGGAGCTCCTCCATGGGAGGCCAGTGGGTGGAGGGCGTTGGCATGTGGGGTGGGCCTGGAGGTATGGAGGGTAAAAGCAGCAGTGGAGGCTCTTCAGGCAGCATGGGCATGTGGGACGAGGCTGTGAAGAACCAGACTGGCCTGCGTGGCAACAGCAACAACATGGGCTTGAAGAACAGCCGCAGCAGCCCGTCACTCAGGTACATGACATCAGATTAAATAAATCGGTGAAAATAAAATAAATCATTTTTTACACCGCTGCAGATAACATTGCAGAATTAATCTATATGTTGTGTAGTTGGTCACTGTAATTAACATGCTGTCATTCCTGCATGTCCTCTGCAGTGATCAGTACATGATGCGTCGTAAGCGGACGGAGGAGGAGGAGAAGCTGCTGAAGCTGCTGCAGGGCATGAAGCCTCAGGATGGCTTCACCACCTGGTGTGAACAGATGCTGCACGCTCTCAACACCTCTGCCAACAACTCCTCCTCCTCTCTGGATGGTAGGCTGCTCAGCCTTTTTGTATTTAGCAGTGTCAAGGGTGAGGGTAGTTCAATCTAGATAGTTAATTGCGATGTGTTAAATGAAACACCTGTTAGTATTTATCTGTGTGTGTGTGTGTGTGTGTGTGTGTGTGTGTGTGTGTGTGTGTGTGTGTGTGTGTGTGTGTAAGCGAATGAACCTCAACTTCTGACTCCACAGTTGCAGCATCCCTAAAGATTTTAAACTATGTTTGTCTTAATTTAGTTGCCACAATTGTGGCATACCTGAAGGAGGTGGAGTCTCCCTATGCAGTGCTGGACTTCATCCGGTCCTACCTGGGGGACACAGTGGAAGCCAAAGAGTTCGCCAAACAGTTTCTGGAGCGACGTGCCAAACAGAAAGCCAACCAACAGAGACAGCAGCAGCAGGTAGGCCTGAGCTCTTAAGGTTTGTCAGTCAAGAACACCATGTCAGAAACACACCCTGTGGAGACACTCAGCAGGGTATGCTCAGGATCCAGAACAAAAAAAGAAAAACTTTGACACGTTTTTGTTCTAAAATGAAAACAATCTCCATCCGGACGAGTGTTTCAGCTTCCTATCAGAAATTATCTCTGTCCATACTAACAGGCCCAAAAATGCATACATACATGACCGTTCACGTTCACTGGGCATGCATTTGCCGGTGTAAACAAGAAGCAGAATGTCTGCTCTGCAGTTGGTTAGTTGCAGAAAATGCTTGAAAATGCTGAAATGAATGAGGACCAGCAAAGAGAGTTGTAGTGTTATAAAATGCAGAATTTAACTGTGCAACAGCTGCTGGCAAAGACAACAAGGTTAGCAACACTTGTAGTTTGTCACCATGTTACATTCACTACCGGTTGTCGAGGCTGATAAGACCCAGTCAGGCAGAAACGGGTGTGTGTGCCATCGTTTCTCCTCATCCATAGGAAACTGAAACATTTACTGAGTACACTGTGTCAAATGTTACTTTTTTCTTCTTTTTGAAGTTTTTAATTTCACTTCTTTAATGTTGAAAATGTATTTGGGTTGAATGAAGGTTTGTTGTGCCTGTTATTAAGCTGGTGCAACAGTTAATTTGCCCCTGTCAGTCAGAAAATCAGAATGCAGCAAGCAAGGTAACAGTTCACGTTCCAGCCTGTACCTGTATCTGCAGTTTTTCTAATTTCTCATTCACTGCCCAAACACACAAAGTAATAACAATAATTCATTTTAAAAGTTGTAATTTATTAAATTGTATTGTGCATATCTTGCATATGTATCTAGTATGTTTTGATTTACACATTTAGAGAATGGGTCCTGTTATATTTTGTGTTGTATGTAAGGATAGTATACATATTTGTGAATGTTTATCTGACATTAAAGACAGTCATGTTGCATTCTACTGTAATTAAATATCATTGTAAATACTACTAATGAGCATACAGTTACTACAATAGAAACCTTTGAGTGTGTTGTTACAGTGTGACCTGTATAAATTTGTCCCTTCTTCTTCTTTATTACCACAGTTATCAAAGGAAGTGGCTGGATTGAACATGAACTTCCCTCTGCAGGTAAACCCAAATATATCTGTATACTGTACACATACACACTGATGGAGTGAGAGAGTGATTGTCAATGTATTTGTGATCTCCTGGTGTTATACAACAGCCCTGACATGTTTTATTCTATTAACAGTAAAGATTACCACAATAAATGTTGTATATTATTTGACATAAAGGCTGCTACAGACTAGGAAACATGCTGCCCACGTGCTGCTCCTTTCTCAGACAAACAAGGCAGTGTGAATACCGTATTTTCCGGACTATAAGGCGCACTTAAAAGCCTTTAATTTTCTCAAAAAACGACAGTGCGCCTTATAATCCGGAGCGCCTTATATATGGATTAATTCTGGTTGTGCTTACTGACCTCAAAGCGATTTTGTGTGGTACATGGCGCTCACGGCGCTCTGTCAAAATGTTTTAGTATGACTTTGGTAAACTACAAAGCCGCACCGCTTGCAGCATTACGGCTATCGTAGTCAGGAGCGTCGCGGAGTAATACATACTGTGCTTCACCATAATATTACAATATGCGTGTATAAGGACCTATAAGGAGTTATTGTGAATACGCTAACGTTTGATTTAGCGGTATCAAACTGTGTTTTTTTTTTACGTGTTACAACTGAACAAGGTTGAGAGTTATTGTGAATGCGTTTAATAAAGTTTGACTTATCTGACTGTCTTGTTTCGCTTAATACGCCTTATAGTCCGGTGCGCCTTATATATGAAAAAAGTTCGAAAATAGACCATTCATTGACAGTGCGCCTTATAATCCAGTGCGCCCTATAGTGCGGAAAATACGGTAGTTGCATTGCCACAGACTGTAATTTACCAAGTCTAATCTCGATAGCATGGAATGTTGAGGCGAAAAACTAAGTTAGTTTTCTTTTCAGCAAATATCTTTGGCATCTTAGTATTAGTTAATCTGTTTCATGCACTCTGGCTAAATCCCCTCCTCGCCTCCTCTCTTAGGACTCAATGCGTGGTATGAATCCAAGCACCCTGCAGTCCATGTTTCAAGCCAACCACATGGGCAAGGCTGGTCTCTATGACAACCAGGGGGGGAAGATGAAAAAGAAACAGCCCATGATGCTGCACTCTGACCCCAGCATCTTAGGTATGTGACCTCACTACAATTTAATGATTTTTCTTGATTTGATTCATCTGTAAATGCCCAGAATCTATAAATAACTTGTTTTAAAGAGCTCGACCACAGATGATACAAAACACAACCTGCCAACAAAGACACTGGCTACACATACTCACATCAAAGTTACACTTTTATACAAAAAACAAGCCAAAAATGGAAAATGTAATCATCGGCAAGAATCAAATGGAGTCTAACAAACGCGACAAAGAAAGAAGCACAGGCTTCTGAAGCAGCAGCAGCAAGTATTACACCAGCCCGATGACTTATTTACACCCACTCAGGGCTTAACACTCACTTTTTTCCCAAGGAGCACATGTGCTCCTAAGATGAAAAATGTAGGTACACGCTTCAGGGTTGCAGTTAAATTACATCCCAGTAAAGGGATACAAGGAGACATTTACAAACAGAATGATTTTAATTTATTCTATTATAAAAAGTAGAGTAGGATTTTAAGTTATGTAATTATTTATACTTCAAACTGTATAAACAGTGAAAATGATATGAACACTTGTATAACAAAGTAGTTCTTAGTTCTAAACAACAAAAAATTTCTACTCAGTCTATTTAAACAGAACATCGGTCCAGAGAATTGACAGCATCATTATCATCATCATCATTGTGTAATCAACTTTTTTGTTGACAAAAAAAGAAGAGGCTGCTTGGGCAGAATTTTTTTTTTTTTTTTTTGTAGCACACATACTCCAAATACTTTTTACAGTTTGTTCACATATATCTTGAGTCCCAAATGCGAGTGAAATGTCACACCGTCAAGCCCTGCCACTCCAGGTGGCTCATGGGGTTGGCTTATGGCTGTTTATTTGTGTTCCCATGAGCTGCTTGGAGCATAGACACGGGGAAAAATTAGATACTGAAATCACTGGTATAGATAACTGGTACATTAGCTTCATTACTGATTTTAAAAATGAGGGGAAAGGGATTAGTCTGCAGACTGAGTTCTACAAACTCTCAAGTTATTTACACTTACTTACTCTGATAATCGGTATATACAAGGAGCTTGTAAAATTAGGTGCACACATTACCTCTCATTCTTCACTGTTAAAGACTGATTTTGTCCAGTACATTTTATCGACTTGGCTCAAATGTTTGGACTGTTTTCTACTGTTTTGTGATGAGTTGTTGTCTCAGATAGCAGCTTCTAACATTTACAAAGACTGTTTGACTTTTCCCGAACTAAAGGGCTCCTCCTAAATTGAGACTATCAGATAGTTTCTGGATTGCAGATTTATCTCCTGCCTGCACTGTGTACACCAGCCCTTTAAACTCCCCCGTGTCCCATCCTCCTCTGATGTCACTCTGCTCTCTCCGTCTGCTCTCTCTGCCCTCCTCGCCCTCCCCTCCTCCCTACAGGGTACTCATTCCACAACACGGGCGAGTGTCTGAGCCTGAATGAGATGGAGATGGTGGAGGATTACTGATGTGACGCAGCGCAGCAGCAATAGCTACCTGAGGCCTTCTGTCTTTTAATCAGACAAACCTGATGACGAATGTGCACTGCTGGGGGAACCGGGGGTGGGGGTAGGAAGGGAGCGTGCATGAGGGGGGGTGCAGGGTGGAGGCGCCTGGATCTGTGCCTCCCACTCTATCCTTCCCTCTGGAAAGAGAAAAAAAGGGCTCCCTGCTGCACCAGTTGATCACTTGAGCAGGGGAGAAGGGGGTGAGGTTAAAAGGAAGATGGGTATCCTCTGGCACTCAAAAGATTAAGCACCTTATACTGAACTAATGCACTTTATTGAGAGGGGATTTGAATAGTTTTTTTTTTTTTTCGTGTATGTATGTGTGAGTGTTTGGAATCAGTGCGCACACAGTGTGTGTACATACACATCATCTGTGTGCATTTGCATCGGAACTGGAAGGGGGCGGTGAAACAGTTGGTGGGGTGAATGGTCGGGCTGTTAGGTTTTCAAAGTCAGGGGGACCTCCAGTTTGAAACCTTATCAGAGAGCAAATCCTTTCTCGAAAGACAAACACTGTTGATATTTCTCTTGTTTAGCATTTTTTTACCTTTATATAAAAAGTAAAGCTATTGAAAAATGGATTATAAAAAAACTTGAAGATTTGCACTTGCCTAAAAAAAGAAATAACAAAAACAACAAAAAAATCAAACAAATGGGGTTAGTTATAGAAGTGAATATTTTTTTGTGAATGTGTACGAATGACTGTGAGAGCGACTGATGAGAGATGGTTGGTTTGTGTCAGTAATATACCAGTCTGCACAATGTTTTTTTTTTTTCTTTTGTTGCTTACCAAGATGTATGAAACATAAGAGGCCATTTTTGTCTTTTTTGTTCAAATGGTAAATTTGTATTCTCATGTTTAGAGAGCTTATGTGTGTGTGTGTGTGTGTGTGTGTGTGTGTGTGTGTGTGTGTGTGTGTGTGTGTGTGTGTGTGTGCGCGTGTGTGTGTGTGTGCGTGTGTGTGCGTGGGTGCGTGTCCCTTCTCCAAACAGGGACTTGATCTCCATGTTTTGAGAGAATGAATGAATGAATGAATGAGAGAGAGAGAGAGAGAGAGAGAGAGAGGGCAATTGCACAACACATCCTTTCTCTCACCAGCTCTTCATCCCCAGATAGACAGAATAGAAATGCATACATTTGTAAATGTCAGCTTTTGCGCTCATCACATGATGACCACCACTAGTTTATTTCCCTTAGCTTCTCCCCACGGGGAGCTGTCTCTAGACCAGTGAGGACTAGCAGACAGGGCAAATCATGAGGGACATTACTGTGTGTGCATCTTAATGAGACTGTGTGTGTGTGTGTGTGTGTGTGTGTGTGTGTGTGTGTGTGTGTGTGTGTGTGTGTGTGTGTGTGTGTGTGTGTGTGTGTGTGTGTGTGTTGTCAGAGTGCATGTTCATTTACTGTTCATAGAAATGAGTTAAGACTACAGGTACTCATTTTGAATACATGTGCTTTTTTTGTATGTGTATGAATGCACATTTGTGCCTAAGAACTTGGATAGGGTGCGTGGCCATTGAGACATTAACTCTTTTTTGAGAGCAAGTGTGACGTGTGTCAGTGCTCAGCACAGTGTATGTAAAGTATGTAAGTTTATATCGTAAATATTTCTAGTTCAGTCTAGGGGTGATCCATCGGAAGGTTAGTCCAGTCTGTTTTCCTGGGGTGTGATCACGTTGCCTTTTGTCAGCTCTCGAACTTGTGAATGAAAGGTGTCGAGTTTCTGACTCTGAAAAAAAAAAAAATACAGCATCTTAATGTGCAAGTGCACAGAACGGTGCATGAAATGTTAGCATATTGTGTTACTTATTCGTTGTTGCAATTTGATAATGACGAGTTTTCTTTTTTTAATGAAAAATATATATGAATATATACATTATATACAAAGTTTAAAAAGTATTTGGACTAAGATAATGAGCACTTGGGGCTGCTATTTTTGTTGTGTTTTTAAATTTTTTTTTTTTTTCCTTAATTTGTTTTTCATTTTTGTTTCATTATCGCCATGTGAAGTGTGTGTATTATTTCTTAAGAAAATATTGAATGTATTCCAAAAAAATGACAAGAAACCCGTGCTGATACCAGATATTATTTTTTTTCCTCAGAAGATTTCAAAAATGGAAACAAAATACAAAAAAGCTTCAGAGTTTAGCGAGGTCTTTTTATTTTTTTTTTATTTTCACAGTGGAGAAGAAAAAAAAACTCGGGATGGATACAGTTGAACACACTGCCTCTACAATCCTGGTCGTACAAATAGTGACTAAGAATTCAAAGAAAGGACTCTTTCTATTCCATACTGGAGCTTTGGTTGTTTACAAACCACATGGATATCTGTGGGTGCAGTTTTGTTTTTTCTTTTGTTTGTTTGAATAATTTCTTTTTTTTTTTTTTTGTTGTTCTAAGATAAGACGGGTGGGGTTTGTAAGTGCGCTTCTGCCATATGGACATTGAGTGGTGTTGGGTTTTTTTTTTTTTTGTTTGTTTTTTTTTTTTTTTTGAGGAAGAGTGGCAGGCATCACAATAACATGGACAAGATCCGCAAACCGGACCTTTGTGTGCGGTTGTGGATCCTGAGACTCGATGATCAACCATGGAGCGGAGGCGGGAAAATCAAGGATTGGCTCTGTTTTGTGGAGAACGGAGTGCAGGGCTGCATAACCCTGGAGGGAACTGAGAGGGCGATATGAGTACACCTGGTCCGTGCACTTGTCTTCACCTCAACCCTCATAAGCACTCACACCCTGCCCTCACCAACTCACCTATGCACTTTTGTTCATTCAAGCTGTGAGGTACCATTTTGGGGATGGGAGCACAATTACAACAGGAGGATTGCTACGACTTTGACAAAGTCACTGAAAAGATATTCCCAAACTGAAATAAGAGACTCGAGAAGCACGTCTTCTCCCACCTCCTGTATATAACCATATTTTTGTATTACCTTTCAGAGTAGTAAGAAAAATTGCAAATGGATGAAGGAAAATTCATGAGACATTGATTATATGGAGTGAATGTTCTTCAAGAAAACCAATCTTTTTGAAAATAGTTTGAGATAGAACTGCTGTGAGTTTCCCGTTAGTTTGCCAGTAACCCTGAAATAATCGGGGATGGAAGGGAAAACCACATGGAAAATGGACTGAGGTGCTGGACATGCTACAGTGTCTACAAAGACTGACTGATAGTTACTTATCAAAGTGGATGTTGCAGTGGCTACAGAGCCCCACCCAAGAGTGTTTGATCAACATACAGAGTAAAGAGGCAGACGGGTTAGAAGAAGCTGTCGGCAAGGATGCTTCCACTTCGTGTCCCGGCCAGGCGACTGCCTCGAGAGCTGTAGCGTGACTGCAGGAGGAAAAAAAATCCTTGGAATTGGTAAGAGATTTTTTTTTTTTTTTTTTTTTTGGCTGATCTCTTCATGTTGTATATTCATGACTTCATTTGATCCATTTGATTTGCTCCCGGATAACCGTATGGTACTTTGTTGTTAACAGGATTGTGTGGACTGGCTGGTGATGACGGTCTTGTGCTGTCTTTTTTTGTCTTCTCTCAGGTGTCTGGCTGTGCTTTATTTGCTGCCCTCTACAATGAGGATCTAACCTACAGCCAACCCATGAACCAGTTAACCCTAAACCTGTCCTTTTTGAACTTGAACCCTAAAAACTTTTCTGTCTTGACCTCAGACTGGGCAGGCCGTTGGCATTATCAGTTGGACAGTTACAAGATGAAGTTACAGGTTTTTCGACAATGGATCCCATCTGTGTCAAGTATCAAGCTGGGCATTTGATCAGGCACTCTCCAGCAAGGAAGAGGATAAAGAGACACGAATTGCCCAGATGTCATCATCCACCTCGGCCTGAAACTCTTGGGTGGTGCATGGAGGTCTTCTAACCAGCGGAACAGAAGACCTGCCCTCCCGCCCGGACGTCAGAGACAGAGAGCTGGGCTGGGATTCGGTGGATGTGGCTGGATTACATCTAAGCCACTAGAAATCCCTGCACCTGTGGAACTGGATGAACTGAAAGAATTGTATAAAAAAATAGACTTTGAAACATGACAAAACACAAACACGTAGCGACATGTCACATAGATTCTAGAGTCCAAAGGAGTGGCAGACACTACATGCACACTTACAACAAACGCAACATGCTCTCAGTTACATTGGCTCTCCTCTGGAACCGCGTCTGCACACATAACAGGGCTACATCAATATCAAATCACACAAGACATGTACAGACACTCACAAGCATCAAGGCTCATCACTATAAATGCTGAGCTCTGTAAATAATTGTAAAAGTTTGTGTTTTGAATTTTTTTTTTTTCCTCATAGTGGGTTTTTGCTTTGTTTCTCTGTTCAACATGCCTTAAATTGTATAGTTCAGTTCTGAATGGCTAACTGAAAATGTTCTCTGAATGATGAATTTACATTGGAAACCACCTTGTTACCCGCCCTCTAAAGTTAAAGAAAGGAAGGAGCTTTCAACAAGACTGTTTTCTGTTGGCTAAAAGAACTGCGTGTTCTGTATTAACTTCATAAATGTTCATCTGATCACCATGAAAGTTAACTAATTAGCCACAGAATAGAGCAGCAAAGTGGTCTTTGATTAATCAGATTTTTGCTGGTGGTTGGCTTATGTTGCCCTTTTGGTTTCCTTAAAATGAAGAGTGGAATTGTTGAGATTTTCTTTGTAGATTACTGCTAAAAGTGCAGGCTGAAGTCTGTACTGTGGAGCTCAGCTGACAGGGTGAGATGAACAGAACTGGCGCAGACTTGTTGCTGTGTGATGATTGTTGGATACACTGCCTTTAGGCAAAACTGAACCAGAGTGACAGGTCATCCACAAATCGAGATACGAACTCTGACTTTTTTGTTCTTTTTTTTTTTTAACACTCCGAGGACTTAAGTGTTTTGGAAGCTACTAGGTACTTTTTACAGTTTTGAGATGACGACTCGGGCTGATGTTAGAAACATGACTGTTAGAGCAAGCTTGCATGATTTGTAATATTTGTGAGTTTTGACACTAAACCTTGAGGTGGGTCACATTTTGGCCCAGGTGGCTTCTACTCTGACTTTAGCTCTCTCTGGTAGTGTTGCTGACCATCTTGGGCGGCACTGAATAGAGTGACTCGAACAGTCAGTTGTGCGTTATCTGAAATGAAATTCCTCGAGATGTCTCAAAAAATTTGGATAGTGTCTTGTTCCGTGTACGTGTACCTAACTGGATTTGAGAGATTCATGCTTTTAGTCAACCAGTAGTTGTTTTTGTTTCTTTGTATCCTTGATAACTAAACAATATGCAGTTTTTAATTGAAATGGCAACTGATATTCATTAAACACCATCGGCTTGGACTTGTAATACACTTGTACATTTTGATTAGCTAAGGTTTTGCTGGACACTTACCTGCCATAGCTAACTGTAAGCTGTTTTATCCACAGCAGGCTCCAGTATGTCATAACTGTTGAATTGATACTGAATTAATACTAAATGGTTTCTGCATTAAAATTGTTGTAATCAGTTGCCTAAACAGAGAAACAGACTTTAAACAGAAGAGCATGCTATCAAGTCTCTGGATGACCTTGAAAATACCAGTGTTCGACATTTTTTAAATCTGGTCTTGTGTGGCATTAGTTGTTGGTTAGTCAGTCTTTCTTAAAAGAGTAAATAGTTGTTTTCAGTTTATTTTACTGAACTACTCAAGCTTTTATGATTAGTTAAACTGGATGTTTGGTTGTGGCCTTTGAAAAGATCCTGTCACGGCCTGTCCAAAGACGGTATGAAGTTGATCATCCGGTTCACTGTAGCTCTGGTAACTAGTTCCAACAATAATGGCCTAAAAGAGATATTGGAAGTTATACCCCTGTCAGCTCAGCTCCTTTGCTTAAAAAGTCTTTGAATGTTGTTAAAATAACAGCATACATGAAATGAAACTGTTTTGGAAAAGAACAACTGAAAGATGTGTAAATAGTTTGGCTTTTGTTTGTTTGAAGAACAAAATAAATACTAAATAAATAGCATGTAGCAGTGACTGACTCAGTATTTATTCCCTGCCTACATTCAAAATCCATCACATAAACCTATTAACTGGGCTGAGTGAGCGTGTCTCAACGTCATTAGCGCTATTCTCGCGATAGTTCGACACATGGCCGCCCACAGTGTTTACAACTCGTAATGAGCTGGTGAATGGAAACAAAGTCCTGAAGTGGAGGGACGTCGGGTAGTCTTCTGCGTTACTTGTACTCTCCGGTGCTGGGTGAAACTTGGATTCCGTCGAGGAGAAGCGTGTTTACAGCCGAACTGCGAGCACAACCAAAGGACAAGCAAGTCACAACACAGGTATGTAGCAGTGGACAGCTAGCCTAGGCTAATGCTAAGACGAGCTAACGCGAGGTGGTTGCTGTCTCTGTTGTGGACGGACGACTAAAGGAAATTGAAGCATTTTGCCTTCGTTTTTAGAGTCGTTCTTCAAGTCGTATAACGTGTATTGAGTAAAACGTGTACGTTTTGGTCATGTGCTTTGCATCTTGTAAACGTTAACTTAGCGAAATCAACATTAAAGCTAGTTTGAAGCGGTTGCCACGTTATGACTAGCCACAGGTGTTTGGTGGGTGTCATTTATTCTTCGATACAGAAAACATCACGTTTACTTCTTTTAAATGATAGGTGTGTTTAAACATTTGTAAAAGTGCTCTTGTACTTTTATATCGTGTTGACGTGTGTTTTCCATCCCTTTGTACCGTTGGTCTCACCTGTCCTGATCCCCTTTCACCCTTGCTGGCCTCACTGTTTTTCTAGGCTAGTGGGTGCTGTGATGTCCTCGACTCCCAGCAGACTCAAACACCCACACTGCAGGAAGAAGCACTATCCTAGTAGCACTTACCTCACCCACGTCTGACAGCCTGACACAAGGCATTTGGACCCCAGGCAGAGGACTTGACAGAAGAGACTGATACACACAGAGAGATGTCTGACTCGGCTGGAGGTGGTGAAAGCGGAGGTGTGACAGGCACAGGGCAGGACACAGACGCCGATAATGAGCCCCCCCAACAGGCCCCACCTTTACTTGAAGGTGACTGCTTAGAAGTAGTGGAGACCCCAGAGGAAGGGGCCCCTCCAGTTGCCAAGCGGCTCAGGATGAGCGGGGAGGAACACGGGCTGGGAGAGGTTGCAGAGCCCGTCATGATGCACGGAGAAACACCAGCACAGGCTGGCTTGCTGCCAGAAGATCCAGCCCCACCAGCAAAAAGTAAAGCATCTGTTTACAAAAATCTGTGTTGTAAATGTTCATTTAAGTTATGATTTTGGATGTCTGTCAGAGATATTGATTCAGAATTAACTTGAAGATCAATGACTTAATGTGCACAAATTTACTTTTGATTTCAGACCCAGGAGAACCACCACAATGTGAGGAGAAAGGTGGAGGAGATGAAGAGGTGCCTGTTAGTCACGGAGGTGAAGATGAATGTCATCAGAATGGAGATGGAGGACATGATGCTCCCTTAGACGAAGGAGAGACTAAAGCAGAAGAGGAGCTCAACGCTAACGGATCTGCGGACAGCCCCAGTGAAGGACAGCAGTAAGTCAAGAAAGAAGTCAGGTTTATTTTTAACCTCTGGGTCCACATAACTTGGAGTAAAGATACTGCATGCAGACCATCAAGTGAGCTATTTGTAGCAGGATTTTATGGGGGGGCGGTGTTATGCAATGACTATGGAGATGAGTTAAACACAAATGTTTGTGTAATGGAGAAAAAGAAGCTTTTGTGAATGTACCACAGAGCAAGATGTTTTGGTAAATTCAAGATGACAGTGCAGTGTGAAGAAATAATAACACTTGATAAAGTGCTGACCAAAATGTGGTGCGCATGCCAGTGTTCCTTGATCATATGCCTTGATGGCCTGAGTGTCCCGTCACTACACCAAACACTCATGGGTTATTTTTTCCTCCAGTTTGTGACTTTACATTAAACCTGTGCCTCTGGTGAATCATCTTGAAAGATAATTCCTGTTATTTTAAGACATTATTCTTCTTATTTGTACAACTTACTGTGTGTCCTAGCTTCTATTTAATAGCACTGTTGAAAACAGTGGCACCCATGAAACTTCATAATTACAGTATTACAGATGTTATTTTAATATTAATAAGATAAACAGTTCATGCTCCATAATCTAATTTGCATGAAAATGTTTAAAATTTCACTATGTGTGTCAACAAAGCAGTTAACTTAGCAGGCTATCCACTGACAAGTCAAGTTATTTAAAACACAAAATGACTCATCTTAGTCACACTGTTTTTAATCAATCACACTTTAAAAAATGAGACAAATGGTGCTATTGTCAGTCTTCAAACAAGTAAAATATGTAAAGAAAATCTCAGTCTAAAGCGACTAGACCTATTTTCAGTTTCTTCAGCTAAGCTCCAGCAGGAAATTGCGTGGAAGTCTGCGAGTATCTTGTTGTGATCCAAATATTATGATAATTGGGCAGTTGCAGCTTTTTGAACATGTGTAGTTACCTTGTGAGTGTTAGTTGTGTTAGACATTGCTCTGATTTATCTGCACATTTTATAATAGCACTTGTGTTGATGTGGGCTTGCAAAATGTGCTACAGCACTGACTGATTAAATATTTAACACCATCAATCATTATAATGGCAAAATTTGGAGACACTGACATGGGGGAAAAAAGACAGAATTAACCTGTAGAGCTGTGAAATGTAATTAACAATCCACTCCACTCTGAAGTGACACTGTGTTTAAACAGAGCAGCTTAGAACATGCCAGTGCAAAGATCAAATTCACAATGTATTTTAGGTTTTGTGTTGACACTATGGTTTATATGCAGCAACAGCTTTGTCCCAGGCTGTGAAGATATTTGCCTTAATTAAAGCAAGACAAGGTTTTTGTTCTATTTATCTCGAAGCTTTTATATCCTCAAGACTAATAAGACAGGAAATTAAAATTTTCAGTGGAATGGATGAGTTTGTTGTATGATTTATTTGTTTTCTGTTTACACTTCTTTGACCAAGAACCTGTCCCTCTCTCTATCCCACCTCCAGGCTTGGCTTAGATTTTACCCAGAACCCCCACATGCTGACTGGTTCCTGGACTGAGTACTCGAGCCTCCCAGAGAATTACCTCAAAGGCTGCAAATGGTAATCTCTTCTAATCTTAAAATAACACGAAATACACCAAGGATGAGGTTTTGAATTTGTTAAATATAAAACTTTATTGTGAGGCATTTTCCTGATTACCATTAATAAGACTACTACAAGGACATCTACACTGAGTTTTGTATTTCTGTGCCCTGTGGCAGATATCAAGGACAGTCACTGATCTGGTGGATTACAGGGAGAAAATTACTTCCTGTCGAAATGAAGTTAAAGGATCAATTCCACTATGTTTATCTTTCTTAGTAAGAGTATGGGAACACTAACACGACTAACTAACTAGCACTAACAGATATAAGAGAGGCCATCAGTTCTATGTCTTGGTCGAGATAAATCAAAATCTGAATTGTGTACACAATGGTGTTTAATGGTGCTTAAAATGCTATAATACCAGCTTTAATACAAGCTGTACCTACTATACTATATCTGAATATACTTCACCAACACCATCAGTGGTGTCATTATAGGTGTGAAATGTGTTTATTCCTGTTTTTTGTTTTATATATAAACCACTGAGCTTAAGTGTGTTCTGTGCTTCTTGCTAGTTCAACATGAAACGAAACTCTGTACATACTGTTCTCAGTTCAAAGTGGTTAATGCACCATCATCTTTTTTTCTCCTAACCTAGGGCCCCTGATGGTTCCTGCATCCTGACTAACAGTGCAGACAATGTGCTCCGTGTGTACAACCTCCCCCCAGAGATTTACAGCTACAACTGGGACGTGCTTCCAGAGATGGTGAGCACAGAGCCTGCAATCAGTGCCTCTGCTAATGATGGAGCAGAGGAAAGCAAAAGTAGCTGGCTAAGGGATTGTTGGCAAAATACAGAAAACTAAAACATTCATAGAGGCCAGTCTTGACCCTAATTGCTCGGTAGATTCAGAAGTGTACTTCTGCTCCTCTAGTGCCCCCATCAGGCCTAAGTTGAGGTCACCTATGCTCTGCTGTGTTGAAGCCCTTGCATAGTTCTGTAGGAAAGGAGTGCAACAAATGCATTCTATTCAGTTTCAGTAAATGAAAAAAACTAGAAGGGCAGCGAGAGAGCACGGACCTCTGCCAAGGCCAATGTCAGACAGCATACACCAGACTTCAGAGAGAAAACCTAGATTTATCGTAAATGATCTGGATCTGCCCCAGAATTCAGTTTGTTTTCCCCTGGCCCGTGTCCCATCCCTTCACCAAGTTCAGTGCAAGTTGGTTCTTTTGTTTTTGCATAATTCATCTGACAGATAAACAGACCCAGATGAAAACAGCTTCCTCAGTGCTGGTAAAAATAATCTTTTGCCTCTACAAAGTCCAAGAAATTTGAACTAAACATCTTTGAAATGTCTTCATTATTTCTTTTCAAGAAGAGGCTCGTTCTCCAAACCTGATGAAGTGAAATTTATTTAATGATATTGAGTCAGTCAGACCTACAGGTTTGAGGATTCAGACTCATATGTCTGTTTCCACATCAATCCATTCTTCGAAGTTTAGTTGCAGCTTTTGTATTAAAAACAAATGCATCAAGATTTCTTTTAATACAGCTCCAATAATTTTTAATGACTGTATTACAGCACTCAAAATTCACACCTCATATGGGTGTGATGTGTGGGACTATATTTAGAGCTAATTAGTAGCATCTTAGAGTTAGAAGTAATCTAGTTTGTGACTGAAAATAAGACATGTCTGTTTGCTTGTGTTCTGCACAGTAGATGTTTTTAAGGCCTTAATCATGTTTGATTAAGTCTTGTGTTTGTGAAACTGAAATCATTCCAGTTAAGAGGAGGTCATCAAACTGTTGTGTGTTTTCTGACCATTTATACAAAAAAGACATTATTTCAACATTTATGCTGTGTTCCAACATCAATGAAGAATACAACAAAACAAGGGAAAAAAAACATTTCAGTCAATTGAAGGCAAATGCTTGAGAGAGAATGTTATTGGAGATTTAATAGTTAGAATAGAATAATCATTCTGTATTTTAGCTTTTGGGAAATAAGAGGCGAGCCAATCTCTTAATTGTATTACAGGCTGGTAGATTGGGATCACTGAACAAAAACAATTGAAATTTAATCCATTTTCTTCCATTACAGAGAGCTCTCAGTCTTTGCAAAAAAGAATAGAAAATTGAGCTTTGATTGCTCTCATTCTCACATTGTGCCACTCGCTTTTGATATCATATTTTACCACAAGCAAAAGTGTGATAGTGTCTTCTAGGCAGCAGTAACAGCACCAACATTAATAGATCCCACGGGTCTGTTGACCTACTGTCTTTATTCCCACCTGTCCCTCTGTGGCAGAGTCCAGTGCTGAGGATGGCAGAGGGAGATACCATCTACGACTACTGCTGGTACCCCAAGATGAACTCTCTGGATGCAGACACATGCTTGTGAGTTGAATTAGATCTTTGCCAGTCTGTTCCCTAAGCCTCTGCTCTTAACAAGCGTATAGATGAGACATTCAAAGTTCACTTTGAAGGTCAACTTGGCAGATGGTGAAGAATGTATACAAAGGAAAGATGCTATGTTGTCTATAGAGGCTAATGTCAGTCAGTGATTGATTTTTAATCTAGATCTTAGATGGTTAGCCTGGAACACTGTATGTTTATGGGTGTGAGTAAGATTTTCTGTATGCTCAAGCCAGTCTAATAGACTATCTGAATATCGAAGATATTGTTGTATGTGTGTGACTCATTCTTTGATCCCTGTGGTATTTGCACTCGTTGTGGGAGCTGGCTGCCAGCGTGGAGAGAAGCCATAAAAGCTTTCTGATGTCTCTCATTATGAGTGAAGAGGTGGCCTTCGTCTTGTCTGCCTCTGCCGCCGTCACAATCCGCTCTGTTTGAGACCCTCGGTGCTTTTCAGCATGATTCAGCCCACTAACAGCACTCGGGAGCCCAGGCAACACCTAAAGGGCCTGATAATTCCCTGACTTGGGGCTTCTCTTTTCATCTTGTTCTCCTTCTTTGCCCTGTGTGAGTGCAGGCGTGCTTGTGACATCACTGTGTGCTTGCGTGCGCGCTGTAAAGCAGAGCCAACATCAGTAACACGCAGCCATCACCGTGGAGAATGCAGGTCGTCTGTGGCGAGAGAGGTAGGGCCGTGCTAACGAGCTGAGGTCAAGTTGCCAACAGTTTTCGCTGTGTATACCACTACTCCCCCAGCTCCCATCATCCTCCAGTTGTAGCCTCCACCCTCCGACATATCCCTCTGATCAAGGCCCAGCATTGGCACTGCTCCACCCCAACACAGCCAGCCTTCACTGAGTAAGAGGAGGGGGGTAGGGGTCAGGATCTGGACATCCAGAGATGAGAGTAATGTAAACAGCAAAACAATCAACAAACGACTCATGTGGACAATGAACCACTTCAGGGGTCTGTTTGTATCCGCCAAAGACCTGCCTGTCATGAGGATGAAGATACCGGCAGAAGCTGACAGCAGATACTCTTCATCTTTTTTAGATCGCTGTCACATATCAGAGAGGAGCTCCTGCAGAGCACAGCCAGGTGGTCGGACAAGCTTGGAGTAGATTGTTAAAGGCCGAGGCAGCCAGATAAAAGGTTATGGTGGTGGTTGTTAAACGCATCTCCAGTAAACCTCTTTCGCCGGTACCTTTTCTATCTCCCTCTTTTCACTTCCCCCATTTTGTTTCTAGTTTCTCCCCCAGCACTCCTTGAACTCTCTGTCTGCCAAAAGCCATTTGTTGTTGATGCCCCTCCTGTAGAGAGGGAACAAGGGCCCCTGTTATGGCTCGGTTAAGTTGCGCTGAGTTCTAGGCAGTGCTCCAAGCTAGCAGCAGTCTAGCATTATAATTGGGCATTTCCCTGCTCTGGAATAAAGCTGCGGCTCAGAGGGGCCATAACAGAACACGGCAGCAGCGGTAGGGGCTAATTTCCTTTGTCTAATTGAGCCGCAGTGATGTTTCGGCATTTGTTCACTGTCCAATAATTAGAGTTAAAAAGGCATGTCTCAGTCTTTGGCCCTGATTTGAATCAATAAGAATGTGCTGTGGTCTTGTCTCTATAATGAGGCATAGCACAAAGCTGTGTATTTGTTTTGATGTATTGATACATCTGAGTGGATGTGGTGCAGTAGGTTAGAGACAAGAGTTTTTCATACATAATGTATGTATCAAAAGAATCTCAGCTGCATATTTCACTTGAATCTCTTTTTTATCCTCCAAGATGCAGGTATGACTCTGTTTTATTCCACTAGTTACTTTGCATACAAATACAGACTGTAACATTATGTTCAGTCACTGCACACTAAATATGTTCTTTTGCTTCTAACCTCTAAACTGAGTCATCTGTCCATCGCTAGCTGTAAAGAAAAAAATGCCCTCAGGGACAATAAAGATTGACTCAATTAAGGAGTCTCAGTATTTCCCCCTTGTTTTATAATTTGCATCATTCATTCTGTGTTCCCTGTAGTCTCTCAGTCCCTCTCCCACAGCTCATTTTCTTTGTCTGGCCTCTCACTCCTCTCCCGCAGTCTGGCCAGCAGTAGCCGTGACAACCCAGTCCACGTATGGGATGCGTTTTATGGGGAGGTCCGAGCCAGTTTCCGACCCTACAATCATCTGGATGAGCTGACAGCGGCTCACTCTCTCTGCTTCTCACCCGATGGCACGCAGCTCTACTGCGGCTTCGACAAAACTGTCAGAGTCTTCTACACCGAGCGTCCTGGCAGAGACTGTGAGGAGCGGCCCACAGTAGGTCAGTCACCAACCGCTCTTGCACAGTTTCAGCATAAAGCATAATAACAGGGATTTTATATGTTTTAGTACAAGGAGGTAATCTTAAAGACGTGGTAACTGTGGTTCCTTACATTAAAAGTTGAACATATTGTATCTACTCTTTGCTCTTAGATTATTAGACTTAATGTTAAATGAATCTTGAAAGTGGCAGAAAATTCATTTGCAAAAAGATTGAGTTTATCTTAATTCTAATTATTTGTTATAAATAATTAACTATGACAAATAGTGAATTAGGAATTGCGTAAAATCCACATTACTATTCAAGAGCAGGGATTGTTTTATAGGCTCTTCCTGTTGTTCAAGGATGCGCTGAACTCAAAAGTCATTTACAAAAAGAATTGCATTCACAAGCTATGTTCTTGGATAATCCAGCCCTCAAGAGAAACGATCAGTAAACAGGGACATTGTGAAAAGGATAATGTGAAGTCTGTTGTTGCTTGTGTTCAGTAAGTTGCTGTTTGACAGCTGGCTGTCACATCTCACAGGCTGAAGTCTCCTTGAACAAACCAGCAAGGAGATATTTTTATTATGTGCTTCAGACAAAGAAATAAAGACAACTAAAAGTTTACTGCAATGAATTCCTTATCTCTGTCACACACTTCAAACAGGTTTCAGTGTGATGGAAGGTTCTTGTAATGTGCTGAAATGAACTGAACCAGTTTTTACAGCTTTCTTGTAGTTAATGGGCTGTAGCATCCTGGAGCACCAAAATAATCTTTGCGTATATCAACAAATAGGTTTTATTTTTCCAAGTTAAAGGACTTTTCATATCCTTCATGATTTCTTTCAATTATTTACTGCATTGACTGGCAAGGTATTCACTTTTCAAGAGACAACAAAGATGTACCACCACGTGCAGCAGGGCTGAGTAACCCTCAGCCCTGCTGTGCTGGCAACTCAACATCATGCTCTGCTAGATCACGGCTGTATATGGTTTGTTGTGTAATTGGCTCCATCAGCTCTGATAACTGCAAAGAAACTGCAAATTATTCAGAAATGTATGGTCAGTCTCAAAGACAGGTTATGTGATCCATGTGAGGCCTGTGCCAAACCCTTGCTTTTGCTTTTATGCGCCAAAAACGTGCTAAAGGTCTTTTCTAAAAAGTGAGAAAGAGGATGATTTGGAAAGGAGTAAACTATAAAAAGAAACAGATGATGCTAATGTGACTGTATGTGTGTATTGTTGAGAAATATTTTCCTCTTTGAGATGTAATCAGGGATGTAGAGGCTGCCAAAAAGTTAACTTTGAGTAGAAGTGATTGGGATTTGTGTCTTGTGAACCGTTTTAAGTTCTGAAAGCTCTGCCAAATGTTGCTCTTGTCCTCACTGCAGTGAAGAAGCAAGGCCAAAGTGGCATCATCTCCTGCTTTGGCTTCAGCCCGTGCCAGTCTGTTTATGCCTGTGGCTCTTACTCCCGCTGCGCTGGCCTCTACTCCTGCCAAGACGGCACCCTGCTGGCTCTGCTGCCGACCCGCCACCACGGAGGCCTCACCCATCTGCTCTTCTCCCCCGACGGCAACTACCTGTACACCGGCGGACGCAAGGTGAACACAAACACACACACAGAAATGGCAGCATGCAGAGAAGACATAATAATGCTGCTTCGTTTGAATTATTTTCACACTAAATCATGGTAAAAATGCCACATGGTTGGTATTACTGTTTCAGTTTTAATTATCACTATAACCTTGGTCAATTACCGTGGGTAATTGAACTCCTGTTAGGCACTGTACAGCACCAACCAGCAATAGTCTGCTAGACTCATGCTTGACAAGCAATGTGGGTTTGTTTTATATTGGCCAAAAAATTGCTGAAGGCAGTGACGGAGCTCCTTTAGAGATTTTCTGCCTTCTAATACCAAAATTAGCAGGTATAAGCAGGTTTTTTTAATGCGGGTAAACTGGGACACAAACACAACTGCAGGGGGCAATGTCATCACATGTAGTTACAGAGCACACACAGACACTAGCCGCTGTGCAAACTGGATAAAATGAATTCTTCGTGTCTCGGATTGGTGCTGGCGTCAGTGTGAAGCTTCCATGTGAAATGCTTCGATCAGTGATTGTGTTTGTGAAATTTATTTTGGGGCTGCAGCTCACTCTCACTCCCACTCATTCCTGGCTTAACAGCATCAAGCTGAGTAGGTGACAGGTGTCTTTGCACTGTCTGTGCAAAATAATAATAATAATAATAATAATAATAATACATTTTGCTATTCCCCTCCCTTGCTATTTACACAGTGGGCACTCAGCAGGCAACCCCAGTATGATCTTATCTGTGACACAGATGCAATGTTATTATTTGAATGTTTAAATGCAAACAAAAGGTGCTGCTAATGATCTATTTGTTTTTTCCTTTATAAAGCGGCATTGTGTTGAGGGATATGTCTGCAAAATTCAGTTAGTTTGCATGAGTCAGCATGTAATGAGTCCAATTAGGCATTAAGGCTTCCCACCAAAGGTCACCATTTGAAGCATTCTCTGTTTTACCAAAGGTTCTGCAGAGGTTTTCTTGAACCTGCACTTGTCAGATTTTCAGGTTTTTAGGTTTTTATGCTTCCGAGCCAGAAACAGCCATAGCTGGAGGCATTATCCTTTTGGGTTGTTCATCCATCCAACCATCCATCCTGTTCTCATGAACACGATATCTCAGGTACGGCTTGAGGGGATTTCTTCAAATTTGGTCCAAACTTGGACTCATGGATGAAGAATAGAATTTGGTTGTCAAAGGTGAAGATTACTGTGACTTCACAAAACACGTTTTTGGCCATAACTCAAGAATTCATACACTAATTATGACAATATACACTTATAATATACACTTATAATTGTTCATTGTATTCCTTCTAAGTCTTCATGTATTGTGAGTCTGGACAGACATGGATGTAAACTGCAACTTTACTGGTTGGTGGAGGCATGCAACCACAAGATGGTAATTCTATACATATTATATGATATTAGTTTTAATTTTTTCCAGTTGTAGATATTGATCTAGATTGTATTTTTGCAAATTAGATTCATTAGTCAGTAATTAACAGTAAGGTGCACTTTACGAAAGCACCACCATAAATTCAGTATGAATAACAGTGAAATAAGCTGCAGGTGTCTGGACAGTTCCCTAGTTATTCATCACATAAATTGTCCAGAACGTTCTACTGGCAACTTGCGATGTAGAGGCTGTCCATCCATTCCTGTTACCTCATATCACCCCTGGTCAAACTGAGTATAAACTGCATTGCAGTGTCTGTGAAGTTTATCTTGCACTGTAGCAGGAAGCAATATCAAGACAACATAAGCAAAACAGATTGAGACTACATCAGTATATCATTAATTTGTATTGTTTCTTTTTTCCTCAGATTTGAATCTTTTTTATTAATTGTATAGTTTAAGTTTAAGTATGATGATGTGTATTTCATATGATGCAAAGGTAAATTCGCCATTCAACATTGTTTTATTCTGCACATAAGCTATAGACCCATATTTTCTTTTTGAATCGTTAATGTGTATTTTATTAATTATTTTTTCTGGCAAAGATGTTATTTAAAGTCTAGGAATTTGTAATTTCGATGCACAAATGATCAAACAGGAATCTCTGATATCTGCTGGCTTCTGTAGCTCTGCTGAATTTTGTGTGTATGTGTCTGTGTGTGTCTGTGTGTGTGTGTAGGATCCAGAAATCTTGTGCTGGGATTTAAGAGAGCCAGGAAAGGTTGTGTTTTCACTTAAGAGGAACGTTGCCACGAACCAACGCATCTATTTTGACCTGGATGTGTAAGTTTACTTCACTAGTACTTAATACACTATACACAGTATGAGTATGCTGTCATTCATCCAGGTTTTCGGCCTCCTGTCTGTTGACTGCTATTGGCCATTTTAATATAGGTTTATAAATACTGATTATTTATCTGTGAGCTCTGTTTGCACTTAATTATATTTACTGCTCTCTCTCTCTCTCTCTCTCTCTCTCCCTCTCCCTCCCTCTCCCTCTCCCTCTCTCTCCCTCTCCCTCTCCCTCTCCCTCTCCCTCCCCGTGTGTGTTACAGTTCAGGCAGGTACCTGCTGAGTGGCGACACAGAGGGAGTGGTCTCAGTATGGGACACCCAGACAGCTCCTCCTGATGGTAATGAGGAGCTACTGCAACCTCAGCTGAGGTTCCAGGCCCACTGGGACTGCACCAATGGCATCAGGTATGATCACTAAAAGAATCTAACCTATTCCATTGGCTGGTGACATGACATTAGTGAGTAATAGAGCACATTACTATCTCCTGTTAGTGTTAATTGAACAAAATGAAGCCTCTTAATTATTCAGGTCACTTCTTTTTTCAAATACAGCAACACAGAAAGTCCATTAGCCCTCAACTCACCACTATTACAAAATGGTAGAGTCACATTACATTAAGCATCATAATGGATTAAGATCATACAGAGCAGCTGAGAGTAGGAGAGTGAAAGAAAGCAATCAAAAAAATGCAGATACTTCAATCAATTCAGTGACTGTTGCTGTTTTCCTGCCTGTCCTGTTGTTTTGTGTTTATCTCCTTCGTTTCACACAAGCACAGGAGATGCAAACAAATCATCCAAAATATTTCATATGAGAGGAGAAGCAGCTTCCAGTTTCAGAGCAGTAATATTGCGCAGCATAGAGTATTAATGCTTTGTGTAAACAGATAACTACTGCTTTGGAATGTATTCATGAAAAATCCAGTAAAAAGCTCTGTTGCTAAGTAGCAATTCACATAATTTAATGCTCGTGCTTTCTCTATAGAAAGTAGCTGATGAACTAAAAATGTAACTGTTACTGAGATAAATGTTGAAACTGTGGCTGTGAATGAGCTACAATTTTGCATTGAATCAGTTCATTCAGTTGTTTACGGATTGGAATGAATCACTTACTTCCTCTCTGTTCCTCCATCCTTATACAGTGTTCATCCCTTCATGCCATTGATAGCAACATCCAGCGGCCAGAGGCAGTTCCCGTGGCCCGGCGACAGCGAGGGTGACTCGGCCTCTGACAGCGAGGGAGGTGAAACTGTGATGTCACCGCAGGAGATCAAACAAGACAACGCCCTTAGCCTTTGGTGGGCCGGACCACTCAGCCTCGCCACAGAGGAGAGTCAGGAGCCAAACACATTAGAAGTGGAGGCCTGAAGCTCTCTTAGTTCAGCCAGAAGACACAAATTGAGTTACACCTGCCATGTGATGTTTATTTTGAGAATATTTAACGTGGGTAAAACTAATTATGGGTCAGTCAGATTCTTTTTTTCATCAGCAACATAAAGTCCTGAGGTGGAAAAGCATTACTGGATCATTTTTAACAGTTTACTTCAACATTACACATTTACACACCAAATAAATTTCTGAAAATTGAATCTTAACATATCAGCTGCAAGTTTACAACAGTTCAGAAGTCAGCAAAGTTAAAATGAAAGGATTATGAAACACTGAACATCAGGTCAGTTCAGAGCAGATTTTCAGGGCTCTGTGTTTGAAGACTGCATTGATTTAATGGCAGTTTGATGAAAAGGAATTGGAACTAAAGGCTAAGACTGGATAATGCTAAAAGCAAGGTTTGGTTTAAAACCTTACTCAGGTTGAGACAAGAAGTGTGGGTTGCATAAGAAGAGGATTGGGCCTTGATATTTCCTGATTTTTGTTATTGAATTTGTGAGAGAACTTTTTTTTTTGAAAATTGAAATGGAATGAATCTTTTATGAAACTCTTGTTTACCTGTTTTGTTTTGGGTTTTTTGTAAAATGTGGAATCCTTCCTGAATTGGACGGATTTGGTTGAAAGTCTTGACTGTGGTGTGAAGTAGCCCGGTGTCTGTCTACTGATCACACCTTCGATCTGAGTTGTATTTGTGGGAGTGTTTGTTAGTTTTGGTGTGTGTGTGGCTGTTATGCTGCCCCGGAGATTCTTAACTGCTATTGTTACAGTAAGTGCCATTTGTTCTTGAGCTTTGCTTTTGTAAACTGATGGAATCTCCTGTTTTTACCTTCTTTTTTAAACTATTGGACGCACCAGGTCGTCGTGTCGCTCTGTGCATGCCCACAAAATGTATATTTTTGTAAAGCCATGATGTTGATTTCTAATTTTCGAATGTACACTCTGTAAGCAGCTAGCTTGATTACTGTAACCTCATAACAATCTGTGAAAGTCTTGAATTAGTCGGTGCACCTGGAGAACAAGCAATGTCTTATTTTTTTTTCTACTGGGTGCCCTCTGATTACATTTGTACCTGTGTGAGTGGTTCATGTGGCAGCACAAAACACATTGTATTTGAATAATTGCATTAATAATGTACTGCAGTGGTTTGCTCAGTGCTTATGTCACCATCATTGCTGTGTGCTTTGCTGTAGGGTTTCTTTGCAGGTTGGTCAGAGGCTCAGCACACTCCAACCAAAGCCTTTATCTTTAGACACTGATAAATCTCTTAATTTGCCTCTGCTAATTCAGGTTTCACTTCTTGGAACTCAAATGTGTTGCCAAGCAATAGTAGCTACGATGTAGTAGCTATTATCACACTGTACTATACAAAATGCTCTACTAGGAAGCATTAGGAACCCTGTAGGCCTTGATGATGTCACACAGGTCTCTAGATAGGTAGCTGTCTCTGCAACAGGTGGTTTCTGGTTGTTTTATTGAAGCAGAAGTGAATTAAAAGCATATCTCTTCACAGATTCACACTCGTATTCATTTTTGTCCTTTCTGTTAAAGGCAGTTCAGAGTTGGATGCCCTGTAATAAATCCCCAGTGAATGCAAGATGATGTTACACTCGTGTCAAGAGGCAGCTCTTAAAAGCTGAGGGACTATTGGCTTTCACTCATGAGATGGAAACTATTCATAGCTTTCACCTTTCCCACACACATTCTGTATGAATGCGCACACACTCATGTATTTGATTGTCTGAAACCACAGGGGTACACTGAGCAGAGAGCCAAGTTGGAGAGCTGCACTGTTGTGTTGTGCGGGTTGCCTAGCGACCGCCTCCGCCTTGGGAGAGGAAAGTAGGTAGAGAGACGACAAGAAGGAAAATTGGGGGCAGAGAAAGGAAAAAAGAAATGTCAAACAAGTGTAATAAATAATCCAGTGGTGTAGTGATTGCTACTTGTTTGTCTGACGGTCTGGACCTAATCTCAGCCCTACCAGAGACTGGAGTATCTGTGTGGTGATGAGGGATATGTAGGTTTTTGTCATCTCTGTGTCTGCTGTTGGCCATTAGGGTCAGAAAATGGTAATGACACAAGTTGAGCTATGGAAAGATCCTTCAGCTTGATGTTTATGTTCTGTCAGGTCATGTCATCTGTGATAACCTTTGCAGACAGTTGTGACATTTTCTTCATAATGTCTAGCCAGTAGAATTTGTCAGAAGGGAACTTGTCCAGTCACTTGATTCATAAATGATCAAAAGAAATGGGATGCACCTAAAATAAATCATTAGAGGGAAGGGTATATCCATATTTGCATTTTAAAGCTGCTCCAATAAAAATGGTGACTGGTTGTGATAAACTTTTCAATGATGACCCAGCTCTGCATTTCCCCTCAGCTCCACTTTGGCATCTTTTGTTTTGAGCCTATATCCCACAGCTTTACTGTTGAGGTTCCCAAACTCATTTCCAGCAGGATAATGGACAAACAAGCTTGGATAAACATGTTGTACACCAACTGCCCAGCACAGAATGACAGGGGGACAACGATAGCATGTAGCTGGTAAATACAGTGGCGCACTTAGCAGTGAAAAAGCCAGATAGTGTTATATTTAACTCGGGGATTAGTGGAGTGCAGACGAGCTATGAGGGGAGTCAGCACTGGGTTTGCACGTCTAAAGAAATGCCCCGGGGGCCTCCAACCTCTAGGGGGCGTCCAAACCCGCAAGCACTGTAACCTAACCCTGACGTTGCTTCTTTTTTTTAATCAGCTGAAGTAAATTAGTTCAGTGCATGTGTGTTTTTACAAAAATGCTGAATGCAAAGTTGCTTTTTTTATTTTATTTTATTTTTGCAAATTAGAAAAATATTGTGATTGTTTTGCTGGCTGTGTCTGGATGATGATGACGAGTCTGGTCAGGTGGTGACCGCTTCAGAGCCTCTGTCAAGGGCCCCGGGCCGCTCGACCGGGCCGCGCCATCACCACCGTCATGGAAAACCAACGCTGGGTCAGTGGAGCAGCAAAATGAAAAGGCGGAGAAAGAAAAGGAGATGAACTGAACTTCAGAAAAACATACGATCTGTCTGAACTGTTTCCAGCAGTCTGACTGCTAGCATGAGCAAAGAGCCGAGGAGGAGGAGGAGGAGGAGGAAGGCAGCGACTACCCCACCTTCATCTCCACCTGTGCCTATTTAATCAATGACCTAATTATTTCAACCATTAACTATTTTAACCTTCAACTATTTCATCCATTAGTTACTTTTAGCTAACTATTTGAACAATAAGCTACTTGTAGCTAACTGTCTTGACCATGAGGGAACTGTCTGAAGCATTGAGGCCAGGGAGAAGGGGCAGGGGGCTGTGCAGACCCCCGTCCACACGGACAACATGGCGGTGCTTCCTGTTTCAAAATAAAAGGCTTTTGTTGTTAACCAGGCCGCTCGCACAATCATCACGGTGAACATAATGACTGCTGTATTTTATCTGTATTTTATCTGTATTTTATCTGCATCTTATCTGCATCTTATCTGCATCTCATCTGTATTTTATCTGTATTTTATCTGTATGTACTGTTCATTGCTGCCCGCCTGTCTGCACGCACCAAAAGATGGTTGTTTTCAGTGTTGCTGGCTGTGTTGCTGTGTTGCTGGCTGTGTTGCTGTGTCGTTGCTCTGTGTTCCTGTGTCGTTGCTCTGTGTCGTTGCTCTGTGTTGCTGTGTTGCAGGCTGTGTTGCTGTGTCGTTGCTCTGTGTTGCTGTGTTGCTGGCTGTGTTGCTGTGTCGTTGCTCTGTGTTGCTGTGTCGTTGCTCTGTGTTGCTGTGTCGTTGCTCTGTGTTGCTGTGTTGCTGGCTGTGTTGCTGGCTGTGTTGCTGGCTGTGTTGCTGTGTCGTTGCTCTGTGTTGCTGTGTTGCTGGCTGTGTTGCTGTGTCGTTGCTCTGTGTTGCTGTGTCGTTGCTCTGTGTTGCTGTGTTGCTGGCTGTGTTGCTGTGTCGTTGCTCTGTGTTGCTGTGTTGCTGGCTGTGTTGCTGTGTCGTTGCTCTGTGTTGCTGGCTGTGTTGCTGGCTGTGTTGCTGTGTCGTTGCTCTGTGTTGCTGGCTGTGTTGCTGGCTGTGTTGCTGTGTCGTTGCTCTGTGTTGCTGTGTCTTGCTCTGTGTTGCTGTGTTGCTGGCTGTGTTGCTGTGTCGTTGCTCTGTGTTGCTGTGTCTTGCTCTGTGTTGCTGTGTTGCTGGCTGTGTTGCTGTGTCGTTGCTCTGTGTTGCTGTGTCGTTGCTCTGTGTTGCTGTGTTGCTGGCTGTGTTGCTGTGTCGTTGCTCTGTGTTGCTGGCTGTGTTGCTGTGTTGCTGGCTGTGTTGCTGTGTCGTTGCTCTGTGTTGCTGTGTCGTTGCTCTGTGTTGCTGTGTTGCTGGCTGCGTCGCTGTGTCGTTGCTCTGTGTTGCTGGCGATCCACGCCAGCAACACAGACCACAGAGCACAGAGTACGTGCTGAAATGGTTTGTTGTTGCTGTGTCATTGTGCTGATGTTTGGCTTTTTCGTGTTGCTCTGCACGGCTTCTGTTCTGTCTTGAGACCAACGCATGTGAGAAAATAAAAATGATGAACATGTGATACAACCAAACTGTCTCGACTTTAAAACGTCCTCTGCACAGGAATGAGAATGTCCTCTTGGCATTCATTGAGCCAGTGCTGGCCAGCTGTAATATGATGTTGCAAGTTTTTTTGTTTTTTTTTTTCCTATCGGATTCTTTGCCTCAAGGCTAACCACTATTTTACAGCCCACTAAATTTTGTTCTTTCCTTTTGCTTTATTTTATTTATTTTTTGGCCACATAGTGGGTCAAATCTCTTGACAAATGCAACAAACCAAACTATGTTTGAGCCACATGAGGCAAAACCTTCTGAATCCATTACTGTATACCTCTGAAATGAACAGCCACTGTTTTCCTAAATGTTACATTAAGTTTGTAGTCCCATTGTCAAAACATTTCCTTTTCTGGGCTCAAACCACAAATTGCATATGATAGATATTGATTTCAATATGAAAAGTTTTCTCAATATTAAAAGTCTAATGATTCTTCAGGAGCTAATCCATCCTGCCAATAATGAGATTGTAGAGGACACACTGAATAATTGATCTTTAATTAACTTCAGAATATGTTTTATGTATAGAAGAGGGTGTCTGTGCCGCGTCAGCCGAACCTTGGTGCTGTCACACAGACGACAGCGAAGCCATTATCTTCATCCCAAGGTGGCTGCAGTGTAGTCTTCCCACTTGTGCAGTTAATGAGCCAATCCACATCAAGTGTTCGGTGTTTCTGTGTTTCTGTGCTTCCATTTATGTGGCATCCTGAGTGAGTCTCCATGGCCTTGCATAAGTGCCTTCCATTAGACCGGTACACACACACACACAAACTTAACAGTCCCAGCACTCATCACCGGAAAGTGTGCAGAATAGTAAGTAATGGGATCTTGATATTAAGAAAGACATTTGAAAACAATTATTCAAATGGCTGTCTGCCTGTTGAATCTTTCTAATCCCACAGTGGAGCACTCAAGCAAACACTCAGCGGTGTGACCCCGGCTGAATTAGCATGGAGGAAAAAGGGGAGCGCACGCGCCTCTGAAGCCGGAGATGCTAAAACGTCTAGACTGCTCTCTGGTTTGTCACTCTCATGCTGCCTTTGAAACGAAAAGCCTTTTTAGAACATGAAGCAGAGGGAGCAGATTTCCTGTAGCTTTTAGAGGTTGTCATACATGGCATTTCTCAAAATGTCAAAGGGACGGCTCCTTCATCTCGGAGAGACTTTGAATGCATTTGGCAGGCGCTTAGCGCAGGGCTTCACTCTGACCTGGCTCCGACACCTTTGAGAAGGAGAGGTGTTACATCCAGTTTTCTCCGGAGTTAATACGTTTTCTGATGCATATCCACAACTGCCACTTTACTTGGTACACCTCTTAGTTTACAGCTGGGGCTTTTAGGAAATGTGTCACTTAAATTAAGCGCCAGGCGTGCAGGCGTATCTCACCCGGATCAAATCTGGGCAGTGGGAGAAGATTTGCAGCCAGCTTGTACCACCAAAAAGAAAAAAAAAAAAAAAAGAGGTGAATCCATGCGACATTTATATTGATGACAAATGCCTGCCGCTAGATAAGTGTAGCTACAAGTAATGAACTGGCTAGTGACTGTATACGTTTAAATCATTATTTAAGTCATTATCCTGCTCATCAGCCTGTTTCACTCACCCAACGGAGGAAGGAAAATCTCCCTGTGGCAGCTTGTGAAATCCGGGGCAGGTTTGACAGCAGTCAGAGCATCGGGATGAGCATGGGGTTGGGGACACACAGCGTAGCTTTAAAGAGCACTCCTGCAACTGAGTATTACCCTCTCACAAAGCTGAGGGACTTGGTAGAAAGGTCAAACCTTTAAGTGGTGGAAAGTAAGAAAATACATCTAGTCGCGCAGTTTTAAGGTGTTTGTACTTTGAGTATTTCCATTCCGGAGGGGAATAGTGTACTTTTTACTGCATTACATTTACTTGACTGCTGTATTTACACTTTGAAGATTTTTATATGAAGGTTTTATATGTACTTGACAGACTTGATCAGACTACCCAACAGTACAGACAAGTTCCAATCAGCTTCAGCAGTTAGAAAATGAAAATGCTCTTTATAAAGTGGTAATAATCATAAAATGTTAATGACTCTGACTGGGGCTCTGATTAATTTGGATCCTTTATGTATGTTTCTGTTCTTCTAGTCAAGTGACATTATGAACGCAGAGCTTTTACTTGTAGCATAATATGTCAGTCATGCTAGCAGCTGTGGGGGTGGTCGTGTCGGCCTGTGGACATTTGTGGTTTTGAGTGAAATGTCTTGACAAGTATTGAAGTGATTGATATGAACTACAGTACACACGTGCACATTTCCCTCTGTGAATTGTTGTAACTTGGTGACCCCTTAACTTTTCATCAAGCGCCATCATCAGGTCAGAATTGAAGTGTCTGCAAGATTAATGACATATATGGCATATAGCATGCCAACATGCTAAACTATGATGGTGCGCATGGTAAATAATACCTGCTTAACAAAACTATGTTAGCATTCTGATGTTAGCATTTAGCTCAAAGCACCACTGTGCCTCAGTGTGGCCTCACAGAGGTGCTAGCATGGCTTGTTTTAGCAGCATCTTGTGCTACGTGCACTTCCTGTCTGCAGATGAATCAGTGGCTTCTTCTGTTAGCACTAGTTAGGACGGGAACTAAATCCCCAAAATAATGAGCATGAGTATCAAAACCTGTGTTCGCAGTCTGTAGTGGGATGTAATTTTCACGTCGCCACATTTTCTACTCATTATAGATGGGCCAGTCTGAAGTTCAGATGACTTGAGGTTTCCCTTACAAAGCCCGAATCTGCAGGGATATTTTTATAAGTCCCAACCAGCCCATTTCATCAGCTGCCAAAATAGCCGCGCTCCTATGAATACATCCCATTTCCATTCCAAAAGGCTGCAGCGGTGATTGACGCGTCCTTGTTCTCTGGTTTACATTAGATGTGAAAATAATTGGCACCTGTATTCCTGCACATGCTCTTGACGCCAGGGAAAAGCACAGCACCAGAGGTTTAATTTCACTCTGGAGTCTGATCCCTTCCTATTCACTCCAGATGTTGCGGCACACACATGGATATCCATCTAAAATAGCAGGGAAGATTAACGCAGAGTAAAGATCTGTCATATCATCATACTCGGCTGCTGCTGACGCGTAGTTCTGCATTGATATTTCTCTCATTGATGTATAAGCCCTCCCACAGAACATCAGCTTAAGATATGTGCTCACATGTGTGCCTCTGCCGTCCCTCTACCCTTCACGTCATCCTCTTCTCATCATCTCTTCCGCTCCCAATCTCCTCTTCCTGCTCTCCACACATTCCCTCTGGCGATCTCCATAGCTAGTTATCATGAGGGTGAGCCTATTGAAGTACTTTAAGCATCCAGTATCCCAGCCGGCCCCGGCAGATTGGATGTGATTTTGGAGGTTTAGCAGGATGTGCGATGCCCAGGGAGAGTAATTGCTTGTGTAATTGCACTCTGGGGAAAGGTAGAGCAGTAGGGCCTAAATTCATCCTTCTACCTGCCCTCAGGCTGCATGGACAGCTCTTGTCCCAGCATCTGTCCATTCTTTACACCTCTCCATAACCTCCCTCCCTCCCTGCTTCCCCTCTCCACGGTGGCTGGAGGGGAGGTTTATGGAGGATTCAGCGGTTGAGAAGCCTGGAAGCGGAGTGGTGTCAGGGGGGAGCAGGCAGAGCAGCGGGTCAGGTCAGAGGAGCTCTGCAAGGGGCTGAGGAGACAGATGGAGGAGGAGATTAGGAGGAGCAAGGAGGCGCCCTGTTGTTAAAATGAAAAGCGAGGCAGAGGAGGGGAGAAGAAGGCACGCAGAGGATCTAAAAGCCAAAGTCCAAGTACTGGAAGATGTGCGTTTGTGTGTAAGAGTGCTTCTCGTAATGAAAGAAGGATTAGGAAAATCCTCTCAAGTGGTAACATTGTGAGCGGACTTATAATGAAACGATAAGGCTATGTAGTTTCGTTTAAAAAAAAAAAAAAAAAAAAAAGTCTAAATCATTTCCTAAAACAGCATGGCAACTGTTTTTAGCAAATATTACTCAAAGAGAAGGAATGGTGCATTTGTTGGGAACTATTTTCAGTGGCAAATTAATTAATAGTAAGCATTTGGTGCAGAAGTGAGTATTTAAGGCAGCAGAGCAGGAACGTGGTATTGATTTAGAATTAAAGTAGAGTGCCCATGTTCAGGGTAATGAAGGAATGTGTCACCCGGTGCAATAATGTGGCTGGCTTACGTGTTTTTAATAGATTTTGGACAACAAAAACTATTAATCTGACTATGGGACAAAGGAATACGATATATCATACTTTGGATACGCAGGCAATACTTGTGTGCTTTTAAAGTTATCATGAGGTTTAGTTCAAGCTTGTGATTTTAGTCCTGCTTCACAGCTTAATTCAAAGACTCATTTACTACAATATAATCTACAATTTAATACAGTCGAGCGCAACTAGCACTGGTGTCTGGTAGAACTGTCAATGGATGTCCCAATTTCGTTCTTATGGTTCACTGCAGTGGTTATCAACTGGGGGCTGGGAGCCCTGCAAGGGGATGAATCTGAGGGGTGGGTATTCTGTGGGTATTTTGTTTGTACCAGGGAAAAAATAGAGATCAAAACAGGGTCTATTTGGTTCTTCCAAAGCTTTCAGACCTATTCTTCAGCCTTCCTGATTGGATGAAGTTGCTCTGGTGTTAAAGAGATGGGTTTGTTTAAAATCACGTGGCCCAGGCATGGAATTTATGTCCTGTGATGGCACGTGACCAACATGTCTCTGTTGAAGGAAGATCACTGGTGTCTGATTTGAATGGGCAATTTTCTTTTTCTGGAGCCGCCCAGTGACTCCTGGTTCATGGCTTTGATCACTCCTCTGTCAAAAAAAAAAAAAAAAAAATAGAAGATATCTAAAAGTGCAACACTTGTACTGATGGATGTCAATCAGACTGAGGTTTTAAAATACAATTTTCAACAAATCTTCACAAAGACGAAGCCTGAGCACTGAAAATGAAAACCTATGAGTTAGGGTAAGAGTTAAAGCTAAGCTACACTTTACTATGATGTCATGACACTAAGCCACATGCCTCTAACTAGTATGTATTTTTCTTAGTAGCTGGTACAAAGCTGAACATTAGATTTCCAGCCAATCACAATATATGCTTGAGTAGTGCAGCTTTAAGGTTAAGGGTATGTTTTAGGTTAAGATTTGAATTGAGGGTTAAAATTAGATCTAGATTTGGGTAAATTAGGAGAGGAACTGGCATCAGAGGTTGGATAATGTTTGATCCTCATAAATATAGCTAAAGTAGCACAAACACAGTCTGCTCAAATATGCAAATGTAAGGAGGTGTGTGAGAGAGCTCAGCTGTCAGGTACAAATTGTTTACTGATGCAGAATCAGCGAATCAGTGTGAACGATCCATACGTGTGATCTCCACATCACATGTTGCACAACCCCTCACCTCTCCTCGTTTAATCCCCTCACCCCCCGTCTGTCTCTGTCGTAGGAAGATAGGAGCGTGTGTGTGTGTGTGTGTGTGTGTGTGTGTGAGGGAGAGGAGGAGGAAGAGGCTCACAGGGACAGACAGATGCTGAAGGATAAAGATGTGCAGCTGAGATCTATCAACTGCAAGGCAGGCGAGGGTGCATGCTCTGACACCAACCCACATCCGCACACACACACACACACACTTCTGTACCACCCTCAGTGTGAATTTCATTCCCATCAGGGAGCATGTTTTCCTGTCTGAGGTCTTTGTACTGCCTCCACTGTGGGTGTCTGTGCTGGTTTGTGGGTTTGTGAGTTTGTGCGCGTCTCCGTGTCTATTGTTAACCTTAACCCTTACGCTGCACGTGTACTGTTAACCCCGCGTTCACTGTAAACTGCCTCTGTTTGCATCTATACATGCAAGTACAGCATGCATGCTTGATTTTGTGTAGATGTGTGTATGCACGTGTGTGTATTTATAGTACTTTGTGTGTGTGTGTGGTGCAGTCTGGCAGCTGGAGCAGACTGTAGTCAGAGTCACCAGGGAGAGGATGCAGTTAAGAAGAAGAGTTGAAGGTCGGTGCAGTAAATGAGGTCAGCGTGAATAAATGAGCACTAATAAACAGGCACACCAGACACGAGTGTATATTCTGCAGACAAATTCATCTTCAAACTCCTTCCTTCCACTCGTATATCACTCCAGGAAGTTTATTCATTTATTCAGGGCTATGGCAGATCTGATGTAGGTGGTATCTTAAAGCTGTGCCGTTTTTAAAGCCTGAGTCATCGTCAGCGCGCACACAAACACGGCGAGAACCACAAACCAGCCAGTTTTCCCACACAGATAGGTTCCCAGACAGAGCAGAAGGTTTGTTTTTCATGCCAGCTCCACCTCTGAACCGCTGTTGTCTCTAAACCAGTCTGCCTTCCTCCACTACATTTAGCTCTGTCATCTGCCCTGCCAAGGTTTCCAGAGGTCAGTGCAACAGAACCAGCTCCATCTCTGCTCTCCTTTTTCTTTTTTTCTTCCTCTTCTCTCTGCCCAGCTCTATAAAATCTCCCTGCTGTATTTGTTTCTTGTTTGGAACCTATAACCTGCAATTACAATTCATGATGAAAGCACGCTGTAATTTTGCAACGCAGAGGAAATGTCTGAACTTTTTCTTACTTGCAGATTCTCCTTCAGGCTGCAGACCCTGGTTTTAACCCCTGTAAAATCACTGCTCTGCCGAGGTGCCCTTCTTGAGCGAGATGCTGAATCCTTGCCAGCTTCAGGTCTGCCCTTCTTGTAGACACGACTCTCCTATAATTTTTTATCCTCCCTCCCTGGGCTCCTCTCTATCTCTTTCTCACTTTCATTTATTTCATTTCTCTCCCTGGCTGTGCAGGAACAGCAGGAGGTATCCCTGGTGCATCAGGTTTTTCCTCCCTCTATTGTTTTTAAGTAAAATATTTTCAATGAAAAAGTATTAAAGCTCTGTTCCTCTTTGTTTGCCTCTGTGTGTGTGTGTGTATCTGTGGCTGTGTACAGTTTAGGGAACTGATTGATTGCTTCACTAAAGTTTTGCAGGCAGTTCTGGAAGTCATGTAAAAACCAAGGCCTGTGCACAGAATGGATTTCTTTGATGGAAATGTCATGTAAGCACTGTTTGGACAATGAAATGGAGTTATTTGAAAGGAAATGAGCAGCAAAATGCAACTCGTAATTTTTAAGGAGGTACTTCAGGGATTTAGTGTCCAGATTTGTAAAAGAATGATCAAAACTGGAGCAGCAGTGGGGCCAGTATACCTCCAATATGAGCCAAGCACAAAAATTGCCAGATCACACATTTCCCATGGTGCAGTCAACTAGCCTGCAAAATGCCAACTTTCAAATCCCAAGCTTATACCCGCTGTATGACCTGTGCGATTTTGGGCTGTCCCAGGTGAAAGATGACCAGCGTGAAAGAGATGTGGAGACGTGTGTGGTCGTGACCCCAAAACGGAGAGAGGTTCGAAGATGGCTTCTTTCCAATTCATAGATGAAATTCTGTGTCAAAAATTCAGGATTCATAACCGTCTCACAATGTGACTGCTGCTACGACCTACATCGACTAACCAACCAATAGGAATGCAGCATGGAATGACGCACTGATCCACGACCACTACTGTAAAGGTTTCATTTCTTCTTAGCGTCATTGTTCACCACTAGAGATGGATGATGCATGCTAATGATGTATCATTCTTGCACACTGACTTCTGTGAGTCAGTTGTTTGTTATCATCCCACACTTTACATACATCAAATATGATGTCGTACCCAAGTTTATTCCACTGTGGCTTACAATAAAATACAGAATAAGATCGCTGAAATCTTAGGCTTTAGGCGCCATTAAGAAAGTCTCAGTCCAAGATAACCCTGGTGACATCACTCTGACATTATTTTTTTTATTTTGAAAGCTTGCTCCAGAGCTACAGACATTATACAACTGTTTTTACAGGGACAGTAGCACTAAACTAGTGACCTGACTTCCTTAGTGGTGAGCTCCTAGAAGGATGTCTAAGGTAGAGCACTGGTCTTCTTGAAGGTTGGATTGTTTCAGAATAATAAAACAGTAAAACACAATCGTTTCTCAGATGCAGCTTTGGAAAACTCTAAGATCACAGGAAGTGTAGGGTGTTTAGAAAGTGTGTAAAACTCTGACACTGAGGGATTTCGTAGTTCAACTGCTCCAGTGGTGGAGGTCTGCACCATCATGAAGGTCTACCACATGGGGGCAGTACAGCCACAGTTTAGGTAGTCTTCCATTCTCCATCTCATACATGTTTCTGTGTGTATGGGTGAATTAGTGTCAGTGTTCCTGGCGACCGGGGGCCACAGCGTAAACACTGTGTGTGTGTCTGTGTGTGTGTGTGTGTGTGGGGCCCTCAGCGGGGCCTTTCTGTCACCGGGCTCGTCCTGCACCTCATCAAGCTGAACGGCCACTTTGAAGTGTTGCTGCTGGATGCTGGGATTCTTTACCTGCTCTGTCGACGTGAGGGGGCCGGGGCCACATCCTCCCACGCAGAGAGAGGGGATTCTTTTTGTTTAGACTGGACTGCAGATGTATGAGGTGACTCCAGTCCAGTGATCACAAGTGATGCCATGCTTCTTTTCTTTTCCGGGAAGTTTTTTTTTTTGTCTCCTTATTACTATGGTTTTCAATATTTTTCCCTGAAATGCACAAGTTGCTCATTATGTGAATATGTAATTCTACTTTATCCTTTAAAATATAGCCCTAATATCCCTTAAATATCGAATAAGGGGTTATGATATGAGCTCATGCTGTACCTTGTTGCACATTTCATCTTCAATAAACCTTAAACACTCCCACAGGGACTTAGCTTTGCTGTGACATTTGTATAATAGCCTTCTAAAATTCCAGCTGGACTTTTTTTCAATACAATCCACCTCCAGTGGCTCATGTGGTGCCCAGTGAGGGCGCTCTTGCTCTTCCGTCATGGCGCTGAGCAGAGGGGTGCGCACGTTGGTGAGCGTCTGGGGGGGGTGGGGGGGTTCTTCTTCATCGTTTGAAAGGAGGCAGAATAGAGCGCCAGGGAGTCCAGAGGTCCGAGTCGGGGGGCCCCTGAAACCCACAGAGGAGGAGGAGAGAGGAGGTGCTGAAAGGGACTCGATACCGCCCCCCCCGAAAAAGCCTGGAAGAATTGCGCCCCGTCAGTGCGCCCTGCCTGCCAGTCGGAGGATGGGGATTTTTTTTTTTTTTTTTTTTTTCCCCCATTCATCCACGTCCCCTTTTTTCCCTCCTCCTCCTCTCAAACAAGCCAGTCGGTCTGTCAATGTGCTGCGAGCATTAGGGCAGGTGGAACCAGTGGGACAGTGAGGCAGAGAGGCGGATGAGATAACGAACGAAGCGCTTTCCTCTGGCGGAGAGACGCGACACATCCCGCTCTGCATCAGATAGGCGTCAGTTTTCCAGCCGGGACCGATGCTCATGACTCGCATCTCGTGTCTTTCTCTTTTGTCTGTCTTCACAAGTTTCAAGCTGGCCTTTGTGCGGCATTAGAGAGGAGATGCTTTTCTAGCGCTTTGGTTTGTTTCTCTCTCAGTTTCCTCTTGTTGTAGCGCGAGTTGATTCCTGGATTTATCACCGATCTGGATCCTGATTTGTTTTTTGGTTTTTTTTTTTTTTGGTTTTTTTTTTTTTTTTTTTTTGGTTTCTTTCATTTTCAACCAACCGCTGCTGAAGGATTTGCGGATTTACAACCCGTGTGTATTTTCCAAAGAGGAGAATAAGGATTGTAATGCGCACTGCCTAAGCCCAGCGAGCATCAACATGTCTTCATGAGGATGGAGCTGTGGACACGAGTGACATCTTCTCCGTCTTAAACGCTTCACCCTCACAGTTTTTGGCTCGATCGCGACTGTCTCCTTCGAACAGACTGACAGTGTCTCCTTTCAGTCCTGCCTGATATGTTGGGAGGGAGATCTTCTAACGAGAAAACAAGGTAATGGGAGAGAAATCACACAGAGTCGGCACAGAGAACAAGGGAACATTGTTCGGAAAAAGACAATTAGGGCGCACCGACAGGCAGCAGAAATAGCTCTTGGGTGGCGATAAATGTCAGCAGATTCGATTCAGTGGAGTTATATTTGTGCCGAGGAGCAGTGCTTTGAAAGAAAAGGAGGACTTATGACAAATTAACGGGAAAGTCATGGGATTGGCACAGAAATAGTACCGATCGAGGACGCGCAGACCAAAAAAAACCAAAAAAAAACAAAAACCCCGTCATTTTGGAGATTCAGACGCACGGATTGAACAAGTTTCTCCTGCACATTTGAGAGTGTTTTTTCGGTTCGATCCAGTCCAATCTGATGCATTTTGGATCCATGAGGTTGTATAGAGCAGGCTTTCACTTCACTCTCTGACTGTCTCTACCTATAGCCTGGTCGGCTGTAGTCGCACATCCATTGTTTTAAGAGTCTCCTCGCTACAGCATCGAAAGCAGAAAATATTGCCCGTGTCGGTGAAATGGGGCTGCATGTGCTGGGTGTCAGGGTTGAAATGGCGTGTCGAGGACATGGCAATGGATTGGGAATCCTGCTGGTATTCTTACTGGATTTACTGGGGACGACTGCCAGCAATATGGAGCCCATCTACTGGAATTCCCTGAACGAAAGGTAGGAGCAGTTCTCACTTGCAGACCCTTTTTAACATTTTACTGGTTGCCTAATTGCAGGTTTGAACTTGAAGCTTCGAGCCCAGACCTGACAGAACAATTAGTTCAGCTGCGGGTCCGAAGTGTGAAATGCAACTTGCGCCGGGGGCAGGGGATTATAGGAAGCAGTAAATGAACGCAACTGTGCGCCTTGTAGGAATGCAACGTGAAATGCAAAACACCATAAAGTTGGATAACGGCAGCAGTTGGGTGCGCAGGCCTGCCGCCGGCCCGCTCCCTCTGAGGCCGTTCAGGATTTCTTTATTACCCTTTCTATTTGGCCAATTTGTCGCACTTCCCCCGTCCTTGCTGTTTGTGATCCAGCAGAAGGCGAAGACAGCGTCGGCAGATGAGTTGAGGCGGGCAGCCCTGCTCCACAGCTGCCGTGGATTTGCCACACTCACATTAATTATTGTGGATGATCCAGCTGTAGCTCTTGGCGTTGGTAAAGTCTCTGTAAGCTGCGGGCGCAGAGATGGAGGCCGTGTGCAGGATAATAAAGGCGTGTGTGATGCTCTAATTGCTGCTGCTGAATGACCTTGATTAAAGTCCAGGCCCTGGCCCGCAGGCCTCTCCCACACCCAGCCTGCCCGCTCGGCCACCCTCATTTGCATTTGGTCTTGCCCCTGGAGAAGGTGTCAGGCATTAGCTGAGGAAATGTCATTTTAAACACCCCTCGGCCGTCCGGCCCTAACGACCGACACCACTTTTCTCACACCTCTGCCAATTTCCCTGTGTCTGAATAGACTGCCTGGTGGCGGTGGTGGGGGGGGTGGGAATAACAAGGCGTCTTGTATGGTGGTGAGGGGTGATTTTTAGTGACACCGGGCTTCAATTCTGTAAATCCTGACTGCATTTGTGGGGACAAACTGCATCAGTGAGATTTTTTCAGCTTGATAAATAGGCCATCAAATCCACTTGGAAGGAACGCTGATCCTGAATAGCCCCCCTCTCCTGTAACTTTGCCTACATTACTGACTATGTAAAACAAAATAGAAAAGCAAATTGAAACTCACTCAGGCTTACTCAGGGTAGCCTACCAAACCCTCCCATCCCCGGGTCACACCCATGCCAGGAGCTTTTTCAGAGACTAACAGGTTTTTAATGCATCCATGTGCTGTAGGCTATGGCCTGCCCGGTTTCTCCCCTCTCCACAGATGTGACTGTGCGTGGGCCCCCGCTGTGGAGCCAGGCATGAAGCCCTTAATGAGGGCTTTTTGTCAGCAGTGGGTGGATTCACCCAACAGGGAGTAGAGCTGGTCACGGGAGGGTAATTTTCACTGAGAAGCTAACAGCCTGGGCTTTTGAGGCCTTACAGGTGATTCCACGCCATTGTCTCCTAATGGAGTTTAGAGTTAGGTGGGTGTCAGGGCTTAGCGAATGGGCCTGGCTGGCAATTAGAGGGGTGGTGCCTTTGACGCCAGACTCCACAGTCATTTTCACAGATTTGCTCACTCATATATTCAAAATACAAAGCCTATTGTATACTATGAAGCTTATTCATGAAGCTTACTATTCATAGTTAATCAGCTTAGTCATTCCTCCAGTTTATTTTCTTGGCCCTTTTTACACACTTCCATGTACTTGTTTCTCTTCGCTCTCTACACAACAAGAGCGCCACTTTAGCTTCAGCTGCCTCAGGGCAAAATAGGTTTTGGCCCAGGGCTGAAAAATGTTCGGAGCTCATGCATGTCCAAGTAGTGCACATCTTCCAAGGACGTGGACCTGAGCCCACCCACATCTGGTTTGTTCTTCCACAGTGAGGGGAAAGTCAGCAGAAGCAGTAGTCTGTATCAATCGGGCGCAGGGGCGCATGTATGGTTCACGTCTTGTCTGTGTAGCAAATGGACTGTCACGTTGTTAACCTCTAGACCTCTGCTGGATGTACTGCTTTGAAGTTTAGACTGTCCACCTGCAGCTTCCCTCCACCTCTCCTCCCATCTTTCTTTCCGCCTCTGTGAGCAGTCTCCCACTCCTTCTCTTCCTCCCTCTCTTTCACCGCTTTCACCCTCTGTCTTGTGTTTTTTTTTTCTTCCTCTCATGCTGCCTCTATTTCCGTTCTCCTGTCTGTCCCCGTCCATCTCTCCGTCTTTTTCCTCCCTGTCACTTTCTGTCTGTCTCTATCTCTGCCTCGCTCCGTCTCCCTCCCACCCCGCCACCCCCACCCCTCTTCAGTGCGGGGAACAGACGTAGCAAATTGGAAACATGTGTCACATCCAGCCACTAATTATGGCGCTACAGCAGCCACTGACGCACCCAAAGATGTGTTAGGAGTGACAGAGGTGAGGTGGAAGAGGAGGCACCCATGGGTGTAGTGGAGGATACAGACCCCCGCGGATTATTCTGCCTGTTTAATTCCTGGAATACACAACAAATAAAATGATCACGCTGACTTAACTTACAGTAAATATAGTTTAAAAGAAAACGCTTACGGTCATCAAATGCTGCACCCACCCTTCTTATTGATTGCTCCATCAGTTGAAATTACTCCGGCCCGACAGAAAGAAAAGAGACAGAGGTGCTCGGGGAGGAATATAAACAGAGACGAGTGCCAGGAGGTGAAAGAGAAACAGAGGGAGCGGTGGAGAGAGCAGAGTGGGGGTAGAGATACTCCTAACCCTAAGTAAATCAATACCAGTTAAGACTCAAGTGCCAATACAGGTTCTGCTTGAGGAAGAGAGAACTGAACCAGAACGATCACCTTGGGAAACAACCCCCCCCCTCCACACACACACACACACACACACACACACACACACACACACACATTACCCTTATCTCAGCATCTGCTATTATCGGCCTTACACAGCCGCCCTAATGAAAGATCGAATCTTACATTACTGCTCAGGGGTTTGGTGGGTGGGGGGTGAAGTAGAGTGGGTACTGGGGTACCAGGTGACCCACGTACTTGGGATCACACTGTAAGTCACACTGATGAGCTCTCACACACACACACACACACACACACACACACAGACAGAACATGAATTCAAGTGGAGCGATTGCTGGCGTTGGTCACTCATCTGATCGCAGCATATGGAGTTTTGTAGTTTTTGGCCCTTTTGCAAGTTTGATTTCAGCGTCTGTTCTTAAGGCCAAAGCCTCTCAGTCACCCCCCTCCCTCTGCTCTCACTCGCTCTCTCCCTCTCTTTCCATACTTTAGTAAACGGCTGTAGATTATTGTAAACGGCTGCTGAGGGTGGGCGTCGTCTCGCTCGCCGCTTGCGGTGACTTGTAATACAACTATTCCCCCCAAGATCCACATTAAAATTTAATCCCCCCTTCCCGTTTCTCAATAATTCATTAATCGCCGGCTAATTGGCGCCGGATAAAAGACTAGCTAACTAGGCTAAGTGTTTCAACTACAAAAAAACAGAGAAAAGACTCCAATAAAAAAAAAATCAGTGGAAATCTTCTTGGTGAGGGCACTGTGGGACCGAGCAAGTGGAATAAGTGTTAGTAGGTCAAACAGGGTGTCATATCAAAGCAGCTTTTCAACCCCCGTTTATTGATTGTTTGTATGTTTGTAACGCCACACCCAGTTTCACCAGTGTGAAATCCACCCAAACTGTAGGTTCCCCCCTCCTTCATGAATTATGCATGCGTGCACTGAGGCTTTTCAGGGCTGTGTGGACAAGCCAGCAGCAGCCTTGTAAGCCTACATGCATCCTTAGGGTAAATGATGAGAGAATATCCACCGGGTGATTTTATTTTAGGAGCGAGGGAGTGTAAAAACAAGAGCAGGAATGTAGAGGAGAGAAGAATATGAACCATATTGTTTGAGCTGCCTGCTAAAAGCAAGCAGGCAGCAGGCAACCCCCCCCCCTCACCAACCTCCCTCCCTCCCAAACACACACACACACCCCATCTCCCTCACTCTCTTTCTCTTGTGTGTGTAACTTTACGAGCTGAGAGCAACAGGAGCTGTGAAAAGAGGTTTCAGCTGAAGTGGCAGAATGGAAAGGCCAGGGGAAGGAGGAGGAGGAGGAGGAGGAGAAGGAGGAGAAGAAGAAGAAGGAGGGAGCCAATCCGGCCACAGGCTGCAACCTTTCTCTCTGTCCGTCTTTGTGAGTCTTTCTCTGGGCACTGCAGGCAGGCAGATGTGCACACAGGTATGCAGCTGGACTGTGAAATTACAGACAGGTACAGACGGGTCCATTGCAGCTTCACATTCTCAACAGATGCCTGCACACAGACACACAAATGAGCCTGGGGGGGGGGGGGCCTCGACCTCCCCCTCCCATCTCTGTCAGACACATGTGTAAAGAGTGTGTGGTCCTAATGTATCTCCTTTGTTGCATGTGCAAGTGAGCATTAAACACACACTGCTACCACTAGACAGTAAACAGATGAGGGCACGTGTGCACACACACACACACACACACACACACACACAGGAGAGGTGAGGAAATTGGCAGGCGTGACGGACTGTTGTTCCACTCGGAATTCATTCATTATTTTATCACTCGATTATAAGTTTATTTGGCAGGGGCAGTGCACATTCATCAACATCATAACAGCTATAAAGCGGCGTTGTAAATATGCTGGGGTTGGCTAAAGAACTAATTTACTTCCCCAGTCCCTTGGGCTTTAGAAGTGACTTTGGGATTTTGGTAATTGTTAAAAGTGCTGATGATTAGGATGAAGGAGATTAAAAGCGTGCGGCTGGTTCAGAGTGTTGGAACACATGCGGAAACAAGAAAATTTATTCCCTGGAAACATATGCAAGCGCACAATCACGGAGACACACACTTAAACATTCACAGTGGTGGTAGTGGGAACAGTAATCCAGGCCGTAGGTCTGAAGGGGTCACATGTGTCCCGGCATCACTGGGCAGATTGCCCCGGGTGGCTGAACCCAGAGCCCCTTAGCAAAGCCAGCCAACACACACACATACATTGGCCCCTCATTAGCTTGCTTCACAGCACACCCTGCCTAAGCAGGATCATCCAATCCTCCTGGCAGCATTTGGCCTGGGCCAGGTCAATCCTCCTCCCCCGGGTGACACAGAGAGGCGGACTGGTGTGGTGGGAAGCCAAAGTGTATGTGGAGTCCAGAGGCCCAGGGGTGAGCAGTGTAGGGCCAACCTCTGTTACATTGTTCATCACCTTCTCTATCCTCACTCGTGTACTCGCCCTCCAGTCTCTCAGCTCTTTTCCTCCTCCTCCTCCTCCTCTGTCACCCCTCCTCCCCTCCTCTCCTTGCTCTCCAGTTTTGTTTAGGTTCAGTATCACGAGGCTCCCAGCTCTGCACATCTCCACAACACTGGGTTGGGCTCATATTGCAGCAGCTACTGTGGCTTCGGCATCGTTCCAGATAAATGGGATAGCAGTGGGAGGGAGTTGACACTGTCATTTCGTGTGTGTGTGTGTGTGTGTGTGTGGATTCTGGTTTGTGACAGAGGATGTGCTGGTATGTGTGTGTTTGTGACTTGAATACTAAACTGTGCGTTACGATCTCAGAGCTGTGAGCCGTTCTGTGGACGCCATGCAAACTTGCATGGTTGGAAAAAAAGTCCTCATAACCAAACATTTCTGTGTGTAATTGAGTCCTAAAGTCTTATTTTCTCAAAACAAATGAAAAAACCTACCAGAGTAATGAGATTATTTTTAACCTGTTTCCAATACAAATGAACTTGTTTCAAGTATTTTTTCTCAAATTGAAGTGAAATGTTTTTGATTCTAATGTAGCCACTTGCGTTATCCTCAAAATACAGACACTCAGTTCTGCAAAATTGTGGAAAAACATTTATTTCTGGCAGATTTTTTTTTCACTTTTTAGAAGCAAACAAGGATTTTTGGACAGAAATGAATTGATAAAGGAGACGTTTGGATTTTTGCCGTGTGTATGTGTGTGTGTGTGTTTGGTCTTTTCACACCTGCGTTCCCCTCGAGCAACATCAAGGTGGTGTCCTCTTTTGCATAGCGCACACACACTGTTATGCAGAAACATGCAAAATGCAAAACAAAAGACAAATGTTGTGTTCTCTTATCTCCCGGTAACTTCCTCAGCAGCCAGATTTCATTCCTCTTTCAGCCTTTACGTCCCGGCGCTTTCATCCGCACTGAAACTCCATCACTTTCCTCTCACCGCCTGCCAGTGGACGACAACACACGGCTTTGATTGGACACAGGCCCCAAATGGTTTTGTAACTGAATGTTAAAGAGAGAGAGAGTGTGTGTGTGTATGTCTCTTCACAAGAGAGACAAATGAGCGGGTTTGCTGACGGACAGCTGGGCCTCGTCACAGCTGAAGTTTTGGCAAACATCTTCAGCCGATATGAGAGCGAGAGGGCAGAAATAGAAGGAGTGGGTGTTGTCAGGGTGAGATGAGGGGAGAGGAGGAGAGCAGAGGGATGACAGCCTCAGAGGAGGAAACAAAAAGCATGAAAGACAGCGAGGGAAGGCGAGTTAAAAGAGAGATGGATGGTTTGGGAGCACGGCCGGGTTTGACAGTGGTACTGGCTGATGTGACACGGCCCAGACAGGGAGAGTGACTGATGAGCTATAGGTCACCGCCATGACTAGCTGCTTCCTGCTCGCATACAAGCGAGCCGGCCCCTCATTCCTCATTACTGACACGTCCCATAATATTTATCCCTGTGAAGTCCAGCATGAAACCTGGTAAGCTTTAAAGGAATTCATTGACTTTCTGGGCAGAATGAGCTCTTTGATCAACTTAGCGTGGAGCGATTAAGAGACTGGCAGCTGTTTTTCCCCCTCTCTGTACTCGCTGCAGCTCATGTGAGAAGATGCGATACTGCAAACACACACTGTGCTCGAACTTGACACACAGTATGCAGGCGTCACGGAGGCAGAAATGGAGCCAACTCGCACAAGAACAATGTGGTGATGGATGCAATTTGCCAAAAGCGAAATCAATTCCTTTAAAAGAAAGCTCCACTGTTCGACTGTATAATCAATATGTGAAGTTCATTGCACTCCAGGAAGTGCTGTGATTTCCATTTGCTGGTGAACACACCTTCTGATTTTCTACATTTTGCAAGAAGAGGATGTGTTGCGATCAGATGCGTTGTGCATTGGCAAGAAGAGAGATAATAACAGTGAATGCATGATGCCAGTTTTTCCTGAGACATTGACTGAGTCATGCGTCTTATTCAACAGTCAACTTGCATTCAGGTCTATTGAGGCTACAGTCAAATGGTGCCTTTGATGGATTTCATCCTGTGTGATTGTTTGAGTCTAGGAGCCTTTGCTCTTTGATTTCGTGAAACACACTCCAGAACCTGACATTCACAGGGATACTCTCCTTTTTTATCATATGCCATTGTGGCTGAGGAGGAGCTCAATCTCTCTAAGTCAAGACAGAAATAATAAAAATACACAGAGGAGCAATGATTTGGGCCTAGAAAGGGAGGCTCACAGCAGGTAGCTGCTTTCTTTTTTTTCTTTTTTTTTGTAAGTCATGAAGTGGTTACAGGTGGAGTTTTCTTTAAATATCTCATTTTACATTTGTATTTTTGGCATAAGAAGCTGTTATCCGGAGATTTGCAGAAACACACAGAGCTGCTAAAGTAAGCATACATGAATCACCCTGCCTGCAAGGAGCCTGGTAACAAAGCAGAGCAACTATTCACTGCTACTACAAAATGATACATGGCTTTTATTTTTTTTTTTGGGGGGTGGGGGGGGCTGGATTCTCTGGCTGCAGTGGATGTTTGATCTCTCGTGTGGGAGATGTGGAGACCTGTTCCTTCAAAGCATCTTAGCTTTAAGATAGTCTTTACCCATTGACTTACAATGGGTCAGAGATGATCCTCATGCTAAGAGGCTTTGGTGGGGAAACCTGTCCTGCTCTGCCCCGCTGCAATAACAACCAGTCATCTTGAAACTTGGCTTATTAATAAACGGACACATTTATTACCCATACGAGCACAGGCCTGCTGCTCCACCTCAGATCTTTTGTAATATTCTCCATGCCTGACTCCGGCCACCTTGATTATTTTTCCAGGCTTCACGCTTTCTTCTCCTCAGATGCTCGCATATGTGTGCGTGTGTGTGTGTGTGAGTGTGTGTGCGCACGTATACATAGTTCTAATTAGGAGTTAAAAGAGCGTGCAGTGAGCATAGTCCATCTGGCTTTGGCATTAGCCCATCATTGTTGCAGTCTATGGGGAGACTGACCTTGGCTAATAGTGGAGGGAAAAATCACGCTCAATTTCCTGCATTCTGCCTTAAATATGATTTAAGTAGGACTGTTATTAAAAATGGAAGATTAACACAGAGTTGTTAGATTAAATCTTCAGTTCTGGATGCAGGTTTTGTCTTCGTGTGGGAGAGCGGAGCCGTCAGTGGAAGCTGTCAGCGTATCTCAGTTTGTGGAGACTACATACTTACAGGGGAGGCAGCGTACGCCAAGTGTTTCTGTTGAAATTGCTTTTTGCGATTTAAGAATTTCTCACTTGCGGTTAAGCGCAGGAAACTTTTGCCTCAAGGTTTCCTGCTTCTCGCATGTTTCACAGATATACTGAGGAAACAGAAAATAGAAAGAATGTGTTATTTCTTTGTTTTTTTTTTAAAGTTATACTCTCACTTTGGCTCCAGCTGAAGACTTGCATTGTTCCCTTGGACTGAGGAAAGTATCCAGCCTCCTTGGTTTATGAACCTCAAAAATTCACGGTTGTCAAACTAAAACAAGGCTGTTTATCGCGCCGCCTGAGACGTTCACATTTTGCTGATAAAAAGCATTTCAACCTGAAGTGATGATTTAAGGCAGAGGAGGAAAATAAACGAACTGACTGTTGCTTTTCTGCAGCGTGTGGAGTGCAGCGCCGTGCTTTGTCGTGTAGGACAAGTAACTCTAACGGGATCCATCTTGTATAGACAGAGTGAAGTGGATTGTTGTTGCCCCTTCCACATACACATCTGATACCCCGGTGGCGGCTATAATACACGGCTCTGTGCACGCTTGAAGCAGCTTTCCCCCGCTCTGTCTCTCTCTCTTTGTCCTCATGTCTTGCAGTCAATGTTAACATACACCAGCATTATACACTGGCACACACACATCCAGGCATGCATGCACACACTGGAGAGCTTGTACACACAAACACACACACACACAAATACACACACACATATTCATGCATGCACAGATGAAAAATGTTATTGCTCCCAGTGCTGGAAAAAGTCCAAGTGGAAGGGTTGAGTTTCTTCAGAGGTACCCCCCACCCCCACCCCCCCCGTTCTCCTCCTCCTCCTCCTCCTCCTCCTCCCTCTCTCTTTCTCCATCGGTAGCATATCCCTCACTCCTTCCTTCCCTTCTCCCTCGCTCTGCCTCCTTCACTATATCCTCCTCCCTCTGCTCCCCGTGAACAAAAGAGCTCCCCTCCCAGCGCTTCCACTGAAAGCCCTCACACACACTCGGCTCGCCGGCTTCGCACTCTCCCACACGCACTCTTACCCCTCTTGTCGTCTGCAAACCAGTCCACTTCTCTGCTCTAATCCCTCCTTCATTTCTTTTGTCTTCTCTTTCACTTTCTCTCTTTGCCTGGCTTACCACCAGTGTAAATTTCCTTCCCTACATATCCAAGCTGTTATCATGTTACAGCTAGTTGGCAGACAGTAAAAATTATTCCCCCCTTTCCTTTCTTTTTTTTTTTTTTAAATTGCTCTCTTCTTTTCTACTTCTTTTTTTTCTCCTCCAGCAGCCTCTTTTGTCTCTCTTCTTCTTTGTGGGTGGTTTTTGATGTGTAGTGTCTGTTTCTCCTCACTCATCAACGTCCAGCAGTAAATAGGTGCTCTGTAGTGACGACAGGATGAATGATCATGATTGCCTATCACTGCGGTGTCAAAGTCATTTGGGAGTGATTGTGAACCCAGAGCTCAGCCTGCACACACACACAGACACACACACACACACACACACACAGACACACACGTATATGCATGAGCAGATGTACCACTGCCTCAAAACTCTCTGGAAATCAAGAAGCCAATCCTCATTAGCTGCCCTGTCCTCTAACCTCACTTCCAAAACTTTCTTTCTTTCTTTCTTTCTTTCTTTCTTGCTCTCTCTCTTTCTTTATCAGTCTTGCTCTCCATTGGAGTGCAGCTGTATTGCATGAGAGGGGAAAAAAAAAACAGATGGAGCGCTCTGCTTTCTTCCTTTCTTTCATCCATCCTTTCTTTCTTCCCTCTCTCCCTCCTTCCCCACAAAGAAGAATCAAGCCAGAAGAATGCTGGTGCGGGGGGAGGTGGATGGTGCGGGTGGCGGTGGGGGGTGGGGGGGTGGTGGGGTGGATGGGACAAAAGCCTTCCTTTTTAGACAGTCTCTCTCTTGTGCTCTTTGCTTTTCAGTTGATGGATGTGTAGCACGACTGCGGGTCACTGTGCCCAACATTTGCAGGCCCCGTTCTACCTCGTTGCGAATCGCGTGCATGTTTGCGTGTGATGCTTATTTCCGTCACTGATCACCCTCGGGCTGCGTGGCAGTGTGTGTCCGTCCTTGCCGGCTAACGCACGCAGCTGCTTCGGTGTTTGTGTTTGGTCCCCTGTTTTGTGTGTTTCAGTAAAACCACAAGTCCCAGTTCGGCCTAGTCCATCTGGAGCCCGAGTCCTGGGTGGCCGTTGTGTATGTGTGTGGCATGTGTGTGCACAGCTGAGCATTGCAACACGTCCAGTCTCTGAGGTGTGTATTCTGGCACTTGGTAAATCGTGCACGTTATCTGATTTCTCCAAGCCTTAACATAGCTGCCACCGAGCAGCCAAATAATGCAGCTATCATGGCTAAGTGCTGTAATTCAGCTTAATTTTTCCTGCTATCTCTTTTTAATCAAAACCTTCTCCTTATGTTTCCTCTTAAATTTAATCACTCTTGTGATGGCTGAGCTAACTCCATTATGGTGGTACTTAGCTAGAACAAAAGAATTCACTCAAGGTCTTGTTTAAGTGCTCCTGTACCCTCATGCTGCCCTTGCATGCTGAACAGAGCGAGTTTTACGTGTGTGTGTTTGTGTGCGAGCACGATTGTGTGGATGTCAGGCATGCGTCATGCGTGGGTGCATGCGCTTGTGTTACATGCCCTGCGTGGGTTTGTGTACACCCCCCACCCCCCTGCTGCTGTGCCACCCCCCCCCTCCATCTCCACATTAAGCATTATTTGGAAAACAACACAATCATGAGAGACAAAGCAAGGTTTCTGGGCGAGCATGAAAAGAGAGCGTGAAAACAACAGAAAACTGGCCTGTACCACTTGACCCTATTGTGGGGTTGGGGGGGGGGGGGGGGGGGGGGGTGCGTGTGTGTGTGTGGGGGGGGAGGGGGGTGGTTTGGGGTTGTAAGCCAGGGGAGAGATAATCCCTCCAGTCATGGCGGCCCCCCCCTCTTTGCTCGGGCTCTAACGTGGCGCGCTGGGCTGTCAATCACTCAACAAAGCTGTCTGTAAGGGGATTATGAACCTGCGGACCCTCCCTCCTCTCCCCCACCCCTCTCTTTTTCTCCTCCTAATGCTGCACCCCCCCCCCCCCCCCCCTTTTCTCCACCTAACCCCCTCCCCTTTCTTTCTCCCAGGCCATCTCCTGCATCCCGCCCCCGTTTTCCACCTTCAAACCTGCCTGTCACTCCCCTTGTCCACTGTCCCCCTCACAACAAAGTGCATCTGTCTCCCAACACACATTTTGCTTTGCTGTTTGAGGCTTAGTTTATCTTCAGCTTTCCATCCGTCCTCCCTCTGTCCTCTGTAAGCCCCGTTTCTCCCTCTCTCTCTCTCCCTCCCTCTCTCTCTCTCCCTCTCCCTCTCTCTCTCTGTAAAGCTGCTCTTGCTCTTTCTCTATCTCTTCGTCCCACCCGTGCGTTATTTCTCACCTAGACAAGGGACAGGTGCTTGTGTGTGTGTGTGTGTGTGTGTGTGTGTGTGTGTGTGTGTGTGTGTGTGTGTGTGTATACCTGTGTGTTTTTAGGAGGTGACAGGTGTCCCAAACTCACTCTGAGAAAAGTGGCCCTCCACCGACGCACAAGAACTACACAAGATGAGCAGTCAAATGATTCTTATTCTTCACTTATATATTCTGCCTTTAACATGAAGACAGATCAACTCTACAAAGGAAATACAGCAAAGGAATTCGCATTGCATTTGCATGCACAGCTCGCCTCAAACTTTTTTTTTTTTTTTTTTTAATTTAAACTTTGTCGTTTTTGTGGCCTTGGCTCCCTGAAAACACACGTGCACCGAGCTGTCGTCTGGCTAAATGTCACATCTCCTATAAATGTGATGAATAGCTCCAAGTCCTATCTTATCTCTCCGTCCTTAACCACGCTGTTTTAAAACCCAACCACTGCTTCCATCGACTCCTGCAGGTGGTGACAGAAAGCCCCCCCCCCCCCCCCCCCCGCAGTCACCCTCCATTAATTTCCCGTTTTCTTCCTCCTCTCCGACTATCTCTCCATCTCCAGTACGTGTCTGTTAAATGTCCGTTTAGTTTAAACGTCTGTCGGTGCTCAGACAGGCTTTCACTCCTCACCTCCCCGAACAGGTTTGCCCACCTGTGGTCCTGTTTTTTTTTTTTATCTCTCGCACATCCTCCTTTTTTTGTTTTTTAAATCCTCTCTCTACTTTGCATGCCGCCGCCTCGCTGTCTGTCGCTGATAATCGGACCAGTTTGGCCAGTAGGTCACAGTTCGTTGCGGGATGTTAACTGGTTAATCTGGCTCAATCCTATGAATAATCTCGCCGCTTTAATCCGACATCCAGCAGGCAGCCCCGCTTTGGGAGAAATTACAATTTGTCTTTGTTAGCAGTGAAAAGGAGATTTAAGGGTGAAGTTCACAAAACTTTTAATTAAAGTTGTGCTGTATTTCAGGTCACTGTCAGTTTCAAAATATACATTTTAGTCATTTAAAGGTATTTGTATGTTTAAAAAAAAAAAAAAAAGTACTTTTATTTATTTTTTCATAGGCAAAAGTATTACATTTTCAGATTTGAATCACTTTTTTTTCTTCCATAAATTTATATCTCATTTCAGTTTATCCCAAAGCATTTTTCATGGTTAGATTTCGACTTCTTGTTCACAATAATAACCCTGAAGGAGACTATGATGCAGAGACTTCAGTTTAAAAAAAAAAAAAGAAGAAGAAAAAAAAAGAAAAACTGATTGAGAGATGGAGAGATGCTGAGATTTAACAACCATTCATTTTACCATTAAGAGAACGAGATTAGGCGACGATGAGGAGTGAAAGTGAAGGAGAAAAGGCAGAGGGAGAGAGAGAGAGAGACTTAATGTGGGTGACAGGGTTGTTATCTTGCAGACGGCTGATGGTTTTAAAAGATGTATTATCTTGTGTATCTAGTATTGGATTAAGCTTCATTCTCTCGCACGTGTCGCATTCTGATTGACGCTGTGATTAAAGACATCCACTGGCAGAGCTGCAGAGACGAGGAGAGAGAGAAATGAGAGGGACGGTAGTGAGGGATAAAGGGGGACAGAGGGTGAGGAGCAGAACTTGAACTGGAGGACTGGCTCTAGTATCATTATTTATCAGTCAGTGCCTCAGCTTTCTAATGCATGAGTGTAGGTACTCAGTGCAGTTATTCTAATGTGTTTATTTATTTATTTTTAAACTGAGCTGTGAGCAACTGTGACCAGTCAAGCTGTGCTGGTTCAGTATGAATATTTTTTCCTTGCTCAGCACAACGAAGTGGAAAAAAAAGTCACCTTCATGACATGAAGTGTGCAGGCTGGCACAAAGAGCTGCACAGCCTGTTGTGTTCATCTGAACAGCACACTGTGCAGGTTCGAGCTTGTGCTGCTCCTACACACAAACGCTGAAAACTAGGGCTGATCTTATGGAAAGAAAAAAAAAAATCATATTGTGATTATTTTAGCAGATATTGTAATTGGTATATGAGTCATGTTCGGGCTTGTACCAAACAAGCATGTTCCTTATGTCTGGAGAATAGGATTTGTAGGCCTGGGCGTCTCTGTAGCACCACAGTGCTTCATTTATCCTCTGTTGTGACACATTTTATCAAAAATAATTGCAGCTCCTGCAATTTGAATATTGTATTTGACTAAATTGTGAGTCCAATAATATATCAATCAATTGTTCAGCCCTACTGAAAACTCATCTGCTAACCTAATAGCACAGAATAGCACAGTCCATATCGTGTTCTGTAGAGTAGCACTAATGCTAAGGCTCATCCATTTCAGTGGAGCCAGCAGCACAGCGAAGATGCCAACATAGAGGAGGCCAACAAACCAAAAAAAAAGACGGGTCATCCAGCGAAAAGGTCGAACCAGACTCAATGACTCAACAGTTGTGACAGTTGTAGGGCAGATTTAGGCCCCCCCAAAAAAGGTCTTAACTTGGTGACAGATACCATACTGCTTTTCCCATCGCTGCCTTTAACCTTTAACATGAGGTGGCAGCAGGAGATGCTCAATTTGAATCAGCTTTAACTTAAAGCAGCTCTGATGCAGCTGAAAGTGTCTGTACACAGTAAACTGATGCCGATATCTGGAAGTGCAAACAAAAAAATAGGAGGGAAGCGAAACCCCAGAGCACAGAAATTCAGTTAGAAGCAACAGCATAGATTTACTTCTAAAACCAGTGCTTTGTCTCTAGTTACCAGCACAGACACTCATCGGTTTAGAACAAAACACAGCTCAGAGGCAGAGCTGCTACCAAGCAGGACCAAACAGCATGGCTCAGTGCAGCTCTGCTTTAGCTGGCCATAGTGGAAATCTAGTGTCCGTGGCTTGGCATGCTTTGGTGGAATTAAAGTGGCTAACCTGGGCCCATGGGAGAGCAGCATGAGAATCAGCCAAAATTGGCCCGTTTCCTGCTCAAACAAGCCACGAGAGGTGAAAGGCGAGAGGTGAGAGGAGGTGTGAAGTACAATATGCGGTCTGGTTCAGTCAAAAAGCTGCCGGATAAGAGCTTTAAGAGATTTCTGCCAGCACCTCCAAAATCCTCTGGCCATAAATCGTTTGCACAGAGCCCAGCAGGTAACCTGTGCACATGAGGCAGTGTTAGCATTTAGTATCGGGAATTAGTCATTTATACCCTCTGATTAATAATCCTAGCACATGATCCGTTTGCAGATACAGTAGTGGCAGCGCTTTCACCCCAGTTCAAGCGCTGGTGAGGAGCGACAGCAGGGGACAGATGAAGGGAAAGAGGAAGAGAAAGAGAGAGGGAGGGTAAATAATAAAAAAAAAGAAAAAGAAGAGAGGTAAAAGATGAGAACATGTCTCTTATTAGAAACCTTTCATCAGAAACTACTATAGCTCCTTTTACGCTGCCTGTTCAGTGTTACGCCTTTATCCCACCTCGCCGTCCTGTTTGAAAGGTACAAACATGTAATGGCCGAAATGGCACCTGTATAAAAGGGATGCAATCTGAAATCACACATGGGTGGGAGGGGGCATTATGTGGCTTTGTTTGGCTCGGTATAAACAAGCAAAGGCAGCATAAAGAAAGGTCGTCTCAACAGCAATATAACAGGATCTCTGTATAAAAGAGACTCGCGACTCTGATCTATTCGGTCTCATCTCACACCTCCGCCGTAGCACGTCCCTTTCTCTCCCGCTTCTTTTCTTACCCACTCCCCCCCCCCCCCCCCCTTCTCCCCCTATGCCGCTCTCCCACCCTCTCCAGCTCTCACCCTCCACTCTCCCTTTGTCGCACTTGTATCCATCTCTTGATGTTTCTCACTCTTTCTCTCTTTCATACCCCGCAGTCTCTCACCAGCAAAAAAGTTCTCATGCTCAGTTTGGTGTGCAGCCTGTCAAGCTCGCTTTGAATACACGCACACACACACACGCAGCAGCATATACTCCTATAACTCTAGCATGCAGCCAAGGGAATAATAGAATCAAGGAATACTCTGAGATAAAGCGGAGACGGGGGGAGGGAGGGGGAATAAAAGGATAAAGCAGACTGAGAGGGATAGAGAGCTTCATATTATTAATTTAGCTGGAGAAAGAGAAAGAGAGGGAATTTCTTTCTACCCCCCAACACCGTGGCTTCCATAGTGCTCTATAGTGGCACACAATGGAGAGATTGGAGCAGGAGGGGGGGAGAAAGAGAGAGGCAGAGATAATCCATCCTGCTGTATAAACCATGGAGTTAACTGTTTCACATCGGCTTGGCCTGCTTTTATTCCTCCGTCATCATGCCTCTCGATCTAATTTCCTTCCATCCCTCTGCTCGCTATCTTTCATTTGCTTTAACTCTGTCTTTTCTCTTCTTCTCCTCCACCTTCTCCCTCCGTCTTCATCTCCATCCTCCCATCCCTCCCGTAGCTCCTCCATCTACCTCTCTGTGGGCTCTCCTCCCTAATCCCCCAACATTTCTTCCAGACCTATACACTAGAATAAACCTGCCCACACTCACACAGCACAGAGTGTGTGTGTGTGTGTGTGTGTGTCTGTCTGTCTGTCTTTCTGCACACACACAGCTTTTCGTGTCCTATATGTATGGATCACATGTCCGTGTATGATTTCGTTGTGTGGTTGAGAGTGTATGTTCACAGTTGGCAGCCCACTTGCCCGTCAAATTTGGCAGAATATCTCCTCATCTGGCACTGGAAGAAGGAAGGGCGTCCCATAGCGAGGGATTACACCGACTTACACACACACATATTTATTGGCACATAGTTGCACATTAAGAAATGCAAAGCCCCATGCTTTCAGCCACACATGGACTTATTTGGGTTGCCTCGCTCATTCAGACACAAGGATATCAGTTTCTGTAAATTTATTATGAGCGGAAAAAGTTTCGAGAGAGGGCTCAAAGAGAAAAGTTCTGGCCTACGTATCACTCCTGGAGGGTTACTATGTTGGAGAAGGAGTAAATATTTCTATGCACATGCAGAGAGGAGTCAAACACTTCTTTATGTTGCTATAAAGTGAGCTGTCTCTGCAGGGTGTGTGTGTGGTGGTGGTGTGAGGCAGCTCTCTAGCCTCCCTGCCCAACAAGAAGTGAAATGCCAGTGAAATGCATTTCTATAATGGGTCTGCTGACAGTGCAGCAGCTACAAGCACTGGGAGGAAATAGTCTCCTGAAGCCTGTTACTGTAAAGTGTTTCTTTGTCTCAGAAGAGAGATGGGAGGAGGGGGGAGCAGGAGGGAGGGAGTGAGGGAGGTGTGGGGAGGGCCAGACCGGGCCCTTTGTATGAACCTGATTGATAGGTGTGTCTGACCTTTAGCACCTCTTGAGAAATCCAACAAGTCATTCTCTCACCTTATATTTAGTCCCCTCAGTATCTGCTTCACACACACACACACACACTGTCAGACAGACCCTGGATGGAAACCTAATTCTGTCTTTTCTTTCACTCCTTTTCAAAAACCTCCCAATTACAGCCACTCCATTTTCCACCTCCCTTCCTCTCCCCCCCCATCCTTTCTTAACGAGCAATCTCGTTAATGTCAGAGCGCCTCTCTCTCTCTCTCTCTCTCTTTCTCTCATTCTCTCTCTCATTCAGGCTTTTGCCCCATAGAGAGCGAGAGAAAGAGAGAGGGAAAGAAAGAGAGAGATATGAAGAAGTACAGATAGAGAAATCAGACCTCAGCTGAAAGAACAAGTGCCTGGATGAGAGAGGTCGAGGGAAGGCAGGGTGTGGGCAGAAAGAAGCCAGAGCCTCCACAATAATGGCCAGACAAGTGTGTGAGATTACTGCCCTGGTTTCAGGGGGGATGTAATTATATGCTGCACGACCTGTCAGAGAGAAGGAGATGGGGGGGCTGTATTTAGTGATGCACCAGTAAGAGATTGGTGAGGCGAAGGCGATGACTAAATCTGCACCACAGCCTGGGCGTTTCCAGACCTGTGTGTGTGTGTGTGTGTGTGTGTGTGTGTGTGTGTGAGTGAGTGTGAGTAATGTTAAGCCATTGAATGTTGTAAATTATTCAGAGGCTTCATGCATGGAAACATTATAATTCCATGTCTGACTGTGAATTACCCTCCGTTTTACCCCCAGGCACATATCTCACTCTAGCCCAAGGCCTCATGGGAGATTAAAGGGAGTAAATACTATGGAAGCTGGACCAGCATATAAACCACATGGAGTGGTCAGATATCCCAGCAGGATGTGGTTCTCCTCCTGTACACTGAATGGAGTCAGTTTGAATCCATCTCGCTGCTTGTTATCTCCGTCTGTTTCCGCAAGTCCTGTCCCAAAAATCAGCAGTGATCAAATTAAAATCAGACGAGTCATGTGGTTAAAACCTGCTCCTCTGTTTCAGTTACTGCAGGGTCTACACACTGGGATGTTATGTGCTGTCTTTCACCTCTTCCTTATTTGGATTCCAATGAGGAATTTTGTGTTGAATTTTTGGAAACTATCATTGGTAGTATTATCGTTGATGAAAAGTGAACAGATATAAATAACACATTAGTTTTAATGCATAAACATCAGGATACAGAAACAGCACCTTGTGCTGGGTCAGCTGCATTACTCAGCAACGCTTTTAATAATCAAATAATTGACACAAGCAAAATACTAAACATTCACTGATTCCAGCATCGAAAATGTGAGGATTTGGATTTTAAATTAACATATCTTTTTGAATGTTGGACAAAAGGTCACCTTGGCCTGTGGGAAATCGTGTTGGGCATTACTCAGTTTTTTTTTTTGTGTAAAAATGAATTAAAATTATTTGAATTGAATAAGTGAAGCAGCTTGAATGTGAATTTACACGTAGCTCGGTGTTTATTTCTTTCACCCTTGGCTGCACAGCAAAGTTCCCGTGTGCATTCCTGTAAAAAATAATTAGGGTAACGGCTCCCATGCTAGCCCACCAGGTACTAAGTGGAAACTTTAGCAGTATCAAGACATTTTGTTTAAAGTCAACAGCACAAACTTGGTTGTATTCTGTGGAAAAAAGCACCCTTACAAGTGAATTTCTCTTTTTTTTAAATTCTAGTCATTCAGCTTTTATTCATTCAGTATCATAGCAGCACATTCTATGTCTAGACTTTTCACTCAGCTTCTGTAATGACAGCACTACTGTGTTCACCCGTGTGCAGATATTGACAAGTAGAGTTTTATGGCCCTTCATTAGGGGCTGTTGAAAGACATTCAGGGAGATGGACTGGAACAAACAGTTGACTTGTGTTGACACGACAAGACGCACAAAAAAATGGGATCACCAAACATGTAAATTACAACACAAGACATTAAACATCAGAGACTGATAATTCTCACTGAATGTGCTCTGCTGTAGTCTGTCGCCGGCTGCAGCTGAAGTTTGGAAGACGCAGGGTTAGAGCCGGTTTGCAGGGTGTGTGTGGTGTGGGTTTGGCGAGTGCTGGGTGTGAGTGGGAGGTGAACTAGCATGCAGCATTAGTTCTGCTTGAGCTGATGTGTTAATTAGCCAGCCGGGTGCATAGATAATTAATGAGAATCATGATTAATGACTATACAGTATGCATGGCTAAGGCGGAACGCGACTCACTGATAAGGCTGAAGGAGGAGAAGGATCACTGGCTATTCACCCTCTGCTGAGTGCCCGTCGGGTGTGGGGTTGTGTGTGTGTCTCTGTGCATGCAACATGTTTGCCTGTAAGTGTTTGCACATGTGAGTTTGTGTATCTGACCGTTGTGTATGTGTGTGTGTGTGTGTGTTGCCAGGCGTGGGCATTGATGCCAGTATGAGTTAGCAGGCCTGGCAGTCGGTAGGCCTAATAACAGACTGCAGCAGGTCAGGGGGGCATTTAACACTTCTAAACACACTGGCAGAGCTGCCCACTGATGCCAGATCAGAAGGAGGACCTCACACACAGATCAACAGTGGAATGAAGGACATCAAAATTGATCTGTTGTTCTTCAACGTTCTTTCTTCGGATGCTGTTGTTTGTTTTTTTGTTTTGTTTTTTACACTCTTGCACCGGAAAAGATCTCCTTGAAGTGATTCCTTGAGTCTTTAAAGTCTGAAGTCTTTGAACAGGTGATCCAGTCTGCCAGAGCAGCAATAATACGCTTCCAATCAAGATGAACTTGTTTCACTTATTTTCCAAAATCAAATTATTTTTCCTGACTCTAGCGCAGTGACCTTTCTTTCAGGACACTGACACTAATTTAGCATGAGCATGAAAGTAGATCTGTAGGAAGCAGTTTGAAATATTTCCACTGTACTGGCAGATGGTTTAGAGAGAAATTACTTTCGCTTACTTAAATTAAAAACAAATAATTTTGCAGTTTGAAACATAAAATGAATGATAAATACATAAATGAATAAAAGTTAAAATTGTAAGCTGTTAATTTGAATTCCATGTGTTGATAATATGATCAAAAGCCACAGAGCAGCTACTAAATGGGCATTTTGGTGAGACATATTTGTCCAGACAGACGAGTTTTTGACTTGATAGAGGTTTAGCCACAGTTTACTGACTGTGTCTGACCGTTGTGTCAGTTTAAAATCTGTTTTGTTTTTCTTTTTTCAACATTTAATTGATTTGTTAATTGACAAAAAACGAACCATTTTGATAATGGATAATACATTTTTGAAATAAGTTAATAAGGGAAATGCCAAACATTTGCAGGTTCTAGCTCCTCAAATGTCAAGATTTATTACTTTTCCCTGTTTGTTGGACAAAACACAAAATTTGGCACCTGAGGTCTGACAAATTTGAATGTTTCTGACATTTATTACACTAAATGGTCAATCATTAATCAATCAATGATAAATAATCAATAAATCAGAAATAAACCCCTGCTGCAGCCCTGCTAATATAATGTTATGACACAGGAACAGCAGTGAGTCCCTGTGGTCCCAGGTTGACAATTTCCCACAAAGGAGATGTAAAATATTACATTATTGAATCTGATAGTATAAACTCAGTTTGCATATTAAGCAATTTTTAAATCTTATCTTTAATTCCCTGCCACAATGCAGTCAGACTAGATGGCTAAATGAAATTAATTTCCAGTTCAACACTGCCCAGATAACATTCTTCAGATTTTTATTGAGTTTGGAGACTGAATTGAAGTGATCTTATGGATCAGTGAGTGGAGCTTGGCACCAGCCAGGGTTCAGTTTCCAGCTGTGCTACATTACGTGTGGATAATAAGGTAAATGTGCGTTTGGCTGATAGAAGTATGCACTAAATGGCAAACACAGCAGCCTGAGATAAGGAAGAATGCACAGAACAAACCGAGAACGAAGCCGTAACGCCAAGTGACGCACATGTTTATCTGCAATTTGTTCGCTATGAATACTAACTCGCCAGTGACATCATTGCCCGTGGCAAGAGGTGGTTTGACCGCTGACCGCACGCACAATCGAGGGCTTGACCTCCCATTGGTGCGTCCTGCAACATATGATACAATCTCGCCCAATGAGGCAGAGGCTTGGGAACATGCTGGGAGGAGGGTTAGAGGGGTGACATACCACCGCTCGGCCTGTATGTGTGTTTGTGTTAATCTGCTTTGTCTGGCTGGATGCACCATCAGCACTGAAGCGTGACCCTTAACGTCTAACCTCAAATCAGGGAGGAAGGGTGTGGAGGTCCCCCCCTGCTCACACACACACACACACACACACACACACACACACACACACACACACACACACCCTGAACATCCAGCTAGACTCCCATTAAGAGGGATTTAGAGCTATTTAGATCCATGACATGCAGAGGTGTTTGTATATACATACTTAGATGGATATATATATATATATATATATATATATATATATATATATATATATATATATATATATATATATATATATATAATGTATGGATGGAGGTGGAGATGGGGGAGAAGGGAGTGGAGACAAAGTGAGACTGAGGAGAAGAATGAGGAGGAGGAGACATGAGGAACAGTGTGTTCTGTACTTTCTCCTCTCTCCTCTTTCTGATGAGGAGACAAATGGCTATTGTCATCTAAGAGATGCTGGAAAAAGCAGCTCACGCTCACGCTGCTTTTGTCTTCCGGCTCTGTGTTTGAGAAGGGATGACAAAGGCCATTTTCATGCTCTGCGTCTATCTCTGTCACCTCCTCCTCCTCCCCCTTCCCCTCTTTCTCTCCTCTCACTTTTAAACCTCTGTCCTCCAGGCTGCCCTCCTCTCCTTTCTTCCCCCTTTCTCTCATGCTGAGCCTGCCATCTCTTTAGTCATGCCTTAGCCTTTTCTTTCTTTTTCCCTTTCCCCTGCTATGTCACCGCGTCCTTGTCTCCGAACCTTCGCTCCTTCATCTCCCCACCCCACCCCACCCTGTCCATCCATCTCTCTCCTTTGCTTTTCCACCGTTCGTCCTTTCACCTGCCACACTCGTCTGCCGGGGGTCGGCCTAATTATTCCTCACATATCTTTTCTCCATCTCTCCCTCCGTTTTCTTCCCCATGACTCCCTGACACACACACCTGTAACTCAGCGTGACGTCTCACAGTCTTTTCATCCACCCCTCTTCCTCTTCATCACTCTGCTCGCTCAGTTTCTCCCAAATTTTTAGCTTATTTTTCACCTCTGCACAAACTTATGTAAGTACTGAACTCTCCATGTTTTTCTCTAATTCCACGTTTGCTCTCTCTTCCCGTTCTTGTTCTGCCTCTCCTCGCCGTATCTGATGTTGCACATGTTTATGCGCCGGCTGCTTCTTGCTTCTCACCATCTTCCTCCTCTCACTTTTTGCTGTCAATCACTCATGCTTTTTTTTTCTCCCCAAGAACATAAACATGCACCCAATTTGAACCAGTTGCACTAAATCCAATTTAAGTCTTTGAAGACAAGAGTGTTGCAATCCAGAGATTTGGTTGGCTGTAGAGGGAGATGTTCACAGAGAAGCAGAGAGGAGGAAGAACTGTTTTTCTCTCCTTCTTTTTCTCGTCTCACTCTCTTATTGTCAGCTCTCCTGTCTCTCTGGAGTTCCCCCGAAACAAAGGGAAGAAGAAAACAGTATTTTTAGATCCTTTCATTTTTCATTACCATAATGATTTGGGCTTTGTAGAATCTTTTCATGTATATTTGACTGTGTTTGTGTTTGTGTGTGTTCAACAGGGTGTGCAGGGTGTTTCTTTTGCTGCACTGCCGCTCTCCCCACTCGGGGAGCCCAGAGGTTGAGAAAGAGAGCACGCACACTCACACACACTCTGCAAATCAGTCATACTCATCCCCAGCCGTGCCTCCTGTCTATTTATTCCCCGATTCATCCGATTCTTTATTTATTTTACACGCTGCTTCCTAATGCAAATAGGTTTGTCTGCTCCCCGCTGAACTGTGGGAGCAGCATGGGACCTGGAGCGTGTGTTTCTGTGTGTGTGTGTGTGTGTGTGTGTGTGTGTGTGTGTGTGTGTGTGTGAGAAAGTGAATCTGCGTGCATGTGGGAGGATGGGTGAGAGTTTATGTGTGTGTGTGTGTGTGTGTGTCTGTGGGACCCAGTGAGTAATAGAGCCAAAGTCCTTATCTGTCACCAGAGAGCTGCCTGGCTCTCTCTCAGCTGTCAATCATCCAGCCCTAGAGACAAACACTCTGCTTCAAACACTATGAGAGGCAGAGAGAGAGAGAGAGAGAGAGAGAGGTATGGATGAAGTAAAAAGAGAGCAGGAGGGAGGTGGGGAGGGAAGGAGCGGCGAAAAGAAGGAGGGATGAGAAAAAGATGGAAAGAAAGAGAAGGAGTGTGGCAGGAGGAGGCAGGTGTGGAGAGACAGGAGGAGAGTGAAGGACAAAGGGAGAGAAGTGGGGGGAGTTATTCCAACACCTCTGTTGTGTGTTCTTCAGGCCCTGCAGGTAAACGGGGAATGGAACTTTAAAACACTTCACCTGCATGAATTAGACAGGCCCCTTAAAAATACCCGGGTGACTTTTGCAAAAGCCACTCTTTAGAAGATAAAGTGGGAGAGAAGTGGCGAGCTGCGCACACGGACGTGCTCAAGCACACACCCACACATTGCTATGCACACTCACGCTCACACACACACACACACACACACACACACACACACACACATACACACACACACATACTCACATACTCGCACACATTCTGGCAAAGCTATCAGCACTGAAATATTGGCATGACACACTTCAATATCCTGACGGGAGTGAATAGGATTTTTGATGACCTGGAGGCTTTCTCTTTCAGCATGTGTGCGGGCATGTGTGTACGTGTGTGTGTGTACGTGTGTGTGCGTGCGTGCGTGCGCGCACGCGCATGACTGCATTGATGTGTGTCTGTTTGCAATTGAGGCAGATGTCAGCTAGCCCCAGACCCGGTCTGTCCTACTTTCACGGACACATCCCTCCCTCCCCAACTGCTCTGACTCTCTACTCTTGTGGCGGGCTAACTGTTGATTTTACCGCGGGGCTGCACAACCCCTGGGTCGAGCCGGGACTGCCGCTCCAGCGCTTTCCCCTAAGCCCTTAAAGCTTCCTTCAGCTGAGAACGGGAGGAGGCGTTTGGGTGGGGCGGGGGGTGGAGGTTGGAGAGCCAAAGGAAAAAAGAAAAAAGAGGGAGCAGCAAAGGGTTTGAGCCCCAAATCGCTTCAAGATGCGTTCCACTGGAGTCGGAGTCGCTGAGAGTCTGGGAGTCGGGTAGCGCCGCTCAGAGCCTGTGGGGAAACCGAATGGAAGCCAGGTTCCCATTTCCAATGGTGGATTAAGCACTGCTGCAGATACACAAAACCCCTGTTGGGATACACACAGCAAACACACACATATCCTGGGACTTGCATCCTTATGAAGACCTTCTTTGGAGTATAATATTTCCCTTCATGTTAACTAACTCCATCTTTAACCTAAACATAAAACTGTTTCTTATCGAGTCAAAAGCTTGAACAGTAAAAAATGAGGACAAGAAAAAACTCAACTCGTGGAATGGTTCAACATTTTGGGAAATACGCTTATTTGCTGTCTTGCAGAGACTTAGATGAGAGAATTGATAGTGGTGTCATGCCTTTACAGCAAATATCTTCACTTGAGCAAGAACACAGGTATTTTAGCTTAGCATTAAGACTAGAAACAGCCATAAAAACTTAAGTTTAAATATAACAAGTTGTGGTTTTACGAGGGGGTTACATGCCGGACTTTCTTGGCCAGGCCAGTGAGACTCTGCTGGATGTCTGGCAATGATGATGAGACTCCAGGAAGTCGCTGCTCTTGACAGATTGCTTTTTTTTTTTTAACTTTGGGAGCCAAGCTAACTGTTTCCCCTTGTTTCCACTCTTTATACTAAGCTAAGCTAACCATCAGCTGGTTCTAGCTTCATATTTAGCATGCAGGCACGAGACTGGAATCAACTCTTATTTTGAGTCTTTCCCCTTAGCCTATTTATCGTCTTACTACCTTAAATATTCACTCGCTCAAATGTGAATTAATCCACCACTGAAAATAGTCCCCATTTACTCCAGCTGATATTTGAGCAGCATTCAAAAAACATTTACATGTTTAAAAAAATCGAGAAATACATTGTTGATTTTAGTAATTTGCTTGGTAAAAGCAGATATGTCCCAGGGGTGCTGCATACTTGGTGGCCCCTAGGGGCCTCCTATGGATTACACTGCTCTCCTGACACTGTGGCCTGACTGAGCTTAAGTTGAGTCACCTTTAGCTAAAGTTTCAGACTCCCTGCACCCTGTGGCCCCTACAGAGCAAAGTTGAGCCTCCACACACACACACACACACACACACACACGCACGCACACACAACTAGCCCTCATAGGTCACAAGGGGGGGAGGGGACCCTCGGGAGAATGCCTACATGCATGAACGCATGTGGATGCACTCAAACACACACACACACACACACACACACACACACACACACATATATATATACAGGGAGCTTTGGAAATGTAGGTGACCCACACTGTGGCAGGTCAGCATCTCACCTCACTCCTTCACTCCCAGAGGGACGACTCTCAGATGGTTCTCTTTCTGTGTGTGTGTGTGTGTGTGTGTGTGTGTGTGTGTGTGTGTGTGTGTGTGTGTGAGACATAAATAATGAGAATGAGAGCCACTGCATGCATTATAACCTTCATTCCTCCAGAGCCCTGGGTGACCTAATTAAATTAGTAAGGTAGTGGGAGTGAATGAGTCGGAGCTCAAAGACTTTTCACACACCAGGCATACACACCAGCTGCCACTATCCATGTATGTCTGTGAGTGTATGTGTCATCATAAGATATAAGCTTAAACACTCTGAAGACCTCACTGGGAGTTAAAGGGGGTGTGGAGCTTGTGTGTGTGTGTTTTTGTGTGTCTCAAGGGTCTCTTCAGCCTCTGTTGAGGGGTTCACATGCGTAGGTGTATCTGTTCGTAGACTTGGGGGGCTCTCAATTTCCTCCTTTCTCAAACACACACACACACACAACACAGAGCTGTCAGGACCTGCAGTGCTCTATCACCACACACCTCCACTAGACCACCTTAATGGGACCAATCCAGACCGCTGCAAATCATCCAGAGTGCACGCTGAAAACAGGGGGAGACGGCAAGTGGGGGCAGGTGAGAGGAAAAGAGATACAGGAGCAGGAAGAAATAGTGGTTTGAGACGGTTTAGGAGCGAGGACGGGAAAAGAAAGAGAGACGGGGAGTTGTGCAGCTCCAAGGAGGGGAAGTCAAAAGTACAATTTTTAGGTTCATGTGATGGCCCAGAGGACCGGTCCGGTTGCTTTGTGGAACAATTCATTTCAGTCTGGACTCGAAATGTATCCACTGTGGCTTCGTGGCTGCTGGTTAGTGCATGTCATCAGGTTCATTTTCAGACGGAAACATGAACCCCCGCCAACATTAACTGACTGTGGTGAAAAATTACAAATTATTCAAGGAGGTGCCACAACTGAGCCTTCAACAGCCTCAGACAGCTCAGGCTTATAAAATGTGAGGTTTCTCTGTTTGATATCATTGTAAATTCAATATCTGTGGGTTTTCAACTGTTGGTCACACAAGGATATTTGAACTTTTGTCACTATTTTCTGGCATTTTATTGACTAAAAGACTAAAATAATCAATGGATTAACCAATAATGAAAACCACTGAGAAAAAAAAGTTATTTTACTATTGATTTTGTAATTCATATAATATTTCAGTCAATTGAAAACTCATTTTTTAGGTTTAACTAAAACATGAAGCAGTTATATAAAATAAATGTTTAAAAGTATGTGCCTGAAAAGCCCAAAGGGTAACAGTGCATTGTAAATGAATATGCAATTATATTGTAATTTTCATGGCTAATAGTTATGTCTGTTTGTTTTTACATGATTCCATTTCTGTGCCACTAAAGTGTTGCTGAACAAACAAAATCAAAGAAATGCTGCGAGTGGGGGAGGTGACACATGATTGGCTGGAGGGAAAAGTAAGCTGGTAATGAAGGAAAGGTTTACAGAGGTGGAGAAATGAGAAATAGAGCAAGGGGGGAGGCTCGGTGAGACACAGGAGATTGAATATAGAGCAATGTCTAGATCTCACTTGTGTTGAATGTTTGGAGGAGTCAAAAGAAGCAGCGAACAAAAGTTCTGAGCTGGAGATGCAGGAGCAGAAACATGAAGAAAAAAAAACAGGAACAAGGATGCAAATGAGAAAGATGAGGAAAAAGAGAGAGGGAGATGTTTGAAAAAAGTTTCAGTTGACCTGAATCTGGCAGCGTTGCTCAGCTCTGTTCAAAGAGGAGAAGTCTTTCTCCATAGTTGCTTAGTTAGTTCTAGTTTCTCTTTATGGTGCAGCTACAAGTCTCAGCTTAATGTGATACGCTCATGTGCTGCATTGCATCGCATGGGATGTATTGAACGCTGCAGGAGCACAGCGACGAGGGAGATCAAGGGTGTGTGTGTGTGTGTGTTTATAGGGGAAGACAAACTCAGTGTGTGTCTCCCTGTGAGTGTGTGTGTGTGTGTACGTGCTCTTTGCAAATGCCAAGGCATCCAGCGTGCCTCTATCCCGTGTCTCTGTGGTTACGCTGGGTGTGATATGTACTGGATGTGACACCGACGCTGCAGCAGTCTGGACCGCCTCCGGACAGGAGGGTGTGTATGTGTGTGTGTGTCTGTGTGTGTGTCTGTGTGATGACAAGGACACAGTTACCTTCAAAGTCCCATGATGCCAACTAACTATTCAAACAAGGCTCTGCATCCCTACATGCTGACTGCCACCTCCCATCTTCCTCTCTCTCCTTCTCTCCCTCCTTAAGCTTTGTCAGTGTCTCTCTACCTTTATCCTCCTCACCACCTTTTTCTCTCCTCCCTACCGCTCTCCCTCTCTCATTCCCACCCCTCTCTCTCTCTCTCTCTCTCTCGACATATGGAAACTATTACCACCGTTGTCGTTTCTCACCACCGACATTCCTGAGGGCCTTCCAGTGTTCGCTGACTTTACATCAACCTTGTGTCCTCTCTCCTTGTTCACACCGCTCTTCATAGTTAACTTATCTCTCATTCTTTCTCTCCTCTCTTTCCTTTTAACCCTCTAACACCTGTTTTCCTGCTTTTAATTTCATATATGTCGCTTTAATGCTGTATTAATTGATTTGTGGCAACAAAACAAACACAGAACAACCTTGTAGTTGTGGTGAAGATGTTGGCAAAGAGTTGCACATCCACACATTCAACAAAGGTACAGCCACATTAGCATTAATTTGAAGTTGTGTTTCAATGCAAATCCAATATCCACTCTTCTTGTCGTTCTGCATTGGCTTTGTAGCTGTTAGAAACAGTCATAGTCATTTGATCCATTTTTTATACAAAAATATTGATTAGTGCGGCTTTAAGTTTTTAGAAAATGATAAAAACAAATAAAAGTTCACTCTTTATGACATTTTCAGAGTCTCTTCACTGAAGCCGCTGCAAATGATGTTTCAAATCAAAGTGTCTGTGTTTTAATGGCTGCATCATTGCATCATATAGTGATATTCTTTGTGTTTTGTGCTTTAAAACACTTCACCCCAAAATTCAGTCTGTTTTATTTAGCATCTTTGGAAACTTAAAGATCTCCACTAAAAATTTCTGGGTTTGAGCAAGGTTTGGCTGCACAGCATTAGTTAACACTGACTGACCTACCGGCGGGACCATGGGGTTGAGGAAGATAAACTTGTTTTGCAACGCACTGTAGAAGAAGGTTGATCAAATTATCTGTTTACACCCACCCCCCTTTTTCTAATTAAAGAGATGCCTAATTTGAAAAACAAAGCTTTTAATCTGGAGACCCACCTTGTAACCTTCTTTCCCCTTCTTCCTGTCCTCATCGAACTCACATCCATTCCACCACCTCATCCATAATAGAAATGTTCAGAGGTATCTGGGCCATGCCTTCTAGAGAGACTCAAACTCTCATCAATTTACATTATAGCTCTCTCTTTACCCCTCTCTGTCTCTTCCTAACTCTTCCCTGTCTCCCTCTATCTCCCTCTATCTCATACAAATGGGTCTCTATCTCTCTCCACTTCTATATACACAGTCAAAGACCACTTTCTGCAGCTCTTCTCCAGGGTATATGGTTCTTTAATGAAGACAGTAATAATGATTATGGATATTTTAAAACGGTCTGTCTGCCCTTTTGCACTGATGGAAGCCGCGGCTGCGGTGTCTGCATGCAAAAGCTACTCTCAGATAATGCTGGATTTCAAATAAATGATGATCATTGATTATTAATTCCGAGAACAGTTTACAATGACAAATATTGTGCTAAAGATAATACAGGAATAAGATCATTTCCTTTAGCTTGGGCGTGACTGAAAACAGCAGGAAACCAAGGTAGTGAAAAGAAAAGTTTAATACTCTCAGACTGATTTGACTTACATGTAAAAATGTTGCATGGTGTTTTATAAAAACAGGAACAAAGCGTCAGCTCAGTAATATTTCATAGAATGACCTCACACTGATACAGCTACAGATGATAGTTGCACTTTTCTTGATGCAAGGCCTCAAGTTTGACCTGCTTCAAATAGGCTTGTTTGAGCGATGAAAACGCTCTATTCTATTATAGAAGTGATCAAAGATGAGGTCAAGATAAAAGCACAGAGCACCAGTGAAATTTAAAAGCTCCTGAATCCTTGCTATTGTAAACCAATCAGATGGAGCGGCGGGCAGAAGGCGTGGGTGAGACGTTCACAGCACAACAGGTCAGTTTGATGAAGCCGCGGTGTCAAAGGCAGATTCATGTTTTATATGCTCCTGACCATATGTTTTACATTATATATAGTCGGTGTTTCTGGGCTACGCAGCATACAGGGGGACTGATTGCTACAGCAGAACAGTGGAAAGTGATAGCCACTGCAGTCCCTTCCCTGTGTGGGTGCTCCGCAAAAAACGTCCATCGTAGCATGTGATTGAATCCAGCGCCAGGGCTTGGAATAATATTTTTTTTAAAGAAGGTAAAACAGTCTGTCAGCAGAGGCAGATGATTTTACATTTCCAAAACTTTACAATCATTTTCCTCACAGCAGAGTCACCATTTGTTTTTTTTGTTTTTTATTATTTTCAAGACTTTAACGTTTATTACGTAGGAAAATCATTGAAGCAAATTGGAGAAAAATGAACTATGGAGCAGAATTGGCTGAAATTTTCACCCGTTTCATCAAAAATGAGGTTTAAAGGTTCCAGTGGGCTCAAATGACATGTTGAAAATGGAGGTTTTCCGCTGAGTATATGTGTGTTTGCTCATTGTGGCATTCTTTGGAAAGCAGCTCTCCACCAAATGAGACCCGGCGGATTTACTTTAGACAGCTACTAGATGGCCTGCAGGTGTTGCAGCTCAGCGGGTGTGTGTGTGTGTGTGTGCACGCTTGTCTCATCGAGTGTGTGTTCCTCCCGTAGCCGATCAGTTTGCTACTCTTTAGTGTGCGTGCTCCCCTGCCGTGTGTCTGACAGCGTGTGTACATTAAAAGAGGCGGAGGGGGGGAGGGGACTCAGGGCCCCTGTGTGTGTGATTACGCTGTGTATACCATGAGATTAGTGCAGACAGCTTTATGCGCGGGGCCCGCCATAAATCTCCCCCCCCCCCCACCACAGAACCAAATACCACCATCGTTTATTATTCCCTAATAGATCGGTCCTTTGCTGTCTCTTCCTCGGCTTCCCACTCGCACCAGGTTGTGGTTAGCTCAAGGGCAAACCCCCCCCCACCCCCACACCACCTCTCAGAGGATGGAAGAGGTCAAAGTGTAGGAGAGGTTTGAGTAAATCCTCCACGCTGATTTCATTTTAGTTCAGTGTGCGCTCCAACTTCAGTGTCCTTCCCTCTCTACTTTATTCTTTCTTTTTTTGTTACCCTGGATTTCATTTTTCCACATTTGTCCAGCTGCAATCTGTCCGGCTTCTTGCTCTCTCTTTGTCCTTATGTGTTTGTTCTGATGCTTTATCACTTTGAATCCCACCTCTCTCTTTCATCTCTCGCCTCACTCTCTCCATCTTGGTATTTTTCGATTTTTCTCTCACGGACTCGGCACTCGTTTGCACTCCCTCACCCCGCCTCCGCTCCATATTCTCATGTTCACACAGACACACACACACACACACACACACACACACACACACCCTCTCTTGTCTCTTCTCCTCCCACCCCCTCCCCAGCTGCACCTGTGTGCCCGGCATTGGTCCGGACATGGCTCGGGTTGCCGCTGTGGAATCTGGGAAATGTTGGAACCGTCCGATACGACGCCCAGAGCAAGTACAACGGCAGACAACATGCAGATGGACAAGAGACACACACACACATACACACACACATGCAGGTGACACAAAAGCACACACACTGCCTGAGATGCAGTTGGGTGCATGATTTTATTGGAGATTGAATATTGATAACAAACCATCACATAGAGGAGTAAAATGTAAAAGGTTGATATGCTGACAACTGCACTGAAAGGGTGGGGGGGTGGAGGGGAACACGGGGAGGAGTGGAGGGTGAGAAGCAGGAGGTGTAAGAGGTCTGGGGAGAGGTCAGCGAGGCTGACACTTGAGTCTTCTCAGCGCGGCTTGAGGGTCACGGCAGGGCGATGCTTGGGTTGAGAAAATGATGTTTCTGCCCTCATAAAAGAGCTGCGGAGAAGAAAAGAGAGTAAACCTCACCCACGCCCCCCTCCATCCCCTCTTCCTCCCCCCTCTTTCTCCTCTCCCCCCTCGCTGTCACCTCTGGCCCCCTCCAACCCACCCTCCTCTCTATGCCATGTTTCAAAGTGTGGCCACATGAATGGCTCTATTGTTAGTGGCTGAGAAAAAGGGAAGGAGAGAGAGGGAGAGTGGACAGAAAAAGAGGTGAGGGAGGGGGGGTAAAAAAACCAGACACTCAGAGACAGAGAGAGTGTCTCTCTGAGCGACATGTGGCTAAAAAGAAAAGAGTAGAGGGAAACCGTAGTGTCGCTGAGGGCTGAGTCTGAATGGGATGATTTATTTAGATGTGGTCACAGTTGAACTCTATAAACTTGTTTAAAAGTTCACCTCACTTCACTCTCCCGTTCGTGACGCTCCTTCCTCTCGTCTGCACTGTAAGAGTCACCCACTGTCCAGACTTTAAGGTGGATTTAATACATCACCGTTACTGAGTGTGTGAATGCAGGCCGTGCAGGTTTGTTGACACTGAGGGTGTCACCCAGAGGAGAGGGAAACTGTGCCTCTTCAGATAAATACACACTATTTTTCTTGCTCCACCACATGATTAGATTGGGACAAGGTCTCCCTACCCCGTCCTGTTTACTGCACACACACACACACACACACACACACACACAAGGTTAACCTGGGTCAACTCTGCACGCCACCCCGAACATGGTGTCTATCAGAAAATTGAGTTCCGTCACAGGACTGTGCTGGATTTCACTGTCAGTTTCTTTATCCATTTCTCTCTCTCCATTTTTTTTGTCTTCCCCTCCTCCTCCTCCCCGCGTTTCACCTTATATTTTAAGGTTTTCTGCTTCTGTGGAGTATTTTCCCTTTGTCTTCATGTTTCCTTTCTGCTTGTTCACCACATTTCTTTGTTGTTGCTACATACCTTGCCTGACATGTTCAATATTTTTTCCACTCTCCTCCCTCTCTCTCTCTCTCTCTCTCACTTCACTGATTTCTCCCTCTCTCTTTCTTTCTTTTTTTTCTGAGTACTGCACCTGCCCAGTGGCATTTTACTTTAACACTCATACCATCCTCTCTCTCTCTCTCTCTCTCTCTCTCTCTCTCTCTCTCTCTCTCTCCCTCTCTGTATGTGTATGTGTTTGCTCTGCCATTCTGCAGTGCAGCTTGACTGTGACTCAGGGTACCATCAGATAGGCTACCACTCACAGAATGCGTCATGCAGGAAGCAAAAGGTGCTTGTTTGTATAAGAGTGTGTGTGCATGTGTGTGTGCATGTGTGTGTATGTCTGTGTGTGTGTGTTGGTGGGATTCAGTTTAGGGAAAAACTAAACCTGTGTATCTGGATGTGGGTGGATATGTTTGGGCAAACCTTTTGTGTTTAGCAGGAGGGCATTTGTATGGGCCTGTGTGTGTGTGTTGAATAGATTTTTCTGCTGCAGAAGCCTCAGGAACCACCACCATGTTTATAGTGCTCACTCTAGAGTGAGAGAGGGACAGGAAGGTGAAATGTATGCGTCTGTGTGTGTGTGTGTGTGTGTGTACGTGTTGAGTGAAGCTGAGTGCCTACCTCTCCAGTCTAACCGTGGCCTGATAACCCAGAGTGACCTGGGTAATGAGAAGTGGAACAGTTGCTTCCTCACAGGCCTCTGGGCGCGACTGAGCTGCAGCTCCTCCACCATTCAGTCTGCGTTCTCAAGTTCCCCTCCATGAACGCCGCCAGCCAAACATACCGGCGGATAAAGCTCACATCTCATTTTACTGCAGGTGGAAGGCCGTTAGCTCGCAGTGCTAGGAGGCAGGAGTAGCCTGCATGGAGGCGAAGGATGTGGTCAGAAAGACGCAGAAGCACTCTCTCTCTTTCTGTTGACACTTTAATAATTAATTGTGCATTGTGTAATATTGTGTAACCACACTGTTGTCTTTTATCACACAATGTTGCTTTTAGAAGCAGGCTACTTTGGTTTAGCATTGAACGCCTCCAAAACAAATCAGATTAGCTAGCCTTAATTAGTATACTAAACTTGTTAGCATGCTGACGTTAGCGTTTAGCTCCAAAAAATCACTATGCTGAAAAAGCTGCTAGCATGGCTGTAGACATGTCATGTTGAGTTTTATTTAGGTCAGTGGCTCTAAAACTGTGGAGCAAGTTCCCCCTGGGGAGGTGTGGAGCAACTGCAAGCGGGAGGGGGGAGGTGGGGGTCATGCATGACCAGGGGGAAAAATGTAGAAGCAGCTGGTAAATGAGTCTGATTCATGTGGGAACAAAAACACTGATGATCTGATATTAGCAAGAATATCAAGATACAGGTGAGCAGGGTTTAGTGGGTCTGTGTGTGCGCTCATGTTCACTGTTAGTATTATACAGCTTTGGGGCTTTTATGTTGAAAATCTTTGGCAGTTTGGGTGCAGCTGCATTTTAAAGGGGCATTGCAATGATTTTACTCATGAAGATCAGTTGTTTTATGTCTATTGTGGCTCTGGGGAGAAATTGTCTCAGAAAATAACCCCAATGATGTCACAGTGATGTCATCATGGTTGTCTCAGCTTGGGGTTGGATACCCTGATATTTTAATGGAGAGCCTGTGGGGAGTGGAGTTTTATAGGTGTGGACATTTGACCTTTGCCATTTATGAGGGTCTAACAGAATGCTATAAGGTTGCATTATGGGAAATGTAGGATCCAGTGTTTTTGAAGCACAAAGTCAAACTATCTCACCCTCTGCTGCTTCAAGTTATTTTTTAAAATCTGTCTCCTGCAAATCCACAACTTTGTGGAAATATAATTTTCCACTTCAATTTGCACAAGTTTAACTAATGAAAAACACACTGGCCTCCTTTTGTTGCTACCTAATATTGTAAAAAATTAATTGGCGCGATTTTTCCAAAGAAAGAAAGAAAATAATCACAGATTTAGTCTTTTTGTAGCTGAAAGGTGGACAGAATCGTTAACTGCACAAATGAAAGTGTCAGTCGTTGCTGACATGAAATTAGTGGGATTTATTTAGTCTTTTTAACAGTACAATTAAGCAGCAAAATTCTCAGTCTGTTGGTGCTTTGTGATCCTGTATTGTTTATTTTTTAATGGTCAAACAGTTGTCTGACAGCAGAACAGAGAGAATAATTAAGCAGGTTTCAGCGCTGTGACTCCCAGGTGTTGGTGTGGATTTGTTGCAAACAGAAACAGTGTCTGTGTCAGACGTAACAGAAAATGGGCTCCTTAACTTTGAAGCTCGCCCCACATCCACATCAAAGTGTCACTTAACATTCTGCGAGAATCCTTTTTATCTGTTACTGCTATAAACTCTTTCTTTCTTTCTATCAGTTGTGGCATTTATTTTAACCGGAGATAAAATCACTGCGGATGTGCATGGACTGCTTTCTTTTTTTCCCACTGTTAGCCAAGCATGCTAGCATGGAGTCAAAGTTAAAGTCATCATCAGCCTCCGGAGCTAAGTTGATAACTCGTAGTATTTGGCCTTATCAGCGATTGATGGCCGTGTGCTGTGAGGGGAATGACAGAGTGTGAGTCATTTGTGGAGTTTATGCCCCTCTGACTCCTGTGTTTCATGTTCCCTGCTCTGGAAAGACCTCTGGAGGCTGTGTTGCCACAGTGTTGGCTTCCACCTGGGTTTTGTCCAGTCTGGGTTTTGTGCAGATATGCAGAATTAATTTCACTTTCCATGTGAAATATTTACTCCAAACCCTCTCACTGTTTACTCCAGGAAAACAATTTAACAAGATTAAGACCACATAACATCAAAACTGTTCACTGAAACCCAGGATAATATACAATGATGATGAAAAAATAAACCAGACTTGGTCAAACTGAAGTAAATTGTGCATTAGAGCCGCCTCAGGCTGCAGGTTTCCCATAGATGACAGGTGTCAAATCCTCAGTGAGGCTATAAACCAGCAAACTGCACGTCCTTCATATCAGAAGACTGACATCAAGACAGCTAATTAGCAAACTAATTAACCGTACATACCTGAGATGTGGCATTGGCAGCTTTGTTCTGTTGATGTGCAGTGATAGTTGTCTGCCTGTTTCTTCTTCTGTGGTCTTGCAACAGCTCTCACTTCTAAATATAAGCTCTAAAAAAAAGGAAATGAGTTCTGCAAGAAAATTTGTATTGGAAGGAATTCAGTCGCTACTTTTCTTGATGTTGTTTACAATATTTCACCTTCATTTCCCATGCATACTTTCATATGTGTGCATACATTACACTTTCTGTTTATGACTTCACATTTGTTTGCAGTTCTGTGTAGCCTCAGATAAACCTCAGATCTATATTTTCATGGTTATATCACTGCTACTTCTACACTTGTAAGTTGGCTTTTTTTTTCTTCATACATTTGAAGTTTATATTAGTGTCAAGATTTTCACTCAGAAATATCTCTGAACCTAGGGTCAGTTTTGTGGGCTAGTTCACAGAAATGAATGTTTTTCATTTGGTCTCACATTGGTGGTTATTTTCCTCATGTGGCTCATCAACTGGTGGTTATACTTCCCGACTTTTTTCTCCACCACTTCATGGGGTCAGCAGGGGATTGCGTGAGCTTGTGTGGTAAAAATTTATTTGTGCAGTTGACTGCACAGCAGTTCCACCTGTTCCCCATGAAGGAGAGAAAATAATAATGAAGTAGTAGGAATAAGAAAGGCAAAGGACCCATCTGTTGCTCATTCAGCAGCAAGGACAGGTGGCTCTTAGCTGGTTTATGTTGCTGTTGCAGGAAGCACAAGACTTTGATTAATGATTCTCTGTCTTTCTCTCTCCCCTGCCTCCTTTGTTTCTCTCTGTTTCTTCCAATTCTCTCCTCCCTCCTCCAGGTTCAGGGATGACAAGGGCTACGTTCTGTACCCTCAGATCGGGGACCGGCTGGACCTCATCTGCCCTCCGCTGGACACCGCCAGGTCCACGCCAGAGTACGAGTTCTACAAGCTCTACCTCGTGTCGTCGCGGGAGCAGGCGGACCGCTGCGAGGTGATGGGCCCCCCCAACATCGTGCTCACCTGTGACGAGCCCACCCGCGAGCGCCGCTTCACCATCAAGTTCCAGGAGTTCTCGCCCAACCTGTGGGGCCACGAGTTCAAGAGCATGCATGACTACTACATCATCGGTGAGTGGAGGAAGCAGGAAGCACTGGAGATTAGCGGATGGAGTGTGTGTGTGTGCGTGTGCGTGTATATTTATGGGCGTGTGCTAAGCTTTATTGCAGTGTGTGGGGGGTGTTGAGGGGGTTGTTATGATTGCATGACTGATTTCTGATTGTGCCTGAGTGTGTTTGTTTATTTCAGTGATGATGGCGATGATTGGGCGGGCGTGTTCAGAGTAATTAGGTTTGAGGACTGTGTGTGTGTGTGTTCGGGTCCTTGGGTGGGTACAGTACAGGACATACACTGCAAAAAGTGACCACATGAGCCTGTAGTTTTCAGGGCAGTTTTGAATCAAACCCTGTACAAACTGCAGGTCATTTGACTAATTTCACCTCCGTGGTATTAAACAACACTTTCATTAAAATCCACTTTTTTTTTTGAGCAAAAGATTAAAGAAACCACTTTCCATTGTTTTCACTTTTTTCAGTGTGTTTGCCAGTTGTGTGGGATTTTGTGTCAAGCTAAATATGGTTACATATGTGCTTCAATTTCATTTCTTCAAGTGTGTGTTTGTGTGTCATTGCTATGTCTTTGTCCTGCTCCGCTACAGTGCCGGCCTCAGGCCTGTTTACTGTTACTGCCATCCTTGCAGTGACCGCAAATACCGAGGAACAGTTTGTTTTGGTTTGTACAGATGGTTTGTTTGGACTTATGCTGTGTGAAGACCTGATGAGGTCATCAAGGCGAGCCAGGCCAAACGTTTCTATCAGACGGAACAATCTGCAAGAAAAGGTCGCGACAAGCGAAACCTGTGGGTTGTTTTTAAATACAGACCAAGCGCCAAGAGCGTTCGGCATTCATGCACACAACACACACAGGACACACATACTCACATGCATGTATACACACACTCTCACACGCACACAAGTTTCCAATACAAACACAAGCGCAGTGAAAACACCTCAGGAGTGAGAGAGCGAGGAGGATAGACAAAGAGAGAAAGACTGAGAGAGAGAGAGACCCTGTTTCATTCCCAAAGCTCTCCTCCCACGCACCTGTGAGCTCTATTCACTCAGGTGTGCAAATGCTCTTTTCATTTCTTTTCATCTGCATGTGGAAAAAAAAACAACAACTAAAAAACAAGGGAACGAGCAGAGCCAGGAGGAGCAGGAAGCTGGGACAAGGATGGAGAGACAGACAGAGATAGAAAGAGACAAAGAGAATATACAATCTCTGGAAGTCTGTGAAGTCCCTCATGCCTCATTGTTTTCTATATTTGTTCACCCGTTTCAGGCGCGCTTGGTTTTTCCACTATCAGTCCTCATACTCGGTGTGTTTGTGAAGAGAGGTGAGGCACTGGGCATATTTCTCCTGCGCCCTGTAGCATTATCAGCATACAAGTATTTCTGTCAGATTAGATACAAGGAGGTGAGATAGTATGCAGTGGTGCAGTACCATATACTCTATGAATATGTGTGTGTCTATTAGTGTATTGCTTGTGCACCCAAGGACCCAGTGATAAAGGAATTTTGGCCTGATAAGTAGTGAGGAAAATTAACGCAATCTGATACCTGATTCAGTGACTTGACAGATGTTGAACAGCAGAACCTGAAAAGCTATCAAATATGACACACCAACACCTGTGGGATACATCAAAAACACTCCCACATCGCTCAGTGAAACCATCGCCTGGTTTAAAACCCATTTATGTGCAAGTGTTGACAGATTGGGTTTGTGTGTATATTTATATCAGTGTTGTGAAATGATCCCACTGTGGGATGATTAATTCTGGTTTCAAATACTGTATGACATAGATTTATCACAGAAAAAACTTTAACATGCATCTTTCTATAGTACATTTAGGTACATAGTTGTACCATTAAATGCTTTGTTTTATATTCCAATATGCACTCAGTGAAGAAAACAAAATGTCTTTTTGTTTATGGAGTTGCAGCTCATTGCACAATCCCCATCTTTACACATGCACTTTATAAGTTAGAAGAGTTGCCAGATTTTGATGTTGTCCACATTCAGAATTCATAAACCCCCAACTACATGACTGTTTGTGTAGAAATCTACTACTCGGGATCCATAACACAACAGGTATCAGCAGGAACAGAATTGCTGTGTTCAACAGTTCAACAGCATAGCAGTTACACACCTGTCAACATGAGCTCTGTAGCTTTAAGAGACTGACTATGATTGCTTGCATCTTGGGCATCCCCTAAATTATTTAAAGTGACTAGGGCTCAAAGTCCTAATCACACATGATTGCACACGTAATGATTATGTGTCAAACACACCCAGTCAAGTCCACAAAGCCAGTGCACATTGGAGAACCTCTGAAATACCTTTAAAGCCACTTTTCCACTGGTCTAAAAACCTGCCAAGACCTGCTAGGATCTAGCAGCAGAGGGTACAATATGTATTCATACTCAGGTCAAATGCTGTTAAACAACATCCCCGAAATAAGTTTCAAAAACACACAATTATTGATCGGAGTGTATCATATGGAGGCTTCGAGAGCTCCAACCCGGGGATGAGAGTCTGTACGGCAGCTAACAGCTCACACGTTCATGCTTTTCTCGCATGTGATGACATCCCAGCAAGTGTGTCCTCAGTCTGAACAGAAAGGCAAACTCGTGTGGCAGTGTAAAAAGTGTTAATCACATTTTTAGCTGGTTTAAAAAAAACCTGTGTATACCTGCTAATTTTTGGTTTTAAGAATCATATAACTTGACTTTCATTACCTTGCAGTGAAGTATATCCACTCTTGAAACACTTTGCTGGACCAAAAATGTGTAAGCAAGGGGCCAAATGTGGTCCACTGTCTCTATCTTTCCCACCTCTCCACCTACCAGAGTGTCCAGAGATAGAAACTCCTTTATCTCCACACACAGACCAGACTGATCGATTGACAGCTCCAGCCCAATCAATGACAGCAGCAACACAAGGTCACACACTCTCTCTGTCACACACACACACACACACACACAGGTTTACTCACACATTTGAAGAGGCGAGGAGACAGGGGACTAGCTGATCGTAGAGAGCATTTGGTGCTGATAACTGATTGATAACGCCACCAGATAGCCTGTGTATAGTGAGCGACGCGTCTTTGATCATGTGTCCTTAATGAAGAACTGTATCAAGTCTCTCACCAGAGCTACTGTGTACTTAATGAGGCCGTGAGATAATTAATAACCGTTAATCCTGCTGCTCATTTAGAGCCACATATCTGCTGTAGCTTGTGAGCACTAACAGGCCCTGTTGGGAGGATATTGTACACACTCGACACACTGTGGACCAGCGTGTCCCTGAATTGAGTTACTGTAAATGTATATTTGTGCGCGTGTGTAAGGGCACCAATGTATGCAGAAGCCTGAGGGAAATCTTGTTTTAATTAACCTATAGCATAGCGTGATTTAATTTGCACAGCGCAGACCGGGCACACGTGGAAAAGCGTATGTGTGGTTGGATGGTGGAGCAGCAGCAGGAGGAAACAAAGCAGTGGAGGTTAATTTCAATGTTAAACCCATTACAGATCACCAGTAACTTGCTTAAGGTCCGCTGGGTAATCAGTTTCCGCCACAGTTTGCCACCGTGGTGCACAGTAAATCATGCTAGAAATTAGATTTTCACATTGCGATCATCAACAAGTATCATTGATCATTTCTAGAGAAAATAATCTTTGTGTCTGGAGAAAATCAAGTAGTCTGAAATCAGAGGGGGGAAAAAAGTTTCCTTTGTTTTTGCTCCAACTAATGCACTACAGATGCCACTGTTTTGTAGTCAGATTACTTGAATCCCATTAAATGTAATTCTTAACTTCCGCGTCCTGTGGTGAGGAGAGAAAGAGTGGGAAAATTGATTAGTTATACTCATTGATTGATGTTTTCATTCATAACATGAGGTCAGAGTTTATGTAAACCCATTTCCCTGTCACACTCTCTCTCTGTCTCTGTCTCTCCCTCAATTCTTCCCCCTTTAGTTTCTCATCTCTTTCACCATTCAAATCCCCCCCCCCCCCCCCCCCCCCCCACACACACACACACACACACACACACACACACACACAAACACACTCACAGACATGCTCAGTACATCAACCCAAACCACAGATCAAGCCTTTCACTGCTTTTAATGAATCCTTTGAAAGCAGGCGCCAGGGCCTTGTGTAACATGCACACACACTCTTTGCATCCATGCACAAGAACACACACACACACACACACACACACACACACACACACACACACACACACACACACACACGTAATCAGAGCGCGGTCTTGATGACGTGTCTTCTTAATGAGAACTGCAGGAGAAAACTAAACTTATCTCCATGCAGCTGATTTGGTTTGCAGCTTATGAGGAGAACAGAAGAGCTGTTGTTAAAACTGGTCCAGGATCAGTTGCTTGTAAAGGGTCAGTTCACCCAAATTCCTAAGAACATCTTTTCTCACTTTATCCTAGAGGTATCGAGCCATGCAGATGGTTTGAGTTTTATTTTCCCTGGTTTTGAGATGTTTCACTCCGACAATCAACAGCAACATGTCCTGAAACTAAATCCATGTTACTGTGGATAATACACAACATCTGAATTGCTTCCTCTACCCAAGAAATAGTCCCTGGGAAATCTGATGAGAATGTGTACTGTGGATTATCCAGGTTTTTTTTTTTTTTTTTTTTTTTAATTTCTTTTTTTTGTTTTGTTTTGTTTTTGTAATTTTGTTGAACAGACCTTTAAACATGCAGCTTTTCTTGGATTAATTCTCAGTCACAAGGGGCTCAAGGGCCAGTCTGTTGTTTGTCCACTGTGTGCATATTTGCAGACCAGAATGAGGGAAGAAAAAGAAGGGAAGAAAAATCACAAAATATAACCATTTTAAATCAAAATGGCATCTAAAGTGTTATTAAATGGCACTTTAACATACTTTCCTGTAATTTCCTAATATTAATTATGTTTAGTTTATGGGTCAAAGTGGCAAACACCACCCATGTTGTACTCAAATAGGCTAAAATACATAAGTAGTAATAGACCTGCCCAGTAGTCAAACCAGTGTTTCAGTGTTTCTTTCTTTGGAGGCTGAAGGGAGTGAAAGTAGGAAATAAGGAGAGAAGCTGAGTCACAACAAGGAGGAGAGAGAATGAGAAAGTTGAAAAAGGAGGGAAAGAGAAAGAAAGAAGTGAGAAGGAGAGATAGAATAATATGACAACAGACTGAGGCAAGTCTGTCGTGTGTGGCTGATGTGGATGAGATGTGAGTGTCAGTTGAGAGACACACACACACACACATACACACACGGCATCTCATCTGCGGGGTGACACTGAAACAACGCGGTCACTTTCAATCACCGCTGCTGCTGTCAGGGGAATGGGACACATGCACGCGCGCACGCACACACACACACACACACACACACACACACACGTGAATGCATGCACACGTACAAAGACACACACTTGTTTCAACACACACCAACTTGCACATCAGAAGTGAATGATTGCAGGCTCACAGTCAACATACATATGACCTCATATGTGAGTGATCTCTCTCTCTCTCTCTCTGTCTCTCTCTCTCACTCTCACACACACACACACACACAAACACAAGTAATCTTCCTTGGTGCTCACACTAACATATGCATGCTCACATGGCCATACACAGGGGCTTTCTCATAAATATATGCACTCACACACACATTGACATTCAAGCAGGCTTGTGGTTGTAAACACACACAAAATAGTCTCAAAATAGCTCAGCACACACACATACCCAAAAAGACACACACACACACAGATTGGTCAGAACTGTCGTGGTGGATGGGTTAGTCACTGTGGGACTGCAGTGTTGTTGTTGCTGCATACTGAGACAGATGGTAGTGTGTTGTGTTTTTTTTTTTATGTGTGTGTGTGTGTGTGTGTGTGTGTGTGTGTGCGTGCGTGTGTGCGTGTGCGCATTTGGGGCAGATACAGGTATGAAACTGTGTGTCTGTTTTGTGCGGTTCCAGTGTGCGTGCATGGACATGTAGGATGAACATGAAGGAACTTTTGTGTGTGTGTGTGTGTGTGTGTGTGGATGAATGACTCCCAATGGTGTGTTTAGGGAGCAGGGCCCCTGGGGCTCCATGGACAGCCCAGTGCTTGCTGTCGCACAATGGCACAGATAAACAACCCAGCAGCCCCTCACTAATATGAATAATAGAAGAGCTGACAGGAGCCTGCACACCAAAAAATAACTGTGTGGGTTTCCACATGTTTTACATGTTTGTGTCTTTATGAGGTTTCGGTAAAAGTTAATGGTGTGTTGGTGCATGTGTGTGTTTGTGCGGTAGTTGTTTGCCGACTGTGGCATCTCACTCAGTGTTCTGCAAACTTTATTTTCTCTGTCCCTTTTCCTCATCTTCTGTGAAAGTATTTATGTATGCTCTTGAATTTGTGTGCAACCCTCTTAGTCTTTAATAGCAAGGTTTGTTTGGTGTTTCACTTGTGACAGGGTGTGGCTGTGTGTGTGTGGGTGGGTGTGCAGTGTGTGGTCTAATTGTTGGACATTACGGGGCCGGCGCAGCGCGTGCAGACAGCAATGTCGAAGTGTTGAATAATGCAGGGGTGCTCACTGGTTTATTTATCAGGGTTAAGCTGAAATAAATGACAAAGAATCCAGATTGGGGGGGGTAAGAGAGGAGAGTAGGACAGAAAAAGGGGAGAGAAAGTGTGAGAGACAGATGAAGAGAGAGAGAGAGAGAGAGAGATGGGGAACAACAGCGAGACAGAGAGGGAAATAGAGGAGAGAGAAGAGACAATGGAGGAGAGGAAGCGGAGAGAAACACCGCACTGCAGCCTAAATGAGCTGCTCCTCTCCGCCACTCTGCGTTAGTTTATGATTCCCCATGTGCATACGTGCGTGGCTGTCTGTGTGTGCGTGTGCGTACGAGAGCGAGCAGCACACAGCGTAGTTTTGTGACTGCAGCACGGAGAGCACAAGTGTGAGATTCGAGGAAGGGATGAAGGAATAGAAAGCAGCTGGGTGGAAGAGACGGGGAATCCAGGGACTCTGAGAAATCTATATCTGCTGAATATTTGATCAAGTTTAAGCCCTCTGATTTGGCCTCCTGCCAGGCTCTAAAGCAACCACAGGCACAGGGGAGAGAGGAGGAAGAGCCGCAGGAAGGAGTGAGAAGAGAGGGTGAAGGAGGGAGAAACAAGATGACCACAGTGAAGGGATTAAGGAGAGTGTAGGAGTCGTTTTATTCAGAATAATCTCAGTGAAATGGAGGCGCTTGTGTGGCACCATGTATCCCATCTGGACTTCTGGCATAGATAAAGAGATACATTTGAATACCTGTTGGGAAAGTGCTCATACAAACATGGAGAGTATTCACAAGCGCCCCCTTTTTTGTGCAGCAGCCTGAAAATGAAAAAATAAAATTTGATTTGTATGGCACCAAATTCTCAAGGCACTTTACAGGGTAGGAGAGAGAAACCCAACAGTTCCCACAGTGAGCAGCACTTGGCGTCACTGTTGTTTAACTCTTTCAATTACAGTCATGATCCTGGTCTCCTCTGAATCGTATCTCTTCAGAGTTTATTTTCAAAAAGTCCAAATTATTCCATGTGATGCCGAAACAAATTTGCAGAACGCATAGTGTATGCACAGCTGTTAGAAAAATAATATGTAGTAATGACCGCCCTCCCAACATGTATTAGGAGAGTTACTTTAAAGGGTGTTATTGTTTGTTTTTTTGATAATTTTGTAATAAAGAAGGCACCAGGATTCCCACACAACCTCAGCAACTTGGACAAACTTTAAGTAGTTCTGACATTTCCGTCGGTTGATTTTTATTTGATAGAATTCATCAAAAGTCTGGGGCTGCACAATTAACCAAAATATGATTGAAATCACAATATGGCCGAGTAGAAAATATCCAAATTGCAGGAGCTGCAGTTTTTTTTTGATAAAGGTAAAATGTGTCACAATATTGTTGTGCATTGTCAGCACCAACAGAGATTTCCCCAGCCTACAAATCATATTCTCCAGACATAAAGGAACATGCAATGGTGACACAATTATAATATCTGTCAAAATAATCACTATATGATTTTTTGATAGTCTGGAGGAAGATGAAGGTTTAGGGAATGAAACTTTGCAACTAAATAAAGTGAGTTAAGGTGTTTGGACCTGCCCACCTCTGTCCTGTGACTGCTTGAGTTTTTACCTTTTCATTTCTTGCAAAACACCCACAGACCAGAGCCTCCCCCTCCCGACCACCATGAATCTCACTGTAAGTGGTAATACACAAGTAAAATTATGTCACACATTTCTGTGCTTTCACATCTGATGTGGCCCTCAGGGGACATGCCTACCATTTGCTTCCAGCCAACCCCCGATAACTATTTTGAGCCGTACCTGAGACTGCTTTTCAAGCCCCCGACGCGTTTTTCACACTCCACCAAACACATCAAATTCTTGGGGCGGACAGCCTCGGTTAAACTCTCATGTGTGAAAATGGCCTCAAATAAAGTGCAAAAGTGGAAAATGGAATAGAATGGGTCAGCAGGGGTTTGGTGTAATGGATCCAACTAATTTCCCCACTACAGATAAAGTATATCTGCATCTCTCAGTGGATAAGAGAAAGCGAGTAGTAGCAAAGATGACTCTATTTAAAAGAATAGTCAACTCAAGTGTTTTAAATGATTAAGCCTGAGATTCCCCTGAGCTTCATGTATGTATCTTCATTACATGCATGAGGACACTCAATGTACACACACTTGGACAGAGAATGCAGACACCAACGCAAATGTGCAACATACTGTATATTGACATCTTTATTGTGAGATACAAATGAGGTCACAGCAATTCTGCTAAAGATAATAAGAGGAGAGGAGGGGGACGGGCGTGAGCTGATACAAAGTGACACTGGGAGAGAGCGAGGGATATTTGGGCAAGAAAAAAGAAGAGCGAGAGAGGAGAAAGAAAGAGGAGGGTAAAGATGAAAAAAAAGATGTGTGCTGAGTGTGAGTAAGAGAAAGTGACAGATCGCCTGGCCGATTTAGGTCAGCAATCAGAGCCGCACTACTGTCTGCGAGATTGGCTGTGTCTGTGTGTGTGTGTGTGTGTGTGCGAGTGTTTTGGTATGTGGGTAATGTTGGTTGACTGCTTATGCGTGTGTGTGTATGTGGGCAGAGGTTGCATTTGTGGGTGTTGGTGTATGATTGCGTGAGTGTTGGGCCATGTTTGTGTGTCTGTCTGTTTTTGTGGAAGGCTGGCTGTGTAGTTTGTGAGAGTTTGCGTGTGTAGTTGTGTTGGCGGGGTGGGGGTTGATTGCGTGAGTGAGTGTGAATACGTCTCTCCTGTTAAAGGTCAGACAAGAAGAATCCCTCCCTAATTGGATTGGGCCTGGTTAACATTGTATGATTCATTTAACCTTCCCTACACTGTCTGTCCATCTCACAAACACACACACACACACACACACACACACACATATAGATACACAAACTTTTCTCGTTCCCCATCGCAGCTTGACAGACAAAGGCGTCATTGTGTTGCTGCCTTCTGCTGAGGAACCTTTTGCACAAAGATGCGTTTCCCAACAATTGGACATGGGGGGAGTTCAAAACAAGCGCACCTCTCAGCTGACCCCTGCCATCAGTAGAACACATTAGCCTGCTAATATAGCTTTGATTTAGTGCCCAGGTTCACGCAAACATGACCCCTGATCAACATAATGAACACATTCACACAGACAGATGCGCAACCCCACACACAGGCACAGCAGACATGATGTGTGTGTTTGCTCACACACACTGACAAACTTTGTGCTGGAAGTTTTCTTGAAAAACCATCTGTTCTCCCTTTTTCATTTAATGAAATGGTTCAGTGATTTAGGCAATATGCTTATTTTCTTTCATTGTAGAAAGAGGAATAAAAAAATAGCTGGAGCAAGGGCAGGCGAGCCTAGCTTAGCACTAAGACTGGAAATGGGGAAACGGCTTTGTCCAAAATGGAGAGAAAAATGTTCGATGTCTTTTTTTTGCATAATGTACTTTTTCTGAAACTGAGATGAGAAGACAGCTGGGGTTAGGTTGTGTTTATCTTAACATGGAAGCAACCTGTCCCGAACAGGACAAAATGCCTACTAACAATGCTGAAGTCTACTTTCATGTGAATAGTTTAACTCACACATCAACATTTTGAGATTTGAAAGAGAGTTACATGTTGGAGCTATGTCTTGACCAACAGGTTATGCATGCAGCCAGCATTTGTCAGCTCTGGCTCCAATTGGCATTGATGTAAACACAACACCTGGGTGAGCGCAGCAATTTTCTTCCTTTTTCCGTGCTGTGATGTCTTTCAGAGCAAAACAGCCCCGAAATAAGTCTCAAAAACACAGAATCACAGATCAAAGCGTCTTACACAGGCTGCATCACTGACAGGAGCACCAACCCGGGGAGGGACAGTTTTACCAGTTTGCAGGGCAGCTAGCAGCTCACTGTCATTCCTCCCTGCTTCTACATGTGTGTGTGCTCTCTAACTGCGTGTGGTGACGTTGTGTGTGCAAACTCGCTGCTGAAAAAAAGGTATGGGTGTATGCTTTAGCTTTGGACAAAGTCAAGCTAGCTGTTTCCCCTTGCTCCCAGGCTTTATGCTAAGCTGTCACCATATCCTGCACACATCGGTATCAATCATCTCATCTCAGCAAGAAAATGGATCCATGTATTCCCACAACTTTGAACAGGTTCTTTAACAGAAAGCAATCACATTGTTCTTCAATGTTCTTCTTACGGGAGTAGTTTCTCGATAAGTTACAGACATGATCTTTGCCATGTGTGAGGGGGATTATGGTGCTCTTGGAGCCGGATCGGACCCGCAGCTGTTCAGTGGAATGGGAAGGAGAGGAGGGTCTGCTGTGTGCTGTGAGGAGACAGCAGAAGACGACAGTGTCGACACTCAGCAGAGTAAGAGGGCCCACAGCTCAAAGACGCAAGGACAAACAATCAGCTGCAAATCCTTTTTAACCACCATTTAAGCAGCCCTAATTTCCCCAAAAAACTCCACAAAGAACATCATTATCACTCAGCGCGCGTGCACGTGCATGCTGCGTGTGTGCATGCATGTGCACCACTTGTTTATTGAAGAGAGATTCATTAGCGGTCTGGCTGTTTACTTGTTCTTGACTAATCGTCATTGTTGAGATACTCTGGGTGCATTTCACAAATACAACAAGGCATTTTCTGCAATATTTTACCCCCCCACCCCCTACCCCGCCTCTTGCTGTCAGAGCCATAATGCTTCCCCTCCCCAACACACACACACACGCACACACACACACACACACACACACACACACACCCTGCACCTTTATTGGTTAGAGGATCTTTCTCTCTCTCTTTCTCAGCCTGGCTTATTTTTACTCTGGGGTCAACTCAAGCCAGAAAAGCTTAATTTGATGCATGTTGTCCGCTCAGGAGAGCCAAGAGTTTGATAATCATTTAAAATGCGCAGAACGTACGAGCCAAAAAAAGCTGGGAAGTGGAACGAGCAGTGGAACTAATGATTCTGATGTTGTCATGGTCTATGTGAGTCTGTGTGACGTGCTGCAGGCCAGACGGGGCGAGGCTCGATGGTCACAAATCAGCGGCAGGGTTTAGCGTCTTGAATATCACAGGGAGCGGCACACTGAGTAAGTGATACAGTAACGAGTTTCAGCTGACGACGGCTTCAAGTAGTCCCCGTAGTTCTAATATTAATCCTCTCTTTTCCCTCTGGGGGGGCTTATCGTCCATATTAGTACCACACATCTGCTGCTGCTGTATGCGCTGATTATATATTGATGAGGGAGGGGGGTTGGATAATTGAATACTCTCATCGTGGAGGGGAGTGCTTGGTCTCGTTTCTCCACTTCAGACTACCTCAAGTGGGTGGGGGGAAGGTGAAGCTGGTTTGCCATTTCTGTGTGTGTGTGTGTGTGTGTGTGTGTGTGTGTGTGTGTGTAATGCCCTTTTGTCTGCCTGTGCCCACCCCCAGCTCCAGCTTTAGATCCAGGCCCTAACCATGGCTCCAGCCCTGCTAACCACTGGTTTAATATATGCAATTAAGAAGCTAATTAGAGTAATTAATTCAGCCAGGGCCAAGGCCCAGCCTGGCCCCTATTCACAGCTTTGGAACTGCCATAATCCTCCTCCCTGCACACACACACACACACACACACACACACACACACACACTCACTAACTACACAAAGAATAACACACACTCAGACACCACTATGCCCTCATTATGAGCGGGGTCTTTGTTGACTGTGTGTGTGTGGTGCCAGAGAAGTCGGAGATGAAGAAAAGGGCGTAAATAAAGACAGAGAAAAAGTGAGGCAGTCAGTTCGGCATAATGAGAGAAAACAGTGAACTAATTCATTGGCACCTCCAGCCTCGCTCGGTTGCTCTCTTGGTGGTGCTGCGAGAGAAGAGGGCCCTGTTGTGGCACAACAGCGTCTTACCTCATCTGTAGCAACAGCTCTGCTGCCACTGCCTCTGGAAGCCAGCCGGCTGGGAGGAAAGACAAGGTTTAATGGAGAATGCCCGGTCTGTTTTATTGGTTTAACCTTTATTTATCCAGGTTTGTCCCTCCGAAGATTTAAGAACTGTTTTTACAAGACTGACCTTGCCAAGAAAGCACTATTACATTATTGCAGATCCATTTCAGATTATTTGAAGCTCTAATTAAGAGTAAAGTCCAATTTTTCTGTTTTGTTTTTTTAAATTTCACAATATAACAAGGCGAACAAGGTAGCTTGTTCGTCTTTAGTGAATCATATGAAAGCCATAAACCTGTGATAGTTTGCATTTGGCTCAGCTGTTGCTGTACAGAAAGAAGAGAGTAAGTAATTCCAGGTTTGTTATTTCTGGAGTGTGATTAGGAAATGTGTGATGAATTGAAGATTAGAGGAGCGGGACAGATTTACGGCACTTGGAGAACGCCGCCTTAAACGGATTACTGATAAAGTAATCGAAGAAGTTTTGGCGGCGGCGCTCAGGAAGAAAAAGGTCGCGCAACCCACAAATGTGACACCGAGTGACAAATTAGTCATAGTTTATTTAGGGCTGTTGCTTTATGTGATATGCTAACACGATTCTGCCTATTTGCTGGGATTTGTGCTACCTTTTTTTTTTAATCACTGAGTACTCCTGTGCAACTGATATTTTTAGCTAAGCACCCCTCATTAAAGACATTGACGCTGAAGTGCACTCCTTTTGCCCCCCGAGTGGAGAGAGTACATCACACTTACATCCAGCCTAACACCACCAAATCACTTCTTGTTATGTGAGGTTTTGTCAGTCAGTTTGTGAGTCTCCCATCTGCCATGTTTTGGCATGCTGTGGCAGACTTTTTTTTTTTTTTTTGTATGCCAGGCCGTTAAAAGAGCTGCTAGCAGTCCTTGGAGGTAAGAGTAGTAGGCTTGTGATCCTGCGGGAGTTGGATGTGTTTGTGCGTGTGCAGTCAGAATGGCACATTTAAAATATGAATTAGCCTGAGCTGTTTTTGCACCAGAACCTCACACTTGACCCTGTTAAAAGTTTTATTCAGGTGGGAAACTCTGTCTTCTCCCCTACATCTCTGACTTATTCTCTCTCTGTCATTCTGCATGTCTGTCACTCTGTCTCCAGCTCTCTCTGCACGACACACTTATTACTCTCTTAGATGCTCCCTCCCCTCTTTCAGCTCCCTGCTGTAAGTTGAAGGCAGCACGAAAAAAGTGAGAAGTACAAAGACACACGCATTCCTTTTGCTATCAGATCTAGCAGGAAAAGAAAAGACTTTTTTCCTTTTGCAGAAATCACACACTTGAGTCCCAAGATGAAAACTTTTCCATAGGTTTCCGGGTCATAACATAATGATCATTTTTAACCATCAAAACATGGTAGAAAAATATAATGTCAAGCTTAAACTACTTTAGATTTTAAAAACTAAACTGCATGTAAATAATTGAATGATTGAAGTGTGTTTCTCAGCTTGACTTGGAGGAAAGACGAACAATAGTAAATCAATGAAGCATAATTTTTATACATATTTGGCCATAACTCAAGAATTCATACACTAATTTTGATTAAAATACACTTAATATAAGAGGTCAGCACATATATAAGGAGTCTGTATTAGGGTTGCCACCTGCTATGTGAAGAAATAAGGGACACCCCCCCACAGAGGTTAGGACAAAACCTTTATGGTATGCGCTCTACCAAGTAAGCCACTGTCTTTATCTGTAGAAGGGAACCATAAGTGTACAGTATTTTCTCACAGTACACAAAGCCTGCCAGTCTCCTGCTCATTAATAAACTTCTCCAATTCACTTGCAGGCTATAACTGCTCTGGTTTTACGTGACATTACATTATTCACAGCATGGGATACGGAACAAATTGCTTCCAGTATTGATTCAATACGGGACATATTATTTTCAAATATGGGAAGATCCCGTATTATACGGGACGGATTGCAGCCCTCATCTGGACAGACATGGATGTAAACTTCAACTTGACTGGTGGGCTGTGACATATAACTGTGAGGCAGTAATTCTAGTTTTATCGTTATGTTGGGCAGGAAGGTAAGGTTCAGTGTCTCCCTCAAGGACACTCTGATTGGACAGATCGGACCTGTGACCTTCTATTTCAAGCATCACTCACTGCATCAACTGAGCTCAGAATCTACAATCCCTCCGCATCATTTTATACTTGTTTTTAAATTAGCACGTGCCTGTGAGATACTTATGACGACTCAGTAAAGTCAGACTGTCAGACAGGGATGTTCTGCCGAACTGTAGTATGATTTCCAGTTTTTGCTGCAGTTACGTAGGTTTGTTTTACACATGTTCTCGTCTGCCTTGACAGACTTGGTGTTGTGTGTTCCACTTGCAGTGTGAGAACGATCTTATCAGGAAGTAAAGCTTGTTGAACTTGAAAACCAAGGTGGTAGAAAGAGGCAGACAGATATCTTTCAGCTGTCAGATGAAATGAACGAAATCAAACAGACAACAATGCAAACAAACCTCAGGACAGCACCGAGAGAAAGTTTGTACTAATGAGCGCACACACACACACACACACACACACACACACACACACACACACACACACACACTGGTTTTTCCAGTCCCGCATGCACCAGACAACCGTGGATGATTTTGCTTAAACAAACAAGAGCGGCAGATTAGACGCTAAAACACACATTAGGGGAGAAGACGCAGACTGCAACACACACACACACACACACATGCATCAACCCCAAGACAAACTCATGACGTGCAAATAAGATTTAACAGTCAGACATAAATACACTTCAAAACTGAAGACAGACTGACGCACACGGAGTGCTAATACACCCACCTTTCTGAAAAGCAGAAAAGCACGAGCATGCACGTGCACACACACACACGTATATATACACACACAGTAAAAAACAGACTGCGATACAGCTATGCACACAGCTTCTAGCAGGCTGCTTTAATCACAGAGGAGCTAAACAAACACAACTGTCATCGTTCTCTTTCTCTTACTGTTGCACACATATAGAAACACGCACGTTCAGTATGCATGCACACACACACAAATATGTAACTGCCCTATGCTTTCTGCTGTCCATCATCTTCCCCCTTCATATCTCACCCTTCTTCTTTCCACTTTCTCTCTCTCCAATCTCTCCCTCGAGCAGTACGCAGGCACAGATGTCAAGATGTATTATTTCGGCTGGCTGGCTCCCATGTTCTGTATATGTGTGTGTGTGTGTGTGTGTGTGTGTGTGTGTGTTTCTCTTGCTTTCCTCTTTCGGAAACAAGAATAATGGTGGGGGGGTGGAAGAGAGAGGGGGCTGTGCTGGTAGAGATTAGTAAAACATCTGAATTCCAATGTATATACCCATATAGGCTGCAGCATACATTACTAAGAGCATGCACGCATGGATACACGACTCTGTTCAGGTATTACAGTCATGGTTCAAGGACATTTAAGGAAAGCTTACACACACACACACACACACACACACTGGTGCTTTGTATTGAATCTGTGTTGATCCATTAGAAGGACCTCCATGCTCGTCAGGATTGTGTTCTAGCCGAATCTTGGCCGGTGCATTTAAACACTAAACCTGAGCCAGGTTTAAAGTGCTTCTGTGTGTGTGTGTGTGTATTCACAGTGTCCACAGTGTATGACATAACTGGTTGAAAGAATGGCATGCAGTGAGAGAATGAAACTTGAGGGAGAAAGAAAAGACAGACTGTTTTCTATGCCTCAAGTGTTTTCTTGATCTATGGGGTTGGGGCCCTGAAATAGAAAGAATTAATAATAATGGTAAGAGTAAGAGTAGCATAACAATAATAACATAGTGATGCTGTCACTGCCTTTAACTGATCTGCTTTATGTGAAGAAAAGAGAGTTTTAACTCAGGACCAATTCGTCATTGTTGGGGAAGCTTCTTTGAAACGAGCTGTTATTGAATGGAAGTAGTTCATTTACAGCATTGCTGTACTTTTACTTGAAGTAGCAAGCTACACTACAAGCCACTCAGGCAAGTAGGTTTAACATATTAAAGCAGAGGTGCTCTGGTGGCCTAGGGGTTAAGGTACTGACCATGAACCACAGTCTGCTTTATTAGTGTTCATACCAAGCCGCAACCTCCGGGGCTGAAAAATGAAGCCAACACTGAAGTGCCAAAAACTAAGGCTACTTAAGCCTGGCTCTAAAAGTAGTCAATCCCTATAGACTCCCATGCTCAAATGCCCAACAAAATGGTTTTGGTCTCCATAGCTAATTTCCTTCTTTATGACAACTGTACAGAAGCAAACCAGTATGTACCAAAGTCTCAGCTCCTCACACGCCCCACCTCTTTGCCCTTTTTGGGATCAGCAGGGAGTTAGGCAGAGTCAGGCACTGCCAAGATGGCAACGGCAGAGCAGCCTGCTCTTCAGAGAGACATCTACGTCCATCTTTATATACAGTCCATCTCTTTCTCCCTTCACTTGCTGTCATCTTTCTACTGTCACTGTCTAATAAAGGCATAAAATCCTCAGGGCCTTTTTCCCTCAACAGAAAATTAAATATAGCAATGTAGCATTTGATCATGCTAACCCCATTACATAGCAAAACAAATACCTTACTAACTGGAAACAAAACACAAAGTGAAAATAGCCATGCTACCCCAAAGCTACAAGACATGTAGGTAAACTAGTAGCATTGCTACATGTAGCGTCACTACTCCTCCTTAGTATTTATTAGCTATGCTAGCTATACTAGTGCAGTTACTTTAGCCTGTTTGTGCAGCACATCATTCACATTAATACAAAGCACTGCTATACAAAAGAACCAACAAAACTAATAACAAACTGATATTGACACAAACAGTGTATCTCCACCATCATTACACATTAATCAGCTTGATTTTGATTATTGCTCCGTATCCGTCACTAAATCAAGACCTATCATTCTTCCAATCTTTGAGTCCAATCTATTTTCCTACACCAGGGCAGACAACAGAAAGTGCAGCCAAGAGTTTCAGCAGCCACATTTAATGATGTATAATGTAGATTAGGCTTTTATTGTGAAGTGTTTGAGCTAGACCTTAAACAAAGTTTTCCTTAATGGCAAATCCAATTATTTCAAAGGTCTTTCCTATAGGTCCAGTCACGCTTCTGCAGTGGGCAGGGCTTTAACACTTTATCACCATAGAGAGCATGACAGGAATAATTACTTCTTTGTGTGTATATGCGTGTGTGCGTGTTGCTATAGCGAATGAGGGACCCTTACAGGTACACATGTTTATTAGATGGTGGACCTGAAAGCTGCACTCAGGCTCATTAAAGTGTTTGATTGTGTTGGCGTTTGTGTGCATCTTCTTCCATCAGTGCATCATTTATCACACACACGCAAACAAACACGCACACGTTCCAGCGGCTGGCAGTTTTTGTCCTGTCTGAGCTCTCATAGAGTTCATTAAAAGCCTTAATTAGACTGACAGTTATGTGTAATTACAGTCTTTAAGATGTACAGCTCCTCTGCAGGCCCACTCCTTCACTGCCTCCTTTCAAAAGTCATTGTGTGAGGGGAAAAACTCTTGTGTGTCTCGGAGCGCTCATACATGTGTTTGTGTGTATTTAGGAGCCCTGACCTCCCGTAAGTTCTGAGGCTTTGACATTTGCCATTAATATCACCCAGAAGGGAGTGACATTTATGAGCCTCTTTCCTCGAACTGGTTCCTGCCTCCCATGGATTCTGCTTTTTCCCGTCTTCCTCTCGCATTTTCACCCTCACTCTTCCTCCTCCTCCTCCTCCTCACCCTTCTACTTCCCTTCTTAATTTAGAAAACCCCTCCCTTCTCCCCGCCGCCATCTTCCCACTCGCTTTCTCTTCCTTTCTCTCCTGCTACATGTCACAGATCGCTGTCACGTTCCTCCCTTCAGACCACTGACCCACTTCCCTCTTTTTTTTTCTTCGCACCGTTCCCAGCTTCCTGTTTTACCAGACGTTTGTCCTTCAGTCGAGCAACTTCTCTCCCCTTCCTGCTCCCCTGTTCTCCCAATTTCTATTTCACAGAAAGTCTCATAACCTACATCTCAAACCCAAAAGCAGAAAATAGGCCCGTTGTTATTTGACCGCCTGTCCTTCAGAGAGCTCTTAAAATAATCTCAAAATGACTGAGCTTGTGCTGTTCCAACATGATGGTGCTTTTTAGGTTTTCTTTATATATTTTGTGGGATTGATGTTAGCCTGTGTTGGATGGACATGATGCCGTTCAAAGTGTTTTTCCTACTTTGTCAGGTGTAGTTTTTCGAGGGAGCACTGAATTCTGGGATTTGTTTTGATTTTAAAAGAAATATGAAGATATAAAATCTCATGAAGCATCAGCGAATAAATGAATCTAAAATTAGTGGTACAAGCCTGTAATAACCACAGGAGTCAAACTATATTCCCAGTAATCCCTGAACATTTTTCTGCAATATCTCTATTTTTAAGAAGTCACCATCAGCTACAAAGTTGACTCAAAGTCACTTTATATTAAGGCGGTCTGACAGCTCAGTGTCCCGGAGGGAAGTTTTGGCCTCAGACACATACAGTGTTTCATGAGCTGTTTTTCTAGTCGAAGGGTTTGTACCCCGTGGCAGAGCAGAAAGCATGCGGCGAGGGTCGCCTCCTCCGCGTCTTCGGCATGTTCATGGCGAGGCGCCAGCACTGTAATCCTGCAATGACAGACAATGTCACAGCTAGGTTCTGCCTGAGAGGAAGCCCCTACAAAGAGGGGGACGGCAGGAAGGCTGGAAACATAAAGGCAATAATTGAAAGGCAAGGGAGAGCGAAAATGTGGAAGAGGAGGGAAAAGCGAGAGCTGCTGGTGAACAGAGTGATTGCTGCAACAATTTTTTTTATTTTTTGTCTCCTCTGTGATGAAAGTATGACGGAGTGACAGGAGACGTGGAAGTGTGAGTTAGGTGTCGTTGTCTCCTGTTTTCCTCTTCACTGCACTGAATTCATGCGTAAATTGAGACAGTAAATCAGGCTAATGTGTGACTGAGGGCTTTTATTTAGAGATCGTGTGCTCACACAGGTGTGCCGATGTGCAGTCCTGTGTGTGTGTGTGTGTGTGTGTGAGGGTGGGGAGCAGAGGGGAGGGCTTTTGGGGAGGCGGCTTAGTGGCCCAAAAAAGACTAGAGGATGAATGATGGTGGCATTAATGGAAGAGACTGAGAGGGACACATCCCTCTGGTCCTATTAGTCATGACTGTGGTATCCTGTTACCTGTGTGGTGTCTCACCCCCTCTGACTGGTTTTGCAACAAGTGTCTGTATTTGTGTGTGTGTGTGAGTGTGTGAGACAAAACACTGAACTCTGGTCACCATGAGCCAGCCCCTGAGCTAGATAGAAGGAGGGGAAGAAGTGGCTAAAGAGACAGAGCAGTCTGCTCAGCATCACTGCATCAGAATCACTATTGTTGATCTTTGTTCTATTAAAACTGCTTGTGCCACACATGCAAGCATGGCTTGTTTACTCTACAAATTTCAACATACAAATCAGACTGTGTGTTTTCTCTCTCAGCCGAGATTATTAAAATACATAAGTCGAGACTTCTTAGATTTTCTTTATTCAACAGAGAGAAAAGGAAAAGAGAAAAGGAAGGATGAAAGGCAGAGAAAGAAGTGTGTGTGTGTGTCTGTGTGTGTGTGTGTGTGTCTGTGTCTGGTTTAACCCAGATCCAGGCAGCCGCGGGAAGAGTGGACAACCGGAGGTGTTTCGGTTTTATTCTGGGAGCAACTTGGGAATAAGAGAGGCTGGGAGAAAAAAAAAAACATGAGCAAAGAGCAGCAGAGACAGTGAGAAGGTACGACAAGGCTGGCGCTGACCCATTTCTCCAGGCCTCCAATCTAGCGGCTGATATAATGGAGAATGGCTACCCACATGCACACACAAACCTTAAGACGGACACACGCTGCCAGACACCAGCACAGAAGAGTGCGCAGACACACACACAAACACACACACACACACACACGCTGGGGTCTGCTGACAGCCAGATTCCCCACGATAGCTTCAAGTGTTGCTTCTCATCCTGTGCGACTGCAGCAAATCCGGCGTCACCTCCCGGCTGGCACTGGGAAAATATTCTGTTCAGACATCCAAACACGACCATGAACTCGCTGGCCCGCTCCGCCAGCTCTCCTTCTTCTCCCCCCCCCCCCACCCGCCAGCGCTGCAGAGTGCGTTACGTACCGAGCCGCATCTAAAAAGGCTTTGCATGCTTCTTAAAAAGGCTTAAAAAAAAAAATCAGTGCTGCAGAAGTCACTCAGGGATTCACTGATAAGTATTCATTAAGTATTGATAAGTAGTCATTGAAGTTTTCATTCAATATGCATGGAGGTCCACTCAGAGGTACACTTGACATGGATTGCAGGGATAGCAGTTTCTAGCAGGTTTGTGGAAGTTAACGGGTGGATATTCACCACGCACACACACACACACACACACACGCACATACACACACACACAGACACACAGAAAAACACACAGAATGCCCTCGCTGCCCCGGGATGGGAACATTGACCCAGTTGTAAGGGACATTGGTCGTGACTGTCCTACATGGCTAGCACTTTACCAACGTTACACAAGGCTCATCCACCCAGTCACTAGGACTCTTTTTAATGGCCCTGCTCCCTCTTTTCTTTTGCTTTTTTTTCCTCCTCCTTCTCTTTGTGCATGCTTGTCTTTCTCTTGGTCCATTATGCATGTCTATGCTCTGGCGGTCACATTTATTTGGCGTGGATTACTTTCTGAGTCGGGCAGTCAGACTTATTACGTTTGCTCTGCTGCAATTTGTTTCTTGTCATTTAATTAGCGTGAATGGGATGAAATCGGCCTCTGTGTTTATGCCTTCTGACAACCTTATTTATGTCCCCCCCCCTCTCTTTCTCTGACAGTGATGATGACCCCCCCAGGCCTATATATACATATATATATACATACAGTGGGGTCCAAATGTGACTCAGACTTTATATATATATACATCTATCTCCTATAGAGGCTGTAAGCAGCTTTTAGAGGTTGTGTGCAGATTGTTTATTGATGCGTAGTGACACAGTTACCGTACTGTGTTAATGTTGCAGCCATCCCGCTGTGCATCACATCAGATTATGAACCTGAGGATCACACACACACACACACACATACACACACACACACACACACACACAGTGACGTACGTAAATGTTCCTGACCTTTACATATTTGCTTTAACATTTAGAGGTATGAGAATGCAAAATTAATCTCACAAAAACACACACATGCAACATGACAAATACTCAGATGGATTATCAGGAGTGTGTGTAATAAATCATGATCATGGATTCAGTCAAAGGCGAACAACAACGTGACGGCAAACAGCAGCGCTTTCAGGCCTCCAACCACGGTTTTCACTCATTGCCGCAGAACTAAACCATAAAATGGCAGCGGGTCTGTCACATGCAATCATACTCTCCGTCCCAGTGCCGTGCGTGCATGTGTGTGTTTGTCGGATGTGGAGATCAGGTGCGTTCCTCGCTCCAGTCCTCCGTTTTGGAACTCTGACGGGCTGGAGGAGGAGGAGGAGGGGGAGGGTGGAGGCTGCTGTGCACTGGCCCAGTTTGTTGCGTGTGTTTGATGCTGGAGGTTAATACGAAGTGATTCTGAGTCGCCCACCCTCCGAGCACACGGGACACTGAAAGACAGAGAGACAGAGGGAGGGAGGGGTGGAGGAGAGACAGAGGGCGGGGGGGGTGGTGATTGTAATAGAACAGGATGGATGGAAAGCGAATAACTGCTGAGAATTAAAATGTCATCGAGCACAGAGGAGAGATCAACCACACGCAAGCAAAGACACTGAGATCATTTTCCCCTGGTGGACTGTGTGTGTGTGTGTGTGTGTGTGTGGTGTTTGGGTTTTCAGGTGATGGTGTCGCTCTCTGCAGAGGCATGTGTGAAATCAGGGGCTTGCGTGAGATTCATCTCTGTGAATTTCTGTGTGTGTGTCTCTTTTTGGTCGGCATGTGACGCATCATGTGAGTTCAACCTGTGACCATGACTTGGCTCCCGACGTTGGCCTGTCCGGGCCCCGTGGCCTCCGCTTCTCTCTCACACAAACTCAAGTGCTGAGCCTGGCAAGAAACATGTTAAGTGACACCGCTTGCATCAGTAATTTTACTTCTATTCATACGTGTTTTTACCTAAATGTCAGACTTGTCTGCATTTTAATTCACATTATTACAGAATACAAATTACAGAGAACTCCCATCAGAAATCAGACCATTTTGCTGCCAGCAGAAATTAAAAATATGGCTTCAATTTGTTTTATCTTGCCCCCTTCAGGATTGCATGGGTCAGATTAAATGCTATTAAAGGAACTAAAAAAGTCCATTTTTTTGCAGTAATTTATAACCATAGCAACCAAAGTTTCTTTAAAATGATGTGCTTTGGTGCTGCACAACGGGAGGAACTTGCTTTCTGTATTCAATAAGCCAACATTTGACCAATGCAAAGCCTTTATCAGCACACATCTCTTCCCACTCTGCCATTACCTCATGTGACAGACACAAATCATCCTCATCCCGTCTGCGAATCGCTCACATACCACCATGTCACCGTGCGACAGAGGCGCCAAACACGCAGACGTCTTTGTATTGTCCTTGTTTGTAGCCGGGCCCGTTTGTGGATCAAGTGTTACCACAACACAGTCAACAGTGCAGCCTTTGTCTGCAACAATTGAACAGAAAACCTGCACTCTTTGCAGAAAAACAAGTTTGGAAAACCTCATGCGATGTTGGAAGTAATGGTGTATTGTGAATTTGGAGGTGGAATGTGAAAATAATACTTAGCTGGTGTGTGTGTGTGTGTGTGTGTGTGTGTGTGTGTTTTTTTTTTTTTTTTTAAAGGGGGAGCTAAAATAATGCCCGTTCTGTTTCAGTACACAACTTAATGCCTTTCTCCCTCCTTGCCGCTGCAGCGAGGTAATGGCTTGTGATAGCTTCGTTAATGCGTCATAGCCAGGTCATAAAAGCGCCATAGGAGATTTATGAAGACGTTTTTAGTTACAGGAAATTTTGAAGGCAAGATTGAGGATTTTTTTGGGGGGGTGTGGGGTGGGAGGGGGGTGCAGGGGAGCAGAGAGAAGGAGAGAGAGGGAATGAATCCTCCATCTCCGCCTCCAGGGAGAGGGGATCAGGTTATATGCTCTTCGTCATCCAGATGACACACATGCAGCTCATAGAGCCTCTGGAGAGGGAGGACTACAAATTTAAACAGGAAGGCGTCGATAAATCCCGCCCCCGAGTCCCCTCTGCACCCACACACACACACACACACACACACACACACACAGAGACACACACACACTTCCCAGTCCACTCAAGTGACAGAGTTTTGTGGCTGTTCCTGGAGAGTGTGGTCCAGAATCCAAACAAGTGGAACTAAAAGGAGGATTTTAAAGGCAAAGCCGCTGTGAAGCAATGCATTGGTTTTAGGTTGATTTGCACAGATGGGAGCTCTTTGCACACATACACACACACACACACAGGCACAAACACACACTCAAACCACTCCAGCCTTAGCATTCACCAGTGTGCCTGGAGCAAAGCAAAACACCCACTTGCGCTTGTGTCTTTCACGTCGTATTTGCATTCGTGATTATTGCGTGCGTTAACCTGACACACTCATGACGCGGCTAACACGCCATCACAGACCAGAGGCTAGCGGGGGCGCCGCCGTGCTCACGAAACATGAGACAGCACAGTGCGAGCTATAGCGAGCTTTGTTTATCCATTCTGTTTGTTGCTTAATCTGCTGTTTAGCTGTGCGCCACATTCCCATTTTTGCTCCCTTTAATCTAGCTGTCATCAGGAAAGATGTCTCCTCTGCATGCTCAAAGCATGCGTGTGTGTGTGTTTGAGTGTGTGTGGCACAGTACAGTAGCTGGCTTGTTGCAAACGCTTGGCCACACATACAGTATTTATGCCCAGCAGCTGCACGGAGACAGCTCCACCTCAATCCCTCCTAGCATAAAAAAAAAAAACAACTGCAGCTTCATAACTTCAGAAGTGACATGAGTGACATGAATCATCCTCGGGGCCGTGGAGGAAAATTGAGCTGTGGGCTCCTGCTGACCTTCTCGTCCTCTCTGCGCATTATGTATTCCGTCAGCTGCAAATAAAGCACATAAACACACAGTTATTTGTTATATGCATCATCTCAAATCTGATTCGGCACAGGCAATTTATTTATTTATTTATTAATTTTTACTAGGAATCGAGCAGCTGATGAAAATGTTGCTTTGCTCATTTGTGTCAACTTTTATTTCCATGTGTTCAAGCAGCAGCAAGTGGTTTTCAGATTCTCTTTGCCCCAGGTTTGGCCTTTCAGGCTGCGCACAGGTAACTGTCCTGCTCTCTGATTTGGTAAGAGATGAAACTGCAGCCTGAGAGGAAGACTGCAGGCTTAGTCAGGGCTGGAAAAACAGGCGGAAAGCATTTTTCAACAGAAAAAACAGCACATTTATTTTTAGCATTTCAGTATTTTAGGAAAAGACGCTAAAACTAAGCATCTGTCAAACATAAGAATAGAGTTTTTTTGGAGGTAAAGATACTCATATTTTTCAAAATATGTTTATTATAACATAGGAGGTAAAGTGTGCAACCCAAGCTAAAATTTATACAGGATGTAGCAGAGCAAAAAATTACATTTCAACCAAACAAAAAAATAAACCAGCACTTGTCCTGACAGAGTGAAATGTGAGACGTGACCCAAACTTGGCAGAAGTGTGTGATAGAAATAACAACATCAGCATGTACACAAATTCACATCACTCACAGGAGCCGGTGTTCTGCTGCGGGAGGCCGGCCGTCACTCAGCATGTGTGGAATATATAACCAGGGCTGAATAGAGTGGGAGGGCAAACACTGGGGTCCAGGCTGCATCTTAATGCAAATGGAGCAACTTTGCATAGTCCAGAGCAGCGAGCAGCAGCCAGTGTGGAGCTGAACGCAGGTCTGATGGTGTATGATATGATTCCAGTGGAGTCCAGTACTTTTACATAACGGTGAGCTGACTGCAGCAGCGATAGTGGGAGCAGAGAGGAGGCCTGGCCCAGCGCTGACCTTGGTAATAACAAGAGAGACACAGAGAAAGACTCTCATCCACTCTGTGATTTTTTTCTATGGACTAGATACACCCCCCCCCCCCCGCCTGCCTCCCTGTGCACTCAGTCCCGGCTCTATGCAGCCTGATTGAAGTTGACTGCAGTATTATTTCATTAATTAAGTTTTTCCACTTCCTCCGCCTCTCCCTCCTGTCTTCCTGTCGAATGAGGGTGGCAGAGCGACGCCCTTCCTCTCCTCTGTCCTCTGGCGCTTCACATCCCCCCATCACTGCTGATCATTGTATCAATTACTCATCCCTCCTCTCCCTCCCGTGTCTCCCTCTTTCTCTCTTATTGCTCTCCCTCCTTTCTCCTCTTATCTCATCCCAAATTGCTCTATACACTCCTCCACTTTATTTTTTTTCCTCTCTCTCTCTCTCTCTCTCTGTCTCTCTCTCTCTCTGTCCTCCCTAAGTGAGGTGGGAAAGATTTGAGGCACGCCAGCTCCTGCATCTCCCCATCTTTTCCTTGCTCTCATCTTATCTCTGCCTCTCATCAGGATTTCACAGATGTTCTGTGATTATTTCTACCTTGATCTGGTGATATCGCCCACCCACCCACCCACAGTGTGGGGGAATTTGCAGCATTTTTTGGGCATTTAGCAACCCAAGATCGGGGGGGGGGGGGTATTTCCGATCCAAGGACAAAGCAGCTGTGATCTCTTTGTTCACATTGTTCCTGTGAAATTGAGATTGACAGAAATAGTGGCACCTCTAACATATCTAATGGTTTTAAGAGGATTTGTCATGATACAGTTCAGTGTTTTAACAAAAATTGCCTTCGTGGTATTTGTGACCTGTTGATTATGATGTTTAAGAAAAGAGCTTGCATTTGCAAAAATCACATTGGTGGAGCTCTCCCGGGTGAATTTGGCTGTGGGGCTCTCAGTCTCCGTCTCTCTGTGTGTCTCCCTCTTCTTTGTGTCCATTTACTGCTCCACTTTTCCATAATGGAGACATTAGAGTCTGTTACCTCTCTGCTATCTATCATGTCATTTAAACTCTTTTCCTTACTTTCTGTTTTTAACTTATCTGCGTTCTCTCTGCTCCCTCCCTCTATCTATGAATCTCCTCCTCCTCCTCTTCCTTCTCTCTCCGTCCACTGGGCTCTGGGTCGTCTCTATCGTCTCACATAGTCTCCCGTCCCCATCATATCACCAACAGCTTGTCACAGGCAATCAGTCTCTCTGCCTCGCTTCCCCACACACCTCCTCCTCCTCCTCCTCCTTTCCTCACCCTCGTCTACCTCACCTCCCTCATCTCCTGTCACCTTCTTGTCCTCCTTCGTGTGTCAGCGGTTATTTCTCTGAAAACTCATAGTCCTCCGGCCTCCTCTTTAAGACCAGTTAGGGTTATTTACTCCATCCTCCGTCCATTCCTTCAACCGGAGCTGCTGCACTCAGTTTCTGCCCTGCAGCCCGTCTTTATCACATCCTGTTCCCCCTGTCCTGGGATGGAGTGGAGGGCAAAACCATGTAATCTCTCTTATGTCACCTTCTTAAGTTTCTATTTAAGGTTTCTGACATAGACGGAGAGGAATGTTTCCAAGGAAAATTATGTAAAATTAATAAATAATGTAAAAACAAAAAAAAGGTATTCTGAGTGTTTTTTCAATTGTGATATTTTGAAGATAACTGAGACAATGAGCTTATCATCATTCATTTTCATAGCTTTGTATTCAAGCACGTATCGCCCGAGGAAGAGAACACATAATTAATGATGTTAAAAAATGCATGTGATGTGGTGCAGATGCACTGAATTAGTTTGTAAAATCGTGACTTAGTTCAGTACAAAGCTCTATTTTGTAGAGAAAAAACTGCCACACATGAAACTAGATAATACTTCTTTATACCTGAGTCACTGGTTTGTGTGGAAATCTATAACAGACTGAATGTTGTTAAACAAATACATTTTCTCCTATAGAATATTTAAAAGATCTGACAAATTGTGAAATAACTAATAAAACTGAAAGTATTAATTGTCACGGTGGGAAACACTTTTATTGCATGTTTCTCTCTTGACTTGGTAAAAATTGATGTGACTTTAGGTCCAGCTTGTTGTGCTATAAGATTATTTCACAGTGATTCTGTTTTTGTGTAAAAACAACATAAAAACACATAAACTCTGATCAGGAAACTGAAATTATTTGAATAAACTTATGAAGCGATCAGACAGAAGTCACAGGGAGGTGGACTGTTAAGGCCCAGACCTGCTGCTGATGTTTAGTCTCATTAAACACATTTTTTCCTAATCTCTCTTCATCGAAAACTTAAATTCCTCTGAGAATCTGAATAATATTCAACATAAACACGACACCTGAGAAGATAAAGATAATTTCAAAAAATATTATGATGACACAACAAGAGTTGATAAAATAAGAGCTGTTTATCTCTAGTTCCTTCTCTTTTATTTTGACTTCATTAAAATAAATGAGGTTGCCCACGTACATTAGTGTGATAGAAAATATTAGATAGGTTGCACAGACAGAGAAAAATACTGTGATTCTAAAAATATTTTTAGTACAACAAATAGTAGAAAAACTTGAGGAGTGTACAAACTTTCTCACAGCACTTGATTTAAACCGTCTTTATATATCCCCTCATCCATCCCTGTCTCCTGGCTTTCCCACCGAACTGCTGTTCGCCTTGACCTCCGCCTGCTTCTCTCCTCCTCCCGCTTTCACACTCTGCATCCTGCAGGGATGGAGGGAAAGAAAGAGGGAGGTGTTAGAAGTAAAGCTTCCTCTTTTTCACACCTCCCTTTCTCCCTCTCTCCTCTTTCTCCTGAGCCATCCGCCATCCCTCCCTCTCTGCCTTGCTTCAGACAGGCTAATCTACAGCCTGAAGGGAAGTGGCAGGGGGAAAATGATTTCTTATATATTCTTTTTTTTTTTTTTTCTTTTAAGGAGAAGAGGTGAGGGTTAGCCCCGGGGGCTGTAATGTGGAAAATAAGGACAGATAGGGTGGTGTGTGCAGGGGTGTTTGGGTGGGCTGGTGGAAGGAGGAAGAATATGTTTTCTGTCTTCTTCATCAGCCTCTGTGGCCACACATCAGCCGCTCCGCCGGGTCAAACTTGAAAGACAAAGACAGAAGTGTGCGTCGTGTCGTGCAGGCTGTGATGTGGCGTGTTGAGTGAAGTCATAGCGCGGAGACCGTTAACATTTGGATACGAACGATTGAGACTGGCCACACAAGGTGTGATTCTCACTTTGAAGACCTTTTTCATCTCTTCACTCGTCACCTCCTCTTTCTATCTCTCTCTCTCCAGTCACACTGTCTCTGCTTCTTTATATTTATATCCCATCTTATTTTTACAGCCCCACCCCCTCACCCCTCCATCCTGCTTCTCTCTGTGCGTGTTCCTTCCTCCTCCTGCAGCCTCTGTGACCTGCAGACCAGTGATCTTTAATGCATCCACTGACTTGCTTTATGTAAGAAGTGTCAGAGTGTTACAGGGACTCATGCACTCTCTCTCTCTTTCTCTTTATTTCTTCTTGCCTGTGCACTTTGTCAGCACTGCTTGACCTCCTTTGCCCCCCCTTACAGCTTCACTAGAAGGAAACATGTCTGCTTCCTGAACAGTTCATGATGCTGATGTAAACTGTGACGCTGCATCTCTACTATTCAGAGTGAATTGTTGCATTTTTTCATCTTGGAGAAAAAAAGCCTTTATAGCTTCAAAATGCACATTAAATCCCTCATCGCCTGCATTAACACATCAGTCCTCAATATTAAATAAGAAAATTCTCTTTAATTCACTTAATTAAAACATAAGCAGAGCTAGTAATGGGGTATTACCAATTAGAGCTTTAACTCATTCAACACAGTCTGTATTCTAACCAATCAGGTCCAGATTCTCTCCACACAGTGTTCTGTGTCTCAGGGGCTCCATTTTATTTCATCTGTGCCCCTGATTGGATTACCATCCCTCTTTTTTTTCTTCTTTTCCATCAACCGGTCTCTGCCTCTCTAGATTACCCCCCTCTCCTGCTATTTCTCCAGCCCCAGCAGCAATTGCAGTTGACTGAAAGCGGTTGAGTCCACGCAGTGCGGTGGGGGTGTTAATGAATTCCAGCGGACTGCTAAATGAGGACTTATTAAAGTGCTGCCGCCTCGTAGTTTGACATTTCAGAGCTTCTGGTGGAGTTTTAAATCGCTGCCTCTGCAAATGTCACTCGCTGACTCTCTGGAACGGCTGACCATGTGAATAGAAGCTATTGTTGGCATCGGCTATAGATTGCGAGAGTGAATTTGTGTGGCTTTAACAGATGGGTTTCCAGCGCATGTGTCTGTGTTACTTGGCTAATTGTGTAATTTTGTGTTTCCATCCCTGCAGCTACGTCAGATGGGACGCGCCAAGGCCTGGATAGCATGAGAGGCGGAGTGTGTGCCACGCAAGGCATGAAGGTGGTCCTGAAAGTGGGACAGAGTGAGTCCTCTCACCTTTCTTTCTCTCTCACACACAGTCTTGTACCTCTGTCCTGTACTGGTACCTAATTCTAACCCCAACCATAAAACCAAGTCTTAACCCTCAAAAAGCCATTTGAAGGCATGTCAGAATGTGACCGGCCAACACGTCCTCACTCTGTTAGTAACTTTTTTTTGGTCCTCACTATGCAGCATTTACAAGTACACACACACATACACCTACATGTGAGCCCCCCCCCCCCATATGCACAACTGTGTGGAGTCCGCCACACACTCTCTTGCTCATAACACACACATTGTTATTCATGCATCGCACACAATCACTCACTTAACACACAGTGTGACTAACACACATTGGCTCCAGTCCACCGCATCTCACATCATCTCCCATCTGTACAGTGCCGAGCGCTTCGCATTCATTACTGCACCTTATCTGCCATGCAGCCTCTTCCACTTTTAAAGCATCTCTCTCATGTTCCTCTTTCACATACACACACATACATCACTTCTTTATGTGTGTGTGTGTGTATGTGTGTGCGTGTTCTCGCTGAGCATATTAGGGCTCGTTAAGTGGAGAGAACAGCGGAGAAGTGTGGGATCAGTCAGCTCTAATGAGCCCTGTTGACTCCCTTCTCACTCTGCCTTTTAACTACTACTGTCTCACGCTGGACACACACACACACACACACACATCCCTGTGTGGTATATACATTACAGGCAGAAACGTTATCTCACACATAGGAGGACGTGAGCACATAACAGAGACTCAGACATGCAACCTGAATCGCCCCAGAACACACACACACACACACACACACACACACACACACACACACACACACACACACACACGTACACACACGTCTCCCCACGTCTCCCCACGCAGCTGACCTGCCAGCTACAGCACGATAACAAAATGACTCCATTCAGTGTTGAAGCACACAGTCAGTGATTTTTAATGACTCGTAGCTACGCACACGTCTAATGTGTTTGGAAAATATTCACAGGTAATGACCCTCACATGCAGCCTTTAAAAAAAAAGCAGCAGAGAAAGGCTCATTTAAGCATTTTCACTGACCTGCACATTCCTGCACATAATAGGCACCTGTCCTTCACACGACCCCCCTCACACACACACACACACACACACATATATATATATATATATATATATATATATATATATATAAACACACCCATCTATTTCCATTTCTTTAGCCTGTGTTGTGTTATCAGGCCTTGTGTATTGTCGGGGCTCTTCAGCAAAGAGCCAAGTGGCGCTGCTGTGGCTCTATCAGCCCAGAACATCAGCATAGTCAGCTCAGCTCAATAGAAACACCGCCACACACACGCTTTCTTTCCCCTGGCTCTTTCACCACACGGGCAGTGGAAACGCTGCCTTCCTCACACACACACACACACACACAATGAAGTTCTAAGATGCACACACATCTTTTTATTTGTAAATTTTCTTTCTCTTTTTTCTCTCTGTCCCCGTTCTTCTTCTTTTCTCATCTGTCCTCCGAGCAGCATTGCCTTGCCCCCTTTTCAAATTCCCTTTTTCCCCGTCCTCATCACCTCCCCTTCACTTTGCATGCTGGCCATCTCTCCTTACAGCTCTCAATCCCCCTCTCTGTTATTTCCTTCTTTTCCCTCTGTCTTTCCATCTTATCTGCTGTGTGGCTGAAAGGTCACGTCTGTGTTGTTTGTCGTCTAAATAAGCGGCGTGCCGCCTCATGGTGATCTCTGATGAGATATGGCGCTCTGCTCCGCTCCAAGGAACACGCACACACACACACACACACACACACACACACACACACACTCACAATACACACTCACACCCTTGCCCCACACACATACACTGACCTGTCTTCTCTTATTTTGTTCTTTATCTATCTTGCTTGCTCTCTGTCTCTGTCACACACACACACACACACACACACAATCTGAACCTCCCTCCACTCGCCCCTGATGACCACACAGCAGTTCCTATTGATCCAGACAGCACCACCCCTAACTTCTGTTTGGTGGGCTGTCACGAGGGAGTTGCCAGCCAATAGCTTTACACTCCTCTAAATGTCAGTATGTATAGGTTGATGGCTGCACACACACACAAACACACATACACCAGTTTGTGGTGCAGTGTGTGGGTTTATTGTGCAGTTTTGCTCTCCCTTGCTGCTGCAGTGACCACTAACAGACCTTTTTAAACTGCGGCGTTGAATCGTCACGTCCCACCGTCAAACTCCTGCAGCCTCCTGTCGGCCAGACAGCTCAGAAGTGAACAACATTAGTATGTTCTGAATCCTCTCTTTCAGCTGTGAGGAGAGCCACTTCTACAATGGGCTGCATCTGTGTGTGTGTGTGTGTGTGTGTGTGCGTGTGTGCGTGTGCACGTTTGCATGTGTCACATAAACGCTCTTTAATGCCATCACCATTACTGAGGGTTTGCTAGACAGATGGCCTGATTTAGCGACTACAGATTACAAGCCGTTATGGCCCCGTGTAAATTCACTCTGGCCAAAACAACAAACGGCCTCTCTTTAGTTCCCCATTCAAACAAATGGAAAAGTGCTCATACGCTGAGCATCGGAGCTCAATCAATATGTGTTCTCCCATGATGCGGATGGAAGGGGGGTGGGAATCCTTTATTAAACCTCCTCTGGCTGCCTCTCTCTTTTTGCTAATGTCATTTATTGGGACCACTTCTGAGAGCCTTGGCTGTTGTCGAGGCTGTCTCTGTGTTTCTGCCATTCCGCTCATATTCCACCCTAATTTCTCTCACCCAGGCCCGTACGGACTGCCTCCGAAGAAGGAGCCAGCGGGACGCACCACCAGCAGAAACCCAGGTAAGCAGGAGACCAAATGGAGATAATCCACAGCGGATCCATCCACAAAATGGATGGAGGGAATAAGCAAAGACTGGTGGATAAAAAGAAAAGCGGCGGGGAGAAGGGAGGGAGGAGGCGACAGATGGAGAATGTGCAGCGGTGACATCTGTGGATCTCTCCATTTAATTCCATATCTTTCTCTCTCTCCCTCTCTCTCTGCTCTCTATCCCTCTCCTCATCTCTGCGCCCAGCCCTCCGAGCTAAGTGCTGCAGGCGGGGAACGGATGGCTAATAGCTACCTTGGGAGAAGGACAAGAAAAAGAGAGGGAGGAAGAAAGAGGCAGGAGGAGAAAGAGAGAGAGGAGATAGGGCAGCAGGAGAGAGGGGCTAGACCGGCGGCGACATTTTCAGAGAGTTATTATTGTCATTAGTTTGGGCGGCCTGGATTCTGCAGTTCTGTCGAGAGACAGAAAGAAAGAAGGATGGGAATTACAGAAAGATGAAGGGAGAGAGGAGAAGAGACGGAGGGGAGTGATGGAGCAGAGTGGGTAGAAGTGGGAGGCACATAAGGAAGAGAAAGAAAAGAATAATTGAAAAGCAAAGAGGAGAGGGGAATAGAACAAGAGCAGCTAGAGTCGCGCTCCACCTCAAAGTCATTCAGTGGAGGAGAAAGAACACGATTCACCCTCAGCTGTGTTCATTTCTCTCTCTTCGTTTTTCTGGAGTGAATTTTCCTGTTGTACCCAATGTGTGAACTGGGGCATTTACACATCGCCCAATCACTCGTCCATACCTCACATGCTGTAGGTGAGAAGTGTACGTGTGAAGTATTGTTTTTACTAGAATGAGACAAACAACAGCGGGTTCCCTACTGGACTGATTTACATGAAACACATAATGAGGAATTTTACGCATTTTTGACTGACGAGGACATATTGACACACACTTAACCACACATCTGAAATAATTGTTTTGACTCCTGACACAACAGTTATGACAGAATTTCTAATCCTCATGTGAATATACTTGAAATCATCTCAGCCAGTGGAGTGTCGCTGGTTATTCACTGTGACACTGCCTGGCACCATGTGCAACTTGACAGTAATAAAGATGGCAGGAGATAATAGTCTGACACCACCACGCTTCGATTGTGCACACACAGATTTGCTGCTTCTTTTGCATATCTTGCTATTCGCCAGTTTTTCTGCTCATTTTCAGTTTATGCAATTAAAAAAAAAAAAAAAAAAACTATATAACTGGCTGAGATGACAAAGTTGGCACATCAATACATATTTTTTTAATCCACTGCTTCTGCATCTTCTACTGCAGAGGAAGTATTCATGTCAGGCTGTCTGTCTATTAGAAACCCCCCCCCCCCCCCCCCCCAAAAAAAAAAACAAAAACAGAAAGACCGAAGGTGTCAGGAGTGCACGCAACCACTCCTGTTCCTGCTGCGAGCCCAGATGGGGGCCTTTGGTGCCTTTTGTATCCATGACACATAGATAGGAAGAGACAAATTAATTCATTAAAAAAAAAAAACACAAATGCCACCTTATGTGGGAAGCAGTAATGAAATGCCATGATGCATCGGAGCTACTGGTGCTAATTATGTAACATTGTCACATCCTCTTGAATATATTCATATATGGGTTGTTGATGGAAACACACACTGATTCGCTCTCACGTCAGAATTTCAGAAACATGCATTTAGTTTAATTAGTGATAAAATTTAATGTCAAGACAAATTGTGTTTATGCAGCCCAGTATCACGAATCACAAATTTGCCTCAAGGGTCTTAAACTTTCTCTCCAGACATGTTTTCAACTCTGTAATATTTTGTTTAACATGGTTTTCCCACACAAAAAGTGAAAAACTGGGGCTGTAAGCAGATCTACGTTCACTTCCTCATTGATAAATCTGGATCAGGCCTTGTTGCCCCACCCACCACTGCTTGTGCTAGGTTGACAGGTTAAAGAGCAGAGAGTATCAAGATGGTTAGCATCAGAGAGATGTTTGCGCCTCAGTCTGACCCAGACTCAGATAAGGAGTCTGTTGTGACCAGAATCAGAGACTAGCAGATGAGAACAGTTGGCACAGTTAGCATCTTCTTTTTGTTAATGTTGTTTGTTAGCTTGTAACTGGCAGTGGCTGACACAGTGTTAGTGGCTGTGGTAATGCAAACTCTGGCTCTCTGTACTGACAGTGTTTTGGGTTTATTTTTCCCCGCCCACCCATCCCAGCAAGTAGACAGGATTGGTTCCATAGATATATGACCTATGAATCCCTGACTGTTATGAGACTGTCATTGGTTCACTGCAGTTCAAGGTGGAAACACTCAGTCATGGACTTGACTGCTTATTTCACTCATCATATGTCTTGTATTATATAAAACACATATGGACATGTTCACAAGATTAGGTTAACTTTGGGGGGCAGGGTCTTTAATCATGTGTGCAGCATTACAACGCCCTGTGAGTGAGACAAGGAAAAACTTCCCCAAACTACAGGAAGAGCAACAGGGATCCCTTTTCCAGGAGGGACAGTCATGTGATCCAGTAGATGTTGTGTGTTCTGAATGGAAACATAACTAGTGTGTCTAGCAATATAAAAACAATCCTAAGACTAACTACTTCTTCCTGAAACGTGAGTTATATTTAAGAAAGAGACAGGAAAGGACAGCAAGGATAAAAGTATGTTATCACCTTGACCTGTTCTTTCACTTCTGACCTGCAGGTCGTCTCTCTCCAAGGTTAAATTCTCTAATGAATAAGGAAAAAAGGGGAAAAGAAGGCATCAAAGTCTGAACTCGTGTGATAAAAAAGGAAACAGGAGGGAGTGCAAAGTAGAAAATAGGAGGAGCAAGGGGCGAAGGCGGAGGAGGAGAGGTGAAGGAAGAGGATATAATAAAGAGAACCGGTGAAAGGCGGCAGTCATAATGGAGATGGAGAATGAGGGATGTTGGGTTAATGGAGGGAGGAAGAAAGCAGAGGAGGAGAAGGGAGTGTAATCGACGTCCGGCATTAGCAGTGCGCTCCCAGTCAGTCCAGAGCAACTGGGGGCCTAGCAGCAGGGGGATGAGGTGTGTCTGCGTGCATTGTTTGTGTATGTCCACATTTATGTGTGTGTGTGTGTGTGTGTTGCTAGGCAGTGAGCTCAGAGCGAGGTAGGTCATTACAGCTACAATAACCCGAAGATGGAGAGAACCACAGAGCGAGGGAGGGCAAGGAAGTGGAGGAGATGCAAGAGACAGACAGACAGGGAGAAAAGAAAGGGACGTGTGCCAAGAATAATGATAGACCAATCCAAAGGCTGTATATAGCAGGGACTCATATTACCGGCCTTAACCAGTTCGCCACACACATTCACACGGTCCGGGACCAGAGCCTTAGCACCCCTACAACTCTATAAACATACACACACACACACACACACCTCCAGACCAGCATCCACCTGCTGAGTTCTGACCCGACCTCCCGCTGAGAAAGCTGTGAGCTCCGAGGCTGTGAAGATCTTAGGTTTCAGGCGGACACACAACAGACAGAGAGAGCAATCGGCTGACAAACAGAGAGATAGTGTGACAGACAGTTTGATAAACAGACAGACAGATAAAAAGATAGACAGACAGGCAGGCAGGCAGGAAGGCCAGCGGGCAGGCGGAGTGTGTGGTCTGGTGGTAGGAGCCGAGTGGGGAGGCTCTCTTCATGTGGCTTCCTGTAATGCTAAGTAAATACAGTTGTTAAGGTTAGGGAAATAGAGTGTGTTACCTTGATACATACTGTGGCTAAGCCAGGCTGTCCACAAGAGTATATACTGTACGGTGTTCACACACTCACACACCCAGTCTACAGACATTCCTCTTCATTTTATATGCACTGCTGTCCACTTCATCACGCCAATAAGGAGACCACATGAGCTGCTTCTGTGACATTTGCTGCATACGTATTACATTGCGGAGCCATAAGTTTGGTATGTTTGTGAAAGCCAGCTCTGGGATATTTGTGGTGATTAATATGCTTATAGAAAAAATATAAATCAATGTGATACTGAGGATAATAAGATTGTGTTGTGATCTTTTACAGGCGGCGCAGGGAACTCCACTCAGTCTCAAAGACCCAACAGCTTCGGGGGTGAGGGCAGCGGCGAGAACGGGCCCCTTCAGCCCTCCAACATCGCCCTCATTGCCGGCGCTGCGGGAGGTTCCGCCTTTCTCCTGCTGGTGACCGCTGTGATCTGCATCGTGTGCTACCGGCGGCGGCATGCCAAGCACTCAGACACCCACCACCCACCGTTGTCGCTGTCCTCGCTCACCAGCCCCAAGAGGGGAGGCGGCGGGGGCATCACCAGCTCCAACAACAATGGCTCCGAGCCCAGCGACATCATCATCCCCCTGCGGACGTCGGACTCGGCCTACTGCCCGCACTACGAGAAGGTGAGCGGGGACTATGGCCACCCCGTCTACATCGTCCAGGAGATGCCGCCTCAGAGCCCAGCCAACATCTACTACAAAGTATGAGACGGCCACCGCTGCGGCCGACTGGACACACCCACCTCCCTCCACCCATTACCAACAAAATCCCTGCTCCAAATGAAGCCACAGCAAAGCTCGCCATCACAGCTCCGACCCCGAACCCCTCAATACTACCAGTATTGTCCCTTGGACCCCACTCACTGCCCCGTGAGCCCACACCCCCGGCCACAGTTGTGTTTCTAGCTGAATAAACCTCCCCACCCCATTCTCACACAACTGGGCCACAAAGTGTGTGTTAAGGGCAATGTTGTAACCGTGCATAGCCCTTCTTAACAAGGCCCTCACGAATGGGCAAGAGCCTCTGAGTGCCCCCTTCTTGTTAACTCAGAGCTAAACGAGTCCCACCCGTGCTGAATAGAAGAGTTCCCCAACACGCCAGAGTGTATGTGCAGCACACACACTCTTTTTCTAGGAGTATGGACCTGGCGTTGGGACATGTGATGTTTCAAAAAAGAAAAAAGAAAAGAACTACATCCATAACAAAACAAAAACACCCCTGAACCCACTTAGCGCTGGAGAACTCTGATTCCCAGAGGCCATACCTGCCTGTCCCACCGTCCCGTCCCTCCGAGCTCCATCAGCCGACCAGAGACCGGCCCCTGCCACTAACTCACCAATAGGATTCTAGTTCGTTTGTGTTTGTTTCTCCTGAGAAAACAGGGGCCTCGGACTCGTCCAATCAGCAAAGCCCAGGCAGCGGTCACATGACCAGACCCAGGCTTGAGGAGGTCTGACCGATCGGTGACACTCAGAATCTTGTATATTTTAATAATGTGTGTGCGTGTGTGTGTGTGTGTGTGTGTGTGTGTGTGCGACCGTGCGAGTGCGCATACGACTTGGATAATAATTATGGCGCTGCTGCTCCACATTAGACGTGTGTGTGCAGTTAGTGTGCTTCAGTGCAGCAAGTTTGCATATGAGTTTGCATATGCGTGTGTGGGGTGTAGTTCGTGCGTGTGCGTAAGCTTCGTGTGTGGGGTGATTGTGCGTACGCGTGCGTTCTTTAGACTTGTCTTAAATACCAAAACACAAAATAGTGAGCGAATATCAAAAAAAGTGAGATTTTTTATCGCTATCAACACTTATAGATTATATATATGAATATCCAGTAAATAATTTCTAGATGTTTTCTTCTGTTTTCTATTGTTTCATTATTTTTACCCACTCTGTTAAACTACACTTCTGTTGCTAGACATTTTTTATCTGCTGTTTTTGTTTTTCACGACTTAGAACGACCTTGTTTCCTTCCTTTTCCCTTTGCGTTGTATATTAATTTAATCCCTTTTTTAATTTTCCTGGCGAACAGAGGTTGTTTCTCTCTTCCTCTCTTCCTTCTCTCATTCACTCCCTCCCTCCCTCGCTCCCTCCTTCCCCTCCCCCTCCCTCCCCCCCTCTAGGGTCTCTGAACTCTGTGTATATTTTTATAGCTCCTTGTACTATGCTGTAGTTTTGAAGTTTAGACCTCGTTTGTGGAAGTGTTGAGGTAGAACCATCTATGGAAGTTTTTTTTTTTTTTTTTTTTTTACCCAAACGCTTTTTTTTTTAAACGCAGACGTGAAAAGAAGTGAGGGGCAGTGGGGGAGGTGGTGATGGTGGAGGGTGGGGAGGGGGAGAGAGAAATGAAAAAGAAGAATAAAGGAAAAAGAACAGGGCAAGAGAGAGTGCTGTCTGGGGAGGAGGAATAAAGCAGCAACTGAATGCAGAACTCAAAAAAAAAAGGAGAAAGAGAGGAAGGGAGGGAGGGAGACGAGGAGAGAAAAGACTGTGAAGGAATTGCACACTAAAGAAAAAGAAGCAGAAGGGAGGGGAGGAGCGGCAGGAGTGAGAGATGAAGGATCCCGAGGAAGGAGGGATGGAGAGAGCAGATGAAAGAGTGGCTGGCGAAGGAGAGAAACCTTTTCTTTAAACGGAGGGTCTGAGCCTCCTGAGCGGAGGCGATGGACCAACAGCCAGAACGGATTTCAGCGGAGTTGAACTCTGACCATGGAAAGAAGAGATCCCATCACATACTCTCTCTCTCCCTCTCTCTCTCTCTGTCTCTCTCTCTTTCACACACACACACACACACACACTCACACACACACTTTACTCAATCACACTAACCGTTAACTCGAGGTGGCACATTTCAGATTTGCTCCTCAATTCCGCCAAAATTTTGTGTTGAAATGCATCTCTGTGTATCACACACACACACACACACACACACACACACACACACGCTCTCTCATTTTATTATAAAAGCGCACACAGTACACTGCTAGCTGCGGACACACACACACACACACACACACAAGAGAAATCCCCGAGGCAGTCAGTACACTCTGTTTCTCTCTGTTCGACACACACACACACACACACACACACACACTCACTCACCCGCACATCCTAACACAAATTTCACACCTTTTAATGACTGTCACAAATGCCTACTGATTGCATTGAATGACATACATTCTGCCTCACTCCCGCTTGCTCTCCCACAATCACACACACACACACACACACACACACACACACACACACACACTTTCACCCACACTTGACAAAAATGCTGATTGCTTTCATATGACTCTGTGTTTCTGTGATTAAGACTAACCCGATGGACATGGGAGAGATGAAAAGAGGGTTTTGTGTGCGGTGTGTGTTTTCCTCCTCCTTTCACACACCCTCATGCCCTCGCACAAACGCGCACACACACACTCACACAAACACACTAGTGCCCGGCACCTCAACCTTGGAGGGCAATAACACAACGCTGTGTTCAGGAGGTGCAATATGTTCACATGTGCATACTAATAAAGCTGTTTTGTGTTGCTCAAACATGTTTATGGCTTATGTGTAAACTGGGTGGCAGTGGAGAGCTTAAGCTTTTTTTATAGTTTTGTTTTTCAGACACACACACACACACACATACACACACACACACACGGCCTCCAGTGATGTAGCCATGTTTTCTGTGTGAAGCCAGTGTTAAATCTGGACCTTTGAACATTTCTCAGCTGTGTTTTGTATCAGTATCTAACATCCTATAATGCGATATCTTTCATACTTAAGTGTCACATTCGTCCAAATTGACTTTGTTCAACACACAATGATGATGATGATGATGATGTTCAGATATGTTTTTATACCATTACTGAGTTGGGATTGTATTTGACTGTATCAAAATTGATTTGAAAGATGAAATGAGAGGAGAACACCTCAAATTCTTCTTTTTGTACAACTACCGACTTGTGTTTTTTATGTATGCTGTTCAGTCTGTGTCTATTTAAACATGCTCAGAGTACCTAAAATAATCCTCCAAGCCAAATGAAGTGTCTGTTACTCTCTCTTCAACAACTTCTGCAACTCTTTGGAGCGCTCCAATCCAAAATGACAGTGTTTTACTCTAAAATGGCTGCTGCCGCGATGGGGGGAAAACAAAACTTTCTCTGACTTTACGACCCCGACGAAGAAGACGCCACTGCCCTGTTTTGAGTCCGTTTCGCCCCATCTCCCCCCTCCCTCTCAGCAGAATGTCAAGTATCTCTTGGACTCTGTTTTTTTTTTTTGTTTGGTTTTTTTTTGTTTTTTTAATTGTTTGGTTTTCATGTCGATGTTATTTCAAAGTTGTGTCTCTGGCTCTCACTGTTTGTGTTTGACTGGTCGACTCAACGTGTTGGCTTTTTCTAAAAACCATGGACACGGCCGCCGGTTGTCATGTTGAAAAGAGAAAGAAGAAAGTGCTGTTTTCTGTGGAATGGAGGAGAGAGAGAGGAAAAAAAGCAGCTACCGCCTAGCTCCCTCACCTCTCCGTTGGTGAAAGTGTGTGTAAATGTGCGTGAATGAGTGTGAGTGTGAGTGTGTGTGTGTTTCTTTGTGCCAATAGCCGGCGAGCGGAGGCCGTGGAGCAAGGTGGCTCTCGTATGTGACGTGTTGAGACTTTGTGTTTGGGACAACTCTGTGTGAGAAGGGTTTTTTTGTGTCCTCTCCTCCTCTTCCTCTCTCCTCCTTACCCCTTGTCTACTCATCACGGCGACCCCTAAACCCCCGCCTCCATCCCTTCCTCCCCCATTCCCTTTGCCCCTCCCCCCCAAACACACCTCTAAAGAGAGGAAAAAACTAGTACATTCCTGGTTTGGAAAAAAAAAAGGTTGAATAAAAAAAAAAAAAACAAACGAAAATGTTTAAGCACCACTCTTTTGGTCCTGTTGTGTGATTCATTATTGTATGAGGGTCTGCTGAGGTCTTTTGTTCTCAGTGTGTGTGTGTGTGTGTGTGTGAGAGAGAGAGAGAGAGAGAGAGTGAGTTCCTGAGGCCCACTGCTAACCCTACCTTTAATAGAAGGTCTCTCCCCTTATCTCTGCTTTGGGCTTGTCTCAGTGGGGGCTCTTTCACTGCCTCTGCTAATAACACTGCCATTTCAGACACACACACACACACACACACACACACTGGCTCTCCCACTGGTGTTATCAACAAGTTATCAAACCTGGCTTCGTTAGTGTTGAGTGTTGCTTGGCAACATATTGACGGAGCTGATTTCATTCGATGTGTCCCTCTCTACACCCCTCTTCCTCCTCTATTTCCCCCGCTCTCCCTCTAGCTTTGTGGCATGTTTCTATGGTAACTGTTAGCGTCTTTTGCTTCCCTTCCAAAATTTGTTTCAACTGTGTGTGTGTGTGTTTTAAGGCCTTCAAGAGCATGGTGTGCCATCAGGGTGGCCTAAGATGAGATGACCAGGCAGCTGCCTTTGGCCTTTGATCTGTGATGTGTGAGAGTAGATTACATGCCACACACACACACACACACACATTCACTGACCCCAACTCCGCAAACACAAACATGTCTGCACACAAATGCAATCGTATGCACTGCCACAGACCGGCATTGATCCTGGTGGACACCTCTCACTGCCTCTGCCATGACAACCTGTCACTGTAACTGAGGCCGAGTGCAATGCAGTAAACATCCATTCACCAGCGGCCTGCTGAGACTGCTAATCTACAGCACACCTTCAGTCAGTGTCAGCCCTCCTCTCCTCTGCAGCCATCACTGCATTTATTATTTACATGTGCACTTTTCCTACTGACGTGTCAAAATGTCTTCTTTTTCTTAAAAAAAACCAAACTATTCCTGTTCTAAGGGTGTTGCACACTGATCACATTACAGCCCCACCTCTCTAATGTGCACACACATGTTTTCACTCAGCCTGTCTGATCTCAGGACTGCGTGGTCATGTACAAACTGTTTGACTGACATCCTCCTCACTATAGATGCGTTGCACCTGTTAGCGTAGGAGAACCTACGCCTCTTTGGTGACATCACACAGCCTGCATAGCTCCACCCAACTTCAGCCTAAGCAGAGGTCTAATCAGAGAGTAACCCCAAACATATGTGGGTGTGCAGGGTGTTACACAACTACATGCACAGTTCACAAAGTGAAGTGAGGAAGCAGATGTGTGGAAAAAAAAGGAACATGGTACTTGAATCACTAAAATTCTCTCAACCTCTATTCCTTTTATATGAGCATAGATGATGCTTTTATTTTGGTGACCATATAGTAATGATAGTATATGAGTGAATCCAACTGGGGATAGGAAATAACTCGTATATCAAGAAGGAATGATATTCCCACCAAAAAGAAAAAGACGTAAAGAAGTAGCTGTAATATGCTGTAGGGACACACACTGCCTCTGGTGCTACTGCAAGTGTAAAGCTTATAGCTCACTCCACTTATGTTTGTAGTAATCGTATTTGACATGCCAGTCTGTTAGTAGTTGATTAGTTCTACCTGTGGATTACCTGGATGCTTGCTAGAAACCGACCATCACTGGGTAGTAATAGGAAATCAACGCAGAGGCTAGCAGCTGCCAACACATACACATTGCTAACTCTTATTACCAAACCAGTAGTGATCATGTTCCTTGAACCACTCCCCGCTGCTGCTAATCCATGGAAACCAGCAGCCATATTCCCTTCAAAGAGGAACTAATGCTAATCTAATGGCTGTTAAGCTGTAATGAGTTTGCTTGCTTCTTTCCAATCGGGTTTAAAGTAGGCCTGTTTAAACTATCGGGACTGCTGTGGTCCCCTTATCATTACATGCTCATCATTACTCCTGCTAATCTGTTCTGCTCAATGCACACACAGATGAATATTAATGCCATGGAGGATGATCGCCGTGTGTGTGTGTGTGTGTGTGCCGCATGAACACACACAGACAGATGCAGATAGGCGCCAAAAGTTGGAACGGCACACGCACAGGCCCACAAAGACGGAACGCGCACACTCTTACGTGCTCTCTGTGTGTTGCCAAGTGAGACGACTGAGCCTCCTCTTTAACTCCGTGGAGGAAGGAAGAGCTTGATACGTCGCACACACAGGAACACACACGCCGCCGCCTTCCCAGATACTTTATCACAGCAGCAGAAGGATGGAAAGAGAAAAGAATCAGTTTTAAGTGAAATCAATAGAGAGATAATCCCTTAAATTAGATTTTGAAAAGCTTCGCCGCTGATGCGCAACTTAAAACCCAAGGATTGGCCCACTTGACTTACCAACGAAACAATCCTCGAGTAAGACGCAGTTACCATGGGAATGAGCGAAGGTCAAGGATAAGAGGAGAGTAAGGGAGAAGTGGGGAGAGAGGGAGACAACGCTCTACATCAAAGAAATATACCCAGGAATCTGCATACTGAATCAGGGTAAAACTGCTGTGATTACAATGTCACTGTGATTAATGTAGTGTAGCACCTTAACACCCCGAGGAGGAGAGAGCCGCACAGGGTGCAGGGGTGGCTCGCACCTGACAGACCTGAAATGTCATGTCATGATTGGAGAGGAGATGAAGGGTTAAAAGGTCAAGCTGTTTGATTGGATGCAAAGGCCTTTCTGTGTGTGGCCAGACCTGCAGGCGGACAGATAGCTCCAGCAGAGAGTAATTAAACCTCAGCAGAGGAGGAATTATCAGTAGAAAATCCATGATTTTACACTTCTGATGCTGGCAGCTCTTTCTCCATGCTTTCTCCAGATTGCTCTCGTTGCCCTCCTCTCTCTGCTAACTCAGTCTCTCTCCTCTTTCACCACCTGACTCACTCATCTTTTGTCTTTCTTTTTTTCTCTCCTGCTTTTTCTCTCCCTACCTCCCCGAATCTTTCACGTTCTCAGAGTGAGAAAAATGTTCAAGTTAATAACAGGCCTGATGACAAGCGCAGCTGCGATCGGCAAATGCGGAGCTGATGGAGAGAGTGAGAGAAAAGAGGGGCAGAGGAAGTGATGGGAAAACGGTTAGAAAATAGCTTCGTTGCACAGTGGGCTGGGTGGCGGGTGTTGTGCTTTATGTGTGTGGCTGGAGGATATAACAATGTTAATTTCAGATGATTAACTGAATGAATATTCCTGAGTGGATAGCTCCACTGCAGCCCTCGTTGTTGGGGAAAAGAAAAAGTTCTGTAATGCCTCTGCTTGTCACAAACAACTCCCCTGACGTCTCTCCGCCACACACATACACACACACCATTCTGCAAAAACGCAACGGAGGCCGCAGGAAACAAAGTGTTCAGTTAAAAAGCTTTGCCTCTAAATTTGAGTTTTTCTCTCTTCGTATAAAGATTTAAAGAGTAAGATGAACACAATATTCTGGCACCAGTGCTGACATCACGTTGAACATTAGCTAAACAGCTACAGATACCGCCATAAAGACAGAAAATTGTCCACATTTGTAAGTCTTAGAAATAACTAAGATTTTTAAACATATATATAACATATATTATCATTGTTTCATAATTTAAGAAAAATAACTTATTGACATTTGTAACCCTCAGAAATAGCTTTACAGATCATTTTCTTAAAAACCAAAAGTGAATTACACATTTTTGAATTTATATTAGCATTGTTCCACAATTTAAACCCAACATTAGAAATAGATCTCCTTTTAATCCCTTTTTGGGATTTATCCCAAAATATCAATACTACCAATACTACATCTTTTTGAAGATCAATTCTAGCATCAATCTGATGAATACCAGTTTCAGTTTATATCTTCTATGTTGGACTCATTTCAGAGGAGAACTGTCTGTGCAAATAATGTTCAATGTTGTTGTGAACACAGATAAGTGCACCCACTCTTTGTTTCTCCGCTGCTGTTGTCATGTTGTGCATCTAAAACATGAACCAACGCAGAGAAAACACACACCTAATAGCGGTAATGGAGCACCTCAGTGGCTTGCCTTAACCATTAATGCTCAGTCCTTACTGTGGCAGCTCGTGTTCAAATCCAGCTCTCCTGTCTGTCTCTCACTGTCCCTGTTGCAAAAAAAGGCAAAAATGCCCAAAAGATAACTTAAAAAAAAACGAATGTAGTGATGCCTCCATGAAAGGAATTAAACCCAGGTCTCACAGGAAACAGGTATAAATTTTGCCCTTCTTTAAATGATTGCTAACCTTTCGTTGAGTGGTCATTAAAGTGTTTTAAGATTTAGTCTATTACATCATCTTGCATCATAAATCAGGACACTGCTCTACCTTACAGCACATAAGCCACTTTTAATAATAAAAAGTATCCGTATTGATATTGATATCAGCGATTCTGGCCCAGAATGACTTGGTATCAGATCAAAAGGAAATTTTGCGGTATGGCCCTCCCCTAGATGCTAATGTATCTGCGTCTATTGTGACGTTAGCAGCTCTGTCCTGCTTTTTATTGGACTTGGGGAACTTTTGACACCAGCAGAACTTCAGCCAAACACATCAGTTAGCCCTTAGACTAAAAGCCTTTTCTCTCATAGAAGGAAAAATACATAAATCTCACTTTCGTTGCAGGTCTTCTACATGGATCATGAACCACACAGTGAACAATCAGTTGCTTAAAGAAAAGCATGAAGGCGTCACATTGCAAAGATTTACTAAATTTACACAACAGTACTATTTTATGTGGTGGTACACAACCCATCTTCAACCTGCACATTTAGATCAATTATCACTCTAATTAAAAGTAAACTGAAAATAATAACACCTAAAACTTATTGATATATCTGTGATTATAGGTTTATCCAGGTAATGTAACAGATTACACTCTGGGGGTACCTTTCCAGATATCACTTCAGTTTACACACACATACACTCGTACACAAGAACAATACAACAATACAGCACAACAAGATACTATACACAGACACATTCCACACACACACAGTCACCCAGAGCCCGTAAACAAAGCCAGGCAGACTTCACATAAACCACACAGAGAAATTCCAGTCTCACCCAGCAAAACAAACCCTGCATACTGGTTTGCGGGTGTGTCGTGATTTAAGTTTATTTCCAAAACACCCTTCAGTTGTTTCATCTGCCAGTTTACCAGGAACCTCATTTATATAAAAAAATCTACTTAGATTTCAAGCTCATTGTGAAACTGAAGGAATGCCCTTACTTCCTGACAAAGATGCTGTGTTGATGGAGACAGGGTGGTCTTGTGGTTAGAAAGGGCCACAGCTGAAGGATTGTGGGTTCTTTATCCGTAAACATCTTCCCTGCGGAAGTGTCTCTGAGCAAGACAACGGAGCCCAGACTCAGTGACAGTTTATGTGAGGAGGAAAAAAACACAACACAACCAAGTTAGAAAGTATAGAAGTATCTACGTCACTTTTAAGACTGGTTTCTTTCACGGTGTTACATGACTATTGCACAAACCTGTGAAAAGTACTGCAGCTCCTAGTTGGTCTAAGAGTTTCACACACTGCTGCTGTTGTAGTCTAAAGGGAGGAAATTCATGTGAAGGGACAAAAAGCCCAAGGCACTGCCAGTCAAGTAATGATGAAACAATCACTGCATATTGAGCACAGTTAAAGATTTAATGTACAAAAATAAACATTTGTATTACTAACTGTACCTCACTGAACTGGAAAATGTTTTATTAAAAAGAAAATTCCTTTGAAGCCAAAACATTTCTAAAACCTTATTCCGTCAGGTAAATACACTGTCAGATAAACGCAGTAGAACATTTCCCTTTTACAGAATGGAAATGTGAAAGGAAAATACCTCAAAACTATAAGTGAGAGTTGTGTTTATTGAAAATGTGTTCAGTGACTTTACATTTGTGAGTGTTTACAAGGTTGCTTACATTTCTCAAACACAGCATTTCCACATATTTCTATATCTCTTCCTCTGATTTTTAATGAAATGGCATAAAAGCCTTTGTGCAAGTTGACCATTCAGAGTGACTCGTCCTTGCAGACCTACATCGGTGACAGCCAGAGACCAGAAAGGGTTTTCCATCTTAGATTCTCAAAGCAGATCAGAAAAGGCTCCAGTTTGGGTTTTAGGGTGAACGGGTGCCAGAAATGCTGGATTTGTCTTAACAGCTAAAGCAAGCAATTTGCTCTTGCAGTTGGTGATGAAGGGGGCTTTTTGGATGAGTAGTGCTCATCTTCTAGGGCTTGTTTGTGCCACATCTTGATTTGCATACATTTCTTAGTCTGAGATGAAAAATCTTTGCTTATAGTTCAAGGAACTGAAGCGCAAAAAATATGCAGATAGCCCTCGCAAAGGCAGTCTTGGTGAGTCTGGACGTGACTTTCTAGCAAATGGGTTCATTGCTCTGATGCAGAAGCTGAATCCTGACCTCCCTGCAGAGGAGGAAGAAAAGAAAAACAGAATTACCTGCTGTATTTGATGTCTTTAATTTTTAGTATCTCTGGAATTTGATAGGAATGTGCTGTAAATGTACTGTAAAGCCAAACTAATTAACTATGAAAGACTTTGACTCTGTTTTGTAAAAGAAAAAATAAATGCACACCATGCAAGATACAAAACAGTTTACATCATACCAAATGGTGCACATCACACCTATTCCAAGTCTTTAATGCATCATCATTGCCGCGAGGAAGTGTGTGCATAACAAGATGAGAGGTTGCATGAAGAGCCGGGAAGTTTTTCATGTTAAGTTCAAAGTTTAGGACTAACCACAGGGAGGCAGATTTCTACCTGCACACATTTCCACGATCAAATTGTGTCATGAGACCTTTCTCTAAATGATGCCCGGGCAGAGTTCAAAGCAATTCCTGTTCAAAGGAAATCTGATTTAATTTTCACTCAGTCAAGTCTAAATGTGATCATGCCAAAGTCATCCAGGTTAGCGCCACACCCTTTGAGATGCTCAAGAAGGCGAGCTTTCGGATCCCTAAAGACACTTTTCAATCCATCAAGAAGGATTTCACACCACTTGTGCTGAGGCAGCCTCCCATTAGCTTTTGCAGGTAGTAGCAGTCAGTGAGAGTCAAATTTTTATTCATAAAGTCTCTCTCTCTCTCTCTCTTCACAGCTCTCCGACTCATTCCCTGATTTTTGGACAGCTACTGTGATCCAGAGCAGGTGTTTTAAAAGATATTAAGTCAAATATATTCTACCTACACTAACATCCCACTGTGTTTCTGATATTAAAGTTATCAGTCATCGTATCAGAGTGGCAGTTCGTAAAAGGTTAATGTGTCATTTTCAAACAACCACAGAGCTGCTATCTGCCCCTGTAGTAATATTACAACGGATTTTAGCAAGTGGGACGCAACATGCATCACAATATTACTGAGAGATTACTTTCCTTTTCCTTTATGCTATTATTTATCACTGTTATAATGAGTCTTTTATTTTGGTGAATTAAAGTGTGTGAAGGAGGAATGTCACACATGGCAGATGGATCCGACTCATAATTGGGAGGAGAGCACTAGTAAGGATGCTGAGTTGAACCACATGAAGGGGATCCTGAGGGGGTGAGTCATTTGATTCGTTGTTCCGGGATGTGTGACAATGTGGGGACCGTGCCATCCACCAGTCTTGTAGAAGGACGCTACGTGACTGTGGGTGATAGACTCCAGGCCTGCAGCTACAGGTGAAACTGAGCCCACTCCAGACATACAAACAGGAACATCCTCATGTCAGATTTGTCTCTCAGGTTATGGGAACATACAGTGGGAGGCAGACCGTGTTTTAAAACAACTGCAGATGTTTCATATTTCACTGCATAATAATAACTGTCAGGGAAATTTGGTCACTTGGCCTCATAAGAGCAGCCATGGTTGGGGTTATGTTTGTTGGAAACCAGCACAAATACCATTATATTATTATGTTTATTATCAGTAGTCATTATCTTAAATCTGGCAGCTTTAACTTAAAATAAACTAGTATTTAGTGTTTAATCTCCAAAACGGTGTCAAGATTGAAAAGGCTCTGAAACTGATATAGACCATAGAATCTAAAGCGCTTTATTTTTCTTAGTACTAAGATTTGTTTTCAGAACATTACAAATGAAACTGAAGCAGCTAAATCAAGTTTATTATAATTAACTTTAACTTTTGCATCTGTGCTTTTCCTACCTGGACACGTCAGAATGTCCATGTCCATCTATTTACTGTTATTCTTAATCTATACACTGAAATCATTATGAATGAAATTCTGGAATGGCTCCGCTCTTGTGTTTAGAAAATTAAGTCACATAAAACATAATTATTTTAGGCTCTGAAGCTTGTTGTAGTCAGATAGAAATCTCCATCATTTAAGAGGTGGATGACAAGAGTGACCACCTTTCTGAAAGTGAATAAAAAGGCCTTATCAGCCCCACTGTCAGCCCCTGCAGTGGAGGATTTTGTCCATTAGCCAACAGCAGATCCAGCATGTTGGTCGTCATAAATACAAAGAAGACACAGCCAAGGATCCTTTTCTGGTAAATAGCTGTAACCAACCGTTTGTGTTTACATCTGCTGCAGCCAAAGAGAGTAAACAGAGTGTGAGAAAGAGGTACAACAACTGCTATTCCAAATGCTGTAAACAAGCCAAAAAACGAGCCAGCCTCCCTCAAACCTCCCACCAGCCCCCCCAAAATGCCCCCCAACCCTGATGCTCTAACTCTTTCTGCCCACTGCAGAAAGGGAGGAAACTGAATGAGTCACCCTCCTCCCTCTCCATCTCTCCCCCTTTCTCCCTCCCCCATCTCTTTATTGAGGCAGCTGCACCCTTTGACCTTTACGCTTGTGGAATGTGTGTGTGCGCCTGTTTGTGTGTGTGTGTGTGTGTGTGTGTGTGTGGACCAGTGGTGGTGAGGGCCTATGGTAAAAGGGGAGAAGGGGAGTAGAGTAGCGAAAGCAGGCAGGGAGGACGGGGGGAGGGGGGTTGGTGAATTTGGGAGATGGAGGCAGAGGGGAGGAGGGGGAGAGGTCACTTTTTCTCCCTACTACAAAAGCTGTCAGGGGGAACAATAAGCATGGAGAATGGTGTGTGTCCAGGGAGGCACTGAGCCGTGTTAGTGTGCGAACCGGGCAGAGAGAGGGCATAAGAAAGAGGGAGAACGAAAGGAAGGAAGAAAGAGAGAGACTCAAATGGTGGTGAATGGGGCTAGATGAGAGGAGTACGGAGGAGAAAGGAAGATGATGAGTTAGAGAAAAACATACAGACGTAAGAATGAGGGGGTGGGGATGAGGGAGAGAGTGATGGGGGAGACAGAGGAGTGCAGAGGGGTATTTGTTTTGTCTAACAGCACCCTCACATACTGAACTTCCGTTGCCAAAGGAAACAGAACACAAGGCCCAGTATATGGACGTGTGTGTGTGTGTGTGTGTGTGGCCAGCATACCAAAGGGGCCCTGCTCCTCACTGTACCAGTGACATCAGTATGGTTAGGGCTTTACACCAAGTCGTCATTACATTTATCTGTACATGCATGCGTGTGTGTGTGTGCGTGTGTGTGTGCGTGCCCTGCGTTCAAACTACACACATTTCAAACTACACACCGTGCAGCTGGCTGCAGACAAAGGTGGTCGCCGTGCTTTGTTTCAAAGATGCGGGTGTGAGGGTGCGTGAGTGTTTGAACAGTTGCAGGAGCGGAAGAGAGCGGGGGTGTTGGTAGTTGAGTGGAGACTTTGAATGTGTGTGTGTGTGTGTGTGTGTGTGTAGAGAGAGGGGGTTCAATGATAGGGTGTTTTGCTTTGAAAGCAAACTGGGGGTGCGACAAGCCCCCACCACTACCACACACAGTTAAAGTATTGATTTTCTAGCTGGTGTGTGAGGTGTGGTAAGTGGTTGGTAATAGCAGGAGAAGAGTGTTGTGAAGTGGTGCAGGTTAAGAAGTTTGGCTGCTGGGTAGACTTTTTATCTCTGGGAAGGGGGCAGCGTTGATGGGATGAGATGGACGAGGGTCAAAAAACACTCCAGTGTCTCTAAATGGGGAGAAGAGATGTGAAAAGCCACTAAAACCACTGAAATAAAGCATTTCCAACAGCAGCTTATTGCACACATACACATGCGCACACATGCACACAAAGTACATGCATGTATGACTGATGCTGGAAATTTCACTCATGTCCTGTAAATACACACATGTACACACAGACACACACACACAGGCAAATGCATACATTCATTCATACAGCACATTATGCACCAACATGCACACAAACTGTAAAGTACACTTATATATGCAGACACCCCTCCACAAAGCACTTGTGCATACTTAAACACTAAACACACATGCAAGTACACTGGAATGTTGGTGAACACACGGACACACACTTAAATATGAATGCACACAAACATTTAAGAATGTACACACACCCTACACAGATGAAGTGAGGGAATATTATGCTGCAGCATTATCAAATACATTATGCAAAAACATGAACACACTACACAGACACTTAAAGACAAAGTACTTACATGATTACATACACACACCTGCTAATGCTGCACATAACACATGCATTTGTGCACATGCTAAACACATGGTGGGGAAGTGAGCACATGTTCATACATGTTACCAGACAAATTATGGACACAAAGTTCCTTGAGCTAATGACATATAAGGCACATACTGACACACATTTTACACATCCAGAATGTCAAGTGACACATATACTTTAAGAAAAGTTCACTCTTCATATTCAGAATAAATGAATAAAGGCAGGAATGCCAAAAATTATAGCTAAAAAAAAACAAAGCATTGATGCATTTAGAGATCTGGATACCCAGTTCCAAGGAGGTGGCCTATTCATTTCATTAAAAGTTGCACACTTGGGGCACAAACCAGTTCATCAGACTTCTGCAATTTTGGGCTCATAGCACATTACAGTCGTTCAGAGCCTGCTGATTGACACACAAAAGAATGGCACGTTGGCAATCTTTGTAAGAGCTTTAATTTGTATTAGATGTAACAGTTGCAACTTTATCTCCCATTGCCAGGTAACCAGTTTAAATACAGTATGTGTTCATGTTACAAACTAATCTGGTATGACTGTGCTCTGTCATGTGTCATGTTGCTGGTGCAATGCAACTTTTTATTTTTTTGTTAGTTTGGTTTTTGAACTGGAGCTCTGTGCATTGGTAGCTACTGCGGTGGCCCTGAGGGCTCAACACACTGCAGCTTCAGAAAATTCAGAAAACATCGTCTTCGATTTGACAACACGTGTGCTACAGATGATGAACCTGGCTGGGACACACTTGTTCAATGATCTGTGACTTTTGAAGTTAAAAGCAATGAACAGCAAGCGCACATGGATGTAATTTAGCCTAATACACGTATTATAATACATCTATGCAAGTGCGTCCCAGTCGGGTTCATCACTTTTTTGTGTCCACTGGAAACACTTCCATTGTGTTGTGAGTATTTGCACCACATGTGTTGTCAAATTGATGAAGATATTTTCTGAATTTGTTTTGTTGCAGTGTGTTGAGCCCTCAGAGCCACCGTAAGCTCCCCCCATGGCTGAGTCAACAAAGTGGCCTCATCCAAATAAATAAAGGGGCTGCATTTTTTCATGCAGGGTTAATGGTGGTTTGAACACTCCTAATAGCAGTACCTGGGTTGTCACATTGAGACCTTCTGATTGATTTTACTGTTATGCAAAATACACAGAAGTTGGATGTGACAAAAACCTGGCGAAATGAAGCTGTTACATTAAACTATCCAGTTGTGTCTGTTAAACTTTAGACACATGTTTTCAAAAATCTCCAGCATCACTACAATGAGAATCACTGTGGAGGAACAGCAGTGTTTCAGGAGCTGGAGATGCCAGCTGAGTGTGTGTGTGTGTGTGTGTGTGTGTGTGTGTGTGTGTGTGTGGTCAGAGCTGCTGCCAGTGGAAGCTAAATGCTGTCTATAGTGTCTCAGCACACAGAGGAGGAACAACATCCCTAAGACCTGTGAAATCCTCTGCTGCTCCTGCCCTTGTTTGCCGACATGCTCAATCTATGTTTTTGTTTTTGCCTCTGATGAAACAGGTGGTCTCTGTATAGATCCGACAGCCCCCCCACCCACCCTTCTACACACACACACACACACACACACACACACACACACACACACACACACACACACGTTCCTACTCCCTTTAGGTTCTTCTCCATAATAGCTAAAGGATGCTTTTCCTCCCTGATGCTTTCATGGCATCCCCGTCTCCCCCATTCTTTCCTCTCCTCTCTTCTCTTTCGCCTGTCGCACCCTTCCTCCCTCCTCCTCACCCCTCACAATTACACACAACAGCTGCCAGTGTCCTTTGGAGGAAAAATGGTGCGTGTCCAAAACAACTGAGTTCTCCCTCTCCGTTTTCCTCCTTGTGTTCCCTCACCTCCTCTCCTCTATCGACCAGTTACTCCCTACCCCCTGCCACCACCACCACCACCACCCCATTCCCCCCTGCTCTCCCCCCCTTCCTGTACAGTTGAAGCATGTACCACATTACATTCAGGCAGGCAGGCAGGCAGAGAACAGTGGTGATGGGAGATTTCCTGTCTGCCAGGCGTGCACATGTGAAGGTCCCCGGTTGCCTTTATCATCTTGCCTGACAGATACACTGATAGCACTATGGTGCACAAAAGCATGGACTCTCATTCTTTCTTTCTCACACACACACACACACACACATATGACTGGGGCTTTCATATAACGCTGATTTGTGAGAAGATTCTTCGACTTTCTGACCTGGTCAAAGTGATTTTTTTGATTTCAAAGAAATTTTTTTTTTTTTTTTTTAGCCACAAAAGATTGTATGTGCTGCTGATTTCATGTGTCTGTCTGGGTTACAACAGAATCACACACACTCACATTACAGCAGCTTTTCAGATATGGCAGAATGGCATTGTTGTTATTGTCACTTAAAGCAAAAGAGAGGCGGACGCACACTCAAACGCACACAACAAGAGCGATGGCACTGGTAGTAACAAACTTCCAAGGCCTCCTGCAAGGCTTGAGGTGCAACTGACGGTGTGAAGGATAAATGAGTGTGTGTATGTGTGTGTACGTTTGTTGTAGTCACCTAGGTGTTTAAAGGGTTTGTTAAGGGTCTTGTTTTATTTTGTCCTCTGTGGCGGTGTGATAGAGGGAATTTCATTATGCAAATCTATGTCTCTCTGCTGATGAGCATGCCCTCAGGCTTCTGTCTTACACACAATGGCACTCACACACTCACACACACACACACACACACACACACACAAGCACTCTGTCTCTGTCACGCACACACACTCACGCATATAAATACTCTCATCCATGCAGTCTGTGTCTCTTTCACCGGCACACACTCTCAGACACACGCACACACTCTCAGACACACACACATGCTCAGACACTCATGAAAACATGCGTGCCACACAGACACAGTCACGCATATCATGTCTGAAACTGGAGGCACAGCAGGGGAGTGTGTGTGTGTGTGTGTGTGCATGTTTGTGTGCATGATCTTGTGTGTGCAGTGAGGCTAAAAGGGGCTGCTTAAGGTTACAAACCATTTCCCCTAATTCTCTTGTACATGGCTGCACCACAGACACACACACACACGCACACACACACAGTTACAGATATGCCACAGATACAGTGACACACACAAATATATGAAGCGACACACTCAGAAAAATATAAAAACCAAACACACATTAAAAAACAGAAAGTAGCATGAAAATCTATGAATTTACACACACACATATAAACATGCACCTTAGCACACACACACACACACATGAATAATAACACACAAATACATGTGTGTATGCAAAAGGTCAAATTACACACACACAAAAGGAGAGCCCTACCCCATGTGGATGTGACCCAATGACCCTGCTGTCACACACAGTGCCCATCTGCTACAGAGAGGCACAGAGGGAGGGGGGCGAGGGTGGGGTGAAGGGTGTCTTGAGGGAGGGGGGAGGTTGGATTTTTTTGCACCATGGGGGTGGGGGCACCGGAGCAACTTAGAGCGGAACAGAGCAAAGAAAGAAACTGTCTTCACGGCAAATTTTGAGTTCACTTTTGCACAGATGTGCTGATTGGTGCCCAAATAAGTTTTAGTGGTTCTAGACCCCCCCAATCTCTCTCTCTCTCTCTTCTATTCTTCCTCTGTGCCCTCCTCCCACTCCTTACCATCACAACACACACACACACACACACACACACACACACACACACACACACACACACACACAACACATGCACCTCAGGAACAAAATGTATTCCTGTTAGCCTGAGGCTGATCTACCCACAGCCTCCTGTCCGCTGTCTCCTTTAAACTGGAGCCTCCTATGGTAAATAAAGCTGACTACTGTCCTGAATGTAGAACAGATGAGGAACAGAGGGGGAACAAAGACATCACAGTCTTGAGAGGGCTGATGGAGGAAGGAGGAACTTGCAGTAAACCTTACATGTAAAACCTATTAATCTACACTTTGGGTCATTCTTTTAACGTGTTACATCAGATAAACTCTGCAGATTTATCAAATTATTTCAAAGGCATTTGATCTTTTTTTTTCCACAATCTGAAAGTTATGCTTGTTTTCTTACTTTTACATGAATTAAGTTTTCCTTGATGTTGAAAATATGAATAGAAAATCAGTTCCAGTCCAAAGGAGATTTGGCTTCGTGGAAGTTTGATGGAAAGTTTTCGGTGAAGCTCCCGAACAGAAACAAAGACTGTGGATGAAGGGGTTGGGTCTGTTGTGCAAATATGGTTATAGTTAGGCAGATATATGATCTGCAGTTACACTGGACAGTTATTGTTTTTTATTACCCATCATATATTGGCATCCACTGCCAATATGACGGCAGTCCCTCTCTGACCACAGCTGTCTGAAAACAGCCAGTAAAATCTGCAGTTAAGTTTTATTTTCAGTGCTGGCTGTGTTTCATTATTTTATTGTTCAGTATATGTTTTTGTGAATTAATTTGTGATTTAAATTTTCATTTAAATGCCTGCTATAACCACTCAAAAATATTGGTCAGTGACATCTTTAGTGTTAAAATATCTGTGCTGGCCTTTGGAACTCGTATATGCAGAATCGGGTGTAGAGATGATGGAAAGTGGGATCAGGACAGATAGTGGAGGAGGAAGAAAGGCAGGAGGGGGTGAAAAGTGGGAAGAAGGCACCCAGGCCTCCTCCCCGGAAGTGAGAGGGAGGGGAGGCTGTGGAGCAGGAGAGCAGGGGGAGCGAAGGATATCCAGAGGGGACCAACTGTAGTGGTGTCAGACGGGTGGGGGGGTGCTGCCAGCACGCATCCTGCCAGCACACACCAGGAGCCAGACATACACACACACACACACAAACTTAGGGCCAGGCCTGAGGGTGTGTGTGTGCATGTGTGCTCCAACCCTGCCAACTGTACCCCCACCACCACCACCACCACCACCACCACCACCACCAGCCATCCACCCGCACCCCTCACAACCCCTGAAGACCCAATCTGGAGTCGGTCTACAGCGACGACTCTGGTGCCAGGCTCGCCCTGCTGCCGGCCCTGCTCGTGTTTATTTCACAGAGTTAGAGACGTGGGCTGACTGAGCTGTTGACACAAAGACTGATCACACATCACAGTGCGTAGAGGCTGAAATGCACTCTGAAGCTGTGAATTGTTGGAGAATATTTTTGTTCTTCTGAAACGCTGGAGCAAAATCAATCTGGATGTTGTGTAATTCTGGGAGCAGGAAGTTGGGAGGAGATTGTTTTCCATAGGCGACCATCAGCCATGGAGAACCTTTGTGCACATACCCGCAATGTGTTTACTTCAGAGGGTGAAGTGGCGGTGCAGCCGACATATGTACTATTCACGACTGATGTTGTTGATTTAAATTCTGCTTGTAACCTTTGTTCCTTGTCTTCCCCTCTCTTATTTTCCTGTTTGTATCAAATGCATGCCACCTAATGAGAAATGCCTCAAATCATTGTTAGAAATCCCATAATGCATCTTTAAACCTCCTCTCAGCTCAACCCCCCCCTGCCTCCAAGCGACACTCACCCTCTAACCCTCTTAATTCCCTAATCATGTTTATGCAAATTCCATTTGTATGGACTGTGTGTACATAATGGATGCTGCTATCACCTATGGGACAGACCAGCCTTATATAAATGCAGGTTTCTCTCTTACAGGCAAGGCTGATAAAGATTATATGTGGAGTGTGCAGATGGCAGAAATGTGTTTTTTTTTTTTATATATATATTTCAGAGAAGCTGGGCTGATTATGTAAAAGCTGCACTGTAACTCGGTCTAGATTCATACTCAGAGAGAGTTCAGCAAACAAAATCATACTTCAAGAGACGTGGGTGGACGTGTAACTGTGATCACTCTTCTCACTCACAACAGCCCTGCTTTGAAATACTTAAAAAATTCTCAAAAGGTGGTCTGGAAAAAGGATTGAGGCCTGGTGAGGGTAAATGAAGACCAGGCCACAATAAATAGAAAGTCAGAAAAATATGGCAAAATGTCAGAAAAAGGGTCAAAACTGTTGTTAAGATTACAGAGTATCATTCAAGGAGCACCCCACCAGTTTTATACATGAAGTCCTTCTCAGCCTGTGCAAGCCCCTGATGACATCAGTATGGGCATCCTGGCTTGCATTACAGTCTGAGGGAGCGTTTAAGATGCAGCAGTGGTCTAAAGAAAGAGTATATTGAAATGCATTATGGAAATCATATGATGCAGTGTTTTTTAGCTTGAGGAAGCAGTTATTTTTTTGATAATGTTTTTTTAAAATCTGTTTCTTGTGAGTCACCCAACTTTCTTTTTTTTTTGATTTGGTGAAGCAAGACAAAGAAAGTGACATAACATAAAATAACATAATATGATGGCATGCACTACTACACTGGGTTTTGGTCAGATTTTGGTTGCAGAGATTTATATTTGGCATTTATGTTTTTTGATTTATTGAGAGGTAGAGAGAAATATAGAAAAGAAAAATAGATGTTAGTTATTATTTTTGGTTTTTTTTTGGGTCTAGGCAGGGGGAGTCGGCAGTCCTGGGGAGGTGGAAGGTGTTTGGTTTGTTAGTTTGTTTTGTTACGGTCCAGTGATACAGGAGGGGAGATGGGACATGTTTTGGTTTGGTTTGGCTTTGAGTTGTTGTTGAACAGAAATACAGGACCCCTTCAGACCCTTGGGAGGTGGCTGTGAGTCACCCAGCATCATGAAAGTGCAATATTGAATTGCACAGATGCTCAGAATATGTATTTCCTACTGAAATGAAAACCTTAAAATGAATTTCCAAATACATGTTACACTGCTTGGAATGCTGCACTGCATTGCTTGCGCTTGTTAGTCCATGTAAAACAAATGGTTATGATTCAATTCAATTCATTTTGCTATGACTGATTTTTTTTTTTTTTTGTATGTTAAAATTACATGGAGACAAACTGCATGTTGTCAACTAAACCTAAATAAGCTCCGGCTTGTCTTTTATTAGCCTGCATATTCCCATCTGGTGATTAAATATACAGGGTTTATTATAATAATAATGTATTTGAGTAACATTGGATTATACAGGAGTTCATGATTATGTAGAAAATACTAACACAAAGCTTGAGATGTATACATTGAGATGACTTTGCAGCAAGACAAACAAAGCTGTAATCGCTTTGACTCTGAGGCTAACGTTGGAGCAGGCATCCTACAATTTACTAAACAAACTCCATCCCTTTTTGCCTGTAAACGATTTCCTATTATAAACACATGTTGGAGATGAATCACTCTTTAGTTCAACTCTCAGAGAGGACATTTTAGACAAGTTCCCCCTCCTGTTTTCCATTTGGCTGTTTAATTGTCTCAGCGCTGTCAACAGACTATCAAGGTAATTAGCCATGACTGCACAACAACACAATCAGACAGACAGGAATGAACTGCAGCCTCTGAACATGATACTTAGAGAGGGAATGGGTGGGAACAACTTAATGTGGGCGCACGTATGCACACACACGGGTATGCATGCACACATCCGGGCACACATGTACACCCACACACACACACACACACATACCCTCATGCACAGTCATTACCGTACCCTGAGTACATAGTTCCATGCCACACATTATATTTCCTCTGCCAACCATAACCCTCCACCCACCTCCTCCTTAATCCCTCTACCTCTTACAACTCTCTCTCCCTGCCTCTCTCTCTCTCACACACACACACAGTTACAAAACCAAAACCTCATTTCCTCTGTGCCTCAAGCTATAGGAGCAGTGTTAATTGCGAGAAGGTGGGGAGTGAGCAAGGGTGTGCTTTTGCGTGTGTGTGTGTGTATGTGTCAGTCAGCAGGAACATGAGCTTTATAGGTGTTGCAACTGTATATGAGAGCATTTCTATATGTGTGAGCGTGTGTGTGTGTGTGTGTGTGTGTGCGCTCATTTCTTTTAAGTGTGTAGGCAGTGTCTCCTGTGCCAGTCTGGGCACAGCTCCAGGGTTTCCTGCACCACCTGGGCATCTGTGAGTCCTACTGCCTGTCACCCGGTACAGTCCCAGCTGGAGTGTGTGTTTCTTTGTGTGTATACGTTTGTGTTTGTGCGTGTCAGTAGAGGAGGGGCCGCCGATGATAAGCCTTTAGTGCCAGCAGCAAACACCATTGTCTTATTCTTTTAGAGCCGTGGGGGCCCGTACACAAACACACACTCAGAGTGTGCATCTGCGATCCCACCTCTGCCTTCTCCTCCACACACTGTGTGGATTCTGGTCTTTGGAAAACATTTCCAATGAAAAAGACACAAGGAATTAAGAGGAGGGGGAAAAGAATTCGATTAAACAGCCCCCATTAAGTAGCCAATGAAGCTCTCTGTGCCTGCTTGCTTTGACTATACATACACCATTAGTTGTTCAGGCCATAGCAGACTTAAAAGTACCCTGACTCAAAGGTCATCTACCTCCATTGAGCAGAGCTAATATTAGATCGGCTCTATAGCACTATGTGAGTAAAAAAGAAAGGGCATTGGAGGGAGATTGTGAAGCAGAGATTATATTGACTCTGGGGAGCTCACTGTCTCTGGTCTCTTCAAACTAAACTGAATTTACAGCTATGATTCATTTTTGAGGTAAGAAAAAAACAACAGTAACTGTTGTTAGGAGCGATAAACACAGCAAAACTTAATTCGGCCGCCATCATATTTAACAGCAGAAGGTGATGGCACATTTTGTGGCTGATATACAGAATATTTTTATTATAGTTATTATACTCGAATTCATAACATACATCAATAGTAAAAGGCTTCAAGCAGTCATTAGTTGAAACTGTATGTTTTTGCCTCATGATGAGCCTTTTTATTTACCTACCTTACATTATTGGGAATAGGTAATAAAGTAAATAGCTGATCGGGATAATTGGTAGTAAAATCAGTGTTTCAAATAAGAGATAGGATAACAAAGTTAAGAGGCAATAAAGCTAATACATCAGAGAGTGGTAATATTGCTGTCAGCGGGCATGAGCATTAGTAACAGAAGCAGAATTAATGACAACAACAACAAAGAGGATAGAGGAGAGGTAAAGGTGTAATAAACAAGCGTCCTTGTTCCTCTCTGTTGGTGAAATTGCCCTCAAAATGATGCATTTGTTTTAGGTGATTATGGGAGAGCGTGCCAAAGCTGTGGTGGTGAAAACAATTTTAAGAGCATGCAGTTTGGGGTCAGCGGATCACTGTGTACAGAAACACTTAGGGGTGGAACAATACACCCAGCACCGGTACAATAATGCTTCTGGCCTCAGGCACCACACACACATAAACACACACAAACATACACTCCTATGTTGCCTGCCCACTGTTGCCCCAAGGTTGAAACTCTAAACCTAATCACTCAGTATTCAGTGGAAGCAGCAGTCCTGCACTCAACCTGATCTCTCCACACAGTTCTTTCTTGAGTGTGTGTGGGTGTTTTTCATGTGCATGTTTGCATGTAAGCAGATGCCCTGAACCATTGCATATACAACAGAGGAGCATGTGTATGCACTTAGAAACATATATATATGTACTGTTGAGCAAAGATATTAGTAATATGATGGAGACCAGCAAAGTAAACTGCTAGAGTGGGTTTAAATACTGTATGTGGTTAGGTGTGTGCCAGGCCAGAGTTAATACTTAATAATAATAACATCATCAAAATAAAGACACAAAAAAATATATTTTAAAATATTTTATTATGGTTTTTGCTGATTATGATGACTGAAAACAGTAAAACTCAAACTGTTGAAAGTGTTTTGAACCTTTATTACATCGTATATTATATAGAATACACCAGCGGTATAATGAGGATAATAAATAAAACAAAAAAATGTGCAAATACCACAGTTAAAAAACATATAACATATATAACATGTTTGACTGTGCTGCCATATTCAGACAGTTTGTGACAAAAGTGTGACATTTTCCCTTTACGTCAACCAGCTGAACAAAGAACATTCTTATTGTCTTCAAAACAGAAAAACAAACAGAAAAGGTCCTCAGTGTTGCGTTTGGCTGTTCCAACTCTCGGGAATGAAGTAGCTCTGGCCATGTTTTCACGGGTTCAGTCTGCCGTCCGTCACAATCCCGCTCTCTGCCAATCAGAGGGTGACGGTGGTCCAGGTGCGCCGGCTCGGACGCCAGCATCATGGCGGACACGGGGAAAGCACGGAATGAAGAAACGACTAAATCAAAAGCATTTCTGTGAAGAGGACTCGCGGGAAAAATACCAAACTTCACCTCAGGTGAGTTTTGACGTCGCTGCTGTAAATATGTGCACCTCCACCTCCTGCGAAAGGTCAGTAAATGATTTTATGAGGTTTATTGGACTCCTGCTGGGTTTCTGGGACGTATTAAGCTTCGTGTTCCGCGATGCTGGGGGCCACTTTAGACTTGTGATAGAAATGTTGTTGTGTTCTGAGGAGTTTGTCACTTTCCCCGGTGGACTCAATATTTTGTTACCTGAGCTTCCACTCTCAGCGCTCTCTCTCTCTCTCTCTCTCTCTCTCTCTCTGAAGACAGTCAGTGAGTCTACTGTTTGTAAGCTTTGACATTGTGTACAGTCTTTACTATTTAATCTTGTGCATTTTTGTGACAGTTAAATTCAGATTTTGAATGTCTTTCTCTACACGCAATCTCACATCCTACAGTGTTCATAGTGTCTGTCCACTTGCTATTTTTTTTTCTGTGGTAGCTATTCATTCATTGTGGCTTCAGAAGTTCAGAAGCATGGACTTTCTGTGATCCTGCTGGCATGGTTTTCTCTGATGGAGCAGTTGTAATGTAGCTTTTCATGGTGTAGGTAGGGCCTGAATAATGACTGGAGGCCAGGGGCCCCAACTATGCCAAAACCACCTCCCCCTCCATGTGTGGGTCTGTTCATTGTGTACAGTATGTTCACTTTAGCCTTGGGAGGACAGTTCAAAATTGCTTTTTGTGTGACACGCATTACCTATATGTTTTACAATGCATGCACACCGCTCATGCATCTATTCTCTGTCTATATGTGTGCACACACTCTTATATACCTGGCAGCATATCCATACATATATGTGTGTGTGTGTGTGTGTGTGTGTGTAATAGGTTTTGGGAGACAGCAGGGGTCCCACAAGGCTGATTAGTGGACCCTACCAAATGCCATTAGGATGTAATGAAAAAGCAGGTCTGCTACTAATGCATAATAAAGTGAATGGGCTGTTACATTACCACAGCGTCCAGACTACGCCTGTTGGCACATCAGCACGTCATTGGTTTCTTACATCAAATATCTGAGGAAAAGATGACGGAAACAGAGTAAGTGCTGTCACAGGGCCAACTGAATGTGTATGTATGAGAGAGAGAGAGAGAGGGAGTCGGACCTTTCCACGCCTGCAGTTGTGTGAGAGCTCTCATATGGGTGCATGTGCAATTGCATGTGTTAAATGTTCATTTTCTTTATGCATGTATGTGCATTCACAGGCCAATGTTTACATGTATGTGTCTGATATGAGTGCTCGTGTGTGTGCACATATGCAAATATCGTGCTAGTCTGTCATGCTAGTAGATGTGCTCTGTGTATCTATGTAGTAAGTCGCCTCTATTTGCCTACTTTTTTGTGTGTGTTTGTGTTTGTGTGTGTGTGTGTGTGTGTGTGTGTCCTTGGCTCTGTGACTCCATCTACATTTTCTAAGAGTAATATCAGTGGCAGGGCCAAAGGAAGTGCTTTCATTCAGTGGTTGATACAGTAATCACAGTGAGGGAGAAGTAATAACTGTCTGCTATGCTGCCATTTAACTACTGTGGCCTTGACTTCACTATTGACTGCATTTGAGATGTCGCGTTCAGCTTTGTTACGCTCTTCTGTGTTGTGTGTGTGTGTGTGTGTGTGTGTGTGTGTGTTATGGCTTTACGAGTAGTGCCACAGAGTGCACTGACTGGTTGCTTATTGTGCCAGCTGTTAAATGTAAGAAGTGCATAAAAAAGGGCCGTCTCTCTGAAACATTAAACGGCTGTCTATCTTCCTTTTCCTCGACAGGGACCACAGTGAAGGGCGAACGGGGATGCGTGTGTAATCCATTCCCTCTCTCTCTCTTTCTCTCTGTGTCTGTCAGCATCATCTCTCATTCATTCCCCCCAGAATGATTGAATATTTACTCTCATTTAATGTTACTGTCCAAAAGACATTGGGCAACAGGGACACACATATACAAAAAACACACATTTAGACACACACACACACACACACACACACACACACACACACACAGTCTAGTCTACCCATTTAATTAAGCACTCTATGAATAATTCAGTTTGAGCCTCTGGGCTGAAGATAATTATAACGATCAGGATAATAATGTTTATTTTGCTTTTTATTGTATTAAGACATCAATATCTCTGCAGTGCAGTGTGGACAGTTTGCAGCTTCACTTCTAATGCCTGAAGCACCACCTCTAATATCCAAGTGGCAGAGTGTCTGTCTTTGTGTGTGTGAAAACTTTGTGTGTGTCTGTTTGTCCCAGAGGGTGGGTGCTTGAGTATATGTGTGTGAGGGTAAAATTATAAAGTCATTAGAATTAGCGCTCCCCATGATGCCAGACAGAAACGGATGCAGCTGTTTTGTGTTTTTAATATTTTTATATCATGGATCAAACTATGGATTGATATCCATAATCCCAAAGGTTGCTGCTTTAGCTCCAGCACGGCGATTTTCCAACTGTGACCTTGAAAACTGTGACTGTTCTCACTCACAAGTAGAAATATCAGAACCCATAATCCTCAGTTTAGCAGATCAATAATATATAATGTGATTACAGTTGAGCTCACTGTGAGCAGCAGCTGTTCTGCACCCTATGTGGCTTCTATCAAGTTCTGATTAGTCAATGATTGTCTATTCTCTGCCGGGCATATGGAATCAGCAGTCTATTCGCTGTCACTGTATAGTCATTGATTAACCCCGTTAACAGATGTCGGAACAGTGATTGTGCTGTATTGTTGGTCTTCAGCCTGGCATATTGCAACACACTGGGTAGTCTTTTCCAAATGGCTGCAATTTGCTATTCTTCCTGAAGATTATTGTGAATCTTTTCTTCTTTATTCTGCAGCCGAGAGGTTTGGAGAAATGGTGTGACACAGAACTGAGTCATGAGCTAAATTTGATCCTGTGACGTATTTGTATGTGAGACGTAGTCTTTTCTTAGCTGGTGTTGTTTATTATTTCCTTTGTCACCACATTCACATATTGCTGTTTTTTTTAAAGTAATAACCATCTTCATCTTCATGTCTCACAGATTTGCTTTCAAAACCAGCGTTGTGTATCTATCCATCCCACCTTTCCATATTTCCATCCATCCATAACCGTCCCCTAAATACACAAAACACAGTTATTGTATTTGGCCTGAGATCCTTGAAGACTACCATTGATCCTCCAGGCTCCAGGGCTTCTGTCCAGACACCCAGCCTCTCTGAGAGGGGAGCTGGCACGGTGACGGCTTCTCCCTCTGGGCTTTAGCGGCAGGGAAAAGTCCATCTGCGGAGCTGGACCCGCTGGAGTTAACCCATCAGTCACTGAGGCTGATGGATGGCCCAGACATGCAGGGAGGTCATTTGGGATACATGTAGACACACATACACATACACACTCATGGAGGCAAACTGAACAACAGATTGACAGACTGTGTATGTGTGTGTGGGGGGGTTGTGTACATGTCCAAGAAACTTGAGAAACTTTCAAGTGCCTCTTGTGTCCCCTCAGCGTCCACCTCATTTGATTAGTGGCTTTAAGGGGCCCTGTGGATCAATAACTGACTTTGGTAGCCCCCTTCAGCTCTGAATACACGCACACACAAACTCACACACGCGCACAAAGCTCAGCAGCAGTTCATTTAGGCCAAGCTGTCAATCAACAGAATGTGGACAGGTCCAGTCTGGACCAACCTATCTAGGATGCTAGAGGGGGGTTTATGCTTGTGTGTGTGTGTGTGTGTGTGTGTGTGTGTGTGTGCGTGTGCGTGTGCGTGTGTGTGCGTGTCATGATATGCGGATGAGATATTATGTGTCTGTTTGGTCCATCTGTCATGTGCCTGTGTGTGTGTGTGTGGGTGAGTACCAATTAGTTCATGTTCCTTGTTATCCCCGCCAATAATAGCACGCCAAAATGAGCAGGTGGGTCGATGTCAATAATCCTGTAGTCAGACTGATATTTTTTTTTCCCCTTTAATCCTCATTTTTACCAGGTATGATAACTTAGGAAACATACTTATTTGACTTGTGGGTCACCTACTTGGAAAACAGTATACACACACACACACACACACACACACACACACACACACACACACACACACACACACACACAAGTCTGGATGATGTCATTACCCAATACAACCACAATCCCCTACTCCTGAATATTAGGTTAACTGCTGTGCTCAAGGGCACTTTGACATTAATTGTGTAGGGAGGTTAGAGTATTTTATCATCCGAATGTCCCATGTGGTCCAGTAATTGGAACGGTTGGAACAAAAGAACCATTAGGCGACCACCTGCAGCTTTATAAAGTGGGTGAAAGAAGGTAAATAATGAAAACAGTAGCTTTGTACATGTTGCATCCTTAAATAAACACAATAAAGGCTTGTGTTCAATCATCACGCAAGTGATATGTCCACTTTTAAAGATCCCATGTTGTGTTAAGTGAGATTTCTGTGTCTTTTTTTTATTATAAAGCAGGTCTAGGTTCTATATTAATACTGTGAAAGTATCAAAGCCTCAGTCCACAGAAAAATGCACACAGCCTGTATTCAGAAACTGAGCCTTAAAACTAGCTGGCAGGACTTCTGTCACTTTGTGATGTCACAACAAAGTAAGCAAGTAAAGTTTATTCATATAGCACCTTTCATAGATTAAAAAAAAAAAAAAAAAAAAAAATCATAAGGGAAGGGTAATTCATAGTTTGGGTGCCACAGCTTGAAGTCACTGCTCTCAGCCATGTTCCATCCAACCTTGCAGGATTTGGTTTCTCTGAGTGTTTACCTCAAATTTGCTGTATTTTTATTGGATCACTCAGAAAACAGTCAGCCAATCAGAAGAGAGGCTCTGTTGCTAAAGCTCCAGAGAGAAGCCTGAAAGAGAAGATGTAAAACTTCATTGTGATGGTTTTTGGCTCTTAAAACCACAATTGTATCTGATTATGGATGTCAAAACTTCACATTAAACACTGGAAAAGTATGAAAGATGGGACTTGTAAGGAAGTTTGAAAGTGCAAAGTAAAATGTTTGAACATCAGCAAATCATCAAGACATAGGTTACATTGTGTGACATCGGGTCAAATTTGCAAGATTGCTTCAAGGCACAAATCAGGAACCCTTTTACAATAATTTCAAATAATACAAAACTTAATCTTGCCTATCTCCAGCTCCACTCTGACTTAACTTGTCAGATCATATATTCCCTGTCAAAAGGTCCAGAGCCATCATTGCCCTCTATACGTTTTTATTTATTTATTTTTTTTACTTTTCATAACAAACTCTGGGTTGAGCATCATTGAGGCAGATGAATAGCAACATCCTGTGTGACAAGAAGTATCAGTGCTGTAGTGGTGCTGATTGAAAGGCTAGGTGCAGCTAAAATCACATGTCTCAATTAGATGAAACCTTTAGTTAATATTTATCACTCTACTAATCTAGGGTGTAAAATTTAAACACTGTTAGCCCCAGTGATGAAATATTCAAGTCTTGCACAAAAGATTCCTCTTTAGAGTCCAAGACGCTCAGTCCGAGTGGTCACTCCGGCGGCCTGCGTGGTCCGCTTGTCGGCGCTAACTGGAAACAGAATGTTTGACAAACAGCTTGTCCACCCACAGGCGTTTTTCACTGTGAACTGTGTAGATGCCACCACAGCTGACAACAGGGCTACACACTCGACTTCAAACAGACACGCACGCTTAAACACACACTTTCACCTTCCCTGGGGTGCCACCGAAACACAGCCCACCGCCCACGCCGCTGTCACTCACTTGTAGCTCCGCCCGTCTGCTCTACCTTCCCACACAGACACACACACACACACACAGACACACACATACATACATACATAAACACATTCATTGGCCGCCCACACGTGCCAGTTAACCTACTAATGAGGCGGCACGGGTCGTGTCGTGTTCTGCTGCCCCCGCGGGGGCCGGCCGACCTGTCTGCGTATTGGTTTTACTCCCGCCCACGCTGACTGCCTGATGGACTGATCGCCTAATTGACTGACTGAATTACCGACTGACCGTCTGGATGACTGACTGGCTAAATGTGTAGCATGCTGGGAAAGCGTGGGCGTGGGAACTTGAAGAGAAGCGCATCGGTGTGGACTGGAGCGCCAAAGCATGGACAGTGGCGACATGGCTGTAAAAGACTTGGCCAGTGCAAGGAAAAGAAAATATTCCTTTGATATTTCTACATTGACTCATGGGATGTTGTTATTACTGTTGAGTGGCGGCCTTTTGCTCCCTATATACCAACTGCAGTCCTTTATGGCAGTTTTCTATCTCCCTTTAAGGTTTCCTCAGGGTTTGCTGTCGGAGGAAATAGCCTTAAACAATCAGACTCATTAGAATATTTCTAAAATGAATTCTGTTCAATCTTAAAAACAATTTTTTTTATAGCTTCAGAAAACAAAAGGTCAGCTTTCAGGAGAATTTTGCACATTCTTTAATAGTTGTGAATGTTAGGACCTTCAAAAGCTGTGTGTTTTACTCTGCTTCCCTGGTTGTTATTCACCTAGAAAATGTTGGCAGAGCAATTTATTTTTTTTGCACGACTCTGCGCTAAGTGTGATAGTGAACACATTGTCAGCAGAATGTTATAGATCTGCACAGGAGAAACTTAATTCAATTTATTCTATTCATTTTCCTCACATTAAACATGCCACACACCTCCTGTTGCCACACTGTCAGGATAAAGGTTTGGAGCTTAGATGTGACAGTTAAACCTAAATGGAAGTTTGTTGTCTCTGAACTGATGGGCAGTTATTTTAGTACCGATTGATATTCAGCACCTGTCCTGCTTTCCTTTTTGAGTGAGTGTATGGTGTCATGTGTTTCTGTATGTGTGTGTGTGTGTGTGTGTGTGTGTGACTCATGCCAGTCCCTCTGTGATGATCATCTTTTGTGAGCGTTGCAGCAGCCCGAACACTTGACTGCACCACTGTTAATTTCTCTCTCAGTGCATAAATTAATAGTTCATAAATAAGCGAATAAATTAAAGAATGGATGGGAGGAGAGAGAGGGAGGAGAGGAATGGGGGCAGGAAAAACTTTCTCATCAGAAAAATTTAATTTCTCACTCCGACACCCACGAGAATGGGGGGAGGAAGGTAGGGAGGGAGGCTCGGGCGGCGCGTAATGGATGTGTGTGTGTGTGTGTGTGTGTGCGCGCGCAAAAGGGATTCATTTTCAGGCTTTCTATCACACCCCTCTGAGCACTGACATGTTGGCATGTTTTTTTTTTTTTTCTTTTCCCGAGATCCACATTCGACAAACATCTGTGCCTATTACTGAACACACACACACACTAGAGGCCTGACAGAGTAGCTTTCTTTTTTCATTATGAGGAGCCATGATGTTGATGCTGCAGAAGGGCACTGGTACAGCTTTAATGCCACGTAGTTTCGTTTACGGATGTGTTGAAAACAATAGGTGAACATGACCTTAAACTATAGACTGTAGATAAAAATGGACGTAAGACTCCAGGTCTGAAAATTGAAGCTGATGCTGAAGTGCTACTTCTCACTTCATTTATTACCTCATTAAAGGTTTTCCTAATGAGTTTATGGTCTTAGTCGCTAGTTTCAAGTCTTCTTCAATACAACATGATGTTCATTTTTTAAATTATGGTTCCATTTAGTGGAAAATAGACCATAAAGCAGGGTATGCATTAGGGCGGGGCTACTGTGTGATTGACAGACTGTACCACACACAGTGACCTGCCTGAAAATCAGGATAGAGTACAGAGCAGATCAGATCCACCCCTTACTCCTCCATGGCTCCACCCTCAAATATTGTTTCTTCTGTTTTAAAAAAAAACAAGATGGCGACGGCCAAATTACAAACTCGAGTCATCAAAACAGCAGTTCACAAACCAGTGGGTTATGTGACGGTGGGTTGCCACTTGCCTTAAACTCAAGTAGCCACTCCACTGTCTCAACCTTACAGACATTTGGTTAGTGAAGGGTGGAGATGAAGGTGGCACTAATGTCCTAGTGGAAACATTGGATTTGGTCCTTGCACGTAAAGCTCATTTCATTTCGTCATAAAAACAACAAATACACAAGAACAATGTCCAAAACATCATTTACGCTTATAGCAAATGCATACCTTGATGTAATGGCTCCACTCATAGCAGTTTCACTGTCAGATCACAAGGCTGTATTTTACAGGAAGTGCAGGAGCAAAAGAAATAAAATAAATAGTTATTCTGTCTTATGCCTTCAGATGTCTGTAATATCAGCAGTTGAATAACATGGCTGGAGGTTTGGGTGGTGGATGGATTTTTTCAGTTTATGAGGAGTGACCAGCCATAGCAGCCCTCTGCTTTGCCCTGATCAAAGCAATAACCTAATGAGCAGCTGATCATCTCCCATGATCACCTTCATCCGCTGCTGAACCCATGTGAGTGGTGCTAATGAACTCCTGAACTGAAGCTCAGAGCTCTCTTTTAGCAGCCAGTCTGATTAGGATGCAAAGTCTGACTACATAAAACTATTCTCTTGTTAAAATCTCCCTTGTGTCCTCCTGTTTCTTTTGTTGGTTTAGACCGTGGAGAGTTAAAACTAAAAGCTTCTCTGCTCCATCTAAAATGTCACGTCATTAAAATGTGATGAACTGAACTTTAACTGCGGTTAATAGTTGGCAAACATGACATTACATCCCAAGTTTATCCAATTTTATCATTAAAGTAACTGTAGCTCTGAATGTCTTGTCATTGCAATTTCTGCAGACCTCAGTGAGCTTGAGTGTGGTTGCCATTTTGAAGAGGGTTGGGGTTAGAATAGATTTTGTGCACAGCTCCAGACTGTGTGCTGTCCCAGCATCTTGTTTCAAGTGGAAGTATGTTAAATTACAGAAACAAAACACCACTGACAAGCTGTTTGTTTTCCACTTTTAGAGGAATATGTCCTAATTTTTGATTAGCTGCAAATCAAAAAATAATATGCCAGTCCACAATGTGCGATAATGTGTGCGGTTCAGTATTTGTAATATGCAAAAGCTGATTTCCCTTGCTAGTCATTAGTGTTTCCAATAAACCATGGATTGGCCCAGTGCTGATACTTGGCCAGCCATTTGGGCTTAAGGATGACTCCTTTGGGTTGGAACGTGGCCACGCTGGTGAACAGCTATGTTGGTTTGTTTGTTTTGATCCACTCCTCAGCACAGCATGCTGTTTGGAAGACTTTCCCCGGGATTACATATACCATGAAAAGTAGATTACTACACTTACTGGATTCTGACCAAAGACCGCTGAGAGACGGGGTCTGCTGAGGTCTGCTAAGTCTACTCTGATTCAATTATTTATTTTGGCGCCCTGCTTTTGGATGTAGGTCCTCGAGACTGAGTGCATTCCTGAGACGCCTCTTTGACATTTCATTGTCCTGAACCAAAGATGACCTTATGCTCAGTGGAAAAGAACATACTGAAATAAAACCTTGAATCAATTACAATGACAAAATAAAGAAGCTGGAGCACCCACTTAGCTAGAAAGCTGCAGAGGAAACGACGAAACTAAAAATTGTTTTTTATGAATGTTTTGCAGCCATGCTGAGTGATGACCTCTCTGTACCACACAGAGCTATCTTTGGGGGTTTTTTGGGGGTTTTTTTTGTGCAGTATTTCCAAACTTTTTCTCTGTGTGATTGTCCTGAATGTGCCCTTCGAAGAGAGCAGCCGACAACAGACACTGCAGAGATCCTCCATGTAAAAGTATTTTTAATTATTAATGCTGGCCCTCCACGTTGGCAGAACTCCAGGCTGCCCGTGGACAGCCACCACATTTCACTCACTCACTGCCATGAATTATTCTCCCAGAACATGCTCACACTCACACACACAAACACACGCCTGTATGCAAACACACACACACGCACACACACACTCATGCAAGAATGCACACGTGGAAGCACGAACCCCACAGTGGACATATGGAAGCGAGCACGCTCACCTACCTAATACAATATGTGCACACACACATGCTGACTGATGACACAATGCATCCGGCAACACACAGGCCATTTGCAGTATTTATCATGTAGCTTGTGCAAGAATGTACACACACAAGCCTACACACAGAGGCAAGTGTGCAACTCCCACACACTTTCCACGTTTCCACTGTATGTTATGTGACACATGGCACACATACACACACACTTCACCAGACACACACAATGGATCCCTGAGCACACACGGGCCATTTGCAGTATTTCTTCTATTCAGCGTGTTCCGTCCAGCTGTCAGCAGGCTGTCAGTGTGTTCAGTTGCCAGGCAAACAGCCCCGCCTCCTCCCAATAATAAAATATGCCTTTAAAATGTCACTTGCTCCCGAAAGAGCAAAAGCAGAGGCAACAAATCGATTCACATTAGTTGTTCAATTGACTTTGGCCTGAACTTAGCTCCCAGTCTCCCTTTGTCTCAGCCTGTGGTCTTTCTTTCTTTCTTTCTTTCTTTCTTGCATCCTCTTTGCTTTCTGTATTTTTTTTTTAACCCTTTGTGCCCCTCTAGCTGGTTCTTGTAATGCCCCCCCCCCTCCTTGTCACCTGCTTTTTCGTTTTTACTTTTACCCGTTTATAGGTTCACAGAGCTCTCCACCTCCTCTCCTCCTTCTCACTTCTTTCTCACCTCCCCTCTATTTTCTCCCCCAGTTAATCTAAGCGAATGAATGCAGTGGCGGCAGCAGCGGCTTCAGCACAACTCCTTTTCACTCTCCCCACCGACCACCGCCGTGGCAGCGCTCATTTCAATTTTCACCTCGTTTTAGACTTATCACATTGACATCATTAAGGCTCCCTCTCAGCAGCGCACTCATTCGTTATCCTCTCCATTTTACACCTTTCTATCTCTCTCTCCCTCTGTTTGTGTGTGTCTCCCTTTCTCTCACTCTCCTCTCTCTCTCTCCTTATCTGTCTCGCTCATTGCCAGAGGATTTAAAAGGCTCTCTATTTGAGAGCGGTGAGTGTCTGGGCTTGGTTTTTCATCCCAGTGACAGCAACCTGTTGGAGTCTCCTTATTCAGAATGAAAGAGTTGGACATTTTTGCCTTTTTAAAGGGGATAGCAGGGAGCAGCGTTGGGCTTGTAAATCTGAAAAAGTGACACATGGCTCATTCTGTTTGCTCATTTCAGAAGTGATAATATTTCTTTTCCTGGTACAACCTTGGAGCAATATTTTTTATTTCAATTTCAAGAGCAGAGGATTTCGACAGGTAATTGCGAAGAAAATGAATGAAGTGATAATTCAGCCTCAATCCATTATAATGAACCCAGTGTGAAAGAGGAAATTGTTGCAATATTGCACAACTATTCCACTGTGCTAATGACAGGAATACGACATCAATAAATGACTTCCTAGTGGTGAAACAACATTTACAAGAAACAGAAAGTAGCATCAATTCACTGACTTCAGCTTCTTAAATGTACAGATTTATTTCCCTCTTCATTATTTCATTGTAAATATAATATTTTTGGACTTTAGACAAAAGAAGCAATTTGCAAATTTTACCTTGAGCACACAATTTTCTGATATTTTATAGATGAAATTATTCACTCATTCATTATCCTTTTAGGATGAAGTCCGGGATACCCCCTGGAGAGGTCGCCAGTCTATCACAGGGCTAACATATAGAGGCAAACAACCTGCATGTCTATGGATTGTGGCGGGAAGCCGGATTAGCCGGAGAAAACCCACATAAGCACGGGCACAGCATGCAAACTACACACAGGCTCGACAGTTTGTTAGTGACAGTGCTAACCACTGCACCACCACCATTATTATTATTCTTATTCTTATTCTTATTCTTATTCTTATTATTATTCTTATTATTATTATTATTATTATTATTATTGTTATTAGACATTAGATTATTATTATTAAATATATTTGTTTGGGCATTTTACGCATTTATTTGATAGTACAGTGTAGAGAGAGAGCGGCCCTGGAATCAAACCAGTGCCTAACCTGCTTAGAGCATATGGGCGCTGGCCAGTGTGGTATGCACCCTAACCACTCTGCTATTGGGTCACGCATTATTATTTTTATGGTTATTATGATTATTATTATTAAAGATAGTCTTTGAGATGGGGACGGAAGGTCCTTGAAATGCTCACAAGAATGGAAATTTTTCATCCACGACTAATTCAAATCACCACAACTGGGCAAACTACATCTCCTGAGGAAGATCATGTGATGCGATCAAAAGCTCTCATGATGAAACCTCGTGGTGAGATTGTTTTGTCAACAGAATAATCCTCAGTTTCAGCACAGTCAAGGAGCCTGTACTGTCATGGCTGGAACTGAAGCTCCAGTAGAAACACAACTCCATCTCAAGTTTAGCAAAAAAATAAAAAATTCTGCTTTGAATGAAAGCGTGACCTGAAATTAAATATGTTAATTAATCCCTGTAATCAAGTGTAGTGTGTCATGTGACTGGCCTACAGCTCCTCCTGCAGCACTCCACTGTACTCTGTGTTTATGCATACAGGCTCGGAGGTATATGTTTGCCCGACTACTTGCACCAGCTTATCTTGCAGCCAGCAGCATCTTGTTATCTGTGACTTGGAAATAAACGCAGTCATCATGTGTGGTATACTTTATTCCCCTTATCTCAGTGCAATGTTTTCCCAACGCTGAATCAGTTTTGCCACAGTGTTGATACTTGATTAGGCGTGTCCCATTGTGCTGTCCACATTATAGGAGGTGCTGCCGGGTCTCTGAGCCCTGCTGCACTTTACCACATCTGAATGTTGTCTCCTGTTCGGCCCAGCTCCCTCTTTAGCTTATCTGAACAGCAGTGTTTTCACAGACGGTGTTTGACATGGAGGACCCTACCGCCGGCTGGGTGTAGCTGGCAGGTCAGGGGTCAAGTGAAGTGAAACTGGCAGAGGGAGAGGTCAGGAGAGAGAAAGGAAGAGAATACAGGGAAGGCAGATAGAGGTGGAGGAAGGTTAAGACCCCACTGAAAAGGAGCCCAGAGTTAATATCCCTCGTCATCCCCTGTGCTTTAACCCGAGGCTAAACTAATATGGCCTCTCCTAATGAACAACAGTGGCCCACATCTGCATTGTTAGTTAGGAATCTGTGCTGCCAGCTTGGATCAATTTGAGGGAAAATAAAATCTGAGTGCCAGGGCCATTTCTGGGTCTCCGGTGTCCTCCTTGCCACACCGCAGGTTTTTACAAGCTGGGAGTCACAATGTAAGACTGTGCCCCGAGGGTGGAAAGTGAAAACTTTCCCCACATACACACACACACACACACACACACACTTTACAGAGCTCACCTCCCATCTATAAACAGTGGCAGAGGGTAGGGTGCGGTCCTGCGGCCAGCGTTGGGGTGGTGTGCCGAGGGGGAAAAGGTACAGGTTAGAGGCTGGTGGCGACAGTGGCAGCGCCGCGGTGAGCCTTACGAGCTTGGCGTCATGCACCCAGCGTGTCGCACCTCCCTGCCATGAGAGCCAATAAAGACGTTTTAAAATCCAGCAGCCCTTCTCAACAGGAAACTGAGGTTAGCTGATGGAATTTTCTTTTTCTTTTTATAAACATCAAAACCAAAAGGTCCTCATTAGCATCCACTGTGCATATGCATATCCGAGTGTGTGCGCACGTGCACAGAAACACGTCCCTGTGACGTGTGTGCGTGTCCAGGGTGCATGTTCACACTTGCATACATACACGCTCAGACTTCTGTATTTTGATTGTGCATCTGTGCATGTGTGGGTGTGGGTGTGATAAAAGTCAAAATAAGGGTGCCACATGGGATCGTTTATCTGGCGACAGACCACTTCAGTCTAATTAGCGTGAAACACAGTAAAGAAATATAGGCAACTGTAATTAAAGCAGGGGATCAAGATGTGTGTTGCACATATGGCGGCATGTGTGTGTTTTGCTTGCAGTGTGTGCGTCTGCATGTCTGAATCCCCGTGGTATTTCAGGTAAAGCTATCACTCCTGTCAGAGTTAGTGTGCATATGTTCAGCAGCTTCGCTCACACCCCTGCGTCTTCTGCGTGGAACAAACTGAAAGATAAAAATTTCCTGTTGGTGAGTGAGCCTCACCCCTGGTTTTCAGATGGGTGAATCAGTGAGGCGCTTCAGGGTGCGTTCACATCAAACATGTTCGCAGCAGCTCACGTGAACCGTTTCATTCGTTTGTCCAGGTGAGAGCGACGCAGATCTACCTTTTTTAAAATGCAGCTCCTTCTGCACTCCTCCTAGATAACTGCAGCGTGTTGTGGTAGGAGTGAGAACATAATCTGAACAGGAAATTGCTCTGGAACACAGGGGTTTATGGGTATATGGAGACAGATTATAACGTCTTAAAGCCAAGTCACTGATGCTTGGAAAGCATAACAGAAAAAAAATAACCGAGGGCAGTTTGCAGTCTGGGCTGATGCTCAGATTCTATTTTTGTGTGTATTTTTTACTGGTTTGTACATCAGAGAAGGTTAATTATAAGAGCACAAACCCATTATGCTAAGATCAACTTTAAGAGACTAGAATTAGATTTGCTTTATGCCCCCCCCCAGGCCAAATATACAACTTAGTGGGGAGTTACCAAAAGTCTAATAAATAAGATATTTTGTCTGTGTTGTTTTAATTGTCTTTAAACTTTGGTTCACCTGTAATTCAGCTGTTTGTTCCAAAATAAAACTATAATCTTCAGCCAGATTTCAGCCGAATAAAACCATAATCAGATCATAGCTGACAGTCCAGTGCAGTGCAGCAGCTTTGAGCAGGATGCTCCTGAGGACACACCTTGATATATTGGTCTTGCAGTCTTACACCATCAGCTCTGACCCTGCTCTCCATTCTCCTCTTCTCCTGATGTGACATTTCTTCTTTACTTCATCTTTACCGTTCTTGTTGTGTTGCACATCGAGAATTTGGGAAAACAATTTGTCTCGGTGTAGAATGTGATAAATGAAAGCCATATGTCTTTGTGAGAAACAGATTGAGCCCTGTGTGTGTTGACAGTACATTTTGTCCCAGTGGGGCTTCCATCTAAGCCTTGACATTTTCAGACAATATTGCGGTGTTGAGCCACAGTTAGGATTTCATAAGTCAAGCTAACACCAGAGACGTATGGGTGTGTGTCTACTAACATTACAATGTCACAACACTTATTACTTTCTGCAGCGTGTGTGTATCTGAAAATGTGTTCCTTTGAATTCCTCTCTGTGTTGCTCTGTGTGTCCTTTGTTTCATAAGGCTGTCTGCTTTTTGTCTGGGATAAGATGACACATTATTTTTTCCATATTTATCTGTCTATCTTTCCCCATTTTTGCCTTTTATCCAGGTGTTTTTTTTCCCTTGTTTTGCCCGGGTATCCATGCCATTAGGGTGCACACTCTCTAAGGCCTTGATGCTATCTGCCACATGATATCTGAACTAATGCTGCACTTTTCTACCATCCCCATGAGCAATTGCTTGGTAAAAACAGACTTGCCTTTCCTTTCAGCTGCCAGAAGTCACAAGAAATGGCCTGATAGGAGGCTTCAGTTTTATGTTTCAATGTACTTATCTGCCTCTGCTGCCTCTTCTATACAACTCTGAAGAAAGAAAAGTCTGCAGTTCTGATGCATTATAGATGCACTGGAGATGTGCGAAAGGGGATTTCTACCACTGTGATTATGACTTTTACTTTTAATGGGCCTGTAGATATATGTGTTAGTGTGCCATGACAAATTAAAGCAAAAGGAAGGATGAGAGGAGAGACAGGATGATAATGCCTCCAGTGGTTTGATGAGTATGAAAATGATGTGAGTCATGTGCTGTGGCCTTCAAAGTCACCATATCTCAATCCAGTCGAAAACCTATGTTACATTTTGGACTGATGTGTTAGACACGCTCTCCATCACCATCATCAAAACACCAAGTGAAGGAAGAGAGGTCCAGTGAAGTCCAACACCTCAGTAACACACTTTATGCTGGGTTTTCCTTCAATTTGTCATCCATCTCAAGTCAAGTCATTGATTTATATAGCACCAAATCATAACAGAAGTTATCTCAAGACCAGGTGTAGACCGTACACTTTATAATATTATTTAATTTAATCATAATTTAATGATAATGATAACTGTAACAACAACGATAATTATTATTATTACTATAATATTATTATTACTACTGCTACTACTACTACTAATCAACATCATCATCATCATCATCTTTATTATTACCATCATACATTTTTAGATTATGCATCTATATATTCATCTGCCAACATTTAGGTATCAAAACACAGGAGAATTTTCTGGGGATGGGCGTGCAATTCTTTTTACAATTTTATTTTATTTTTTCCAGGGTAGGGTTTTAAAGTAAATAAATCAGGTTCAACAAGTTTGGTGATGTCCTGCCTGTGCAGAGAGCAGCTGCACACACCACTTGGTGGTCGGGTTGCCAGGTTGTGGGAACAGATTGGTTGAAATTGTACGTATATATATGTGAATTGTGTGTCTAGCCCGTGTTTCATACACAATCTGGCAACTTGGGTAACGTCAGACAGACATACATAACATATGTATGGCGATTATTTATTTAAAAAAAAAAGGGCCATGCAAATCAGTCTCCCAGAAGAAACGACAAAACGGGAGGTGCCAGGAGATCACCTTGAAATCTGGAAGAAACATGTGTTTCACTGAGTGTTGGCAGGTATGATATACTGTATGTTTTTCTACAGTACATACGAGAGTCTGACTGATTGTGGATGAGGCCAGCACTGATAAATGCATGAAAACAGAACTTTTTTGATAAGATGAAGAATTCTTCATTTCTGATTACGTGGTAAGATTTAGCTTTTTCTTGGGATACATGCAGGGTGGGGCATTTTACTATTGACAGATCTAAATACCTCAAACATGACATTTGACGTCCCTGTGCTGCAGTTTCTTGTTGGCTGACTAGTGTTTCACATCAGCCAGAAGCACATACCTCACCATTTATAGCCTAATCTAGTTTGCTCATCCCACAATGGGTCCTTCTACAAATACACACGGCTCAACAAGAAAACACACATAAAACAGCAACACCAAACACAAATAGCAACGCCAGAAAAAACCCTGTGAAAAGCTCCTCATAACCCTTTACTAGATGTTTTCAAAAATGGCTTTAACTCAAGTTGAAAACTGCTTCATTTATGAGGAATTCCACATGTTGAAAGAGAGAAAAACATCTGTTTTGAGCTTTTATGATAGCACACCTTTTAAGTGACTCTGCCAGAAACCCTGAGAGGTTTCAACATGTCACTGACTTATGAGCCTGGTTACGACGGCACTTATGGTCAAGATTAAGAATAAAACCTATATATACAGTGTAGTTCAAGCTCAGGTATGAATAATAAAATGAATGATGACTGAACTCTGTGTAGCTGTTTCAGGATCCTTGTATAGAACAGGTTTTATTCCAGTTGTGGCCGAGTGGGTTATTTGCACAGATCAGAGCTGTCGTTACTGTTATCAGCAACAACTGCTTTTCCTACAATAACAAGTCAAAATGTCTACTGTGAAAAAGGCCTATCTATGATCCTGAGAGGGTTTATGACTGTAGTAGCTGCTTTTATTGACTAAGTTGCTAGGCACACCTAGCTACTGTAAAGCTAATGTGATCTAATACAACAGTTCTGTAATACTTTTTTTTTTTACCTTGATTAAGTTAAATGTTCTGATTTCATCGTGTATGGTCATTATAGAGGCTGTAGTCTGGCGTTTCGAATACTGAGTCTGCCCTCACTGATATAAATGTAAATATTAAAGTTAAAAACAGCACTACAAACCACACTCACTGTGCACTGTCCACAGACGTTATGTGTTCGATATACTATGTAATCCTCAAATGTTACTGTATGTTGATCATACTGCTAATAAATAACATTAGATAGTAATAAACGGCACATAACGTTTGTGGAAAGGTGTCAGGGATGTGACAGTGTTTGTTCACTGTGGTGGAAACACAGCACAGAGGAAAAGGGAAGAGGCAATTCTGCACTTTATCCCCCTTTCAATACCTAACGCTCACTCGGGGAATTCTTTGAGCCACAGCCACAATCATCGCCACCCTCTGTCCTCTCTCTCTCTCTCTCTCTCTCTCTCTCTCTCTCTCTCTCTCTCTCCTCGCTTTGTCTCTCTGCCTGTCTCGACCCATCATGCTGCACTGCTTGCTTTCTCCCTCCTCTTACAGACTCCTGTGTGTGTCTGCGTGTGCTGCCGCATCTGCTATGTATCTGCACAGCATGTGACCCCTGTGTGAGTCTGTTCCACCGGTTTCATGCATATATATATATATATATATATATATATATATATATATATATATATATATATATATATATATATATTTTAGATGTCAGATTCCACGCTTGTCTTCATAGTTTGGGTTTGTTTGTGTGTACGTGTGTGTGTGTGTGTGTGTGTGTGTGTGTGTGCGCGCGTGTGTGCGCGCGTGTGTGCGCGCATGTGTGTCTACACTTCACGATGTGTCTCTCTCTCTATAAATCTCTTGCATGACTGGTGTTTAATGCATGATGAGTATGTATGTCTGAGTTTTCTGCTTGTCTCACTCGATTTTATCTTCAGAGTATGAGTTTGCATGTTTGTCAGAGTGTATGTGTGTGTGTGTGTTTGCCTGCTTGTGTATTAATATGCTAGAGAAACAGCTGGCACGGCTAATGGCTGTCCCTCCCCACATCCCTCCCAGATCCATCCTCTCTTCCACACCATGCACACTCAACTGAACACCGCTTCTTCTGCTCCTCTGTCCTCCTTGAGGCTTCAAACAGAAGCAGGTGTGTGTGTGTGTGTGTGTGTGTGTGTGTGTGTGTGTGTGTGTGTGTGTTGTAGGAGATGATGCTGAGGTATAAAGAAAAGGGGAACAAATGTTAAAAATGAGAGACGGTTGAAAATAGGTGAATGTGGGATTAGTGTTGAGGAATTATTTACAGTAATGATGAAAGAGCAGAGATTGCATTAGCCTACTATGGAACAGTAATGTAATCACCATGCAAATTTAAATTAAAGCTAACAGCATGGTCTTGAAGTCCAGAGAGAATGAAAGAGGAGTGGAGGAGTAGGAGGAAGAGAGAGGTTCAGCATAAGCGAGGTCAATTAGCAGAATTTAGCCTATTAATTAGTGCTATTAGCAACACCACGCTGGGGTGTTACTCAGCGAGTGTGTACGTGTGTGTCCGTTTGAGATTTGACATGAAAGTGACTTGTTAAGAGCCATAAACAAGAAGCTTTGAAATGCCAGAAGCGAACACACACACATCCACACACACACACACACACACACACACACACACACACACACAAATGCAGGTTATGGAGAAGTGGTTTGCATTAGCATTTTTGAGTGCATTCCTGCTTCTAGTTGCACAGACACACACACTTCCACACACACACACACTTCCACACATGCGCAGAGCAGTTGTAGTGTGTGCAGTGGTGCAGGCCATTTTACCCCGGAGTGTGTGTGTTTGTGTGTGTGTGCCAGGCTGTCGTGAAGTGGGCGCAGTTCGGCGTTCTGGCTTGCGTGCCTTCTCTTCATAAAAATGCCACTCAACTCCTCTGCTGAGGAATCAGGAGCAGCTGGCGGCATTTTCTCTCCTTTTCCTTTTCTTTTCTCTCCTTTTCAGGCCACTCCAGTTCCCTCTTCCCGAGTCTCTTCCTCTATTTTTAGTTTCCTGCATTCATTTCTGTGTTTCTCAGTTTATATCCTTCTCTCTTATTCTTTTTCTTTTTTGTGTTTTTGTTTCTTTTTTTTTGCCCAGTTGGAGAAACTCGCCATCTTCTCTAAGTAGCAAGGCCAGACACTTTTCTTTTGACCAACCCCAGAACACATGAATCATTTTTATTCATGATCGGACAGGCCTCTGAATGATGCTACTGGGGGCTCCAGGGGCCAACTGTGCGTCTTGAGTTGTGTGCAATGATCGATGGTGAGAAACGGGGTTGTGTGTTTTAAAAAAAAAAAAAAAAATTTATAACCAATGTTTTTTCAAGTTCAGATGAAAATAATTTGGGAGGGTGAGGTCATTATCATGCCGTTGCTCTGCCAACACATATACGAGCATATTTCTCCACAACCATGTGGACACTGGAGTTGAAGGAATGGGGGGAATGATGGGGAAGTAACAAAGGAAACCTCAGACCACCCTCCTCTCTCCCTCCACCGGCTGGGAAGCTGAGCAGCGCCCTCTGCTGGCAGGAATCGTCACATCAGCTCGCCACTTGTTGCCTCCCCTCCACTCAATTGGTTTAATTGTGTTCTTATTTATATATTTCACCATTGATTTCTCTGTTGAGGCTGACATGGCTCTAATCCACAGCGACTGGCTGTCATGGTGTGATGGATGGAACAAAGCCAGCAAGCAAACACAATGCAAGACAAGTGTGACATGCTTGTGTGTGTCTGTGCGAGTCATTGCGTGTGTGTCTGTTTGTTTAGACGCACGTCTGTGTTTGCGTGTGTGTGTTTGCACTCGCATCTCTATCAAAGTGTGTCTGAGTACAGATTTGCAACACTGTCTGACCATGTGTGTATGTGTGTATGTGTTTGTGTGTGTGTGTGTACACATGATGAGCATGTGGTAGCCGCTGAAGGAAAGAGGCAAGAGGCAGGACAATGTGTCATAATTATGCTCTGGGTGTCACCGTGAAAACAGCGTTAAAGCCAGATGAGGTGGTGTTTACCAATACGAACAGACAAATAGAACACCATATTGGTGTCAGCTTTCCCCCTCTCTCTTTCATTCTCACACACACAAACACACACACACACACATACAACTCTCCCTCCCCATCCCTTGTGGCTATGGTTCTCCTGCCTGTCACTTCCTGTGTGTATTTATGGGTGTGTGCCAGTACGGTAAATGTATGCTGTGTCTGCCCCATTTTTTCCCCTTGTTTCACATATGATAGGAGGGAGGGGGGGAATAAAAAGTCTGGATCTATTGCAGGATCCAGGCCCAGAAAGAAGGTCAGTGTATTAACTTCTCAAAGAGGGAAGAGAGCATAGAGCCAGAAATAACAGAAGGACTAAAGAGAAAGTTTGGGTGTGGGGACAAGCACGTACAGGCAGCCCTCTCTCTTTTTGTGTTCCCAGTTTTCCCAGCAGCACAGTCACCAGGAGGTGTGTGGGATGGATGATGGGTGTGCAAAGTGTGTGGCGACACCAGACTCCAAAGTTTGGTTAGGTCACAAACACACTTTGGTGAAGGTTAGGGAAAGATTGTGGTGTCGGTTAAATGTAAATAAACGTGTTGTGTCTGAAATCATTGACCACAACCTTTTCCTAACCTGTGCCAGGTGTTGTGAGCTCCTGAACATGACCAGAACAAAGTCTAATCATGTCGTTGTCGCTGTGAGTGGATGCTGTAATAAGATTACTGATATACTTACTTATATATTTAGAATCAAATTTTTGCAACTTGACAAATATGTAATTAACAACACAACCTTGTTACTCATAGTAAATGTATTTGTTGTTCTATATTAGTTGTGTAAAGATAGAGACAGGCTTAGTACAGGATACAAAAGATACACAGGATCTGTGTAAAGAATTTTTGGCTGGTTGGCTTTTCTTTGTGTGTTTGTGTGTGTGTGTGTGTGTGTGTGTGTTGCAAACTGTGGTCCTGGAGACGCCTACTGTAGCTGTAGCAGGAACTACCACAGAGACTCAGGTTTGAGTTGTTTGGCAGGTATTTATATGTGTCTGTCTGTGGACAGATGTTGTCACTGTGACTGTGACAGTCATGAAAATGAACAGGTGTGTGGCTAAGATCAAAATAAAGGCTGAGTTCAAAAATGGGTGTGGTGCAAGCCATGAATACTGAGTACTCCTGGATCCGAACATCAACATGTTGACAGACGTCGTGGCTGTAGTGATCCCATCACAAGATTGTCTCTAGTATTGTATCTGAATTCAGTATCGATTCCAAACTCTTTTGAATCCCATATCACATCCATTTAGGTTCATCTTTCAATGTTTGTAAGAAACTTAGATAGAAAATAACTAAAACTCAGAGTTTCATATGAGATCTGCAGTCAGCTGAGAAAGCAGGGGCAGCAGTCCTCTACCTGTAGCTACAAGCTGAACATTGCTGAGTAGCAAAGGATTATTATTCAATCAAATCCTTTATTTGAACAGGTAGTCCCACTAAGATCGGGACACACTGACAGAGACACACAAAGATGCAATTCAAATGGACACGGGTCATTGACATGACGTGCATATTTTTGTGTCCGAGTGTATTACTTTCCTTTAAAATAATTTTAATTAATTCATGACATGCATCATTTTATTCTATAAAACTGCTGTAGTTTGACCATGTTTTCAGTACATTATAATCATGTATATATTTTATATTTTGGCATCTCAAACCACCAAAATGTCAGGTGCTATGTTAATGAACAGCTATTACGATATACGATATTTTAATGATAATAAATTCAAAATAAATACTGTGGCATGATGTCATGTTTGAGACCTTTCAAATAAACTAAATTCACAAATATTAATAGTTTTAAAGGTGTCGAGATAATTCAAAAACTTTTGTCTGGGAATTTGTGTATTGTCAAATGTCAGGGTGGTGCAACCGTATACATGCATCTTTTATTCTGAAGTGAATAGTTCCAACATCAAAAAGGATATTCCATCAGCCAGAGGTCCCCAAGTGATCTTTATTGATGAGTGAAAAGGTTTGTAGAGCTCTTGATAAAAATAGCTACTTTCAACTCATAGTTGGGCTGGTACACTTTTCATGTCAGGCGGTACAACCAAGGTAAAACTAGGAAAATGTTATTTTATTATAGAACTCTTCATTTTATTAGAAAACTAGTTTATAAGTACTATACTTATAAAGTATAATATAAAATATAAATTTTTACAAAAATTTGGTTGCGCCACCTGACATTTTTCAGGTAGTGAAGTAAAAAAAAAAAACTTTTTTAAAAAACATTTTTAAAAGCTTTGTTTGACAATGACCCACACACAGATAATTCACAGACATTGTACGTTTTCACATAAAAAAAAAGCAAAGATATGAAATGATGATTAAAACTGAACTCCGAACACAGAGCGTCTGGATGTAGAACTATTAACCTGATCAGCTTCAAGTACTGATATATAAGTGAAGACTTTTAGTGAAGAGACATCACTGTTGGGCTTAAATTGCAAAAAACATGCACTCTACTTGTGATCTGACTATTGTTTTATTCTCTAACAAACAATCCTTAATAGCTAACATCTATTATATAACACACATCATATATATATATATATATATATATATATATATATATATATATATATATGGATGATTCTTCACCTCACAACTGAAGTCCAATGCCAACTTGTGCAAACACAGAGATGTGGCAAAGCAGACAGTCAGGTTGTGGATTGGTTTGTGTGACCTCCCTGCAGGAAACCAGAGTTTGTGTGCCGTCACAGACCTGTGATTAATCTTCACCTTCTTTATTATTACCTATATTCTTTATTACCTTCATCATGATCTTTCTCTAACCTCAACCATGAGCTAGTTACAATCTGTAGATAACAAAAAATCTATGACACCAGTGTTTGTTCTTTTAAATTGAGACAGAAAAGCCGGGCGTTGTACCCAAATGGTGCATTTTTCTTTGCAAACAAGAAAGTAGCAAGTAAAGATAAATATTCTCTTGTTAGCCTTTGAGCTTAGTGAAGACAACATGGAACCAGATCCAAAATGGAGCCAGTTATCTGAACTCAAACCTATAGAGAGGCGAATGAAGACACTGCAGAGAGTAAAGATGCATTAGTGGAGGGAAGAGAAGGGAAAGAGAGAGCAGACAAAAAGGAGATAGGAGTCTCCAGAGATAGATGGAGAGCTGAGACAGAGGATGAGAAGACAAACAGAGAGGAGATTCAATTTCAAACATTACAATTCAATCAACATTATTCCTCCCCAGGCAGCGCTAACTGCAGGAATGCATTAAAAACACATAAAAACATCACAAAGATTATATTACGCACCGCAAAGGTCGGGTTTGATTCAAGATACCGTGCTACACCTATTCTGTATCACGTCTACAGAGCAAAATGTATAAGTACATAAACGCTGAGACACGAGTGGACTGACGATGAAAGGAAAGACAAAAAGAGTGTGTGTGGTGACTGTGAATGAGAGTTGGCAAAATGGGAAGATTGACGAAAAGGGGAGAGAGGCGGTGAAAAAAAGACTGTACTTAGCAAAAGGAGACAAGAAAATGCTTGTTAAGAGGATGGAGCGATAAAAAAAGCTGATAAAAGGAGGGAACTATGCTTTAGCTGGAGCCTGTACGGGTGAGAAATTATCTAAAATGATATAAAAGAGCTTTATGCATACTCGCATAAAGGGAAGAACACGCTTAATGTGTGGTTCGCACTTTCCTTCTCTAAATCTCCCTGAAAACACATTTCTTTAAATGTCCTCCTCTTTTGTCATTTACTTTCAAGCTCCAAATATCATAAAAGGCGTGTGTGTGTTATAAATGGATGTTATCATGTGTCGGATTATGTGTGTGTGTGTGTGTGTGTGTGTGTGTGTGTGTGAGAGAGAGAGAGAGAGAGAGAGAGGGTGCATGTTTGAGTGGAGTGTGTGCAGTAAGTGATGTTTGCTATAAGCACTCAGCCGTCCATGACAGTGAAGTGGTGTAATGTGTTACAGTCCATCCAATATCCAATATCACCCTAATTCCACTATTGAGCTACATGGCTGCCAGCTAGTACCAAGTAAAACTTCACACACACACAGACACACACACACACACACGGCCACAGTGAAAGTGTAGTTTCAGTAGTTTTACATTATTGCGTTGAATCCCACATGTTTCTGCTTAACTAAAGCAAACAGGCACATTTTAATTTACTGGTGAAGACTCTCCTCACCTTTAACTTGTACGCTCGCTCCTAAAAACAGACGTTTTTCTAATAAACTGCAGGATGAAGGGCTCACAGGAGACCACTCTTCTCAGGGTTATCTATTCCCACGGGGGCATTTTTGGGCGTCATAGGATAGTAAAGACCCAGTCCACTCGCACTTACACAAACATACACAGACGCAGCACAATAAACCAAATTTATGATGGTTGAATTTATGCTGCAGTTCCATGCGCAGCCACACACAGCTCCATGCAGGGTCAGATCTCTCCTGTATTTCATCCCATTGCGTTCACTTCACAGTTTGTGGAGGAGTAGTGGCATAAAATTGAGCCATAAAGTGAATCTCTCTCTGATGTCATCATACATAGTCATAAACATGGTTGCTTGTAGCTGCACAGGCTGGATTCAGCATAGAAATGCTGGTTGGATATTAGAGAGGGAATTTGAAGGGCAGTTCACTCTGCGGTGATGTCATGGCGACTTCATGAGGTGATGCCACCAGTAGGAGCTAATTATCTCATCTTTCATATCCTAATGAATCAAAGTTCTGTGCCTGTCGAAGCCCACGAGAGGCTTGAGGCATGAGATTGCACAAGATCCTGAATCACTGCAGTGAGCTCACCTTCTCCTGTTTAATAACTGCATAGTTGTACAGTCAGATCAAACTGTTGCTTCAGTGCAAAGCACAGCAGTAAACCAATATTAGCTCTGAACACTTTGCACCGGTCCATCTTCTTCAAAGGTTTCCCTGCAGTGAATAGCTTGAAACAACAACTGTACAAATGAGAAACAATTTTTCTCCGATTATTTACAGGCAGGATACGCCATCTATCATTTTTTGTAGCACTCAGGTAAATATTTTTTGTGGGAATCATCAGCTGGATTGAATTTCATTTCCGAGGAAAGAAATATTGGCTCGTGTAATGTTTGAAAAGCACATTGTATTGTTTACAGACAAACAAACCAACATTAAAGTCGAGTTTTTCTAACACGATTTATACAGTGATGTAGTGGGTAATGGAAAAGTCTGGGCATCGGGAGACTAACAACAACCAATGGGAAAAAAAAATCAATTTCTTCCTCCTCCCCCTTAAAACAGCCTGTCTTCATATAACTTGCATCTGTTTGATGATATTCACTATGATGTAGATGATGAATTTATCTCATAAATATTCATGTCAGCCTCCAAACGCAGGTAAACTCCATTCTGCAAAAAAAAAAAGGAAGGTGTATACTGAGATTAGGTAGGTTTCATTTTGGTGCAAACAACATCAACATCAAATCTGAAATGGCTGCTACGGCACCACTGCCACAGAAAAGCACAAAAACATGCTGTCGGTCAGTGTTTTTACATTGAAAATGATGTAAAAGGAAAAACAAAAAAAAGGCAAAACAGGCTACAGCAAGACCTTTTCTTTCTGTGTGGTCTTTTCTCAGTGTGAATGGTGCCATTACTTGTAGTTTTAGACAGAGAGAAGCCCTGGGTGGCTCAAAAAACACATATTGTATGAGCGGTAAAAGGGCTGAGAGAGGGAGATAGATTTGCTCACATCTAGCTTTGGCCTTTAAGAGGCGGAAGCTGTCTCTGGTTTGTCATTTAGTGATGAGCACGTGAACAGAATAGGGTCGTGACTTGCACAGAATACTGAGAGAGGAGGATGGAAGAAGGGATGGAGAGGAGGCAGGATGGAGATAGAGGAGAGGTCGTTAGAGGGAGGGAAAGAATGGGAGGAGAGAGGGAGGAAGGACGGAGGGATGGAGAGGAGGATAAAAAGAAGGAAAAGGGCAGGACTGACTCATCTTGCGAGGGAGGATGAGGAGGACAAGAGGAAGAATGGGTGGTAAACAAAAGGACGGATGGTGTTGATAGGAGGATGTTGAATGGTGCTTCTGGTCATTATATTTCACCTCATGGAATCTGTTGGGGCAAGCTGGTGTGTGTGTGTGTGTTTGTTTGTTTGTTTGTGTGTGTGTGTTTGTTTGTGTGTGTATGTGTGTTTGTTCGTGTGTGTGTGTGTGTGTGTGTGATGGTGATAGTGTCTGTGAATTAACAGCTCAAAGATTGATCAATAGTATCGTCTAGAGACAGATGTGAGTTCACACACTTTTATTGAAACACCAACACACTGAATCTGTGTGCGACGCACACACATACACACTCACACACACACACATTTGATGAGCTCACACAATTTTGTGCTCGAATCCTTCCAGCCACATACTGTAGCCCTCGCTCAATCACACAGATCTCCCTCTCTCTGACACACACACACACACACACACACACACACACACAATCAAATGAAAGAACACAGCGAGTGTCCCACAGCTGGGCACTGATGAGAGAGAGAGAGGGAGGGCGTCCGACCTGCTGTGTGAACAGGCTGTATTTCCATACAAATCAATGGAGCGTCAGGCTAAGCTCAGGGACGCATCAGGGGACAAGCCTGGTCACACACGCGATGAAGCTGCACACACACACATCACATCGCAACATGCAGGGACAGGAAACCGCAATCACCCTTTACACTGCGTTGCACACACACACTCTCACACATGCAGCCAGCTGGCAGAAGATGGCACATCTAGAGAATGGGTGTGCAGACAAGGTTACTGTCATAATAACATCTGCTGCACTGATTACTCTGAAAACTTCAAATTTGTAAAAGAATCCATTTAGTTACAGCAAACTGGTGACTATTATGTTATTTTGATGAACAATATGAGCCAAACGTATGTGGACACCAGGATCTGAACACTGTGGTGATTTTCATGTTGGTTTTGTTAAGACTGTGTTGTTCCAATTAAAGCAACAGTTTGTCAGCTTTGGGAAATGTACTTGTTTTGTATATGTTTCTGAGGTTTTAGAAGAAGAAGACATACTACAGTCATATCTGTCCCATCAATATGAGGTAACAGTTCACAGCTGGGTAGCTTAGCATGGCAAGTTTGCAAACAGGAAGAAAGAGTGACCCTGGCTAATAAAATCCATCTTCCAGCACCATTAAATTTCTTTAATCTTCAACTTTAACCCTTACAAAAACGTGTTAATCGAAAAATCACGTTGTGACATAGGGTGTTATTTCCAGCACTATTTTTATTTAGCCAGCTGTCTTTATGCTAAACTAAGATAACTAGCTTCTGGGTGTACCTTCATGGTGACAGTGGTATTAATCTTCTCATTCAAGTGTCAGCAAGAAAGCTTGTTTGCCAAAATTTTCTACAGCGTGCAATTATATTTCTTTTAGTTTGCTTTTTTCCAATTTTGTTAACTTTGCCTGTTATCTCGGTTCTTTAGCCCAACATCACTACCTAACCTCATCAGTTCTCTCTCTGTACATTGGTACTTTAAACCTCCAAAAACTGTAATATGCTGTAAATATACAACTGGCTGTCTTAGCTTTTCCTTATGGGCCATGAAAATCCTGTCCATGTTTGCAATAACTATAGTTTATGGTTCAAGTATCGCTGTATCTGTCCTCATCTCTCTGCCTGGTACCCCCTTGCATTGAACAAGCACATCAGCTTGCTGAGAACCAATTCAGGCCTTTGATGAAAAATGAGATATGATTCACAATTTAATTAGTTTCCTCGTGTGTGGATATGTCGTCTTCTTTTTCTTCTTCTTCACCATCATCTTGGAATAGAGGTTAGTGTCACATCATCCTCAAACCACAAATAAAGTTCTTGGAGCAAAAACCAGATACTTTTATCTTTTTTTTTGCCTGAAGATTGTCAAATGTAAAATGAATTTCGTCCCAAATACACTCTAATGGAAATGGAAATGCCAAAAAATACTCATCAGTAAACCCATGATGTTCAAACCTTGCTGCACACCAATTTTATCTGCTATCATCTTTCTTTGTGATGGGGAAGAGGAATTAAATATCGCATTAGTGCAAGCTTATTAAAAGGATAAGAGCATCACTACAAGCCTGACAAAATCACCCAGTGATGAGGAGAGAAAAGGACAGAGGGAGTAGAGAGGATGAAAAAAGGTGAACGCTGTAAAAATGATGAAAGGCGGGGGGGGGGGGCAAAAAGAGAAAAGGATGAGGTACGAGAGCGAAGAAGGCTGAATTACCCCGGCTGCCAGGATGAACAAAGATGAGGAGGAGAGAGCCCAAGTGAGAGCCATTCATGGTCTACTCTTGGAAATAAAACTCAAGGATGGTGAAAGAAAGAGTGAGATGAAGAATTAGGAGGGGTGATCAAACAAGCGGGCAGAGAGGGAAATGAGAAAGACAGCAGAGACAATTTATTATTAAACTGGGCAGGCTGGACAGCCCAGGCTGGAGTCTAGATGGATGAAGGGAAAAGAAAAATAGAGTTGGGGGCAGACAGAGAAAGTGGGAGAGAGAGAGAGACATAGGAAATGAAAACAAACAAGCCATCATCCATCCCATCCCTCTATTGTTGCATTTCCCTTTAAAGGTCGCTGTGCTTTTCTTCTAGTAGTGTCGACAGGAAGGAGGGAAGGACAACGACAGAGCAGTGAAAGGAGGAAAAAAATGGTGAAGATTTATCTATCGTGGAGAAGAGGAGGAGGAGTGGCGGCGGCGGCAGCAGCGGCAGCAGTGCTTCAGAATTCTTGATCATCGCCACAGCGACCAGTCACCTGGCAACCGGGTACACAATGGGTGCGGTAGCCTTGGCAACAGCGTGGTCTCCGTCTGATACACGGGGAGTATGATGAGGCGGGCAGGCAGGGAGACAGGTAGACAGATGGAGTGATAGGGAGAGAAGTGTGAGATGGAGGGCAGGAGGGTGTGATGGAGCGATGGAGGGAGGAAAAGGAGGAGGAGGAGGAGCAGGTGTAAACAGAGAGCTGGTATATCACACCTCAACAGGTGCAGAGGATCGGCCAAACGTGTGTAAAGACATAATGAGAAATGTAATGAGCTACTGACCAGGAGAATAGCCCACCATATGTGACCCTACATGAAGGGAGGATATGTTTGTGTACCTTATGTGTGTGTGTGTGTCTGTATGTGTGTGTGTGTGTGTGGATGTGTTTAAATGAAAGGCAAGTGACGGCTCGCTGGTTTCCTAGCTTTCTCATGCACCCGCGTTGCTTTTTCACAGTAATTTCCTTCTCCATGTTATATATGTGCGTGCATCTGTTCCCCCCTTGACGTCTGCACCAGCCCCTAGTTTGATTCTCAGGTTTGACAGCGTCTGCAGATGAAAACCCTGAACTCTCCTGCACAAATGATCCAAGTGTGCTTTAGTAAGAACGCATATAATTTGATGAGTCATCTCGGCCCCGAAAAACACTGACTAATGCATCAGGCCCAACGTTGTTTTCCTCGATCAGAACTTTACAGTGATTCACATGTCCATCAGATGAAACTATATTGCATATTCATGTGAAACGCCCACACATGTGCGCACACACATGCCGTGATGCAACACCAATGCAAACCATGATGAATAAACATGTGGGACAAAAAGAACAAAACAGCATACCTGCACACACACACAAGTACCGCCATGCATCACACAGACTAAATTGATTAAAACCATAGTGGAGCAATACATCACCGACACACTCAAACTCTAAATTAGTGAGTTTTTAATTTGCCATTCTGCATGGACATGATTTAATAGTTAACATTTCAGATAAGGCTTATTGAGGCCTTGGGGCCCAACATTGCAGAAATTTTGTTATTTTGTGTGTGTGTGTGTGTGTGTGTGTGTGTGTGTGTGTGTGTGTGTGTGTGTGTGTGTGTGTGTGTGTGTGTGTTTGGAAGGGCAACTGAGATTGAGTTTGTGTTTGTATCAGTGTGTGTGTGTGTGTGTGTACTGTAGTACAGCCTATAAGCCCATTAGCCCCAGGTTAAGTGATTTACAGCTTCAGCTTTAAGCCCCTCCTGCAATCTCATCCCCAACGCCCCTGTCTATCTGCTCTCTCTATCTGCCTACCTTATCTGGGAGATTACACACACACACCTGTCAGTCTGCTTGTGCAGACACACTGCCAGACACAACTCCGCACAGATACAAGCCGGCGGTGTTCAGAGAACCAATATGAGACAAGAAATTTACTAATCACACACATGCACACACCTTTTGCATGCAGCGCGGCATTAGGAGGTGTTGTGCTCTTAGAGCCAAACACAAAGGAGGTGTTTCATCTGCTCTGTATGTTTGTTCTCATTGTGGATTCTCTTTGATACGGGTATCCTCATCAATGCATCTAATAGCTCTATACACTCTGTCTCTCTCAGTAATGGTGAGCGTGTGTAGGTTTGTGTTTCAAAAGTAGCCCATGTATGTGTTTTGAGAGTGAAAGAAAGAAAAGGAGTGTGTGTGTGTGTGTGTGTGTGTGTGTGCATGCGCATGATCAACCTAATAAACTTCACAGCTGCTCTGTCACACAGCCACTTTTACAGGAGCGGCGAGCAGCCTCTAACCTCCCAGACAAAAGGAAATGTAGAAAGCTGCTCTAAGGACAGATAAAAGCAAGAGAGGGAAGTGCTAAATGATTGCTGGAGCTCCTGCATCTCCCTACCTCCCCCCAACCTCACCCCCCGCACCTACCTCCCAAACCTCCTCCTCTTCTTCGTCTCTTCCTCCTCTCCCCCGTCTGTCGGCCCCCGTTTTTATTCTCTATTTCAAAGGGACAAAGAGAGAAAAAGGGAGAAACCAACAGCGGCAAAGCAGCAACTCCACTTACAAATGCGCAGGCATTATAATGAGGCGGCCGCGGCGTTGCCACGACAACACACAGGGAGGTGAGGGGGGATATGGCGACACTGAGGCAGAGACGGGAGAAAGGAGGAGGTAGAGTAGGTGGCAATAAAGAAAGAAAGAGAGATGAGGTTGTTATCTTGGATGTATTTACCTGTAGCTCTCGTGGCTGCTTGGCAGAAACGTCTCTTCGTCTCGCCACTGATCTGCCGTGTCAGTCAGCGAGTCGATGTGTTTATCATGCTGTAGTTTATCGTATGGCAAAGACGCCAAGATAGAGTGCAAGCTTTTTGCTTGGATGTTCGGCTCACACCTGAATTCAGGAGGTATAAACACCACCTGAGTTGTTTTATTTTTACTATATTTGCAGTGATATTTTTAGTTTAAACAAAATGATTGAATTTTCATCATGCATGTTACTCTGTCACAGCTACTTGTTGGAGTGTGGTTGACACTGCAGTGTTTCCAAGAGAATGTTTTAATATGGAATAAATACAGATGTGGCAGGCTGCACGAGTGTTGAATGGAAAAACAGGGGTTGGGATTTTGGATGTCATCTGGATTCTTTTGTGGAAATCTTGACCTAAATAACTCACTGATATCATTTTCAACCGTTTTTAAAGCTTGGAGTGTATGATCCTGAAAATATGTTGTGCTTCTGTGAATATGAGGCTGTTCTCAGTGTGAAAAGAGTGATCAGGGACCGCAGATGTAAGCACAACATTTTCTGCATTTTTTGCTTTAAAGTTTGGTGCTGTTTCCAGACCAGTAATTACATTCATATTGGATGATCCTGCAGCACATGATTTACAGCCAATGTTCAGTGCCAATGCAGCAGGCCTTGTGTTGTGTTTAGGGCCTAATGTAGCAGTGTGGAGGTAGGGGTTGGATGAGTATGTAGCACATCCAACTCTCATGGCAGAGAACAGAGAAATGTGTTTCCTTGTCAGTATCAAAACCACATCTTTTCATAATTTAACCCATTAAGATCAGATGCGATGTTCCCGTTTCTCCCTTTAAGACCGCATCAGACGTGCACACATTGTATATGAAAACATTGTTTTTAAGACATGTGACCAATGAAATGCATTCTGATAAGCTGAAATTGGTGTTAGGAAGGTGAAATCCATTATGGGAATGTGGCTTTAGCCCCGAAAATGTTTTTTTTAAGTTGCAGTTAAGACAATGGTGAACGACCTGAGCGAGGGGAGCGCGATATTGAAGCAGATTACAGCGGTTACGTGGATAAAAATAACAAAAGCAATGATGTAGATGATTCAGACACTGACATCAACCTCCTAAGCTGCTAACCAACTAGTCAAGGCTCAGAGTGAGGACAAACAGCGAGCCAGTGTCAATGCTACATCGAGGTAAAGATTCACCTGATGCATCGCTGTCACTAAAACTTTTATTTCTCAGTCTCTGAAGCAGATAGAAACATGAAATACAAACCATTTGACAACCTAAGCCTTTGGCCTTTATTGTTAACCATTCCCTTTACCCTAATCTCCATCACTTAGGAAGTTGTTTTCACACAGTGCTGAGGCTTTAGAACACTTTTTTAGAGGGAGCCTTAGGTCTTAAAACTATTTTATTTTTCCTCATCATAACATTTACTTGTCAGAACAATGATCTTTCCTGAATTCTAAAGGGGCTATTTGTAAATTTTGTTACTGCGACATACCCAGTTTTAGCACAAACAGCTGTTTACTGACCAGTCTTGCCAAGAGCTTCAACCATTGTTGCATTTACAAGACAAGAGGTTTTAATATGCTCTCTGAATGGTGCTATGTCTTCAGGGTAGCCTGGATGCTACAGTGACTCGGTATCGGAAAGTGATGAGATGGACCAACCAGGCTGTGGCTCCCTGGTGAGCATGTTAACTTCAGCAGAAGAAAAGAAGTGATAAAAATAGAGACCGAACAAAAGTGTTGCTTTCCACTGCTGGAGACAGCTGTTTGTGATTAAAGGAGTGAAGTTTGATGCTGAAGTTGCCACGTTTGTTCTGGTCTAGTAAGTAAACAGCTGTTAATGCTAACATTGACTATGTAGCTATAGTAAAACTTGCATGCAGCCCCTTTAACCATCCCCATGTTGCAGGAAAAAAGTAATCTTTAAAGTGTTAGCATTGAGCCCTCCGTCTGGTGATATGGTTTGTCATTCCAGCTGTTATACAGCAATACAAGAAGATTGCATCATCAGACAGTCTACTGTATACATGTACTCCCTGTGCAGTGTACCATGACTAACTGTCTGTCTCAATACTCACACACAACATTTCACACACCAAAAAAAAAAACCAACAAAAAAACACACAGGATTCCTCCTGGATATATTGGCTGAAGGCGAAAGCCAAGTGTGTGCTCCGTGTTGCAACCTGTTACTTTTGCTATTCAACACTGCGGCTGTGGTAATTTAGCTGAGGATGATGCCAATCAATAGTGTAATGTGGAGTCTGTTGTAGGTGGAGGGTCTGAGTCAATGGCGTCTCTCATTTTTCCTCTCGGTGCACAGCTGCAGACAGGCAAGTTGAGAGCGGGAAAGAATCCAGCAAGGCAGAGGAATGCAATGCTTGTAGATCATGTCTACTCCAGTGTGTTAGATTTCAAGGCATATTTTTTATCTCTAAGATGTTAATAAGATATTTGGGATTCATCTGCAAACAGCTATGATAGAGTGACTACAATGAAAGGAATGATTGGACTGCAGTCAAATGGGACATCAGATTTTTTTTTTTTTTTTCAGTCTGTTGACAGTGTAGCATTTGTGACTACATGCTGGAACTGAAGAGTTTGTAAGTGCAATCGTAACTATATACGGTGCACCACACTCTCGAGGAGTGGAAGGCAAAAGGAAAGGAGGGTGGACAGGCCGTGCTGTGTTGCATATTGACAGTCTGTACATGGATCAAATACCCAGGGCTGTGTTGACGGAGACAAACGGGAGATGAGCACGATGTCTGAATGTCAAGTCAAGGCTGTCAGAGGGTCAGGGAGTCAATGATGGAGCCACTGGAGTCAATGAAGGGAGGAGGAGGGATGAAAGGGGGGAGTTGGTGCAGTAAGAGAATGGAAAAGGAGAAAAAGGAGATGTATACAAAGAAGAGGGTAGGAGGGCATAAACATACAGCCTGCACTGACACTCATGTAGGATTGGAGAAATGATTCCAATGGGGAGTTTTAGAGTGAGACGGAGTGGAGTGCAGGAGGAGGCAGATGGAGCTGGTTAAATCCTTGTCCTGAGTATTGTACCAATTGTGGCAGAGAGGCAGACACAATAGCTGAGCGGTCTCCTGTCGCTTCCATAAACAAGATAAATTGATGGGGCTCCCCCGCCCACTAACATCCACAGTTTGTTTTTATTGCCTTCCAAGAGAACGGAATGGAAACCAACTCTGCTAAAACAAAAAGAAACCCTCCGCGACATATTCCTTTTCCACTCTCTCAGTATTTCTCAATAGCATCATGGATGAGTGGCAGCATTTGATGCCATTGTCTCATATGAGTAGCTTTGGCTTGCATTAGAAGGAGTCTCTCTCTCTCTCTCGCTCTCTCTTAAGTCTGGCTTCCATGTTGCTGAGAACAAACTAAAAGGGATGTAATTCAATCAGTTAGGTTTAAAAAGCCGCCTCTTTACAATATGATTTGATTACAGTTTTTTGACTTCAGATAGACAAAACATGATGGAGCATAACTGTATTGATTTTGACTACATTTCCTCATCTTTGAAAACCCCAGGGATGTTTTCTCTGAATAATAGTTTATGATGATGGACAGAAATTTTTAACACAGACATAGCAGGCTTGGAAGAACACAAAGCTAAATATTCAAAATGGGATTTGTCAGACAGAGAGCAGAGAGATTACAGAATCCCACTGCACAGAATGGAATGTAACGGAAGAAACGGGAATGAAAAAGACATTAAAAAGAAACCAGGATTTGTTGAGCGTCTCTGTCACAGACACTGATTCCAAGATATGTTAATTTGACATGAGTAAAACTCATAAGAGAAGTGCAGGAAATGTGAAAATAGTGGAACAATCTCATCCAAGCATTTGGTGACCTTTAGAGACTGACATTTTTGCAGTGAGACATCAAAAAGTAAAAACATGTTTATTAAAGTTGCTCTCTGTCTCCTGTGGTATTTATTCTGGGCTTGTCTACTTGTTGATGCAGTGTTGTTAGTGGTGATCTATGCTGCCTTCAGCGGAGTCTGTGATTTACTATGAGCTCTGACTCTGACACGGGCCGGGGAGGGGAGGGAACGGGGGGGTCACGTTTAATGGCTGTCTGACCACCATCCATCTTCCCACCCAATCAATGATGCCATTCAGGCAGATTTTATCCAATCAAAGCAGGCCTGTGTGTCATGTTGGGATGTGAATGATGCAGAAAGCCTGGTTAGAGTAGACAAATCCAAACCTCTTTGCAAACAGATTATTAGGAAGAGTGGAGACCATCTGGACAACACATACACTGTAATACAGCTAGCAGTGATGTAAAACATAACTCTGAAACACAATAATAAAATACACTTGCAAACATTAACAGTGCACAAACAGGCACATCTTATTCCCAACACAGTTCACAGCACCTACATGCCTGTACAGCAGCAGTTCATACTTATTATTTAAATGTTATATTGTGTCATTTTCTATATTGAATCCCACTCAGAATTAAACCGGGGACTTGATTTGTTGGGTAAAGTGATTGCTTTTTGTTACCAAGGGATTTAAACTCTCTTCTTGTATTTGATCGAGTGCTGCAGCAGCCTTCACATTGATGTGAGGACATTCAAGTCAGGCTTGCACCATGTGTGTCACAGAAATGTCACCATGTCCAACCCAATAAGTTTGTAAGTGTGACTTTGATATGCTTAGTCCAACATGAGACCGGCCAAGTTACCATCACATTTATGTAACAAGGTATTTTATCTGAAAAGGACTTAATGGCACAAGTCTCATATTTACATAATTAATTCATCAGTTTTTCAACAGTAAATTCAGTGGCAACTTCTGATGATCAAATCAGATGATCAAATCATTTTTTAGTTATTTTTCAGGTTGGTTTCAGATTCTCAAATGTGAGGATTTGCAGCTTTGCTTTATCGTACATTTCACTAAACTGAATGTTTTTGGGTTTTGGACTGTTGGTCGGACACTTAAAGACATCATGTTGGCCATGGGGAATTCTAACCAGAATTTTATAGACAAGAGAAACAAGAAAATAATTGGCAGATTAGTGGATAATGAAAATAACCATTAGTTGGAGTCTTACAAGATGCACTTTAGTGATTTTACCAGTTGTACGTGCAAGAGCCTGACCATCAGTTGTATAAAAATCTTTATGTCCACAAGCTAACCCTGAAAGAACAACATGGAGAAAGATTTGAATAGAGATATGAAGTGTCTCGCTGTTTGGCAGCCCACACTCCAGTTTCCAATGTCAGTTTCCCTGAGTGTGCTAAACTAAAAGGGAAGAATAATAATAGCAGACCTGCTCACAATTGCATTGGTAGAGAAGTGGGAAATCAATCTTCAGACTTACAGTGTACATTGGAAAATGGTCAGCACTGATGTGAAATATATGTGATTTGTAGTTAATGGACTAAAATGTGCAAAACTGCCAGTATGGTCTTTTAAGCTAATAACCTCACTGAAAGACGTCCTTGTCAATCTCAAGCCCATAATCCATCTGTGTGCTCTGAATGACTCCTGTATTATTGATGGAAAAGTTTCCCCACTTCCTTTAAGGTACTTTATTTTTGTCATTCACTGTGAGTTTCTGCTTGGGTTTGTTTCAGTGGCCTCAGTGGGGAGCTTTTACTGTGGGAACAGGCATTGTTTTTGGAGGACTTTATTGTGTATTAGATACAATATAAATGGCTGCTTACATAGCCACTGGGTAACAGTATATTGAACCAAATCCTATCCAAAAAAAAGAATAAAGATTTCTCTGAATGCAGCATCTGGGAACGTGAATAATGTTACTTAACTAATATTTAGATATTTCTGAAGCCATGTAGATTGGCTATTTGTCAAAAAAACTTCTAATAATGAAGAAAAGCTTTAAATGGTACCTTTATCATCATCTGTTTACCACAGTGACTTCTAACATTTGCAAAGTCACACCCAGGCTTGTTGCCCGGTGCCCTTGCTTCAGAAAATAATCCCTCCCCTCAAAGTCAAGCGTTTACCAGAGAAGCACAGAATTGTAAATAAATCATCAAGTCGGGCCCTGACGTCCCACCAGGAGGAAGCCTCACACATCCAGCGGTAAATGATTTGTGTGTGTGCGAGCCGGGCTCCTATAGAGGAGGTAAGCAAGCTGCTGATGAATGAGAGTCTGTGGTTTAATGAAGTGTGTTTATTACCGGGTGATCAGTGGTTAACGGACAGACCTCCCCTGGCAGTATACTAAGAGCACATTACCACAGACAGATAGACCGGGGGGAGGGGGGGCAACATGATGAAAGTGATTGGGGGAGAAGATGTAAAGGCAGAAAAGGTGAAACAATTGGTATTGAAAAAGGAAGTGAAAGGAAGGTAAGGAATTTAGCTGATGTAAACACACACGCAGAAACAGGCAGTATCCATCATAAATGTGCACGAGTGCAAGAATATGAGGTATCACCACACACAGAGTACAATATAACCTAATATTACACCTTACCAGACGTTACACACCTTCAAATACACACAGAAACAGTCTGGCAGCTTGTCACTTTCACTTTTCATTGTTAGTATATGTACGAGCAGTTCTGGGAGTTCCTTTCAAGGTCATCTTAATAGGCGTTTGCTTTCTTACACATACTCGCTCACACAACCATATACTACCCCCGAGTGCCATAAATCACGTTCACACACACGCACACGCACACATCCATCACTGTGAGCGAGTCAGAATGACAAATAATACCTCCAACAATAGGTCCTATTCATCAATACGGCCATATGTTTTTCAACAGTGAAAAATGCTGAAATAATGGAGCAAAACGTACTCAAAACAAATACGCGTGACAAATGTTTGAAAAACTTCATCAGCCCAAATTGAGGCCGACTATTTCTGGCAGTGGGAAGCCCTAAACTTTGTGTTTCATGCACTGTAGCTGGGTTATGTTGTGTACAATCAAATAAAAAGGATCTACAGTGGAAGTTGCAGTGTGTTATGCAGAGAGCTGCTTCACATCATTTAAATCAATGCTTTGTATAGAGAATATAATATTTGTGGAGGACATAATCTTAAAAGAATAGTTTATTATAAGATGGGTCTCACTTTTGTAGTTTTTACCATGCTTATTAATGTGAATGACACTTTTATAGTCAGCCAGTTAATTCCTGAAATGTGGGAGAACAGCGACATCAAAAGTTGATCAAAAATATGAGTAAAAACTGTGACAGGAAGTTATAATTAACCCAAATTATCCATAAGGATTTGGAGCAGGCACAAAAATCTGCCATCTGGAGAAAGTCTGTTATGGGATATCAAGAAATTAATGATATCCAAATAAACGTTGATTCATAAAACCTATAAACTAAATATTGTCAGCTCAATACCACTGATGTAGCTTCAAAATAAACCTGTCACTCAGCTGCTATATAATGTTATCACCACCATTTTGCACAAGCCAGGTCAAGTCAATATTATTTTTATACTGTTGCCCAAAATCACAAACTTTTAATTCCCTTTAATGGAAAAAAGAATAGGGCTCAGGAAGAGCAGCAGAGGAAGGATCCCTCTTCCAGGATGGACAGACATATTATTAATAATGTGACGGCCCTCCCACTGCCTTGGAGGTTGTCCTGGCCAACCGCAGCAGGCCATTGGTTGACATGGGAGGGAATATATGTATATATACCTTTGCATGGACTCCCTTCTTGTCACATTGACTGAGCCAGTTTGAGACAATAGTAAAATTACAATATACAGATTCATAAAGTTGACACTGACACTGTCATAGAGCCGGCAATTCAGTTCTGTGTTTTAGCATTGAGATCATACTTACTGATGATGTTGTACTGGCCCACATTGTGTTGAGAGGTGTTCCTAATATTCTGCCCCTCTCATGCGTGTGAATGGTGTGGAGAGAAAAATAGAAACACCTCTCAGTATAATGCAGTCTACAACCAACACCACCTTTAACTGTGGCCCCAGTAATAAACATATAATTCAACTGATACGTTTCTGACACTGTCAATAAAAACTGAGTACTAACCTTTGTAAAGGTGGAAGTTATGGCTGAGCTGTTGTGTTGAAATGCATTAGACTGCAGGTGTAACATGTACAGTATACGCAGAATATGGATCAAAAATACATTAATTAAGCAACTTCCAAATGCAGCCACAATGTTTTTGTTCCTTCCATCTATATATTACCTAATGTTATGTTACGTTTGCACACTACATTTTGTAACTTTTTAAACTTGTGAATTTCCACAACCAGATTCTGATTTGTGTAAACTCAGTGATTTTCAGTGATTCATCCTCGCTGCTGCAGAGTCGCTCATTCAAGTGTAAGGCTAAGTGTCAGCATGGATGACGTGACCTCTAACTGAGACCCATTCAGATGATTTTGGTGTCCGCTGACCAACCATGTGACCTCCGATTAGAATCTCTTTGAATAAACTGGAGCAGAAATTCATGAGGCCAAATAAGAGCTAGACTGGGGCTCTGATGAGGTCCATGGTGTTAAGGCCACCTCGCCATCCAGCCTTGTTAACAATCTGCATTCAGGCACAATACAGGCTGATTACTAATCAGAGACACTAAGAAACAGCCAGCTTATCAGGGCTTACTGCTGACAGACAGACACACACACACACACACACACACACACTCACACACACACACACACACACACACACACACACTCAAAAGAGTGGCGCAGAATACACACAGAGAGTCAAAAAAAAATTGTGATTGCATCGAGGTAAGGAAGCAAGAATAATGCACATGATGTATGCGTTTGTGCACTCACAAAAGACATTCACACACATACTATTTCTTACTTTTTCTACACACACACTTACACAAGCGCACACAGTCACTGACGCAGACCTCTAACAGGCTCCAATCAGCAGCAGTTCCACGCAGAGATGAGAGGACCACACCTCGTTCAGAAAACAACTGAAATCAGTTTAAGGACACGTATTACCACGGCGCTCCTTGTGTGTGCCCCCCCTCCTCCCTCTCTCTCTCTCCCTCTCTCTCTCTCCCTCTCTCTCTCTCCCTCTAACTCCTGCTTTTTATTTTTCATCGTGTACCACCTGAGCTCTTCAAGGTTGCCGCCACAATTTGGGTCATTCGGCTCGGCCCCATTTCATTCGACCCCGCGCAGACACACACGTGCACACACGTGCAATCACACACCTCCCCCTCTGTGTATTACCTGACACCGCCAGGTGGGAGAGACTCCATTACCAAGTTGAACTCTGACCCCGCTTCGACTGCCTGGCCAGAGAAGTGTGTGTGTGTGTGTGTGTGTGTGTGTGTGTGTGTGTGTGTGTGTGTGTGTGTGTGTGTGTGAGTGAGTGAGAGGGACAGATGAAAAAGAGAAAAAGAGGCGACTGAAATGAGGCCAGGCTACATGTTTGTGTGAGAATGAGAGTACACATTTGTTTGTGTGTGTGTGTGTGTATATGTTTGTGTGTGTGGTGGAGGTGCTGTTGGAGAGTTGTGTGTGTCTCAAATGACACCTCAGGCCATTATTAAGTCCACTTTATTCTCAGGTCTCTGGCATATTTCCTACTCTCCATATGGTCACACTTTCCTCCTGAACCCAGTTCCATAACAATGCCTGTTGAGTTCGCACACACACCGACATCTTATTAATATTCAAGAAATCCAAGTAGTGTCTGACTTTAGGAGTTGGCTCACGTAAGCATCAAATCCACAGTCACAGTAACTCGCTAAACCCTTTATTTTGATCATGAAATACCACAGTTTATCAGGCTGGCTGCTGATATTTGTCCAGGAAAGTGGCTCATACTTTCAGCTCATCTTTTCATTTCTGTGTGATAAGTGCTGCATCAAGTTAGAATTCTCCATCATTTGCTCACTTGTGCATACAGACAAGGACACACTTGAAGGGTCAGTTCAACAAAATTACAAAAAAAAAAAAACATCACTTAACTACGAGTCACACAAAGCCAGGTAAATTGTTTTGATTTTAATCCTAATGCAATAGAGGTGAATGGACTTTTCCCTAAGAGATTGTCTCTATGGAAACTAACAAGGAGACAAACTGCTGTTGAACGATTTAAACCAGTGGCTCTTAAACTTTTTCACATCAAGGACCAATAAAACTGACACAAACTAGACCATAGACCTCCGTCTGATTACATTTTTGTTTTTAGATGTTTTATTACACAAACAGTTTGAAACCAATGACCAAAATAGTCACACATTCTGTCATTATGGTACATATGGATGGAAATATATTGAAAATAAATGATTCGCCTTTTTGATGCCACCTTCAGAACCACTGGTTTAAACACGAGTTTTTATTGCTATTCGTGCAACAAGTGAAATTCCATTCACCACTTTGTTCTTTAAGGAATAATTACTTGATTGATATATATAATTCAATATTTTCTGTATCACCTGTTGATTCAACCTAGGTCTGAACATTCAATCAATATATTACTGAATTGGAGGTGCAGTTTTTTATATATGTAAGGTAAGTAAAATATGTGACAGCATATCATAAATGAAGCATTGTGGCGCTACAGAGTTGCCTCCAGCCTACAGATCATATTCTCCAGACATAAGGGAACATGATTGTTTGATACAAGACCCAACAAAAAAAATCACATCATCATTTTTATATATTTTTTTTAGTGAAAATAAAATTAAAAAAGAGCGTACAACTGAAATCGTGATTCATGCTGCAGTCAAAATGGCTGCCAAAAGTAATTGTAATATGATTTTTTTGGTTATCATTCAGGCCTGATTCAACCCACCACCATCTCATGCTTCTTCAGGCTTTTCCACTCGCTGTTTGCAGTGTATAATGTAATGTTTTCAGACATAATGGAAGTAATGTAACAGTGGTTAGTTTTGGGGATAAACAAGACAAACTGTGAAGTAAGCATGAGTGGTGATAAATGCCATGGCTGAACAGCAGACAAGGAAAGAACGTCCCCTACGGAAAGTCAGATTTCATGAACAGAAACTCCAAGGAAAAAGGCAGCAGGCGACTGCCAGTACTGTTTGACAGACGAATAGGAAATGTGATGCCAAAGCAATACAGCATTGTTTATTTTAGTGCCAAAGCTGGAGAACGTGTTGAAAAAACAAAACAAAGATATCATGTATTACCAATCTAATCAGGACAGGAACTGCTCGCCAAAATGTTACGCCTCTGTATGTAACGCAGCACTCCTCGACTCAGTTTACAACAGAAACCCCCTAAGCAGCTCCCTATGATATGGGAAAGAGAAGAAGAGAAGACAAGTGGAATTTTGGCTAATGTGTACTGAAGAGTGTGGGGGAGTTTCTGCTCCTCTTTCATCCTGGCTTTTGCATTGAAGCTGCAGGCGTCTCCTGGTGTGAGCTCTCCATCGAAGCAGAGCAACAGCCCCCTTCTGTTTTCTAAATGTGGCCTCCTGCCTCTCTCTACGGCATGCCAAGGCTGCTGCGGTGGGCGGAAAGAGGGAGAAGGGTTTCCTCTGTGTGTGTGTGTGTGAGTATGTGTATGTGTGTGTGTGTGTTTGTGTGTCTGCCAGGAATAGAGAAAGAAGAAGATATTTGCCGCATATGGGTGTATCTTTGCATGTCTGCATTCTGTATCTCAGGGTGCATATGTGCATTTGTGTGTGTGTGTGTGTGTGCGTGCGGTATGTGTGTGTTTGAAGTTGGGGGAGGTGGCTGTGTGACAGAGCGCATTTGACAGAGGCAGGCAAAATGGTAGTCAGATCAGTCGCTGTGGTAATTGGGCGCTCTTGACGTTGTCATTTGCAGCGCCTAGAGCTGCCATTACAGCGTATATGTTTGTCACTGTGTGTGTGTGTGTGTGTGTGTGTGTGTGTGCGTGTGTGTGCACGTGTGTGCGCGTGTGTGTGTGCTGTATGTCCTGACTGACGTTTCACATTAGGCATACCCCCCATGACATCACACGGCTTCTGTGTGTAGTTTTACCTTAGCATGGATGACTTGTGTGCGTGTGCGTGTGTGTGTGTGTGTGTGTGAACACACATGTTGATGCAGATTTGTTTAATAGTTAACAAGACAAATCCAGCGCATGAATATTTAATGATGATGTGTCCCACAGGGAGCACCCACCCACCCCACCTCTCACACGTGCATGCCCTAATTGTCACAGATATTCCACCTCCCCCAAAAATTCCACGTCACAGACGTCAGTACCTGATACATGCGTGCGTGTGTGTGTGTGTGTGTGTGTCGGGAGTTGTTGTATAAACATACTTTGTAAGTTTGCCCTACTTTGTAAGAGATAGTATTGCTGTGTTTGTGTTTGCTCGTATCCATAAGAATCATATTAAGGCTTTAATCCACTTGGTGACTTTTCCTGCATTGATCCTCACTATCAGATCTCCTCCCTCCCTCCTTCCTTCCTCCCTTGACTCTGTGCGTGACTGCTTCCCTGCTGTTTCACCTATACACAATACACACAGCACAATCACTGCAACCTCTACACTCTGTAACATTTGCATATGCACCCACAGATACAAACACAAGATTCTCCACACTCTCTCGTTCCCCACCTTTCCGTCTCTCTCCTCTCTCCGCCCTGTCTTCACTCCCTCCCTCTTTCCCTCCCTCCCTCCCTCCCTTCCTATATCAGTGTGTTTTATAATGTGTGTGTTGAGTTGACATTTTACCGTTCTCTCAGTGTCGGCCAGCATCTCTCGCTCTGCACCCCTCAGTAATTTCCCCACTGACTGTCTGCTATCTGCCGGTCTGTGCCTTCCCCTGCTCTCTCCCTCTATCTCTGCACTCCTATATGAGATGGTATGCCTGAATCATCTCCATTTTGTCACCATGACCTTAATATAGTGTGTCCAGCGGCCATATTTCTACTGTCTGAATGCATGCTGGTCTTCTTGTTTATACAGCAAGTCTGCCTGTCACTTTGATCAGCTGTCTCACCTCTCTCTCTGTCTCTGCTGGTAATGAGCGCTGATCAATTTATTACTTTTATTGACCTTTACAGACACAGACTGTCTGGCGTCACTGGATGGAAAGGAATCAATAGTTTTCTATTAATGATTGAATATGAAAAAAGTAAAGAGCGGTTCAATCAATTGCTGCCTTTTAATGGCCAATACCTAATATTTTATATATTCACTGCTTTAAATCCAATCATTATTCAGAGATTGACTCAGGGCTGTGCCAGACTGGAAATGCCTCTGAAGCTGCATTAGACATGGTCCAGTGAAACCTACTGCACTAAACCCAATGATCCAGAGAATGATAATCATAATAATAATAATAATTAATTCATCCACACTTAAGGAATATCTGATTAAAATGTTACATTACAGCTCAAATTAATGAACCAGGGCCTTGCTTTAAAATTTCCTCCCCAGAAATTTATTTCAATTTTTTTCCCTCAGAGGTTTTTCCTGGTCTTTTTCTGAACACGTGCTCCATCCAGATCTTTGCTGTTAGTCAGCCTGAATGGGTTTAAATCGGTCAGTAAGGTGATGCTGCTCACACAAAATTATTTAACCACCTCCTTAAATAAAGACATTTAATAGTATTTAGTTCTTATGTAATTCTGGTGGTTTAACAGTGAAGTGTGTTGAACTGCAACTGCATATATAGTATACTTTTATCTGTTGAATCTGTTTATTATTAATACGTATGATGGGACATTTTTAAGAATATGCTTTATTATAACACGTATGTATGTATAATGGATACACTGGATTATATCTAGATTATATCTATATGTCATGGTGTACTATATTTAATCCTTCAATGTACACGATTTGGAAAATCTCACAATTTTATTCAATTTCGTTTCTTGGTTCAAAATCATAGTAGTTGTGTTTGTTTAAGTACCTGAGCACACATGCATGCACGTGCACTATGAGGTTGCAGCTCGTTTTGAAAGTTATGTAACCACTGTTCATTCAGCGGCAGGATTACATGCATCAGACAACGCTGACTGAACATGTTCATCATGTTGAGAATATGACACAGCATCAGACAAACAGCTGTAGTGTTAGACAGTGCCATGAATGTAGTAGTGTTCTAATTAGCTTAGCATTAAGCAGCAGGTGAATGAACCCAATATTTTATGCTTTGAAGTCACATAGGAAACATCCCTTCAGAGGTCAAGCTCAGCTAATAGGCTAGGCTATGTAAACGCAGCTAGCTAGCTTTCATAACCAGCAGCACTGTGGAAGCAGCCCAAGCTGTCCACGTGTAACAAGCTGGGTTTGTCATGTTTCTGTGTGAAAACATCATAATAAAGAAACATCAGAAGAGAGAATGATGAATGACTAATTAACCATTTAATTCACTGTGAAGCTCAAAGGCTACTGGCAGCTACTGGCAACTTTTAAGGTGGAATGTTTTCTTGCGTGTTACTCAATGATTGACATTTAGAAATTATTCAATACACCTTAAACATCTATACGACAACTCAGACCATTTCATTTGTTTTTAACAGCTCTCTTGCATGACATATGCTTTAGTGATGACTGGACCTTCAAACACTTAAACATGTATTTGAAGCCTGAATATAACATGGGTCTTATCAAGCTCCTTCTTCCTCTCGAGGTGATAAAATCTGTTATGTCCTCAAACGTTTGCCTTCAGTGAAGATGTGCCAGATTAGATTACTTTTTCCTTTATGTTTTTCATTGTTCACACATCTTCTTGCTCATACTAAGGTGCCATCTACAGGACTGGCGAGCTAAACTCATGTCAGGAACTAATGTAAACCAGTGCTGTTACAAGACTGATAAATATGAATCCATTTTGAATTGGTATTCAATAGAATCACTATTGTAATCCATTTTTTGCACACCTTTACTAAAAAAAATTATAAAATTTGGAGATACATGATTTTCACTGCACAATGACAATGTTATATGAATGTAACTACGTTGGCGTAGTCATGTCATGTCACTGGGCTCTCACTGATTTTTATCTTGACTTTTGGTGTATTTCTTGGCCAATGTGCAATACACAGTGACCATTACTTTTGTCTGTTCTTTGAAAAGGTGTTTTTTTTATATATATTTACTACTACTCATCTTGTGCAGGAGGAAAAGGACATTAAGAAGCAGTACATAAGAGGAAAATTGAGATACAGCATGTTTCTTGTATTGTTCCTCTGCTTCTTCTATTGAATCATTTTTGAGAAATGATTTAAATGAAAGGTTTAAAAGGACGTTCTTTCTTCTGCAGGCTGCAGTCTGAATGCAAAAGAAAGTCTGAGTTACCTCTGACAGTCTCATAGAAATGGGTCAAACACTCCTGCGTTCTATATAAAACTGCTGCATGAGAGGGCTTTCAAAGGGCTCGGGCTGCGTCTGTAAAGGCCATTAAGACGCTGAATGAGATGTTAGACTACAAAAACAAACCTGACTGACAATGTTGTTCTCATCAATATAAATGTGTGATCAATTATTCAAATCTTTAATCAATCAGACTGCATCAGCTTGAGATAAATATGTCATTAAAGGGACTGACTCGTACATCAGTGAACCAATAATCAGCCTGACCTCAGCAGAGTGATGCTGTTCTTCCTGTCACCGATCAGCTCGTTAGTTTGGTATCAGCTCCTCTCAGTGTCTCTTAAACCCTCAAGGTTTTATCTTTTTTTTTTTTTTCTTTGCTTTCAGTCTAGTTTGGCGTATTTGCTTCTCTGCCTGTTTGTCTCCGTCTGTTTGCATTCTGCCATTCCTACTCTCTGTTTATTGACCTTTGCTTTCTGTCTGTCTGCTCATCTGTCTTCCATGTTGTCGTCTCACCTCTGCGCCTGTCTGTCTGCCTGCCTCCAATTTACTTTCTATATCTGTACACCATGCAATCACACACCTTCACATTCACACATGCCCTCCTTAAACCTACACCTATTCTCCGCTGGGGATGAACCAACACACAGGTCCTCTGTTATGAGTCATTGGTGTGTAGGTGTGCGTATGTGCTGGTGTGTATGTGTGTATCCATTGTTAATTAACCCCCTTCACCCAACCCAAACCCCTGCAGGAGAGGCTGAGCGCGCTCCCTGAGCCCCAGCCTGCTAATCCACACCTGAGTCTTCCACACACAATCACACACACACACGCATAGATCTTGTAGTGAGTGGTTTAAGGTGTGAAAGATTTAACTTGTAGAAATCTGTGCTTGTGCGAGAACACAAAAGCATATCAGCGCTGCAACACCTGTGTAACAGTGGTTGTTGTGTGTATCTGTGTGTGATATCACACAGTCTGTGCTGGAACACATTATACACACCTGGGAGGATTTCAGACTCACATTGCTACACACCCAATCACATAAAAAGTAGACATACACACACCACAACTATGCAGACACACACACACACATGCTCAGTCCCGGCCAAACGCACCTCTCCAGGGCCTGAGCACTAGTTGTCTGGCTGTCACTGTGGCATGTTGTGCCAGAGAAAGAGGAAAGCGAGGCTGAAGCGTGCTGTTACGCAACCCACTAAGGACGACGACTGTGTCTCTTGACGACATACACTATTCACACACACATGCACACTCACAAGAACCCACAAACTCACCAAGGGCTGGGTCTGGATTACAGCTCTCTGCCTCTTTGTGTGGATACCAGACACCGGTGCCATGCTGCCAATGCAAATGCCAACCCAGATGCCAACCAGTGTGTGTCTGTGTGTGCGTGTGTGTGTGTGTGTGCTTTGGGCAGGAGTAGAGTGACGGCTACAATGCACACACAAGTGGCGTGTGTTTGATCGGTGAGCAAACAAGTAGACTGGCATGCATACACACAGCCTGCTGCAAGGCATGCACAGTCTGACATACAAACACACACACACACACACACACACACACACACACAGTTTGGCACATGTATGCTCACTTATACAAACCATCACATACACATGAATGAGCACACGCGCACACACAAATGCACACACTCCATTGTGACTTTATATGCAAGAGCTAATTGTCTCTCTGGTGCTTTTTGTTTTGCCATTATGTGCTTTCTCCCTCTCCTCCCCTGTCTAAATGGAGATACTGTCCAACACTGTGTGTGTGTGTGCATGTGCACCAGTGTAAATGAGTGTGTGCGCGAGTGGGAGCATGTGTGCCATTTCAATCCCTTCACTTGGACGCCCACAAAAACGCTTGTCCTGAAAGAGTCCTGCTGTTGATGTGATTGTTTTATGGCTGTTTCCATATTTGGGCAGATTCAATATTCTACTCTACTGTCTCGCCTGCCAGCAGCTTTGACCACGCTATTTGCCTTTCCCTGTCATTCAGGAATGCTCAGGCCCATTCAAAGCTAAACACAGCTTGTGTTTATACCACCAGCCTCGTGAAACACTGGGCCTGTTAATACACTTGAGAATTATCCTAAAACAAATAACTTTTAATCGTCAAGGTTGGGGGACTATGAAAATATGTGATCCCTGCGTTACTCGGTCCTCCCAGTGGCGATGTTGAACGTTATGAGCTGGGCTGGCAGTGGAGCATTTTATGAAGCCCATATTAGGGTTGGACGATGATCAGGATGTTATTGAATGTGTGTCTGGCCTGCTAAATCCATGGACTGAATGACAGAGCCAACACCGTCAGAGAGGGCTAAACACCGCTCAAAAGTAGATCTTGCTGAGCCGCAGCTCTCTCTACACTCAATTTCACTTCATTTTCGAGCTGCGCCAGCACAAGTGAAAAGTCATTGTCAAGTGGGAATAAAGGAGTATATTTTTGCAGCCAATCATAGTCCAGGGAGGTTTCCAAAACTGCCGTCTTTATGAGCACAGTCTCTGGGAAAACAGCCTCTGTTGAACCTGCACTGACCAGCCACAGGTGGCCAGGATTTAATGAAGGGGCTGTGAAGGTGGCAGCTAGAAAATACAGACAGAGACTGTGCACTGTTTTAAAATCATAAAATAGAATAGGGGAGCTGTCGCGTTTGTCAGGACTGCAAACTCCCAGCATTCAACAGTCCATCAGCTGTTTGCTACTATAATTCCTGACTGTTTGAAACCGCTTTCCTCTACTTACTCAGATTTTTCTTTGTAAACAACCAGCACAAAGGATGAAGTGTATTAGGAAGCACTTAGCCACTTAGCAGTAATAGCTGAGCTGCTCCAGAGTTGCTCTTTAACATAGTTACAGAATATTGGACAATACATTACAGAGAAGTGCTGCTGTTGTACAAGCAGCTGCGACTGTGCTAGTCTGAAATGGGTTTTGTTTAAAGTGGCAGCAGCTTGTCCACCATGCCTGCAAGTGTTTGGGGTTTTTCTGTGGTGATCTTCTAAACACACACACACGCACACACACACACACACACACACACACACACACACACACACACACACACACACACACACACACACTTGTTTATTTACACAGCTAAAATGCCTATTATCAGGAGCACATGTGTTTTCCTCTCGTACTAAATGCATGTATTTTGTTGTAATGACCTCCTCCGTCCACCTATGGAAGTGCTGTTAGCCCTATAGCGTGACCCCTTCATTACATATGTGTGTGTGCAGCCCTGACACTGACACATGGGTTAACATAATAACTGCTATGATAATGAAGCAGCAATTTCCCCCAGACCCCATGCTGCTCTCAGGTAATTGGAGTGTTTACAGACAGAAATGTGAGGGTGGGTGTGTGTGTGGGGATGTGGTTGCATCTGTGTGTGCGTGTATGCAGGGTTTGGGTGTGTATGAATGTGCGTGTGTGGACAGGTGGGCGGCTGTGTTTGGACAGTTGACAGTTGAGTGTGACAGATGACGTCTCTATCCTACCATTATAGAGAGATGAGAGCGAAGGACGAATGTTTGTTTGTCCATGTGATTTGCTGGAGGTGGGAGGGTGGCTTTCAACCATCACACACACATTCACACACACACGCACCATCATGTGTTTGGGGGGGGGGTGCCTGTGCACACGCTGGTGTACACGTGCGTTTTGGTGTTGCTGTTGAGCAGCGCAGGAGCGTAAGCTGACAACCATGACAGATGATGTCTTTATCCAGCTGTTTCAGAAGACTTTGTGCTGTGTGTGTGTGTGTGTGTGTGTGTGTGTGTGTGTGTGTGTGTGTGTGTGTGTGTATGTAAATGTGTGTGTAAGTTTCAGGGTCATATCTGCCCCCAGGCATTTTGGACCTGATTCTACTAGGGTGGGATGAAAGGGAGGGGTTGTAACAATTCACACCCCAGGAATGTCTGTACTCCTGTCTCTTCTGGGAATTTCCTCTTCTCTCATCCCCTTCCCTTCCTCCCTCTCTCTCTCTCACTCTCTCTCTCTCTCTCACTCATTCCTTCATCCCTGAGGTGACAGGTAGAGGGAGGTGGTAATGCCAGATGCACACCTGGTTTCTGAGGAGTGAGAGAGGGAAACAGTGAAAGAAAGATAGACAGTGGAAAGAGTCCTTGAGTTAGTCCTCTGCATCACTGGTTTATTCATTCAGGATCTGCTGCATAAGTTTGTGTGTATATGTGTGTGTGTGTGTGTGTGTGTGTGTGTGCGCGCTATTCAGTGTCCTTGTTGGTTTGTGCATCACTGCACTTACTTATGTGTCCTCTATCTTGCATGCATACACAATATATGCATAATATGCCATTTGGTGAGACACTTTCATCTGAAGTGCACCGCAGGACCGTGAGTGCAACCAGTCTCACAGCGGTTTCAGCATGAGGTGGATACTGGAGCTTTAAACAAAGACAGAACGCACTGAAGTTCAGCTGGGAGATTGGATCGGACTTTGGATCCCTCTGATGGATTTGCTATCAAACGATGGGAACGTTATGGTTGTTTATCCCACAGCGCCACACCAACAATTTCACTATGGCAGTAATAATAGGTTATTATCATTATCTAAAAGGTGTGGGTTGTGGCTGTGATGATCATTCAGCCAACTATATGGAAAGGGTTCATTATTGTGTGAAAAGAGTAGTCACTGTTTGGTGTGTAGGCTCATCACTCTATTAAGCATACTCTCAGGACTGCACTGAGCATGAATGGGGCTTAACAGTATTAAATTTAGTGTTGAAGTGGAGGCGGGGCTGATAAAATGTTAATGGGATTGGAAGACACACCACAACCATGAGCGATATAGTTTGAATTTTACAAAGTGTATCCGCAATTAACTGAAAGATAATCTTAAACTTGACTGTCATCTTAAACTGCAGCTGTTTGGCCAGGTAGGCTCAGCTACTGTTCACGGCTGCTGCTGTTCACGGTGCAGGAAAGACACTGAAGTAATAGAAAAATCATTTCTAAATTGAAATCTGTGAGCATGTTGTCAGTCCCCTGAGGGCCGAGATGTAATTCAAGCTGCTACATATGCAAACCGCAGCAAAGTTGGTGGAGCTTTTGTGGAAGAATGTCAGCTATTGCAAATATTTGGAAGTGTGCCAGCTACAGAGGTACAATGTTATTATTCTATGATTTAGATTTGTCCATGTGGAAGTACAAGCATAGTGTGAAATGTGTTGCTTCCAGCATAATGGCTCTGCTTTTGAATGGCCTTTTTTTTTTTTATTCTGGATAGTCAACCGTGACAAATGTGACCCACCAAACCAGTTAACATTTCTGCAGGACATCTCCACTTAAGGTTAATGTGCTGTTTTTACTCCAGCATACTGATGGATATATTACAATATATTTATGCAGAATAAAAGGGAGGGAGGGACGCAACAAATGTCCCCAGCCGGACTTGACCAGACCCAGTCCCATATTAGATTATATTAATCATGAATACCAGCTTTAAGCTCTTTCCTATGTCCATGACCTCCTTCCCTGTCTCTGTTTTCTATTGGCAGTTAAACAGCCCAACTATCAAACAAAGCAGGAATTTAAACAAACAGAGGAATAGACTCCTACACAGGGTTGTTATGTTGTGGAGGCAACCTAGGTGACTGCAAATGTAGCCAATCTATTTTAAAATATCAAACAAAAATGAGCCAGCTTCCCATTTGAGGTGGCAATCAATCGCTTGCTTCCTTATAATGGCTCGCTGAACGTTTTAACTACCGCAATGTCAACATACCTGCAATGGAAATAGGGAGCAGGCTGATGTAAAACCTGTAGGAATCAGTGTAACCTGTGATCAGACGTTCCAGTCCTTGAGGTGCCGCAGCGCTAACGCAACCCGCTCTCAGCTCTGAGAGAACGCTGTCGAGGTCAGCCGCGTGACGCCTGAAACATGGCAGACAATGGAAATTACCCCGGAACACTGGTTCCCGCTGTTTTGTGATCGCCACCTCTCCTGAGAACACTGACGCCGGGAAAACTCGCCCTGCAAGTGCATCAGCGTTGTATCACTGAGCCGGGATTACAACATACACTTTTTTGTTTGGTAGTGTGACGATCCATGAGATTTTCATTTCATGGCCCTGAGATGCCAGCTAAGACGCTAAATGTGAGTTCCTTGGGTATAAAAAAAGAAAAAAAGACAGAGAGAGACTTGACAGTTCTGTTAACAGATGGGGCTGAGTGTGTGGCATGTGGGAATGGTTTGTATGCTACTGAGGCCCTGTTTGTGTGTCTACAGAGGGAGCTTCTACTGGATTTGCATCAAGAGAAATAGAGCGTTGGGTAAAGGTGCAGGTGTACCTTAGGCTATCCTGCCTGCTCTGTGTATGCTGTCTGCATCAGATATACTCATTTACTAAAAGGTCAGTCTTCTTACTTTCTATCAGCTATATTAGTATAATTTATGCTAAAGTTTTAGCAGGTAGCACCAGAGCTGATGATTCACTGGTGATACAGAAATGTGTTTAGTGTTTATGGATTCATCTCTTGAAAAACACAGACAGAACGTACATTCGATCAGGTTACACAGCGCGTGTACATAGCGAACATATTTGTAGCAGAGCACCTTGCTTTTGAGCACGTCTGGCTGCATTGATGTGGAGTGGCTGAGTAGAGTCCCTGTGTTTTCTTTGTGCCGATAAGTGGCCAGGTCTTGGGCACTTGTATTTTAATTAGCATCAGGTTGTATGAACTCAAAATGCACGAAATGACAGTGTAAGATCTGTCCTTTTGCTGAATGCCTCATAAAGAGGCTTTGTCCGAGACGGCAAAATGGCCTGGGCAACCGAGGGAGGAAGAGCTTTGAGCAAGAGAAAACAGCCTGAAATGGCGGCGGCTGCTGGGTTCACGGCCAGAGCAAGAGTGTGTGTGTTTAGCAAGAGAGATACAGGGAAAGAGTAGTGGGGGCGGTGGGGGGTGACTAAACACAAGGCTGCAGAAAAATACAACCTGACAAACACAAGTATTGATTTGAATGTCCTCCATCTTTCTCTCTTCCTATGTCTCCCTTCCCTCTTTCTCTCCTTTGCCCTCGTCATCCCCTCAGCTTTTATTTCCTTGTCTCTCCGCCTTTTTTTTTCTTCATCTAGAGAGCCACTGGAGGACTTTATTTTCTATCCATCTTGAAGTGCTGTAAGGATGGATGGAGGACAGGATGGAGGGGTGGAAAAGAGGACGAGGCTCAAAGAGGGAGGCAAAAATGGACTGGAGAAGAAAAGTGGAAATGGAGAGACAGTGTGTGTGAGAGAGAGAGAGAGAGAGAGAGGGGGGAAAAATGGGGCCGGTAGTTGTTGAAATGAGCGCAACCGGTGCAGCTGAAATGGAAAGAGATGGTTAAAGCGGAATAGCTGGGGAAAAAAAAGGAGAAGAATAAGAAGCAGGGGGAGCACGAGACAGACGGAGAGGCAAAGAGAGGGAGAAAGGGGAAGGAGGCGAAGCAAAGAAGGATGAGGAGCGGACATGGGAAGTACAGGAGCAAAGGATGCTGGGAGAGGTAAAGTGGTCTTGTCTCCGTCCTCCTGCCTCTGCCCGTGCCCCCCCCAACCCCCCACCCTCAGCACCCCCTCGTTATCTCTATTAGCACCTGCTGGGCTAACGAGGGCCTCGCTCCCCGTTGCCAAGGCAACGCCTCACCAACCTTCGCTCATTCTCTCTTCGCTTCTCTCCTCACTAACCCCCCAACACACACACACACACACACACACACACACACCTCTAACTCTAGCAACCACTAACTACCTTCAATCTCAGCCCCTCCCTCCCTCCTCCCCTCCGCCGCTTCCTCTCCAGGTAATGAAAGGAAGATATGAAGTGGAGGGTGTGTGGGGAAGGAGGGGGTGGGATGCTGAAAGGGAAAGAAAGAAGATTTGAAGTGAACATGCATTATACCCTGTTTCCCTTCCCTCTGCCATATAATCTGCTGCTGTATTCCATTGATTATTCAGTGCATTCAGGTGGTGCACTCTTTGACATAATGCTTGGATGTGGAGTGGACAGTGTTTTTAGTTTCATTGCAGGAAACAGATGAGAGAAGCAAAAAACGTAGACAGTGCTGCGTCGAAGTAGACTTGTTCTGATACTGTCTCTCTATATTTGGCATGATGGTTAGTTCACCTATTGGCCTTTTGTTACATATTTGTCCAGTTGTTATTTTCACCAGTAGCAGACGAGGTATTCAGATCTCTTACTTAAGTAAGTAAAAGTCACCATACCGCTGTGTAAAAATAGTTTTCGTAAGCTATGGCTGCAACTAATGAGCTTCTTCATCCAATTAACAGTCACAGTCAGTCTTTATATAAATATATCTGTAAAATATGCTTCAAGTATCAAAAGTCAAAGTACTTATTAAGCAAGCAGAATGACTCCTGACTCCTGTTTTATATTATTGCAGCAGTTACATTATTATACACAATATTATATCATTTGATTGTATTTCCTGATGCATTAATCTGTAAGCAGTATCAAAATGTTGTAGCTGGTTGGCACAGAGCTAGTTTTAACCATTTGAGAAGTTTAATTTAGTTTGGAGCAATAAATCATGTTTATTATGTTCATGGGTTTTTTAAGGAATAATTTGACATTTTGGGAAATAAACATAATTTTTGTTTGCTTTAAGTTAAATGAGAAGATCAATGCCACTCTAATGCCTCATACTGTTAATATGCAGCTGGAGACAGCAGCTGGTTAGCTTAGCATAGCATAAAGATCAAAATCTGCCTATCAGCACATTTAAAGCTCATTATTTAACATGTTATATATCGTAAGAACTTCTATAAAGCTATTTACCAAAGTGTTGACCTACTCTGTTTAAGGGACGATTTGTAATTTGTTTCCTCTGTCGTCAAACATGGTTTCTCACTGGGAGCAGGTGGCGGTGGCTTTTGGCCATCAGTGTCTTTATAATACAAGAGGTTATGATACGCCCTCTGAGCAGTGCTACGTCTTCAGGGCAGGTTGGAGGCTACACTGAGTCGCGATTGGAAAGTGAAGAGATGGGCCATGGCTAACTTCTCTCTGTCCCATTTCCACCGTCCTAATAATGCCTGTGTCTCTACATACGGATGTTCATGTGCACACAAACCTGGGCCAAGTCATTAAATCTGTATGATGCACACACGTGTCGCTGTGAATTACCTAAAAAATAATTTAAAAAAAACAAAAAACATTGACATCGGAGACCGCTGTTGGCGAGTTCTCCTAGACTGGTGAATATATAGCTGTTCATGCTAATGTTAGCTATGTAGCAGTAGAAGAACTTACAAATGGCCCCTTTGAAGCACAAGTACCTCAGAAAAGAAGTGAAGTACCTACTTAACTAATTAACAAAGGTCTGAAACTGCTCTTATTCAAGTGAATGGGACAGTTACTTTACACTTGTGGTTTTCACTGCTGAAAGAAGCCTCTTATACGGACAGTTAAATCTTAAGATATGGAACAACATATTTAATGTACCAATATTGATATTGGCCTTCAAAAGCTGTACTAATAATGAAATGCTACAAATGCATTGAACAGAGGGAGGCCTCACAGAAGACCATTTTGTTTCCTCGTATTTTTCCTTCCTCCTTTTATTCTCTCACAGTCCTCCTTGATCGCTCAATAGTTTCTCCGGCTCTCAGAGAGATGTCTCAACAGCCGTCCTCATTAATTCATGAATGCACTGCCGGTGAAAGACTCACTGTAACTGCTGTGGAGGAGTGCAGGGATACATCCACGGTGGACACAGGTACAGTGCATAGAATCCTAAGACCACACACAAATAAACAGGGATGGGACAAGAAATATCACTCTAATGGGATTACAGTAATCTGATTACAATAGTATAGCAAATAGCAAACCCAAAATAAGCGGATGGATGGTGTCAACTTGAAAATCTGCACCAGACTATGTTTAGAAAGTAATGTGCTCAATACTGCATAGACACAGTCTCAGGCACACGTCTGCACAGCCACCCACACACAGGAGGAAGTGGTTGTGAATTCACCGTGTGTCCAGTAAGTGCTGATAATGAAGCTGTCTGTGGTGATCAATAGAGATCAGCTCTCGTCACTTCTCGCTGCTCTGACCCTCTCTGCTTCCCTCACCAGTCTTATCTCAGTCTTCCCTCTCCATTCCCCTCTGCGCCTCCTCACTCCTCGCCTGATTTGTGTTTGCTCCACCATCGCTCACTCTCCTCCTCCATCTCCACCAGCACTATTGGCTCAGACGTTCTTTTTTTGGTCCTGCTAGACTGCAAAGGAAAATTCCCGTCTGAAGGGTAGAGCTTTTTGTGCTGCTCACACACGGTAAAAATATTTAAAAAAAAGAGTTAAGGTCATTTTTAACAATGCTTTGGTAATGGGTGGTGTGGTTCCTATTGAAATCACTGCACATATTTGTAGGTCAACACAATAAATACTAGAAATTAAATGTGCTGCTTTGGGAGTCACTACGCATTTTAAAAGAATCAGGGAGTGTATTTTTAAAGCTGGACAATCAATATTTTCAAATCAACAATGGATCAAAAGATTAAGTGTAATGTGAAATGCGGCGTTTGCAGGGATGAACCCTCAGAGAATTATCACCTGTGGCGCCACCTCTACAAAGCTCGACAAACCTAGGGGAGGGCAGCTTTAAACAATAATCCCATCAATTATAATAACAATCTATTAAGGGTTTAAACAGTGCCATTATGTAAATCACTTCTGTAGAAATGAAAACAAGCGTCTTCATTTAAATTATTCCCCAAATTGTCTGTTTTGATTTTGGAAAGCTAGTCCCTGCTTTAGTTTTGACCTGAAGTAGTAAAAACAGACATTTTCAGATGCATTTTCCTTTCTTCTCACTTGCAAAAAGAGCAATTGAGATCAAGTCTGCATGACTCCATTTCTTAGCAATTAAACTGGTACATACACTACAATGCTACCATAACTGCTCAGAGTGAAGAGCATCAGTGATTTAAATTGCAGCTCCTCAGCACAGCATGCTTTCAAATCGAATGAGCACAACTGTTCACTATTTGGTTTGATGAAACCAGTTTCAGCTCCTGTACAAAGTGTTTTGATCATCTAATAGAAAAATTGCCCTGAACTATTGATACTAATATTTTTAAGATGTTGTAGATTATTATGTTAACAGTATTGGCGACCTGTAGATTTAAGGTCAGCCTTAATCAAATCAATGCCGGTGCCATCAGTGCCCAGAAAGTCCAGTCGGTTCTAGGCTTTAATGTCAAGCAGCTGCACTCCGTCTACTTCCTTAATCTTCCTCCCTCTCTCCTCCTCCTCCTCCTCTTCATGCTCTCTGCATCCTCCCTCTCAGCTCTCAGTGAAGATCTCGGTTGATTGCTGTGGTTGATGGCTGTGAGGAGAGAAGGAAAGAGGCGAGATGGAGAGGGAAGATGAGCGGGTGCGGCAGAGAAATGACGGGGTGCTGTTTGCCCCCCTCGCACAAATTTCGGATTTAGGGTTTTCAGACGTTCACACCGCCGCAGCTGCGAAATGGATGAGAGAGAGATGTGGGAGAGAAATGGAGAAGGAGAATGGAAAAGTGAGAAAAAAAAATCACAAACTGACATAAAACCAGAGTGGTAGCAAAAATAATAATAGTTGTAGCAGGCGCTGCAATTCTTGGAGGTGGTGGTGAAGGTTGGGGATGTTTTTCTTGCTACTGGTTGTTGCTATGGTTGTAGTTGTAGCGGTTTGTGCTGTTTATTGTTGGTATTTTCTTGCTAGTATTACTGTTGTGTAGGTGGGTGTTACCACAGATATCTTAGACGGAGAAGTTTTAAAAGACGTTGAAGCAGGTGTGATTCTGGTTCCTGCTTTTATTGTTGAGATTGTCGCCCTTGATGTTGCATGCAGTAGTTGGTGGTCTTTGCCTTTTGTGCAGATGTCTTGATTGTTTGTATTTGTTGTTTTTGTTGGAGCAGCTGTCTTCATAGTTGTCACCACTGCGGTTGTTGTTGTTGTTGTTGTTGCTCCGACTCTACTATTTTTCATCCATGTTGATCCAGCCAGCTGGCTGCTCATTCTGTGGCTCTGTGTCAACAGATAGGCCTGAGATGAATGCCCACTGGTCTTTTGTTGGAGAGAAAGAAAGAGAGACCCCCACTAATGCATCCCCTCCCCTTAACATTTTCACTTTCTCTCGTCTTTACCATTTACCTCTGTCTTTTCAGTCTTTCTGCTGCTGTGATTTGTGGCAGCAGGCGATAGGGAAGTTCACAACTGCAGGGAAGACTTGTAATAAAGAAGGGGAAGAAAAAGAGAGGATGGAGAGAGAGAGGCGTGGAGGGACACAGGGCACATCGGTGGGTAAATAAAGGGATGCGAGGTGGGTAGCAGCAGTTTGTCAGGCCAAACACACTGCGCTTGTGTGTGTGTTTTTGCCCATGTCTCTACACACGGATGTTTATGTGCACACAAACCTGGGCTAAGTCAGTAAATCTGCATGATGCATGTGAGCATGGTGTGCGTGTTTGTGTACATGATGACACACATGCGCCGCTGTGAATCTTCTCACAGATGGACTGCTGCAAACGCACAGCAGACCTCATTCATATTAATGAGCCAAATCTATACAATGAAAATTTAATGCCAACTATTTGTGAGTGGGTGAACACTATATATCAATGTGCACAATTAGTGGTGGAATAGGTATTTCTGGGTGTGTACTGTTTGCACAGATGGATGACAAATAAAGCAACATAAAAACAACACATTTAAGTAAGGTGCTGTTTTATCAGGAGGCTTCAGAGCAGCTTCAGGGCTGCGTGCAGACTTCTACTGGAGGGGCGAGCACCATCCTTCCAAAAGATATTCCCACGGTTGGTGTTTTGATGCTGTCTTACACATTGCACTAAAATCTCCAAGGGATTCAGTCTGGTTAGGATGTGTGAATGTGAGGGCTATAGCATTGTTCCTCTGTGCATCTGCAGAACCCAATGACTCTGAAACAACTGACTAAATACACTGACTTCCTTGTAGAACCTGTAGAATAAAAAGCTTGTAGAATGGAGTTTAATCAGTGACGTTAACTCTGGATTTTCATTCCCTAAGTATTAGAAGGCCGTGCATTTGCAATGGATTCACACAGGACTCAGTCCAAACACAACAACCTGGTGGTCAGATCCATAAGAAATCCATAAAAAGTAATTTGACCACGGCGGCCTGGTAGTCGAGTGGTTGGGGCGCGTACCACGTGAGTACAAGACGCTCTTAGCAGGCAGTTGCCAGTTCGACTCCCGACCGGCTCGAAACACAGAAACTGCTGCAATTAAACAAATGTACATACCTTGACATGCTTTCTCAAGTTGGACAGCAAATTTTTTTACGCAATGATGAAGTTCAGTGATGTAAACACAACAAACATTTAAAACAAAAGTAATCTTTCTTTATTGCTAAAGGCTGCTAGAGGCTGTGGCCTTTGCTGGAGAATCTTCTGCCTCATCTTTATCTAACATAGCATTGTTAGCCACATTAATTAGCCACTGCCAAGTTCATGTTGAGCTGTTCAGAAATGCAGCAGCACAACATGACCGACAGTGTAGGGGTTGGCTGTGATTGGGTTTTCTCCAATGACAAACACAGAGTATAATCAAATAAAATTATCAAAATAAAAGAAAATTCATTCCACCAACTGAAAGCTCCTCTTCAAAGTATGTGCAGTACTCTACCCACAAAGAAGTTAAAAGTACCATCACCTCAACCAGCTACAATAATAAAATACTACTGTATAGTAATAAAACACTCTCAGTCCAACAAGTACTTTTACTTTGATACTTTAGGTATCTTTTGCTATAATAATAATAATACTTTCGTACTTATTTTTAGGTAATATTTTGGATCCAGGACTTCTTCATGTAGCGGAGTATCCTCAGAGTAGCATCGCCATTTACTTCAGTTAAAAGATATGTGGACTTGTTCATACTCATCAAAATATGAACCATTCACTGACATTTTGTGGCCTTCATGGAAGCATCTGCATTTTTTTGCTTCTCCACCAATTTAATCCGTTTTTTTTCCATTTCCCTTCCTTTTTCTTCTTGTGTGTGGGTGTGTGTGTGTGTGTGTGTGAGTGTGTTAGGTCTGAGTGATAATTTGATTACATTGTTGTGATGAGAAAGGCCTTTTTTTTCCTTTTTTTAAATCAAATTAATAATGATAATTTTTCGTTTAATTCTGCCAATAAGTGTTCATTGTGCGCTGAATGTAGGCAATCAACAGACCCACAACAGTGCAAAAAGTCATCACTTTATCTTGTTTAAACCTCCAAAACAAACTCTGCCATCGTTACCTTAAAAAATATGAATTACTTAATAATAAGCTCTAATCAGAGCTGGCAACGCAAGAGTCACTAGATCGTGTAGAAATGAGGAGACACTTTCAAAAAACGCTGTGGATAACAAAAGAAATAGTAATGTCACTTATATGTTATAATGGATGTAGTTTCACCTTGTTAAAGCCTAAAGCTGCAGGTGAATGGCACAGACTGGCGGGCTGAAATTTATATTGCTACTGTTCTGCTCAGCAAGTGGCCACATATATTCTGAGAGAATGAATCCTCCTCATCCTCTCTATGTATCATTATAAGTCCTTCAAAGCCACCTGAGGGTCTAATATATCCTTAATGGTCTTGTATTATTCAGTGTAAATATCTATAACTTAATGGGTTTTATTAATGGGTTTTATTAACCTCAATTAACTGCCAACAGTATCATATATGACAATATTTGGTTATCACGATTTGAAAATGCTGATGCCCCCATGTGTGTGTCTACCTGTGGGTTGTACATCTGTTAGTGTGCATGTGTGTATATAGTCATGTGTGGGATTTTATGATATTTTCCAACTCTTTCCCATAAGGCCTCAGCTATGTGTCACTGAATCACCATCTCTCTCCCCCTCTCTGTGCAACATCACCCAAAATAAACTGTCAGAGAGTTTCTCAGATGAAGAAATATGAACTGAAAATATTGTGCATGTGTGTGTATGTGTGTGTAAGCCTCCCACCTGCGTTTGTTCAAGCTGATGTGTCACACCACAGCACGCTTATGCAGATATTTGGCAGTGATTGTCGCTCCCATGTCAAAACACGCACACGTGCACGCACACACATACATACATGCCTGATACCTGGTCCAACATCAGTGTAAATGAGACAGGAGGACCTCTCTTACACCGGGTTCACACAGCACTCTGTGTCACTGTCACTGCAGGAGGAGAGAGGGCGAGGAGGCAGAGTCAACAAGACTCCCCAAACAGGGAAACAAGGGAGGGACAGAGGCAGAGAGGAAGGGGAGGGCAGAGCAGTGGTGGATACTGCTCATTGCCATTGTTATTCCCCCCCTGCAGAAAATGGCTACCTCCATTAAGCCACTAATGATCCCTGCATTGTGCCATGGCAGAGTCTGAGAGAGGGACCAAAATGTCTGAGGGAGAGGGAGCTGGGGAGCGATGCAGAGGAGAGGTGAAATTATGGAGTGAGTGATGGAGAGGGAAAGAAACAGGGAAAGACAGTAGAAGGGGACGGAGAGGGGGAGAAGACAAAGTAGTGGAAAAGTAAGTGGGAAAAGAGTGAGGGGACGATAAATGAAAGACATGGTGCAGTAGAGTGAAGGATGGCGTTGCAGGGAGACTGAGTGAACACGGATGTGACATGCATTTTCCATATAGTATGACTTTGTAATGTGGCGGCTTCTCCTCGCTACCGTGCCGACACCAGCCTCTGATCCGTCATGCGGCGTACTCACCGCCACTGAAGCATGACATTAATGGACATGCATGGTGCAGACAGGCCCATGAGAGCAGATACAGAGACGTACACTCATTCACACATTCATCCAGTCAGAACCACTGAGGCGTCTGTGAATAGACATGCAAGTACACTTCTTTAGACAGATTCTCCCTCACATGCTCACGCACACGACACACTTGACTACAAACACATGCATCATGGCCGTGCGAGGCCTATAGGACGAGGCAGTAGCGTCACAGAAAATTACTCTCGAAGATGAAGCGGCGTAGACACAAATGTTAAAGCTGACTTGCTTGAACTTTGCATGAAAGTTTTCTGCACACAAACTCACCTGCATGTTTGCAACCCCCCAAAATATCCTCATATTAATCTCCTCCCTCCACGCCTCAATGAACACTGTAGTCACACAGCCCCATCCTCTAGCCAATCACCAGAGAGATCTGCTTATTGAGGAGCGGGCGAATGCCACGGCTAGTTGTTTGATTTGAATTTGAATTTTAAAACATCTCCCTCATTACATTTTCCATTATTTAATCAATTATTTATGAAATCCACAAGCGAGCAAGGGTGCTCGGATGCCGAGCAAACACTTGGACAGCCCTGAACTTGATTCACTGTTTCCCCTTCATAACCTCCAAGTATATGAGCCCCTGCCTCATCTACAAGTGTCTCCTAAGGACACTCAGAGAGAATGAGGGGAGGGGGGGGGTAGAAACATGTCTGACAGGGGCGAGGGCTGCCATAGACAAAGAGACGCAGTTAGAGGGATGGTAGCAGAAGCAGAAGGGGATGCGGAGAGGGGTGGCAGATGGAGGAAGATGAGAAGTGGGGCGCCTGGGAAAGGCAGAAGGATGGAGGAGAGAAGAAACTGAGAGGAAGGGAAAACGCAGACACAAAGAGGAAGAAAGGCAGACGGCAACGCAGAGGGCAAACTGAGATAAAGCAACCAAGGCAACCGGCAGCATCTGTGATCAATAATATGTGTCCAACGTGTGATAGGCAGAGCAGAGCACCAGCCGGGCTCGGGCCTTGGATTTGTTACATCACTGCCACCCACAGCAACATACTACGCCTGCTGGGACAGGATATTGTGCTTAAATAATAAAAGAAATCACTTATTTTCCCTTCTCCTCACATCACTCTCTGTCTTTTTGTCTCCTCATCCTTCTCTCTGTGTCTCTGGGCTGGCAAGATAAATAAAGAGATGTAATGAGAAATCTTACAACCATGTGAGAGGCAGCCATTGTGTTCCTATATTGCAAGTCGTGAATAGTAAAAGGCCCTCGCTGTCTCACTGTAGTCAAGACACATTTTGGGTAAAGACAAATAGGCACTTGGATAAAATAAAAGGTGGGACAGAGGGGGTGGGGGGCTCGTGTATATTGAAAAAGCAACAAATGACCTTCTCTGAGTTTCATCTCTTCTCCCTGTCTTTGTCGCTCTTTGCGTTTCATTCTCTGCCATCTCTGTCTTTTCCCACTCACTCACCCACTAATGGTTATTTACCTTGTTGGAAAGGGCTTCGCTTTCTCACCGGCGAGATCGACAACAGGGCGCGAGCAGAAGCCGAGCAGCCTCAAAAAAAAAAAAAAAAAAAAGAGAGAACGAGCGCGGAGAGGAGAGAGAAGGAGAGGGCAGAAACGGGAGAGAAAAGAACGAAAAAATATATCATTCATGTCGGTCTCCCCGGTGACACCGACTCACCCTCCCACTCTCCCTCACAGCTGTAATGGAAGTGAAGGTTTGGCCACAGACAGAGAGGGGAGAGAAGAAAAAGAATTACATGTCAATATTTGTTCCCACTGGCTGCCCGGATAGAAACAGATACATTACATTCTCTTAGTCTTTTCCCCCCTAAAGCCAATTCAAGAGCTCTACCTTTGTTTGGGATCAGGAGGACTTCAGGGGTCGCCTGGGAGAAAGCAGACAGGGTGAGATAGTGAACGAAGCGGCCAAGGAAAAGGTATGAGCGTGGGGGAAAGAGGGCGAGGGGATGATTAACACCGACAAACAATGATTTTAAGGCCACAGAATGTGAAGCAGCAGAGAGTGGACATTTCCCATAGCAAGTCTTTGGAATACAAACAGTGAGTCAAATCATTGTCCGCGGTGGCTACTTCTCCATCTCATTGACTACAGGCTGTATCATCACTATGAGCAATTATTGCTCTTGAGCCACAAGCCGTCCCTCACTTGGAAATTGCATTGGCTATACAAACAAATATTTCTTTCTTTATATTCAGCGAGGGGAGTGCAGTGAACAGAAATGTTTGCTGTGCTGGATGTTGGGTTTTGTGCTTTTTGTAATAAACAGGAAAAGTAATACCAGTTCGCTGTCTTTGGTCTAAACCACAGAAGGAAAGTCTGGTTTGCTACATGTGTTTTTTTTTTTGTTTTTTTTTTCTAAGGTCAACAATACCTCATTACCAGTAAGCTGTGGCTTGAAAACAGACATTGTACACCTCTTCCTTTTTTCAAATCATTATTCTTTCCCTTCAACCGGTGCGCCCAAGTAAACCCACAGATTGGTGTCCTTTGCTAAGGCACAGCGAGAATCCCTGTCTCTTGCTGGAAACAAGTCACACAGACTAACTGTGTCTTTACAGGACAGTTGTAGGGGTTTCTCATCCCTGAGCTTGTTGCCAAATTGTTCTTATTATAGTTTCCAGTTTGACTTGTTTTATATTGAAACAAGAAGAAACGTCCACAGCGATCTTTTAAGCTAAATGCTAAGATCAACATGCAGCAGTAGCAGTATTAATGTGCTGATATTTAGCAGTTAATGGTCATCATCATCACCATTTTAGTTTAGTTTTGTGTGTTAACATGCTAACATTTGCCAATTAGCCCAAATCACAGCGTTTAGGTGAAGTCAATGGGAAAGCCATTGGACTTGCTGATCATATACGTATTTTGGCATATTAAACAAAGTTTTTACCAGTTGATGGTGTTTGTTGAAAAGTCAAGGGGTCATTTATTATAGTTTACCCTGAGGGGGATGTGAATGACTGTCCCTCTTGACATGAATCTACCCAATCTCATGGCAGTCCGTCCAATATTAGTCAACACATTTCGCTCATAACTACTTATGTCGGCTGCATGGTGAAGCTAGAGGATAAGTCATTAAGATTCATCGTCAGGGAACCATGAACCATGACTGCTGTGCAGATCCATTTCGTAGCTCAAGATACTAAACTTCTTTTCACTTCAAAAATCAACAAATCATGTCATTTGCCTAAACTTTGGCATACACCTATATTCTGCTGGATAAGTACAACTTTGACCTGCTGGTGGGATTAGACTAAATGTCTGCTATTCATTGTGGCACCAGAGGAAAAGTCATAGGTCATTAAAGTCAGTGGAATTGATCCTCTGAGGACCATGAATGTTTGCACCAAGGTTCATGGTAATCCATCCATAGTTGTTGAGATATTTCTGTTGGGACCAAAGTGGTGGACAGATTAAGTGACAGACCAACACGGCCACCCCTAGATCTTTGCTGCTAGTTCGGATAAAAACCAGGGGACACTTTGTGCATTGAGGACCACAAAATGCAACGGAGTCTGCCTGGAACGGTATTTGTATCAAGGCATCTTGGAACAAATGGAACCAAGGCAATGAACTTTACTGCTTTAGCCAAACATACTACAAAGGACACAAGCAGCAAAGGGTAAATCTGGCTGAAGCCCTTCAGTGTGTAACAAACTGACAACCTCACTGTGTCACATTCAGTATTTCATTATGTTAATACTCACATGAGGCCAAACAGCTTGTAGGACAGAGTTTGTAAGTCAGTTTGTATGTCAGGATTGATGATTTGTGTGACACCGACTAATTAATTGGCCAGAGGCAGTCAGCCCTTCCTATCCGGAACCATTTGTAAATGTTTTCTGTGCTTGCAAACAGCGCTTAGAAATCAATGCAGTGCTATCTAACAAAGCTTACAGCCATTGGAATATTGAATGAGACACATGTTGTTAAGGTCATCCAGAGCTGTACAGTGGGAGCAGCCAATGTCTGCTTTAATTGCGTGTCCCTCTTGCGCTGAGCAAACATTTAGAAAGGCAGTTAGAGGTATCTGAAGCAAAAACAACTCGGTAAGAAGTAATAACGCGGGAGTGGAAGACCCCTTAGTGCTTCTGGGTTACTGTGAAGCTTAAACTCATGTCACACTTTGTATAGCTGTCAAATTATTAACCCCATGGCGGTCACCTTTCCGTCACCATTTTCAACATAAGCAGCGACTTCCTCGCAGCTGCCTTCTAACCTTTTCATCATTCACAAGTTTTCTCAAAGTCGAGTCTTTAGATCCAAATCAGGCCACAATAAATGATGTTGATTGTCAGAGGCAACAATTTCCTTGCGCCACCAAAGGCGTTTGATTTTGAGATTAGAGTTGCAGTTATTTGACACAACCTGAATAAAGGTTAATTATGGCCGTAGATAAAAAATTAGCATGGCATTCAAACTAATTTGTTTGGAATAAGTGTCTTATTTAGCATCATAATAACTCACTTTTTGCACAGGAGTGGTATCACCTCGGGCCAACTGGAGATTTCTAATAACTGCACAAGTCTGCGTTCTTAATCCTGTATGAATCTACCGTGTCTGTAATCTGTAAAATTGCGTCGTAAATTACCATATTTTGCCAAACGCGGCGATCATTTGATAATTTCTCTAATGTGAGTCTACATTAATTTGGAGTCATTTTCGTCTTTGTCTTTCGTTTAGTACATTACGACGGCTGCTGTTGAAATTCCTAATGGGAACTTGGTTTGGACAGTGTGGTGGCAAACTCCAGTGGGCTCATCGAGCTACTCAGAATAAGGACCCATTATGTTTCTGTCATCTCCATAGATAAACCCTGGGATTAAATTACAGTGAAACACAGATTTTTGTTTATTCAGTTGAAAGGTAAAGCATGAAACACAGCTGTGGATTAGATTCCTAAATCATACCGGTTCCCCAGGTCCACTAGTGTGAGTAGAGCAAAATGGAACACATGCAACGCAACCAGATTATGCTGCAGAAGCAAAGGAATACAGCAAAGTAGTCCACATGTTACTAAGATCAGAGAAATTGTCTATTGAATACTGATCATCGTTTTTGGCATGAAATCAGTAATCATTGTGGTGGATTACACTGTGAAAGGATCCCTGCAGCTCCAATTACATCCAAGTGGCATGTTACAATCAGACTAGTGGAACACTTACATTATTATACAGCTGACATTTGCATTTCACAAGCGAATTGCTGAAATATATACCCGTATCAGAATTAACACTCAACACCAAAGTGCGCCCGAGAAAGGGCAAATTGAAGAAGCATCCTGAAATGACACCTCCAGGTTGAGGTACCAGTCGTGGTCCTGTACTCGGCTAAATGTAGAACTGCTGTATGTGGCATGCACTTCTGAAAGCCCTTCATTCTGGGACAGGGTGCCCTTTTTAAATAATGTAACCTTCAGAGTGTAAGAGGTGACTGCTTGTGCTATTCACTGTACTCATTTTAAACGCTCACTTCAAAACATGGCCCCAGGGGCCTCATTTGAGTATGGATGGCGCTTCACAGTCAACATTTGACCTTTAAAGCCCCACATGGTTTTTCCTCAGTTATTTCACTCTTGCATATGCACATTTTCCCAGAGGATATGGATTGCAGATGGCAAATAGCTTTTTGGATTGTTTTCATTTAGATTTTCTCTGTGCGCTCTCTCAGTCCAGTTCAAAACTTTATTTGTAACCTACTGATTTCAAAATAAGACAAATTGAAAGCAGACTTTTTTAACTTTTCAAAACAATTCAAACTCCTGTGTCTGTGTTTTCCTTGCTGTCTGTGCTTCTGGCTAGAGGTGTGCAAGTCATTCTGGAAAAGAAACAGCTCCACATGTTGTTTTTTATTTTCTGTGACATGGTCATGCTTTTGCTGCTTCCCACACAGTATGTGCCGCTTGCATTTTGTCTTATCTTGTCTGTTCATGTTATTTTCTGTGTTGTATATTTTTCTCCTGTAATGTCATTGCAACAGTTCATAAACTGATAATCATAGAACAAAAACTGGTGTACCAAGCACGCACTGAGCTGGATACGGCCACATGGAGGCACTTTTTAAAATTGCACTTTTGTAATGGATGGAAACGGTAATCTCTTTCTCAAAAGTCAGATAATCATTTTTTCTGTTAGGGCAGCAGATTGACCTCTTCAACCCTCCCTGGCATTTTGGAGGAAATAACTTTTTTGGCTTATCACCTCTGCCCTAAAGAGATTTGCACGCCACTAGGCCCATGCAACCATATGATTTCAATCTTACCCGATACACTGATAAGTCCCCCCCCCCCAAAAAAAAACACATTACACTTAATATTGCGGCATGGTGTAGCACTGGCATAATACCCTAAGATGTATTTCCCCACACTGGGAAAAAAAGCAATCATCACAAGGGAAAAAGCGAGTTCTCATAAGCAAAGACGGTGTTTATTACAGATCTGCGAGGAGAAAAATGGATTTACAACAGCCACGGCTGAATCTGTATGCTAATTTGTCTCAGAGCGTTAGCATAAGGCATTCCCTCAGATTCTGTGAGACAAACATCCACCTCCTCCCGATGGCCTTGATGTACATTCTCCACCACAAAAATAGCAAACCACTACATACCAGTGAGAGTTCACGGGCCACAGGAGGACATATGAAGACAAATGGTCAAAAAAATAAAATGCAGAGATGAAGACGGTGTCAAAGAGAATCATCAAAGACAGACTGAAGTGCATTTCTTTGATTAAAATGTATTTATGTTTGATAGAAAGTATCACGAAGGCCTTTATGAATACAGTAGAGGTGAATGAAATTTTATTTGTGGTGCTCATAGAAAAGTAAAATACAGAACCAAAAGCAACATCTCTTTCAAAATCTACAGACCTCACTGTTTTCACTGGAGATCATTTCTAATGAGGAAAAAGTCTCCATGAAAACTGTTGACTTATTGGTCTGTGAAGTAACTAAGACACTTTGTCTGGAAAGACACATTGCTGTGAGTTTGTTTTTTTCAGAGCTGTGAGCTGTCACTCACATGGTGCTGGGATGGAAGCAGAAATCTCAGAGACAGAGATCTGAAAACCTAAATAAAACCTAAACTATCTGCACAGTGTGACATCACGAGAGGCGAAATGAGAAAGTGTTTTTCTTTTTGTAATTTGGGTGAATCGACCCTTTAACTACAGGTCAGTTACTCTCTATTGCCTAATGCATTGATTGTCAGCATTATTATAAAGCTCAGGTGCCATATGACAAATGACTGATTATAGCCTCTGATAAATTTGCAACAACAAAGAGTTATTGGAACGTATTGCCTATAGAATAACACTGATTGGCAGACTTATTAAGAAGCTCAGGTGCGTGGCAGTCGTGTTCTTAATGAATGGACCCGAGTGGTGTCAGATGCCCATCAGGGTACAATAGAGGGGGGTGACAGGGCTGGGCTGTCCCATCAGTCACAATGCAGTAGGGGGTCAGAGGTGACCCTGGCACCCCATCTGGTTCAGAATTCACTGATAGGGGAGAGGAGGGGGCTGTGTTGTGATGTTGGTGGATGGGGGGGGGGGGTGTCAGGCACGCCTGTTTCTTCTAAAGATAGATACAGATATATCAAATGCATACATGTTCACAGACAGATGCATGTGAACACATGCTACATCTGTAGTGTGCCATTAAAGCAGTCTACACACACACACACACACACACACACACACAAACACACACACATATATTCTGTCGCAGATGGGTGGGGTCAGGGGTGATCTGTCACACGACGCACCTCGATTGTAACAGATGAACACGTGCACACTGTCACGCACACACACACAGTCTCGTGTCCCAGTGAGGCTGGCAGGGTCCTGACCTGTGTGACCAGGCTTGTGGTCCAGGCAGGCATATGGGCCAGGACCCTGGGGGCAGCGAGATAGACAAAGAGCTGATTGGCACCGTTAGAGGATAAACACACAAAGTTTACCCAGCTTTTAAGTCAGGAAATGAAGTTTACACACCTTTTGTTGTACGGCAAATTGTTGTTGGTTTTTTTTTTTAAGATAAGTTCTTTGCAATTGCTATCAGCTGCGTGTTTGCTACATGCAATTATTGTTCTCTTTTAAAGAAAAAGTCAAGCATAACCTGATGCTGATATGAAAGTGTTTTTGTTTGTTCGGGCAGGAGCTGGAAGGAAGCAGGTGCTGGTGGTAGTTGGCATTGTAAGCCCGGACAGGGAAGGACATACATGGCTAGGCATGGCTGGGTCCAAATTAACATGGGTTGGCTCACCTGCTGCAAACTGTGTAATTTATATCCCACATCACTGAGTCTAATTCCTTTGTACTTATTTTATGTATAGTCATTTTGTTTTTGCCATGGGGTGCTAAAATTGGCAGATGGCAGAAAACGATCCATGCAAGGCGCTTTCCCAGTTTTTTTCCCCAGTCTTTGTGTCTGTCACTTAAAGATGCATATGCACACACATATATACAACAGTACTGGAGCAGTTGTAGCTGTTTAAATTCCTGTTTTGTTGAATAAGTCATACCTTTAAAAATACAAGAAACAGTATAGTAGTTAAATCAGTCCTGGAAAGATTAAATCTTTACTGCAATAACACAACAGTGACATCAGTCTAAGCAGGGTTCTTTGTAGGTCCAAAAAATATATACCCAGACCGAGAAGGACCATGACTGTAATTCTGTTTCCTTTTAAAGGAATAGAGTGACATTTTGGAACATGCTTATTTGTTTTCTAGCTGAGAGTTAGATGAGAATATTGATGCTACCAAGTCTGCACGCTAAATAAAGAAGCTATAGCCAACAACAGATTATCTTAGTTTAGCATAAAGACTGAATACAGGGGGGACCAGCTAGCCTGGCCCTGTTCAAAGGTGCCGGAATCTGCCAAGCAGCACCTCCAAAGCTTAATCAACATTTAAAAGTCCCATATTTTACACATTTTTTGGTGCTTTATTTAAAGTTTTAATATCCATGAGAACATATATTTGTGGTTTTAAGTACCAAAAACCATCTCAGTGTAGTTTTACATCTCCTCTGAGTGATCAAATAGAATATAGCAGGTAAACACTCAGAGAAACCAAATCCTGCAAGGTTGGATGGTGGGTCCAGGTGGGCTGGGCTTGGGGTATGGCTGAGAGTGGTGATGGCTTTGTTGTGACATCACAAAGTTACAGAAGTCCTGACGGCTGGTTTTAAGGCTCAGTTTCTGAATACAGGCTGTGAGCATTTCTCTGTGGACTGAGGCTTTGATACTTTCACAGTATTAATATAGAACCTAGACCTGCTTTATAATCAGAAACACATGGACACCTACCTTTATACAATATGGGACCTTTAATACCTTGTTTGGGTTTTTTGTGCAGATAAAACACAATAAGTGTAAAAACAAGTTGTCATCTCAGTCTAGTATTAGTATTTTGATTTTGGAGAGCTTGGTCTCCAAATGTTTCAGCTCTTGCAAAACATTTAGATCACAGACACATTCAGGCTGTAAGTTGATGACCAAAATGCAGTTTTTATTGCTGGTTATTAGTGTGTTCATGTTCGATGAGTCTTACCAATACAATAAGATCTGAGCTTTGTCAAGTCTGAAAAGTGAAGCCCTGATGATGTCTCCAGAGGTTATATGAGCCTGGTCTTCGAGATTACAAATGTATAACTGAAAGTCCATTATCAAGTTTGAAATACATGGACATGATTTGAAAAGATGCTACTGAGTTGCATTGAGGGAAATGCAGGTTCATGAAACTCAATTTTACAGCAGTTTGCCTCGCTGCAGAGTTCGTTTTATCCCGTTCGATTTGTAAGTTAAATTCCCAAGTGTCTCTTGCTTGGATTGTTTTTAGGAAACCGACCTGGTCTGCATTCTGCTGATTGATTCTAAATCAGCAACCTTCACCTTTGATCTTTCCTCAGTTATCAGTAGAGATTAGCCTTCTCCTCTCGTTTACCATCTATCTCTCCATCTATTCTCTGTCCCTCTCACACAAACGCATGCAAGGGCACACACACTTATCGCTACATGTGACATACACACAGTCGATCAGCTTGAGTTGAAATCTCTTCACTCGCCATTTACTCCTGAGTCCGTGCGTATGCATGCATACAGACACACACACTCTGAATCATGCGCGCACACACACGCACACACACACAGACCTGTGAGATGTGCACAGGAACAAATCACCAGCTGCCAGCGGTAAATGAAGATATAACCACTCCTGGCCGCCATGTACCTTCAGCAGTGCCACTTAATCCTGCCATAGAATCTAATGTGGATGGACACTCAGTGATAGAGGGAGACATGCACTAACAAACACATCCACTCCAGCTAACAGTGATTGACACAAGCCTGCACAAAGCCCCTCTGTCTTTTACACACTGTGACCCACACACGCAAACACACCAACATGCAGAAATATACAAGCAGGAGAAAACACACAAATAATGCACACACACAATCCACACAACTTATTACTACAGCTGCAATCACACTGTCGCTGCCTAAATAGTTTAAAAGATGCATTAAATTTCTTTTACAGCTGCTGCCAAATCTTTGATGTTTATCATTGTGTTATATTTTGCCAATTTGACATGATTCCAAGTTCATGCAACACCATACAAACACACTTTGATGCATTCTCACACATCCTTTTTATATACATTTATATTTATTTATATTTATATACATTTATATTAGACTTTTAGTTATATATAGTTATGTATATATAGTAGATCTGGATTTTTTGGGATATCACAGTGTATAGCATTTCCAGAATGAATATGATGATGTGTATGACTCAGATATGTGAAGCTGCAAATTGAAAGGTAAGGTGAGAATAACTATGATGAGTGAATAGACAGTTAAATGAGAAGAAGTAACAGTTGATAACATTATACCTTGAGAAAACTTAAATTCCCCAAAACAGTGAATCAATTCATAAAAAAAAAAAAAAAAAAAATCAGTTTTACAGTTTTAGAAGAAATCTCAGTCTCACTTTAAATAATAAATAAATAAATAAATAATGGTAGCCTGTAGGGCAATATGCAATATGGCTAAGTGCAATGTCCAAATCACAGGAGCTGCACTTTATTTTTTTTGATAAACTATAAATGAAGCATTGTGGTGCTGCAGAGATGCTCAGGCCTTCAAATGATATTCTCCAGGGAACAGGCTTGTTTGGTACGAGACTCAACAAAATCATCATCATTTTTATACTTTTTTCACAGAAAACGAAATGTAAAATTAACCATTCCAACTGAAATCATGAAATCACTGAAATCACAATAATAATAATAGTCATGATAATAATAATCACAATATGATTTTTTTTTTCTTTGCATGTTGTAGTAGCCAGTCTTTGAACCTGTACTTGGGCACAGCAATGCTTTAATGTAAAAGTCACGTTGTTCACCACCGTAGTTTACTACTTAACATGGTAACATATGCTAATTTCCACCAAACACAAAATACTAGCTGAGGCTGATGGGAATAGTTTTCCTGATATTGGATCATAAATCAAAGAATTGCATAAAATAAAAAAAAGTTGAGAGGTCACCAAAGTGATAACTATTCATCCCGAGGGGCCATGAATGTGTATATCCAGATTTCAAGGCCTCTAGTTGTTAAGACATTTCACTCAAAACCACAAATGTCAATAAGATTCATCTTCTGGGGACCATAAAAAAAAAGATTAGTCAATAAGTCAATTATCATCTATTAATTGTTGTAATTTTTCAGAGTGGACTGACAGTGAGACATCCCTAAAGCCGTGCAGCTAGCATGGCTGAAAAAAACTCACAAGCATCCCTCTACAGTGTCCAGTCTCTCTCTCTCTCTCTCTCTCTCTCTCTCTCTCTCTCTCTCTCTCTCTCTCTCTCTCTCTCTCTCTCTCTCTCTCTCTGTCAGTCTCCTTTGTTCCCGTCCTCCCCCTGTCGGGGTCTGTCACCACTGCCTCCATCTGCTGAGTGCAGTGATCATCGTTAATGACAGGCGGGCTTTAATTAGCCCACAGTAAACAATTAACACAACAGCAAAAAGAAAAAAAAAACATTTCATTGCAAATCACATCCTTCAATGACAAAAGTGCTGCAACAATATCAATGAATACATTTGCCTGTAATTAGAAATGCCTTCCAGGTTATTTCTGTGCGTATGTGTGTGTTCATGCAAATTACTGTATATATGTGCTGTCTTAATAAATTCCTTTAAAACTGCTTTCCTTTCCACGATGCTGGCCTTTTGTGTGAGTCACTCATTAATGCTCATAGAATTGCTGTTTCAGTAATGGAAAGTAAAGCCATAGAAACTACAATCAACTGAGGCTGAATGGGCTGCGGATGAATAGGGAAACAGGATACACTGAAATAGCTCTCTCTGTGTGTCTGTCTCTCTTTACTTGACATGTTTTTAAAAACAGCCTGTTTATTTTATTTTTTTTCAATGTAAAGAAGATCGGTATCTGCATTGAATCCTGTAGACTTGACAGTTCATGACAGAGAGCATGGAAATAAAGCGTGGCAGCTCGCCAAGAATAGCACGTAATGACACCAGTTGCATTGTATGTAAAAATACATCCAGCCCTGAATTGCAATTACATTGTTAAGAACAGGACAAAGAATTACAGGCGGAGGGAATTAAGTTGTATTAGTCCATCTGTCATTTATGGGTTGTCAGACTCTAGAGAACATCTTCTCTCTGTTGGTGATTTGGTATGGAGAGCCTCTCCATATGCATCACACTCCCCAGATCCCTCAGTCACGGATGAAAGACTGAACACCATCATCCCAACAGTGTAAAATGACGTCTGGCTAACAAATTGAAGGCAGACAAATGGCATCGATCCTTGAATGCACTGGCTTTGTGTTAATTGCCACAAAGTAATGGGTCTTGGCTAAATCTCTGCTAAAGGCTGTTTGTACGTAAATGATCAAAGTTCCCACGTGGCCACAGAGGTATTTTTCACTGTCAGTCTTCCTTTTTTTTTTTTTTACAAGGAACTTTAGTAAATGGCATGGAGGGAAAACGGTGCTGTTGATACAACAAATAATTTGTCATCTTCTGGCAGCGATACTGTGCCTCTGTTGGAACAATGCACCAGCTGATAGGCCCGTTACAAACCAGGCAACAGCCAAAATGTCATTTCCAGTAAATGCTGTCGTACTTATCTGGGTCAATCACTAACAAATATGTCACCTTGTTTTGACCTGTAATTGTAGAAGTCTCCCTTCGGGCCAGTCACTGTGATATTAAAAAAAAAAAAAGAAAAAAAAAGCAGGGGCCAGATGTGTGAAAGAAGTATCTGGACAAAAGAAAAAAACACTTTTTCTTTGCTATTTATTGTCAAAAAAAGTGCATACCCTCACACATGCCTGACACCATATGTCACACTTCAGTTGAAACCAGTCTTTTCATGACATCATTGCTTTTGATAACATTTTTGGCTGTGTGAATAAACATCTCTTTCTACAAGCCTGACAGTATTCCAGCATGTGTTAATTATTTTATTTGGTCACCCACCCAATTTTTGTGGTGTTGTGGGAATAAGAACATCATAAATTTGACCTATTTTCATTATCCCTCTGTCATTATTCCTTTTACTGGGCTGTAATTGGACACAACACACAGTATACTAGTGTGTAACACTATCAACGTTGCCAGTGCCAGATCAGGAATGGAATGAGTCTGGGTTATGTTCAAACAAGATTAAACAAGGGAGTGTTGACAAAAATTTATGAATAATTTTGGGAATGGGCGTCAGGCTCACGTACATGCAAACCCTTTCACAGTGACTCAGATGTGTAAATCTGTCGTGAAGATTTCAACTTTTGTGCATGTGCAGATGTTTAGTTATGAATCTATGCAGTGGTTTAAACATCTGGCCCCAGAAAAACAGCAGCGGGGTGTGTCGCTTTGCGAACCTAAAAGCTCAGATGGGATACAGACAAATAAATACATGTTGAAATGTTGAAAAATGATGTCCATTTTTAATATGAGGAGGTGTGTAATATTCCATTTTGAGCCAAACCTGTGTTGTCTGGATCCCTGGGCCTCCAAATGGATTTCACATTGTCAAAATTACCATGATTTTAGCCCATATTGACTCCATCCCTTTAAGGGCTAAAATCACTCTCCCTTTCTGGCTCTCCTCCTTTTTATTCCATGTTTTTCATGGCATCTCCATTTTGGCCCTGTTCTCCCATTTTATCCCCCCACCACCACCCCCACCCCTCTCTCTCTCTTCTCTCTCTCCCCTTCTCTCTTTCTCCATTCTCTGGAGTAATTGCATTGATAGTGAACAGTGCTGCTAATTAATTATGCAACAGCCGAAAATTGAGGTGAGAGCGAGGGATGAGAGGAGGAGAGATGAGGTTTGTGCCAAATGGTCTACAGTAGGGAGAGGAGAGAGAAAGAGACGGAGAGAGTGTATGAAGTACTTTGAGGGGGGAAAAAAGCCAGATGGGAAGCAGAACAAAGGAAAAGCACAAGAAAATGAGGAAAGGAGGAAGATGAGAGGCGAAGAACTTAACAACTGAGAGGTTGTGTTTGTAACGAGGATCTGTCAAAATGTGGAGATCAACAGTGCCGAGGCAAATCGGGGCTCTCCTACAGAGGAAGATCAGAAGGATGGATGCAAACACTAGTGGAAAAGTCAAAGGGAAATATCAGCATTATCCCTGCTATTGTCTGGTGAGAGGCAGAGAAGTGTTTCCCATAATCCTGTGGGACTATTAGATCTGATGGGCTCGGTGGGGTCAGGCTGTAAAGTACTGATACTGTTTTAAAACCCTGAGTAAATATATCCCAAAATGAAGACTGAGATTGTCTTTTGTGAAAATCTTCTTTTTTTATTCCCTGATCAGAGGATTAGCACAGTTGTACAGCGTGTATCTTAGCTACACTTTCCACTAGCATGTGGCGGTTTAACTATTGAAGCTACTCATTAATTTACACAGCCCCAGCAGCAGAAATAGGCTTTTATATTCATTAACTGTTTCACTTAGTACCACTCACACAAGAAAAATGCATTCATAATCTGAAAAATAATCAGCTGGAAACGCAAAGATTAACATAAGAAGTGACATCATTATAGTGTTTTATAAAAAATAGAATAAGAAAGCTTACAACATGCAAAAAAAAAAAAAGTTTATTTCTCTTATTCACACTTATTGAAAGGTTCTCAGAGAATAACATGTTCTTGCAGGCATTGAGTGTGTGTGATTGTGTGTGGGTTTTTTTTTTTTTTTTTTTTACAATGTAGCTTCAGGATATTTGGCAAAACAATCTGAACTTCAGGTCCACTGATGGTGTGATTATTTTGAACTGGGAAGATGGAACGTGTTCCCAGTCGGAAATTTAAACTGGAACACTGCCTGAGGTCGGGTTTCCAGGTCAAAAAGTTGAAAGAACCTCGACCAGTCCCCGGCCTTAAAATCCAAGATGGCATCTCTGTGCATCAACAGATGTGAAAGCTGTAGTAATAGAGTGTTTATCAGCATTTCTGTCTTATTTATCTCTCAGCCGTGCACACAGTACTTCAGTATTTCTGCCAAGAACAACAACAACAATAACAAACGTCCAACTTGTTGTACTGGAACATGGTCGACTCAGGTGTAACATCACTCCCAGCTCTGACATCCAATCTCTGCGATAAATGGAACGCAGGGTAAAGCAGACAGACAGGCAGACACTGTTTGGATTCAGTCCCAAACTAGTTGCCCCTGACTAATTTCTGCCAGATCAGTTGTCATTTGACATGAAGCTTGAGGGGGGGTTATGAAACCTGATGAACTGCGATTGGATTTCTAACATGTCAGAAATTCTGCTCAGCTGTTTTTCAGTTTGAGGAGTTCTGTGGGTTGATTTTTGTCACCACTGAGGAAGCAGTCATTTTTATTGGAATTGTTAATGGACGAAACTGAGTGGAGGTAACATCCTTATGTTCAGTGTGAGCACGCACGGCCATGGCCGGTCAAATGATCTGTGTGAGCATAAAAGTCTCAGGTTCTGGCCGTGCCAGTTAAAATGTGAAGTATGAACATACAGGATTAATAAAAAGCAGTGTCTGCAGTTCAGTCAGACATTTGGATTCATCAGCAGGCGTTTGTACATGTTAAAATCTTTCATTATAATGAGCACTTTTAGGATTTCTAGTACATGTTAGCTCCTTTTATGACAGCTAGGGCTGTGCCTTTTTATTTGAGCGCTACAACCTATGGCCTCTGCTTCAGCAGGTTGCATTCCTAACATGCCAAAATGTGACAGCCTTAAGGACAACTGAGCAAACTTCATCTACTGCTGGAGACTGTGGGATACAGTTAAAGGCTTAGAAACAAGCCACTAAGTGGACCTTGAGATTGTTTTGTCAGCTGCTTCCAAGGTCAAGAATAATTTCTCAAGCCCAGCTTCAACACAGCAATAAAGCTGGCATTGACTTCATTTTTAACTTTGTTGTTTCTAGATTATTTCTACTGTAGTGTAGCTTAGTGGTTAGTGTAGCCTCCACTGCATCCTCCATTAGTTTCCACATGATATCACATTTTGCATTCATTTGGTTTGACGCTGACCTGAGCCGCCTTTTGCACATCCCCGTCCTGTAATAATCATTGTTAACTACTTTAAAATAGAGTGGGAGCTCACAGAAAACCATAACCTGCTGAATCAGTTTTGATGGAGACTGAAATATTGGATGAGATCAGAAGTCGAGTCAACCTCTGGTCCTACCTGTCTCTAATTTAATTTGCTTTTCAATATTGTATTATTCAAAATAATATTCCGTTTTGTCAATATTATATTCATATTCCACTAACTTGATATTTTAAATTCTCTCACTTTCTGCCTTACCTCAGTCCTCGCCTCAGACTCTTCCTCATCTACTTTCCTTCAAATCTTTTAATCCCCTCCCCCTCCTCCCCCCGTCTCTCCCACTGTCTTCTCCATCTCTGCCGCCCTCTCCAGCTGAAGTGCTGGCTCGACTAATTAAAAGCCTTAATCAGGATTCATAATTAGGTCTAATCAGTGCCTTGTACATCATTCCCTTGCATTCTCCCTTCGCTGGTGGTGAAGGCCGAGATGCTTATGAAATAATTTAGGCAACTTAATGCGTCCAAATGTGGAGCTGGGAGCAGGGCTTCAGTGAAAGGGAAAGAGAGAGGAACATGATTAGGACCAGGCGGCTGATTGCTTCCCCTTCCTCGCTCCCTCGCCCTCTGGTTCTCTGCTTCACACATTCAGATTTGTTCTCTCGCTTTTTCTTTCTCCTCTCTATCGCTCTGCTCTTTTTCCTCTCTCTCTCTCTTGTGTGTGTGTGTGTGTGTGTCTGCGTGTGTGGTGCCCTCATGACAAGACAGTGGGGTAATAAAGCAGACAGCCTTCCAGATTACACCTCCCTCCTCTACCTCCACTGCGTCCACCTGCTTCATTACAGCTGAGGCCACAGCACACTAAACCCTGCAGCAGCCTCTCCGCTCTTTACTGCCTTCTGTCCACCTGAGCTCTCATCTGTTAGGATTAACACCCAACACAATACAGTACAGGAACAGAAAATAATTATACTGTTCATTATGCAAAAGGCCGCAGCATAGCTAAGACTACAGCCTCCTGGTTTATTACCATGTCTCTGTGCTGCTCGCATCACTCCTGCAAGGTAGGGATGTGATCCCAAGGAGCTGCTCCTTTTGAATTTCACTGCTCTGTATCATGGTAGCTCATAAGAGTCCTGACGGTGCAGAACGTTTCTCTTGTGCCTCTGTGTCAGCCTCCCTCTGTATGAATAAGAAATTGTTAAGGAAAAAATTTAAATTGCCTTCAAAGAGAAAACAGCAAACAGCAGGAATCTGGAATAAAGAGCTGCATTGAACAATTTCACTATGGCATTTATTCTGCCCTCTTTGTTGGTGTTGTCAGATCCAGACTATAGGAAAAAAAAAAAAAAAAAAAAGACAGGTGCCCAGGTATGCGCTCATGCTGTGATACACACATGTAACAGCAATTATGGTAACAATGACTTTCCAACAAGCCATACAGAAATGTGTCAGATTTATGACATGCATTGTTCTGTGCAAGCAATTAGGCTTATAATGGAGTGGTTACCGTGACAACCATCAAGCCAGGTAGTTCAACAGGATGAGGGTTATTGTGGGCCTAGAAAAACTAGAATTGCCATCATTTTCTGAAAAGGTTGGCTTTTGATCAGAGGGCGTCCTGCGATGTCCTGCAAGGTGGTCTCAGGTTCTGCATTCATGCCTCTCAGAACCAGGTTTAAAGTGATCCACTGTATAGAAATAAAATCTCAGATGGCCCAACACACCTTAGATTATCATGCAGTTTACTTTAACATGAACCATAATTAAAAATCTTTTTTATTTAGTGTGATGGAAAGTCAGCTATAATCCAAGATATTTGAATATTGGTAAGCAGCCTGGTAGCTTTGATTTCCTTTTAAAGGAGCTATTTGTAAGCTGTGCTATTGCGACGTAGCTAACGTTAGAATTAACAGCTGTTTACTTACCAGTGTAGAAGCAAAACCAACACTAACTCTTGTCTCTTTATCACCTCTTTTCTTCTACTGAAGTTAGCATGCTAACCAGCTAGCCCTGATCTGCCTCGTCACTGCAGTTTCCAGTCTGACCTGAAGACGTGGCACTCCTCCGGAGGTATTGTATTCTAAAGATAACAATGGCCAAAGCTCTTGTCAAGAGACAGTCACCACCAACAGCTCCCATCCAGAAACGTTTGGCAGCAGAGAAAACTTACAAATAGCCCCTTCATCTGTTTTTTACATCTGCAGGAGAGCCCTGTTCATCCGCTTTCAGAGCATCTAACAAAAGTAAGAGCTGCCTGCAAAGTCCAAAAGGAGTTGTGGATAACAAAAGTCATAAGAAGCACTACACTGGGGAGACAGCGAGGACCCTGCACCTAATAAACACCAGAAACAGATAACATCAGCTGTCTGCTGAACACTAGTCGAAAACTGGACACAGAATTGACTGGGAGACGGTCAAGGTCATTGACCAGGAGGGTGGACTGCTGTAGAAAGATCAAGGTGGCTGAAACAATCCTTGAACCAAGATAAGGGTTTACCATCAGCCCCCTCTATATACAATCACTTTTTATCATGTGACTGCATGAAAGGACAGGATCTTGCTTTGATCAGTTCTCCCGTCCATACTGGCCCTTAAAAATCCATTGTTTTTTTATTTATTTATTTTTTTTGAGCTTTTTATTCCTTTATTATAGCTTAGTGGAGACTGACAGGAAAGGGGTTAGAGAGAGGGGAATGACATGCAGGAAAGTGTCCGCCCGGTCGGGAGTCGAACCAGTGACTGCCTGCTAAGAGCATCTTGCGCTCAACATGGTACGCGCCCTAACCACTCGACGACCGGGCCACCCTAAAAATCCCTTGATAATGTGCTTCCAATGCAAGAGATGAGGGATGAAATCCACAGTCCTCATTCTTTGCAGAAATGCATTGCAAAGGTTTGGTGAAGCTAATAAAGAGAATGAAGCAGTCTGACGTAGTCTTCTTAGCCTCAGATACATTTTTGCATGGAACAACCATGGATTTTGCCCCCCAGGTCTTACATTAGAAGCATGATCAGAACAGATTAGAACATACTACATGGACGTGTTGTTTTAAGACTGACATCAAGAAATATTTGTCCTTGAAGGTTGTCTTGAATCTTGAGTCAGCTCCATTTGCTTAATGAAAACCATTATTTGCAACTGACACGTCCAAAGTCTAGTAAGCGGACCTTGTTTTTTTTTCTCTTTTCTTCTTTTGGCAACACATCCTCTACAGAGTTGAAAAGTAAGTAGCCTACTTTATTTGAGTGTTTCCAGATTGTGCAGCCTACTTACTTCTACCCTTCTACATTTCACTGGGAAATAACATAAATTTTAATCCACCCCATTTTCTGATGGCGTTAGTTACAAGATGTTTTCATACAAAACATAAAATGAATGTTAGATGGTGAACTATCCTGCAGTGTATAGAGTCAGTTGCCAGTTTATTGGGTGCACCTAGCTAAAACTAAAGCAGTCTAATACAAGAGGCCTGAAGTAAATCCTCCCCTCTAACATTCAGTTTGTGTTAAAAGTGTGTTAAAGAGGTGTTGATTCATCTGTCTCGTCATTTTGGAGGCTGCAGTTTGTGGTGCTTTTGTTATACTAACATTTGTTTCTGTTATTTTTTCCACCCTCCCCTTTACACCTCTGTGTAATGCACATTATAACATTCATGTAGGTAGGATTTATGGCAGGACTCTTGTATTTGACAGCATTTTAGCAAGGTGTATCAACTAAACAGGCAACTGAGTGTAAAGTAGTCACATTTAATTCCACCTTGATCGTCTAACATTAAAATTCTGCTTATACTTTAATTAATTGATAATTTAATAGCCTGAAAAGGGCCGTTCTTCAGAATAAGCACTCCTTATACTGAATTAAACTGCAAATCTTGCAAATCCATCTATCCTTTTATTTAAGTTAAGTATTAAATGCAAGACTTGAACTTGTGGAGGAGTGCTTTTCTGCATTGTCATATAACTTTTTCTTAAAGGGGTCAGATTTTTTCCCCCACCAGTGTTCTCTCCAGTGCTTTTATTAGGAAATGAAAAACAGAACTTTTGAAATTAGTACTGGATGGAGAACAATGTAGGGCCACTTCAGGCAGAAGAAATGAATCAGACCCAATCAGATGGTCCACAGGACATCTGTTATAGCTTGGTTGAACAATGTCCTCCAGAAACTATAAAATATAAGTTCTCTCCCCTAAATGAGATTTAAAAACTATGTCTAGAATTCTTAATCATTAATATATGGTGATCAAATTATGAGTACAGAACCTTGGTGTAAATGCTGTAATCAGCTGAGACAATGGTAGAGATGATACCCTCCATCTTATGCAATTTTTAGTATTTTTAGCACATGTCCACATTTCTCCCTCCTTTTTTGTAGCAATGATGATGTATTATGCAGCAGAGAGGCTTTTTTGTCTATTGTACTTGTTTTTAGGTCTCAAAATTGATGTGAGACTGAATTATTGATGGTTAAATGTTCCAGATGGCTCCAGTAATCCCGCAATATTTGTCTCATCGGTCCGAAGAAGAAAAGAACACATAGGTTAGACCTACAGTGTAATGCATATAAGGTTTACTCTGGAACTTGCCCCAGTGGGAAGCTTCAAAAGTTTGGATGTTGTGGAAAGTGCCCCCTTTTAAAAAACCTGAATGCATTTTAGAGTCTTTTATTGCTCACTGCAGCAGGAGGGGAGACAAATGAAGTGAATCTGCAGATTGGCATCACAACACAATGCAATTCAACAGCTTAAAAATTCAGATGTGCTTTTAATAAATGCATGAGGGCTGCACCTGTGGCCACTTTGGAATTAGAGTGAAGTTATATTTACAAGCCTCTCAGTGTACATCTTCTGACTTCACATTGGCGAAGGCTGAAACTAATGTAATTTTGATGAATGCAAACTGAATTAATACATGCCCTCATTTTCCCCAAACACATGTGCACACTTTGACTAAATGCCATTAAATGCCATTTATTGTTTTTAAAAATTGCTGCGTTTGTAGTGCAAGAGCCAACATGGAACTACAAACTAAAGGTCATAACTGTACACAGGCTGGCTGAAGTGCAAATGAATGGTCAAAAGTGTTTGTGCGTACGAGACCGTGTGTGTGTGTGTGTGTGTGTGTGTGTGTGTGTGTCTGGATGTGGATGAGACCACAAAGGGTATTTCTTTGAGTTTGAGTCCTGCTTACGATTTGAAAGAGCATTAGTCATGTGACACTGTGCAAGGTGGTCTGACAGCCTCATGATGTGGCACACACACACACACACACTATGCAGCTGTCTGAGCAGTCATTTCCAGGGGTATTAGAGGCCCTATAACATGGTGGGCCATTAACAGCAGAATAATATCACAAGTTGACCCTTGACATTCATAGCAGCTTATATCTCCTTGCTGATAGATGCCGGCTATGGGTATAGCACTCTGTACTGGAAATGAACTGACACGGAGGGAGAAGAGGGCAAAATCCCTCCATCTTAAGCCTCACCACGGCGAATAGCAGAGAGGCTTAGAGGAGGTGGGGGCGCGGGTGGAAGGGAGAGAGAGACAGAGAAGCTTTGATACGAACTGGAGAGAGAGGGAGAGATGATGGGATAATGAGAATGGAGGGAGCAGATTTTTTTCCCCCTCTTTTACAAGGTTGCAGTTACACCCCCCTCTCCCATCTCAACCCTGTCGCCCCAAACCCAGCATGACGGCACCGCATTCACATCACCTGTTGATTTGGTAGCAGGGCCATGGTGATATATTACACCATTCATTCTTTTTTGCTCTTTTTATATGCTTTTTTTGGTATATACTCTGCCTGTGCATGCCACTCACCTTGTCTTTCATTCCTGTGGCATTAGTCATCTGCTCCTTCTCACTTCTGCACGTTGCTTACCAGAATTCCCCTATTTTTAGAGGTATCTTTATGCGTGCTCCTGTGATTTCCCCCGTGTCTAACGCACCCTCCACCTTTCTGAGGCAGAGTGATTAATAAAGCAGTGACACTATTCATTTGAATCTCTCAGTCACTCCAATCCCCCCCCCATGCCCCATATTTTGACCTTTTACCCTTTCCCCTTTCTGCTTTGCTTCCTTTTCCCACATTAGTTTGGTTTCCTTTCTCCATCGGTATGCCCTTAAGCGGCAGTGGACCCCGTTTCCCATGAGGCTGAGTGGCAGCCTGACCGCCAGTCTACCTCTACCTAACTTCTTGTCATCCACCCCTCCCTGCCCCCAAATTTTCCACCTATTTCCCCTCCATCCATCCACCTCCCAACACCCGCAGATGACTCAATGCCCACCTGCCCCGCAGCCATAATCTATCAGTCAATCTGAAGAGCACACACACACATGCGCACACGCACACACACCCACACACAACTGATCTTTGTGAGCTCTCCATGGGGCTCACACATACAGTAACTTCTATGAAGGACTAAAATGACAGCTTCAGCCCTCAGGGATAGGCTGAACTTCTGTGTGCATGTGTGTGCATGTGTGTGTGCACATGCTGAAGGGTGTCCATGTACATGTAAATGCAGTTATCTCTATAAATATGTATGGTAATGCATGGGGAGAGGTTGTGAATAAAACATGGGAACAGGTGATGGTAGCTCTACTATACTCTTTACGGATGTTAATCTCTGAGGCCGTTACCTGGCTGTGATTGTGAGGACTTCACGATATCCTGTTCAAATGTCACTGCATTCTGCTGCTATGCTAAAGCGAATATGTGCTATATGACTGTTCCTTGTGTAAGAAATTCCATTACAATAACAATAACCTTTGAAAGTAAGAATATTCTGTTGGTATAAGGGAGACGTGTAAAAGTCCCATGATTTAATTTAAGCAACAACCATGAAAAGTTTTGCAATAAGGTTTTATTATAATTAAAGGGCAGCTGTAAGTTTGAATACAAATTTAAAACTTTGCTGAGGACATTCATATGCAACCCAGCTATTTATGATTCAGGATACATTACTCATCTTGACAGACTTGTGTTCTTTGTTTGACGCCCGTAAACATCACAACCTGCTTCTAATGACCCAGATAAGCTCTTTTCCCAGTTATGACGAACCTGATTAACATATCTGGGTAACATCTAGCATTAAGAGTGAGGTAAATATATTTTTTATATATGTACAGAGATAATGAAAATAAAGTTTTGCCCCTAATAAGACCTGAAATTGACCTTGAAAATTCATCATTGACTTTGACCAAAAAATAGTCCTAACTTTAAGGCTAATAACTATCTTTCTTATGTTATCTCCTACTTACAAGCTAGTTCATTTAAGATTTTTTTTTTTCAAAAGGCCAGGAATATTGACCTATTAATTATGATTTTATGGAGTAAATGCTTAATGCGTAAAGGATAACCAAGAAAATCCCTTTCATAACATAATAGAAAATTATGATACTTTTTCAATGAAATACTTACAGTTTTTATCATTCAAAAGGACCCAGAGATAATGCCAATCATGCATTCAGCATTGTCTGCCTCTGTGGCTTGATCATGTTCACCACTGATCATCTCCACTGGGACATTTGAGGGATGAGTATTTTGCTCAGTGGCACTTGACCTGTTTTTGACAGAGTGAGAATAGTTTTTGACCAAATACCTGCAAAACTGTTGTGCTAATTAGCAAATGTTAGCATGGTAATATACTAAATTAAGATGATGAACATGGTATATCTGCCAAGCATCATCATATTAACATCGTCATTGTGAGCATGTTAGCGTGCTGATGTTCGCTCGAAGCACTGCTGTGCCCCAGGACATCCTCAAAGAGCTGCGAGCATGGTTGTAGACTGCTAGCGTTATTTCTCATACAAACACCTACAGCTTTTATTTCTGGAAAAATAGTGGAAACAAAATTGAATGGAAAAAATTGAGTCCAATTTTATTCAAGAGAAGCAGTTGCATTTTAGTTGTTTACTGTACAGTTTCTGTTTTTAGTAGAACTACATAGGAGTTTTTTAATTTTTTTCTTTCTTTATAAGCAGCAACATAATTTCCCATGACATCTGTCTCCATGAATCAAAGATGTTTCTTTTTGACTTTGTATAGAGAACCAAACTAAGACAATACCTTGCTAGGTACTTATAGCAGTGTTACCTTGTATATATCTCTAAAGACACCACAACCGTGAAATTTGTCCCATAGACACTCTGCATGTCCAAGGTCTTCATGAAATTTACAGAAAAACAAAACACATAGAAGTTTGAAACAGGGCAATTCCACTAGATGCTGAATTTCAGGAACTGATTGTCTTTGGTGGGCAGTTGGTTTTGCATTAAGAAATCCATGACCTTTATCGGCTTTTATCGATGTGGCCATTAATTCTCACAAACAACACGTTTGCATGGGGCGCACTGGTAGCTCAGCGGGTTAAGTGTGAACCATTTGTCAAGGCTGAGTTCTCAGCACAGCGGCCCACGTTCGAATCCGGCTCTTTGCTGCACATCATCCTCTCTCTCCTGTCACTCCCCACTGTCACTGTTAAAAATAAAATGAAGACAGAAGGGACAATTTTCACATTAACAAGTAAAAACTGTCTGGTCTGGAGGCAAAATTAGACTTTGCAAAATACTGGCATAATAATGCTGCTTTGTGCGAAGCTTTTCTGTCTACTTGAAGTCTGAGCTTATTTTTGAAAGCCAGAAATCACATTGCAGAATAATTTCTGAGTGACTTCTCTTGATCAACAACATTTTAATTATGGTTGTTTTGGCTTGAAGGGCAGCAAAAAAATCTTACTTATTTTCCTTTTATTAAAAACAAGATTATTTAACAGTTAGTTGTTGAACTGGTACCAAAAATATTATGTCTTGCTTATGCAAAGTGTCAAAAGTACCATTCATCACTGTCATGATCACGTGGAGTTGACTGAAATATTACATCGTTCTTTAAAATCAAGATCAAAAACACAAATGGGTGGTTACACAAGAAAAGAGGAGAGCTGCAGAGGAATGAAAACGTCCTGTAGTTTAGAGGATGTGAAATGAAGGATGGCGGAAAACTCCCTATGGACCCAAATGAGATAGTCTAATGAGTTGCCAGGGTTTGATACAGTTTTCCCAATCTCTAACACACTCATCCAGACAGACAGACAGGGGTCTTACTAATGCATTCTGCTTTCCCAGCTTGCCTCCCTCCTTCCTTCTTCCCTCTCTCGGCCTCGTCTCTGTCTCTGTCTCTGTTCCAGCCTATCAGACATGACAGTACCAGCTGGCTGCTGGCAAATTCACAGCCAGAGGATATAAGCCGTGTGTGTGTGTGTGTGTGTGTGTGAGGTGGGTGGGTATGGGTGTCAACATATCTGTCTTTTGAAAGTGTGTATCCATATTTCTGACAGTCCTTTGTGTGTCTGTGTGGATGTGGTTGCGTGTTAGTCAGCGTGATGCGTCAAAGAGCGGACATGTTGATTTAACGTCGTGGAGTCTGAGCCTGAGTGATCTGATTCGCAGGTGTGTGTCGGTTACTGGGGGTGGGGTTAAGAGCAATATTTAATTCCTATAAAGATAGTTGTCAACACTTGCTTGAAGCAGCTGTGTGCTCTTGTGGGTGCCTGGCATTTGTTTTTCTGTCTGACTCACTGAGCACATTAAAAGCCACTTATTTGCCTTTCTTGCTGTGTAGATGTGTGCCCATGGATAAGTGTGTCTTTGCTTTTGTACTTCTGTGCATTTCCCTGAAGTTTGGGTAATTTATTGAAACGTCTAATGAAAAAAGAAAAAAAAAAGGTGAGACCACCTATTTCTTCACCACAGACACAAAGAAAATCAAACAGCCCCCCCCCCCCCCCCCCTCCCCTCTGTCTTGGCAGCTCTGTGCACTTTCACAGGGCTGCAGGAAACATTTAAAGCTTATTGGAAACATTCGAGATGAACAGCAGATGTGTCTGTGATTTTGGCACTGTTCAACATGTTCACCCCGACCCTGACTGCCACTGCCCCCTCTCTCTTCCCTCCACCGGTTAAATACACACATTCCCTTCTTTTCCATCTGTCCACCCATACCTCCTGTTGGCTTATAAAGTTTTGCCCTAGATTCAAAGTGGGGAAAAAAACATCCCAGTCGGGGGACACACTCATCTCCCACCCCCAAAATCCCATCCAAAATATGTATTTTTAGATCATTGAAGCAAACCTAAACATCATAGTTGTTGTCCTCTGTTTGCACTGATCAGAACTGATTGCTTTATTGTCATTTTACTTTTGTCTTCATTTGTTTGCCTCTTTCTTTTCCTTTCCTGATTTTCATGCCTTGGGAATAAAATTGTATTTTTTTTAAAAAAGTAAAAAAGCAAAGGTCATAATACTATTAGACTGACATGTCTTTCCTTTGTATTTATGGTCAAGGTTTGGCACAAGATCTCCAGCCTGGATGAAGTTGGGGTTAAGGTAATGCTCCAGTGAAAATCATGGTTGCAGTTTAGCAGCTTTGCCAGACATTAAGAAAGAGCTTTAATTTGAAAGGACCACAATGGAACTTGATAGAAACCAACAGGACCCTGTGGACCCGTCCAAAAGGGGGTCTACACCAGCTCTCTATTGGTTGAAACAGGCCAGAGCTGATGACAGACAGGCAGACCAGAACTGACGAGAACAGGAGCTCACAAGTTACACGCTGTTTGTTCTGTACGCGCTCCAAAATCTGTGAGATGCAGAGGGATGAGGAGAGATTTAAACAGCGTTGGAGAGGGAGAAAAATCAGAGGAGAGATGGGAAACGAGTAGGAGTAGGGGTGAAGGAATGAGAGGAGGTGAGAAGTGGAGAGGAAATGGGTTGACATTGAGTAAGAGGAGGTGGGAGACGTTGTAGAGAAGGTGGAGGTGGGAGAACATTTTCAGGTATTAATGAGAAAAGTGTAATGTTTTGGTTAAGGTATGTTTTATGGTGAAGGGGCTCTGTCTGCTTTATGTCCTGTGTCACTTCTCTTCCAGGAAAGAAAGGAGGAGGAATTAGATATATGGTTGTGCGTGGAGCCCCCAGAGGCAGGAGGAGTATACAGAGAACTACTAAAACCTTAGGCACAGTAACATTTAGGGATGGATGAAAAAAGAAAGGAAAAGAAAATGAAGTCATGGAGTGAAAGGGAGTCTGAGGAAACTGGACTAATGTAGTATGAAGTGAAATATCTCATTCTGAGAAGAGCAAAGGGTAGAATAAGATAAACACTGTAATATGTGTGAAGCAGTGAACGTGAGTAGAAGAGACACCGAGAAAATGGGAGCAGGGGTAGGGCACGGGGTGAGTGGATGTAGGCTAGGTGGCATTGACCGTAACGGCTTTTGTTGTAAGGTGTTGATTCTTTTGCTGAGGCGCTTGAGCCAGGGGCGTTTTACCTCGATAACAGCCGACAACAATGGCTGATGGCGGCATAAATGGATCGCATGTGAGGTGAAATACAACATTTACAGCCTAGGACAATGACATCTGGGGCTGGGAAACTGAATTGGGGCTCAAGACTTGGACAAGGTGCAGAGAGGTGAGGGCAAGTAAGGCAGCGGGCAGGTGAGCCCCTCGGGGGTGGGGTAAAAGGAAAGATGTGGAGGTGCATTGTGGTTAAAGTGCATCCTTTTTTATAAATCCCTAGATGCCCTGTCCACTGACTGAGGAGCTTCTCAGCTTCGCAACCAGTTCCCACGGGGCTCGTTTAACTGCGGCGCAAGCCCAGCTTGTTATGAATCACCTGCACTGTAATGTGTGTCACTGCTCATTACTGACGAGACTGACTGTGATGTGGAGCTGAGAGGGGGTCCCAGGAGGGGTGCTGAGGGTTATGACCTCTGAGGTTGCACACATTGACTCATCACCACTAACGTGTATCCTCAGCCTGTCAATGTGGCTTCAATGCCATTAATGAAAGTGTGCGAGAGTGTGTCGTTTTTTTTTTTAAGCGTCCCTGTGATGTTAATTCATGCTCGCTGTGGTAGGTGTAGTCTGACATGCACTGTTTTTATATTCCTCATTTCAGTGTAGTAATTAGATAATGTGTGTCTGATTTCCTAGGAACTCTGATAACTAAGTATCTGCAAAATAAATGTGTGTATATCGATGTGCGCATTTGCAAAAGAGACAGAGAGCGAGAGTGGCAGCGAGCAGAGTGCTCAGTGTGTGTTTGTGCTTTCTGCTGTGAATGTGTTCCAGATAGTGCTGCTGATGGCTATCTTTCGGAGAGAGCTCTATTGATTTGGCTGGGGTAAATGATTGGTTGGGTCTACAAGCTGTCATGTTCGGCCTGATTGCTGAGCACCGGTGGTCTCGAGCAGTTATCTTCCTCCATATCCCTCTCTGATCCTTCTCTAGCCTCCTTAGTCTATCTCTACATTTATTGATTAGGACCCTATATGACCATTCTCCATCTTTCAATTTGGGCAATAATCCCTGTCCCGAAGCCGCGTGTTACAAGTTATCTGCTCTCAACTCCTTGTTCTGCTTTAGGGAGAGGGCAGGTACAATTTAGGGAGGCGAAAAACAGGAAAATGAGGAGAATTCAGAAATAGGACATTTGGAAGGGTCAGACGTAATACAGGCTTGCAGAGTCTGCCCTACTTTTTCTTGACAGTGGACTACATTATCATAACTGCTGCAAAGTGAGGTGGGGTGGGTGTTACGGTGGACTGGGAATGTGTGGGCGAGTGTGTGGGGGTCCCCCTGCAAATTTAAGTTCATTAAATAGAACTTAAAATACGAAGAATCTAAAAGAGGGACCATTTTGAATATAAATGTTACTGTCCCTGCCCTAATTAATGTTCACAAAATGCAAACAGATTTAAGGCCAAATCATAATGAGGAAGAAAAACTCCTCAGATGGATGGATGCTCCCTGACTAGACCAACCAGCCCGCTGGCTCTGGGCTCCACATCCTTCCCACCGGGAGGCCTGGGTGTCAAGTTTGGGAGGCCCTGGCTCTCAAGCTGCCGTCTCTCACAGGGTCACTAAGCTGAGGCATGAGAAGACCATTAGCGACCCCGCTTGAATGGCTTAGGGAACTACAACCCCCACTGAGCCAAGAACAAGAGGGTTTATTATCCAGGCGAAGCCACAAAGCTTCCTTTTGAATGTATGGAGAAACGCCTCATTTACTGCAACGGGAGGATTTTTGTTCGTTTTAAAAACCTATACCAGGGCCAGTATTACATGCACATAATCCCTGGAACAGCTATAACACAGCCCCACAGGGACTTTGTGATATTTAATTATGGTTTTGTAAAGCATAAAAATATTATGTCTGCGTAAACCAGTTGGATTCAGATACCACAGCTGACTTAGAGGTGACCTCACCCTGCAGTTTTCCCACTGGTAGGCTACTTTAATGGCCTGCACATACATAAATACATTTTTATACATCTAGCTGCACATGTAGCTGGGAAATCTGCAGCAAAACAGGACTACGTTTGAAAACGGAGCACTGCTTTTACTGTTTAAAACAGTTTTAACTACATATCAGTATGTTTGTAGGACATGTTGGTGTCTTTTGTCCCTTCTTCTCGTGTAGCCTGTGTCTGTCGCTGCCTCCCTGTGAAGCCTGGAAGCTTCGAGAAGAGCAGCCCACGGTCCGGCGGCGAAGCTGCAGGGAGACGGGGGAACTTCCTCTGCGCGGTGCCACGTCTGAGCCCAGTCCCGGCCCCACTTCCTCTGGAGCACGGAGCTGAGAGGACAGCCGCGGAGCAGGGGGGACAAGCTTGAATTCATTAACGGTAAATTTGAACAAACACGTCTCTCCTTCTTTCCTTTTCGCAGAGGAAATCAAAACAGCGTCGGCTGAGCTAGACAACAGATGTTTCCAGTCACTCCTGTCACCGGCTCGCTGAAATCAATGAGTCGGGTTTTTTTTTGTTTTTTTTTTTTGGAAGGCAAAGGAGGGAAATGCGTATTTTATTTTCTCCTCTTCATTCACTTGTTCAGTGCTAGACCAGAAATCCTCCTTTGAAACTTCATCAAAGTTAATTGTCACACTCTGCTTTTTGCGCAGCGGGTGAGATAATAACCGTGTTGCCAAGTGGGGAGGAATTTACACATCAAGTTTACTGCTGTGGCACTGTAGGAGAAGGGGCTTGTGTTTGCTGTGTTTATATTGCTCCATCTCAAACATGAACAGTGCAGTAACAGCATGAGGAGCTGTTACACGGTTAAAAATCAGGCAAAGTATCTGTAATGAGTAGTGTTATCATCTGTGCTTTGTAAATGAGAGGAACATTTCTCGCAGTTTGTCTTCTGGATGCTACCCCTCACACTGACTGCCCTTCCTGTGTTCTCCTTCAGATCTGCCATGCTGCCCAGGCTTCCTGTGTATCTCCTCATTTCTTTGCCAGTTCTCCTGGTGCAGGGCAGCACCAACGGTACTTCCAAGAAGAGCTCTGCTGCCCCACCGAGTCCTCCACCTCGCCCGCCTCCTCTTCTGGGTGACCCCACGTGGGCTCTGGGTGTGCGCCTGTACCAGGCCCTGCGCTCTGACTCAGGCTCAGTGAACACCCTGTTTTCACCTCTGCTTGTGGCCTCTTCACTCGGAGCGCTGGGTGGCGCTTCTGCGGGCACCACTGCCAGCCAGCTCCAAGACCTCCTTAAGACTCCCTCCCCTGCAAAGGCCGGAGCTAAGACTGGGGAGGTTCTGTCTGGGGCGTTGAAGAGCTTCACTGAAGCCAACGTGACCACCTTTCACCTGCACACATCCTCAGCTGTATTTTCCAAGCAGACCCCTCCAGTCAGTCAGGCCTTTGTGAAGGACAGCCAGGCCAGGTTCAGGCTGCAGCATCAGCCACTGGGGAAAGGAGACTCCAAGGCCGACCTGAAGCAGCTCCATGGCTGGGCTAAAGCTGGGCTTGGTGGACTGGAAGGAGCTCCTTTGGAGGCAGAAATCCAGGCCAAGGCTGGAGCCTTGATCCTTGCCAATGCCCTGCGTTTTAAAGGTGAGGGGGAAATAGCGCACAGTAGATACACAACTAGTTTGCAAAGTGTGCTTAATTATATTCAGCCTATCACGCTCACGTTGGTTTGTGGTCACAAAATATGACATTAGTTGGGCGAAGGGAAATGATAGTCATAAAATACTATGCAAACATGTCATCAGCTGTCAGCGTGTCCAAAACAGTCAAAATCGTCTGTGACAGTAAATGAAGCGTAGCCAGCTGAATATTTCATTATGGTGTGCACTCAATGTTATAAGTGGTTGGATGTAGACACATAACATAGCAGCTTGGCTGGACTGAGAAGTGCTCAAATAGACTGGTGTGCTTTGTAATTGTGAAGTCATTTGGAAGTATGGGACGTCTCTGTACGTGAGCTGTTTGCTGCGTTGGATGAGAAGTCGTAGAATATTAATATGGCGTGCACGTGTACTATTTTCAGTGTTCAGACTGCACAGAGAGCCTATGAGCCAGTTTGCCTACTGCCTTGTTCGTGCCAGTATGCCCACCTGTGTGCAGTGTGTGTGTGTGTGTGTGTTCATGTGGTGGACTCCAGCTGGTGGACGCAGCAGATAAAGGATGATTCTGGGGTCTATCACTGAGAGCTTATTCATCTTCCATTGGGGGGTGATGTGTCATCTTAAATAATTGAGTAACAAGTGTCCAGACTCTCTCCCTCGGTGTCGTGCCTAACATCTGTGCTTGGAGCGCTCCAAGTCTGCGTCGGCGCAGCTTGGCTCAGCTCTGGTCTTTGTGACGGGCTGCAGGGGTGAACACTAGTCAGTGTCTCGGTACAGATTCGGTTGGTTAGACTCTCCATCTGTGATTTAACAGTTGCATTCATCTAATCTTTATCTGAAGTTCATCGTTCATCATAGTGCTCCTTTAAAAATCACCGTTAAAGCTTATAGTTGGATTCATGTTACTTTTATTTGGCTGGTAAATGGCGCCAGTATTTGTACAACTGGGTTTTAGTTCCTGATTAGTCAGAAATAGCATATTGCTTATTTTAATTTCCATGATAACTTTTCAGGAATGTAATCTATCATCTCTCTCTTTGTCCAAGCAACATTTGTGTCCCTGCTGACGCTGAATCACATTTTTGTTTGCAGCCACCACCAAGGACGATGCTGACGATGATGATAATGTGTTAACTATATCCGTCCGTTCGGCACTTGGTCTTTTTTTTGGCATTTGTCTGTGTTTTTGTGCTTTTGTCGCCATTTATCATGTGTCTAATCTACCCTGTCTTCTCTCTCTCTCCTCTTCCCACATGTCTCCTGCTCACATCCTTATCTGTGTCCATTTGCCTCTTCTCCCTGTGTTTCCTCCTGCAGGTATTCTTTTTATTAGGAGCAAAGAAGGCAGGGCTGCTGAAGTGAAAACAGGTTGCCAACAGATAGACAGCCCTCTGAAAATAGCATTCCCTGACAAACTATACATTGATAAGCAATTTAATTAATTTTCTTTGTTTGATGTTCTGACTTCATTACGAAATTAGTTTTTTCTGTGAACCGACCCTCGTTGGTCGGTTCATTAATTTTGTGGAGGAAATATACAAATTAGATTATACAGCAGATTGCGGCACACAAATTAGATTACGGGAAATTGGATTCCTTTAGTTTTGATTCATAATTTAAAAGTGGTCGATCGTTTGCTTCTTGCTCTTGCTAGCCGCCTCTGGTTTGTTGTAACTTTTTGTTTTCTTTATTTGCCTTTGATTTCAGGGTCCTAAGGCAGTTTGTAGTGTGTGATATTGTAATGGTTTCAGAGATGGTGCCGGAATTTCTTTTGGCACTCAGCAGGCATCTGCCTCCTTGCCTGTTTTTGTTTTTTTTTGTTTTTTTTTTTCCACTTCGGTTCCCTTTAGTTAATTATTCAAGGGGGGGAATTTAAAAAGCTCTTTGCTGTCCCTACTTCCCTGGGCTGAACACAGCATTCAAAGAAAGGGAAGGTCAGGGGCAATTAGCAGTGGAACATGTTTATAGTAGAGAGATGACAAAGAGATGGCAAGAGGACTGCAGAGACAGAGCAGTGTAAGGAGAGATTTCTGGGTGGGAAGGGGACAAAGAGAAGCTGGGTAAAAGAGATGGGAGAAAAGTAAAGAGTGAAAACCAAGAAAAGTAAAGAAAGAGAGGGTGGCCTGCTGAGAGAGTGAAAGAGATTGACAGACGTGGTGGAGGGATGTAAAAGGCCTACCTTGGGAGTTCCAGTCCACACTAGTTAATTAATTCAGGCTTTGTTCCTGTTTTAGACAAATAAACACCGGAGACGGAAGAAGGAAAAATAAGATTGTGAAAAAAGAAAAAAAAAGTCAAGAGAAAGTTATACAGAAGCCAATGCAGCAACATGGAGAAGGAGGAGAGAAAAAACAGGCAAGAGAAAACAAGTCCCCACATATTTAACCTCTAATAATAGCTTCTGAAATACCATAACCACTTGTAATCAAAAGTTGATGAAGGAGGAGAGGGAGCCGGCCGCTCTCATTGATTCTCCTCTGCTTTTTGGCCGAAGTTTATAGTATAAATTGGTAAGTCTGTGAGCGATTGGATTTCTTAGCTGTGCAACTGTGTCATTGTTATCGTCGATTGGATATTAGTAGATTCAGATTTCAAGTGATCTGTCCGCTGCAGTGCTGTCATGTAAAAGAAGACAATGCGTTGCAAACTCAAAGCGAGTCCACTCGTCTAGACGCAGACCCACACATCCGCACACGGAGATCAAACCAGTCTGCTGTGCAGGCTGGTGAGGTCATTAATTTAACCCCCGCTCAGCATGACTTCTCAGTGTGTACACACAAAATGTTCATCGTCATGACATCATTTAAACATCACGGTTGCCACTTGAGGTAACCCTCAGCCAGATGTTTTTGAATTCCAGTGGGATCATATTTCTCCCTCGGATGTTACAGGAAGCGCAGCGAATGTGTGTGACTTGTGCTAGCATGCCTGCAAGGGAGGATCACATGCCACTTTGCTGGGACTTGTAAATGGCTGGGGTTCAAATGAGGCTGGGTGGTTTTTGGGGAAAGCCACCGCTTGTGCTGAAACAATTAGTCGACTAATTGATCCACAGAAAATTATTTGACATCATTTTATGAGGAAACAATTTGAAGCAGCAGAAATTTTCCACATTAGTTCAGTTTAGTTGTGATTAGGAGGAGCCACTTTTTCTCACACCACTGTGAGGTTGGTACAGAATTTGGTTCATGGTGCCCAGAGGTTGAATGATTTTTTTACCACCACCAGAAGGTTAAAGCTTTCATTTATCTAGTGAAATATCTCAAAATCGACCATGTACTGGAGCAACATTTCTACAGACACATGTGGTCTCCAGACACTGTATCTCTTTCACTGTGGTGTCTTTTGCTTTGAGGTTGACATTGAGTGGCATGTTTTGATAACTATTGCTTGTATCAGAAATTTGGTGGCCATATTGATATCGCCCTAATGATAAATTGTAATAATCTCTACTTTTCATCCATTACCAGGTCAAACTTTTAATGTGTCCATTACTTAGGTTTTCGTCTCAACACCTGCAAAACTAATGTCATTCCCATCAGCCTCAGTTGTGTTCAGTGCAAATTAGAAATTGTGATCAGACATGCAGACACACTGAAGTAAAATGGTAAGCACAGTAAACATCACGCAAGCTTAGCATCGACATGTTAGGGTTATCACTGTCAGCATGTTAGCATGCTGATGTTAGCATTTAGCTCCGAGCGCAGCTGTAACTAAGCACAGCCTGACAGAGCTGCCAGCCTGGCTGCAGATTATTAGTCTTGTTTTGTCTCTTGATCCAAACGTTCACTGTCACATTTTGAGACAATCTGCTGCTTTGCTGTGTCTTATATCATTTGACATTGAGTATTTTAATTGTGTTAGACTGTTGCTGGGACAAAAAAAACTTTTTGAAGGTGTCACCTTGGGCTCCGGGAACATGCGATGGGCAATTTTCAGTATTTTCAGAATTTGTATAGACAAATCGATTAACAGTAATCTGGAGAAAAATAGGCCCTGCACGCTGCTCTCCACTGCAAGTATTTATTGATAAAGCCAAGCAATTAGTCTTGACCTCCTTGCACCTTAGCATTGTGCCATGAGTGCAGTGATCTTTTCAAATGATGAATCAATACTGAAAGTCATCATTAGTTAAAGCCCTGGCTGGCCCCAGGTGTCATTCACAAAGAATGACATAAGTACAAGTCATAATCTGTCGACCTTTTCACTCTAGCCAATGTGCTCTGCTCTATTGAGTGGGCCAGCAGCCTTGGCAATGTGTTGTGAGGTTATTACAACAGTAATTCCACCACTCTCTTCCCCTCCTCAATTGACAGCTGTCATGGGGTTAGCAGGGCCAAGTGAAATGTGGTGAACCCTGAATGGGACGCTGTGGCCTTATGGACCTCATAACCGCCTCAGTATGTCACTCCAACTCCACTGCTTTGAGAAGGGTCGACATTTTTTAATAGGCAGTACAAGTCGGTGATTCACCATGTGTGTCGCTGTGTACGAGGTCTATAAGTATTTTATGAACATGGCATTGTTTAACTTCACGGCCACCTTTTCACCCCTTTGAATCATTAAGTTTTTTCTACTTTATCTTATGTGTCTATGTCAAACTGTGTGTTTGTTTGTGTGTATGTTCAGGGCTGTGGGAGAGAGAGTTCAGCGGCGAGAGCAAAGATCTTCGTACCTTCTTGGGAAAAAAATACACCAAAGTGATGATGATGCACAGAGCAGGTAAAAAAAAACAAAAAAAACTGTCGCTGTCTGTCGCTGCTGCATCCCTGCCAGCAAATAAATGCAGCGAGAAGGAATCAAACTCTAAAATGGCTTGAACATCTGTAAGGTCCAATCTGCTTCCCTCCTATTTATCACTGTGTACCTTATAATTTATTTAACACGCTTTTCATATTTTATGTATTGTCTTAAAACAACAACAAGGCAGAGTGAATTTCTGTTATAACAGCAGTAAAAGATGTTGGAGGGATGCATTGCATTCTGTTTAATGTTATATTATCATGTCATTTCCAATTCATGAAAAAGATTATTTCAGTCCTTTGTCATCCTGTCGCAGGCTGAATTCACAGTATATTTAAATGGATTCAGTTTAACTCTATAGTGTTTTCTCCCTCAGTTCAGTTCATTTAAGCAGGTGAGAACTCAGGTGGCACCAGATGTTGGTGGCAGAGGCTCTTTCCTTTTCTCCTTGACTCCTTACCTCAACTCTGCGTCTGCCTCCTCCCCTCCCCTCCTCCAGGTTTGTACCGTCACTATGAAGACGTGGAAAACATGGTGCAGGTTCTGGAGGCGCCTCTGTCGGGAGGCAAGGTCAGCCTGGTGCTCCTGCTGCCCTTCCACGTTGAGAATCTGGCTCGGCTGGACAAGCTGCTGACCCTGGAGCTGCTGTCCAAGTGGCTGGAGAAGACCAGTGTTACCAGTGTGGCCATCTCGCTGCCCAAGGCGAACATCAGCAGCGCGTTAAGTCTGCGGGTTAGTTCAACACACTAGCAGTTAGAGAACATACAGAACGTATAGAAAAATATCTCTATGGTCTAAAAGGAGTACGCTTGCACCCTGACTTTTTCAAGATGAGTTAGTAAATTGCACATATGTTCACTTTATTACCGTGTATTATTTCTGGGCCCATTTTATAGTGATCTTTGCAACAGAAATTGTTTGCAGAAACATTAAAATAACATGCGTGTAAAGTCAGTGTCATAACCTGGGATACACCGCCCCACAAACTACAGACCTATAAACACAGCTGTTGTCAGCAGTATGGGTAATATGCAGTGTGAAAGATTGTGGGCATACAAATCTGCTGGTGTTTTACATATATTATTGTATTATTGTTTATAGCAAATTTACACCTTCATTCATATCTCTATTCTTCCACTGCACTGACTGTGTGTAGGTGGAAGTTGCTCTTTAAATTAGTAGGTGATCACGATTAAGGTAAGTGTTTGTTGTTATACTTTGCTCCATAATACACCCTAATATTACATAAATAGCTTTTTAATATTTTGATTTCCATAAATTGTTGAGTCTCTTTTAGTTATAATGGATTATGTCTGTGTGCAGTGTTGTCTGAAATGTCTGGATGAAAGAGCTGGCTGACGTCTTATTCCTCATCTGATGAACTCGATTAGGAAGATCAGAGGGGCATCATTCGTTTAATTTATGTCACTGACTTAACAATCTAGTCCATCCAGGATACTGTTGCATCATGGGTTCATGTTTTTACACGTAGGATTGTGGTTGGATCCTCCTTTCCCTCTCTACCACCACATAAACTGTGGCTCCCGTCCCAAAGACCTTGGCTGATAATCATGGTTCTCCATTCCCACTAAATCTAGCCCATCTTGGATTGGCCTAATTTCCAGAGTCACCTCAGCTGCCCTGGCAGTGGGGTTTGTAGTCTTTTCTTTCTACGGGGGATTTGTAGGTGTTTCTGTTGGAGCACTGCTGGTTTATTCTTTTTAGTTTATCTTTTGATCCATGTACCCCGCATTTGTGCTCAGCCCAGTCGACTGAGGTGTTGTGCTTGTACAGTACATTAAATGTGCAGTGGAGAGGTGGGTGCTCAAGTTTTTAATACTGCAGTGCAGTTTGCCAGAGCGGGCATCTGCATGCAGCCACAATTGTAGTTTGTTCTTTCAGTTTCCATCTTTCGTTCATTTCCTGTATCCTTACGCCGCATCATTTTTTACTTCACCTGATATATTGTCTCATATCTCCAAGCAATGCGCTCATCATATTCATTGTTTCTTTGTCTGTTTCATACTCTATGGTTTTTCCAAATCTCTTATTCTCTGTTCTTTTGCTCCTGCTTTGGCCCCCTCCTCTTTCTGACATGCATTCTGCTTATCTCAGTTTTCTTTTTCTTCTCCTCCTGGAGTAATTTTTCTCTCCATTCATGTGTCTGTCCTCTTCCTCCTCACTTGGCTCCTTCGCCTCCTCTCTCTCTCTGTCCTTGTGTCTTGCTGCTCTGCCTCTGCATTGTGCTGTTTCTTGCTTGTCATTCCTTCCTTTCTTTTCTTCCCTCATATATTCTTCACCTGTGACCGCCCTCTCTTGCCTACTTTTCTGTCTTCCTCTTCATCAGGCTCTTTAGTGCTTTTAGTAGCTGAAGTAGTGGCCTGTCTTACCCTGGCCACAGCTCAATGCAGACTCTGACTCAGGTGAGTACAAATGTCACCCCTTCCCACTCTTCTACTCGCTACCTTGAGGTGATGGGTGTCCAGCTGTACCAGCCCACAGCAGAGAATTAAACTCTTGCTGCTTGGAGGCTAAGAGGGGCCTGAGGATGACCTTGACCTGTAGCTCCTCAGTGGGCTTCTGATGCCTCCCACAGACCTCCTTTTGCAGGAGCACAAAGGTCACGCCCCAGCCCAGCTGGTAGTCTGGATCTCTGCTCCTGTAACTCTCAGAGCCAGCAGGTAGCTGGTCTGAGTCAGGAGAGGAGAGACTAGAAGGAGCACTGTGCAGACAGCCAGCGGGTTGGTGGCTGCTGATGCTACTGTGAGTACATGGGGGTTGTTAAGGCTCATGCAGGCCAATTCGAAGGCTGTGTCAGGCTGCTGACTGGGAGATGAGAGAGGTGTCGGGCTGGTGGAAGAACACGTATTTGACCAGACCACAGGGTCCTTAGCGGGGGCAAGGACACAGACAAGTTGTTAGAACCAAACATGTCTCCACATCTTTGAGAATATTCTGCTCATGTGGGTCATTGTGAGAAGAAAGTTTCCTTTTCAGGCTTATTTGACTGACATTTCTCCAGGCTCTCTTCTTTCATTTGCAGTTGCCAGAGAATATTTTCACAAGGGATGTCCTGATCAAGTGTTCATATCTGACACACTGCAATAAAAGGTGCAGTCTAGTAAATTTGGCAAGTTATTTTTCAAGGGTTACATGATCCTAATACTGATGGACTGCTAAGGTGATTAATACGTAAGACTTTGCCGTCGTTGTTGGAACTGCAGAAATGCTTATGATTGTACAGTGGTGTCACTGAGTGAAGGTTCTTCCCTCACTAATGATCTTTGTCAGAGCGCACACACCAGCTTGCAGGGAAACACAAACCTGACATCAGTCCAGTTTAAATTTGGTCTATCATTTCGTTGCTTTTATGGCATTCATGTAAAAGAGCAAAGCCTGTTTAAATGGCAGTATTTGCCATTTAAACTAACAAAAGCGATGGTCAGTGCCTGCTCAAGCTGCTACATGAAAGTTTTGTATCCTGCTCTTTGCTAATAAGAGAGAGAGCAGAAAAGAAACAGATTTTTTTTTTTTAGCTCTTTTCATGCTCACACTGAAGAGCATGGCTGTCACAAAGTAAAAGGAGGCTGAAGTGAATAAAACATAATAAAGAAAGGACTGGCATTTAAGGCCACACTGTTAAAATATTCTCGGATCAGCCACGGTACAGCTCGGGACATCTCTAGTGCTCACTGAGCAGTAAGAGACAGACCTGAAGATGCATTCACACTGACTGCACTGCAGATTTGCACCTTGCATTATTTGCACAAATTTGACAGATGGATTGTTTTTGCAGTCTGTGTTCATTCAATACACACTGACTGCACTGCATGTTTGTGTATGTTAAGATACCACTTTGTCCCTGTGATTATTTTTATTAAGTTGCAACATTTTCAGATTGCATGGATGCATCTTCACCTCAATTCCCTCGAATTTGAGTGAAGCCACAGATGTTTGCATCCTCTGGCATCTTTGCATTGACTTTGTATGCTGTGGCTCTGCCTTGTGTGAGAATCAGAGAGATACAGTAGTCAGCTGTACAACAGTTGTGGATGACTGAGAAAGACAATAAGCGAGAGAGAGGGGTTAGTTGAACTTGACAGATAGAGAGGCCAGTAAATCCCATCTCCCCAGGGCAGGGTACACTGACTGGAACCTATTACCATGTCCTCTTTAGATGTACATTGTAACCTCATCATGGACTGATGAAATCCACTTTGCCCTCTTTGTGGTTTAACAAACATCTCTGTAGAGTTGTGCTGCCATGTTTTTCGGCTAGCCATGCCCCGAAGAACAAGCTTTTGACATTAACATTGTCAGGACGCTCTGGGGAGGAGGCTGTAATCTAGAACTAAAGCTTGAAACAACTCCTTTTGACACGGCTATGACTTTGCCAGGGAAAGAGCAGAAAACATACTGTTGCACAAAATCCTCTTTTGTGTCTGCAAGAGGGTTTGCCAGACAGAAGCTAAAAGAAGCTATACATCACTCTTGTTATTTAACCTAAATATGGATAAGCGCTTGAATGTTTCTCTGACTTGTCACGAGCTGTCTCCCTCTGTTTGCTCTCTCAAGAAAAAGAAGTGCAGTTGAGGAATCATTATGAAAAGTCTAAAGCTCTGAACAAACCTTCAACCCACTCCGATCTCATTTCGTCTGTCCGTCCAACCCTCCTGGCCAGCGACTGCCCGCCGTGTCTTCTCTGACGATCATTTTTCCAATTGGCTCAGCCAAATAATTGCTCATCGCAGTGCGTTAATACTGTTTACCACTCTATCTGTCAGTGCTTGGGCCAGCCATGGACTCCTGGGATTAGAGGGCAGCATCTGGACAAATAGAGGATCATAGCAGTGTGTGTACGCGTATGTCAACTGTAGCATTCATGTCCTCTGTGTGAGGCAAATGAGAGCAAACAAAATCACACACCTCTGAGTCATGTTGCATGGATTTGCCACATCCAAATGCACCCGTTCCCTCTGTCACTTCTCTCCTCTCTGTCAGCCAGCCAGGGATATAATTCCTTTGTGGAAGCCTCACATGTGCCTCTAATGCGCCGTCACCTTGGCTCTGCTGACCTAAATAGGAGTGACATTCGGCAGGTGAGTGAGCTGGAGAGGTGGAGGAACACGAGCGGGGTCAATGATAGCTTGGGGACACGGTGGAGAGTGTGGCAGAGAACTATAAATAGCTGCAGGATCCTGCCTTTTTCTTTCTTCCCGTCTCTCTATTTGTGGTATTCTTCTCTGGTGAAGGGCAGACTGTGTCGGAGTCTGCAGCCAGAGACGGAGAAACCTCTTAACAAGCCCGGCCCAGAGGTCACTGACTAAACCACCCTCATCGCTCTCTCCCTCTGCCTCTGATCCAGTGCTGACCTGGCCACACACAGAACACACAGTAATGGCTGAGCTTGAGCTCCATCCTGGCTGTATCTCCAGTCGGTGACTAAGACATATGAGTGTGCACCGGAGAGCTCACTCAATCATGGCTAATGAGGTCAAAAGGCCATCAAATATTTACAAGAGCACACTCCGCAGTATACAGTGTGGAGGGGCAGCCATTTTAGCACAGCTACCACAGCCCTGCATCATATGAATTAATCAGATGTGTTTTCATGGTCATTAGTTAAATATCTCACTAAAAGCTAAGGCTTCTTTTTTCTTTTTCCATTTGTGGTAAAATGGCCTTGGAATAAAAAGTGGCTCATGTGTAAATGTGAGCGAGTGAATGAGACACAGAGTGTATTGACCGTGCAAAGGAGGTAAAAGCCCGTGTAAATAAGATACCAATAGGAGTATTGCTGATGAGACTCAATAAAGAGATAGAGAGGCTTTGAAGCCTCAAGGGAGCTGATGGTGGGAGAAAAAGAGTTTTTTTTGTTGTTGTTTTTTTTTTTTTAAGCCTGCATTGAACGGGTCTGTGAAATGGAGCTGTGATGATGCCACATACTGCATTCTCCAAACCGCCCACGCAGGATGTTAAGGGCAGTATTGAATTAGGCAGAAGACGTCCGTAGTTGTTTAATGTGTCGACAGTGTTTGGAGGGTTTTATTGGTGAGCCACAGGGAACAGGAGGTCAAAACTGAGCAAGAACACTGGAGGTAAGGAGGTTTTTGTCCTTACAACAGTTGGACCTGTTAGAGTCGTGATTTGAGCATCACAGCTAATTGGACCAAGTTTGTTACACACAGGCCAGTTAGTGTTGACAGGAGGTAAAATCATAGTGTGTGGTTCTTAAAGATGGAGGTTTTGGTAACATTCAGTGTTTGAATCTCAAACACACAATAAATTGAAAAGTAAACATCTGCAAAGCCAATTTTTTAAGTAAGCATTTTTAAAGTATTTTAAAACTTTCATTGTTTACATCTGTGTTTTCTAGATCATATTCCTCTTCACATCTGTTCCTGCTGTGTATCTTGGTGTACCACTGCCAGTTGTCGGGCTGTGGAATAGCATTGAAACATTTGGGTCCCCTGTACAAACAAATCTACACATAAAACTGTTGCTCCACAGTGTTACCAGTGACCAAAAACTCAACTACCTTTAAAGAGTGACTTTTCAGAGGGTGTAATGTTCTCACTTTCCTCAAGTGAGGTACAGGCGTACTGTAGGACTTGTGACGTCACCGTTGGGTGTGGCTACGGGTACGACAAAACACCCTTGTTGTCACAGATGAAACAATGTTGAAACTTAAAGTTTCTAATTGTCGTCTGGTCGTGTCTTTAATAGCAGAAAATTCACCTGTAACTGTTTTGATAATCATTTAATCAAGTCATTGTTCAAGGCAAAATATATTTGATCCTTTTCACTGTTTAATGTCATTGTAAACTTTCAATTTGAGACTTGAACTGAGAAAAACCTAATTTCAAGATAAAATCTCAGGCACTTGGAAACTGTGACAGGCATTATTCACATTTTTCTAACATTGTTCACACCAAATGATGGATTAATTGAGAAGGTAATCAATAGTGAAAATAATCTTAAATTGAAATGTGTCATGAGAATTGTTTTATGATCCATTTCATCAGGTTTCTGTTGTGTAGTTGGTCCTCACTCTGGAGCTCAGCCCTCACTCCGCCTGGTTGTGGGATCTGTCGTTGTGTTTCTGGTGTTTTTCCTGTGTTTCTTTTGCTCATCTGTGCAAATTGCAGGAATAATTTGTAAGGTACATTTAACAAGCAAAGTACATTTAGCACAGCACAAAACCAAACAAGGCTTTTCATGGGATTTCAGAAGTTGCCTAGTGATATGACTTCAATCACAATCTGCCTGTTGTCCTCTTTACTCATCTTTTCCAGCATGCACTCCATTATGACTGCCAAGATGAAACATCTCGGTATGTTGGTTGGAAATGGTTGTTATGTGTGGTGTGTAGTCTTTCCTGGGTTTTAATAATCTTCAGGGCAGTTCAGTCGCATAATTTGCAAGCAGCAGCAGCAGCAGACACACAAAGAGCCCTGCTTAACAATAGTGTCCCTTTTTGATCTCTGCTTCTTTCTCTCATCTTTCTTTCTTTGTCATTGTCATTATCAAAGCTGCTCTGTCTCTTAACAGCAGCCACCATGACTCCACACAGATAGAGCTGTGACATGTCCTGGCTGACACAAGCTATCCCCTTAAAACCCCCACAGGTACGCCCGACAAGCTACTTAGTGGGCTCAACCATCAAGCTGAAATAATGTGATGCAGAGTGCTGCACGCCTGAGGGTTGGTGCCATGCTACCTCAGGCCTGCTTAGACTGCACCGCTGTAGGCCAACTAAGCCCTACTCACACACACACACACACACACACACACACACACACACACACACAAAGAGGAAACCACCAGCTGACAATGCCTGTGGCTCTCACTCGCAGACAAATAGCTGGTTGATGCCTTGTGTGAGGCATCAGCAAAGTCAGCCCAGTGCTGTTCCATCTAAGATTCATGCACTGCTTCAGAGAGAAAGGGCAGCCAAAGAGCACCTCCCAGAGGTCTCTCTCCCCATGTAATGCAGTGCCACACCTCTGCGGTGCATGAGGCCTCCATAGGCTCCCAGAACACCCTGGCTTGTATCCCAGCACGCTGCCACGGGCTCCCTTAATTTTTAAAGACTTTACAGCTCCAAAAAAAATTTACCAAGTGCTTTTGCCTTGATAAGCAGAGTAAGAGAGTTGGTTGTTACTTTTTCTGTACTTCATGGTGCAACACTGAAGACCAAATGGGCTGGGTCAAGAGGATGAGGAAGGTTGCCCTTAAGTCACATAGAGAGACATGGAAAAAGCTGCTTTTCCTCACACACACATTTGTCTTCACCATTTGAGTAATCCACCTGTTAAAGTCTCCTTCTGTTTCCTCGTTAGATAAGGAGCAAAAAAAAAAAAACCTTGATTGCCTGAGTAGATGGAGTGGTCGAGAGGGCAATGTATACTGAGGTGTGTTGGCCTGTCAAAGGAAGAGAAGGATGGGACGGGGAGGAAAAAGACAGAGTTAGGAGTGGGGGGTGGGGGGGTGGGGGGGGTGGGGGGGGGGGAAGAGGCACATGGGGCAGATGAGGGATGGGGTTGCCAGGCAAGTGGCCGAGCAGCAGAGAAAGACAGTGATGTAGTGGTAGCGGGTGGAAGAAGAGAGGAAGAGTGGAGGAATAATGGATGAGGACAATAGAAGTGCATTAGAGCAGGAGGTGGCGTGTGTGTGTCTGCGTGAAGGGGGGGCTTTGCATGGAAACACTAGGAGAGGAGTGACAGTTGTCTACAACTGTAACTGTATCTACATCTACTTTATTTCATGGTTAGGATTAAGATGACATGATCAAGTTTAACATGCACATCTCGACTTTTAAGCAGACAGTCCTCATGGATTATTGCAATTGTCCATTAGCATGTGGGTTTAGGAGCTAAGCGGCATCATATTTAGCTATAACAATGTGGTTTTGAAAAGAAAGCCAAAGTCAGGAAGGCTGCACCCACAGAACATTTACATTTACCCAGACAACTCGTCCAAATGATTTAGTGTTCCTGTCCGCCGCTAAAAGATAGTTCCGCTAAAGAGTTTAATCAGCTGAAGTTTAAACAATGCTACAGTAGAAAACAATATCGTCACCCACTCATCTGTTTCTGCAACTTTTCTTCCAGCCATGGCCTCCTGCGCATCCACACACAAGCCCACACTCACACCCACACATGCTCTCATCTGGCCCCTGGAGAAGCCTGTCACTGTGAGTGGCCCTCTGCCATGGGAGGATAAACTACCTGTCATGACGACGACTTTCTGTGGAATTCATATCAGGCAAAACAAAGGGGGTGCTGAGGTCACGGGGCATCACTCTTAAATTATTCATCCTCTGCTTCCTCCTTCCGTCTCCTCTCTGCCTGTCGCCCACTTTGTTCTGCCAGCTCGCAACAAGGGCAACTGTCAGGCTCCCTCCCGTCTCGAATTTTTGGGATAGAAAGTAAATAAACATGGTGGAAAATCTCCCTCAGAAATGTTGATGATTGACTGTTTTTGGAGAGTATGTTTATGTCTACGTTCATCATGTGGCGGGCGAGCTTCTGGAAGGGCAGTGCATGTCTACCACTGAATGTCACAGCATTATGAAATTTTAAAATGTGCTTTCCCTCCCACTCGTTGTTTGGTCTGTTTGCGTGCATAATTGATCAGTGTCCTAGCAGCTGTTTGTTTTCATACAGTCCATGTCGTCTCTATGTAGGATGGCCTCAAGCACCAGGAGATTTAAATTTAAGGCAGTTCATAAATCCTGTCACTTTTGTGTTTTCTGTTTTGCAGAAACAGCTGTCTGCTCTGGGCTTGACCGATGCCTGGGACCAGAAGGTGGCCGATTTCTCTGGGGTGTCGGACAAGAGCAAAGGGAAGCTTCATCTGGGTGGTGTCCTCCACTGGGCGTCCCTGGAGCTGGCTGCTGAAGCTGGGAAAGGAGAGACAGACCTAGAGGAGGAGAACATAGAAAAGCCCAAGCTGTTCTACGCAGATCACCCCTTCATCATCTTTGTTAGAGACAACGCCACCGGAGCCCTGTTGCTGATGGGAGCTCTGGACCACGCAGAGGGAGAGGCCCTGCATGATGAACTGTAGCACCCTCCAACATCTGTCCCTTATTCCTGTCTATTCTTGTCTCTGTCTCTTACACAAAGACTACGCACTGGTATCTAAGTGGAGACGTTGTCATTCACCATGGCACACTCCTATCAGACTATGTCTGGCTGTCACACATTGACACTGCGTAGTCTCACACTGACTGACACTGACACTACTATACCCAACACCTACACAGTCGCACACACAGCGACACCTACATGACATACATAAATGAAAATACTGTATAAGGAAACACTAAAGTTCACGGTTACAGCAAAAGTAACAATTTTTTTCTCTCTCCCACACATGTGCATGCACACGCACACGCACACACACACATTCAAGGCCTCAATGATCAAGTCAACACAAAACAAAATGACAAACAAGAGTGCACTGACAAACACTAACATGCTGACAAGCAGAAGTGGTTACACTGACACAACACTTCACACACAGCAGCATCAACAAAGAACTTTAACGAACAGAGGCTCACAGTGACACTTGAATCCTCCCTGTCAGGCAAACACAGGGCCGGTGTGTGTGTGTGTGTGTGTGCGTGCGTGCGTGCGTGCGTGCGCGTGCGTGCGTGCGTGCGCGTGCGTGTGTGTGTGTGTGTGCTTGTCCACCAAAAGGACCAAAAAAAGCATTTTACTAACAGAGTGATGACATTTTGGGAAAGTGAGGACATTTTGGCTGGTCCTCACTTTTTGAGACACCTTCAAATCACATTTTGAGGCTTAAGACTTGGTTTTAGAGTTATGGTTAGAATAAGGTTTAGGTTAAGGTTAGGGTCAGGGTCAGGGTTAGGGTTAGGCACTCAGTTGTGATGGTTAAAGTTAGGGTAAGGGGCTAGGGAATGCATTATGTCAATGAGTGTCCTCACAAAGATAGAAGTACAAGTTTGTGTTTGTGTTTGTGTTTGTGTGTGTGTGTGTGTTTGTGTTTGTGTTTGTGTGTGTGTGTGTGTGTGTGTCTGTGTGTGTCTGTGTGTCTGTGTCTATCTATACTGTTTGTGTGTGTGGTGACCAAGACATTAAGGTTGCCCATGCGTCCTCTCGGAGCTGGCAGGGACGTATAGCGGAGTCCCCTGGGCTACATCTGAGGAAGACTGATGGATCAGCCAAGTGCTTATTGATGAGCCAGCTTAATGCTAATGGCTGTAATGAGTCACAACGCTTGTCAACAACACAGAGAGGACAGGGAACCTTTTAATCTCTTAATACCATCAGAGATCAATGATAGCATTATGCTGTTGGAAACAAACATGACTGACATCCCTTGACTTCAATGTAACGACTTAATATTTAGGACGATTACAGTAGAGGTATTGATTTTTATTTGTATATCTGGTTTTTCATTTAGCGCTGTGGTGGATGAATGAGATGAGTGAATGAACCACAGTTACTACTTTTTGAATGTTATTTGCTATGTTATTTGAATGCATATTTGAAAATAAATATCTCTGGCCTTGTTTTTACTCTTTTTTTCACTTGAGTTACAGAATATTTATCAATGTCTTCACCTCATCTAGATACAAACCAATCAATCAAACATGTGCTATTAATATATAATACATGTGGACTGCCACAGCTCCATCTTTCTTGACAGCTTTTTTTTTTTTTTTCTTTTTTTTCACCACTACCCTGAACTGAATTGGCTGACATTGAGCCTCAAGGGTATATGGAAGCCGATTTAAAGCCCTGAACTAGCATCAGTTATTGAATTTTATTGGCAACACATGATAAACTTGCAGTGCTTAGAAAGTGCAGCAGCAGCTTTGTCAACACACTCGCCAAATGAATCCAAACAAGCAAAGGTAGAATATGTTTCTTCATATAAAGTATATGAGGGAGTTTATAAAAAATAGACCCTACTTGCCATCTCTCTTGAAACAGTGATAGTGTTTTGGTATCTTCAATGTTTTATTAAAAATACTAGAAGATTTCAGTCCTACTTGGTAGTATGCCGTTGTTTTGTATTGTCTGTCCATGTGTCAACTCAGAAAAAACACTTGTCATATGTGATGGATTTATTCTAGACATGGTGAACATCTGCTCACAAACTGAGAATAAGAAGTGGTGCATTGTATTCTCTTGAAGGTAGAATGTAAATGTGTGCTACATCTGTCCTGTTGTAGTGCTAAATAACAGAGTCTAGACGCACAGCTGCTCTGTCACACTGGTATTACGGCTTTGTTCCTAATTTAGCCCTCTGCACAGGTCTGCTCAGCAACAGTGTGTGTTGTCCATGTGTGTGTGTTCCAGTGTGTTCGTGCACTGCTCGCTTGTGCATTCATGTGTGAATAAAGCTACTACAATGACCTCTCTGCAGTGGCCTCCCGTGCAGTAGAGACTTGTAAAGGGCAGTATACTGCAGGTCTAGCCTACTCTGAATAAACCCGGGAGCTCAATTTAGACAAGCTGATGATGGATCCGAGGCTGTCCGCTGTGAGCACATCAATCCAGCTCATTCCAACATCAGTTCCCTGCTGACTCACCTTCACATTTTATTCAGTTCAGAACACTGACAAACACATGCATGTCCATATCTGTTCACAGGTAGCCAGTAATAATCTGACTCACAAGGAAAATGTAAGAGGAAAGCCACTTCAGTGATGTGCAGCAGCTATATGTACAGTGTTCCCAACAATGGCGGTAAGTAATATGCACAAATGTAATCAATAACCATGATTTAAAAGAGCATTTCACCAATAATTACTGAAGAACTTCTGTCTTTGTACAAATGTTTGTTTTATCAGTTTATTGGTTATGACAGGTTTGTAATTTTGTAAAGAGGCTTCAGTATGTACAGAGAAAATATAAAACATTTACATCATAACAATTACAATAATCTGCAGTTGGTGTCAAATACAGTACAATGTGTAGAGGGAGACCTGCAATCAGTTTTCAGATCAAGGAATTTGGTTTGTTGTTTTGGTGCATAATAATAAACATAGGAAGAAGAAAAAGCAAGCACTGCAGGTCAGATAGCTTAAATATAAATAGAAAAAAAATTACAAAAAAATATTTACAATACAAATGTGAAAAAAAACCAAAAATAGTACAAATATCCACAATGTGGAACAGGAATGCAAGAACGCAATGCGTGTAATCCAAGAAAGGAGTCAGGTGGGGGGGTGCAGTCAGTGACAGTGGGGGTCTTTGGCCTTGGTGATGAGGCCAACTGCAGTCCTCTCATTTCAGTTGTATGAGGCTGAAAACCTGTGAGCTGGAGAAAAAGACAATCATCAGATGTCTGCAAAAAGATGAGCAGTACACAGCCAACAGGGGACTCAGAGTATTGCCACAACAATTTTCTGAGGATGTCCTATACAGGGCACATATATTACTAGACATCACAGTGTTGCAGCACTCTTTTGTACCTTACCCATGTAAGGCTAAACTGTAGTCTTAACTGATATGTGAAGACTCATGTAACATGCTCTTTCCTAATTAATACTATATGTCTTGCCCTTTGCCTCGCTTCACTCATCCTTGACTAGGACTTGTTATGCTTTTCCCTGTGTCCTTATCTATAAGACCTTAGCTACCCTAGCAACAGAGGATAAAGATGGCTCCATTTAGAAACCAAAAGTCATAATAGAAGCTAAGCAGTGAATCTTTGTCCAGTGTGTGGTTGTTATGACCTGAACTGTTGGAGTGTGAGTAAGGCCCACAAAATAAGGAAAGAAGACCAGAAGGGGAAAAATTCCTTCACAGTGACTGCTTGGTTGAATTGCTTTTGAGTGGGTTGCACAGGCTAGAAATTGTTCAGACTCTGAGCAAACTTTGCTGTTGCAGTGTGTGTTGTCAGGAAAAGCACAGGAGGTATTTGCATCTTTATGTGATGATAATCTAACCCATAAATCAGCCAAGGCTGCTGCACGAAAGGCATATGAGTTAGTTCCAGAGTGTGCCCGCATTTTAGGACGCAGGAAAAAAGGGTCAACCTGTCACACATGGAGTTTGTGAGGCAGCTGATGAATCATTTTAATCACTGGTGTATGGCTGGTAAACAATTGTGAGACTTTGGGCAGTTTGGTCATCTTGGAGCGTAAGATTAAAACTGCCACTGAGGCTGCGGGATTGTGACTACATACACTCACTTCCATGAGATGCAGGTTTGCTGGGTTCTTTATTTGTTTATCTCAGAGGAAGATGAGACCATTGATTTGATTTCCTAATTGGCCAGTTAACATACACTTTTGTTACCCTACTTAAATTACATCTCTGAGCTGTACTTTGCACAATAGGGAATATAGAAAGTTTTTAACTAATTAACACGAAATAATCCCTAAACCTAAGTGATTTGTGCAAGACTCTACAGGTTTTTAGAATATAATTATCTACAAAATAATTAATACTAAATTGTTTTCAAAGGAGGTGACACACCCGAAGGAATTAGAGTTGTATCCACAGTGCTTTTTGAGACCACCTTTTTTTTATATTTGTTGACTTTTTGGTGTGTTTGTCTGCAGCAGTGTGTCCAGGAGCACTCTTTGGCAATAGCAACAGCAATATATTGGACTGGTAATTGAGGTGAACTGCATTATATGAGCTCTCTGTAATGACATGACACTATCGCCAACAGAGCTTCCCCTCAGCCTCTCGCCTGGAGGAAAAAAAAAAAGGATTTGAAGTGAATTTAATGTTTAATCTCCATCTTTCAATAAAACATGATGCAGAAGTGGGACCATAAACTTCCTGTCTTCTCTGCTGCTTTGTGCGAAGGGTTCAACTGTTGGACAACCCGAGCGGCAGAAGCGAGGGCGAGAGTGAAAGAGCACTCAGAGCAGAGTCATCCCAGTTACAGTACAGTACTTACCCTTTAGAGGAAATCAAAGAAGTGGCTGCGCTCAACTGGGGGTCAACTTGCTGATAGAAATGCCACAAGGGCCCCTCCATTTTCGCCTTCATCTTGTTAAAAGCTTGAGATAGGTCAAAAGTAAGAGGCAGGCATATGATACATAGAAAACAGCAGTGTTTCATACTTGTGTTTGACCATAGGGAGAGCTTACTGACATTCTGAAAAGCCACACAAATAGCCGACTGCTTCACACCATTTTCATGCAGCTGTGGATTCAAGCCTGCAAGAGGAATGAGAGAACAGGAGATGTGGTGCATTCGACTCGGTTTTAATGAAGATGCAATTTTTCAGCTATTTAAATAACGAAATGGCCTTCAGACATAAATTAACCTAACAAGTGTTTACATGACTGTAGCTAGAGTTCACATTAGGCTATCTCAGAGGCTGGGATATGCTTCCCTGGGACTGCTGATGACTCAGGGAAAATCTAGTTAATGAAAACAAATCTAGTTAATTTTGTATGACTTAGTATAATTTTGTTTTAATGAATTAAGAGCCCTCGGAGATGCAAAAAATATAAGATGAGTGAGACACAAATGCAAAAACAATGCCTGATTAAAAGAGAGTAGTGACAGTTGAAAATATGCCAGGGTACTGCAAACGCTAATATCTAAATAAACGATAAATCTCTTACCAGTGAGCAAACAAACCTATTTAATTTTGTATGACTTAGTTTAATTTTATTAAACGTGTTTTAATGAGCCCTCAGAGATGCAAAAAATAAGATATATCAATTATGAGTGAGATACAAATGCAAAAACAATGTCTGTTGAAAGAGAGTAGTGACAGTGTCAAATATGCCAGGGTACTGCAAAGGCTAATATTTAAATAAATTATAAATCTTTTCCTGGTGGGAACAAATGAGACAGGGATTATTCAGGTCAAATGGTAGCCTACTGGTATACAGTTTCTCTAAAACTATGTTTAGAGCTTTTACTAAGTTTAAAATGTGCAACAGCGGTACACTGTGAACTTTATGTCTGTCAGTTTATGCTACTATTAGACTGAAATTTAAATTTTGGGGGAGTATGCATATGGATCCAGACTTATTACCAAATCTTGAAGATTTTTAATACTATCTATCAAAGAATCCTGATGTTATAGGTTTTTGTTGTCAAATGAAATAACTTCACTGTCATGGTAAATGGTGATGGTCTGCCCTGCCAGCAGATTAAATAAAAACTGAGGTTAATTAAGGAGGTTAGCCAGTCTGCACCAGGGTGAGACTTTTTTTTTTTTCCATCTGCAGCCGGCCAGCATCGTTTATTTTCTTCATCCTGGTGGTTACGAAATTTAAATACATTTACCTCTGGTGAAATTAACTTGTCATCATTAGCATTAACATTAGTGAATGAGCTGCTGAGGGCCTGGAATAGGCGGGTTTACATGGACAGCCAATAGGAATGCTGCCCTCAACGTCACCGGTCTCAGATGGGACCCCTGCTGCGGTCACAGAAAACATGAAACCCATCTTTGCACGTCATTTACCAGCAAAACTAGTGCAGTGGAGTCATTGGAGGTAAGTGTTTGCTAACCTTGGCAAACGTTAACAGCTAGTTAGTGAGTCGTTTTTATTTATTTATTTATTTTTTTTACATTTACCATTTGTAAATGTTGATATTGCTACATAGTCAGTGTCAGCACCAGACTGGGCAAGGGCTTCAGCCACCTGTTGGGTCAGTAAGATGCTAGGTTAGCATGCTAACTTCAGTACAAGACAAGATGAGATTACAAATAGAAGCTAAACAGGAGGGCTATTCTCCCCCGCTGGAGACAGCTGTTGGTGAGTGAAGGACTGAAGTTTGAGTCTGAGCTAACAGCTGTCCACACATTAAGGCTACATGCTGACACAAACTATTGTTGTGTGGAAACAGCGGCTTGTGAGCTTGATATAAACAAAAAGCAACATGCCAGTGTGGAGCACAGTCCAGTTTGCCCGCTGATGGACTCATCTCACTGTAGACATTTTGATTAATGGCAGGAAAAGCACAGGTGCATCTTGTAATGGCGGGAGATTCACAGGTGTAACTAATAATATTAATTATGGCTCTGCATCATTTGTGTCACCATGTCAACCATAAGAGTGGTCAGTATGCACTTCTACACAATCTTCCCTGCATACATTTTCTCATGCCATTCTTGGAAAGGCAGATGTGTAATTAATAACGATGTGTTCATTCCGTTTCGGTGAGTTATTCCCAGGGCCTTGGCGTTTTGCATGCTGGCTCACTGACATGACTTACTGGGACACTTAATGGGACACTTAAATCTTACTTCACCTGTGCTAAAATGTCAGCTGTGCAAAAGCTCTTGGCCCTGGTGCTGACACACCTAAATGAAATGCAGTCATTATTAAGGGGTGGTAGTTAAGTTGCTGGTTTGAAATCCACCCTGACAGAATATCTGCCAGGAAAAAGTTATGCAGCGGGGCTCAAGCAAATTGCTTGAATCATTTTTGGTGCACTTCTTTGGTGTTATTACTGGAGTGAGAAGCTGCTTGAAGACCTTGTGAGCGAGCCCAGTCACTTCACACCCCCAACCCAAGCTGGTCTCAGTGGATAAGTCCTGCAGGCGAAGCTAAACTGGCTTTGGTTTACAGTCACCACATTTTTTTTTTTTTTTTTTTTTTTTTTAAGGGCTTTTAGGCGGAATTTCCACTTGTAAATATCCAGGGTTTCCATGTGGTAAAATATAAACTACTTGGACTATATTGTTATGTATAAATGCATGTAAGTTTAAACCCATAATTGATAAGTGGGATCACTCTTGGCAAACCACAAGCCTATAGAAACTATCGAAGGCTAAATATCACACAATAGCTTTACTCTGTCACTATTGTCTATTGTCTTTTTCAGCGGGAGATACTTAATCTGCCTGAAGCAGACTATCTGCAGCAGCCCATATTAATGTTATTGATCATTGTCAACTTTTTGTACTTCCTCAAACCTTCTTGGCTCTTTTTCTATCAAGTGACGGCTTCTTTTTTCATTAGCCCCTTTCTCTGTTCTCCTTCCCAATAACCTGTCTCCTTTATTGCACACAGTCCTTAGAAAGTGACAACTTGGGAAACTGAATCAAAGTTTCAATAAAGCCTGGACTGCTGTGGGCTTTGACAAGTGAGGTGGCTGAAGTGGAACAGTACAGCAAGAGACTGAAGGAGGACATATCGGTTCCAGAAAGATAAATAGTTCATGAAGCTGTTGACTTCACCATTTTATTACTTTTGTCCCCGAATTTTCCGCCTGCCTGCAGCTCTTTCTGCCCACAAATTATTCATTGTGCTCCCCACAGGCCCCAGCTGTCAATCCTAGGATCAGGAGTTGGGAGGGAAGATGGGAGTTGTATGTTTGTCATGAGCTCAGGTGCTTGCATGGTTGCAAGCTTTTGTGATACTATATACAGCTTTAGAAAAGGCAAAGTTGTGGCTGTGAAGAGTGTGAAGTTAGACAAGACTGCCTCTGACTTTTTTTGTACCTTTGTCTACTTAGATGTGTTTGACCTTTTTGTTTCTGCTGTGTTTTGAAACTGATCCAGGTGGAGTGGGCAGGATGATGTATGCCGTTGCCTTTCTGACAAAGGCCAGTCCCTCATGTTGACAAGAGGAGGCCTAGTCTGAAGGTAAACACTACTGATGGCTCCACACAGGAACATACATACTCCATGTGTGCAAACCAACATGATGCACATCTTGTAGGTGATTATTTGGATGTAAATATTGCACTCCCACAAAGACTGTTAGCCTCAGGGTTCCATGTAAATATTATGTTTCATTTTCAAAAAATGTCTCATGCAGTGGTTTGCATTAAATGATTAAGAGCATTTGAAATGATTTGATATACTGAGGATAATGCATATTAAAAATATATACATATAAGTGAATGCTCTTGATGTATTGAAAATGCATCTCAATACAATTATGATATTTTAGACTGTATTATTAGCAACATATAAGGTGAAATCCATGTCTTTCCTACACTTATGCACAGCTTGAAGCTGTGAATTTTTTTCCTTTTGATGTGGTGTCCAGCAAATCTTTAAAATGACAAGGCATCACGTAATTATCCTGTATCGTTCTCCTCCAAAATGCCAAATTATGTAATTATGTGATTACCTCTGGGAGGAAGAAATTGTGCGAATTTTTTTTTTTCTTTCTTTCTTCTTCCTCCGGAGTTTGGATGTTCATAATTTCATTTATACAATGGTGAGTCTCAGCACAATTACATCAACCCTGAAGTCCAAACTACTGTCAAAAGTAATGACAATCCTCAAAATAACAAAAAAAGAGAGTGCGTATAGTAAGGCTAGATTATTCTGACAATGTGAACCAGATGTAATTATGAAAATTGGTGTCCTTCAATATATTACTACCTTTCAGAGGCCTGTTAAAATGTGTTGTGTGTATGTTACTGCATATACATTACTATGTCTGTATCTGTGCTCACATGCTGTTAGCACAAAGCTGAATGCGGAGAGAAAGCCCTGGTGGAAGAAGAAATGTCAGCTTCTTGCTGTGCACCAGTAAGCTGGTAAAGCCATCAGTTTCTTAATGGAAACCTTGTCAGCAGTCTAGAACTGATGCTCATGGTCCACAGGGTTAGAACTACATTATATACATTACAGGCAAAAATTAAACTGCTATACCTCTCAGTCCAGGACATATGTTATTCTCATGTTCTATGACAGTCCAGTCAATGTTTGTGAACATGAACTGCTCTCATTTGAAGCCAAAAAGCAGACTTTGAGGACTTACCTGTGATGTCATCCAGACTGTCTCAGTCGTGCTTCCTAAATAGTGACTGGAAGTTGGATTTTTTTTTTTTTGAGTCACCAGAGGTTTGTTTAAGCTTTTAGAACCAAATGAGTGTTTTTTGTTTTTTTTTTTCTGTAGTGATACCAGTGATACCAGAACATTTGCTCTTATTCCTTGAAAATCATTCCCGCTTACTACTGGAGAAAGCATTTATATGTATAAACATTCCAGTGTTCAGATTGTTAAATGTTTTAACTCTATACAGATTTACATTCAGTTTCGGTTGGGCTTTAGATTTAATTAAAAACAGTGCTACAAATATGGTTGACCAATAATTTTGCAATATCATTACATTTTCAATAGCATTGGCTTCAATTCTTTAGATGTTTTCACTCAGCAACTAACAAATGACACTTTGGAAAAAGGCCCCAGTGTAGTAGTTTCACTACAAGGAGTTAAGCATTAAACATATACATTGTTAAATAGTTAGGCTACTGTTGCAACTTTGATGACAGCTGAAAGTAAGGACAAATCTTGTCACTGAGGCTTAGTCATTGTCATATAACCATAGCTTACCCATAGTTTTTCTTTTTTCTTTTTTTTTTTTTACTGTTTTCTGTTGTTTTTTCTGTAATCCCATCACTCTTACCTTACTTTACTGGTATTTTTCACTTTGTTTCCAATAAGTCCATAATTTTGTAACTTGGGTGTCAGTTTTTGAAACTAACTTCAGTGCAATAAAAAGCAGAAAAGTGCCAGATTTGGAGACTATGGAGACCAGGTTGAGATTGCTGGTGTGTGCTCAGCGAACCTGCACAGTCACTGTCGTCTCATCAACTGAATTACTAGAATTAATTATCACTCTCTGCCTGGGAACACAGTGCTGGCATTTACATGCGGTGACCCATACTCCGTTCTCTGCAGTGTTTATGTATGCATTTGTGTGTGTGTGTACACACATTTTCCCCTTGAAAATAACAGCTGCTGAGCCTGGGCACTGATCAAGCACGCACACACCTACAATCATGCACTGGCATGTGCACATTTTGCTGTACCTGCCTGTTTGAGTTATTCGACAAGACAGCTCCCTGTATAATCTGCATAGTGATATCATTTGGGTAATATTAGAGGTAGTTCAGGCACCACCTGCTTGGTAAGGAATGGGGCCAGGTGGGTTGGGGGTTTGGGGGGGGCTTCGTTGAGTTAGAAGACAGCCTTCTCCAATTATGATATACATCGTCATAACTAGGGGATACATGCATTTGGGAATAATTGCACAAACTTTTCCTGCCATTTTTCTTGGGTGTGTACAGTTATGGTGACATTATCACACTGAATAACCACCTCTCTCTCTCTTGTCCTTGGGCCCAAAAGTTATTGCTTCTGTGATCGTTCCTGTTGTAACCAAGGACTTTTGGATGAAGGACAAACAGAGGAACCTGTATAATTCCACCGAGGACACCTCCATCACAACCATGGCAGAGGGAGGGGTCCTCCATGCCCTAACAGGTACAGCCGACACTCCCCCCTCTAACAAAATGTAGCTGCAGTGGAGTGCTGCACCCACAGATAATGACTGAACCCCAGTGAGACATGTGTTATGGAGCCCTTAATGAAAGAGTTGTGCCCCATTGAGCCCTATAATGAATGTTCTGACATTGAAAATCCCAGGGAGGCTGCTTAATTCCTATGAGTAGGTTCGTGCAGCTAACACATTCTGACAGTGAAAATAGTGGCAGGATGTAATGATGGACACGATGATGTTTAGCTGTGGTTTTTTAATTGGCAATGTGTGGTTAGCTTGGTATGCATGTACCTGCATGGCCTCATCAGAGAGGGATGTTTGAATTCCTTTGTTCAGGCTCTTTATGCAGCCTTGTCCAGCTTGTCTGATAGCTGTTTAGCTTTCATTCTGACTAATGGAAATGTCAAAAACACTGTAGAAGGGCTGGACTGCCCATTCTCCTCAGAAGCCAAAAGATGTGAAGCAGAGATTGCGGCTTTAGCCTTGTCAAAGACACACGCACACAAACACATACACACAGCTATGCAGTATTATAACTGATAAGAGCTTTTGTAGATTTTGGTAATGATGTCCCTGAATACCAATTGAGCTGCAACTAAAGAGACCCACAGGAATTAATAAAAATGTCTCCCATTTCATGGCTGCAGTGGTTTCCTGCTTTCGAGAGATCACAAAAGAGAATCACTGAATACCACCATTTAATTATGTATTTCAGGGTGTCTCCACATGTATTGCGCCTTGTGGAAATTTTGCATCCCCATTATGGTTTTGCTCTTTCCCCTGTCTCCCTTTTCTACTTCACACTCTCAGCTCTCCTCTGCTCTCTCTTTGTCTCAACACACATTTCCATTTCTCTATTTTTCCTCTGTCTTTTCTGCCCTTTCTGTAATTCTTCCACCTCTCCTTCCTTTAATCCCTGTATTCTCTTTTATATATCACCCTCTTTTCACCACCACTCTGATTCATTTCTCCTTTGCTTCACTCTTTTACATGGACAGGTGGCAGAGCAGCTGGCCTACTACGTCCATGTGTCAGAGACGGTAATCACAGAGGAGACATTTGATGTGGTTCTGCAGTTTGGCAAAGTGCTGGGCGACCCCACCCTGAGCTGTGCAGGATGACCTGTTTGCATGCCCCCTTGGTTGCCCTCAGCACCCACTGGGAAAACAGCATCAAGGACAACTACACCACCAACATGTGCTAATACCTTGCCAGCCTCACAGGTGGGTATTCAAGTCAAAGAGAAGGAGACAGTTCACTGTCAAACAACACTGCGCAAGCAAGTAGTTCTAAAAAAAACTTCCCAATTCCCATAAGAAGGATGGTTAGGGGTCTTCTCTGTCCAACATTAACCAGCCACAGATATTAATGACCTCTGTAAGCATTTGCTCAGCTCCTACTGAAGTTCAGCTCTGTCCTGCAGTCTGGCCCACCAGTCTGTAGCTATGTTATGATGTTAGCTCTGCTGACCTGCTGCTGGTTTCTACTCTACTTTTTTCCGGAGATATTTTATGTGGTGTTGGGTTACACAAATAAACTTAACCAGACCTGATATTCAGATACCTCTGTGGTCACGGTTTAGCAATTTCCAAGCTCAAACACAGCTTAAAGTTATAAAATAAAACAGTGTTTGAAAATTGACTTTCCAAAATTTAAATTGGAGCGTCATGTCACCCCTCCCTGGTTGGTTCCAAATCCATAATGCTACAGAGGTTGAACTTTTCACATCATTTCTTCTTTCTTCCAGTTTTTTAGGTGATCACATGTCTTAGGCACAGCGTCCCTCAACAGCTGCACTTTTTGATCACTTTCACTAAAGCTACCTAAAAATTACCCTGTCATCTGCACAAAACATTTCCTCTTGAAAGAAAAGGGTGCATCATAATAAAGGTTATGGTGCTATCCTCTCTGACAAAATGTCAGTTTGACAGCCAACCATTGATCTGCTTCTTGTGGAGCAACAAACACCTCTACAATTTGGACTTGTTCTTTCATGTTACAGCCAAAGAGATGCTCTCTGTTCGCAAAGCCAGCAAGGTAAACGCTGACAGACTAGTTGAATTGAAAGGCTCACAGGAGCAATCATACAGTGTACTAGTGCATTGTGATGGTTCAATTCTCATGCTAATTATCTCAATCAGTGTACAAAATGCCACTGCTTTTCAAAGAAGCAACACACACTTATACACAGGCACACAAATGCATGTGCACATACCCACACTGATAGTAAACAGAAACTGCGCACCCACAATTACAACCTCCTCTACCTGACATAGCTCCATGTTTCCTGGATAATCAGACAGAGATTGGATAATCCTGACAGAAATCCCTTCATTTTGCACTATCATTTTCAGTCAATACACCAACAACCAAATGCATCTCAAGGATTTAAAATTCCCAGACTCTCAAATCTGGGCCCAGGGGTAAACTTTTTTTTTTTTTTTTTGCTTCTACAAACTTTATTCTAAAATTTCCAGTGTCAGGAACAATGAAGTCACAATGATCTGCCCCCCATGACTGCAGACAGGAAGTTTATAGCATAAATTTGTATGTAAATGGAGAACACGGGTAATATTATAGCTCCTGGGTATACAGACTTCACTCCCATGTCAGACTCAGTTGTAGCAATCATCCAAAGCACTTTTATTTGGCTCTGAGCAAGGCTGCACCTCAATCACTTTGTCTTCATCTATTCACTTCAGGCTGACAAAGGTCAAGTGATCCCAGAAATGCTGCTAATAGACGCATTAAAATATGTTCATACAACACAAACAGGTGTGGGAAGGAAGCTGTACCGAGTGGTTGGAATAATAACACACACTCACCTTCTCTGCTCTGTGTTACCTCATTATTTTACTTCTCTCATTGTTTCCTGTCCTTGCCTTGTTTAGCTCTTCTGTTTAAAGGCTAACATAGGGCTGCATGTTGCTCCATTGAGTGTGAAAGTATGTTTTGATGATGTGCAGCTATCTTCATGATGATTCTAACTAACGGGACGCGGTGGTCTTACCTATACGCTGGCCGTTAAGTCCTTCATTATTCATCATGGCCTTGCACAGTGTTCCCCTCTGTTTTCATTCATGTAGCTGCTCTTCATTTACAACTAATTGTTTTATTATATCATATATATCACTTTATGATGTTATTTTTTCACCTTGTGCACCTTTTTTTCAAATCCCAAGCGGTGCATACTGCATATGCAATTCACTTTGGAGTAGAGGGAAGCTTTTTGTTGGCTTGCTTGTGGCCATTGCAGGTGAAGTTGTAAACACTTTCAATTGAAATCCATTTGACCTCAGTGCAAAGAGTGAGTTGCATATTTCATTCCATGTATCTTAACAGTATCTTAACAGCAAGGAAAGCATAACTGCTTTCTGTAGATGCAGAAAACCAAAAAGAGAGCCACTCTCTCAATACTCTTCACTCTTTTATGCAGTTCATATTCCTGCACTTTGTAGGCATAAAAACTTCAAGGAGCAGTGCTCTCCTGAGATGATATATATGTGACTTTAATGCATCTGCTGGATTTTGAAAGGAACACAAATCTTTCTTTCTGCATGATCTGCGTTATCTCACTCAAAAGTGTAATCCAGTGTAAGCATTGGCTGTGTGATGTGTAATGTTTAATACAGTGTTATTCTTGAACAGATAATGTGTGTAAGAAGGTGGCCAACATGGTGCTGCATATCCCAAAGGAAGGCCTAAAGCGCAGCCCTGAGGAGGCCAGCAAGGACCAGAAGCCAGTACAGAGAATGGAGAGTAAGCCTAAGGGGCTCTGTGTGTGTATTTGTGTGGGTGTCTTTGTCTCTGCATTCGTCTCTCTAGGGATGCTGTGTAAAAGGTCACACAGACTTTATCTTTTGATCTGTGATTCTCTGTTCAAACCGTCATTGAAGCTCCAGCATCTGCTTCCTGACTCAGACTCTTTAGAGTTTTTATTTAATGAGGCACTGGGCTCGCCACCTCTCACCTTCGCCTATCCACATTCTTCATCATTTTTTGTCTTTGGCTCTTTGTACCTCCTCCATCTCTCCCCTTCCATTCCTAAGCAATCTCTTCCAATCCATGCTTTTATTTTAACCTTTCATTTTTCCCTGTCTCCAGTATCATTTCAGCCTTTTCATGGCTGCTTTTGTCCTACCTTGATTTCTTTCACCTCTTTATCTTCCCTTTTCTCAATCACTTCAGACCAAAGAGCCACTGAATGCCCAGAAAATGATGAGATTGAGGGGATACACCTGGCTTCCTGCAAAAGATGGCCCTCTGGAGAAGCTGCTGTGCCAATCTGTTGAGCACATCAGCCGGTAGCTGGAAAAGCCGGAGGTCAAGCAGGTTGAGAGAATCTACAGATACAGAGATACAGGTCCTGGAGTTGAAATGACAGTTGCAGAGGTCAAAAAAATGTTTTCTTTGACTATACATAGCTTGATTTTCTTAAAAATCTCAATCATGAATTTTATTCTTACAGCCATTAGATTAAATGTAACATGCAGAATTATGCACATATAGGTTACTGCAGTCATACTACACAAACAAAGTGATTTTTGTAAGTTACTGTTTAGAAGTTTGCAACAAACATGTATCTGCCATCATTTCTGGTATAGGGAAAGTTATGTTGTATTGTGTGACTTTGTAAAACTCTCTTCACTGTAACAGTAGTGACTCTTATTTCGGATACGTTAGCCAATACATCTCTGCATTGGGCTTCTTTTTCAAGACAGCTTTTACAGTACATGCAAAGCGTGGCATCATGCAGTGTGACAGATCACATAGCGTATGCCAACACAGCGTACTGGTTGGTATAAAGCCACCTTACAGGTACAGTATGATGAATAATGGGCAAAGAGAGAATATTGAGCCTTTATTCACTGTGCTTTACAGCTCCGAGTTGGCTTAGCCAGCTAAACAATCAATTTAACACTGTGGGGCCAACTCTGCCTAACAGAACCTACTTGGATGTGGATTCAGGAACTCCATGACTGATGACACAGACTAATGCTCAAATCACACTCAGTTACGTCGTGTAAAGAGAAGAATGAAGCCAGTGTTTTGAGTTTTTTAATGTATTTTATAGGGGAAACGATAAAGGATGTGGAATGAAGTCTCAGTTTGTGCACATAGAAGAGCCAAAGCAGGCTGTGGGGCAGGAGCACACTGCACTCTGTCAATGTTTCTCCTTCATGTGATGTGCGGAGCAGAGCTTGACATTTACCATTTATCACCAAAGGTACAGCACAAAATATCTGTAGGTTTCTGTACATCCTGCAACAATCTATAGGAAGGAGTGTCCTGAAAATGATGATGTATTGAGATGGATAGAGATGGAGTACACCTCACTGACTTTTACATGATGGTGGGTTGGTTAACACTCAGCTTTTAATGCTTTTCTTTGTGCATATAATTTTGCATTCTTTTCAGTCAAAGATGTCCTATCCATGTACATTGAAGGAGCCATGTGAAGGGTTTGCCCACCTCAAGTTTCTGTGACAAGTTGCTGTGTCAGTCTGTGGGTCAACAACAGTGACGGTATCACTGCTCTCCTCTGAAAGGTATCTGCATTTTACCACTGTTTCTTTGCTTGATCTTTTCTCTGTTTTTCTTTGGCTCCCATTACTGTCACACAGATGTTCATAACTACATACACAGCCTTGTCAAACAATCCTAGTCTTAATATTTGAAACATTTTTTTTTGTTGTAGACAGTTAATAGATGTTCTATTGCAAGGTCATTTACACAAGCAATCATGTATTCCATAGATAAGTCAGTGGAGCGACGTTAGCAGATAACCTTTCACTGTCAGAATGTACTTTCACTGGTTGATCAGCTCTCCACTTGGATTAGGTTTTTGTCTTGTTCTGATAAGGCATCAACAGCACTGAAGCCCACTCCCACTCACCCAGGGTTCTCAGACATCAGAGTTACAATACCCTGAGACTGAAAGCACCGAATAAAAGGCCCCATCCCTGTTTTCATTACCCCATCTCCTTTCATTTCAACTGACAGCTCCACAGACCAAGGGAAAAATGTTTAACCTCATATAATTATTCTTTGAACCCCTCGATGTTATAATCATTTGCGGCGCTGTTACATGGCTTTTCTTTTTCTCTAGTCTTAGTATGTTTGCCTCCATTTCTTCCTCATCTTCTTTCTCTCTGTCCCCTCTCTCGTTCTCTCTCTCTCTCTCTCTCTCTCTCTCTCGCTTATTTCTTTGATAATACATCAAGGCATACTGGCTCAAACAAAACATTTGGTGTAATTATTTTCTGAGTGAGGATGCAGCTGCAATGATCTGACAGCCCAACCACTCTTAAGATGATGCTTCTTCAGAAAGGCTGAGGTGCTTTTAAACCTTTTGCACTACTAAATGTGCACCTTTTAACAATGGTAATGCAGAGCACCCCATTTCTGGTTCTGCCCCCATGGACCTTGTAACCAGGGCGGTTGGCTTGTTGTGTAAAATAATAGTAATAATAAATCATGCTGAAATGTTCTACTCAGTTTGAGAAGATGGCAAATATGCTGAGTGGTGAGATGTTTTGGAACTTACATCAGCACCTCAGCTTTCAGCGTCTCACATCTGATGTGATGTTTTCACATTTTCCGTTGATGCCACAAAAGGCTTTTCTGTGCCCTTTACCGCTTTACGGCCATTGAGGTGCTTTGCTTAGACCTTGCCACTGGAGAAGGCATCTTGTCTGTGCTGAGTAGGCCAGCAGTCTGCAGGCTGCACTGCTGACCTTTGACTCAGATCTTGTGTGTGTGTGTGTGTGTGTGTGTGTGTGTGTGTGTGTGTGTGTGTGTGTGTGTGTGTAAAATAACAGCTTGAAGTGTAACTGTCCTTATGTATGCATCTCTTGGTGTGGCCCAACCTGCTCCCTGTGCAGTGCTGCATGTTGTCATTGGCCGTGGAGGAACTTGGAAACCTGTGGCTTGCTGAGCTTTATGCAGCTCAGATGGCCACAGCCTTTCCTGCAGCACTGCTCACTTTATGTTTTCCATCTCTTCTCATGGTTGGGAGGCTTTCTTCCCCCTCCAGTTGTAAGAAATAATAGAGATGGAAAATGCCTTGTTTATTTTCTGCAGAGAAAGGATTCCATCAGGCAGCAATGGCCCTCTCCTTCTCTTCTGGAGCAGAACCAGATCACTGATGTGGTTTCCATTTGTGTCTGATGTTTTTTGGCTAATACTTTCTAATCAGAGTCCATTTATGTCATGGTTGCGTGTGTGGTTGTCTGCCTCTTTTTATGTGTGCGTGATGTGTAATGCATGCACTTCTGTGTGTGTTCACATCTGCGACTGTGAGTCTGCACTGTATTCCAAGTTTGTGTGTGTGTGTGACTTGCCACTGCCCCCTCTCTTCCCTGCAGGGCCTCAACCATTTTCTTCATTTGTTGCAGCTTTGTGTTTCTTCTCTTTTTTCCCTCCTCTTCTCTTTTTGCACTGGGGAACACGATGTCTGGTTTAATATCATTTTCCAATCACTGAAGGCTGCAGGGCAAGGACTTTTGACTGGGCTGTTTCGTTCCAGCTAATACCAAAGAGAGGGGAGAGAAAATAATAACCCTAGTGGTTGATAATAGCTGCAGTGATCATTCTGCAGTCATTTGCCTCTGGTGCTCTCTGTAGCTGCAGCTGATGTTGTCTTTGTTTTGTTACTGGCCGCTACACTCAGCTACACCACTATTACAAGCTGTCCGACTCTCTTCATCTCTTCCATGTCCATCTGAGATATATTCAACACCATCTGGTTGTTCTTACAAAGGGAAAAACAAAAAAAGGGAGAGATGTGAAGTTAGAAGAGAGGGGAGTACAAAAAAATGTCTACTTTAAAAGTCAAGACTGGCCTGTCGTAATGCACATCTTTGTTGAAGAGGTCCAGATTCTGAGGAAATGATTATACAAGAGCTTAGGGGAAAATCTCTGGAGAGTTAAGATTCAGGGACATATGTTGTCCTCATCTTTAGCCTCCTCCCTCTCCTACCCATCCTTTTTTCTGAGAGAGAGGGAGGGAGTCAGACTGAGAAAGAAAGAGGGGAGGGAGGAAAAAATCATTATTAACTCATAAGCTGGTTAATGCTGTAGCACTCTCAACCTTCAGCTCAAATGAGAATTTCCGTCATTTACATATCAATTTAATTTCCTGTGTTTCCCTCTCCTCTCTCCCCCTCCTTCATTAAAAGCAGCATTTGCTTGCCACTGCAATCAGCCTGTACAACACATTTTCCTGGGCGGTGAGCACTCACACACACTCTTACGCATCCTGCACACACACATAAACAGAAAAACACACGGGCACACACCAAAAGCAGTGATGTTTTGACATAAGCAAATGCAGAGATGCACACACCTACATATACTTTGTGTCATCCTGTCACATACAGGCACACAGACATGCACGCACACACACACAAACAGACAGAGTTAGTGTGTTGGCGCCCAGGCATGCAGGCAGACGGAGCAGCTCCGTGGCCCGCTGTAGCTCTGTCAGGATTAAACCAGTGATCAGGGAAATGAAAGGGAAGCTGTCATTCCACATAGGCCTCTATACACATCATCCTCAATAATTACACCCTCTCCTTCCTTCGCCTCGCTTCCTCCCCTCTTATAACCTACCTGTGTGTGTGTGTGTGTGTGCGCACCCATGTGTGTGTCACAGACAGCATGCTTGACTGACACCCAGCACATCAAATAGGGGCTTTTATGAAATGTGCGCCTGCTTGAATTACACTCACTTTAAGCCTTACTCTTTTTTTTTTTTTTTTTTTTTCCCTCTGTGGTATAAAGCCACACCTGTGTGCGTGTGTGTGTGTGTGTATGCGTATGTGACTTATATTTATTTGATATGCATGTGTGCGTGTGCATGTGTGCCCATGAACATGCATGTGTGAGTGTCTCCTTTTGAATTGATACAGATGTGCCCAGCCCTGCTCGGCCCACATCTGGCACTTAGACTGAACCTGCAGGGGATATATGCAACTAACTACTTCAATCTGGGGCTTTAAGCTTATGAATGTGATCAAATATTCAGTTCAAGCAAAGTGTTACACAGCAAGGTCTCAAGTGTAAAGTAAGTTTAAGGTCTGTCAATTTAAGTCAATGCCATATGTGACCTTTGGTGTGAAAGTCAAGAGGTACCAGATCCAAGCTGTCATAGATTGATCCCTTTCATTTTTTATGACTATTTTTATGGAATTTCCATTTTCACTGGTATTACAGTGAATACACAGAGGCCAAAGGCTGGATTCAGCCTGTGACATTGGTAAATGAATGGGGAGGCTGAGGAATGATTTTATTTTGTGGAGCTTATTTCAGTGTTATACATTTGATTTTGATGTTTTTTTTTTCCATTCTAGTTTTCAGCTTCTTTTGATTTGGTAAACTGTGAAATTGTCAAATACTATTTCATCAGTTAGGTGAACCTATTTGTAATATTTTTATCACAGGTGCCTTTTTTCCGCCAGTGTCAGCCGTGGACACAGACATTATGTTGTCAGTGTCCATCTGTCTCATTCTCGTGAGCATTATATATGTCAGGAAGAATTTCTTCAAATTGAATTCAAACATTCACTTGGACTCAAGGATGAAGGGTGATCAATATTACTGTGACCTCACAAAACACATTTCTAACTCAAGAATTAATGTGCTAATTATGACAAAATACACTTAATACCTTTTATTAAATTATTACTCTTCACTCCATGAGTCTGGATGGACGTGAATGTAAACTGAAATTTGACTGGTTGGTGGGGCAGTAATTCTAGTGTAAATCATTACTAATAGACAACAACCTCTCTTTGACTTTTGTATTTGTTTTTGGTTGATCTGAATATGTGAGAAATCTTTTCTGACCTTTTCTATATATTATAGTCTCGGTGGAAATTAGTCCAAGACTATGACAGTGGTGGTACACTGCAGCCAATTTGTTAGTTGGTTATTAGTAATTTTCATATTTGTTTGTTGTCCTTATGTTGTGTGTTTATTAGTTTTAGTCAGTCTAGCCAATGTTAAGAACTGTAATCATTACTAAGTAAGTTGAGTCACTCAGCAAACCTTACTAGACCCAGACCCAGACTTTACACTGAGCCAGTCCACTTTAACCAGTATATTATTTCTCTCTCTTCAGCTAAGCATTATAAAAACCAAAACGTGTGCTCTGGAGCGAGTAATGAATAAGCTAATACCTTGGTTTTGCTTGCTGTTTGTCCCCTTTTTGTAGCTAATGACTTTGTACTGTAAGACTACTTCGTATCCTGGGTTTTGTATAACAGAAACTTGTTATTATAGCTCAGCATTTGAGCGTGTAATAAATGTAAATCTCAGTGTCTGTAACTTGGTCCCCCGAAGCTCATTATTTGTGACAAGTATGTGAGACACTGTTTGTTTTCTGCTGTGTTGCAGATGAGTAATGAGATCATTCGTCTGTGCCTCCAAAGCATCTCTCTGGACAAGATCTTTAAGGGCTACGTGATCAACAGCAAGCAAAAGCTCAGCGACTGTATGAAGGAAATTTACCTTTACGCATTGCAGATTTACCACAAGTAAGAAAAACATCACCATCATTTGAATTTAACAGACTGCGGTCCTTTAAAAGTCTGTAAGATGTTAAATTAAATTATATAAATTTAAGGCCATATAGAGCATTACAGTATTAAATTTAGTAATTAGTAACAGTGTTGTCCAGACTTATCTTTAACTTAATTAAATTTAATTTAATTTTTACACGACAGTGCAATTAAATAGATGGTTGAGGCAGAGTTTGGGAGTAAGCCAAACACAAACCCAGTTGGAGCCATGGTAAATTAATGGGACTGGCTGTAGTGTGAATTTATTTTCTTTTAGTGCAGTTTATTAGGCTGGAATTACACAAGACTTTTACAGTACTAATCAACTCATTGTCGCATTTTATGACTGGCTTTTGTAAATTACAGTCATTATTAGATAAGTACACAATCACATTCATTTTCAGCTAATTACAATCAATAGTTTTTGTTGATATTAGCATGAAGGCTGAGACTGCCCTCACACATCAGGAGCATGCACACCTTCCGTCTCACTCATTCAGACTTTTAAATTCGAATGCTTCTTCAATAGCCTTCATTTAGAAAAAACACTTGCTCAGAAATGTCAGAAACACCATAAGAACAATTTTATCTTTTTAATGTACACAAATAGTTTCCAGTAGCTTCACAGTGGGTGCATGGATTAGAGAATTATGCAGGAGTAAAGTGGTTGTGTGCAGTGGGGTCCAAAAATCTGCAATTACTTTCCCATTCATGGGAAAATAGAATTGTATGTTCTGAGGTGTACACAAAATACACAAAGTAAAAGACATCACCTTTTCAATCAGATTTAAAAAAAGAAGAACTACAATTACTGCCTCACAGTTGTATGCCTCCACCCACCAATAAGGCTACAGGAAATGTGGTTGCAATCATCCCTTCTCATGCTGAGTTACAGCGTTGAATAATGGCCAGAAGTGTTTTTGCAAAACACTATGATGTCACAGTGGAGTTGACCTTTGACCATTTGGACATAAAATGTCATCACTTCATTTTATCCCATTAGACAGTTGTGTTAAATTGTGTCACAATCAGTGTATGAATTTGTGAGTTATGAATGAAGGCGTGTTTTGTGAGGTCGCCATGACCTTGACTTTCGACCTTTGATCAGCAAGTTAAAATAATCAGTTCATCCTTGAGTCCAAGTGAAGGTTTGTGCCAAATTTAAATATTTTCAAGGCTTTCCAGAGGTATAGAAAATCAGAGCCTCTGAGCCTCATTTAGCAGGAAGAGGTCTGTATTAGAATCTACAGTCAGTGTTAAAGCGTGCTGACTGTGCTTGGCCCTGTTTTGTGCAGACTACTGACTCTATAATCCAGAAAATCATAATAGCCAAATTGGGGTTACAATAGTATTTCAAATAGTTTAGTGTGCTCCCAGCTGCACTGCATTTTCTGTTGATCTTATTAACTTTAACACGCACGGTTAGTCCACAAGGCCAGTCCAGTCTTCGATTAGTTCATACAGGGTAACGGTAACCTTTTTTATTTTGTTGATTTATTATTTCAATACATTCATAAACTGTGTTTATACTTAAATAATTTGATTTTACTGTTTTTCTCTTGTGTTCTCTAAAAGTTTGGAAGCGATCAAATCCTCCGTGAGATCAGTTTACCATCAGTACATGAGGTGCCACAGGGAAAAAAAACTTGCGTGTCGGATTAGCCAGCTTCAGCTCGTTCTCTAGAACAAATTTTAATTTAATTTACTAAATGAGACACAGCCATGTTTCCTTATTGTAGAATAGAGTACTTTTCTGCTTGTAGAAAATGAAAGACAAAGTGTAAAGTGGAAGTATGGATCAGGAACTCAATTTACAGCAGACAAAAGCACTATTTATCACCATCGAAAAGGGAAAGCAGGAGGTTAGAACTGGGACAAGCTTAGCAACTTGTTGGAGAGAGTGGAGACCTAAGTGGTGTCACTCAAGACACCTTTTATTAATTGGATCTTTAATCTGCATTTAAAGTCACGTTTATCATCAGAACTAAAACAAAAGCAGCTGTGATTTGTCTTGTTACTTTTTTAGATGAACCACCTCTGGAAAATGTGAGAGTGGCAGATATCACAGCACTACCTCTGCTCTTGTTAAAAAATGGCATTTTCTTCTCACTAAATGATAACATAATAGAACAGTTGTGTATGATGATAAAAGTTATGAATACCTGCTCACTTCAAAGTGATACTGCATGCATGCTGTGACAACAGCTCGCTGCAAACATCTGCTTTTCCCGTCAGCTACTTATTTTCCTCACTCTGTCTTATGCATGAATTTACATTGTCTCAAGCTATTCTAGTAATGAACTGTACACCCACATGTAAAAATTCAGATTATTCCCAACAAGGCAAATACAAGTATTACAACACAAAAAACCCAGCAAATTTATTGGGTCAGTGGGAGGGACGAACAAGAAGCTGCTTCAAGTTCTTTGTTTCCCTCAGTTGTCAGTTAATCAGGGGGTCAGTGGTTTTCTGAACTGCAGATTTTCACTTCATTACAATGATTGCCCTAAGAGAGGCTTCCAGTGTTTTCACTGGCAGGCACGCACACACACACACACACACACACGCACATTCCAGACTCTCCGATACCCCTTTGGGCCTCCTGCTGTCTGCACGGGCAATCGACCTTGTCCAACCAATTAAAGGCAGCGCTTAGTTCCTGATCGATGGCTGAGGTTGGGGCAGGGCAGGATGAGGACAGCAGGAGAGGAGGGGAGCTGTTCAGGAAGATCCACTTCATGACCCAATGAGAGTTTTTCTTTGGTGTCCCTATCTAAAGCTCCTCACCCTGAGATCACACTTAATGTGCCAAATGCATCACCTACTCTCCCCGTAGTGGAGTTCATTTAAAAAAAATGTTTGTCCATGGATCAACTCGAAATGCTGCAGTTCATAATGATGTCTAGGTGATGCTATAACAAGGTGTCTGAGTCAGTGAATTCTACAACATAATGCAAGGCATTACTGATTTAAATGTGACCCTAAGGGTTATGGTATGTAATGATATGTAGGAGGGACAAGTTTGAAAGAGTCATGACTTCCAAACAGTCAGAAACTGAATTATTTTCTTTTGCATCACTTTTCTTTATTTATGGAATTTCCAGGAGACCTTGAACTCAAAAGGCTCTTGGGGAAGAAAGATAGCCACCTTTTGAAAAATAAATGAATAACATTTCCTGCTATCTCCACCCAGTCCTTCCTTCATCAGTGGCTGGTGAAGGAGAGAGGGTGTTAAGTAAAGAGACGCTGATCTGTTTTTCTCCCCCTCAGATATCACACCAGCGAGCCTGTCACCCACACAGCCAATATCACAGTCAGTCCACACACTGGGTTCAGTCACGGGGCAGGGAGAGAAAGCAGTAGGGAGGGAGGATGAAATGAGGAGGAAGGGAGAAGTCGACAAGGATAAAAATGTGCGACTGTAGCGGGTCCTGGTGGCTCAGAGCAAAGGGGCACATGGCATGTGCTTATAATGTGGTGTGTTGTAGCCCCTTCCCCCTCTTTCCTTTTATATAATCCAGTAAATACATGCAAAATAAAAAAATAGACACATAGTTCATGGCATATTGCCAACCAACAGAAGGGAGTTATGAAGTGAAAGATGAATGGGAGAAGATAGAAATACAGTGGGAGAGAAATGGAGGAAGAGGATCAGGAGAAATGCAATTGTGTTGAAAAGATGACTATTGGAGTAGTGTTAGATAGGCTATAAAAGATGGCATCAAAGGGATGCAGTGTGAATAAGCAAAGGATGACTATTACATGAGAATACACCTCAGTAGCTGTGATGCTGGAAAAACCGTTCATATTTGCTAGCTGTGAAAAGCATGATCCAGGGAAATTGGTGAAGTGCTGTGAGATGCAATGTCAACACAACAATACTGACAGCTTGGAAACCCATTTATTAGTCCCCCAAGGATTCCACCATCTTCAAATTTGTCACGGAATTAGGTATCAGTCAGGGAATTCAGCCTCCACTGTGGCAAATGGAATAAGCAGTAGAATAAAGTCATAAATTGAAAGTCTACTGGCAAATTGTCACCAGCACCACAGTAGCCAGCCTGTAGCATTTGTGTCCCTCTCACCTTCCTGCTCTTAAAGCACAGCTCCGACTCATACACACATCGTTTTTCACATGTTTCAGTGGCGATAAACTGGTCACTCCCACACAGTAGTAAGTGATTCTAGGACACGCTAACTCTACTGAACAGGCTGTAATTGGAGTTAAGTAAATCTATTTGATGTATGAATGCCCATTTCTTAAGAACCAACATTTTAACTCGCTTTAGTAAGTTTTCATCATGCACTAGAGCGGTTAAGAAATCCTACTGTGTAATCAGATAGAATATTAAATAACTGTGGAAATGGGCACTAATGTAAGGACTAGGATAATCAGGAGCTATGCTGATGATTCTGGTTATGCAGGCTGTTGGTGCTGCAGAGTCAACAGCTTTTGGCCTCATCACACAACACCTTGCCTTCATAAGGTAATAAACCAGGTGCTGAGCCCTCCATCTGCCTCAAACGATTTCCTCTGTTCAGCTTCCTCACTTGGCCTCACTTCTGTCTCCTTTCTTTTAGTCAGCACCACCTCTCCTCACTCCTTTCTCCTTGTCTCCTTCCCCCTCCTCCTCACACTCCCCTGTTCTCTGTCTCTCACTCGACAGCCAATTTAACAACTCACTGAGACACAAGAGTGTAAAACACATTTACAGATCGATTAAAGTAGAGACTTAACCTCAAAACTAGCGATGAATCACAGTTAACGTCTCTGCTCTGTACAACCTCTTCTTTACTATTAGAACATATACTTTTATATTAGGCTATACAGTATGGGTGTGCAGCCACACACTGGACAGTTTATTTTGTCTATATAACCTTCAGGTGTGTTAGTTGATATTGTGTGTGTGAGAGTGTGAGAGAGTGAGAGAGAGAGAGAGAGAGAGAGAGAGAGAGTGAGATAGTGGATCTGTCTTGTATGTGAATGTAAGTGTGGTATGAGCATGACGTGCTGACACATGATAAATGTGAGCTTGGCCGCAGTCTGGCCTCCCTCCCCTCTGTCCTCCTGGTGGCCTCTCTTGTTGCTTTCTCCTCCTCTTGCTATTCTCTCCATCACTGTCTCTTTCGTTTTCAACATTTTTCACCACCCTCCTCCACCTCTTCTGCTTTTCTTTTAGACAGTTTCCCACCACTGGCTATTCACTGTGGTCTTAGCATGAGCATCCATGCAAGACACGCGCCGCAAATACAGCCATGCACACACACCTCTCTGTCTTTATTTAATCATTGGCTCTATTACAGGGGATATTTTCCCAGACAATGCCTCTGAAGGCGGTGAGCCAGGCAGGCCGAATGAGAGGGGGAGATCTCTCTATCCCTCATCACATGGAAGCCACAGTGCTGGCACTCCCACTGACTGAGATGAATGAATTTAATATATCTCCCTTTTGAAGCACAGATGACCTCCTGATATGGCTTTCTGTCTCTCTATCGTAGGAGGCCTTTATTTTTTCGCTCTGCCCGTGAAATCTGGAAATACACAGGAAGACATCTGACGGGATTCTGACAGAGACTAATTTGTTTTGTGGCCTGACGTGACTCATGTGTATCTTTGTCCATATAGAAGCATCAACATTTTTCGCCCCAGCCCTTTTATGATCATGAGATAGTGCTTATCATGGGAGTTTATGTTTGTGTAGAACCTTAACTGTTTATAACGGAAGCAGAAAGCTGTGCTCTTACGCCAAGGAGAAATACTGTATTAAAGTCAGTTTAATAGCTGCTGTAGCTCATGGTGTGATCATGTGGAGTGATGTAAAAAATAAGAGGGATCATCTGTTTCTTATTGTAGAGGAATATGTGTTTGTTGACTTTCTAATTCTTGAAGGAGAAATTCTTATTTCACCCTCTGCTCAGGGTTAAGGGTCAACCAGCTGCTGATGCCTCTGGGGTAGGTCAGAAAGTGGTCAAAAATCACTTAGTGCAGCTTTAATCCTGCACCTTTAACTCATGTTGAGGTCTATAAACATCCCTCTGTCCTTTGCCGTATGGCATAGTCTGTGTCTTTGTGCTACAGCCTATGTATGCATACTGTGTGTGTGTGTGTGTGTGTTTGTTTCAGTCTGCTCAGATGATGTGCTTCCATACTAAAGTAAGCCACAGTGACCCCTCTCTTATTTCCATCCTTATTGGATCTAGTGCTCTCCTGAGACAGCAGAGACGTTGATGCCTCTGGTCATTTTTCTGTCCCTTACAACCAACTGTCCCTGTGTGCGATCTAAGTCCCACTTAATTAGGCACCAAATTGGATGGATTTACGCTTATCCAGACACCAAAATGTCTTTTATTGGGTATTTATCCCATGAGGTTGGAGCCACAATGATCAAATTACACTGATTCAGACTCCTGCATAACTAACTACTCTGCTAAGTACTGTATGTTATGTATGCATGGGCAAATTTATAGTCCACACACATACTACACATAAATACTGAAACCCCAACCCCATATCAAGCCATTATTTGCTAGAAATGGAAAGATGTTATTTGATTAGAGGAGTGAGGGCCTGAAAACCCCAACAGAGACCCCTAGAGGCCACTGGATGGAAATAACTGACTTGCTGTATAATACCATACAGGGAGTATGGTATTATACATTGTGAGCAGGGAATAAAATAATCACAAGCGAGTTACATTCACTGAATAAACACAGATATTATAGAAACTTTGGAAAAAAGTATGCAGTAAAGTGGTTTGATTTAAAATGAAGACCATATGACAACCATGATGCATAAATATAGCTGGCACAAAAAGGTGAGTCTCTCTCACGATGGTTCGAATGAAATTAAATCCATGCAGATTTCCCAGTTTATATTTATAATTTCCCTGCAGGTCAATAGAGGTATTTTTCAGTAGACGACCCTCTGCACACACACTATAACTATTCAGACCCGTATAATGAAAACTCATGCAGTTAGTCGTTTTCTTTCACCATAACAACATTAATGTTTTTCACAAGCATCATCTGTCATTTAAATTATAATCAACCCGGTAAGTGAATGGTTCATCATAATGTTTTAATGGCATAATTTAAGAGTCGCAAACTCCTCCGGTGAATGTGTGCGATGAGTGAAGAGGCCACAGTTTAAAAAAAAAGAAACATCATCTTATGTCCCTTCAGTGGAAAAGAGTTGTGGAGGCAATGAAAAACATAGACTTAATGTACCCAAAACACCTGTGTTTCTTTGTATGAGTGCAGAATTGGCCATTTATATGTGTGCATGGGTGTGTGTGTGTGTGAGTGAGTGAGTGAGTGAGAGAGGGAGAGAGAGCAGGTTTTACGCACACACGCAGGGCACCAGAGTGCTGTTAATTTCCGCCTGAGCAGGGGAACGGCCACTAAAAGTATCATTGAAGTGATGAATGTGCTGCTCGGCATGGGCATCAGTGTTTAATCTGAGTCATTGGAGAAATAGCACCACATCAACTTCAAACGACTTCCTTTCATCTGCAGTTAGAGAAGGAGAGCCACAGATGTGAACACACTCCCCTTCTCCTTGTTTCATTTCTCCTGCACATTTCCTTAATACCATGTGTATTCTCTACTGTTAAAATGAATGTAAGAGCCCATCCCTCATACCTCGGCCTTAAACGTATGTGGGGCACATCTGTGTGTACATGTGTATACACTGGAAGGGGTGGGAGGGAATAGTAATATCAAATGGCATGTTTGCTATTTGTTGGTTAATACAACAGCTTCAGTAGAAATTCTAATCTTTAGTTAATCTAAAGTAATCATACAGCACTGCTGAGCAAGTTAAACATACTGTAGCAACTCTAATTGGCTTTTTTATTACACTTGCTAATTATATTACACTTACTAAAGTCATGTGTTTGCTGCTAGCTGTGCTGACGTCTGGTGTTTCTGTGTAGCATCCGCTGCAAGTCAGCAATGTGTATGGTGTAGTTTTTATTTTCTAACACATTCACTAAATGAATAAAAAGTAATTACTAGAAACATTTGTTAGGGGGCCCTGGGGCAAAAACTAGCCTTTGGGCTGTTGGAGTCCCCACGTACTCCCAAGTCTTCTCAATATGTGCATATGTGCCTTGCCTCCTCAAAATATCCATCAGGTACAGAGAGCACAGCAGACTACATATGGCAACTTTATTATATTTTGCCGACAGTCAAATTTACTGTGTGTCAGTGTGTAGTTATTTCATTCAACACAAATATATTTAGGAATATGCTGAGGCACATTTAGATTTACACGTAGCTTGTAGCTATTTGTTTGATTTCATTTGTCTTTTCATTTGTGAGCTATGGTTTACCTTTTTTAGATGTGGCTCTCTTATTTGTGCATTGTGGTCAAAGATGCTGGAGCTCAGGTAGATAGCTGCACCCCTCAGCAGTAACAAAAAAATCACAAAAGGAATCAAAAAAAGGAAAGCAGTGGAAGAAAGAGAGTGTGTAAAACGACACCAGAGCAAGAGACGGTTAATGGAAGAGATTATAACAATATCGATGAAGCTCTTGACCATGACAAGAATCACGGTCTCAGCAGTGTAAATGGAAGATGACAAGAAGGGAATGCCCACACATGATGAGGTGTGGTGGGAGGTGAAACTTTGATGATGTATGTATGAAACAGCGTTTCAGGAAGATACTGGTTGCTGAAGGGAACCAGTGATGGCCTTAAAGGTGGACCTTGAGGAGATCTCTATGATGCAACAGATATGTTAAAGAATGTATAAAAGGTTACCTCTTGAAGTGTAACCTACACTTATGCATAAGCACGAGATGTAGTCTATTTAGTTTTTGCAGGTATAAAAACACAGGTGTGTCTGTACAGAGGTATTAGGTGTGAGAACACTGTTGTTTCTCTTAGTAGTGAAATAATACCTTTGTTAAAAACATGAAAATTGTGTTGCATTTTCAACTCAGTGGGGGAACTTTTATGAGAGATGGCTGATTGTCCAAAGGAGATTTTGTGCATTGGAATGCAACATTTACTGTATGTTCAGACCCGTGCACTGAATCCACTGGAGTACTGGTGTCTTGAAACAAATTCATTATGCAAGGAGGGAGTATGACCACGTAGGTTTTTAAAAATAAGCTTTAGGTTGTAATAACTGATGAAGCTTTCGAAGCTGAACATATTGTGTTTCTGCAAGATGAGACAAAGGTGCCACCTCATTGTTTTGTTTTTTTTTTGTCCATGGTTTTTATTGTCTGGTTATATAGTGATGTGATGTGATGGGTTTTATAGTTGATTGTGACTTGTGGCCAGGAAATAAGGACAATATGACGGCATGCTTGTAGTATTGAGCTTTTACTAGATGGCAGATTCTCTCAGAGTCTAAGAAGTTGAGGTTTGAACTGTTGCAAATATTCTTCATTTGTTTATCAAGTCTTAGATGTGAGTCTGAAATGATGCCTTTGTACCCGACATTGTCAACCTTACTGATGACCTCATTCTTCATTTCTACCATGAACTTTTGTGTCTTTTACGCATAGAAAAACAGATTAAAACAGTATTTTTTTAACATTGAATGTTAAGGAAGATACAACCTGGTAGAAGGCAGCCTTGTTGTTCTGGCAGATGTATAAATGCCCATATTATCAGTATTTGGCAGCCAACCCCAAGGCATCTCTCAGATTGATATAGAGAGATTGAAATGCAGTCATGTGAAAAAGAAAGTACACCCTCTTTGAATTCTATGGTTTTACGTATCAGGACATCATAATAAAAAAATCACCTGGTCCTTAGCAGGTTTTAAATTTGAACAACAACACATGACATATTACACCATGTCAGTCTTTTTTTAACAAAAACTATGCAAAAAAACTGAAGCAGTGTGTGAAAAATTAAGTACACCCTTTCTGCTTCCATAGGAATTGAGAGGGTAAGTAGCATCCGGGTGCTGCTAATCAATTGTCCTTGATTAATTGATCATCAGCAAGTGTGACGACCTTTACAGAAGCAGAAATTTGGCAGTTTGCTGGTCTGGAGCATTCAGGTGTGTGTTAATGCAATGCCAAGGAGGAAAGACATCAGCAGTGATCTTAGAGAAGCAATTGTTGCTGCCCATCAATCTGGGAGGGGTTATAAGGCCATTTCCAAACAATTTCAAGTCCATCATTCTACAGTGAGAAACATTATTCTCGAGTGGAAAACATTCAAGACAGTTGCCAATCTTCCCAGGAGTGGACGTCCCACCAAATTCACCCCAAGGTCAGACTGTGCAATGCTCAGAGAAATTGCAAAAACCCAAGAGCTACATCTCAGACTCTACAGGCCTCAGTTAGCATGTTAAATGTTAATGTTCATGACAGTACAAATAGAAAAAGATTGAACAAGTATGGCTTGTTTGGAAGAGTTGCCTGGAGAAACCCTCTTCTCTCTAAAAAGAACATGGCAGCACGGCTTAGGTTTGCAAATTCTGGAACAGTGTACTTTGGACAGACGAGAACAAAGTGGAGATGTTTGGCCATAATGCACAGCGCCTTTGGCAAAAACCAAACGCAGCATATCAGCACAAACACCTCATACCGGCTGTCAAGCACAGTGGTTGAGGGGTGATAATTTGGGTTTGTTTTGCAGCCACAGGACGTGGGAGCCTTGCAGTCATTGAGTTGACCATGAACTCCACTGTACCAAAGTATTCTAGAGCCAAATGTGAGGCCATCTATCTGACAGCTAAGGCTTGGCTGAAATTGGGTCATGCAACAAGACAATGATCCCAAGCACACCAGCATATCTACAACAAAATGGCTGAAAAAGAAAAGAATCAAGGTGTTGCAGTGACCCGGTCAGAGTCCAGACCTCAACCTGATTGACCTTAAGAGAGCCGTGCATAAACGAATGCCTGCAAACCTCAATGAACTGAAGCAATGTTGTAAAAAAGAGTGAGCCATTATTCCTCCACAACGATGTGAGAGACTGATAAAGTCATACAGAAAATGATTACTTCAAAGTATTGCTGCTAAAGGTGTTTCTACAAGCTATTGAATCATGGGGTGTACTTAGTTTTTCACACATAGCTTCTCCATTTTGGCTTCATTTTGTTAAATAAATGACACAGTGGAATCTGTTGTGTGTTGTTTTACACCTGAGGTTAGAGTTAAATAATTTTAGAACCTGGTAAGGACCTGCTGATTTTTTATTATGTCCTGATAAGTAAAACCAGATAATTCAAAGAGGGTGTACTTTCTTTTTCACATGACTGTACATGCTAAATAGCAATGGACCTAGAACCCAACCCTGGGGTATCCTCCTGGAATTGGCATTTAGGGTGGACTTTTCCTCATCGACTCTCACACATACTCTTCCCCTGAGGCTCGAGTCAAACCATTGTGAAGCATGATCAGGAAATTAACATTTGGGAAGTTTGGACAACAGCACAATGTGGTTTACAGAACACATAACATACTGTAGGCCTCAGCTACACAAAAGGCTTAAACTGTGTGTTGGGAGGTACCAAGATGCTCTTCTTGGAGTTGGAACATCAGCTAAATGAGCTTCCCTTTATCTTTACCCAGAGACAAGTTTGCCTTTGCTAGCCCAACTGACTCCAACTGTTTTAACCAGCAGTGTTATGCCTTTTTTTATCAGGACTCCACTTTGGTGTATTTTTTATTGTTGCATTTAGTTTCTCCCTTCTTCATTGTTTTAAATATCTCAATTTTGGCTCCAAATACCCAAAGTTTTCTAGTTTATGGTCATGGAACCAAACGTACACATTGCTGGTATTTCAAAATAACCTCCACAGCATTGGTATTATAGTGTTACATACAGACTTGTCACTTGTAACGTGATAATCACAGTATCAGCTAAAGTACTGCAGGTCTTTAAAGTAGGGCCAGTTTCCCGCTTTGCCTGCCAGGTAATCCAGTCTAGTTTGAGCTGCCAGGGATTTTAGTTAGGACACTATGTTTTGCACAGTGACACAGTATAGTGAAAAAATGCCCACTTTCTTTTTATAACATTATATTGTTTTTGTTGTGATTATAAAATCAGGATTTTAGCAGCAGAGCAGCAGTTAGGAAATGCCTGGGAAGTTGACATGTAGTCTTACTGGGCCGTGTTTCAGTCACTATCTCTTACTTGATCTGTTGTCTGACAGAAACAGAAAAACAGTTTTATTGGGAATTCAGTTTCAGCTGTTTTAAAATACTGAATATGTGAGCACAGTGAGTAGGAGAGGAGACACTAGGCAGAATTCAAATACAACACAATGGCATCAGTTGTTTACAGCAGTTCCACAACAGTTTTCAATTTCATCCTCAATTTTGCATATTGACCATATGTGGTCCAGCATATACTAGGTTTTGAACTAGTCTTGTTGCTGCGAAGATACGATACTGAAATTTAAAAAAGCTCAACTCTCTGTTAAAGTTGGTGGATAATAAGTCTGTAAGCATTCTCCTCACTCACTCTGTTGGTTTGTGAAGAAAAATATGGGAGCAAAAGGTTGTCAAATAGTTAGTAATGACAGTGTGGAAGCCAGTAGATTTGTGCATGAGTAACTGTAACAATACTAGAGAAATAACACTATTATTTTTTTCACAAGTATCTTGGAAATTCTGACTTAGTTTTTCACTTTCTGAAGTCTCATACTGTTCCAGTCTACCTGGTGTCTCCTCAGCTTCACCTGAAGCACCATCTCTGTCCTCATTCTGCTTCCTATTTCCACTGTGAGCAGCAGCTGTAAACTTTACAGTTTACTTTATAGATTACCTTTCCATCAAGAGAAGAATGAAGTGTGAAAAGCAATCTGAGAAACGCCAGGCCACTGATACACAACTTGAGCGCATGCAGTTATGCCAATGACAGATCATTTTCTGACCTTTATCCTTCAGCCTGTATGGATGGCGGTGTGCCACTGTGACAGACGCTTTTTGTTTTCATGCACTTTACAATTTTGTGACAGCTGGAGACGCGGCTCTAAAATGCTGAGGTGCTCTTCTGTTTGTATATTGACAGCTTGACTTTTTGTGCTGCTCTTTCTCCTTCACTATTTATTTACTTTTGTTTTATGTCTCTGTCAGTGTAACATTCTCATTATTTCTTTATCGGTCTTTCTGCTCCTACTTCCTTTCTCCCTCCTCCTCTGTCTTTTTTGTTTTGTCTCTGTCTTTCTCTATCTCTACCATCTGTATTTCTATCAGGTGTTCACCATCCTGCATCCTGGACCAAACCAGCATTTTTGTTCTGGTGGATGCCTTCGTTCAAAGGTTCAGAGACCTGCTTGAGGTGAATTGCCCTCTCACATGAACAGAGCCACGGGCACACAGACAGACATGCACCTGCACGCACAGTATCAGAGTCCACATCGTGAAGTCTGCAGGTTCATGCTCGTGAAATAGGTGTCAGACGTATTCAGCGCCATCCACTTCATTTCATGTTTTCATGCTGAGTCTGCCACTTGTGTCATACTCCCAAACACATCTGACACACTATCTGAATGTTTGATTTTTCTCTTCTTATCTCCCCCACACTTTGCCCGTGCCTATACCTTTTCATCATACAAACTGTAGCTATCTGTCATCTCTCCCATGGGAAGGTATTGTCTGTTTTATTTGTCCTCCTCTCCTTTTGTTGTCCATGACATTGTGGTGCTCTATCCTTCATTCTGAACTGGCTAACTTGTAGGACTTCACTTCAGGAACTAAAAATGATGTTATCTTTTTATTTCTTAATTTTGAGATCACTTAGTGTGAATGCTCTACATTATATATGGCATTTTAACAAGCAAAAAAACTACATGTATTATGAATTGAGGTGTCAGAACACATTGGTGTGCAGCCTTTGTAAATGACTCTTTGCCCTGAGCAGAAAAGTCTTTTGATTTAATTGATTGCAGGGTTATGATGCAGCTAAAATCACCACCGCCCTCACAAATTGCCATGTCTATGACCTTTAACATGTTTTAGCTTAACCTTTGGTTGCTTTTTCCCATTTGATTTTCCCATTCTATTCATTTATTTCACATCTCCTCTCAATCTCTGCTATTGTTGACCGAGCCCCTCTGTGGACCTTGGCTGGAGATATACTTGAATGCAGATATCCTCCTTAACAAATCCATGGGATGTGACCTTGAATATGTTTAGTCTACAGCCTGAACAATACTTTCCCAGTTCTTATCTCATACATACATAATACATATATACTCTTCTTGCAGAATGTATATTTTTTTCCCTTCACAAATATTCCACCCTGCCTTTTCTCCCTCCTACTTCATGTCTGTGACTCACCTGCAGCTATTTTACATAGATTACACAACATTATGCCACGCTGAGCAGCGCTGCTACTTAACATCTTATTCATACTTGTCCTTATCTTAACGTGTCTCTCCATAACAGCTTTGCCATGTGGGATATCATTTTCTCCTGACCACGTGACTGGCAGTGGCAGCTTGCCCGTTGTGAGGAGGGTCAGCAGAGGGCCTCGCCGTGCTTCAGCGGGCGGCAGGGGCCAGAGGTCACCCGCTGCCCGCTGGAGATGCAGAGCAACTTCCCCCACTGCTTACAGTGTTGGCAGAGGCATCCTGGACGTCAAAACACCACCTGGCGCAATGATTACACCAGGTACTGCTGTTTATCTTTAAAGGACAGTGACACTTTTTCCCTGTTTTGTGTTTTTGTCTTGTTTCTTAACATATGACCTCAACTGACCCTCTTGGCCTGGTGAGTGTCAGTACTATTATTAAACTGGTAAAAGTTGTCAGAGCTCATATAGAAGCTTCTTGGATCAAAGTGATTGAGTGGTATTAAATTGAACCCCAGTGGCAAACTCCAGGGCTGAAAAATGAAGCCAACATGAAAGTGACAAAAACTGCAGTTCCTCCAGAGGCCACTTGAGGTTAGCTCCAAAGGCAAGTCAATAGATAATACATAATAATAACACATAGACTCCCATGTTAAAATACAGAAATAAACATGTTTACAGCGTGGTACAAAACCAGTTTTGATCTTTATAGCTAATTTCCTTCCTCGTGACAACTGTATATAGGAGATTTATTTTACATAAATCACCTGTTTACATTTTATAAAGCCTTAAAGTTCTGCATAATTGAGGGCATGGCCACTTTGAGTGACAGGTGGCTTCACGCATGCCCCACCTCTTTGCCCATTTTCGGATTAGCCGGGAGACGGGAGTCGGACACTGCCAAGATGGCGACGGCGGACAGCTCCTGCCTTAAGATGCCCCTGTATTACACTGGAGTTTACCTGTGGTCAGACATATGGAATAATTGAAAATTGAAATCACTGCACAGGAAGTTTAAAACTACTTTACATGATAATTAGTCTTAAAAGACTTCATAAGTATTTGCAAATCATAATTAGCCTTATAAAAAGCATGTTTAAACAAAAGGTTAAAACCAATAATTACCACCAATAATAACAAAAATAACTCAGATCATAACTTTCAAGAATAAAAAGACATTTATGCATTAATAACATTGTAATAATAATAATAAGCTTGTTACAATATATAGTTGATGGAAAAGACATTGGGAAAATACATACAACTAGTCACATTCATATTCTGTATTCTTCTTAACTTAACTTAAAAAAAATACTGGGATAAAACAGCCACAACTGTTAGGTCCAGACAAAAGGTATTGACCAAATGTTCATTCAGGCAAACTCTAACACTAGTAAGAATAAATGCTCAGACAACAAATGGCTGAAATCAGTAGCAATATCAGTGACAATGGTGACAGTAACAACAAGTTGGCTGCATTGGTGTGTCTAGATGTGTGTGCTGAATATGGACGTGTGTGTGTGAAGCAATATGAGTTTATGAATGTATTCATGTGTGTTTGTCATATTCTCATAAAACTACAAGGCATCAATAATCTCATTTTGCGAGACAACCAAACATCATTACAGGAAAACATGCTCAACAGTGGCCTTAAGCGTGACTTCTTATTAAAGCAGGAAGGAGGGAAACGCACAACTAAGAGCCTACTGGGGCCCATCTTGAAGTGTTAAACAAGACGATGAGCTCTCAGTAGGCCAAGGGCAATGTGCAATTAGCCGAAAATTAAACACAATGGTTAGCACTGAGGTGTAAGGTTTCTGCAGTGAGTTGCATGTAAATTAATGTGTGAATCATGTGTATGCCAGACAGTAAACTCTATTTACTCTATTGATTTCTCAGCAACTCTATTTATTGTAATATTGTTTTATGTAAATACAGTGTATTCAGTTTTGTTTTAGTCCCTGTAAATGACAGTGAGCTACGTTAAGAGTAATCTACATAATATAACTTTGGTGGCTGTTCCAAACACAAGTAAAGTTGTAGTCCTTCAAAAGGTCACAGGTGTAGATAAACAGGAGTGGCTTCAGTGGGATTTAGCAAGGCCTAGTCTAAAGTCACTCTTTTGTTATGGTTGATTATTGAGGTGTTTGGTTTGAGGTTCGGTCATTGAGAATGCCAAGCACAAACAGGAGGGATGTCAGGAGATTCAAAAGTGTATCACTACTAAATTTAGGAGTAAATAGGGCTGTCTCATCTGCAATTTCTAAAGAGCAGGTTTAAAGACCATCTCCTCCTTTCTGTTCATGCTGTTGGAAAAATAACCAACTTTGACCATGGAGAGTGTTAAAGATTTGATATGAGAGGATCATGCCGATAACTGGTATAAAACCCCCGGGCTATCATCAGTAGAATTTAGATGCTTGGTGTTGCTGGAAGTAATAGAGATAAATGCGCCATGGCTGAGAATTTATCTTGTTTCTTCCCTCAGAGTCACTGCCTTGCCCAGTGAGCCAGGATAAAATATCTCCTCGGTTATGCTAGTTCGCACACACAGACACACACACACACAGAGACAAGGGCATTTTGTCATCTTTTTTGTCATTTTTCAAGTAATAATGGGTTGCTATACACACTTGTCAGACAGGACAGGAATCAGCCTTCCACTTCGTCATGCATACATTTGCAAAACAACTCACCCACAAGTATCTGGCCACATCAGTATAGATCATTATCATTCTGTTTGCATAAAAGCACAGTTTGTTTGTTGATAAATAGATCACTTTGTCTGTTTAAACTAATTGTTGTCATTGATTGGTAGCAATTGGTCCTGTATGCCACAGTAACAGATGACAGGCTAGTGACAGGAAACCAGGGGGAAAGAGAGGGGTATGACATACGCCAGAGGTCCCCTGGCCAGGAATTGAACCATGGATGTTGTGGTTATGTGGTATGTCCCTAAACCATTAGACGAATATTAAAAACAGCATATTTGATAAGCCACAAAAAATGAATTCCCAAAGCACTGTATAGCGCACACACATCCATACAAACACACAGCACTGAAATGCTTCAGTCTACAGATCCTCCATATAGACTAATGGCTGCTCCCTCTTGCTTGAAACCAAAGTGCATCAAATTAGTGTTGCGTCTAGACAGCCTGTCCGCATGGATGTGTGTGTCCATGAATTTGACATTACATGCATAGTTAGTGTGAGTCTCCTAGATAAATGATCTTGCAGTACCACACATCTATGTGTGTGTATTCGTGTGCACATGTGTAATTTATCTGTGTCGGGGCCTTTAGTGTCCCGATGGAGTACGACATGAAGAAACGCCCCTTCATTCTCATTCAGAGTTGCCGTGGCAGCAGGTCGTTTGACTTCTTATCTGAACAACATGATGAAAGATGGATGAGCTGCCTATGTGACATGCATGTGTTTGGATGTGCGATATGCATTTTTGTGTGTATTTATTCATATGTGCGTGTGTCCATCCTCCTTCTGTTTCAGTGCATATATGTGTATGTATACATACATACATATTCTGTGTGTCTGACCATTTACCTGTGTGTGTGTATATGTGTGTGTGTGTGTGTGTGTGTGTGTGTGTGTGTGTGTGTGTGTGTGTGTACTTGTACTTGCTCCATAGTAAGGACCAAAAAAAGTATTTTACTAACAAAGTGAGGACATTTTGGGAAAGTGAGGACATTTTGGGAAAGTGAGGACATTTTGGCTGGTCCTCACTTTTTGAGACACCTTCAAATCACATTTTGAGGCTTAAGACTTGGTTAGAATGGTTAGAATTAGGTTTAGGTTAAGGTTAGGGTCAGGGTTAGGGTTTGGCACTCAGGTGTGATGGTTAAGGTTATGGTAAGGGGCTAGGGAATGCATTATGTCAATGAGTGTCCTCACAAAGATAGAAGTACATGTGTGTGTGTGTGTGTGTGTGTGTCTGTGTGTGTACATTTCAAGAGTAAAGTCATGAAGGTGAAGACCTGACCCTGCAGGGACTGATGCTCACCCTGCCCCCCCCCCCCCCCCCCCCAACTCATCTGACACATCACTAAAGGTCTTGGGAAAAGCGGTGTATGTGTGTATGTGTGTGTGTTTTGCGTGCGTGTGTGTGTGCAACATGGATGATGGATTGGGGTCATGAAGGGTTGCAGGGTTGTGATGTTGTTGCCAAGACAAACAGCTGCGCTTGTGTCTGGGGCAGGTGTTTCATAGCGACTCAGCACATTGAAATTAGTCAAATCAATACACCCCTTCCGCCTCTCTGCATATTTGTGTGTGTAAGTGTGTGTGTGTGTGTGTGAATTCTTGTTTTAGATGTGTGCTTTTGATCTATTTAATCACTTCCTCCATTAAGCTTACTATTATGTGTCTGTGTTTTCACATGTGCATATGCACGTGTGTATAGGTTCTGTGCATTAGTAAAGGGTCTGGAGATGCTTTCACACTTGCATCACTTACAGCCTCTGTCTGGCTCTATTGTATCTGAAGTTACCTGGCTATAAATTATAGAATGTCTATTGTCTCTGCAGTTTGCTATGGCCCACCTACACCAAAGTCCATTTCCCCCCCTAAATGGACCATAGAGAACTACCCAGTCTATTACTTTAATACACAGAGAGCTAAGGCACTTTTCCCACAATAGTCTTGGTGTGTAGATTATCCACCCTCCGTTGATTTTTGAGCTTTCTGAGAGCCCCGAGGTCTGTCTCAGCTTCCCAGTGTGTGCTGCATTCACTGCAAGCCTCTTTCTCACGCTCAACCAACTTTATGTATTCACTCATAGATATAAACACCACTCTCCTGAGTAAAGACTCTTTTTTCATTGTCTAGCTCTTTTTCCTCTCTGTGTTTTCATCCCTAACACTCAGTCATACTCACTCGTTCTATATTTTGTTTTACGTTACACTTTTTACTGGGTTATCTACTTTTCCCCTACAACTCATCCTTTTATTGCCCATTCCTAATTCCAGCCCTAGCCTCAGAATTCGTAGTCTGACAGGCACACCACAGATGAGAGGGTGGATTAGGTGTACAGCTTAATTAATAAGGAGCTTATTATGGTCACTGTGAAGCTACAGCAGAGGGCAAGATCTTATCCTGACTCCAGATAGTGGACCAGACCCACTGGGACCTCAGGCATTGCTTAGAAAGAACCACAATGGTGATGCATAAACAATAAAGTGTTCCTCACTGTCTCATCACAACAGTAGAGCAGTGACACCTCTGCTTGTTTCCTCACTGCTGCAGAGGTCAAGCCTGCTGCAGACTGTGTTGAGTCAACCAACCAAAGGCTGTAACAGTGATTTTAGCTTTTCTCTATCAAATCATGTGTTTTACATTAGCCTAGTCTTGTGACAACAAAAAGCACCAGTGACAGTATCTGAATTATGTGACTGGCTACAGTAAAACACAAATTAAGCTATGACAGAAAGTATAGAGAGGACAGACAGATGGTTTTTAAACCTGCCAAGAGCAAGCAGAAGTACATTAGCTATATTTCTATTAGCCTCAAGTGTGAAGTCAGTTTATGACAGAAGGCAAATGTGCTTTGATTAGTAACCAGTTTATAAACATTCACAATCTTCATTCATGGAGAGAAAGTTTCAAAACTCCCTTTAAATTCTGGTTTAAGGTTTAGGGAAGCAAATACAGTAGAATCCATTTTTTTCCAAGTCTAAATACAGTATATGTGATGTGTTGTAGGCATCTTAATGATGACATATTTTTTCTGGTGTTTTATTTGAAGATTTGATATCCATTAGAAGATATCTTGGTGGTTTCAAGTTACCAAAAACCATCTCAATATATTTTTTATTTTATATATATTTATATATTTTTTATTTATCTATTTTACTTCTCCTTTCTCGAGATCACAGTAAATGCAAATGGCGATGGTCGGTCAGTGCTGAAATGAGCTGAACAGTTGGTCAAAGACTAAAATGCTCGCATATTTCAAGAAAAATCAACTTTAGCCACCAGTCTCCAATATAACGGAAGGCTGTGCAGTGATATATTGGCCTCCTGATGTCCAACAATTGTGCAGTGTTTCCTCAACATATGTTGGTCTCGAAGCTTGCTAACTCAGTGACAGAACGACCGCTTGGTCTTGTGTTGTTAATAAAGTTAAAACAACAAAAAAAAGGTTGTGTGCATCTCTCCGTGGATTGAGCCTTTAGATACTTTCACAGTATTTATATAGACCCTAGACCTACCTTATAATCAAAAAAGACATGGAAATCTTGAAATACACAAAACATAATAACCAGTAAAAATGAACGGAGTTTACTCTGGCTTGTATCACGGCGGTGGGTATGTTTCTTTTAGCTGCAAATAGAATCAAGACCACATGAACAACAACCTGTCAACAAATCCATGTGTCTGCGGTTGCTATGGCAATATATTTCACAGCTATAGACTGCCCGATGAACTTTTGAGAACCTGAACTGCATCACATGCATATGAATGGCTAAACAAAGTCTGTATTCTCTCTCTCTCTCTCTCTCTCTCTCTCTCTCTCTCTCTCTCTCTCTCTCTCTCTCTCTCTCTCTCTCTCTCTGTGTGTGTGTGTCAGGTAAATTCAAATAATATGAAAAAATTCACCTTTTCTCAGCTCCTCAATATTCAGTTTAGCTACCATGTTGTGTCCCACACTAAAGCTCCAGTTTGTTTTATATCCACTTCTGGCTGAAATGCATTCTGCATATCAACATGGTTTTGCCTCCTGGCTTTGAATAATTTCTTTGGTATTTTCATGGTGAAAATCCATTCACATCAACAGGTTTCTCCTTGAATAGTCCTTGCACTGTTCAACAGTCAACAAGTTGCCTTGTCTCAACTCTAACAAGCTAATTAGAATAATTACCTGTTGATTATTCATTAAAGATGCAATGCAATGCACCAGTAATAGACTGGTAATTCATATTTTGACAGTTCAAAACCCAGCTATTGAACTAGGAAATGTAGATCATAAAATAACAGGGAAGGAAGTAGACTCCAAACACAATTTACGCAACCGCAACTATAAACTCACAATTTGGTGTTATTGTGTCTTTATGTTTTGCATTGAAAAACGAACAAACAAAAAAAGAAATAAAACAAAGAACACAACAAAACTGTATTTGAACCAAAACTGGAAAACACTTTGATGGACTCTGTTTCTTATCATCTCCTTCCCTCTGTCCTCCTGCTGATTTCACACATATTTGCAGACTTTTGCTTGTAAACTGCTAAGATTGTGAGTAAGCAGTGAGATTAGGTTAGTATAAGCAGGAGTCTTTTCACACCAGCAGACAATAAGGCTCTTGAACATGAACTCTACACTAGAAGAGAAGATTAAAGCCGCACCACCATACTGGGGAACGCTGAAAGAGAGAAAATCATGTATCATCATGTATAGTAGTTGAATGTGCTTTCTGTTTACTCATTATTCAGTGAGTAGAAAGCACTGATGGCAGGTCATCACAGAGCTGTTTGGGTTTTCAAACTTTGTGACTGCCCAGACTAAACCAGACTTAGCCAGGCCTATTCCCCAACAGCGGGGCTCCCTTATCTGTTGCTTCAGTCCAGCTGTGGCTGTGGCAGTTCGGTCACTATTAAACACAGCTGTTGCTGCCTTGCCTCTAGTAACACACACGCACATGCACAAAATGTCCATAAGAGCTTGTACTCTGTTTAACATTATTATCTCCATCCGGATGCACAACAGAAATTAACAACAGTAGGGGAGCTATAATTGCGCACAGATATGATGGTGTTTCTCTCTATTTTACTCATATTCTCTTTGGAATAAGAGATTCATCTGTTCAGGCTGAAATATGAGACAAGACCACAATTCAGCCCTGGCAACAGTCTCCTGTGAACAATGAAAATGACAATATACTGTAAGATGCTGCTGTGTTGGACAGTGAATCTTGAGTATACAGTACAATACGCTCTGCTGTTGAGGACGTGCCTTAAAACCACCTTCTCATGATGAAGAAAACCCCAGGCACTGATTCTCCCTCAGATGTTACTGCGCAATTCTGCATTTTAGTGTCATTATATTTGAAGGTAGGAACACAGTAAGTAGTGTTTACGAACTGAGTTAAATAATAATATTGTTAGTTATAGTGTAATATAACTCAGTAGATTGACATTTGTTTAACTTGATTTCATAACACTTATGGGAACAAATGACGCTGACACAAGAACTAGACAAAAACCTAACAGACTAAACAACTCGATAAGATCTGGAACATGTGTATATTCATAGAGCTTTTTAAACATTTCGACAAACAGCATGTCTTCAGAGAACCTTTTTTTACTCTATTGCAGACATGCTGTTTATTGAAAGATGTTTATTAAAAGCTGATTTTACTTTGATTACAGGATATTTATTTTTGCTGCTCCTCATTTCCTCATTTATATTTGTTCAGTTTGTTTCTTTCTTATTTTTTTCTAAAAACTATTTAAATTCAGTGGTCGGTCTGTTGATGCTTCCACTACAGTACAGAAACAACAAAATCTGTATTTCTAACCCCCCAGATGCTCCCACCACACAGTGGCTTCATATTGAGTCTCATTATAGTCACAGCTACTTCCAACTTTGTGACTGTTGCATTTGCTGTTTTTATTCTGGAGGTCTTGGTTGTCATTGCGCTGAACCTTACTGGCTCCTTATTTCCTCATCAGTAGTCCGCTGACAATAATACAGTCAAAATGTAATGCAATCTGCAGCTTTTCCCACCGTCAACATTAAAACACACTCATATATGTGTAAATCTTGATCCATAATTCAGACATGCACTTTTATGAGGATAAAATGAATTCTTCTGGTAATGGTTTTTCCTTTACTTCATCTGTGTTTGCTACATGCATGTTAACCCACAGCAAGCTGCCAAACTGGTAAGCACAAAGAGGTAGATTGATGATGTTATTTCAAGGCGTTGTTTTATATGCTCCTATTTAGGGAAAAAAGAATAACAAGAATCCCAGCTACACCAAGCCTGAGGCATTTAAACCAAGATGCAGTCCAGTTGGGCCTGTAACCTAGCCACTGGGTCAGGGCCAATCAGGTTTTGGCTATAAATCAAAGCTCTTGTGTGCCCTTCAGAAACTACTTTCAACTTGAAGGCACTGCTCTGCTTAGAATGAAGCCAGGCACAGCTAGCACCTGCTTTTCATTGGCTTTGTTGTTCCTTCATATTTATCTTGATGTAATAACCAACAGTTTGGTGGAATCATAATACTGTAAACATACTTTGTTTTTAGATCCAGAGCTGTTATTGTTTATGTTCTTAGCCAAATCACTTCCTCTTTGACCCTCTAATCTCTTGTCCCGTTCACCTGGAGGTATGAAAAAGGACACTGGGGCAGACTCCACACCACAGACTGATGTTACAACACTGCAGCCCTTCCCTACTACAATCACAACACAATTTATACACAGGGGATTTGAACAAAACAAGGAAAATGTGAGAGCAGGAGAGCAGATGACAAGTCCTGACTAAACTCTAAACAAAAGCAAACTTTGCCTACACGTTCACTAACCCCCTCATCATATGAAGCTAATAGTGTTGTCTGACTGCACAGTGCAAGTGACAGCAGAGAGCTCATACTGTATGTATACAAAGCAGGGACTCTTCTAAGCTCTGGCTCTGTACACACTCATCTGAAAATTAGACCCCCATGTAGTGAGTGAAAGAGTATTTCCGTATTCCGTGTGTCTCTGTGCAAATCTGTCCAGCCATGCATGCCGTGAATTTTCGTAACCCAAGAAGAGCCCCAGTCGAAGGTCAAGTGAATGCACAAACACAGCTAATGCCGGCAGGCTTTTGCCTGATATTTCTCCATGAATTAAACAGTGATACCCTATGAGACATTTGTCGAATAGGTTTGTACATACATATGAAAAAAAGGATTGTTTTTATAATGGTTTGTCGGAGGGCCTAGTCTCTCAGACGGTTCCAGCTTAACAGTTTTTCTTCTGTCAGTTGGTGGTCCAAGACCTTATATGGCATTATTGCAAAATGAAGCCACACGGTACACACACATTGTCACTGTTTTGACTTATTAATTCGCATCTTTTGGCCTCGAGACTGTGGGCAAATACAGTACAGCCTATAAGTTGAGCAAAGCATTTAAAGGTCCCACTTTTATAAAGATAGATTTCCATGTCTTTTTTGATTATAAAGCAGGTCCAGTTTCTATATTAATCCTTAAGATGTACATGCATAGTTATGATTATGTTGTGTTATGACTTGAGTGATGAAATTTTAATTAAAAAAAACAGTCACTGTTCTCAGCCATGCTCTAAGCCCCACCCACCTGAACCACCATCCAACCTTGCAGGATTTGGTTTCTCTGAGTGTTTACCTGAAATCTGCTGTATTTTTATTGGATCATTGGAAAACTAGAGCTCCACAGAGAGGCCTGAGAGAGGAGATATAAACTCAAAGGAGATGTAATCTCAAAACTTCAAATAAAACATTGGAAAATTGTAAAATATGGGACCTTTAACTTGCAGTTGCTGCAGTAGGTCTGCTTGAGAGGGTTGTCCTCACATATCCAGATTTGCATCAGGTGAACACTGTGGTTCTATTCATTGGCTTTCAGGGGACTTTGTATGCAGATACTGTATATGAATGCTAAGAAGATCATCACTGGAAAAGTAGAGTTAATCTTACACGGATATATAAAAGTTGAAAAGATTTTTCCACAAATTGTTTTGCTGTCATTGTCATAAAAAAACATAAGGTTCGGATAAAGTCTGGAGTCTGGTGGTCCTCTCAAGTATAGCAAAATCAATCTGTGTGTGAGGCAGCGTCTGTTTGTGCTTGTGTTCAATAAACAAGTGGGACAACTTGATTAAGTCTAGTTTACTGTGAAGACGAGGGCCTAATGAGGGATATTGGTTTCAATGCGCTAAACACAAACAATGGCATTATAAAATGGGAGCCAAGTGCTATATACAAGGTAAGCTCGTTTGATGAAGATCACACTGAATTATACATTAAGCATATTACATTAAGCATTTATCATCTTAGCTGTCAAGTTGGGGCTGCTGGTACTGTGAAATGCCCATATACAGAACAGAGTCAATCCCAGCAGATTGTAAAATACAAGATATAGAAGAGCTGATAAATTTAGGTCAAGTCATCAAGCACTGAACTGTATGTAGGTTATGGATTTACCAAGCAGCGTCCACAACCTCTCTGACCTTGCTGTGCAGTGTTTCTGAGCACAGCTGGGGACACAAGTAAAAGTATGAACACAAATTGGATAGACACTCTCCCTTTACCTTTCCCTCCATTACTCTATTTCAAATAATATTTATCTCATCCCAACCTGTATTTACATTCTTCCTCTGGCTCTTACTATGGTCTCTCCTCTCCCTGCTCTTTTCTAATTATCTCTTTCATTCACCTCATTCTCAGTCTCATTCACCCACACCGTCCTGTGTTTTTTCTGGCTGCTCAGCTATCATCATTCTGTCATCTGCATTTTCAGGCCTTGGTTGGAAATAACTGCAGCAGAGGCGGCAGCCTGGCTGCAGTCCAAGCTGTGATGCATTGGCTGTTTGGGGGGAATCTGGTGTCAGACCCCACAAAGGTCATAAAATGGAAAGATGGATGCAGTGCTGACTTTTAGCACAGCACTCGGTTATGACCAGAGGGAAAAGCGTGTCTGTGTGTGTGTGTGTGTACAGTGCATATGTGTGTGTATGAGTCAGTTCAAGCATGTGTGCTCAAGTTTAAGCATGTGAGTATGTTTGTCTTTTCATCTGCACTCATTTAACGGTTCATCAGGGAGCAATAAGCATTAACCATTGGTAAATTTATTGGAGGTGACAGACACATAAACACATATAGATACAGTACATGCATATACACACACTGTAGAGCTTTCGTACAAGGGTTGTGGTTGGCCTGCAGTTCAAAAACAATAATAAAAACCTTGGGATGATTTGCCAGGGGGCAGCTGGAGCTACAGCAAGTTGAGCATGCCTAATGAAAACTTAATGCTCATTGGCAGGGATTGCCACTGCGCACCTCTCCAAGGATTTAAGATCACTCCGACATCAAGCCAATGTCAAGATCTGTGGAGCCCAAAGTCAGAAGCCTGGCAGTGTGTCTGTGCGTTTCTAGGTGCACAGACAGAGAGCGTGAGAGACAGAGAGAGAGAGAGAATCTGCAAAAGAGATCTAAACTGCCTCAGAGTAGTCACCCTTCTTCCTCACCAACAAAATTCCTCTCAGGGGCTTATTCTGCACACTGTGCCTTATCCCCACGAAAGCCATAAAATCCAGAGATTGGTGCTTGGATCTGGAATTTTGAGTGAGAACAAAATTATTCTCTTTAGGAATTAGGCCCAGCAGTGCAGAGAGCAAGTGAGAGAGAGGAGTGATATACACTGTATAGAGACAAATTTGTGCAGGAAGAGCAGCGGCATGTTGAATCTCGGTGGGAACGTGCTCCCACAATCTGAAGAGGAAAGTGTTGGATGTATATTGGCCTGATGCTGCCCGGATAAGGCCTGTCTGCAGTAATTCAAAGCAGAGAGTGGGACAGAGGTACTGAGGCATTCTTGTTGTATTTGAGATGTAAGAGTCTTGATATCCTTGCGTAACGAGCTCATGTCTCATCTGCACCACTACAAAGAGACGCAGGGAGGAAAGGCTTGAGAGACTGGGAAATAGAGAAGAAGGGATGTTGGAACTATGGGAAGGAGGCTTTATAATGGTGTAAGGAAAGATGCAGCACCGTCAGACTTTGGAAATCTTTGTGCCTCCCCATATCCTCTGTTCAGCTCGCATACAGTAAACCCACTCTTACAGCAGGTTCAACTGATAATATATCACTGACCTTTCTTGTCAGATCAGTGCATTGTTGCTGTTCGATAGATAACAAGATTATGTTCAGTTACCTACTGACATACAACGTTCTGCTCACACAACAGATGCCTAATATGGTAAATAGACCAAACAAGTTTTACATTTTCCATCTGTAGGTTTCTGAAATTGTTTATTGAAACACGGCATGGACAAATGTTTTTGTACCCTTTATAGGGCTGTGTAGTTCACTCTTGGTTGTATATCATTGTTTATCCTGGTCTGGTTGTTATTTCGACAGCATTTATGTACTTAAGTTGATTGGTGGTTACCAAACAGCAACAAAAAGCACAACATAGTGAAGTAGGAATGATTTTGAAGTTAGTTTTTCATTCCAGTATATTAAACACTACAACACAGAAATGTATTCTTCATCTAGGTAGTTTTCTGTTTCTGTTCTTTTCTATTTCCTGTGCTTTCTTGATGCCTCGTTGTCAGAATTACTTCAGACAACTCACAAACCAGCGTTATGTTCACATTAGTTACAGCTCAGCTCTCACTGAGGTGGCTCTTTATCTCTGGGAACAGTCTGAAGCAATACATATTGCATATTGGTTGCACATTGGTTGCAAGTGATGCACAAGGGTTTCATTAGCTGGTTGCATCTTGTCTGCTGTTGCTCCTGGGGGCTCGGAGCTTGACGACCAGCAGAAGGCTCACCAGCACAACTGTTTCCAAACAGTGCACTCAGCAGTGCTGCTCTGACTCTGAAATTCCTTCTTGCCCCGCTGTCTACAGAAACTTTACAGCAAACACTGTTCTGTGTGTGTGTGTGTCTTTGTGTATTTTCTGGATAGAATGATCACACTCCATTGGGCAATTTGACTGTTTTGAGGAATGACATAGTGGAGCAGTGCCACAGATGTACGCCAAGAACGAGGAGTCTACCAGCTGTTTGGGACGCAGTCCAGAAAAATCTGGATAATGCCGATAATACATTTTCCTAGTGTCATTAAGGATTGCGTGTCTTTTCTCTGCCACTCCAGGAAGACTGTAAGAGGTTTAGCCAACTAAGTCTGTAGCTGTATCTAATGAGTTGGCTGTCCCTCCTCTCCCAGACTGTGTTTAAGCTCCAGGAGCAGTGGGTGAGGCACACAGAGAACTGCATGTCCTCAGGATCCTGGTAGCAGAGCATTAGTTAGACCCTCAGACCACAGCTTAGGTAACTCACCACTGTTTGTCCAGCTTGGTTTGGGGACCAGACAAGTCTGTTAACATTGTATTCATGTGCAGAAAGTGTTTTTTTACACAGTGTGCCGCTCCAGTAGATGCTACTAAGCAGACGTATTCCCAAAATACACACTATGTGTCACAATCAATCATTTTAACTTCCTACCTGTGTTATTTCTGTTTTAAATTATTACATTTAAATTAAATTTCATTGTTGTCAGCAGTGATTTGTCTACCAATCATAAAATATTGTTCTTTTACCTCTGTTATTTGGACCAAGTCATTTTCCAAAGCAGCAGTTTTCCATCCATCTTGCTGCTTCTGCTATTAACTTTGATAAAATCATTTTAACATTTAGGGGAAAAAAAAAACAGTGTGTGGTCCTTCTCTGACCAAGTGTGAACTTGGTCAGAGAAGGACAAATCTGTCAATAGACCAAAGTAAAACCAACAAAAACCCATAACAAGCCACGATTTCTATTGTTTCTGGAACCCTTAAGATAAGCAGAGTTACCGTGAACCCGACTAGGTGTCCCAGAATTATTGTAAAGCTTAATTAGCTTTGACACATGGCCTTGCATGTGAAAGGAACATATACAAATGCTGACTGGGTCTCATTTAACTGATAATTACTTGCTATTTTCCACCAAAAAAGGCCACTATTTAAAGAGAGGTTACATAATATCCAGGAGATGCGGAGATGAGATGAAAAGGGAGGTGAACATCTTCCCAGACGTGAGTTTGGACCATTTTCCTCCAGGAAAAGTTTGAGTCCAGGAAAATATTAAACCATTTAGTTCCAGGTTTTTAAGATGATTATGTAGACAGATGTGACAGAGGGCACACACTCATAGACAAGCTTACACAGCATGTGCCGTGAAGAGGAGATATGACTCCAGACGTGCTGATACATTATCATATACATAGTCCAAACAGCAGGAAAGTTTTGCATAAGGAATGCAAAATAACAATAGGCAATAAAGGCATGTGGAGAGATCTGTATTTATCTTGCTCTGACATTTACTTCAGACGGGGGAGTTCTACCAGCATAATTCTTCCTCAGACACAAACACACACACACATATACACAGGGAAGAATTTCATATTTTTGGGCTGAACAAAGTCATCTATCTTCCCTGTGTGATGCTCCAGCTTTGTTGCAGTTCCAAGGTCTGAGTCACATTGAGAATCCCATGCAGACAGGGCAACACCTTGTATACAGCATGATAGCACAGGAGAGTAGCCATTTGTCCTTGTCAAACAGCTCAGAGTGCACACAGACACATATTTCACACACAATTCTTGGCTTCATATGGGAAACATATCTTGTAAGTAAAGTACTCAACAGCACAGCAATACTTTACCAAGTGAGATGACATTATAGATCACCGAGAGCACTGCTGTCTAGGCTGCCACTGGGTCTAAACCAGGACTGACATGTGAGTCATGTTTATATGCATGTTGTGTGACTGTAACCTGCATTAAAGAGACAAGTTATAACACAGATCAGAACGCATTAACTCAGCCTGGTGTTCAGCGCTTTGGACAGGCTAGCCTTGATCAAACAATATCAGCTTAGAGAAGAAGGAACCTGATGAATCTTGATGTCACAAAAATCGATGACGTTGTCGGAGACGGTAGCTGGGGTTTGGATTTGATTTTTTTTTTCTTGAGGAGAAAAAAGGATGATAAGATGTGAGGAGTTAGTCCTCCCTCAAAGCTGGAAACATTGATCCAGTTGAGGTTAATGTTAATGTCATTGGGGCAAGTTGTTGTGTGTGATAGATAAAATCAGTACGGGTATAGGTGTGTCTGTTTGTCTGTGTCCACAGGTCCAGAAGTTAAACACCATCTCAGACTCTAAAAGCCTCCCTGAACCTCCCACCACATCACCACTGTTAGAGTTAGAAAGTTATTTGGAAGACTCTTTTTTTTTTTCATTTTGTCTAAAAACTTTCCGAGAGGAATCATTTCTCACTGCAGAGCTTCACTGAGTAGATCTACACTCTCCTTTCTGGGTGAAGCACAAGTGGAAGAATCAATTTACTCTTTGGATCCAAGCTCCTGATCCTTAAAGTGTTTTGATCAACAAGGTCTTCATCATGCAAATCAAAAATGTAACATTGTTGTAAAGGCCTGGGAGCCTGCAGATATATAAGTCTGATCAACACTTTATGAGACTTTCCTCCAGACCCAAAACTCAATTTTACTCTGGTGTTAGAAACAAACCTTCAATCATAAAAAGGAATCTTGCTTTATTAGTTTTCATATGTTGATCTGAAAGAAAAAAACCTAACTCATAACTGTCAATACCATTTTTCCTCAAATCATTCAGGGATCTTAACATTTCATGACTTCTGTAAATCTTTGAATAGAATCGAAAAAGAGAAATGTGTGTTTGTTTTGTAATACCAGTGCCTTTACATTACCATTTCCTGCATGTGTTTAATAGCATAGTAGGAATGAGACAAAGAAGGGAAACAAGGAGAAAAATGTAATAATAGCCAACTGCAGTCAGACTTATAGGTGTGTTTAGAAAACATATCTGACCAGTCATTCACTGTGATCCTTTTCCCTTCTCTTTCCCCATTTCATCACTCCCCAGTGTACCCTTACCTCTGCTTTTCTGCCGTTTCACATTTAACATATCATTCCTTCCATATTTTATTTCCTTCCTATCCTGTGACTGTTTCACAATGGCCACTGAGTGAAAATGTTCAGTTTAATTCAGCTGTAGAAACTTTCTACACTCACAGAGTAGAATTTATTCACATAAAAAGAAGTAAAAGTTAGAAAAGGTAACAGTGATTAGAATATTGATGTTCCTTCAACCTGTGCTGGTGACATCAAATATTTATTTTGCCCCCTTTACAATATCTTTACATTATACACTCCTAAGTCCAACAGCTGCTTTGTACTGAAAATGCTCAGGAACATGGCTATTGCAAAACAATCTGGTGAATTTAACAGATCAAGCAAATGCACCAGACACACAGTTCACAAAGTTAAAATGAGGTTGAAGTACAAAAGTGTGAAAATATAGTCAGAAAAATTCATGAGGTTGGATCGAGGCAATCTCATCTTCAGTCTCTCCAATCTTTTCCCTCCAAAACATTCACTCGGTGACCTCTGTAACTCTCTGGTTTTTCCTTCCATTGATCCTCAGCACTTTACCCCCCCCCCCCATCTTAAAACCTGAGCATTACCCCCTTCTTCATGCCACTCTCTCTTTATCTCTCCTCTCATTTCTCAACTGTCCATCCAAATATTCATTTTAACCAAGGCAGCAGATGTGTCTGGGTGTGTGTCTGTGTGTGAGACAGTGGGTTCGTATATGACCATGCTGTGTGCTTTATGTGCTGTATTTTTGAGAGACAGCGGGGGCTCCGGGCTCACACTGCTCTGCTTTAATGAAACTGAGAGGAAATATTGGAGCTGGGGAGAAGGAAGTGGCATATACCACATATACAGAGCTGTTCTGGCTATGCACCTCTTCAAGATTTTATTATTATATGCACTTAAATTGGAATTGTTTAAAGGTATATTGTTTGCCATTGGTGTGCCCACCATATCCTATTATAGCAGAATAAACCTGCTTTTATAAATGGAGTAACTTGTCGGCTGGTTAGCACTCTGCCATTTTCCACAAAGGTGCTCCACTGTCTACTCACAGTCCAAGCTTCAGTCTCAACCACAGTTACAGAGGGTAGCCAGTTACCTTCAAAGCACATGTGTGGCCACAGGTGTGGCAGCCAGTGCAGGACATCTACAGGTGTAAATGTAGACCTAAGACCGAGGCCAGGAGAAGAACAGAACCAACAGTCTCTTCCACCGGTGCAAATATACACAGGCAATGTGAAGTAAGTCCCAAATGCATAAAACATCTGGCATTCTTGTCATTATAATGTCAGTCAGAAGAGGACACTAGATGTTGAGAATGGGGATTGCATAGAGTGCTAAATGGGATTGTCTGAAATTAGTTGAAGGGCAGTGGTGGATAAATACTTCTGTAGCGTCCAACCACATTGTTCATGACTTTTAACCTAGCTAAATGAAAAGGCGAGGTGAAAAGACAAAGTCATCAGAGGTGCAAAAGATTAGATGGCAGTTATGTGGTGGTTGTGCACCATTTATTGTTTGCCAGCGACCAAAAAGGAAAAGGAAAGAGGTAAGACAGAGGAACTGGACCCTCGAGAGCTTGCATTACTTTACCAGACACATCAGGCCAACAAGGTCTGTCCCACTGTGACGTCTCCTCAAGCCAAGAAATACAGTTTGCTTTTGAAGAACACAACCCATATAACATTAAATTAAGTATGAGAGTGGTGGACAGTGGTTCAGAAATAAAATCTGCATTCAGTTTAGTCCATGACCTGGGTTAACCTTTTGGTCTCATTGAGGATATGTTACTTAATTAAAATAATAAAAGCAGCTTAAATGTGTGCTGTAAATCCTGGTGGTGGTGAGTTACATGAGAGGGAAAAATGATGACTAAAATTGCTACAAACATACAGTTCTACAAAAGCAGTGCATAAGTAGTACATCCCAGATCACCTGCTGAGTTTGAATGTTTATTATTGATAACACACAAGCTACTTCGTGCAAAAATATACAAATTTGAGATAGTAAAAGTAATTTCACAGCATGCAGTTTGTCCAAATCAGAATCAGCCAGTAAACTCTGAAATGTCAGTTCCACTGTCGTCCATTCAGTTCTTCATGTTGAGTGTTTAACACCCGCAGAGCGAGTTTAGACTTAAAAAGGTGGAGAGTGATACAAATTCAAATAAAAGAGAAGACTCTGAGCATTTGTGTGCAGCACTGCTGATGGAAAGCAGCTGAGCAGGCGTCATGAATGAGGAAGAATGAACAGAATAGTTGTTGTGAGCTCTTCGAGCTCTGCCTGTATTCACACCTCAGCAGACGTGGCCAGTTTCAGCTGCTGTGAACTGGCGCAGTGTCAAAGTCAGGATTTCAGTTTCAGGACATTACAGAAATATTTGTGTGACTTGCTTGTTCAGTTATCAGAAAATAGCTTTCCAACAGCGCTTTGAAATATGCAAGAGCCTTGATGATTGAGAGAGGAGAGAAAGTGAGAGCTGCTGATGAAACATAACGAAGAACTGATGAGTTAGGCAGAGAGGTGACAGAGAGGCTGAAGCAAACAGCATTGTCCTTGTGACCTCAGTGGAATCTATATGCTGAAGTCCAGTTACACAGTCTCCTCAAACATTAAGCTGGACACCACACTCATATACACATACTGTACAGCTACAGTGCAAGTATGCATTATTGCCCTTATGGATTTGTCAAAGACATGGGTATGTAAATGTGTAGTGTCAACACTGTTCTTTGTGTGCACACTCAGTAGCCTGTCTCAGCACTTTGGGTTTCACACCCATGTCGATAATACTCCTCCATCGATAAAACTAATCTGATTTCTTCCATTGCACAAATAAGGTTTGCATTGTATTGCTCGTTGTTGTGTTTTGTGGTATTGATGCTATTATACATAATTGCTGGATAGGACAGGCAGGTGTGTTTATTGCTTGGTTCCTTTTAAATTGGGTTTTTTTTTATTTTTGCATCAACAAACTCTCACACGAGGTGAATGTGTTTTGACAAAGAACAAGTGCACAGACTGATGTTTCCTTCTGAACAAGCAACTAAATCTGTTTGACATTGCTGCAGACTGCCTCTGGTGCTGAGAGAGTTGCATCTAAACTCAGGATCTTAAAATGCCTTGAGAACCAAGATTTAATTAGATTTCACTTAAAGACTACACTGGTATTTATTTCTGCAGAGAAACCAGTGTATCCACACATAGCTACACTTTACACACATCAGTTTATTAGGTACACCTTGCTTAAACTAATGCAGTGTAATAAAAGAGTCAAGGTTACAATGTGTAGTTTTTGTTAGTGTTGATTCAACTATGTGATCATTTTGGAGGATATAGTGTGTGGTGCTGTTGAACTGTATTGTTTTGTACAGACTTGGGTTTCTGTTATTTAGCCTACCCTGATTTAAATTAGTGATACGTTCACTACTACTACTACTTTCACTACTTTTCAACAGCTCTTTGGTACAAATGAAGGTTGCACTTGGTGAGAGCCGTTCTTGTTATCATACTGCCTGCCCTAAATTCACTCCCCTTTATGTGAACAGTGAAAACAGGCCAGTCACAAGAGGCAGACACATTTGGAAATGTAGCAGCATCTGGATGCACTTCAACAACTAGACTAGCACTCAGTGGAGTGCATACCTCCGCCAAGGCCAAACAATCCAACATATGTCTGTCAGATCCAGTTTATTATCTGGATTTGCAGTAAGCTCTACAAACTCATAGATGTCAACACCATAAATATGTCAGATTTTTTTCCATCAAGATCCATACTATCAAAATGCCCTGTCTCACAATATTAAGTTTGGAAAGTTCAGTGCAGCTTGGTTCAGTACTTTTTGGATAATCTTGCTGACAAAAAAAACAAAAAACAAACAGACATGGGTGAAAACATAACCTCCTTCGGGGAGGTAATAAATGCAACAGTAAAGCAGAGTGCAGTATTTGAAAAATAAAACTATTATTCCAACTGGGGTCAATAAACAATCTCCACTGCCACTTAAAAACACAGCATCCAACGGGGCAAGCTGCCAAGGTGAGACGAAAATGTTCCACTGATAATGATGACTAAGATAACGAGATGACAGTCGCCCACTGCCACTCACACCCATGCATCTACCACTGAAACTAGCAAAAGGCCTACATCATTGCCTGGCCAGGCACCAAACTCTCATAGAGCCACTGGCACAAGACCCAAAACAAGACAGACATCTCTCCACAATTATGTAGCACCTGTCATAACCCCACTGAGACAGATGAAGAGCTTGCTAAAGTGACACTGCCACTGATTCCGGACATTTACATTTGTGCAAGATAAAGGATTCAATCGACAGGGCCATGTTCTCAACCCATCCTACACTCCTCCATCAAGGAAGAGTGTAGGATTCAAACAGGTATTAGAGAGAAGCGGCATTGCTGAGGGAAAGGGTGTCTGAAGTCTTAACCACATATTGTTGAACATCACTGGCTACAACCTCATTTATGGTAGTAACATGCCAGTTCATTGAAAATTTCAACATGTTCTCCTGCTTATTTGTTTTGAATTCAGTGACTGACACGCAGCAGAAACCTTGGCTGAAAAGCTTCTCAAGATTGGAAAGTGGAAGATAAAGTGGTTTGCAGTATAACTGACAGCGCAGCTAACATTACGAAGGCTATACAAATCACAAAATGGACTCATCTTCCATGCCTGGCATATACTATCAATGGCCTAAAACTCATTCTGGATAAAGTGAAAGGGGCAATGGTGCACACTGGGTGCAACAAAACTGAGGGCCATTCAGATCCAAATGTGGATGGCACCCAAACAGGACTGAATGACAAGAACATGTTGAAGTGTTTTCTACAATCAAATATGGCCATTTTCTTAACCCTGGCCATCACAAATGCACCAGTCAGCCCTTTGGAGCATACTGCAGGAGGTGTGCACTCTCCTGGCGCCCTTTCAGGGAGTCGCTGTGGAGTTCAGTGCAGAAAGGTACGGCAGGTAGATTCCACAGAATAAAACCACACGGCTGGAGATCCTGCTGCCCGTGACCCAAGATTCAAAAAAGGTGGCATTTTGGGATGCAGAGAGCTGCAGATGAGGGTTTCCAGAGAATTGCAATTGCAACAGGAAGAGTCACTCTCGGCAGCAGTGAACCCAGCCAGTGTCCTCTAAAGTGGCACAAAAGTGGGGCCTCTGTGTACCCCAGGCTCACCAAGCTCATGGCAGACAGGTTTTGCATCATGGCAACATCACCTATGTCAGAGAGCATATTCTCCAAGACTGGACAAATCATCTCAAAGAGGAGAAATCGTTTTAAGCCCTCAAAAGGAACTTAGATTCCTGAATGCAAATTGGCTGTAGATGATGCATAAATCAGGCTACTGTAGCAGTAGCGGTGAGGGATGTAACAAGCCTCAGATTTGAATCAAGATGCTTTACACAGAAAAAAAGTATCAGTGGGTGTTGGATAACAAAGTACCTTGTATCCGTGCGAGGTGTTGTTTAAATAACAAAGGATATTTGCTTTAAAATGTTTGACTAGTTATACATTTTTCTGTGAGTAAAAATAGATTGTTGTTCTCTGGCTCTCAGGGCTGTTATTGGAGTCTTGTTTCCAGATTTGTGTTGTGTTATTATGTTTACAAGTAAGAAAGCCTTGTTTGAGCAGATGTGGCTCCTAGGCCAGGAGCTCATCTCCTGTTTTTGTTTAAGCAGCTAAGGACAGTTCACTAGTCCATTGCAAGGTTTGTACTAATAGTATCTTTATATTTCTCTCTATTTTATTTTATTTCTGTCTTTTTATGACACTTAAAATATTTTTAGTGATAGCGTGGGCCTTTTCCATGAGGTATTATGTGTTTTATTATTTTTGCTGTTTATTCTTAAAAATTTTCTAGGATGAACTGTTATTCAGATAATTTTTTATCTGTCTGATTTGTACTAAAATTAGTTTTGCACAATAGTTCATTAAGCTTCTTTACATATTGTGCCAATAAATACAATTCTAATATTAGATGTTGCATGAATTGCATTTAAGGCAAGGCAACTTTATTTACATAACATAAATTCAAAGCATTACATTCATTGAGAAAGCAGAGGGATGTAGCGTCACCTTGTGTAATGTTTACGATGCAGATCATCAACATCAGATCTGGCGAGTTATCAGTGCTGCTAAATCTAGTCCAAACATGCAAAATGAAATTATATTGGTGAGATGTCTAAGTTTGAATCTGATCCAAATCTTACCCCGTTGTCATCCTAGTAACCCCCACCCCCTGAAAAACAAAACTAGGTAAAAACTTAGTATATGGGTGGACCATATATGGGTGTCCAAAATTGTGGTCAGTGAGTTACAGGGATGTTAAGGTAAGAGTACAATACTTTTGGGATGAGCCTCACTGTTTGCACTGGTTTATTGTGACAGAGCAACATCCAGGGGAGTAACAATCAATTGGTTGACCAATGGTGAAGCTTTGTCAGTCAGTCAGTCAGTCAGTCAGTCAGTCAGTCAGTCAGTCAGTCAGGTTTATGGGGCTGGATCTGCTGTTGTGCTACAAACTGCAGCCTCCAAAATGATCATACAGCTGAATCAACACCTCACTAAAACAGTTTCAACAAAACATTACAACCTTCATGAAGGTTGAAGGTTTATTGTTGGATTTATGTATGAAACTGCATTATTTTTAGCTATGTGTATCTTATAAACAGGCAGCTCAGTGTATATATTGTGATTGTTTCACATTGTTAAATTGCTCATATTCTTTTGTTTAATTTTGTAATTAAATGTAATTTTGGCACAGTGGACACTGATCTCCCTCCCCTGTGTTTTCTCTTTCCTCTGACACACACACAGAAAAGGCCAGTGGAGTTCAGGAAGAGACAGTATCGAACATCTAGTTTATCATGCTAGACAGTTCACCGCTCATTGCTCCCTCGGTGCAGCACCACAGTGAGTAGCAAACCAGGTTCACTCACCTGCCAACACTCGCCCCAAAAAACCATGCTAGAACAATGCCAGCAGGTGAGGAGTGAAGGGAAATCGCAATTGTACCCAGAATGTAACATTGTGTAATGGTTAACCAGGGTGTGCACGTGCTCAAATGACAAGTGGTATCATTAAGGATTTTATTGTGAGGCTTACTTTTGCAGGTGAGGTGGATTTGCATATGTTTGCTCTGAATTCTGACCTGGAAGGGTTGGAAGAAATGAGAGTGTGTGCTTAGTGTTTGCAGCTGCATTGCTGTATTTATACACTATAAGATAATCTCTTATAGTGTACCACATAAATTCATTTTTCTTTCATGATGGTAATGAGGGATTTGATAAGCTGTGATTTATAATGAGAAGGTGACACGGTAAGCAGCGAATTGGCATCCTGTTTGTTTAGATAGAAAACATATTTTCAAATTAAAAGCCAACCTACTTTTGGGCATACCTTAAACGATCAAACTGAAGGCAAAAATGGTGAGTGTCACTGTCTCTGGGTCAGTTACATCTTAAAAGCTCAGCTGTCTGATCCAGACAGACAAGCCACTCCATGTGAGTGGCTTGTCTGTCTGTCAGCCACCCCTTCAGACACTGGTTGAGCTTGGTGAGAGCCTGAAGCTCTTGGAGACTCTCCAGGGAGATTTGGCCAAGACAGAAGCTCAGATTCCTCTCATCCATGAACAGTTTGCTATCCTGGACAAATATGAGGTCCCAGTGGAACAGGCTGTAAGCAGCTCTATCAGTAATAAAAACGCAGGCACACACCATATTCATCAAACAATGCATAGGACATTGATTGTGGCTATAGATTGCAGATTGTAAGATAATACTGAATGTTTATTATATTTTCCCATGACATCTTCTGAAAATTCACAATGAGCAGGAGAAGGTGGCTTCCATCACTAATTTATATTAGTTACAGAGTGCAAATTAAAATGCCTGTCATATTCTGTGCTGCTGATCATAATAATTATGCAGGGATGCAGGGAGGGAAATTTCTCATTTGTTCTTTGATGAAAAGAGAGGTGTGACCCAGTACCAAGAATTTGTTGAATAAACATAACATCCTCTCACCTTCATCTAATCAGGAACAAGTTCTTGAAGGACTTTTTGTCCCCTCTCAAGTGAAATAATCCATTTGTGCTTGGGGTTCTCTAAGATTTCAGTCCTGCAGCATGTGTCCCCCACAGGAGCAGGACATGTGTGAGGTGCTGAATGGGGAGGGGCCAGTGTGGCTCAGGCAGGTGTTGATTGGCAGCTACTTCAAGTCAAGCAACACAAGAAATTCAAACACAGCTTTATCCTCTCCTCTTCAAAAAGAAGATCCAGATCACAGGATACACACTATGTCAATTCCTCTTCCTCTCTCTCATTCCTTTTATTAAAACACACACACACACACATACACACAGGACTTGGTCCTTTTAATGAAGGTTTTTCAGCTTCTTTGTTTGATTTCTCTTTAATCCGTTTAATGTCACAGTGTTGCAGGGTTTAATGTAAACGTAATGTGTTGAAATGCAATTAATATGTGAGACTCGTCTCATCTCTGCAGGTAGGCCTAATTTAACATTCTGGCAAAGGACTACAGGATGAATATTAGTCAGTCTTGGCTAACATCATCAGTGCATGTTAGTGTTGATTAATGTGCACTGCCCTTGACAAACTAATACAAATACAGACATAAAAAGTGACATAATGTACATGGCGACACAAAAATATACCCATGCATATATCAAGCAGTCAGAAATTACAACACTTTTAGGGATAATATACAGACAAACCCAACTAAATTAATACACACACTTCCACACAAGGCGGTAGAGGTATATAAATGAATTAATCATGTTCTATAGCCTTCACATTCACCGGATATAAACCCAGTGATAGCAGATTATGAACTGATGTGCTCTCCACTAACATCATCAAAACAGCTAATTAGGGCATGTCTTTTGGAGAAACGCTGTGAATCCCTCCAGTGAAGTTACACAGACTTGGAGAATCTATGCTAAGAAAACTCGAAGTTGTTTTGGAGGCTCATGGTGGTCCATTAGCTTACTACACCGAAAAAAAATAACACAGTATGAACTATATATATATATATATTGTGTGTGTGTGTGTGTGTGTGTGTACTGCTCAGGCACACATGCAGTCACACAGAATTTATTCTAATCTTTCCTAAAGCATGACTCTCTGTCGTGGGCATGTTAATGTGGCTTGTGTGTGTGTGTGTGTGTACTTGTAGTTGCTACATAGTAAGGACCAAAAAAAGTGTTTTACTAACTGAGTGAGGACATTTTGGGAAAGTGAGGACATTTTGGCCGGTCCTCACTTTTTGAGACACCTTCAAATCACATTTTGAGGCTTAAGACTTGGTTTTAGAGTTATGGTTAGAATTAGGTTTAGGTTAAGGTTAGGGTCAGGGTTAGGGTCAGGCACTCAGTTGTGATGGTTAAGGTTAGGGTAAGGGGCTAGGGAATGCATTATGTCAATGAGTGTCCTCACAAAGATGGAAGTACAAGTATGTGTGTGTGTGTGTGTGTGTGTGTGTGTGTGTGTATGCGTGTGGCTATGGCTATGTGTGCGCTTGCACATTTTGTATCTGTCCATCTGTCCCATCCCCCACAGACCAGATGACTCAGCTGGGTGTCTATCTGCATGTCTAACATGATGCAAGGCCTCAGCCTTGACTGGCCCAGTGGGTGGTCATGTCCCCGCATGGCAGAGCAGCAGGCTGAGGCATCTTTCTCCAGCTCCTCCACTCCCCCACTCACTTCTCTATCTTCTCCCACTGTCCCTCAGTTTTATAATGTTTTCATTATACTGCCAAGTGGATTAACATGGAGAGGCAGAACGAACAAGTGTCACACACATGGTGAAATACTCTCACATTCAACTCATTCAGCTGGTGTGTTTCACATTATACACAGATCATTTTGTTACAGACATTTTCTTTATAGAACTGAACTTTCCAACAACTTCTTTTTATCATACTGTGAAATTTCCTCATACATACAGGAAAGTTACTTCAGTGGAGATGTGCCACCAGTGCTGAAAGCCAGCACCATACGGCCGCTCTGACTCTCTCTGCTTCTCTCTTTTCCTCCGTCCCTACTGAGCTATTACTGATCTATACGAGGCCTCATCAGAACCAATAGCCTGTATCTAATCTGTTCCTGCTCCTGATGATTTCTGACTACACGGATGCTCCCTTCCACGCCATAAATGACGACTCTCACAGGAAGACACACCGTGACTGATCGCCTGTCCTTTCATCATTCCTCAGCCCCTTCACTGCCTTTTCCTTTTTGCTCCTCTATTTCCCCTCTGTTTTTGGATACTCCTATCATCCCCACTCCTTCCCTCACCTCCTTTTGCTCCTCCTCCCTGCTCACCTCAGTTTGCCCTGTCTCTTCCTCCCCTAGCCTCATACCCACCTTGTTTTGTGAGCAGCTGAATGTTTACTTCATGTCAGCCTCATCATCCATTCTGACTGGGCCGCCGCTGGGAGGATTTGCTCCTCTCCTCTCTCGCATTTTATTTGTTCCCCTATTTGCTGTTTCCATTAAAGATGAAATTGAAATCTCCTAACACACACACATACATGGACAAACATGCACGCACACAGGCATCACACTGCCACACGCGTCGACTAACAAAACAATGTCGTGCTGTGCCAAGGCATATGAAAGAGCACAAACCTCTCGTCCTACTTTTGCTTTACCTTCTTCCCATCCTTTCGCTCCACTTCCTCACTCTCTCTCCTTGTTACCACCTCCTCTCCTTCCTCTGTAGTCGTTGCAAGTGCAAAGGGAGACAGTGTGATCCATGTTTTGTTTTTGTGTTGTATTTTGTTTTCTCCTTCATCACAAAAGAACTGACTTCTCCCCTTTCTCCATCTGTCACTTTTCAACACATTTAAAACCTCCTTATGAAAGTTTTTCACACACAGCACCTTTTACTTCTCTGCTAAATTTTCTCCTTCTATGTCTTCCTTTGCTTGTGACAGAATTTAGCACAACACAAGAGACAAACTGCTCGACTTACATGAAGATCACCTCCTTTCCCACCTGTTTTATTTTCCCACTGCTGCTCCTGCTAAAGCCGCCACCTCACCGTCCACGGCGTGACTTCGGAAACCCCTTCGGACAGGATGTGGGGAGTGTTTGGAGCATTGCAGAGGAAAACAAAGCCAGCCTTCGGCAGGTTAATGAGGCCAGGAGGCATCTTTGTGCTGAGCTTCATCAGTATTCCACAAAGGCCTCCCTCTCTCGCTCTCTCAATAATATCCCAGTCATTTGGGTCAACTACATCACTGTGCCTCTGTGAAGGGCGCACACACACACACACACACACACACACACACACACACACACACACACACACACACACACACACACAGAAAAAGAGAGAATTCTTTGACAGTTTAATAGAAATACAGTCTCACAAAATGTTCACCCCCTCATTCTCTCTAATCATTAGCTCTGTCTCGCATTGTCTCTCTCTTTCTTATTTTCCTCACTATATCCATCTCTTTCACACTGACCCTCCTCTCTTTCTGTAAGTCACTGCCACTCTTCCAGTCTTTCTACCATACTCTCACACACACACACACACACACACACACACACACACACATACATACAGTTCCTTCAATTAAGATAACGCAGCCTAATCATATATGAATTACATTAACATCTCTAATAGCTACTGCGAGTTATTGGTTACTCATTAGGACTCCGCTCACTCCAGCATAGGCCAGCTTCCAATAACAGTAAGAACAGCAAAGTGCAGTACAGGGCCTAAGTGAAAGCAGATATGAGCTGCAGATGTCTGTGTGTGTGTGTGTGTGTGTGTGTGTGTGTCTCACTGGGCCTGAGAGCTGGGACATTGCCACTAAGCAGTGTGTATGCAGTGACTATGGGTCCAGACTATGAGTAGATGGGAGGAGAGGCAAAGCTGTGAAGATCAAATATCTCATAAATCAAAGCTGTGGCACAAGTAAGCAGGGCCGTGGGAGCCCTTCGTGTGTGTGGGGCTCCTGGCAGAAGCAGAGGGCCAAAGAGGATGCCTGGGCCCCTGGCCAGGTCCTACTGTCCCTCTCCTCTCCCTTTTTTCACTCTTTTTTATTTTTCCCAAATCTCCTCTCATATTTTCACCCGCCCTCTTCTCCTTTAATCTCCCCATCCTTCCATCCTTCCAGCTGCAGCCCCACCACTCACATTTCTCTTCACCACGCTTCTCCTCCATGTTTAATTTCATCCTTTTCCCCCCTCATCCCTCGTGTTGCTCCACCCCCCAACCCCCCACACCCACACACACACACACACACACACACACACACACAGCCTCCATTTAAACTAAACATCACATAGATAACCATCTCCACTCACATTGTTCCAGCTCCTCCACTGTCTAATTACGCCGCAACTCTCAGTGAGCACGTTGTCACAGAGGTTTTAAATTAGCAGCTCAGTTTAATGTCACGAGCACATGTAATGTGCCAGTTGGACTGTGCGTGTGTACGTGTGTGTGTGTGTGTGTGTGTGTGTGTGTGTGTGTGTGTGTGTGTGTGTGTGTGTGTGTGTGTGTGTGTGCGTGCATGAAGTAGGGGTGTGACTTCATTAAGATGAGTTATGATATTAGTTACTTTTGCACCATCTCTTGCTTCTCTGTTAATTTGTGTTTGTATGTGGAGGTTTCTGTAACACATGCAGGAGTTAGGTGTTATTCTTGCTGACTAGTTGCTTTATTAGTTATTTTTGCACCACATCTGTGTTTGTTGATGTGTGCACCTGCTTACATATGTTGCATGTGCATGTTACGTTTTGACAACATGCTGAGCAGACAGCACGGCGCTCTATAGCCTGGCCTCCATCGAGGTGGAACTGCTCCCCATCAGAAACAGTGCAGATGCTGGAGAAGGTTTCACCACCAAGCTCATAGTCCTATGAGTTGTTGTCCTGGCATGACCTGACTTTATTCACACTCAGAACAGTTTTTTGCAGACTGTGTGACCAACAAGTGTTAATCAGGCAAGATGAGAGCAGAGGAAACTTTTTTTTTTATTAGGTTTTCTTGTTCCTGTGCTTTGTTTTTCACTCCTCTCTGGCTTTACTTTTCACAGTTTAAGCTTCAACTCCAGGTATAATTAGTTTGAGTGAACAGATGTCATCCATGGTGTGCAGACAGTCCAATTGTTTTTTTGTTCTTTCTCCTCATCCTGCTTGTCATGTTAGCTTCACTTCAGCTCTACGTGCCCCAACACAGAACTACTGCCATGAAAATAACCATCAAATCTTTAGTACTGTGCAGAATTTGCACCACAATCAAACATTTGCTTTCTTTTCAGATGATACACACCAGCCTCACATTTATGAAGTGTGAAGGAATGGTTGGTGTAGATAAGATGGTTTGCACTGTAGAGTATTTAGTAGTATCACTAAATAAAGATGAAGATGTCGCTTTGATTTTCTTCATTTTTTGTTGTGGTGAGCCAGGCTCAGCCTCCTGTACCCTCCACTCGTTTTACCTTGCTGCATCTGTGGAACCCTTCCTTGTGCTGTTATGTTATATACAATATAACAGAGGGCGCAGGTGTCTGTATGAATCTTATTCCATCATACTTCTTTGTAGATCTGCTCACTTGCCTGCTGAGCCTCCATTTAAGCCATGGGTTTCGAAGGAATTGCATGTGCGTTGTGAATGCTGGCCTTGTAACAGCCCTAAGAGTACTGCAAAAAGCATATTATTGAGCTTTTGTATGCACACACATGTTTGGTATGTGGATGCATGAAGAGCCAAACAGGATGTGTATAAAATAACATTTAAAAAACTTGACAAACTCCAGAGCGAACTCAAGGTCAGTTCTGCTGCACACAGTTTATTAAATATCTGCAGGTTTGGTTGCTGCTTCAGTGTGACAGTCACTGTTTAGCTGTAATACATTACCTGAGTCAAGTTAGGTTTTGTTTTATGCAAATAAAACTGAAAAGGCAAATAACTAATTTGCTCAGCGCAGTACAATCTTAAACTTGTACTTTGATCGTGGTCTCTGTAGAAAGAACGAAGAATTACACTTTGTGTTTCTAATGGATACAAAGTTTGCAGACTCTTAGGGGACATCATTAGAAGTATTTTTAGCTTTAGACCCACAAACTCTGCCTAAAATGCATTTTACATTGACAGCTAAAACATTTTATGGCCTTCCCTCAGGACACACAAAATTTGGTGCTAAGTATCACGAAATGTGCAGTTCCCCCCAAAATAAACACCAGCAGCTCTAACAGAAATGTTACACAGTAGTGAGGACCTGGTCTTTGTCTGAATGCAGAATGAGGAGTGGGAGATTTCTTCAAGATCAAGACTGACCCATTTGTTTTCAAACCCAACAGGTTCGACCTCTGTTACATGCTGTACAACTCTCCTCCCTCTAAAGTCCTTACTTTAAATGCTGGATATGATTCTGCTGCATAGAGCTACACCATTACTGCTGGTGATGCTGTTAAGGGATAATGATGAGCAGGCAAGTGACCAAGTCCTATAGAATAAGCTTATTACTGTGGTTAGTTCAGTCTGATCTTCCTGAAGTTTGTTCTGCTGACTTCTATCCAAGGTCTTCCTCTCAGTCTTGTTTCCCCTCATCAGTGTCTGGAGCTCTGTTCCCAGGGGACCGTCCAGACCTTTGCAGCACTCTGTCCTCACTCTGAGAAAGTGGCTGCTCAGTGGAATGCATACACTCTGACTTTAAAGAGAAATCTCCAACTTTTTTAGTACTGGCGTCTCTGTCCTCACTCACTGAATGAGTCTCTGTCACACTCAGCTAGGGATGTACCTAACCACTGATTTAAATTTGAACTACTCAACTTGTCTAAATGTAAGAAAACTCAAAATAAAGCACAATTTAATCTGGATGATAGAGTAAGCAAACGTCTCATTGGTTTGCAGAGTGTGGCCAACATTAGCATGCTAGCACCAGCTGTCTTCTTACATTCCAGGTTAATGTCCACATGCCTGTGATGAATGTGGTCAGACATTCCTCCAGCTGAGTTTATTCTGACTCAGCCTACACAACCTTATTTCCATTTTCTAGATCAAAATACAGAGGTGTCATCTGTCTTGTGTACAACATTCGGACCTTAGCGTGGGGTGAAGGGTGCTGGCGTCTGCCAGGGCTGCATTATATCTTAGACGCAACATTTAACCGACATCACATGTCATTAGAACACTAGTATTTCTGGTGCGGACTAGTGAGGGTAGCAAGGTTTAATCCTTTCGTCGACTAATTGCGCACAACCCCGACAATCAGCATGACTTGTTTTGACAAAAGAACCAAAGGCAAGCCAATATGAGCGGTCGATGGCGATGGGTCTTATCTTCAGTGATGTAACTTTCTGAAAGAGCCTTCCTCAGCTCACTGCACTCAGGGAACAGATGAAAATAAACAGAGGAATATATCTTACGCTACACCACGAGCAGAAAAATGAGAAGGCAAAAAAAAAAAAGATAGAAAATACATATTACTTTGCTGAGTGTGTCCCCTTGTTGTTATGAGGGTAATGAAAGAGAAAGAAACACACAGAGTAAGATGGCAAGGAGTCTTGTCTGTATTAAACATGGGTGTATTCGCCTTGTGGTTAATGTCAACTGTGGCTAAGGTACCTGGGTCTCCAAGGGGTTGCCGAGTGAGAGCACTGTTGCTGTGATTAAAACGGTGGAGAACAGCCAGGGGGTGATAGTTGGCACAGATTCTGCTCTGTCTCCTCCCCCTCTATTTCACCCTCCATCCCTCTCCTCTCAGTGCCAGCTGTCAGTTATGTCAGTCAGTGTGCTAATGATGCTTCCTTCCAGAGCTCAGAGCGCAGTGATACATCTGCCATGCCCAAACATTGCTCGATTCGTATGTGAGCTGTCCACAAATGGCCCAGTTTAGTCTACTCTGGTTTTTACGCAGGATAAGCATAAACATTCACTTTTTAGTACATCACTGTTTCCCTGTTGTATCCTGTGGTCATTAACACCACTTCCACACAGACCCCGTGTCTGATTCAACATAACAAACCTGTGTTCACCCACATTCCTACAGTGGCACTGAGAGCTCAATGCACTGCAGCTTCAGAAAACACATGCAAAAAGACAAAACACACACAAATTCAGAAAACGAAGTCATCAATTTGACAACACATGTGCTGCAGATATTCACAGCACAGCAGAAGTGTTTCCAGGGGATACTAAAAAGTGATTAACCTGGCTGGGACGCACCTGTTGTTCAATAGTTTGTGACTTTTGAAGTAGAACACTAAACAGCAAGTGTGCTTGGATGTATTATCGTACATGTTTTATAATGCGTCCATGCAAGTGTGTCCTAAGCATCATCATTCATCACCTTTTTTTAAAGTTATTCATTCCAATTGTGACAGGAAAGTCAGAGAGAGAGGATGACATGCAGCAAAGAGCCACGGGTCGGACTCAAACCTGTGCTGCGGTTAGGATGAGGCCTTCACGGTACGCACTTCATTTACATTTACTCCTTTGACAGACACTTCTATCCAAAGCAATTTACAAGTGAAGGACAAAAATAAAGCTTCAGTGCAGTCCATGGTTTAAGTGTTAAGTACTACATCTATTTAATAAGTGCAAGGAGATTGTATAAGCAACTGCACCAAAAGTGCATAGTAAGTGCTAGTTAGACATGTTAAGGTTTTAGGAAAGGAGGTGCTCGCAGAAAAGATGAGTTTTCAAGAGATTCTTGAAAATAGAGACTTTACCTGGTGCGACCCCCTCATCACTGCTCTGTGTCTGCTGGAAACACTTCTGTTGTGTTGTGAATATTTGCAGCACATGTGTTGTCAAATTGTTGAAGATGTTTTCTGAATTTGTTTGTGTTTTGTATATTTACTTGTGTTTTCATAAGTTGCAGAGAGAGCTCAACGCACTGCAACTTATTCCTGCCAACTCTGCTGACACTGGTGAATCCTGGGATGTCGCTGTCCCAACAAGAGCCCACATACATCCCTGCTATCGGTGTACACTTACAGCGTTGTTGCTTTAAGTTCATCAAAAGCGGTTGCTGCAGCATTTACACTAAATATCCAACATGCCAAGCAGTCTATCACCTGTCTGTTAGTCTTCTTTATTTGGAGGTTTTCAAACCCGTGAAAATAATGTGTGTTCATAGTTGAGCAGAGTCTGATGAACTAAAAGCAGATCAAAGTGTCTTAAACTTCACACTTTGCCTGCAAGTTTTCACACAAACCTGTCATCAGCTCAATTATTCCCTTTATGTATCCAATTTACACCACGTCACCTCCAGCACGGAGAGTATTTCCAGGTTATTTGTCTTTTAATATTTTAAATCATATTATTTAAATGTTGATGACAATGTGACATTCACATACAGAGGGATCAAACTGATCTGTATGCACAACCTGTCTGTGTTGTTGTTAGGTATTTATTGGGTGCAGTCAGTTGGGAGTTGCTAACATTACCTAGCAAATCAAAGAACGGTGTTAATAACGTATTATACCTGCGGTTTCCACAGACGAACTGACACCTCATGAACATGTAGTGAGCTGAACAGCTGCAATTCCAAGATACAAATAATTAAGAAAAAAGAAAAACAAATTTCAGGATATTCAGAATCCAACAGAGCCGAAATCACTCAAATATGTAATGAACAGAAGTTAAAAGCCGAAGTTTGGAAATTAGACAATACTCTAATGAAATCTCATTTGTGCCAAATAGTGTTATCTTATTACCATTCATGTGTGTCAAACGATCATCACAATGAAACGCCTCAGCACCACTTAGATTTTCTTAACAGTTTGTTTTATACATTATCTCATCTTTCAGTGCTCCTTGGACCAAACCAGCGCTGAGTTCACCCTGGAGAAGATGCTGCTTGACCTCGACAAGTCTGCTGACAGCATCTGTGGAGCTGCCAGGAAGGAGCTCTCCACAAAACAGGTTCAGGCTCTTCCTTTAGACTGACATGCAGTTGCCTTTGTCGTCTTTGTCCTGCGTCCATTCACTCTGACACTCAGCTTTCTTTTGAAAAAGAGGTGTGGAGGAAGCTGCTCTAATGCACATAAGTGCAGATGCTTTTCTTTTCCTATTTTTAGGTTTTTGCCTTTGCGATTATTTAAAGCTTGTGTTTTCCCACCCGCTGACAGATTTACTCACCTTTCCTCTCATACATTTTCACCCTTCTTCTTTTCCCCATTTGTCTTCACCCCTCTCCTCACCCCCTTCAAAAGGTCACCAGCATTAGTGTTTGAATTCTCCATGGCTAAGTTATTCATTTGACCTTGCCATCTGTCAGTACAGTGCTGTTCTCCTGGGTCAGCCACATGAGAGTCTTGTTATGGTTCCAGGGGTCAAAGTTCAAAATGGATATCCTTTCAAATTGTATTTACCCCACAACCGTGAATTTTGTTTGCATATGTGTGTATGTGAGTCTTGTACCTCTTGCATACGCCATTAGAGCCATATCAGGGTATCAAAGGCTGCATTGCTGCTGGGAATGATGAATGGCTGCCAGGTGCCGAGGTCCTTGTGGTAATCACCCCAGGTAAGGGCTTTTAGCCCTGCTGGTGGGAGAACAGAAAGGGTTAAGTGGCTATGGCGGCTATAGCCTCATAGCTTTCCATAGCCTCTGGCAGCAGCTCATCAGCTTATTCCCCAACATCTCCAAAGACCCATGTGGAGGAGGTTTAGAAGTCAGGCAGCAAGCGGTGGGGGAAATGGAGACGAGGCTTAATTTCCTCCAGACTAGAAGTGAAACCGGGGAGGAGAGAGGGAATGGGTTGGCTAACTCCTCAGCTCCCTTCCTCTTTTTTTCCAGGCCTGTTGTCCTGGGGCAGCAGAATCAGCCCTGTCTGCTTGTCAACCTGTGTCAACATCAGTGCCGCCCCGTGCCGCTCTCCACTTCCCCGTCATGCAGCCCAGCACCCACAGGAGTTACATGAGCGCAGATTTAATGTATGAATAACCTTGGCCTAGGGAGGTGTTAAAGGTGTCTGATTCAGACCTCCCAGTAACCTCCAGTCAGTCCCCTAACTTTCACCACAGTTCACTGACAAGTCATGTTGTGTAGAGGGACTGGAGAAAGAGCGAGAAGAGGGAATTTATAAAAGAGACACTGCTACTTGCTGTCATCATCACACCTGTTTCTTAAAGGTTTTTGGTCTCTACTGTGCACAAACTGCAGCACGCAATCGCTTTTAAGATCAATGGCATCCTGTCTCCAGTGCTGCTTCATATCATCACAAAATGTTAGTGCTGGAAAAGAAAAGTAACATCTCTGTCTCTCCCTTTACCTTTGCTCTGTGGTGACCATTTGTACCAGAGATGGTTTCTGTCTCTTCATGTTATGCTTTGGCTTTAAAGCGAGGTGAGAAAAGAGCCTGGAAGGCATCGCTGGGTGGAGGGTCATCAGCTTTAAAGCTCATGTTTCATGATAGAGGAGGTCAGTGGTTGTAAAAATGTGTGGAGAATCAGGTGATTGGTTTTGTGTTAAGCTCCTCTCTCAGGGATTAATTGGAAGTATTTGTCAGTGTGCTGATTTTAATGTTGTTTAGGGTAATCATCTCTTTCAAGTATTTTCTTCTAAAATGAAAATGAGTCATCTATAAATACTCCTGCCCTTCCAAAAAAAAAAAAAAACCAAAACACTGGGGTTTTGCTAGATGAAAATCAGTCACTCTGCACCACAAAACACAGGCTTCTACATCTACTGTATTCAGACTGACACAGCTTCTATAAATAGTCAGACAAACACACTTTCTCTCATTCTCACTCCCTCCTTTTTCTCTCTCTTTCTCTCTCACTCTCTGTCGCCTGCTTCCTCATGTGGCCAGGCATGGGCTTGGTCCCCACAAAATTCAATTTGCCATCTAATTCCGTATCAGAAACATGGTCCAAGCTCTGTGTTTGTTGAGCGCGACACAAACAAGCAAGGACACAGTCTCAGCGTGGCTCCTCCCGCAACCTCATTATAGCTGTGCCCTCAAGTAACAGATTTGTCCTTAATTGGTGAGTTGTCCTAATTGACTTTAGCTAATTTATGGATTAGATTATTTTTACCCTCTTTCCTAATTGAACCATAACTTTCATGTGTTCCCCTGGCTGACTGGGTCGTCGGTAATTGGTGCAGAGTGCTGTGAGTTGTGCATGTCTGTCTGGAAGCTGCAGGTTTTGCACCATCACGTTCAGTTATGCACAGCATCCATACAGAAAATGAATCCAATAAGAACAATAAGGGGCAAAAAAAAGAAAAGCAACAGCAATACCTGAGCAGGAGTAAACAGCAGGAGCATCCATTTCTCAGGCTGATGGAGTGTAGCGCCTTGGGCTGCTAGTCCATCCAGATTCGTATTGGTTATTGGAGTGTTTATGTTGGTGCCATTGCCGTATTAGCGTAGCTCAGCGGCTCTGAGGTACTGGGGATGAAGTGAAAGAGAGCACAAGGGGAAAAAGAGGGGATTAGAGTGGAAAAGCTTGAGCTTTTAAGGATCCTGATAAGCAGGGACCTTTAAAATCTGTGGGCCTTTCAATGGCTGACTCCACCGCTTGTCAGCAACAGGGCATCTGTAGCACCTGGGATATAGTTGGGTTCTGATGGCAATTTTTTAATTGACTGTAAAGAGATTTATACAGTGTATTCCCAGACTTTCAAATGAAGTCACGATCAATGAAGTTTTTGTTCCTGTAGGCTGTTTAGAGACAAGTCCAAAAACATTCTTGGCTGTCTGTAAAGACTCTCAGTTATCCAGGTCATGGTTATCCAACAAGAGTTGAATCGAAGGCAGCGGGACTTGGTTGTCTAACCAAGCTGGTTTGAAATGTTTGTTTTACTATATTTACATTTAGATTTCTCTGCACAAGCCTCTTAAAACAAGCCTGAGGCAGGGCTGCTGCTGCTGGTCTATACACATACCTATCTTCTGAGTGTTAATTATAATGTCTAACTAAACTAAAGAAATACACGGTGGATTTTTTTGATGTTGTGAAGTTTTAGGGAGTGTTGCATATATTATATACAGACATCTGTGTTTTAATTCCAATCATTTTTTTCTTTTTTTCATTTATTTGTGGGTACATGTGCACTAGCAGAGGTAGAATAATGAACTATGCAAAATGAAAACACATGCCTTGTGTTCACAATAGTAGCAATCAGCTGAACCAGCACACACAACCAGCACAGTGAAAATAATTGTTAAGGAAACAGTGAGCGTACAGATACGTAGGGATTACAGAACACCTGCCCAATCAGAGGCTCAGGTACGAGGGTGAATCGTAGGAGTAGAAAATCCTTCATGGAAACTGTTCAGTATTCTTTCACCTGCTTCTGCATGTACAGGACATGCATGATATTTTCTGTTGAATATGTGTGTGAACATTATAATATACTGTGTGTGTAAGTGTGTGTGTGTGTGTGTGTGTTTGTCAGCCTATGTGTGTGTGTGTGTCTAAAAGTTCATGATGGTGAGGAGAGGAGGGTGAGACTTGTCAGGGATGAAAGTGCCACATCTCTCCTTGGGGCTGTCAGCTTGTTACCAGGTGTCACTTCAACTCCTCTCACCCACCTGCTTTCCAGCCTCTGCCAGACCGCCGCCACACACGCGCGCACACACACACACACACACACACACACACAAAAGCTGCTGATCAGAGTGAGATGAGTATAAAGGGAAAGGAGGCGAGAAAGGAAAGTAAGGGATGGATAGAGAGAGAAGACACTGATCATAAATTGACAGGTACTGAACCATAATTCCTTCAATAAATGCCTGTAGTTAAATGATGGTTTAAATGGATAGCAATAGTTCATCAATACAAAAATGCAGTCATGCTATTGTGCAGCTTTGAGCTTCCCTCTGTAACAGAAGTACTCATCTCTCTCAGATGAATTTCATTCAGTCATGCTTTCTCATACTTAAGCTGCTGTAAACCTGACTCAACAGTTCCTGCAGATGTTTCACAATAAAAGCCTACTGGTGAGAGGAAAGGATAATGTACTCTGAACTGCTGAAGGGATTGCAATTTGAAACAGATGGAGGAAGTGTTAAATTTGCATTAACAGCGAACCACAGCAACAATAAATTAACGTGGCAAATGGGGGCAGAACCAACATCAGGGATGCTTCTTACATAAGCATGATGAGATTTACAGGAATTAGGAGTAAATCTCTGTCTGTAATAATAGCCCGTGTGTCTCTTCTGTAGAGGTAAATAAAGGTCTCAGTCTCAACAGGCAGGTACTAGGCTACTACTATTAAGTCGATATGGCACTTACCATTACAGAATCTTCTTTTATCCCAGTTTGAGTCTGCTCACAGCGAAGACAGGAGAAGGCAGATTTGGGCTGGCTCATGCTGTTTATGTAAACTCAAGTAGATGTTGAGTTTTTGGTTCCACAACAATCTAAAAATACTCAGCTTGCATGGAAATATTGAGGAGCGAAACCAGGCTTTACCACACTTGTGTTTTGTTTAGGTATTTGAAGAACAGAGAAGGAGGGGGGTGGGGTGGGTGGCAGAGATTAGGCAGCAGTGGATGAGAGGAGAGAGAGGTTGAAGAGAGGGAAGGGTTCAATGTCAAGAATGAATTCACATTTGGAAGCGATAACAAAATAATTGGAATTGATAACGGTATGCCAGCATTGACAGGCATCAATAGCTTCTGAAATGCTCCACTGCTGCTATCACACTGCTCATTTAGCTTCTTTTTGGCAGGGAGACATCATTACTTTGCGGCAAACAAATCACATGCAAAATGTAAATATTTTAAGGACCTTATTGTGATACACTTAATCAGCAGTATGTGTGCTATAACACAATGAATGTAGTATTGATTTTTTTTTGTTTTTTTGTCTCATGGCCAACTGATATAGAGGTAAATCAATGGGAGAAGCCCCAAAGAAAGGGTAATTAAAAAAGAGAGAGAGAACAGAGGTTTAAGAGGGTCTCTCAACCTTTTTTCCTATTTATAGAGGTATTAGTATTCTCCTCTTCAGCTTGGAGCTTTCTCTCGCTCAGTCTCTCATTGTGTCTCTCTAACAATCTCTCAAGGTTTCTGTGACTGCTTCTCTCATGCTCTCTCTCCTAAATCTGTATCCTTGTTAACACAACGGGTATTGCGTAGGATGGGAGAGATTCCGTCCGTCAGGTTTTCTCGTCTCTCTTCCTCCTCCTCCTCCTCCTCCTCTCCCAAACTGTCTCACAAACAAGTAAACGCACACAACAGAAACAATTTCCCGACATTCTCCCCTCCTGGTCGTTCTGTCGACAAAAAGAGAGGGACAGAAGTAGACAATAAGAGTGAGAGAAGGAAAGAAGCACCTCTCACAGCTATTTGCAGAATCATATGGCTTGAGATGCTGACAGCTCTTTATCATTAGCTTTCATTCTTCTGAGCATTTTATATTCTGAGCCTGGCTTCTTGTGGGGGGACTAAATCAATTCCAAATTATTGCACCTCTCAATAACTGATGGCTATGTCTGGGCAGAGAAGAAATGATTAATGATGATACTATGGACAATATGAGTAAGACACACACTGAGACATTATCGCTGCAAGCCGACAGACACACACACTGAAGATATAACTGTGTGCACGTCTGTGGTAACTTGTGGTGATTATTGGGGGGGGGGGAGACATCACTGCTCTTTTTTGTGTGAGTATGGACTTCAGTGTGTGTGTGAGTGTGTGTGTGTGTGTGTTAAGGTATAGAATAGAACAAGCAGGTGAGCAAGGGTGGAAATCTCTGCTTAGCTCACAATGCAGTGCTACCAGGATATGGTGTGTAACCCACAATAACAGTGCCAACATATTACAGGTGATTCGCTGCTCCACAATGTCTTATAATACATCAATCAGAGACCCATCGTGTGCAGCTGAAGAGCAAAACAGGCTCCTCCAACACAGTCAGTCATTTACCATGTTGTAGTATACCAAAGTATTAGTGGATTTGTTTATAATGAGCTAAGATCAATCACTGCCATAAGAAATTTATTGCTAAAGTTGTTTGTCAAACAAAAATGCCAAACAGACGATTCACTGCTAAGCATTTAGCATTTTGCTTTGAGCTAAATGCTAGTGTCATTATTCTGATATGCTCATACATGTGCTAACATGCTAACGTTTTGCTAATTAGCACTAAACACCAAGTACAGCTGTAGTTGATGGGAATGTTATGACTTGTGCAGGTATTTAAAGGACCAGTGTTTACAATTTAGGGGGATTTTCATTAGTCAATAATCACCTGAAACTAAGAATCATGTTTTTGTAAGCTTAGCATGAGCCCTTCATATCCACATATCTACTCACCACTAGATGCCACTAAATCCTACACACTGGTCCTTCAACTTGATCATAGTGTTAGATGAAAATTAAGGGATCACAAAAGTTATTATAATTCAACCTCTGGGAAGTATTAATGTCTGTGCCAAATTTCATAGCAATTCATCCCATAGTCGTTAAGGCAGCCTAGGACAGTCACTGTTTGTGTTTCTCATGTATTCACATTCAAGTCACAGAGCGAAGCATCCACTTCTAAACATCCAGCTTTGTTTGAAATACCCAAAAGATCATTTTACAACACTAACTGCTGTTCTGAAGGTATTTCCAAAATCCTCAGACTCTTCTAACCATCTGGATGAAAAACTGTCCTGTCTAGTACACAATAGAAAAGATTTTAAAAATGTTTTCCAATTTGCACCTCTTGGGTGCGTAATTATTTTTCAGTAGAATGAATGCTTGCCTCTCTGACTCAAATGGAAATACATGAGAGGCACAATCTGGGCTAAGTAACATTGTCATCCCAAAGTCCTGTCACTAGCATGGCTTATCTGATAACCTTTTTATGTTTATTGACAGGATTATGGAATTCTTTCAGTTTTGCAGAAGTTAAGGTAACTACAAAGTGCACAGAGTATAGGTCTTTTAAAAATAATCATGTGGCAATATGTACATGGAAAATTGTCACTGAGTTCTACAACAGTCAAAGTGGCACAAGGTTTAAGTCATACCAGAGCAGTTCCAGGGTTAAGAGGTCTGAGTTAAAGGAGGAACACACCTGTTTCCTAGTATCACAAGATACAGCATTATTGGTGTTAGTGATTCAACACCTGCTGCTCTTCAAATCAGCCTAATAAAAACTATGAGGAATTGTAGAAATTTTAAATTATTAATGATAGATTTTGGATTTTTAATTAGCAAAATAAACTGAATAGGTGGTAAAATTATTAGTGTTCAAGTTAAAATATTATCACATTGCACGTGTTGGTACGTGCATGAGGCCGCGGGCACATAACAGCTGGAAACTAAAGTTTCCAATTAGACCTCTAAGAAAAGCTTTTCTACACTAACTGGCTACTAACACTGAGATCCCAGTGTTGAAGTGATAATGTACACATCACATTAGTAGAGAAAGACAACATCTAAGTTTGAACATTTTTACAATGATTGAAGACCAAGCTAAAACACAAAATAAAGTTCAAAATTAAGCATCCAACATTAAACTGCAATTGTTAAGCATCCATCTTCCCACAATCCTATAACAGGCTACAGGTTACTGAAATGTGCAGGTATATTTTTATCCTGACCTGCGTCTCTGGTCAGGTTCAATTATCCAAAGAATTTCAGATAATAAGTCACATTCAGGAAATCAGTTGCCACGTATTTCTTTTGAAACTGTGTGGCTTTCAGTGAAAGTTAACCAGTTACAAGAGCTAATTAGCACATGAAGAAGACTAAGCTACCTTACAGTAAAATTGGAATGCAAGAAAACATGGTCCTTTGTTCTTTGTCCATTGTTCTACAGAAAAGGAGCCAGTGCTGTGGCACAGCAGAGAAAGAGTAAAGTTGATGTGACCACAAGTTTTATTGATACAGTTCCATCATGGGTCCTCGTGTTATGCACCAATGGCATACTGTAAATGCTGCGTCTGTGGGCGGAGATCAGGAGGAAGTTTAGACACAGAGGATGTGGGAGACGTGTGCGTGTGAAGCCCCTTCATGGCAACAGAATATACTGCAGTGCTGCTCCAATTATTTGTGTACTGGTTTTAGGCTTCAAACCTTGTCTGTCTGTAATTAGCTGCATTGAAATTGCATTGCCTCAGCTTGTCTATAATAAGAGAAAGGCAGCATACACTGTGCACAAACCAAATCACCTGCAATTACCACCCACAGACTCAGCCATTTATCTCTGACTTCTCCCAGACCAACGCACAAACACACAGAACATCCACAGAGATGCATCTAAATAACTACTTGTGCTCATACATTGGGCAAAAATGTATAAACACACTTGCTTACAAATCTAAGATCTTTGTACAAAGAGCTACTGTCACACCCACAGCCCAAATGGCTGTTTTGTGTTGTCAGTCATTTATTCCCAAAACATACACTTACCCGCTCTGACAAAGAGTTCCATCTTTTATTATCTTGACGCACAACAAAGCCCAAATTCATGTGTGCTTTCTATCGTACTCATAATCTTCCTCACAGCACTCAGGCTGCACTCTGGGGAGTCATCTCAAAACAGTAAGCGCAGCCCCGCACAAGCATAAAGTGTGCTGTGTTCATGCTCGTGCATACGCACACACGCACACACGCACACACACACACACACACACACACACACACACTCCCTGATGCCTCCTTCCTGGTGAACTGGATATCTGGTGATAGTAGCCATTGTGAGAAGCAATGTTCCCCATCTCTGTGTTGTGCTGTTATTGCATTAGCAGCTCTGATTTTATCCCCTTCTCTCTCTCCTCACTTCTCCACCTCTCTGCTTTATATTGCTCTATTTCTTCCGCTATCTATCTATCTACCTCCCTCTGTTCCTCCTTCCTTCCCGCTCTGTTGTGATTTAGTGCTTACGGTGTTTACTGTCCAATGTAGCTCCAGAAACCGGGGGAATTATAACTCTAACCCAGGCTGAGTTTCTCTCCAAATTATGGCCATTGATTTGTGTCTTTATTATATCTTCAGTGGAACCTTGTTCACCAGCATCACCAGATCCTAATGCTGCTCAGAGCAGCTCAACACTGCCATCCAGTGATGGTTTAATCCACTGATGCATAACAAAGAGAGTGAGAGCAGATTTTTTCCTTGCTGTGTGCCTGTTTATACAGTTTATGTGACACACAGTGACGGTGGTACGGTTGTCTTTATATATATCTGTTTCACAGGAGGCTATGACACAGGGCATATATGGATATACTGCTTGTTAACTGCTCTGTGGCTCAATTACAGTCAACTCTGTGAATGCATCTGAGAAAAAGCTGGAGAGTTAGTACATTTATGTGGAACCTCAAGGTGACTGAGTTAAGGGTCTCTCCCTCTCTCTCTCTCTGTGGTGGTTTACATTACCCTGGGCAGAGCAGTGTGGAGCAGTGGCGGCCCACGGCTGCCTGAATGCAGGAATGCCCTGGCCATCTGCTGCACATTAGAATTAGACCTCCAGCCCAATTCAATTAGCAGCCTGAGCCAGTGCCACTGATTGGGCAGAGGGGGGAAGGCTACAGTCAGCCACTGGCCCACAGTAAACATGACGGAGTGACGCGGGGAGGGTGGAGGAGGCAGAGGGATTGTGGGGATAAGAGTAGAGAGACAAGGGAATGAGCAAAAGCAACAGAAAATGAAACAAATCAAACATCTCTAAATGAATTCTTCTGAGAAATTAATCATGGGCAAAAAATATCTGAAAAGTAAATAAAAACAATCAGAAAAAGAAAATGAATTAGTGCTGGTGGATATGCCTGTGGTCATGCCACATGTTTGTTCAGCAATTTATCACCCCATGGCTAGGCCCACCAGACATCATGATTAAAAAAAAAAAAAAAAAAATTACCCAAATTGCCAGTGAGTTGGAAGTACACCGTCTTTTGCTCTTGAAAATCATGCCAACACAGATTCAACAACAACAACTGTGGTGACAGAAGAAACAAAGAGCCTCCCAAAACAAGACTTGTGCCAACTTTTGAGCAAAACAAGAAGAATTAGACAAAGCTGATTGAATAAAGGGAGAAAAAGGCCCTACAGATAAGCATCTTGTTCGCCTTCATAATATTTAGACAGAGACAGACGGAAACAAGCCTGTCACCATGCAAAGCAAAATTTGAGTGTTACAGCTACTTTCCCAACTTTTATGAGCAAATTAAACATCTGAAACACACTAAAACTTGTCAGAATATGTCAGTGTAAAGACGTGCATACCTCTGTAATGATCCAAACAACTCTCTAATGACTCAAAATCATCTCCCATTTCATAGGTCAGTAGTGGTTTTAATCAAAAACAGCATTTTAGAAGCTGCATAAATCACCCAAGCAGCTCTTTTTATTAGTTTGACCTTATTCTATAACAACAAATGATTGGAAGGGCATCCTACCTATGAATTAGAGTGATTTGAAAGGTGTGTGTGTGTGTGTGTGTGTGTGTGTGTGTGTGTGTGTGTGTGTGTGTGTGTGTGTGTGTGTGTGTGAGGGGAGAGAGAGAGAATCATTTTGTGTGAATAATCACATGGCACAAACCTTGGTCTAATTGGAAAACAGGCCTGAGGTTGTGTAAGATTTTTAGAGCACAGACACACACACACACACACACACACACACACACACACACGCACACGCTCACACACACACACATGCCTGCATGTGGTGATAACAGCAGCTTCCTCACCCCAAAACACAAACATATACAAAAATACACACATGTGCGCACATAGTTGTACACAGACCTACCTGCCCAATCTGCCTCATCTCCACAACATAAACATGCTACACATCCACATCCACATGTTGCCTCGGTGGAAGCAGGAACAGTGGAACATACTTTCTCATATGTTCTCAATGCTGTCAAATAAGCTCAGAGCCCTTGGAGACATAATGCACAAAAACACTGGCTCACATAAACAGTGTGCTGTGTGGATATGTTCCCAATTATCTGCTGCATATTTCTCTGATTTTTAACTCATGCCAGACTGGCATCTTTGGAAAACGCAGACTTTTAAACAATTGTGGGATTGTGTACTTTGTTCAAGCGAATGTTCTGCAATGTTCTTCAGCAGCAGCCCACCCCCCCATGCTAAAATAGCAAAATATGTTGAACAGTATTTGCACTAGCTCATTTTCCCCTCATACCTTGGTGTGTAGTTTTGTGCGTATCAGGAGGTGATTCTATTGATGTGTGCGTGCAGGGAGGGCATCTTGTCGACTCCCGTTTCTCATCTCTCACCCGTTCCTCACACCACAAAAACCCTGCGGTGGATCAGCACACCGTGCTGTGCAAACATGCCCTCAGGCAGGTGCCACACACACACAAATACAAACTCACAAAACGTAACAAATTTTCAAAAGTAACAAATACACACAGGGCTGGAAACCTAAAAAAAAAATCATTACTCTTTAAAAATATAAAAGACCACAAAAAACCAACAAGAGGGACATGAAGCCAAATAAACGCAGACACTAAATGTTTGACTCATCTACACAAGACAGTCAGCAGATACTGCTGCAGTGCACATGTGAAACACTTCTGTGTGACAGAAAACACACACTAACACAGTAGGCTAAACAGCGTGGCAGTAATGATTGTTTCTCATTGGATATCTGTGTGAGTGTGTGTAATCTCCATTTCCCCATTGTTTTGCCTCTCGGCTAAACTCAGCCATGAAGCCTGTATTATTGGCTAACAGGCTAAACCTTGGCCTGGTGTGCTTAAGTACCCAGATCGATAAGTGTATTACCCTACGTTGTGTGTGTGTATGTGTCCGTGTGTGTATGCGGGTTTAAAGGGGACAATTCAAGCGAACCACATGTTGGCTGAGGGTTCTGAGTCAATAAGTTTGTGGTTTCAGCCTCTCACTGTTGTTGCTGTAGCTGTAATTATAGCAGCCTCTTGTGTCCCTGTGTGCATGTGTATTTCATTACACACACACTCATTAAGGAAAAATATCTGTCAGCCTATGTAATAAGTGGACTGTCATACATCATAATGACTTGTTCTGCTTGTTGTGTTAATGTGGGGAGATAGATCGCGTGCTCATAATGTGGCTCATCACTATCACTGTACAGTAGATGTAGTGACTGTAGATGCAGTGTACTGCACTGAGTCAGCATCTCATTACTACAGCTCTGAGTGCGTGTGTGTGTGTGTGTGTGTGTGTGTGTGTGTCAGGCTGGGTTAATGATAATGTTTTCAGGGATACACCTCAGAGGTCACAGCATATGTTCAGACTGTGTACAGACATGCTGTGTGTCAGTGTATGAGCATAATGTTGTGCGCATGTCAGCTCAAGTGTTAAAGGAAAATTTGTCTTTAATACAACGTTAGTCTTGTTTTTGTAATTTTGACCGTCATTTCTATTGGTTAGGATTTTTTTGTACTGATCAAATTAATTGCTGAGATCTAGGAACATGACGAAATAATAATAACAAAGTCCAACAGGGCAAGAAACACAAGCAGGAGGTGTTTATAGAGCTAACAAAAAAAAGAGAAAGAATGTGAGCACTCCCAAAATGTTGTTATTAATCTTTTCTTGCACAAGAATACTGTGTGTGTGCACAACTACAGTAGATGGATGGGTTATGGATGTTGGAGTAGTTTGGGTAATAATTACCATTTGCTGTTTTTTCCTCTTCCAAACAGGCTTGGGTGATTTCACACTTTCTAACTATTATATCACTATATAACTTTATCACTATTATAATGCAACACAATATACTGAAAAAGTGTTCATCATCAGAGATTTTGTAATACTGTTACTGAGGTAGATCTCCCTTTAATACCTCTGAGGGTACTGAGCCACACCCAGCGAATACACCATCCATCAACCATCTATCCTCTACTGCTGATTTGGAGTCAGGTGACGGTCACTCCAGATGTCCGAGCTCCTCACCCTCTCTCTGAGGAAGAGCACACTGCAGCTGCTGTTAGGCCGGGGATGCACTGGTGGGGTCACGTTTGTGTGGCGGCTGTGGAACGTCTTGGTTGTCGTTTCAGCACCATGTTAACGGGTCAGAGTGGACACACTGCCTGCGTGACACACATGAGCCCGCGTCATGGCTGCCTCACGTGATCTAGCAATTCAGCGTCTCGCCTATTTTTCATGTGTGACATGCATCTCACAGCAAAAATAAGAGAAAAGACCTGTCATACCGACATCATGCCAGCAATATTACACAAAACTGACACCACTCCTCATCTCCTGCGCTGTAGTCTCTATGTCTTGGCTGAGTGTCATAGACATTAAAAAAAATATATACATATTTTTTTTACCATTTTAGCAGCTGCATGTGGAGACAGTGACATTTTAGAGGCATTTTCTGTCAAAAACAGATTCGAAATTAATAAAAATTTAAAGGAAATCCAACATTCAAGTATCCTGCAAACTCTATGTAGACAGATAGAGCTGCAGCAGCAGCAACACAGCAGACACGCAGCCGTTTTTCTGCAGCAGATCAGCAACAGCAGCCATGACATTACCACTGATTGACAGTCGGTGGCTGTCCACCAGTAACCAAGGAATGTAGCAATGCAGCAACAGAGGCAGAAAACACTGGTGCAAGCAATGGACAATTCAAAACAGCTCCAAAGGTTTGATGAGGAAGGAAACTGCAAATGCAAAGATAACTTTTGTCTGCTCCCAAGAAATGAAGACTCATTTATATGTGTCACAGTTTATATCAATATCACAATAATACACTGCACATACCATCAACAAGGATTTAATCCATATCAAACACTCCTGACTTCAAACTCCTTCATGTTTAGCTGGCCGTGGGGTTTGTTTACAACGTCTATGACCATCTGACCCCTCGTGTCTGTTGCTCCCTCTGACGTCAGTGCTCCTAGCTCTCTTTGTGAGAACAGTGCTACTATTACTGATGAGATGCACGGACAGAACTAGTGAAATAAGACCAGAGAGGAAATATATTCTTACATTTTTATGCAGCCCTTAATATTCCATGTATGTAGATATGTAGTATGTGTGTGCTGTTAATGTATGTACAAGTGTTTGGTTATATCGTATCTGGCTAGCTGAATGAACACAGGCAACCTTCAGGAAGACATAGATAAAAAGAGGGAGATTTTAGCCTCCTCCCTTCATACTAAGCACACACTGGAGGTCAAGTACCACATTTTAAACCTCCGTCTCACTCAGTGGCCTCTCTCTTTTTCAACCCCTTGCTCTTCATTTTTTTTCTCCTCTGCCTTTCCTCAGCTGCCTTTTTATGCCTTCTCTCTCTATCAGATGCAGACAGTAGGTGTTCAATGCCATGGCAAAGCTTGACTACGAACGCTCCTCTGAGCCAGTGACCCCTCTCTTTTTCTCTAGTCTAACACACATGCATACTGTGCGCAAAGCCTTTTCTCATTCACACAAAAATCACACACGTTTTAGAGCACACATGGGGCAATAGCAGGCTATCACTCACCCACGAACACACACGCGCACTCACCCAACCCTACCTCCGTGTCCTCTTTGCCCTGTCTGAATTGTATTGTTTAGGTAAATGAGTCTGTGCACCCAGCGGGGGAATCAGCATGAATAAGAACCTGAATGCATTACCCCATTACTCTTCCTGCTCTCTCTCTCCCCCTGTCCCTCTCTCTGGCTCTCTCTCTCGCGCTCTGTGTGGCCTCTGCCTTGCTCAGCACCCACAGTCCTTGAGAGCTCAAATTGACATTGGAGACCTGGTTATTAATATGTGGGTAGTGGATGTGTGTGTGTGTGGGTTTCTTCTAAGTCTTTGTGCACATTGTGTGTCTTTGTGCGTGTGCATGCAATAGAAACTGATAGAAAGTGCACCTGTCATTTGTGTGCAGTAGATGTTGTGTGATTGGTGTTGACAGACAGATGAAGATGTGTTTGTGAATGTGTGTGTGTGTGCCCCCATGCAGACAGCCAGACTCAGGCAGGCTCTCTAATTAGATAGACAGAGTGGAGCACACAGACTCAGAACAGGTGGAGCAGGATAAAAGAAAGGTTGCCTTTCTGTACACCTGCTGAAAGCATTACACTGCGTATGTATGTGTGTGTGTGTGTGTGTGTGTGTGTGTGTGTGTGTGTGTGTGTGTGTGTGTGTGTGTGTGTGTGTGTGTGTGTGTGTGTGTGTGTGTGTGTGTGTGTGTGTGTGTGTGTGTCCCGCTGCCTGTTCGTGCCCTCACGTACGTGTCCTTGCATGCATCTCAGCATGTATTTTTACCCACCTGTGTAAAGCTCACCTGCACACTTTTCTTTGTTCTCTTTTCATTTCACTGGCCCTTGCTTGTGTGTGTGATTAAATGTGTGTGTTTATGTGTGTACGTGCGCATTCGTCAGGTGTCACCCAGTGAGTCTGATCCCCACAGAAAGCTGCCACCACCGTTGGCATGGCGACTGCTGCCATGGTTTCCAGGCACGCCAAGCAGGGGGGAGAGGGCTGATGCTGCATCACGATGTTCCCTTCCACCTTTTGTGTGTGTGTGTATGTGTGTGTGTGTGTGTGTGTGTGTGTGTGTGTGTGTGTGTGTGTGTGTGTGTGTGTGTGTGTGTGTGTGTGTGTGTGTGTGTGTGTGTGTGTGTGTGTGTGTGAGTGAAAGGGAGCTCCGCTCTCATCCCCTCCAACATATTCTTTCCCCACAGCATCTCACAGACCTCTTTGTTGGGATGCACTCTTAGAGTGTGCAGAGAGAGGTGTTTCTCATCTCCCTGGTGTACCATATGTGTTTGTATGTGAGGAGGTGCACATATGTATTTATTTTGACAGGTCTCAGTTGCAAGGCACATGTGTGTGTGTATGCTGGCAGGCTTTATTTGTTCCCTTACAAATCAGCTCAGGAAGCCATACTGTGCTCTGAGCCTGTGAGTTCTGCTCTGGGCCACAGTAATGTTTATATAATGGATATTCCTCTGAAACCTCTGTATAGGAGGGTGTGTGTCATGCAGAGTGTGAGGACATGTGAGTGTGTGTGGCCATGAAAGTGTCTGTGTGTGTATGCATATACATATTCTGTATTCCATCTGAAATATTCATTTGGAGTAGATAAGTGTGATCCTGCAGGGTGTTCAGTCACTATATTAAATCAGTTTTTTCTTCAGTTAACAGAGAGCAACACAGCACTCTTGTTTAAGAATATTCCTACTGTAATTGGTAACAGGCTTAATTTTTTTTTTACTCAACTGAATGGCTTGTCTGTGGTCATGCTGTAGCTGCCCTCTACTGCACAGACTACCCACTCACTATTGTTATTCCTCCACGCTGGTGACAGCCAGAACATGAGGCATATTGTTTTCAGGTTGTCCGTCTGAAAACAACATGTGTCTGTACATGTGTCCATTTGTCCCATTCTTGTGGACTCAGTAACACTTTGATGGAACTTCTTCAAATTTGGCACAAACGTTCACTTGGACTCAAGGATGACCTGATTAGATTTTGGTGGTCAAAGTTCAAGGTCACGGTGACCTCACAAAATTTGGGTTTTGTGAAAGCAGTATCTCTATAAAGCCTTGAGAGAATTTTGTACTAATGGTTAATATTTTACATGGCTCTGGATAAACAGAGGCACACAACCGCAAGGCAGTAATTCTAGTTTCTCTTATGTCCCTTTATCTCTTGTGCTTTTTTTTAATGAACATGCAGTAATGTCAATCATGCAAGTCAGTCTGGTTGTGAGCATCACCGACATCATGGCATTCAGATGTAGGTTGTAAATGTGATGCAGGGCAACAGTCTTGTCCTGTAGCCGTGTCATTTTTTTATGTTTGTTCTTATTCTAAGAATTGAGAATTGAAATGAGAACTTTGAACCAACTCAACACTGAAACTCAAGTTTCATGGCAGTCAATGTCAAAAACAATAGACGTTTACAAAGGTGCCGCGTCCCCCAACTATCAAGGAGCCGCTGGTGCTTGTGGGATGGTGAGTGCCCCTGCCTGAAGCTATGGCAGCTGGCTTGAGGTTATGTGAGCGTGCCTGCTACCTCGTGCCTGATGAATGTGTCAGTCTCTCAGTCTCTCTGGTCTCTCTTTGTCTCATGCTCGATCTCTGCTCCTCTTTTTAGTTTTAGTGCTTATTTGTACGTTTTTTTATTTGGCTGTGTGAAATTCTCAGCCCTAGGAGCAATACACATTAAACACACACAGCTGCTACACCCTTATATTTTAGTTTAAGCCGTCCTCTTTTGGATTACAGCATTCATATATACTACACTTAGCCTACTACTCACACATACTGCACTATACTTAGATTTCATGCAGTTTGTGATAAACACCAACATATAAGCGTCTTTCTCTCTTGTTTTCCTCCTTTTTCCCTTCTTTGCTCTGCTGCATGGAGAAGTGGTTCTACGTGTTGAGTAAACAGCTGGGTTAGTCATTTGTGTAACCTGCAGGAGCAAAGTAACAGCTGCTGTTCATATAGACGCCGAGGCACAGCTAAAAGGAGCCTGTGCTGTACCAGTGGGGGAAATTATTATATTATTTTGTTATTATGTCATTTTGTTAAAGGTTAATATTGCATTATTGATCTGCAGACTGTGGCATGTGTGGACTATAGTGAGTCTGCTTTGAAATAATGTTATTTAAGATATATATATGTAAATATATGGTCAATAAAAACTGATTAGATTTAGTGATTTTTGCTGAAAGTGAAGACGACTGACTGAACTTTACCTCTCGATAAGCACAAAGCCTTGGTGGACATACTGCTGTGAGACTGAATATGTTGCTCTGAGAGTGCATTTCTGTTCATAAGTGTGTGTGGTTTGCGATTGAAGTGATCCATTATAAAATATCACTGGACTCGTCTTTGGAGAAAATACTCACACATTACAAACAAGCAGACTGAGCATGTTGTTAGCGCCTCTGTAATCTTCCCAGCAGTGTTCAGTTCTAATGTAGGAACAGAACAATGGTTTGAAGTGTCTCAGAAATGTTGTGTGTGCTTGTTTTATGAAACACCAGCACACATTGAACTCCAGACTTATCTTTGTGACAGCCATCTGGTTTTAGTTTTCTTACCTCAATTTTCTTCCTGTCATCCTTTAATAATTTGGTTTCCTTTTCTTTCCATCTTTATTTCCGCTGCCCGACCTCAATCTCTTTCTATCAATCTTCTCCTGCCTTTCTTCTTCATCCTTCCAGAACATTTATCCAAAGACAGAACGTCAGGCAGCAGCTGCTCACCAGATAAGACTCTGATAACATTACCTTTGCTTGGAAAACCACTGTGGCCCGACTTCTCTGAAGTCTTAAATCTTCTTAGATTTTTTTAAAACACAAAGGCTGAAGAACACTGTACAAACAACAAATGTAAAACATCAGGAAATCAAGACGGTGATGTTTAGTTCAGTTTTAAGCAGGTTTATGAGGTTTAGAAACAAATGAAGTGATGCTATCCTAATGACATTTATTACCCAATTGAAGAAAGATGATCTTTTCATACTGAACCCCATGCCAAATGACTCTTTTTCTTACAGGCTTTAAAAAATCTTATATGCCAGGATTTATCTGATTTTCCACCTGAAGGCTACATTTATTGAGTGTGTCAGAGGAGCGGGACTGCTGATCTAGCCCCATTTCAGCATTTTACATCTTGATGAATCAGATGTTCAGGATGAACTGGTCTATGATACTAGATCAGCAGGAAGACTCAGAGGGTACATAAGTACATAATATTCACCTCATGGATGCTATTTATTAAGATTTAATGAAGTGACTCAGAAAAGGACTTTTGATGCACCAGCACAGACGTATTTGAAAAAGATCCTTTAGGCCAGATGTGACCCGTGTTTAACCCACTTCCACCCACCTTCTTCTTATCAACAAAGCACCTCCATAATGCGCTGCCAGATGCAGACCCTGCATCCATTTTTAAACCATCAATCATGTGATGATGTATTTCTGATGTGCGGGATCATAAGGCTGAGGCAGAGGCGGACAAATGAGTTGAGATCAGCTGCACTTCATCTTGTCAACACCTGAACTAAACAGGACAAAAGGCTAAAGGCCAGTGACTGCATATAGAGAGCTGATGACGTGAGAAGGGTTGTGTTGCGATTATAGAATACAATCACAATGACACTGGTGGTAATCAACACAATAAAGACGGTTGTGGTGAATATGAGCACTGTTTTTTTGTGTGCTTGTTGTGTGGTGTTGAAGGGACCATGTTACTACTTAGTGTGAAGAAAACAGCTGGATAGAGACTGGCCTGGACAGGTACATGTTTCTTTGTCTTTTACCTCTTTAATCTCAAATTCTGCACTTGACATTTTGACAGTACTCACTGAGACTGACATGCTGTTGTCTTACACTGCCTCTGGTCATACAACATAAGCTGCCATTTAATGCATTTCAAATGGATTTTCTCTTTGGATTTCTCATCCAATATTTATATCCACAATTTTTTTATTCCCTGTTCTTTTCTCACTCTGTCCGCAATGATTTTGTCCCAATTACAACACCTCATCCCTGCTGAACTCAATATTACCTTTCTCCGTCTCCACAAAATGTTGACACTGACAGAAATGCAGTGCTGTAGACTGTAAGAAATCTATGTGAAAATTATGGAAACTAGCACCACATCCTGTGTGAAATTAAATAGCAACTAAAACATTTTCTAAATATTAGAAAGTTTGGCTGGGAATTAACAACAAACTATCCTGAAATGCTTAAGTGCCTCGGCTACAGCTGTGTTTCTCCCCAGTGTGTTGGTGCTAGTCAGAGGGCATTTGGGGCAGCCTTCTCAAATCCTGCATGTGGAGTTGTTGCCCTATGGACGTTCATGTTCGGGAGGTTGCTAATAAGCAAGCCAAGGCAGGTTGTAATGATGTCAGTGGCTTTGAGTGGGAAAAGATGTGCAGTATATTGGAAAAAGGTATGCACTGCAGGAGGAAGATTAAAAAAAGAGTTTACAAATATGTGTGTCCTGCATCTGCCTCTGCACTACACACTCTCCAACGAAGAATTCATCTGTCAGAAGATGACGGGGGTGTGGCTTGTCCACAGTGGAGTAAGCTGTGTTTAACGTCAGCTCCTTCTAAGCTTCTATTTCAATTGAGATTGAAATAGCAAATGGATTTGACACATAAATACAATGGACCACGTAACATGAGGCTCAACACCTGCTCAGACCAGAGCCCAAGCCAAAAGACGTCACCCCCACCACACTGCAGTGAGGTGGATATTTCAGGTTTGAGGTCAGAAATCCTCCTGCGACTGAAAGCAGACTTTTCAGCAGTGATAAAGTCGGAACTGACATAGGCTCTCACAGAAGTTTTCCATTTTCTCAAGAGTGAACTGCAAGTGGTGAAAACTGAAATAAACAACACAACATCAATCAACTCAGAGATTGACCAAGTGATGACTAGCATCAAAGAGGTGGAGGGGGGGGGTATCAATATGGTGGGATGAAGTGGCTACTCTACAATATACAGTGAGAAACCTGAAGGCAGAACTGGCAAAACTAAAAGAGAGACACAAGGATATGGAGGAGAGAAGGACATGTAACATGAGAATCCTCAGTGTTTCCAAAACTCCCAGCTCCAGCTCCACCACCTTGGTTTCAAAGAGTCACCATCGACCGCTCATGTCGGAGCCTGGGTCGGAAAATACTGTCAGAAAACCTTGTGCCATCATTACTAAATTACACTACTACTAAGACTGTTGAGTTTTTGCACCACGCCCACACACCACTTCTTTAGGGGAGTCCACTTTATTGGAGGTCCAGTTTTCTTAGTCTTCCCAGACTTCACTACAGGTGTGGCCAAAGCCCCGGCTCTGGTCACAGATGTCAGGAAGCTTCCCTGTGACCGACATGGTATAAAAGCAACCTGATAAATACAGATATATTGCTGAGGCCTCGCACAGTGGAAGGTATGACAGTTACTAATTTCAATTCAATTTACTCTCACTGTGCAGCTAATATTAGAGCATTGTTGAATTGGATGAGGAGTGATGTCACTAGTCCCAAATAGATAAATGGAATAGGTGCATTACCTAATCTCTACAATGAAAATGTGTTACGCCTCTTTTGAACAGTCATCAGAGAAATTTAATGTTCATAAGTCGCATGTCTGCAGGTGTTTACAGTGTAGAGGATTTTTGGCATCAAATTCAAACTGCTTCATGTCCCCCTGTATCTCTGCTGGATTTTTAAATGTAAGGCTGACACAAATTATAAGAAGACTTTATATATTGCTCAACACATATAACCTGACCATTTTCAGCCCTCTTAAAATATAAGGCAATCTGTCAAAATATTAATATTATCTGCAAAAAAATTGCAGATAATATTACAAAAATACAGAGATTTTACTCCTCCTCAACCTGCCTCAGGCACACTGTGGTTCAGTTTAAAACTGTAGACTGTCTTCATTGATCCAAAGATAGATAATCTTAGATGAAGAAGAGCTTTGACTCTTCATGTGATCGATGCAAACAAGCTCCTGTCACGTGTTCAGCTCATGGCCCAAACTGTCCATGATATGTGGAAAAACAGAGGACCCATCTCTTTTAATGTCACTGTGTGGTGTTTACCCCAGTGGAGGCTCATCTCTGTGGGTGCAATATCAATATGATGACCTTTTGTTTTTTACTGGCCAGAGGCTTATTCTATCAAAACGGAAGGATTCCCTCCCTCCAACATACGGCCTGTGTGTTTTGTGAATACCCAAAACGAAAGAATGAATGATATCAGATGCACCATTACAAAAATTCAATGCCACTTGGGAACCATTTATATCTTTTATGTCCATTTTATCCTGTATTTGAGTCTGCAGATTTACTAATGATGGGGGTGGGCCTGACTGTGATTTGTATTTGAAAAAATAAAAAAAAAGATCTTCATGTAAAAAAAAGAGAAAGGAAATGACAAATGTGCAAAAAAAACAGACATCTAAAAAGTGGTTGTTAATGTTTATTTAAAGGTTGCTTGATATGATTTCCACCACTGCTATTTAATGAAATTTGAAAGGGGAAATCAACGGTGTGATGGAACGATGCAGGACGCAGATTAATAACATTTAGGCCTTCAACAGTTTGTCGCAGTGAAAGAAACACTTAAACACTCTCTCTGCTTCACATTTGTTCCCCATATTATCAGAATTTCTCAGTCTCCTCCAGCACTCATTACATTACAGGCCTGTCTGACAGCGGCAAGAGATGAGTTTGTGAGTTGGAAGGAGGCCAGAAAAACATGCACTCAACTTGCCCATTTCCTCTTTCAGCTGTTTGTTCTTTCAACAGGATGGAGTGGAGGATTCCCGGCTGATGTGCTAGACTGAAAAGCCGCTGCATTGCCACTTCATTTATTCACTTTGACATTTCCCTCCTGTTAACATTCTCAGTTATCAGATTTGATTATGCCTCAACCAATCACCAATGGCATCCAGACGCTCTTAGAGTCAAAACTGTGGCTGTGTTAGCCTATTCTAAGTCATCTTGCAGGGAACAGCAGTCACCTGTGAAAATACACCTTATGTGCACAGATAATTTGTGGGTTAAATAAGTGACAACAGATCACAAGGTGCCCTGATACAGGAAAATAAACCTATAAGCTCCTTTTTATAACAAACATTTACCAAGAACTTAACAGATGGTGTGTTTACTTACCTCACAAGACAAGTAGCTGAGACAATCAAAAAGATATTTACTGAAGACTGTAGGTGCGTTTCCATCCACCTGTTTTCACATTTTCAATTTGTGCAAAAAAAAAAAAAAACTTTTATGCTTTACTGCTTTAGAAATAGACAGCAAACTAATTATGATGTACATGAAGCATGTGACTTATACATGCACTGAAGAGCGAAGACATGAAAAATAGCTGCAGACAAAAAAACATAACTGTGCAATGTGCAACTGTGACCTTCCTGAAGTGAATACATGAAACAAACTCAGATATAATATATTTCCATATGTTCCATACAACGGTTTCACAGCTGTTTTCCATTGTTTGAGGTTTGACTGTTTTTTTTTTTTTTTTAATTGTGTCATCTCATTGCACACTCTTTTCTCCAATGGTTTCATGGCACCCACCTGTAGAATTATCTCCATGTCTTTAACTCCTCAATAGATTCACAGAATGACAGTTGATTGAATTGCATGCTGCACATTTTTCTTTTGTCAGTTTTCTGGGAATTTAGTTTAAAAATGCATAACATCTGGATGGAAAACTGGCCAGTGTCTGCTCAGCCTTATTTATGCATTGTACGTTTGGCAGACAGACAGTAACAGGCTAATGGGGCAGGCTGGCCATACCAGCTGAAACTTTTAGTTGTAAAGCCTAGAATATCTATTTTTATGTATATGAGGTTGTTGAAGTGTATGATGGTAGCAGAGAGTGAGACTAATGGCATCTGAGTTGAGTAAGCAGCTTTTATTGGAATGAATGGAGGCCATCTTCAAATAATATGCAGTTCTCGTAATATAGCCATAAAAGTGACAGAGCAACACACAACTCATATAGGGTTTTAATTACCAGAGAAACTCTGCATGGCTCAGTCAATCAGTACAACAACCAGCACATACTTCAGTCAGTCTGTCACATATCAGTCAACAGTTTTCAGCCTTCAGTTTTTCAGGCAAATAGATTGTAGTTACAGCTTTTTTAACAGAGTCTCTGTGTTTTGTTGCGTTGTTGCAGTGTTGCATGTTAGTGTTGCTACCTAACACTTTCTGTAACACACCTCTTCTGAAGAGCCGTGGCAGATTTGCACTGTGATTAGATTCATGTATAATTAGTCATTTACTTTTGAGCAGACAAAACCTAGCATTAGCATTGTCAGTGTAATCACACATCTGCTTTGTGTGTGTACACTGTACTATTAACAAGTAAATTAGTTGTTGCACTAGGTACAGTAGTAATTGCAATGTACAATATTTGATCTTACTGGAGAACACATCTGACTTTGTTTACTCTGGTCTTCTCAGGTGAGAGTGGAGAATGGTGATATTGATGACAGCGAAATGATTGATTCAGAAAATGAATCAAAAGCTGATGATTGATGATTATGAGAGTTAAAATTATGACCTCGGTAATGATGTAAACCTAAAGGAGCAAAAATAGTCAGGCTCATACTCACTGACTATGCTGGCTTGTATGTAGTCAGGTTGATCTTAAATTTAGATTGAACACATAATCTATGCTGTACAATTAGTTTTACTCAGACTTTTTTGATCTTATTTAAGGAAAACTTAGATCCAGGAACATACACTGGAGAGGAGATGCACTGGAAATAGCTTCTTCTCTTCTTTATAATATCAAACAGGTGTTTGATGTGTTTAGCCAACCAATAATGTATTTTTTGCGAGTCAGTACTTTTTGCAAAGCAGTAACAATAACAAACAAACTGACTGACAATTGCTCACCTGCTGAGCCCTGGGCACAGCAGGTCTTTACACAGTTCAATATCTATCCATTGTTCACATGCTTTCATACAGACAGCTCTAGTTCTCTGCACATTACCTTTGCATTTTGCACTACCTCTATGACTGGTAACACTTACTGCTGTGCAGTTGATTTCTTTCTATTTAATTATTTATGCTTATTTTTACTCTGTTCTTTACCTTTGTGCTTCTGTTTGTTTTGTTTATATTTTGATGGATAGTCAGTTTTATATGTGTAATGCAAGATACTGGATGTCTGAAATTCCCT